>NC_054386.1:47169178-48557303 GCF_017654675.1 Xenopus laevis
CTTACCGCTTTCGCAGAATAGTTGCCATCTTTTCCATGCCTTTTTGTATGCGGCAAGAGTTCTCTCGGATACAGATTTCCTGTACAGCTCTTCTAAGAGAGGTTCACCAACTGCCATAAATTATCAGGGCAATTATGAGGTGTTTTTGCTGCGTTGGGTGCCAATTTAAAGAAAAGATCCCATTTTTCCCTTGACAATGCGTCTGCCAATGTGTTTTCTACACCTGGGATGTGCTGCGCTCTAAATGAGATGTTAAATCTCATGCAAATTAAAACTAACTGTCTCAATAGATTGATTACTGGGGCTGAATCCGATGATAAATTATTAACTGCACACACCACCCCCATATTGTCTGATATGAACCGAATTGCTTTATCCCTAAAATCCCCTGCCCATAGCTCCAGTGCTACTACTATGGGGAATAACTCTAGCAAAGTCAAATTCTTAGTTAAACCCAACTCACGCCATGCTTGCGGCCACCTGCCAGCACACCACTTTCCTGCAAAGTAAGCTCCATAACCAATGCTACCCGACGCATCTGTTAACAATTCCAATTCTCTGTTATTCTTTGTCTCAGATAACCATAACCTTATTCCGTTAAATTCTGTCAAAAAACTATCCCAAACACCCAAATCTGCTCTCAACTCCTTAGTTATCCTTATTTTGTGAAATGGTTTTTTAACCCCTGTCGTAGCCTTTTCCAACCTTCTCTTAAATATCCGACCCATTGGAATTATTCTACATGCAAAGTTCAGCAGCCCCAAAGTCTGTTGCATTTCTCTCAACGTTACTTTTTTAGTCCCCATTAAATTATGTATTGCCTGCTTGCTTTTTTCTACTTTATCCCTTGGCAACCTGCACCTCCTGGCTTTTGTATCTATCTCAATTCCCAAAAAGGTCAACTTTGTAGTTGGCTGCACTGTCTTTTCCTCCGCGACTGGGACACCTAACTCTTTTAGCATCTGTAAAAATATTATCAAGGTTTCCTGGCACTTCCCTGTTTGTTTGGGCCCTATGATTAAAAAATCATCTAGGTAGTGGGCTATGGCCGCATTCCCCGACCTTTGGCATATAAGCCAATGCAAAAATGTGCTAAACATCTCAAAATATGAACATGAAATTGCACATCCCATAGGTAAGCATAAATCCACAAAAAATGCTCCCTGAAAATAACACCCGGTCAACTTAAAACTCTCTGGGTGTAAAGGTAAAAGCCTAAATGCAGACTCTATGTCCACCTTTGCTAACAATGCCCTGTCCCCTTGTCCCTTTACGATTTCTAAAGCTTAGTCGAAAGACTGGTACTGCACCTTGCACTGTTCTTTATCTAGTGCATCATTCACTGATGCCCCTACTGGATATGAAAGGTGCTGTATCATCCTGAATTTACCCTGCTCTTTTTTGGGCACTACGCCCAGTGGAGATACCACCAGGCCCTCTATGGGGAGGACTTCAAATGGCCCTGCCATCCTACCTGTTTTTACTTCTTTTTCAATTTTTTGTTTTAAAACATACTCATGCTGGCCAGCTGATTTTAAATTTTTATAGATTTTACTAGGGGGGGGTGTTTGCGATACTGGAATCTTAAAACCATCCAAAAAACCCTTTGCTAAAAATACTGCTGCCTCTTTATCTGGGTAACCAACTAATGACTCACTTAGCTTGCCCATCTGCACTGGCGTTGCCGCTCTTTTGTTGAGCGCCTCGAAAGGGCTGCCTGTTTGCTTGGGTCTCCCTTTTCCTGTTACATTCACTTACAATATGAGAAGATCCACATGCAGAGCATGCATGCCTGAATTTGCATGCATACCCTCTATTACATCTCCTCTCGTTGTATGCGAAACACACGTTCCTTGGTTTGACCGTATAGCTCCCTTTGTTCACATTATTGCTTGTACTACTCTCTTTAGACACCAATCTTGTCCATAAATCTATGTCCTTCTGTCCAAAAGATAACATTTTACTATTTACAATCTTTTTCCTGAAAGCCTGGTCATAATCATACCATGAAGTACCCTTGTAAAACAGATATGTGTCAATTATTGTATCAATGTACTTTATGATATTCAAACTCTGCTCAGGCTTTTTAACTAGGTATACGCTTGAAAAAAACAAAAAACCTTTCAACCAATCAAATATCGATTTTCGCCTTCTCTCTTTTTCCTCCTGTTTCACCCCTTCTTCCTTTTCTTGAACTGCTTCCCTAGTTAAACTGTAAATATCCACAAATTTACCCTCCTCTATAGACTTTCTCGCTTTCTTAGGTAAATGTGCTGCTGTCTCTGTAAGCGCGCATGCATATGTATCCCCAGCCCCAGCTAGGACCATTACCGGAGTGGTTTCTTTTGAATTTTTCTCTATACCCCCACTTTTCTCTTTGCCTTTCAGATACCTCTTAAGTATGGCTACCATTTTTCCCCCTTCTGACTCACTATCTGAATCCTCTGAATCAGAATCCAAATCAATTGGTATGTCATGTTGCACATTCAACTCACCCATAGGTGCCTCCTTTGTAGCGGTTGCCACGATTGGTCTCTGTGTGCTTGTATCCTCTTTCTGCTTTTCCTGCACCCTTGTATTTGTTGGATAGGCTTCTTTTTCCCTCCTTGTTGATGGGCCAGCCTCCTCCTCTTGTCTTTGTGTTCTTTCTTTCCTCCACTGCAACCAGCTCTCCTCTTCCTCCCTGTTTCTAAACTGGAGACTCGGCACCCGATAACCATCCCAATATGGAAACTCCTGTCCCACTGCCCATCCAGGTATCCTCTGGTTATACCATTGCCTAAGTGCAGGAAAAAACTCATAATTATTGTCATAACCTCCATACTCAGTATTACAACCATCCCCCTCCCACATGGCATTAGAACCGTTTCCGTTCCACTGTTGGCAGCCTCTGTGCCCCCATCCCCTCTGGGGGTTCCGATGCTCAAAAACAGGTCTGTTGTTTCCCCTAAATCTGAAACTCCCCCCTCCCCTGGTCGCTGGGGCTTGGAAATGTTCAGCTCCCCATGCATGGCCATGTTCTGATCCTCTGTGTCCCTCCTCCTCAGGGTTGGGGGCAGCTTCCCTCCCCCAATCCTCTTCCCCTGGAAGCTCCTCTTCGCTTGCTCTGCCACCCTGCAGGGAACAGGGGTCGTTGGTGCTGGATCTGCCCCTTAAACCTGGGCCTGAGGGTAACTGTGGGGCCCTATTGGCTATGCCCATCTTGGCCCCCCCGTCCCCTTGGTGGTGGGTGGTGCCTTATTGCTGGCGGAGTGTAATACATTGGTGGCCGTGGGGGACTCGTTGGTGGCATAGGGGGGGGCATTGGTGGCCGTGGGAAAAACATTGGTGGCAGTGGGGACCCCCTCCGGGCCCCCCACCCGCCTCCCCCTTGAACCTCCAAACCTCTTCCTTGGATGCTCCTTGTTGTGCTACTCCTCGATCCTCTGTGCGCCTCCAAACTTCTTCCTTTTCCGCACCACCGGTTCAGCGCTGTTCGTCGACCCAGAAGTGACGTCATCTTGATCCGGTTCTCGTTCTCGCGATGCTTCCTCCTCTTCGCCGATGACGCCGTCTCTTCTGCCGCATCCACCGCTCGCTGACCGACTCCTGACCTGCATGGAACAACTTACCCTCTTCTTGGGCCTAGCGATGTCCCCTGCCGAGCCTTCTGTCTCTTCCCGGAACCTCCTGGGCATCAGGGCTCTCCTCTTCGTCGCTCCGATTTTCACCCCTTGGGCCGCATTCACCTCCATCTCAGCGATGACCGGATCTCTTCCAGCAGATTTCCTGATGAGTTCTTGCCGCACAGCTCTTAGAGATCTACCTGAAACAAAAACAAAAATTAGTCTGCTGCTCCTGGCTTGGTTTCCTCCTTAAGCATCTGTCCCTTCTCTGCACCAGCCCCCTTTACCTCCCCCAGCCCGCCCCCTTTTTTCCCGCCACCAGGTATCTCTCCCTTTGTTCCCTTTGTATGTGTCCAGGGGGAGGGAAGGGGGGCTGGGGTGGCAGACAGCCCCAGCTACGTGACAAACTACCTAAAGCCCTGGGGGAAGGGGTCCCTTGCCTAAGTCCCACTCTCCCCTATACAGGTTTCGTTCCCTCTAAAGGGTTAAATGAATCTTGGAGTGTAAAAAGTTTCTTGTGAAACGCCGCTAATACTAATCTTTGTGTTTACCTCTCTTCCAGATTTTGACCCCTTAGCCACACATTCAGAATGTTTCAGAATCCAGTTATGGTAACGTACAGTAATTACGGTTACTTTATCATGTAGAATACGTTTAAGTCCGAGAGGACTCTGAGTCAGTCTCTGCTATTTTTGAGACAGATTGGGCTAGTAGGCCGTAGTTGGCAGTGCTAACATGTTTTGCCCATTGGTCTAATGTTTTACCCCTTTTACATTGTATTGATTATTTCCTTTTTTTACAGCACATTGGTGACAGCTGAAGCTTATCTATGAAATAAAATTGAATGAGAAACATAAAGGCCCTTAGCCTTTTGGAAAAAGAACTTTATTATATAAGGACACGATTTACGTTGTTACAAACTGAAGTTTATCTTCACTTTTGAAACATTGTTTTCCCTCACTTGTTTGCCACTTGGAGGATGGGCTTAACGCTTTGATGTCATTTCCTGTTAAACACTATATTATACGTTGTTTCTCATCCATTGTATACACTTGACAAAGAGTCCTTTGAGACTCAAAACATGTTGTGTTGAACAATAAACACCTAATTGAACAATAAACACCTAATTGAGCAGTTAATCCTGCAGTCTGGATCGTTCCTTGAAAAACGGTATTTGTGGATTTATGACGTTCTCAGATTACTTAAAATTCAACATTTTGGTCACCAACTATTGAAACTCTTCCATAACCTCTACACATCCCCATCAGCCTTTCTTACAGTAAACAACATAAATTCCGATAGATTCCCTATAAGAAAAGACACCAGACAAGGCTGCCCATTATCCCCACTTTTCTTTAATATAGCATTAGACCTACAACATTTAGCCCAAAACCACAGATTTCAAGGTCTCACCATACAATAAACACAATACAAAAAAATAGTATTTGCAGATGATACCTTGTTATTCATAAATAAACCAAATCGAGACATCACTGTAATAATGGAAACCATCAATAGATATGCTACCATCTCTGGTCGAAAA
This sequence comes from Xenopus laevis, assembly GCF_017654675.1. Taxonomy (NCBI): domain Eukaryota; kingdom Metazoa; phylum Chordata; class Amphibia; order Anura; family Pipidae; genus Xenopus; species Xenopus laevis. The sequence continues at coordinate 47,174,327 of NC_054386.1, forward strand.
AAATAAACTGTGATAAACCAGAAGCCAATAAGTTAAAACACACCACCCAAGCAGATTGAACACAAGACATACCTTTCAAAAAAGCACAACACCATATCACCTATCTAGGCATCAAATTCATTAATCATCACTGAAGGCATATCACCCATTAGTTAACTATGTGCAGCTATAAGGAGTGTGTACTGTGGTAAATAAAAAATTTGTGTCCCTGTTATTTATTAAAGGTAGATATGCCCAAAGCTGTTCCTTGCACTTTCTAATAGTTGTGACAGTCATCTTTATTTGTGCAACTAACCGAGCATTATTATGCGTAGGTTTAAAAACCATGGGGTTTAGAGAGGCATGTTGGCAGACTGCCAAGAGAACTATGCATTCAACACTGCCTAGTCATTTTAGACTGATATTGCTACATGCAGCACTCTGACATCAGGGCTGGATTACCCGCTAGGTGCCCTAGGTACCCGCCTAGGGCCCGCCTAACTTCTGTCTTTGATATTCACATGCTTCTAGTTGGTTTACCGCTGTTTTATCTATGACCTGTTGCCTGTTGAAAAGAAATTTGGGAGACTTAGAAGTGGAATGTGACTGGCTTGTGAGAGGGAGGAGGGGGAAGTCAGGCCAGGCTGTCAGGCTGTGCTGTAGCCATTTGAAAGTGATCTGGGGGTAAAATTGAAAAGGGTCTGTGGGGCTGCTGGGGCAGTGTGTGGGACTGTTGAACTGTTGCAGGGAGGGGGGCAGACAAAACTGATAAAACAAACTACAAAAAAACCCCACAAAAAAAAAATATATACTATAATAACATTAATATAATAACATTATTTGGGGGCAAAGTGATTTGTTAAAGGTCTCTGGGAGTGGGACTGTGCAAAACTGTAATAACTGGGAAAAAAAACAGAAATATGTTCAAACTTTCATAACCTGACAAATTTTGTAAAATTAACATGGTAATTAGGGGGTGTGGCCACAAAATGGGCATGGCCCAAAAAAATTTTGCCGCGACACAAACAACTTTTTATCCCTCTTTCTATTTCCAAAATGTTGGGAGGTATGCGCTAGCATAGCAGTGCTTCTTTTATAACTGTGACTTTAGGTGGTTTGAGGTGTGGGCCCCAGAAGCACTACCTTTCCTAGGGCCCTGTTTAGTCTTAATCCGGCTCTGTCTGAGATAAAATCGAATAGGTCAGGCAACTTTCAGAAGATATAAAAATTAAAGACTAGATTTCTAGCAACGCCCCTGGGTCTGGGTCCACCCTTTATGTATGGTTGGCTTAATGTTTTCTTATCTTTATTAAGTGTGTATATTTACATTGTTGGCATGATTTAAATAAAACCATATGTACATGCAGAGTGGGGGCACAGACAGGAAAGCAATACAAAGTAACTGCTGAGGGAATACTATAAGAAAAAAATTAAGCTTATAAATTGCAACTATAGAATGCAAATATTGAATGCAACTATAGAATGCAACGTTCTTAAAACATCATAATAGGGATGTGCTTCTGGGAGAGGGGGGGGAACAGTTGGATTTGGTTCTGTAGTGGAACAACTTGGAGGTATTCTCTCTCTGGTATAAGAAATGCATATTCATTGCTGGTTTGGGCTACCATGGCTTCATATTCAGTTTCAGGATCCTGCTTGCATGGATGGTAATTGTTTTCAGTTTGTGAGGTTTGGCAATGCAAAGGATAAATATCCACCATAAGCAAGTGGAGTGGATCCATCTAGCCTCACAGCCAACTGGCTCATGCTGGGGAGAAAAAAATGGGGATAAAATGAATAAATATCTCCTGCTCATTACATAGTAAATGTACTTGTTCAACAGGCACTAATAAAACAGCTTTAAATAAGCAAGAGCCATACTCACATGGGCATATCATATCTGTAATCTGTGTGTGTGTGGGGGGGGGAGTACAAATATCAGTAAGTCCACAACAGGGACATTCTAGCATTATTATCACAATCACTCAGACCAGGCTGGCTATATAAGATGGATTTTCCTAATGCTGACTTTAAATAAAACTTAAAAGAAATTCCAAGCACAAGTTATGTAAAAGTGCCAAGGCAAGGAAGCACCTGTTTGTTACAGAAATGTTGGGGCAGAACCCATTTCAGGTCCTATCAAATGTATATGTATTTTTACAAATAGACACTCACACATAGTTTTCTTTTGTCTGGTGATGAAGACAATAATTAATGTAAAAATGCAGTGAGCGCATACCAGCACAATGAACAGTGTAAAATAGATTGGCACTCCAGAGCCTGTAATAACACAAACACAGAAAGAAACACATCAATGACAGGACTCTGTAGGTAAACTGGGCCAGTCTAATGGGAGAAATCACTTTATGGAAAAACACTGCTAATAGAACAACCCCCCAGGTACAGAATCTGTTGTACTGTCTCCTAAATTGGTAGTTCAACTGCACATTAGAATAATACAGTGTGAAGATTCAGGCTGCAGTGTTCTCTCTTGATATAGTAATTTCTTAATTTTATAGAAATTACAATCAACATAAATATGTGGTGGCATGCCTAATGCTTACCAACAGGGCCAGAGTTAGAGGAAAGGGAAATACACTTCTTGATGATGGGAAGGATCAGAGATGTATGATCTGCAGTCAGGGGTGATTCGGGCCCCTAAGCAGCCCTGAGATGGCTAATGTGATGCTGCTCCAATACAAGGTAAGGTACGGGGGAGGGGGGCACAATAGCGCTCTCTTAAACTAATAGAGCTGAATTTACAACTTAATTTCCTGAAATTCTGCTCTTAAAGGAATAGTTCAGTGTGAAAATAAAAACTGGGTAAATAAATAGGCTGTGCAAAATAAAAAATGTTTCTAATATAGTTAGTTAGCCAAATATGTAATGTATAAAGGCTGGAGTGAACAGATGTCTAATAAAACAGCCAGAATCCACCTTTCTGCTTTTCAGCTATATAACTCTGAGTCAGTCAGCGACTTGAAGGGGGGCCACATGGTACATTTCAGTGAGTTTGTAATTGATCCTCAGCATTCAGTCTCTGATTGGTTACTGCTTGGTAGCCAGGGTAACCAGTCAGTGTAAACCAAGAGAGCTGAAAAGCAGGAAGTAGTGCTCTGGCTGACTTGTTATACATCAAATCACTCCAGCCTTTATACATTACATTTTTGGCTAACTAACTATATTAGAAACATTTTTTATTTTGCACAGCCTATTTATTTACCCAGTTTTTATTTTTACACTGAACAATTCCTTTAAAGTTACCAGGAGCGGCTTTTTGCCATCCCTGGTAATTTGAGGGGCAATGCCTCCCGTGGCAAGGTTCTTACCTTGCACCAGGTGCACCACGGTCTGCAGGCAAGAAATCCAGCTGTTCTCCCCTCACAAGCTGTCATCTATCAGCTACATTTCAGCAGTTGTTTGGAACCTTAAATTATATAATAAAAATATTCCAAAATTTTTGAACATTATAATATGTATTTTATAAATGTATCTATTATGTTACTATGTTATTGTGAGAAAAGCAACTCACCCTGGTGGTCCAGTGGTGCGGCGGGGAAACCCGCTGCGCCGCTCCTCTTCAGCCGTCATTGCCCGCAGCTCGTTTGTGCGCAAAATCGCGCAATGGCGCAAAATTCAAAAGGGTATTTAAAGGGATCCCATTTTCACTCATTGCCCGTGATAGGTTTATCCTGTAGTGCTTTTGAGCCTTGTGCTATCTGTTTGATCCTGTTCCTGATTCTGATTGATTCCTGTTGTGACCCCTGCCTGGCTTTTGACTATTCTGACCTCTGGATCCTGACCCTTGCCTGAATACCGACTACCTCTTCTGCTAATTCCCTTCTGATTCTCCTGGTTTGACCCTTGCCTGCCTGACTATGTTTATTCTCTGCCTGCCTCGACCCAGCCTGATCTGACTACACCTTGTACTGTGACCTTCTGCCCAAAGACTCTAGTTTACAGTTGTGCCCCTCTGCTTGTCTAGAACCCCTCGCCTTGCACCTCTCGTTTTAAGACCTGGTGGCATCTGAGTAGCTTAGGGCTCCTCCTGAAGCCAAAGGCGGCTGCTACAGGCAGAAGCACGAGCCGAGACCAGGGTGCTTGGCATCAGTTCTAGATTTAGGGTGCCAACCGTTACATTATCATGGGCACATGGATGATGAAGGTCATGCCGCTGCTCCCTCCACTACAGAAGCGCTCCTTACCAACTTGCTACATCGCTTGGAGGATCACGAGCGGAAGTAAGACTATCTCATGCATGGCTTCCACAATCTGACTCGCCGACTGGAGTCTCCGTAGCAGTTGCCTAGTCCAGTTGCCACTCCTCCTGTGGGTTCTTCTGCCATTATGGGTAAAACCTCTAAAACCCATCAACCGAAAATTGTGTTCCCCGAAAAATTCAGTGGGGACAGAATCAAATTTTTTGTGTTTAAGGAGGCCTGCAAATTATACCTTAGTTTCTTTCCTCATTCATTCTCTGACTATCCTCTCCCCGTCACTGTGAGAAGTAAATCAACAGGCAGTTTACTCGCCCTTCAATCACCACACTGTATAAGTTTTGGAACTTGTTTAATGCTGATGATCAAAAGAAGGTAGAACTGTAGATACAAACAATATAGAGGTATCAGAATACATTCTGGAGACATGAGATACAGATGAAATGCATTAAACATATATAAACATCTGATACATGTTATATAGTCCTAATGAGGCCTAACACAGGTGTGTGCTGAGAGGGAAACATTGGGTTTAAAACTACAACCAGGATGCCCATAGCAGTAAAATACACATAGTATAATGAACAGGCATTAAGGCAAAATGCAAGCTTACCAACGATGTTTGGATAGGCCTGCTTGGAAACAAGGATGGGTGAGGATTTTACAGATTGTAGTGAATTGTGGCTGTTACTACAGAAATGACTGCTTCTTCTCTGCACCAGGAAGTGATGTCATCAAATGTGACAGGGAGAATTTCAGAATGGATAATTAAGCCAGGCCGCAGTGCTAGAAACACCCTAGATGCTCAATACACATACTTATAAGAAATCATTACATATGAAGAATTTGACAGCACATAATTATACATGGAATACAGACAGATCTACTGATGTGGCAGCACAGTGACCCTCAAATTTGGGCTCTCAGATTACCCTCCACTGATCCTGCCTGCTTTTCCCTTGATTCTTTCTTTAACACCATGGCGATACTCTATGATGACCCGGATCATGCGTCTTCTGCCGACTCCGCTATTTGTAAATTACACCAGGGAAAGTGGGATGCGGAGGTGTATTGCACTGAGTTCCACCGGTGGGCAATTGAAACTGGGTGGAACAACATGGCTCTTCGTAGCCAGTCCGTATTGGGCTTTCTGATGCTGTTAAAGATAGCCTAGTTAACTATCCTCTACCTTCCAACCTGGATGATCGCATGTCTCTTGCCATCCAGGTAGATAGAAGACAGAGGGAGAGAAGGGATGAGAGGGGTTCTTCTTTTCATTCTGGGTTTACCAATACTAAGTCAAACTTTTCTAATGTGGTGACCAATGTTAAGTTCCTTGCAAGAATAGAAAGAGAATCGCACAGACACCAAATATGTTGCAGGTGGGGAACTTACCCTTTTCTTTATTGTGACCACCTGTGCATCAATGTTTCAGGGGGGATTAACCCTCCCTTCGTCAGGATACAAACACTTGTGCTACAAACATATTTAAGGCATTTGGGGTGCATGTGATCCCACCCCTTTTCCCATAGTCCACCAGGGTTCGGTGTGCTCCAAAGTGAGGCTTGACACACATAGTCCATATGTAGATCCAAAAGTCCAATCGTACATCAAATAATAGTTATATAATAACCCCTTAAACCCAACAATGATAATTGATAATAGTAAATGGTGGGCTAAGTAATACTACTCACAACCAGCGCGGTGTTAACCGCAATCTCTATTTCTCATAATTCCCGCTGGCCCAGGTTATCTGTGGAAAGGAAACACAGTGTAAATAACAGGAGTAAAGTGTTTACAAAAAACAAGTCAAGCTAAAATTCTCATTTAAACCCTTAGGTTGTACAGTTTCAAGTTTCCACATCCAGAACGCCTCTCTTTTAAGAAGTGCCAGCTTCATCTCATTCCCTTGTGGCGCTGTAATTTTTTCAAGGATTTTCCACCTTATTTGCGATACTGTATGTTTTTGTGTATGAAAGTGCTTTGCTAATAAAGTTTCTTTTTTTATTCCGTCTTTCTTCTTACTTACTAGTGGGTCACTCACTTTTGTTTCTGGTACAAAATTTCTAATAACGCTTTTGTGTTCATTCAATCTTACTCTGCAGGTCCTTGAGGTTTGTCCCACATATCCCAGTCCACATGGGCATTTCAATCGGTAGATAACCCCTTCCGTATTGCAGGTGGCAAAACATTTTAGTCCTATAGAGAAGCCTTTGCTGGGATGGGTACAGACATCTCCTTTTATTATACCACTACAGTGTCCACAGTTGAAACATGGAAAAGTACCCACTCTTTCAGATATTGTTTTTTTGGACTTATTCAGTTTAATATCTGTTTTAGTGAGCTGGTCCCCTATGCTTTTGCCCCTTTTGTATGAAAATAATGGGTTATTCATAAACAATTTCCCATAAATCTTGTCATTTTGTAATATGGGCCAATGTTTATTGATTGTTTTTTTAATGAAAGTTGAGTGGGGACCATATGTAGTTACACAAGGTATTCCTAGTTTTTTCTGTGCCGCTGTCCTCTTTACCATTAGGTCTTCTCTTTTCATTTTGCCTACCTCTTCCATAGTTTTATCCAATTCTGTTTTGGAGAAACCCCTTTGCACAAATTTGGTCACCAGTTCCTCCCCTTGTTTACAATATAATGTTTCAGATGATGTTATTCTTCTGGCCCATATGAATTGACTCTTTGGGAGTCCTTTAATTGTCCCTATCGGGTGGAAGCTATCCTTTCTCAACATGTTGTTCCTATCAGTGGGTTTTTTATACAGGTCCGTCATAAGTAGGCCATCTGAAATTGTAACCTGTACATCTAAGTAATTAACACTACTGGGACCAATACAGGTGGTAAATTTGATGGCGTCATGGATGTTGTTTAAATATGTGAAAAATTCTGTAAGTGTCTCAGGGGAACCTGTCCAAATTAGGAACATATCATCCACATATCTTTTCCATAGGGCAATATGTTCCTTAAACTTTGGGTGATGTAGAATGTTCTCATGTTCAATCCTATGCATAAAGATATTTGCGTAGGCTGGAGCCATGTTGGCCCCTATACTGGTACCCTGGGCTTGAAAAAAAATACTCAGAATCAAAGCGAAAATAATTACGCTTTAAAACCAGCTCCAGGCAATCACATAGGAAATTTATCTCATGTGTGGGCAAATCCTCACGAGACAAATATTCCCTGGTACATTCAATGCCCTCATTATGTGGGATTGAGGAATATAGATCTTTAACATCTATGGTGCAAAGTATAGCTGAATGTATTCCTATTGTGACCCCTTCAATTGTTTTTAAAAATTGTGTGGTATCACTCAGACAAGTGTCTAATTTGGGTAGGATTTCCTGTAAGTAAGTGTCTATATAGATGGCCAAGGGTTGTAATAGTGAATTTACCCCAGACACTATGGGTTTCCCTGGGGGTTTTTTCAGGGTTTTACGCACCTTGGGTAAAAGGTAAAAGATTGGGACCCAAGGGTTGTCCTTACGTAGGAGTTCCTGTATTTCAGGTGAGATTATTCCTGATAGGCATGCATCTTCGAGAAACATATCAATATCTGTCTTTAACCTTTCAGTTGGATCTTTATTTAGTGGTGTATAATGCTCAATATTACTCAACTGTCTGTGTGCTTCCTTCAAATAATCCTCCTTATTCATTACCACAATGCTGCCGCCTTTGTCAGCTTTTTTAATAATTAACCCTTTATCCTTTTGTAAGGCAGTTAACGCATTTCTCTCTTTCAGGTGTAGGTTATTTTCCCTTGGAACTACATGTTTATGCAACCCTTTTTCTATATCAAAGTGAATCATGTTAGAGAACGTGTCAATGGAAGCACAGGATAAAGTTGGGTTAAAAGTGCTGTGGGTTTTCAGTTTGCTGGACACTATGTCCTTTCTCCCTTTAGGCCATATCCCAGTGTTCTTATCCATATACAGCATTTTTAACTTAATAGAACGCAGAAATTTAAACATTTCAATTTGAACAGTAAAGGGATGACATTTATATGTGGGAACAAAACCTAGACCCTTATTTAACAGTTTAAGTTCATCAGGAGACAATGGTTGAGAGGAGAGGTTAATCACCAAGTCATTTACCTCTTTTTCCTCAGTGTGTACTCGTTGCCCGATGGAGTGGTCATTCTTGGGGTTGCGGATCTTTCCTCTGCCCATTGTGCTCCCTTCTTGCCTCCTCTGGTATTTCCTCACCCTTCGGGTTCGCCTGTGGCCAGGTGAAAAACTGCCTGAGTGCTGGATGCTAAAGGCGCTGCTGAATGGCGTTCTCCTCGCTCTGAACGGGAGTCTGACGTCACTTCCCTGCACCAGTCACCAGGGTCTGTGCTTGACGTCGTTCCTCTGCGTCGGTCAAGTGGCTGATGGCGTTGCTTCCCTGGTCCTTGGCGTGCACCTATCTAAGGAAAGGTGAGAGGTGCGGCTATTTGCACATACACAATGTTAAGTTCCCTAATCTCTCTATGCCTCTACCTCAGGAGGAACCCATGCAATTGGGCATATCCCATCTAACTCCTGAGGAAAGGGCTCGCAGCGGTCCCAATGTTTATGCATATACTGTGGGGAGAAGGGTAATTTTTGAAATCAATGTCCTAAGAGGCCGGGAAACTTCCAAGCCTAAATGGAGTAGGGGAGCTCAATTTGGGTAAAGAAGTTTTCTCTCCCCAGTCTTCCTCTAGGATTTCGATACCGGTTAAACTAACCTGGCCTACGGGCTCTGTCAAGGTGTCCGCTTTTGTGGACTCGGGGGCGGAGGGGAATTTTTTGGATGCTGCCTTCGCAGACAGATTTTGCGTTCCTCTAACCCCTCTAAATCCTACAATGAGAATATTTGCGGTGGATAAAAGACCCTTGGGGTCAGGTTTGGTTTCTAAGAAAACTGTGATCCTATCCATGTGTGTTAATAATCTTCACAGTGAGGAGATAGCCCTTTACATTATTGAGGGTGCTTCTTTTCCTCTTATTTTGGGGGTTACCTTGGCTCCATCCTTTTATTGATCTGGGGGGATTATTCAATGTGGTTTAAAGTGTGGTGGTACCTGTATTCCTTCCGTGGTGGCAACTACCTCTTTAGAGGGTTTACCTGCAGCATATTTAGAATATGCTCATGTGTTTTCCAAGAAAGCCGCAGAAACTTTACCCCCACACAGGCAATGTGACTGCTCAATCAATCTAATTCCTGGGTCTACTCCCCTCGTGGTAGAACTTACCCTCTTTCCTTGCTGGAAGACCAGGCAATGAAGGAGTATATCAATGGAAACCTTGACAGAGGTTTCATTTGACCTTCTAGTTCCCTTGCAGGGTCGGGCTTCTTTTTTGTTGGGAAAAAATATGGTGGTCTTCGCCCTTGTATAGATTACAGGGGTCTTAATAAGATCACCATAAAGAATCGCTATCCCCTTCCTCTGATCTCTGAATTATTCGACCAGGTTAAAGATGCCAAGATCTATTCCAAGCTTGATCTTATAGGTGATTATAACCTCATCCGTATCAGGGAAGGGGATGAGTGGAAAACAGCCTTTAACACCAGGCCACTATGAATATTTAGTAATGCCCCCGCAGTGTTCCAGGAATTTGTTAATGACATCTTCCGGGACCTGCTGGGGATATTTGTAGTAGTCTATCTTGACGATATTCTGATTTTTTCCTTGAACATCAAAAACATGTTCAGGAAGTCTTACGTAGGTTAAGAGAAAATAATCTTTATGCGAAACTTGAAAAATGTAATGTTCTGGATTGGGCCGAACCTCTTTCTTTACGTGCAACCCAAAGGTTCTTAGGTTTCACCAATTACTATCGTAAATTCATTAAAAACTTCACCCCGATAGTGGCTCCTATTACCAATTTGACAAAGAAAGGTGCTGATCCAAGCATATGGTCCCCCAAAGCTATCCAAGCTTTTGAATTCCTCAAGAAAGAGTTCAGTTCTGCCCCTATTCTTCGGCACCCTGACACTGCACTTCCTTTCATTGTTGAGGTAGATGCCTCAGAGGTTGAGGCAGGGGCAGTCCTTACTCAAAGGCATCCGATAATCAACAAAGTGCACCCCTGTGCATTCTTCTCTAAAATATTTTTGCCTGCTGAGGCTAGTGGGCCCACGCTTGAGGGTCCGGTGTAGTTTGTAAGTGAGGTAGTTTGGGGTTACACCAGAGGGGTGTGAGCACTGAGCAGTGATCCTCTAGTTTGGGAAGGAGACCCTGGGCTATGTGCCATGCCCACACTACTTCTCTCATAGGTGGGGTTGCATTAGTGGCATAGTGACATCCACGGTAGAGGAGGTTTTTGAGTTCCTCATAGGACTCTATAGTCTGAGCCTCTAAGTATGTGGCAAGGTTATCTGGAGATGGGGTTGACCACCTTTTTGCTATAGCAAGCTTTGCAGCCAGGTAATATAAAAAAAAGGTTTGGGGCTGCCATAGCTATTTTTGGCGTAGAAGAGTACCAGTATAACTGCGTAAGGAAACCCCTAAGTTTTGTAAAGAAGTTGTTTGGTATCCTTACCGGGGATTGCCTAAATATATGAGTAAACTTGGGAAGCATTACCATTTTGAACAGGTTTATGCCCCCAAGTAGGGATAGTGGTAGACGGGTCCATTGTTTAATTTTTTGCTCCAATCCTTGTACTAAGGGTGTTAAATGTAGCTCTACAAATTTACCCAGGTCTTTGTGAATACTGATACCCAAATATTTTAATTTACTCGTCCAGAGTAAGCCTTCAGGTAGAATCGGTAGAGGTTCAGGTAATGGGTCTAGTGGAAAGAGTGCTGATTTACTCCAATTAACTTTCAGACCCGAGTATGAGTAATGTACATTTATAATTTCTAGTGCAGCCCTCAGGTCCCGGTCTGGATTGGCTAGGTATAGTAATGTGTAATATCTGCAAACATAGATATTTTTTCAGTGATTCCCCCCTTCTTGAGCCCTTCTATCCTAGTCGATTGCCTTATCATGCCAGTGGTTCCATAGCCACTGCAAAGAGAAGGGGAGAGAGAGGGCACCCCTGTCTAGTCCCCCTGTGCAGCTAAAATGGGTGTGAGGAGTTACAGTTTGTGTGAATAGAGGCTCCGGGGGCCCTATACAACATCTGCACACATTTCATGAAGTTGTCAGGGAACCCCATGCATTTCATTGCTGCCCACAGGTACTGCCACTCCACTGAGTCAAACGCTTTCTCATTATCTAGGATAGCAATGACTCTTGTATCAGAGTTATCGTGAGTCACCGTAGAAACAGAACACACCGGCACAACATGGGTACTACTAGCAGGTATAACCTTGCTCGTTTATTGCGGATGCAACGTTGCATCCACAATAAACGAGCAAGGTTATACCTGCTAGTAGTACCCATGTTGTGCCGGTGTGTTCTGTTTCTACGTTGCTTCTGAGGTTGCCAAATTCCTCTATCATCGAGCACCTGGGATTCGTGTTTTTCTGGACGGCCAGGGTGTGCGAGTGTAAGTTCTTTCTTTCTACAATTATCGTGAGTCACCGCCAGATTAGTGTAGAGCCTTCTGATATTTATATCTGTGGTCTTCAAAGGAATAAAGCCTGAATGATCTATGTCTACCATAATTTGGATCTTCAAGTCTACTAGAAAATCATGTTGATATAAAATAAACCCAATAGGCTGGTATTGCTTCCAATAAGGATTAATTATATCTTAGTTTGGATCAAGTACAAGGTAGGGATGTCGCGGACTGTTCGCCCGCGAACTAATTCGCGCGAACATCGACTGTTCGCGTCCGCCGAATGTTCGCGAACATCGCGCGACGTTCGCCAATTTGGGTTCGCCTTAGCTGGCGCTTATTTTTGACCTCTCACCCCAGACCAGCAGATACATGGCAGCCAATCAGGAAGCTCTCCCTCCTTGACCACCCCCACACCCCCTGGACCACTCCCCTTCCATATATAAACTGAAGCCCTGCAGCGTTTTTTCATTCTGCCTGTGTGTGCTTGGAAGAGCTAGTGTAGGGAGAGAGCTGTTTAGTGATTTGAGGGACAGTTGATAGTAACTTTGCTGGCTAGTAATCTACTTGATACTGCTCTGTATTGTAGGGACAGAACTCTGCAGGGATTTTAGGGACATTTTAGGTTAGGTAGCTTTGCTGGCTAGTAATCTACCTTCTACTGCAGTGCTCTGTATGTAGCTGCTGTGGGCACTGCTTCTGATCTCTCATCTGCTGACTGCTGCCTGTAACCCAATAGTCCTTGTAAGGACTGCTTTTATTTTCTTTTTTGTTTTTTTTACTTTGCTACTGTAAGAGCCCAGTGCTATTAGTCTAGCTGTGTTGGGGAGTGGGACTGGTGTGCTGCTCCTCCTAGTAGTTCACCACTACCAGCACCAACCAGAGTCAAAATTGTTACAAAGTATCTTATTTGCACCTGTTAGCTGTTCTGAGCTCTCTGCCAAAAGCTAATTAAGTTAGAAACTGTTTTTTTTCTGGCTGTTCCGTTCAGAGAAAAGAGGGACTTTCCAGTACAAAAGAGGGACAGGGGGTTGAGTGGTCAAAAGAGGGACAGTTGGGAGGTATGCAAGTGCCACCTAGCTGTGTGAGCTTTTTCACATTCTGTCTAAATAACAATAATAATTCCGTGTCCGTAAACATCACCTGAGTGATGTTTTTACAGCAGCAATAATATATTCCGTACCCACTACTGTATACGTTGCCCTTGCAGGCATTGTTTGCCCAGTCTTTAACCAAGTGCCACCTAGCTGTGTGAGCTTTTTCACATTCCGTGTCCAGAAACATCACCTGAGTGACGTAGTGTGATTTCTGCCCTTTACAGCACAAAACGCAGCGCTGTGTCAACAATGTATTTTTCAGATACATTTTTGCCCTTGATCCCCCTCTGGCATGCCACTGTCCAGGTCGTTGCACCCTTTAAACAACTTTAAAATCATTTTTCTGGCCAGAAATGTCTTTTCTAGCTTTTAAAATTCGCCTTCCCATTGAAGTCTATGGGGTTCGCGACGTTCGCAAACCGTTCGCATTTTTGACGCAAGTTAGCGAATATGTTCGCGAACATTTTTTCCGCCGTTCGCTACATCCCTAGTACAAGGTACTGTTTTATTATTACAGAGAAAAAGTAAATCAGTTTTAAACATATGTATTACTGTATTTGATTATAATGGGGTCTATGGTAGAAGGCCTTTCCGTAATTCAGAGCTTTCTGGAAAATGGGTTTCCAGATAACGGATTCTATATCTGTGCTATGTCAGCTTTAAACATCTATAAATAACTAGGCTCTACCCTGGTGTTACCTTTATTTATAAAATCCAATTTGGCATTTTCAGTAGCATCTTCGGAAGAATCTGGCACAGGGATTTTACTTTGCGGTCAGCTGCCCATATCTTTTGTGGTATGGCGACCCTTGGTGGTGCTGCTTTTTCTGTTTGTAGGGAAAGCTGTATTCTGCAAGGTACCTGTCACACAAACACTCAACATCTTGGCAATGCAGAATCAAAGAATTCCTGGGATGAATGTTATTATGTGCTTAGAGGGAACAGTTGCATTCATATTTCTTCATATTTCTGGCAGTAATATATCCAACACCATGTTCCTAAGTTACAGGATGTGCTGTAGGTAAAATAATAATAATGATAGTTGGTGTTCCAACTGGAGGCCAATGTGCCAAGGAATAAATATTCCCTTTAATTTATAGACAACTGCGTCCAGATCACACAGCAAGTTGTGGTTTACACAGAGAGATGACATTTGACACTTAGGGGCACATTTACTTAGCTCGAGTGAAGGATTCGAAGTAAAAAAACTTAGAATTTCGAAGTTTTTTTGGGGTACTTCGACCATCAAATAGGCTACTTTGACCTTCTACTGCGACTTTGACTTTGAATCGAACGATTCAAACTAAAAAGCGTTTGACTATTCGACCATTCGATAGTCGAAGTACTGTCTCTTTAAAAAAAACTTCGACTACCTACTTCGGCACTTTAAACCTACCGAGCATCAATGTTAGCCTATGGGGACCTTCCCCATAAGCTTTCTAAGCATTTTTTGATCGAAGTAAGGATTTTACTTCGTGGTCGAATATCGAGGGTTAATTAACCCTCGATATTCGACCCTTAGTAAATGTGCCCCCTATTCTGACAATGTTAACAAAACACAATATTTGCACACACAGTCAGAGGAAGCATTCGTAAAGTTTTTTTACAAGATGATATTTTAAAATTTGCAGATTTTAAAATATATTTTTTTAAATAAAGAATATATTATTTGATAATGATCATGTAAAAAAAGAGCACCAGGGTTAAGGGTGACCAATTCATGTCCTAAGCATAATCTAATTTGTAATTAATTTTATCCACAGTCAAGAACCTTTAAAATAGAACCCAGGCTATAAGGTTCTGGGAGTACTACATCCTTTCCTGTAATAAGTGCCCTACTCTGTGAAGGGAATAGGACTGCTGACAGGGGAAGCAGACCAATAATTAATAAGTCATACAGTATAATAAAAAAAAACTTTTAGATTGAAAGTTCTTTTGAGCAGTGCCCAATTTAATGTCTGTATCAGTCAGTTGTTGTATATAACTTGTATGTTTGTTTTACACACCCTTCTATTGTACAGCACTTCAACATTTGTTGACATTTTATAAATCCATGTTAATAATCATAACAATAACACAGAAAATATGCTTACCTTCCTCGAAACAGCTTGCTGTTGCCGCCTCCTCCCTTGTGCATTCACCCTTATGTGCTGGAGGGAGTCGAGGGGGGGGGTCCACAATGTCGGCAAAGGGGTCCAGGAGGCTAGTGCAAAGAGAGAAATTGCACTCTCTGAGCTATAAGAGGTGAATTTCCGGTTTGAAAAACTGAAATTCTACTCTTAAAGTTAGAAGTAAATAGCGGGGAGCTTCTCAACTCACCTCATACGCACAGCGCTCCTGCCCCTTCCATAGCTTTAACCTTTTGTCTGCCAAGAACGTAGGCACTACGTTCTTGCAGGAAAGGGACCAGAGTGCCAAGAACGTACTACCTAGGTTTTTTCCCCCAGCCTCCTTGTAATGTGATCAGCGCTTGTCAGCACTGCTGGAGAAGTGCGATCGGGTCTCTTACCGCTTAGGCAACATCTACAGGGCCTTCTGATGAATCCCTTCCAACTGGATTGTCGATGCGCCAACCCCACACACGACTTCCGACCCCACAGGCACTTCTTCCAGGATCAGTGCTGATCAGCGTCGATCAGTGCCTGTCAGCACTGCGCCAGGTCATCAGGTTGAGTAGGCAACATCCGCAGGCCCTTCTGCTGACCCCCCTCCAACCGGATTGCCCATGCGCCGACCCCACACAGCAGTCCCGCCCCCACAGGCACCTCTTCTGGATCAGCGCTGATTAGTGGCGATCAGCGCCTGTCAGCACTGCAACGGCCATTGCGATCGGTTGGCTTATCCCCATGGCAACGAGCATTGGCCCTCCTAGGGATGCACTTCCCACCGGATTGCCCCAGGGCCGACCCCATAAACTCGTACCACCCCAGAAAACCTCACACAGGAGGTTAGCTGCTGGTGTATTTAACTGTGACCCTCTGGAGCCACCCCCTTCGATCTCTGCTGCTGGCTGGTGTTGGAGGAGCCTTCCTGCTACTGATTGCGGTCCCACAGTGTCCATTGTCGGTGAGATCTGCCTCCAGGTACTCTTTTGCACACCCATTACACACAATACACACACTTATCCATTTTTACCTAAATTGATTTTTTTATTGCAGTTAGTCTTACTTTATTCCCCACTTACTTTTGCATACTCACACACATACACACACACCTTTTGCAAGTGTACACACAGACATTTTTATTACTTTGCCTTTCTTTCCTCATCCTCTGCCTACTTCTTTTTTTTCTATTTATTACATTCATTTTCTTGGTTTTATAACTGTAGAACTAAAGTTTTACAGTTACAGTTTACTTTAAAATTACTGTTATTTTTCAGTATTAGTGTATTTATTGCATTTTCATTGATCTAGCATTTTCAGTTTTGTGCTGCATTCCATTACTGTTTCTTACTTTTTCTTGATTGTTTCTTGTGGATTTTCAGTTAGTTTTTGCTGCATTTCACTACTGTTTCTTACTTGTTGATTGTTCTTTCTTGTATTTATTGAATTTTTTGGCTTATTACTTGTGCAACCTTGTTTCACAGTGTGATTAGTGATCGGGTATTCTGAACGCAAATCACTGTATAATCTGCCTTCTTTTATTGGTTTTATTGTATTTTTAGTGTTCAGTGTTAGTTCAGATTGTTGGCTCTTTTGGCAGGTGCTTAGGCTCAGTTGTGTGCCAGATTGTTGGCTCTTTTGGCTGGTGCATAGGGCTTAGCTTTTGTTGTGTGCCAGATTGTTGGCTCTTTTGGCAGGTGCTTAGGCTCTGTTGTGTGCCAGATTGTTGGCTCTTTTGGCTGGTGCACAGGGCTAACATACTTTTTCAGTTCATCAAGAGTGCAAGGGAATTTGGTTTGGCTCATAGGTTTTGTTTATCTTAATTCTTTTTTCCTACTTTTGCAAGTGCTGCAATAGTTTTACTAGAAATTATTTTTCATTTTCTGGCTACAGGTCTTACTGTGAAATCACTAGACTTTTTCTTTTCTTTTTGTTGTGTGCGAGATTGTTTGCTGTTTTGGCAGGTGCATAGGGCTTAGGCTTTGTTGTGTGCCAGATTGTTGGCTCTTTTGGCAGGTGCTTAGGCTCTGTTGTGTGCCAGATTGTTGGCTCTTTTGGCTGGTGCATAGTGCTTAGGCTTTGTTGTGTGCCAGATTGTTGTCTCTTTTGGCTGGTGCACAGGGCTAACATACTTTTTCAGTTCATCAAGAGTGCAAGGGAATTTGTTCTACCTTTGCAAGTGCTGCAGTAGTTTTACTAGAAGTAATTTTTCATTTTCTGGCTACAGGTCTTACTGTGAAATCAATTGACTTTTTTTTTCTTTTTGTTGTGTGCCAGATTGTTGGCTCTTTTGGCAGGTGCTTAGGCTCTGTTGTGTGCCAGATTGTTGGCTCTTTTGGCTGGTGCATAGGCTTAGTGATGGGCAAATCTGTGACGATTCGCTTTGCCGAATTTTTCGATCTTGACGCGCGTCAAGTTCGAAGTTGAAATTTGGTTTGGCTCATAGGTTTTGTTTATCTTTTTTTCTACCTTTGCAAGTGCTGCAATAGTTTTACTAGAAGTATTTTTTCATTTTCTGGCTACAGGTCTTACTGTGAGATCAATTGACTTTTTTTTCTTTTTGTTGTGTGCCAGATTGTTGGCTCTTTTGGCAGCTGCTTAGGCTCTGTTGTGTGCCAGATTGTTGGCTCTTTTGGCTGGTGCATAGGCTTAGTGATGGGCAAATCTGTGACGATTCGCTTTGCCGAATTTTTCGATCTTGACGCGTGTCAAGTTCGAAGTTGACGCGCGTCGAGTTCAAAGTTGACGGGCGTCGAATTCAAAGTTGACGGGTGTCGAGTTCGACGTTGACGGGCGTCGAGTTCGAAGCATACGTATCTGCTGGATTTGTCTACATTTTATGGGGCACATCTACTATAGGGTGAAAACTCACCAAAAGTTTGGTGTAAAATAATGGTCCCATATGTTATAAAATGTATGGTGGAAATCAGTTACAGAAAAAATTTAAACACTTTTGCAGCCTATCAGCTTGAAAAACAGAAAAGACGGCAGCATTTAGTACTTAGATGATATTCCACTTAAAAATGATAATGTAAGTAACTGAAGAATGAGGATGTTTTATGCACTATGCAGGTCAGAGCTGAAGGCAAGTCTAGTGAACTGTCACTAACAGTAGCCACTAACCCCCCTCTGTCCCTATGGCTTTGTTTGTGTCACCTTTTTTCTGCTTTGGACAGGCCTGGACTGGCAATCTGTAGCTTCTGACAAGTACCAGAGGGGCTGCTATCAGGTGCCATAGAAAGTCATTATTTAGTTGACTGATGGGCCTGTTTGGGCCTCTCATTACTTTGAATGCCAGGGCCCCAGAGGCTATTTTGCCTCCCAGACCAGATGTATCTTTGATGCTCCCATTAAAACTTTTACCCAATTTCAAGCTACACTGCGATAAACGAATACAGCATACAGTATGGCATGTTTTGCTTTAGAGTCAATGGGAAGAACATTTAACAGTTATGTTTCTCTCAGTAACTGCTACACACACGTCCTGCCCATATACATTGTTAGAGGATCTTTTCCAAAGAAAGTGTCACATTTTGCCAGTTTCTTATAAAAAAAATCTGTAATTTTTTACATTAGCTCAGGTCATGATATCTACTACTACTCTCAGTCTCTCAGTCTATATTGCTGTTAAATCAAAAAGTACCATCTATACTCATATTGTCCAGCAGGTGCCTGATCTCTCTCACTTCCTGTTGAAGTTGAGACACCTGCTGGACTAGGCCTCTAATAAGTTCGGTAAGGTCCCCACCATCTGCTGCTGCTGCTGGTGGTGGTGCTGCTGCTGCTGGAGGAGATGATGGTGTAGGGGGGGAAGGAGATGCAGCCCCTCCTGCCTCTTCCGCAGCCCCTCCTGCCTCTTCCGCAGCCCCTCCTGCCTCTTCCGCAGCCCCTCCTGCCTCTTCCAGTGCTGCAGCATGCTCTCCAGCAGGCATCCACTCCACTGGCAATCAAAGAATTCCATTTTGAGTAATACAGCACTTGCATTTGTACAGTACAAATTATACAGGCGGAGGTGATGTGTAACTACAAAAAACCTATCATTAATATGGATGGCAAGTATGGGGCCGAGCAAAACCATTAAGAGAGTTTTTTGCAGAAGATAATCTCCATTTACCAGCTCATTTACTTGTTATCTAACTTGTCTGCAATTAAATGACACTCAACTATTCCAATCCTAATTAAAATATTCACTGAAATACATTTTTGCTCTAAAATAGCAAATCATTATAATATACTATAAGTCTGGACATTATTGTAATTAACAAGCAGTTTATGTTTTCTATTTAAATAACTACCTTCCACTTCCTGCTGCACCTCATCCACAAGCACAAGCCTCTTCAAATCGCTCCAAATCCTTTAGAGCACGCGCAACCCGTGCCTCAACGCATATCTATGCCTCAGCCTGCGCCTGAGGCTCATCATTATACGCCACCTGAGTGCCTGGATTCCAGAAGTGCCGGGAGGGATGGTGTCATATCCCTCCCGGTGGAGGAACCTTATGAGGCCCCTCAGTTCCTCCTCACGCATACCTCCTGGTCCAGACATCTCAGGCAGGCAATCTCTCTCTACAAGTGGGCAGGGAATAGGGTATTTATATATTGGCAATGCCCATGTTTACATGCGTGTCACGTGACGCGCGCACGCACAGGAACTTGACGCGCAAGCACCGTACTTGATGCGCAATCGCCGTACTTGGCGCGCAAGCGCCAAATTGGCTAATGAGTACTGTAACTCTAATACATTATGATTTTCTGTTAATTTTAATATCATTGTCACTATATTTGAGAACCATGCATCACTATTAGAAGTAACATTATTAGAAAGTTAGGAGGTAGGCCTCAACCAGAATACATTTATATCAACTATGTAGCAGTATTGGAATGAACACATTATTAGAATGAAAATTAGATGACGATATACAGTAGGTAGGCCTCAACCAAAAGAAATTTTCCAACTATCAGGCAGCATTAGAAGCAACATTGTTATTAGGAGCCTTGGCAGACCCCAAACAGATGACATTTGCTAGCTTTGTGACACTATTAGAATTTCACGGTCAGCACCCTAAACTAGAACAGATGCCAAGCTCCCTGGTCTTGGCTCGGCTTCACCAGTTAATGTGACCACCTTTGGCTTCGGGAGTAGCCCTCAGCTACTCAGATGCCACATGGACTTTACGAGAGGAGCAAGGCGTGGAGTTCTGGCAAGCAAAGGGGCATGACTGTTGAAAGAGTCTGTTAGGCCGAAGGTCACAGTACAAATAGGCTGAAGCAAGTTCGTGGTCAGACAGGCTGGGTCGAGGCAGGTGGATATCAGAGAAGTCTAGCAGGCAAAGGTCAACACCGGGTAATCAGTCAGAAGTGGATTAGGCAGAAGGAGTAGTCGAGATACAGGCTAGGGTGTATTTCGGATATCAGAGTAGTCAGAAACAGGCAGGGTCACAACAGAAGATCAAAGACGAACAGATTCAGATGCTTAAAGCTCAAAAGGCACCAGGAAAAAATCCTATCACAGAAGGCCGAGCTGGCCTTTTAAACTTTTGAATTTCGCGCCATTGCATGCGCCTTTAAGAACCCGGAAGTGAGTGCGCACTCACACTAAAAGACCGGACGGCAGAAGAGGAGGTGCACAGGGATCATGGTGGGAATCCCTGCTGTCCCCCCACTAGACCACCAGGTCATCTCCTTACATAGAAACAACATTATTAGAATTAAAATTAGAAAAGGTAGGCTTCAACCAAAAGATAATGACATTTGCCAAGCATGTGGCAATAGTAGTAGTAGCAGCAGCAGCAGCAGTACATCAATATTTTAAATCGCATGACGGTATAGGTAAGCCTCAACCAGAAGGCATTTGCCAACTATGTGGTAGTATTGGAATGAACACATTATTAGAATGAAAATTAGAAGAGGTAGGCCTCAACCAGATGACAATGACATTTGCCTGAAACACAACACGTTTGATAAAGGATGAGGCAGTGGTAGCAACAGCAGTAGTAATGAATTTTACTGTATTAGGACCTGCAGTATTGACATGAGGCAGGCCTCAAACACAACACGTTTGATAAAGGATGAGGCAGTGGTAGCAACAGCATTAGCATTGAATTTTACTGTATTAGGACCTGCAGTATTGACATGTGGCAGGCCGGAAACACAACACTTTTGATAAAGGATGAGGCAGTGGTAGAAACAGCAGTAGTAATGTATTTTACTGTATTAGGACCTGCAGTATTGACATGAGGCAGGCCTCAAACACAACACGTTTGATAAAGATATAGCCATATTAGGCCTCAACCATAAGAAATTAGCCAACTAAGGCAATATTAGAAACAAAATTCTTTGTAAGCCATGTTAGACCTCAACAACTGAAAAATTTGCCGACAATGCAGCAGTAGTATCTTCAGTAGCAGTAGGAGCCATGATGATAGACCCCCACCAGATTAAAAATTTGCCAACAATGCAGCAGTAGTATCTGCAGTAGCAGTAGGAGCCATGATGATAGACCCCCACCAGATATAAGATTTACCGACAATGCAGCAGTAGTATCTGCAGTAGCAGTAAGAGCCTTGATGATAGACCCCACCAGATATAACATTTGCCAAAAATGCAGCAGTAGTATCTGCAGTAGCAGTAGGAGCCTTGATGATAGACCCCCACCAGATATAACATTTGCCGACAATGCAGCAGTAGTATCTGCAGTAGCAGCCTTGATGATAGACCCCCACCAGATTAAAAATTTGCCGACAATGCAGCAGTAGTATCTGCAGTAGCAGTAGGAGCCATGATGATAGACCCCCACCAGATATAACATTTGCCGACAATGCAGCAGTAGTATCTGCAGTAGCAGTAGGAGCCTTGATGATAGACCCCCACCAGATTAAAAATTTGCCGACAATGCAGCAGTAGTATCTGCAGTAGCAGTAGGAGCCATGATGATAGACCCCACCAGATAAAAAATTTGCCGACAATGCAGCACAGCAGCAGTTCTACTAAGGCTAGTAGTAGGCTGCAGCAGCAAGGGCAGCAGGTGCAGACAGATGGGATAGGCAGTACTACGGAGGAGGAGAGTATAGGCAGCAATGGAGAGAGGAGGCTAGGAGGAGGAAGAGGAGGAGGAGATGAGGCTAGTCTCTGCTGTCTGCTATGGGCACTTGGATATCCCCGCCTATCCAGGCCTCATTCATTTTTATAAATGACAGCATATCCACGCTGCCAGTGGATAGCCGTTCCTCTTCTCAGTGACCACCGCACCTGCGGCACTGAAGACACGCTCTGACAGGACACTGGCAGGGGGGCAAGCCAGCACCTCCAGAGCGTACTGTGCCAGTTCTGGCCACTGGTCGAGCCTCGATACCCAAAACTGCATGGGGTCATCATCAGGGCGAATGGCGTCCTGCACACTGACTGACCCCATGTAGTCAGTAGGGATGTAGCGAACCGCCGTTTTGGTGTTCGCGAACGCCATTCGCGAACACCGGCAAAAAATGCGAACGGTTCGCGAACCGTTCGCGAGCTTCGAACACCCGCAAAATCGTTCGATTCGAACGTTCGAAGGATTTTTCGTTCGATTCGAACGTTTGAAGGATTTTCATCGTTCGATCGAAGGATTTTCATTCGAATCGAACGGTCGAGGGATTTTAATCGTTCGAACGAATGGAAATCGTTCGAACGAATGGAAATCGAACGAATGGAAATCGTTCGAACGAATGGAAATCGTTCGAACGAATGGAAATCGTTCGAACGAATGGAAATCGTTCGAACGAATGGAAATCGTTCGAACGAATGGAAATCGTTCGAACGAATGGAAATCGTTCGAACGAATGGAAATCGTTCGAACGAATGGAAATCGTTCGATTTTAGCGGTCGAATGGTCGCGAACTCAAATTGCGAACGTTCCCAAACGTTCGCGAACATTAGGCGGACGCGAACGGTCGAAGTTCGCGCGAACAAGTTCGCAGGCGAACTGTTCGCTACATCCCTAGTAGTCAGCCACCATATGCTCCACCCGCTGGTGGTGGTGGCTTTGGGTATTAACCGGGCCTGCTGCTGCCCTTTGAGGCTCGAAAAAGCTCTTCCACACACCCATGAGATCTCAGCCGCTGCTGCTGCTAGCAACCCGTCTCTGCTGGGTGTGTGGAGTAGTGGAGGCCTGAGATGTGTTAGACTGGGGGAAGGCCAGTTTTGAGCACAGAGCCCTCCTCAATTGACCCACCCTCCTCTCTCTCTGGCTGGGTACAAGGAACTCCCCTAACTTTCCCTTGTACCGTGGGTCAAGCAAAGTGGCCACCCAATAATCATCCCGGTCTTTGATGGAACAGACCCGGGGATCGCTCCGGAGGCAAGTCTGCATATGGGCAGCCATGTAAAAGAGGTGCCCCGACCAGGGCCAGACTGGGGGTAAAAATCAAAGCAGCCCGCATGTAAACACGCGATGGTCTGACTTGTACACATCTAATCATATATAGGGGTAAAACTGCAAAAATGTATGTATAAACAAATCCTTGCTTTCTGCAGGATATAAAAAAATATTATAGAAATATATTTTTATTGGTAACACTAATTAAGATAACCCTGGTGATCAGGTGTGCTGTAAAGGTATTCCAGAATGAATTAATGGATTTCAAGTGAAAACGTTTCTCACTTGCTACTGTTTATTCATAAAAAAATCCCCCATGTAGCCACATGTTGTTTTTTTACAATTCATTCTGCTGGGTACCTACATAATCTAGATGACAGTCCCAGACCAAACACCACAGTAAAAAAAGCCACACAAACATGGGAGATAAAACAAACACTAAAAACCCATTGGTTACCAGGGACCCCCATACAAGTTAAAAAAAACAATTGGTGGTTAGGGGGCTAGGGGCCCCCCATAAAAGTTAAAAAAAACTTCATTGGTGGACAGATAGAGACTGTAGAAAGAGAGGGACTCACAGAGAGAGACAGAGTGCAGAGAGAAGCAGAGTGTAGTGAGAGAGAGTGCAGAGAGCAACAGAGTGCAGAGAGAGAAAAAGACAGAGTAGAGAGAGAGACAGAGTGCAGAGAGAGACAGAGTGCAGTGAAAGAGAGAGTGCAGTGAAAGAGAGAGTGCAGTGAGAGAGACAGAGTGCAGAGAGAGAGACAGAGACTCACACAGAGAGGCAGAGTGAAGTGAGAGAGAGACAGAGTGCAGAGAGAGACAGAGACTCACAAAGAGAGACAGTGCAGAGAGAGACAGAGTGCAGTGAGAGAAAAAGAGAGTGCAGTGAGAAAGAGAGACAGAGTACAGAGAGAGACAGAGACTCACAGAGAGAGGCAGAGTGCAGTGAGAGAAAGAAAGAGTGCAGCAAGAGAGAGACAGAGGGACAGAGAGAGAGAGAGGCAGAGAGAGAAACAAAGACTCACAGACTCACAGTGCACAGAGAGAGAGAGGGGGAGAGAGAGAGAGACAGAGTGCAGGCGAGAGATTCCTGAGAAGCACAGTGACTGCTGGCGATGTAGTCCCCTTCTTACCACATCAGTTCCTGTACTTCCGTCGGCATCAGTGATGTCCACGCTCATAAAGGGGGGCTGGCTTATCCTGAAAGAGCAGCACAGCAGGCCCCCCTTTGAGCCTAAATCCTGCCTGGCCCAAGACTATCTTCCTTGTTCCCCCTGATGGCAGGCAGGCAGGCCTGCACACAGCACAGCATGAGAAGGGAGACGAGTGGAAGGGGCGGAGCCACAGTGGGAGCTGGGACGGAGGAGCAGTCCTAGAGCCCACAGGCAGTTTGTAATAAACATTATAGATCAGGAGCGGCCCACTTTACTAAAATACAGAGCGGCCCCTCGGGCCGAATAAACAGATGATCAGTCCGGGCCTGTCCCCGACCAACCTCTTCTTGACTGCCCTCCAGATGCAGCAGGTCATCTGGCTCGACCTGCCCCTGCTCTATACCCTCCTAGCCACGTACAATAGCTGGGGTGGTTGGGTGGCGAGTGCACTGCTCCCCATGCTGTGCAGGCACCCAGTCCTTCTCTCCCTCATCCTCCTCAGCGGGCACCATCTCCTCCACATCCTGCCTCCCAGCCCCATCTGCCTGCCTACGGGGCCTACTCTCCTCCTCCTCCTCAGGCACGTCACCCTCCTCTAGCAGGCCATCCAACGTGCGCTTGAGGAGGAACACCAGGGGTATGACATCGCTGACACACGCATTGTCCCTGCTAACAAAGCGTGTGGCCTGCTAAAAGGGGGCAAGTACTCGGCAGAGCTGCCTCATCTGCTGCCACTGCTCTGCGCTAAAGTAGCCTAAATCTGCCCCCTGAGTACCCCTGGCACTATGCTCCAGCAGGTAATTGCTGACCGCCCTGCTCCACGAGGCGCTCCACCATGTGCAGGGTCGAATTCCAGCGCGTCGGCAGGTCACAGATGAGCCAGTGGGGTGGCAGATTATGCTGCCGCTGCATCCGTGCCAAAGACGCGCTGGCGGTGGGGGACCTGTGAAAATGGCCACATACCCTACGTACCTTCTCAAGCATGTCACCCAACTCTTGGTAGGTCTTGAGGAAGCGCTGTACCACAAGGTTGAGGACATGTGCAAAGCAAGGCACGTGCAGGGCCGCCATTAGAAATCACGGGGCCCCGTACAACAAAATTTTTGGGGCCCCCTGGGCCCCGCCCACACTGACAACCAAGCTCCACCCCATATGCCGCCCACTCCACATCGCAGTTAAAAGACCACACAGACATCAGCAGTAAAAAAGTAACCCACCCCAAACAAGTTATAAAAAGCTATTGATGGTCAGGGCCCCCTTATAAAAAATTGGGGCCCCAAAAAAAAATGTAAAAAAAAAATGTTTTTTTTAAAAAAACATTTGTGGCAGGGGCCCCCTTATAAGTTAAAAACAAATTGGGGCCCCAAAAAATTTTTTAAAAAATAAAGTTTTTTGAAGAAAAAAAAAAGTGGCAGGGGCCCCCTTACAAGTTAAAAAAAATTGGGGCCCCAAAAAATTAAAAAAAAAAAAAATACACAACTGGTGTTCAGTAGAATTGAACTCATGGCTTCAGTACTTCAACTTCGCCTCCTTTCGTGACTTCGGGTCTTTTCGCCGCTTCAGGACTTTGACTTCGGCTGTTTTTGTGACTTCGGGTCTTTTCGGCGCTTTGTGACTTCGTGTCTTTTCAGCGCTTCGGGACTTTGGCTTTTTCCGTGACTTCGGGTCTTTTCGGCGCATCGGCTTCGGCTTTTCAGCACTTCCACATTCGGCAACGCAGAGGGAGGACGTACGGCTCGGGCGCTCGTAAGGGGGGCCCGGATCTTCAAAAAATGCAGCGCTGCCGGGCCCCCCTTCATGCCCGGACCCGGTACGCTTGTCCCCTCTGTCCCCCCTGATGGCAGCCCTGGGCACGTGGGTCAGGTGGTCTAGACGGATGGCGGCCAGCAGGTTGCGTCCATTGTCGCAAACAATGTTCCCTGCTTGGAGCTTGCAGGAAGTGAACCACCTCTGCACCTGAGTCTGGAAGGCGGCCATGAGCTCAGGTGCAGTATGACTTCTCTCGCCCAGGGAGAGGAGTTGCAGCACAGCCTGACATCGCTTGTGCTGCACGGAAGCATAGCTACGGGTACGCTTCAGGGGTGGCTCATCCATTGCCGCAGAGGAGGAGGAGGAGGAAGTGGGCATGTGGGGTTTGCCCTGAACCCCACGGGAAGGCACCTGTAGCACGAGGGGAGCGCCCCTGCTTGCACCCTCCCCAGCACTTATCAGGGTGACACAGTGTGCAGTGTAAGAAATGTACCTCCCCTGCCCATGCCTGCTGGTCCACGTGTCAGTGGTGCACCCTGCCGCCGACAGCATGATCCAGCGACAGGGACACATGACCACCTGCTGGTGGAGAGCAGGGACGGCCTTCCTGGCAAAATAATGGTGGCTGGGGATCCGCCAGTTAGGGGCAGCGGTCGAAAGGGGGCTGCTTCGACTAACTGATAGGGCAGCAGCTGCACTGCCAGAAGTTTTGCCAGGCAGCCATTGAGCCTCTGCACTTGGGGGTGGCTGGGGGAGAGAGGCGTCTTCCGGCCGAGGAACTGAGGGAGGGAAACCTGGCGTGACAGGGGCCGCATTGAGGAGGCTGCAGAAGAGGCTGAGCTGCACATTGGCCGCCTCCGACTATGAGCCTCAGAATCCTCTTCCCTTCCTGCAGGGTCTGGGGAGCTAGCACCTCTTCCCTGAGGAATGGAAGGAGGTGGACGGGAAGCACCACTGCCCCCTGGTGCCCTGCCACTTTGGTGCTGCTCCCACGTCATCCTGTGATGACATTTCATATGGGAACTTAAAGCCGATGTTCCCATATGTGACCCTGCCTGCCCCCTTCGAACCTTCTGCCGGCAGAGCTGGCACACTGCTACCGTCTGGTCCTCTGCCTGGCACGTAAAAAATGCCCACACTGCTGAAGTGCGGGCCACTGCCTTGCCTGCTGTGGAGGGCTGGGGATGGTCCCCACCCATACGCCCAAAGGCTTTGGACCGAGGTGCAGTGCTGCCCTGTTGCCTGCCCTCCCTAGCAGAGGTTGGTAGAGCCGGCTCTTCATCCTCCTCATCATCAACAACACACAGTTCCCCCCCCATAACTGCTGCTGTTATCCTCCTGAGCCGGCTCCCAGGGTCCGTCCCTGTCATCATCCTCCCCCAGACCAGACCCTGCCTCATACATGGCATCAAGTCCCACATCAAGCATGCTGGTGTCTGACCCCACACCAGCAGCCTGCTGCCCTGCCATTAGGGGACCCTGCCCAATATCCCCTACTGGTGATGTGGGCTGCCATGACCACCTCCTCCTCATCAGACATGAATGCCCCCCATTCCTGCCTGATCATCAAAAAGATCCTGGGTGTCTGGGCCCAAGTCCACCTCAGGATCAAATAGGAGGGATGGAGTGTCCCCCAGTTCTGAGCTAGCAGGTGATGCCACTTCCTGCTGCTCAATGGTGCTCGCTGCAGACGAGGTAGCCTGGGTCAGCCAGTCTACCACCGCTTCTGCCTGCTGCGAGCATATGGGTCGCGAAGCAGCGGCAAAAAAATCGGGCACAGTCCTACGTTGACCAGTTGCCCAGCTGCTGCGACCGACAGCCACCTGCTGCGGTGGCAGAAGCTGCTGCTGCGGCTGCTGCATTGGCAGCAGCTGTTGCTGCTTTACAGTGCCCGGACTGGGCATAGTACGTGGGCTGGGCTGTTGTGGGGTTGGATGCCCACAGCCAGCACCACGGCCTCTTCCTCTGCCTCCCCTCCCTATCCCACCCTTCTTCCCACCACCACCACCCAGACCCCTCTCCCACGGCCCGTCATATTGGGCAAACTAAACTTAAAAAAAATAAAATAAGGGGGGGTGTGGATACTTCAGGGAAGGAAAGGAGAAAACAATAAAACCCCTCAACTAAATCCCCTCAGCACAAGTGTACCCACAAGGGATACACACACAGACAATCACAGATAGTTAGCCCTAAAAAGGGCTATTGTGGCGTGAGCAGGAAAGCAGAAGAGGGAAAACAGTAAACTGAAATCCACAACCTCCACTTGCACTGACAGAAAAAAAAGCTCTTTAAACTAACTCCACTAGCTAAATCGAACACCAATCTCTCTCTCAAACCTGCTCTCTCTAACCTACCAAAAACGCACTAATGGCCGCCTCTACACCTCCTTATATAGACAGTGGGACGGCTCAAATCTGATTGGCTGCTTGTCCGTTTGTCGCACGACGAACTCGGCGCGCGGCCAATTTCTATTCGCGCAAATTCGCCGCAAATTCACCATAGGCAAATTATTTCGCCCATCACTACTTAGGTTTTGTTGTGTGCCAGATTGTTGTCTCTTTTGTCTGGTGCCCAGGGCTAACATACTTTTTCAGTTCAAGAGTGCAAGGGAATTTGGTTTGGCTCATAGGTTTTGTTTTTTCTTAATTCTTTTTTTCTACTTTTGCAAGTACTGCAATAGTTTTACTAGAAGTAATTTTTCATTTTCTGGCTACAGGTCTTTCTGTGAGATCAATTGACTTATTTTTTCTTTTTGTTGTGTGCCAGATTGTTGGCTCTTTTGGCAGGTGCATAGGGCTTAGGCTTTGTTGTGTGCCAGATTGCTGGCTATTTTGGCTGGTGAATAGGGCTAACATACTTTTTCAGTTCATCAAGTTGCAAGGGAATTTGGTTTGGCTCATAGGTTTTGTTTATCTTAATTCTTTTTTTCTACTTTTGCAAGTACTGCAATAGTTTTACTAGAAGTAATTTTTCATTTTCTGGCTACAGGTCTTACTGTGAGATCAATTGACTTTTTTTTCTTTTTGTTGTGTGCCAGATTGTTGGCTCTTTTGGCAGGTGCATAGGGCTTAGGCTTTGTTGTGTGCCAGATTGTTGGCTCTTTTGGCTGGTGAATAGGGCTAACATACTTTTTCAGTTCATCAAGTTGCAAGGGAATTTGGTTTGGCTCATAGGTTTTGTTTATCTTAATTCTTTTTTTTCTACCTTTGCAAGTGCTGCAGTAGTTTTACTAGAAGTAATTTTTCATTTTCTGGCTACAGGTCTTACTGTGAAATCAATTGACTTTTTTTCTCTTTTTGTTGTGTGCCAGATTGTTGGCTCTTTTGGCAGGTGCATAGGGCTTAGGCTTTGTTGTGTGCCAGATTGTTGGTTCTTTTGGCTGGTGCATAGGGCTTAGGTTTTATTGTGTGCCAGATTGTTGGCTCTTTTGGCTGGTGCATAGGCTTTGTTGTGTGCCAGATTATTGGCTCTTTTGGCTGGTGCACAGGGATAACATACTTTTTCAGTTCATCGAGAGTGCAAGGGAAATTGGTTTGGCTCATAGGTTTTGTTTATCTTAATTCTTTTTTTTCTACCTTTGCAAGTGCTGCAGTAGTTTTACTAGAAGTAATTTTTTCACTTTCTGGCTACAGGTGTTACTGTGAAATCACTTGATTTTTTTTTATTTTTGTTGTGTGCCAGATTGTTGGCTCATTTGGCAGATGCATAGGGCTTAGGCTTTGTTGTGTGCCAGATTGTTGGCACTTTTGGCTGGTGCCCAGGGCTAACATACTTTTTCAGTTCATCAAGAGTGCAAGGGAATTTGGTTTGGCTCATAGGTTTTGTTTATCTTAATTCTTTTTTTCTACCTTTGCAAGTGCTGCAGTAGTTTTACTAGAAGTATTTTTTCATTTTCTGGCTACAGGTCTTACTGTGAAATCAATTGACTTTTTCTTTTTGTTGTGTGCGAGATTGTTGGCTCTTTTGCCAGGTGATTAGGCTCTGTTGTGTGCCAGATTGTTGGCTCTTGTGGCTGGTGCATAGGGCTTAGGCTTTGTTGTATGCCAGATTATTGGCTCTTTTGGCTGGTGCATAGGGCTTAGGTTTTATTGTGTGCCAGATTGTTGGCTGTTTTAGCAGGTGCATAGGCTCTATTGTATGCCAGATTATTGGCTCTTTTGGCTGGTGCATAGGGCTTAGGTTTTGTTGTGTGCCAGATTGTTGGCTCTTTTGGCTGGTGCACAGGGCTAACATACTTTTTCAGTTCATCAAGAGTGCAAGGGAAATTGGTTTGGCTCATAGGTTTTGTTTATCTTAATTCTTTTTTTTTTTTTCTACCTTTGCAAGTGCTGCAGTAGTTTTACTAGAAGTAATTTTTCACTTTCTGGCTACAGGTGTTACTGTGAAATCACTTGACTTTTTTTTTTTATTTTTGTTGTGTGCCAGATTGTTGGCTCTTTTGGCAGGTGCATAGGGGAATTCAAGGAGGTTGGCTCATAGGTTTTATTTATCTTAATTTTGTTTTATTACCTTTGCAAGTGTTGCAGTAGATTTACTAGAAGTAGTTTTTATTTTTATGGCTACAGGTCATACTGTGAAATCACTTGATTTTTTTTATTTGTCCCTCTGATTGTGAGCTTTTTGACTAGGGTATATATAGAGTCTGTTTGTTGGCAGCATGGCCAAAAGGTTTTATAGAGCTGAAGAGGCTGCTGCTCTGTGCATGGCATCTAGCTCAGAGGAGTTTAGCGACTCTGATTCTGAGATTGTGCCCCCTGCATCAGACAGTGAGTCCTCTACTGATGAGTCACCAGGTGGGAGTAGCAGCACTGTTACTGCCCTTGAGGTGCCCATGGAGCTTGAGCAGGATGTGGATGATCAGGTTGATCATGTTGATCAGGGTGTTGAGGATGAGGAAGAGGGCAATAGGGCTGATGCTGCAACTGGCGGAGAGCCTGCGTGGATGCCTCCTGGTCATTTTTCTCCTGAAATCCCCAATTTACTGCAGTCTCAGGTGTAAAGATGGACACTACAAATTTTGAACCCATTGATTTTTTCTAATTATTTATGACTGAGGCCATCCTACAGGATATGGTCCTCTATACAAATTTGTATGCCGAGCAATATATTGCCCAAAATCCCCTACCTAGATATGCTTGAGCACACGCGTGGCATCCCACAGATGTTAACGAGATGAAGAGGTTTGTGGGCCTCACTTTAGCAATGGGTCTCGTTAAAGCAAATACGTTGGAGTCCTACTGGGATACCACTACTGTGATGTCTATCCCTGTTTTTTCAGCCACAATGCCTAGAAACCGGTATCAGCTACTGCTCCGGTTTCTTCATTTCAACAATAATGCCACTACTGTACCCCCTAATGAGCCAGGACACGACAGGCTACATAAATTGAGGCCCCTTATAGATAGCCTGTCAGAGCACTTTCGAGAAGTGTACACCCCCTCCAAAAACATTTGTATAGATGAATCACTTCTCCTCTTCAAAGGGCGCCTAAAATTCCGGCAGTACATCCCTCTGCGAAAGCAGCTCAGGTACACCAGCTTTTTTCTAATTTATGAGGGCAAGGACTCTCAATTAGACCCCCCTGGTTGTCCCCTTGACCTGACTGTCAGTGGCAAAATTGTCTGGGAGCTCATCACTCCACTTCTGCGCCAAGGTTACTACTTATATGGGGATAACTTTTATACAAACATCCTTTTATTTAGAACCCTTTATTGTTTAGACACCCCAGCCTGTGGCACCATAAATCGCAACTGAAAAGGATTGCCCAAGAATCTTGTTAACAAAAAACTGAGTCGTGGAGAAATTTATGCCCTGAGACAGGATGAGCTCCTTGCCATCAAATATAGTGACACAAAAAATGTATTCATGCTGACGACAATCCATGACATGTCTGTAATTGCAGAACAGAGAGCAGGTAGGCCCCCTAAAAATAAGCCTCTCTGTAGCAAGGAATACAGCAACTACATGGGTGGTGTTGATAGAACTGATCAACTCCAACATTATTACAATGCCACCCGAAAAACAAAGGCCTGGTACAAGAAAGTTGGTATATATTTGATTCAAATGGCCCTTCAAAATTCATACATTGTATATAAGGCAGCAGTACCAGGCCCAAAATTGTCCTATTACAAATACCAGTTGCAGATACTCCCTGCCCTGTTGTTCGGTGGCACTGAGGTTCCAGAGATGCATGCAAGTGACAATGTGGCCCGATTGTTGGGGAAGCATTTTATTGACACACTTCCACCCACTCCTGGCACGCGATTCGCCCAAAAAGCTTGCAAAGTGTGCCGCAAAAGGGGTATCAGACGAGATACACGGTACTATTGCCCAAAGTGCCCTCGCAACCCTGGGTTATGTTTCAAACCATGTTTTGAAATATACCATACCCAGGTACACTATTGAAAGATAAATTGTTGTGTTTACTGATTGGCTATACTGTATGACTAGAATTGGTATCCCCTTTGCAAAATTTATATTGTATACATCTGGTTTATATGTGTTCAGGGCAATAATATAATTTTTCTGTCTTGTTTAGTTTGGTATTTATTTCCCCGCTGCATTGGGAGGTGTAGTTATTTGAGGTGTAGGTGAAGGACAAGGGCACCTAAAATATGTGGTGCGTGATGACTCCATGAGATAATTTCATCTTGCCTGCTGATGATTCATCTCTCTGATGCCACATAAAAAATTTTACTGACACCTTCAGTTTTCTTTGGAAAGTGATCTTGGTACATGGAGATAATCTGCATTTCAAACATTTAGGCTAGGACTACACGAACGACAAAACACATGCGACTCATCGCCTGCGACAAAAATAAGGTAAGAGATAGAATTGTCGCATGGTGTTGCAGTGTTGATCCGACGTGACATGACTGTCGGATGCAGACACTGCATCTGCATCCGACAGTCGTGTCGCGTTGAATCAACGCTGCAACACCATGCGACAATTCTATCTCTTACCTTATTTTTGTCACATGCGACAAGTCACATGCATTATTTGCAACGCGTCGGATTGCACCGGAATCGTTCGTGTAGTCCTAGCCTAAGTCTAGATTTAGGTTTTAGGATCAGCTTCCTCTATAGCCACTTTACTCTTTCATTTACAACTTTGTTATACCACTTTTGGAGACAAACAGGATACTTTCTCTAAAAACTCAATAGCTCAGCTTTCAATGCATTTACTGAGGATATTTTTTATTTTTGCGAGATATATATATTTGAAATTAGTATAGGCATTCAGCTTTTTGTAGAATTTTGGTTGATACAGCTTGTGTAATCATGCCACAAATTAAAATATTTATGCTATGGTGGTATGGCATATTGAGGTGGGTTGATTTGGATTGACAGTGACTATTTGGTGGCAAGATATTTTTTCCATAAATGTACAGTTTTTTCATTTAGTGTTCTAACAGTACCCTCCCAGCAGCACTTCCAAAGAAATTGAGTACAGATGAAATGAAAGGTCCAAAGAAGCTCAGCTAAACTTATAAAGGTAAGTAGAATATTCAGTAAGTTTGTATTACTTGTCTATGGGGAATTGGAGCAAAATCATATCTGTTCTTTTTTTTCCTCCTGTTTCCTTAGGAAA
The DNA here is from genome assembly GCF_017654675.1 of Xenopus laevis. Lineage (NCBI taxonomy): Eukaryota > Metazoa > Chordata > Amphibia > Anura > Pipidae > Xenopus > Xenopus laevis. The sequence continues at coordinate 47,208,053 of NC_054386.1, forward strand.
TGTGCATTTCTGTGAAGTACAGCCTCCAGAATTTTACAAATATGAAGGAAAGGACAGCACTTCTACAAAGCTGAAGGTGTGTTTGTGTATACTTATACAATTTGTGGGGTATTTCACTGGTACAGGGGAAAAATCTGCAAGGTGTGCTTTTAGAGCACAGCCTCAAATGTTGCCCCAGTTTTTGAATGTTTGGTGGCTGCATCTTTAGGTACACCAATATATGTGGGGTATCTTTTTGTTCAGGAGAAGTTGAAGATAGACCTTTAGTAGGTTTTTTAGTTGTCATGGCAATTTTGGGGAGAAATCAAATTTTAGACCCTTTTTCTCTTTTTTTCAGGTCAAAACACAAACTTCTACGGTGAACTTTGCCCACATATCTGCAAGTAGGAAAACAAGGATAGCGCTGCTGAATAGCTGCAGGTGTGCACTTTCAAGAAATAAATAGTTTGTGGGGGGGTATTTCACAGGTAAGGGTATGTGTAGACTGACTAACTGCAAGGTGTGCACCTAGAGCGCAGCCCCAAACTTTCCAGCTGGAATTGCTCTTGTGTTTGGAGGCTGCGTCTTTAGATGCACCCATACATGCAGGGTATCATTTTGTTCAGGAGAAGTTGGAGATTGATACTTAGCAGGTTTTTTTTAGTTGTCATGGCAATTTTTGGAGAAATCTAACTGGAAATTTTTTTTCTTTAATTTTAGTCAAACCACAAGCATCTACAGAGAGCTGCGCCCACAGATCTGCATGTAGGAAAGCAAGGATGGTGCCGCTGAATAGCTGCAGGTGTGCACTTTCAAGCAATATATAGTTTGTGGGGGTATTTCACAGGTAAGGGGGTGTTTAGACTGACTAACTGCAAGGTGTGCACCTAGAGCGCAGCCCCAAACTTTCCAGCTGAAACTGCTCTTGTGTATTTACCCTGTTTTGGGGTGTTTGGAGGCTGCGTCTTTAGGTGCACCCATACATGCAGGGTATCATTTTGTTCAGGAGAAGTTGAAGATTGATAATTAGCAGTTTTTTTGTAGTTCTCATGGCAATTTTTGGGAGAAATCCAACTTTGGAACTTTTTTTCCTTTATTTTAGGTCAAACCACAAGCTTCTATGGAGAACTGCACCCACAGATCTGCATGTAGGAAAGCAAGGATGGTACCGCTGAATAGCTGCAGGTGGGCACTTTCAAGCAATATATAGTTTGTGGGGGTATTTCACAGGTAAAGGGGTGTTTTGACTGAAGAACTGCAAGGTGTGCACCTAGAGCGCAGACCCAAACTTTCCAGCTGAAATTGCTCTTGTGTATTGACCCTGTTTTGGGGTGTTTGGAGGCCGCGTCTTTAGGTGCACCCATATATGGGTGACATCGCTTTCTTTGGGAGAACTTGTTTTTTTGGGTTCATTTGAAAATTTTTACTTGAGTATTTTCATAAATCCCCTTCTGAATTTGAGACTTTGGTGGTGTTTCAGAAATGAAAAACAAAATTCCAAAAAATTATGTTGTGTTTTAGGGTGATCTGTAGGATGGCAGCTACATTTAGAGAAAAAACGACACCACAGCTAAAAACCTAGAGATATGTGGTTTCTAAAAATACCTAACTTATGGGGGTATTTCATTTATATCGTTAGATATGCCATGTTAACCTAGAGATGCCCTTATCTTTTGTGTTCCAATGTAAAATTGTACAAATTGCTGTTTTATTATTGGGGTGTCTGCTGGACAAGAAAAGTGGGGTACTAATACATATTTGGTATCGTTGGATTCAGCATACTCAGGGCTTTTAGAAACAGTACATTTTTGTCAGTCAATGTAACTCTTCTTTGAAATAAAACACAAAATAAAAATACTTTAATCTTTATTTCACATTTTTTTACATATTTTACTCAAAATTTTTGTTATACCCCCAGAAAAAGTACAAAATATTGTTTCAGTATTCAAGCCCAATTCATTACGGAAAAAACGATATATAATATGCCTTATTTCAACAATGATAGGAGGTGGTTTGGAATATTCTCAGAAATATTCCGTAATTTTATAAATGAAAGAGGAGTCCCTGCGACTGTATTACATTACTCATTTATTTTTCTATGCAGGCAATGTCAAGATATGTATACAAGTTTGAAAACAGCAGAAGCTAGACTGTTCCATGAAAGGAGAAACAGGGGTGAGTTATGCCTTCTGTTAGGGAACGTCCTTTATTTCTCCTTACGCTGGTTAGAAAAAGCCATGTGGTTAGTATAGTGTATTGCTTAAAATAGATTAGACTATTGCAAACCTGTGGCATGTCCTCTGGTAATAATAACGGCCACATCAGATTTCACAGTTGAGGAATGTATTGTAGCTAAAATAAGAATAGAAAAAATAAGAAAAATAAATATATACTGTAAACCATATTATACTGTATATAACACTAAAATGATACCAGCCAAAAAAGCTAAATTTATAAGTAAACCCAATTCTTCAAACTTATTTAATGGCTTTATTAGAATTGAAAATGGTACAAAAATGTAAATAGGAATCTGGTAATTTTTGTCCTTTAAAATGCATAACAATATCAGAAGTAGTATTGTACATCGTACCTGTATCATTGTCATTGACGTTAGTGATAATATTCACATTTGGTTTCTTAGTAATAGATTGAACTGTAGGTAAAATAAATACCATTACCATATTAATATTGTTTGAATTATGTGAAAAAGATTTGGAACATATTAAATTTTTAAATCCCAAATCCCCTCTCTGTATTTGCCCTCTCCAGGATTCCACAGGAAAGAAGAAATGGCTTAATACACAGGCTACAACACACTGAAAAAAAGTCTCTGCTGAGCTGGAAACTATGCAATTTCCCACTGTGAGACTTTTGTGCTGTTCTAGTAAAGGCCAATTGGATTTCACAGCATTAAGATGGCTTCAGACATCTATAAAATAATTGAAGTCCATGTGTCTTTATTTTATTTCTTATTTGTTCTGTTATGATATGGAGGCAATGTCAAGATATGTATACTGGTTTGAGAAGCTCAGAAGCTAGACTGCTCCATGAAGGTAGAAACAGGGGTGGATGAGAGGTTATGCCCCCATTTAGGTACCTTCCTTTTTTTCTCCTCCTTACACTGGTGAGAAAAAGCCATGTGGTTAGAATAGTGTATGACTTCAAATAGATTAGACTATTTCTTACCTGTGGAATGTCCTTTAGTAATAATAATGGCTATAGGTTTCACAGTTGAGGAATATATTGTAGCTAAAAAAAGAATAGAAAAAAAATAGAAAATAATATATATAAACCATATTACAATGCATGTAACACTAAACTAAAATGATACCAGCCAAAAAAGCAAAATATATAAGTAAACCCAATTCTTATAACTTATTTTATGGTTTTTAACACCTGAAAAAAACTTTTAATAGACAAGAACAATGTGAAGGTTTATGGGCTAATTTGTCCACTATCATTCATGATTACAAGGGGTACTGATGCCTACCCTCACAAAGCATAGAACCTCAACCACGTCAAATTGATTGAGATTATACCAATTTATGGTACCTAGTGTTCTGATAGGTCTATTACAGTGATGGGCATTTAAATAACTGTTGTTCTCTCTATGAGAGGAATGGAATTATATACATATCTGTGTTATAAGCATTAAATATTAGTGTTGTTTGTCATATAATATACAGTCATATGAAAAAGTTTGGGAACCCCCTCTTAATTCTTTGGAGTTTTGTTTATCATTGGGTGAGATTTCAACGTAGCAACTTCCTTTTAATATATAACATGCCTAATGGAAACAGTAATATTTCAGCAGTGACAAACTTTATTGGATAAACAGAAAATATGCAATATGCATCAAAACAAAATTAGACAGGTGCATACATTTGGGCACCAAAACAGAGATATTACATCAATACTTAGTTAAGTCTCCTTTTGCAAATGTAACAGCCTCTAGGCACCTCCTATAGCCTTTGATGAGTGTCTGGATTCTGGATGGTGGTATTTTTGACCATTCGTCCATACAAAATCTCTCCAGTTCAGTTAAATTTGATTCCATAGATCTTCAATGATATTCAAGTCAGGGAACTGTGATGGCCATTCCAGAATATTGTACTTCTCCCTCTGCATAAATGCTTTTGTAGATTTTGAAGTGTGTTTAGGGTCAGTGTCTTATCTAACCCCTGCATAATATCAACGTTGTGACTGATGCTGGAACATTATCCTGAATAATTTGTTGATATTGGGTCGAATTCATCTGACCCTCGATTTTAACAAGGGCCCCAGGCCCTGAACTAGCCCCACAGCCCCACAGCATGATGGAACTTCCACCAAATTAGCTCCTGTATTTTTCTTGGCCTGCCAGACCTGGGTTTTACAGCAACTGTGCCTGTGGCCTTCCATTTGCTGATTACATTCCTCACAGTTGAAACTCACAGTTTAAACCTCTGAGATAGCTTTTTGTAGCCTTCCCCTAAACCATGATACTGATCAATCTTTGTTTTCAGATCAAAGAGAGTTGCTTTGAAGATCCCATGCTGTCACTCTTCAGAGGAGAGTCAAACAGAGGCACAACTTGCAATTGGCCACCTAAAATATCATTTCTCATAATTGACACACCTGCCCATGAAGTTCAAGGCTTAACAAGCTAATTCAACCAATTTGGTGTTGCCAGTAATCAGTATTGAGAGTTACATGCATTCAAATTGGACCAAATACAAGGGTACGCAAATTTTTGCACTGCCAGTTTTTCACATTTGATTTAATTTCATACAACTGAATACTGATTCACTAAAAATCTTTGTTCAGAAAACACCCCAGTTGTCCTTGGGAAACGAAAAACATACCACTGTTATCTTTTTTGTTGAAAGGGGAGTAAATTATTATGCAGGCTGAGAAGGGTTCCCAAATCTTTTCATATGACTGTATGGAAGTATTGATTGGATATATTGAAATTAGTCCCACCAGACCTCAGTTTTGATTTGCCTGGCACTTTTAGTTTGACAGCTGTCTTCATTGCTAGAGCAATTGAGCAAAAGAGCAAACTGTGACATTTGCAAATCTCATGAGCTATGACACAACATGCAGTGGCCAGGTTTAAGCACTAGGAGTCTGGGCATCATAGAACATTTGCCTGCATATAGATGGTGTAGAAGTTTGCTCATACACTATCTCTACACAATAAAAAATAAATTTAAATTAAAATAGGAATCTGACTATTTTGTCCTTTAAAATGCACAATAATATCAGACGTAGTATGGCATATCATACCTGTATCAATGTCATTGATGTTAGTGACAGTATTCCCATTCGGTTTCTTAGTAGTAGATTGAACTGTAGGTAAAATAATTACCATATTAATTTTTGGAATTTTGGAACATATTATATTTTTAAATCCAAAATCCCCTCTCTGTATCTGCCCTCTCTAGGATTGCACATGAAAGAAGAAATGAATGGCTTAATACACAGGCCACAACACACTGCACACAGCACTTTTGTGCTGTTCCAGTAAAGGCCAAGTTAGAATAGCGCATGGCTTCAAATATATTAGACTATTGCTTACCTGTGGCATGTCCTTTGGTAATAATAATAGTCACATCAGGTTTCACAGTTGATAACTGTATTGTAGCTTAAATGGGAATAGAAAAATAAATAATATACAGTATAGAGTATACTATACATAACACTAAACTAAAATCAGTCTTCAGTGTCACTGTAACCATATGAAAAACTCTGCAAGTAGACGGCACTTCTGGATAAGGTTTATTGTAGCAAAACTGCTGAAAACACCAGTTTTCATCAGTTTTCCTACAATAAACCTTGTCCGGAAGTGCAGTCTACTTGTGGAGTTTGTTATATCTTCCTTTTTTCACCTTACACTGGCGAGACAAAGCCAAGTGGTAATAAATAGAATCACGAATATTACCAAAGCAAATAAGAAAACTATCTCTAGAACACTTCAGACTCATCTCTGAATCTATCCTCCTGATTTCACTGAAAAAAAACAGAAACCCCTTTTTAGATGCCTTAATACACAGTGTTAAGGTGTGTATCCATGGGTGTGGTCTCATACAGCTCTCATACTGATACAGTGTCATATGACATGATCTTTGTCTGCTAATGCAGAAGTGTTAATGAAGTTTTGACTTCTTGAAGCAAGAGAAGCATTGTGTCTGTGCGCAATTTCTCTGTCTAAATGAAAGCTGCAAGCTCATGTGAGATTGAAGTACCGGTTATCCCCTCTCTTGCAGAATGGCAACACACAGGCTTTAACCTGCAGCAGGTTTCAGCTGAACAAGACACTATGATAACTATCACTGTGAGACTTACAGTATGTGTAGTTCTAGTGAAGACCAAGTGAGTTCCAAAGCATTAGAATGGCTTTAGCCATTTAGAAAACAACTGGGAGTCATTCCAATTTTATGTTGCATTTGTTCTGGTTATATATTCTATGGAGACAGTATCATCGCATAATTAAAAGATGAGAACTATAGCTCTATACGAGAGAGAAGTGAAACCTCTGACCTCCCAATCCTTACAACGTCTCTAAGGCAGGCACCACTCAGCTAAAGCAGCCTTAAGCACTTCCATGAACTGGGATGCCTCCCCTTTGGCACTTTCCCTTATTGTTCCTTAAACTGATAAGAAATAGCCACCTGGGTGGAATAGCAGACCAGTGGGGTAACTAGAGTTTTGGGAGGCCACCTGCAGACAAACTTCAGGGCCAATAAAACACACTCCAACTGATGGGTTTAATATTATGTCTAAGAATCATAGGTGGAGGGTGATTTTTATGCTTGGAGAGGCTACTTAACCCATTCCTTGTTTTGATTTTACCTCTCTGCTTATGTCCTTTAAGCATAGGGCATGTCATAGAAGCAAGAGCAATTAGTGTGCTGTACTATATTAAAAATTTGATAGCTAACTAGTGATGAGCGAAATTTTTCACTAAGTTTAGAAATGAAACTGATGCCCATAGACTCCAATGGGTAAAATTGTTGCATATGAAAAACATTTTGTTGCCCATAGACTTCTGTACATTTCAGCTAATTTTCTGGGAAGCGAAACAGGTCAGATATGGCCATGACTATAACTAACTGTCTAGAAATTAATATATGTGGCAAGTAGGTGAGTACAAGAAGCTATTTTAGTTTTTGTAATGACCCTCTGTATTGGAATAATAACAGAGGGTCATTATAAATACTACACATTACCATCTTCCCACCAGTTAGAGGCAAAGAAATGTCTTGGCATTTTGTTTATTTATTACTGGGGTAATAAATAAACAAAATGCCGGGGCGCATGCGCGCAGCTGTACAGGAAGGATGTACCAACCCGCTGAATTTAGCAAAAATAAGCCAAGCAACTACATAGAAGCACTCGATTAAGAAACTCTATAACTGTGTGAACTTCTTCCGACAGACACAATGGCCCCGCCATCCGCAAAAAAAACAGCAGCTCCAAACACCGCCAATGTTTCAACGGCGCGCAATGGGAATTCACATCGGCCATCTTTATCTCCCTGCGCAGAACACAACTATGACTGAATCGCAGGTAACAAGCGCCGACACTCAAGCCACGCTGCAAACAGTACAACAACTGTTTAAAACCGAACTTAAAGCGGTGGTTACTGAGTTCTCCCAACAGATTTGAGAACTGGGAGACAGAGTCGATAGGCTGGAATATACGGCAGACGGCCATGCAGCAGCCCTCCAGGAAGACCAGAAACTAATAGCCGCACACCAGGCCCAAATGGCGCAATTGGAGAACAAGCTGGAAGACCTAGAAAACCGGTCACGGAGGGGATTCCCTGAATCAGTCACGGATATAACAAACCTGATGGATGAAACACTATTACGCCTATTACAGGACTTACCGGAGGGGCACCTCCACATTGAAAGAATCCACAGAGCCTTGGGACGTCCTCGAAACCCCAACCACCCCAGAGACATTGTACACAAAATGCACCATGTTGAGGTAAGAGATTTGGCTCTCCAAGCGGCTCGCTCAGTGGGCAAAGATGCATTACCACACCAGATGCAGCTATATGCAGACTTAGCTCCTGCCACTCTTCAAAACAGGAGACTGCTGAAACCAGTAACAGCACTTTTAATAAAGCACAAAATAAAGCACAGGTGGGGATTCCCTTTCTCACTGCAATTTCAATGGGAGGGAAAGCTACAATCAGTCACGTCCCTGGAAGCAGGACTAGCACTGCTTGAATCCACGGGTTCATCCTCGACAAAGGATGGTCGATCCCCATCAGCTTCCCCACGACCAGACCCTGAGTGGACCAGCTAAACAACCGAAGTGCTATTCTCCTCATTCACCTCCTAAAGATCAAAAGCATAACCGCCAAAGAGCAGATCCTGATGCAACTTGAAGTTTCTCTTGGAACTTATTCCACAACACCTCACAATATAGGTAATTCCCATGTTCTCTGACATTTTCTCTTTCTGAACAAGAAATACAATTTTCTCTATGTTGTTCTCCTTTCTCACCAGCCAAGTTAGCTGGATGTCTTTTCCTGATTTTTCTCTGTTCTGATACAATCGTTTTCAGTGGGTCTGGGATGTTGAAGGCATATTATCAGGACCCACAATGTCAATATTAAGGGTCTTACTATCAAAGGTAAAGAATATAAGCTTTCACTTTTTGCTGATGAATTACTCATGCATGTAACTAATCCCCTCATATCTCTGCCCAACCTGATAAATGTTTTGTCACACTTCGCAAAATTATCAGGTTTGAAAATGAACCCAGAGAAATCGGAAAATGCTACCCTGTAACTTAACCAAGCAATTGATTAAGCTGATTGAGCTGAATTTTGGATTTTTCTATCAGGAAGGAATACCTACAATACCTGCGGGTAAAAATAACAACCTCTCTCTCTCTCTACGTTATATAACTATCCCTCTTTAATATACCTTCTAACGCAGAAACTCTCAGTATGGGACACCGAATCCCATGGATTGGTAGAATTCATTGTGTAAAAATGGTACTATTACCAAAGATACTGTACCTGTTTAGAACTCTACCCATCTCTATAATAACTGCAGATATCCACAAGTTGCAATCAGCCATCAACAACCTTATATGGCAAAATAAAAAACCACGAATACCGAAACAAGTTATGTATATACACAAATCGAATGGAGGTCTTTCGGTACCAAACTTAGCTAATTACTATAGAGCTGCTAGAATTGCCCAATGGACACCATTACATGCCTATGACTACGAAACACGTCAGGGAATGGATGTTTTTAATATGCTGAAATAAATATTTACTTAATTTAATCGAACTGGCGAATGGAGTGCTCGTCAAATCTTTTCCACTGACTGTGACTTACCCATAGCTAGGGGTTTGGGGAGATGCACCCGGACCACCCGTCTGATCTGGTGAGTTCCTTCTCGTTTATTACCCTTCATACTGTTTAAGGCACAAGTGAACCCAGGAGCGGGACCCGGGTTTATACACCTGGGTCACCATCTATTTTGGGTGAGCGGTTAAAAAGTGCATTTTTGAAAGAGCCCGCCAAAGAAACCTGCATCATCTAGCATAGGCTTTAATACGAAGGTGTTTTGGTGCATATTATTAGCCGTGTTTATCTCCATTTAATATATGTAAATGGAACCAAATTTAGCACATAAACTTTTGTATACGCATCACATGCAGGAACAGAAGCCCCTCTGTGGGTTCAAATTGAAAACGACTTACTCTACCCTCATCTCACTAATCATGTCCTATGGCTTACGAAAATCCCCCTACCAAGCTTCACGGAGGCATCCCCAATTACAGCAGATATGCTACACATGTGGATAAGACACCGTAAAATTTACCACTTGACTTCTCTCCCTTCTCTCCTAAGCCCAATAACAAACAACCCGGACTTTGCACCAGGAGCATCTAAAAGGGCATATGCATGGTGGCTGGGGAAAGGAGTGACTATGCTGGAAGCACTGGTTCAACGGGGCAAACCACTCACTTTGTATCAACTGACCCAAAAATTTGAACCTCCCCAACAAGAAATTTTTAGAGCCTCACAACTTATCTACTATGCTAACCAGCAAGCCAAAAGATGCAATAACAATTGCTTCATGAAATCGAGCTTTGAGTCCATTTGCAGACAGGCGCCACTGGCACCAGGCATATTGAGCCTGACATACAAACTGCTAAACAGATTACCTACCGAAAACTTTAATCATAAATATATGCTACAATGGGAAAGAGACCTCCAGATTACAATCTCAACAAAACAATGGTCACAATGCAGCCTAACAACTAATTTGGGAAGCACATGTGTATCGAACAGGGAAACTTCCATTAAACTCCTGCACAGAACTTACTTTGTACATTACGACTACATAATATCTTCCCATCTTGTGATCCATACTGCTTCAGAGGTTGCCAAGAAAATGGTTCAATGCTTCATGTGTGGTAGTCCATTTGCAGACAGGCGCCACTGGCACCAGGCATATTGAGCCTGACATACAAACTGCTAAACAGATTACCTACCGAAAACTTTAATCATAAATATATGCTACAATGGGAAAGAGACCTCCAGATTACAATCTCAACAAAACAATGGTCACAATGCAGCCTAACAACTAATTTGGGAAGCACATGTGTATCGAACAGGGAAACTTCCATTAAACTCCTGCACAGAACTTACTTTGTACATTACGACTACATAATATCTTCCCATCTTGTGATCCATACTGCTTCAGAGGTTGCCAAGAAAATGGTTCAATGCTTCATGTGTGGTGGACTTGCAGAATTGTCTCGAAATTCTGGGACCATGTAAAGCAATTACTATCCAAAATATTGCAAGATATTGCTGATTTCCCTAAGGACCCAGCCACCATGCTCTTGGGAAAGAAACCTAACAGATTCTCCAATCCGGACCATAGATTGTCCCCATAGATTGTCACAGCAAATCCTCACAGCCGCCAGGCTGATCATCGCACGCAACTGTAAAAAGGCTACTATTCCTAAGTCTATGCTAAAAGCAAAAATAATTGATATAGTAGAGAATGAGAGAATGACGTATATGTTACAAAATGATATGGAGACTTATGATAGGATTTGGTTGCCCTGGCTGGCTTATGAAAATGATCCCTTGCTTTTCTCTGCATTGCATGTATAACTGGTTAGCTTTGTTGGTAGGTAAAACGAATACCCTTAGTTTTGCAACTAGCTACTCCTCATGTATGTTTTAGTGCCTAGCCCAGCCACCGCAATTTACCTTTTTATTTATTTTTTTACTTTTTATTTATTTTATTTTATTCTAATTCAAACCACAATTTGAACTATAATGATACCTTATGCTTATTTGTTATGATAATCTAAGCAATGTGTTAAACTTTTCTTTGGAAAACCAATAAAACATTTCAGTTTAAAAAAATAAACAAAATGCCAAGACATTATTTTGCCTCTCATTGGTGACAAGATAGTAACGTTTAGTGTGCAGTTCTTATTCCTACTGCATAATAGACTTCTGTTTTAAGAACCGTGAAAACAAGATAAATCGGGAATCCATTTATCTACTGTGCAAGGACCAGGAGTAGCTTCAATTTCCCCATTAAACTTCTATCATCTCAGAAAATATCCACTTAATGCCTTTGTCTATCTAATGATATTGAGAGGTGTAGTACAACACTAGATTTGGACTGCAGGATGAACCCTGGAAGTAGCTGAATTTTAGGGTTTGGGTAGGATCTAGTGCACAATGAGAGTAATGGGTAAAGGCACATTATTCCTACCATTTAAAGAGATACTGACATCAGAAAATAACCTTTTTTATTATCTATCATAACATTGTCTTTGAATGCTATTTATAATAAGTATTTAATAAAAGTATTTGCCTGGTGCTTTTACATTATCTTTTATAATAACAATTACTTACAAAAGCCAAATTATCAGCGAAAAATGATCAACATGACCTATAAGTAACTGTTAATGTAGATTAATATTTTAACTTACACTACAGGCATATTATACACAATAAGAGACAGTTGTTTAGTGAATATGGGAGGTGGATTTGACACTTGACACTCCATTTTTTTCAAGATGCCCTTGTTTTACCCTTCTACTGTCTTACTAGTTTCTCATCTGCAGGTGCCACTTTTCTATACCTCTTTTAATTTGCACTTTACAGGTCCCTTTGCATTTTTTAGTAATAATCTTGCATTTCGGTACCCCCCCCCCCCATATTTTTGTGTTTTGACTAAATTTCCCTAACTAGATATGTATGCTGTTTTACTTTTTCCAGACTAGTGGGTAAGGTGGCAGAAGGGAATTAAAACAAAGCACAAAAGTAAAGAAAAAAGGTACCTGGGTGCTGCCCTAAAATACATAACTCAGAATCAGGATCAGTTAATCATGGCAACAGAAAGGGCCTAACTGCTATGGGATTGGCTGGGCTGCAGGAAGCTTTAAATTCCTTCCACCAGCCAAGTCAATCCTCTTGAGGCTAGACATACATCTTGAGGGGAAAAAACAGGAAGTAAAGCTTTTTCTTTTGTTTTTTTTTCTCCTTCTCTTGATTCTTTATTATTAAACAGGTTTGGTAAAGGTTTAGCCTTCCCTAGCCTTAATGAAAATCTGCTCATGCTAAGAATGTTACTTTTAAACCCCTCGATCACCATTTATTACAATGTTTTCCTGCAATTGAGTTCTCCATTCCTTTGTTACCTCTCTCTAGTAATTTTGTTTGTTTGTTTGTTTGTTGCATTCTTTTCTTACATCTCATATCTGTTTTGTATCTCTCTGCCTTCTTTCACCTCTTTCCTATACATTACTTTTGCCTTGCCATGAGCCATTCTTTCCTTTTTTAACTATTTCACCATCTCCCATTTTATTTTTTCTTTATCCCCTTGTAGGCTATTCTCTTTCTCCCCCCTACCCATCACCAAAGTCAGGTGCTGTTTTTCCACCTTCCCCATTCCTGTTTTACACTTGTGTCTTTTGCTTTCCATTTTTTTGTGCGCCTTGTACCCAGGTCAAAAAGGCCTGGCCTATGGTGGCACAAATGAAGAGGTGGCATCAGTGGCATAACTAGATGAAACTGGACCCCATAGCAAATACATTTTATGGCTCCCAACATATTCAGAAGTTTTCCTGTTTTACCAATATATATTGAAATTGCTCATTAGTTAATGCCTCATGGGGCCCCCTATACCTCCTGGGCACCCAGCAGCTGCAGGGTCTGCTTCCTCTGTAGTTACGCCTCTGGGTGGCATGCCACACCTGAAGTTTGGTTGCACGGGGGGTGGCCTGCGCTAGCTGAGGAGTATGCTAGCCTCTGGGCGCCCAGAAGAGAAATCCGGCTCTGTTCTTCAATCTCCCTGCACATAATACACAGCAATATGATCTGTGTACTGCAACAGTGTTCTGTTTTAATCGGCATAAAAACAATCTCTTTGAACTTCAGAACTGAACATGGTTTAGGAGGAGCAGAAGCGAACGGATGGTTATTACAACAGTGTGCCCGTGCAGTACAAAAAAAAATCATGCTGTAAATTATGGACAGGGAACGAAGGTGCAAGGACCAGATAGAAAGGACATCTGCGATTTCACTAATCAGATGGGGCCCTCTCACAGTGCAGGGCATGTGAGCGCTTATTTATGCCACTGGCAAACTTACCTCTGATACTTCCTTTGGTACTAAATACAGCCACATCAGGTTGCTTAGCTGAAGAATATATTGTAGCTTAAATAATAATAGAAAAATTAACATTATGAATTGCATGTTACATACAGTACAACACTAAAACAAAATACCAGCCAAAAAACCCCAAAATACATCAGAAAACCAAAGAAAAAGTTCCATAATTTTTTCATTACATGTTTAAGGTATAGAAATACCATTTAATAGATATTTCCATAATAAATAAAATCAATCAGAAAACAAAGAGAAACAACTATCTAAAGATTTAAGTGCTGGTTCATCTAGTTTTACTAATTACTTACTAATTTACTAATTGTTTTTTTCCCAGCCCAAGCCTCAACCAAAATGATATTTCTTTTATCTGGTGGTTGAATCATTTAATGGTTCCCTCTGTTCTGACAAACAGCATCTATTGGAGCTGCCCTGCCTTTATGCAGATAAGGGACAATTACGAATAGCATTTATATGTACAAATAACTTTAAAACCACAAAATAATTTGTACTGAATTTACAGTATATTGGTAAATTGCTTAGAGTCTCATGATCATGTTATTGTTAGGTTTGTTACGTTTTGTTAGTGATGTGAGGGTCAACTTAAAGACAACCCAACACTAATCCGGTCTGCACATCCGAATCCAACTCCAACAGTAGTATGGTATATCATACCGGTATTGATGTCATCGACTTTGTTAGTAACAAAAATCACATCTGGTTTCTTAGTAGGAGGTCGAACTGTAGGCAAAATAATTACCTTATTAATAATTTTAGTTAGAACATGCCAATTTTTTCTAAATATGCCACATTATATTACCCTCAACATTATTGTTGAACACAACAATGTATTAAAAGAACTGGCAGTGTTGGCCATCATCCAGACCATCATCTTGGGCCATTTGACATCTGGTTGCCTGCTTGGATTGCCATGATTGATAATTTAAGCATGTGTACCAGAAGCTGAACAATTCACTGCCATATTTAGAAATACAGGTTCAAGTGAGTTTAATTCTTCTTCATGGCTTCTCTATAGGGAAATGCTTACCTCTAAGAATGAGGAGTTTACTGAATCCTTCTTTTATGACAGTGAGCCCATCACTTGACTTCCAGGTGACTACACACTTGTAGTTACCCCTCTCTATAGTTTTTAGATTTCTTATGGTTAAAGATACGTCTCCAGGATGGGTGCTGGCCACTTGGAGTCTTCCTATGAAGTCAGACCTTAGAATGTGTGACTGGGATTCAAACCAACTAAATATTTTGATGTCATTAGCATACCAGTCAACTTGTTTCCGTATAGCATGCAGAGGGTGTGTAAGTGCAGGGTATAACCACTGATTCACCTCTTACTCCTTGTGTTTCATGTGACACTTTCAGATATAAGTCGCAAAGAGCTAAGAACATAAAACAAGATTTAAGTTAAAATGTAAAAAAAATAGAACCCTTAGCACTACTAGTACTAAGACTGTTCTTAGACATTTAGACCTTGCCTATTCTTTTCTATATAGTGAGGAAAAATAAATAATTTAGAATATTTCCCCTCTTATCAGCTCCTGAACCCAACATAGTCAGATTTTGTAAAAAATAAATAAGCATTACCCTCAATGTATACTTCTGATATATGGATTATGGAGTTTGAATGATGTCAATAATATAAATTGTTTTATCACTTACACTGGACTGGGGCAGTGTCATTTTGAAAATGCCCTTCTCACCACTTTCTATACCATTATTATCTTTAATATTTGGCACTCTAACACTTGTACCTGTGTAGCCCCAGAAGTGCTGCATTTGTGAAAGAGCTGTCCTTAGGGGTGACAAAAATGGGCAGCTGCCCTGGGCCCATGTGCTTAAGAAGGGCTATGCACTGATTGCAGCATCACCTGTTTATTGACTCCCCCAACAATACAAGGCCCCACAGTGGATAGCTTGCCCCTCAATCTCATAGGACTGCCAAGCCCTATTGTCACGGCCGGCACCCAATACCAGAACTAGAGCCAAGCACCGTGGTCAGAGCTCTCTTCACCAGTATGTGTGACCACTTTTGGGCTTCGGGAAGGCCCTCCGCCTACTGGGGTGCCACCTGGACTTATGAGTGGGCAAGGCTAGAGTTCTGGCAGGCAATGGGGCACGGCAGGTATCTAGAGTCTTTTGGGCCGAGGATCACGGTTACAGGCAAGGATGAGGCAGAGAGGATAGTCAGACAGGCTGGGTCGAGGCAGGCAGATAGCAAGGATCGTCAGGCAGGAAAGGGTCAAAACCGGGTAACAAGCAGAAGGGGTTCAGGCAATAGAGTAGTCGGTTAACAGGCACAGGTCAGGATTCAGATGGGAGCGTCGTCAGGAAACAGGCAGAGGTCAAAAACCGGATTCAAACAGGTTCAGAATATAGCACAAGGCTCAGAAGCACCAGGAAACAATATCCTATCACGGGCAATGCATAAAGTAAAACTGTACCTTTAAATACATTTGAAATTCGCGCCTTTGTATGACGTCAGCGCGCCTGCGCCTTTAAATAATGCGCATGCGCGCCGCACGCGCACTAAGACCCGGAAGCCGACGGAGAAGGAGCGCGGCGGCGTGGCGGCCGTCCACGCCGCCGCGACTCAGGTAATTTTCTTACACCTATACTGGGGATAGCATGATTCTCCAGTAGACTGGTGTACAGTTTACAGTTGAATTGGGTCTGAGTAGGTAAGAATGAAGGTTGCAGGTTCCATTGCAGTTCACAGGTTTTTATTCAATATCTGCCATTAATAATAGTATACAATGGTAATGAATGTAATACAACCCAAATTGTGCCCCTAGAGCAGAAGGAATTACACATTCTACATTACATATTCATACTACATTGCTAAAAATCATACAGTTTTATATGTTTAAAAAATGATTCTGTTAAATGAAAACCCCATAGTCTTGTGTGCAAAAATGAACAATATATATTGTACATTTTTACTTTGTTTCAAAATGCCCGTTTATTAGAGTTCCATATAGATCTGCTTTGGAACTTTTCCATGTTTCAAATGAATGGTGGGTGTGTTCTAATGATCCTTTCCAAAAACATAGTAGGAGAGGGATAGCCAATCATCGCCCTGTACTCGTACAAGCAAAGTCAGGCTTCAGTTCCCTAGCAGATCAGCCTATTTTTTTTTCTTTTCGCCAACTCCCCTGTGGGACTAGTAGGTTTTTTGCTGAATTTTTCAGCGAGAGATAACAAGTAGTATATTGGCCTATCTCAGCACCTGTAGCAGCAACAGCAACAGTAAAGGACAAGCTGATGATATTACAGGAAGTAAAAGGGTAAATCTGTACATAGGCATATATGAGAGCATATGCTAGATAAGCTCTGATATAAATTTAAGTTCTGCTCAGTCAAGTCTCTGGTAACTCGGCATGGCCACATTACAACAAGCATCCAACACAACCTTACAACCCAACTCTGCACAGGACACCACATAACAAATGCTCT
This sequence comes from Xenopus laevis, assembly GCF_017654675.1. Lineage (NCBI taxonomy): Eukaryota > Metazoa > Chordata > Amphibia > Anura > Pipidae > Xenopus > Xenopus laevis. The sequence goes on from NC_054386.1 coordinate 47,225,161, forward strand.
GTTATGAATCTTTTTTAAATGAAGAACAACAGTTTCGAATAGAAAGGTAAAGAAATCAAATAATAGAGATAGTATATAAAGAAAATAATGTAGACAGGGCAATAACTACAGAGGAAGCCGACCCTCTCCTGTCCTTGTGCTCAAAAGCCCATTTTGGTATATTTATTAAAGTGGCTCCACCTAAAACTCGTTATCTGTGAAACTCTGCTTCAGTTAATTCATCTTTAAGATCCTCGGCACCTGCTGGGTCTGCTGTTGCACCACTATCTTGTACTATTTAGTGTGAAGTATTACACACCATTCAAGATTTCTTTGGTTCAATGTAACAGTTTGTAAGTAAGTATAATATATATGTAATATTTTGCTCTGGGAAATCAATATATATATATATATATATATATATATATATATATATATATATATATATATATATATATATATATATATATATATATATATATATATATAGACAATTACAAGAGTCCTCAGCACTCAACCCATTATCAATATATTTAAGACAGAGACATTTTGTGCATAATGCTACTGAAAAATGCCTTACCCTTTAAACAAAACAGGGATTGTTTGTCCATATATTGCAATATATTTAAGATGGCCAACTACGTCAAAAATCATCCCAGTCCTATGCTCAATTTTCATCTGATTCATTAAGAATTCTATAGTTTCATTATACATTTTATAAAAGGGACGAAAACGTTTTACCTGCAACTTACTAGCTGCTTTCAAAGTAAAACTCCCAAACTTGGCTGCCCTTTTATTAGACACCAGTGGGATCACCTGACTATAGTTGGAGAGGGTGGGAGCTATAACATGGAGCTGGTCACTGCTCCCAAACAAGGGAAAGTTGTGCTCACCACTAGTTTTTAAAACCATTAGGTGGGGGTGCAGCGATGCTGTGACCACAAAATACATATAGACAATTACAAGAGTCCTCAGCACTCAACCCATTATCAATATATTTAAGACAGAGACATTTTGTGCATACTGCTACTGAAAAATGCCTTACCCTTTAAACAAAACAGGGATTGTTTGTCCATATATTGCAATATATTTAAGCTGGCCAACTACGTCAAAGTCATCCCATATCTGGCCAGTCCTATGCTCAATTTTCATCTGATTCATTAAGAATTCTATAGTTTCATTATACATTTTATAAAAAAATATATTTATTTATTTATTTATTTTAAATCACTTACCAGTTTTGCCTCCTAAGAACACAAGCACAATAAACAGTGCCAAAGCAGTCATACTCTAAGTCCTGTTCTGATCTCTCTTGCAGGGCCTTTTGCTGTTATGAGCCACAGCAGAAGCCAAACTTCCTTTATTATTTGAAGGCCAAGAATTCTGCTGATGTTTCTTCCTTCCTTTTTGACATGATACGCATTCTCTGTTTCTTCTGAAAAAAACTACAAACTATCCCATTGTCTAAGCTGTGATACTGATGCCATGTGAACATTCTACCATTTTCTCTATTTGCAACTTCATGGGAAAACCTTATATTACAGGAAGCCCCTGTGCTGCGTGTCATTGTGATACCATGGTACAATGACAACCACTGGGCCACTCTGCTGCTACATAGAAACTCCTGCTTTGCTATGCATTGACTGGTTTACAAGCAGAACATTACATGTGTTGAGTTTGTATCAGCTTTCACTGTTTGGGTGGGCTTCCTCCAGGGTCACCAGTTTCCTCTCAAAATCCAAAAGTCTACTGGCAGTTTGGTTGAGTTCAGGCTGATGGTCCCTTGGTTCAATCAATTCACATGAATGAGAAATGACTCACTCACATCTCCAGTACTGTTACTTTTCATCCTAAAAAGCACTGCCACATCCAGGGAGTGTCCCAAAGATCCAGTGAGGCTGCTTCCTCCACCTTGATGCACAGGGGCCTATTATTTGTCAGACAACTAAAGTTGGCAGTCCTCCTTTGAATAGAAGAATGACACTGACTATTAGTGCAAATGGAGTAACTTGCTGGAGGATACCAGTGGAAATGCCACAATTGAAAGCATGCCTCATCCTATCAACATACTTAACACATAGGGGTATAGCAAAGTGGGGAAGGATGGGTTGCTAAAACTAAACTCCTATATTAGAGAATAGAGAATTGTGTAATTCTCTTCCTAGTAAACTGTGCTGAACTTGTCTTGGCTAATATGCCACGTAGTATGCCACTAAAAAATTAAATATAACATTGTGTTTTGATAAGTGGACTAGTCAGAAATGTCTAATTTAATGTACCCAGACTGTGCTTGAAAAGTGCACATGGCTGTTTTCCTCTCCCACAACTTTTGTATAACAAAAGTCCTCCCTGTCTGACTTGTTACTGAATTACTAATGCAAAATATCTATGATTGTAGGTTTCAGCCAAATCTGAATCCTTCTCATGGGATAAATGTTGATTTTTGATGTTGTAGCAAGTCTGGGACCTAAATTAGGCTCCTAATTTTCCTACACCAATATGGTGGTAGACTAAGGGTGATATGTTTTTCCACTTTTGCCATTATTAAATGTAGCAACATTAAAATGTTGGGTTGTAAAGAGATGGAGTATATCGCATTTGCAGAACACAGATTACCAACCCACTCTATCCCCCTAAAAACAAAAGTTATTACCAAATAACGGAATGGGATCTTGCAGAACCTCAACTTCCTCTGAGCAGAATTTGGACACAGATACAGCTATTGTCTAAGTACAAATTACAAGAGCAAATAGGAATCCTACTGTACCTTTTGGCCTTTAGCATTGTTCCCATCTTCTGCAGTTTTAAAAAAGGAACTGCTATATATAAAGACAAAATACAATTTGATAATTAATTTCCTATTTTTTAACCAACATTTAACTGTATCACTGTATCTAGTGATACAGTATGTCTTTTGTGCTGTTTTAAACTGCTGTCACTGAAATTTTATATCAAAGTGGGACTAACCTTAAACAAAAACACAGTGTTTGAATATTATTTACTCATTATAAACTTTCAAATTATGCAAAAGATGAAAAATAGAAATAATGCTGATTATTTTACTGACACCGTTATTCTCATTGAATACAGAGAAGAGCATGTTAAAACTATGTGGGATGTGTTACTGCCATCAACAAATATATACAGGGTGTGCAATTGCAAAAACAGGGCCTTAGTGCTCAATTAGAAAGAACTTGTGTTCTGATTCTGGCTCAGATTTGCGTGCTGGCATGATACCCACGGGACCCATGTGTTTACCTACGGGTTGTGCGGGTTCGGGCCAACCTCACACCCCCCTCGCACTGTCGGCTTCTGACTTCTGGCTTCCTTTTTTATAGAAACGCACCTACTTGCCCCTTTTGTGACATCATCGGCAGGGCGGGCGCGGTTCTATAGAAGGATCCCAGAAGTCGGGCACGGGCTGAGGGAGGGCAGCTTAGGGTCAGATTTTACCCAACCCACACATCACTACTAGGCGTGGGGTAGCACCAGGGGGCACAAGCCATGTCTTTACTACCGGCCCTACAGGGCTCTGTTGAATAACTACAATTTTATACTAAGCTTATCACAACCACCTATGATGGAATAGGATTACAATTGCAATAATACAGCTGATATTTTAAAAAATATATTCCCATAACTAAATTAATCAGTACGTATGTAGTTAACATCAACATTAAAATATCTAGGCCAAGTTTACAGGCTGTCTTATTTTTGGTATATTACTTTTCTAATTACTCCTTCTCACATTCCATCCTTCCTTCCAAATATACATCCTTTCATCATTTACTGATGAGCCATTTTTTTTTCATATTCCCTCTTCCACACCTTTCTCTCTGTTTGCCCTTCTGAATGTACCATTCCTTCCTCTTTTTTCTCTCTCCATAAGTGCAGTTCTCTCCCCCACTGATAAATCATTATTTTCCTTTCCTTACTCTTTCGGTGTCCTCCTCTGATCCTTTCCCTCTCACTTTGTGCCATTTTCTCCACTCTTACATTCTCTCTCTTGTGCAATACCTTGTACCATTTTCATCTTTTCTAAAACTATTCCCCCATATGTAATAAAAGGTACTAAGTTTGCCCAGGAGCAGTTAACCATAGTAACCAATAAGATGTTTGCTTTTAAACAGGTGACCAGTAAATGCTACCTGCTGATAGGGTGCTATGAGTTACTGCTCCTGGGCAAACTTAGCACCTTCTATTACATAACCTCACGTGTCATGCTCTCTTACTTCTAATTCTCCTCCATGTGCTAGTCTTTCCTCCATCATTCTGCCACCATATGTACCATTCTTTTATGGTGCTCTTAAACCATGTACTGCTCTCTTGTTCACTCCCCATGTGCCATTTAATTCTGCCATTTTATTTATACCTTTCCAAAAGGCATTCCTCTTTCCTCCCCACTGCCCTCAAGAGACTAAGGGGGTTATTTACTAAAGTCTATTTTTTTCTGGTCGGAGTTTTAAAGGGGAAAACACCATTTATACATAGAAAAATTAACTCGAAATTTTCATGATTTATTAAACCCAGAGGCTGCTAAAAGTCCAAATAAAAAAGTACTCCATCTCAAAACTGCCAAGGTCATGTAGAAGTCAATGTCAGATGTCCATTTTACAACTGGAAGATATTATGATCTGCACTGGGTTTCGTATGAGAAATCCCAAAATCCTGTTTTTCAGGAGGTTTTGGGCATCAAATCTGAAATAATTGTACCCTTCGGATGTTTCACAATTCTTTTCTTTTTTTTTTGTAACTTAAATTTTTTTTATTAGGAAATAAAGGAGACATACACAATCATAAGCCTTACAAAATAGTACAGTACATCGCAAGCAATGTTAAACAGTTGCTAATTCCATAAGGCCTCTTCGATAAAGAAGGTTGATTAAAGGGAAGAAGTAAAGAAAGAAAAAAAAAGGGGAGGGTAGACAGACGATAGGGCAGGGGGGAGTGAGTAAAGAATAAAGAGGGAGGGAGGGGAAGGAGGTAACAAAAATAGACAGCCTAGGATAGTCAACTCCAGCAAAGCTAATAACAGCATCATGTGAAAAAGTCTTCTGTAAAAAGAAGGGAAATAAGTAAAAACATTCCTTGGGTAGACTGCAAGTGGAAAAGTCTCATTCTGCTAGACCCTCGAGTACCCAAACAGACCAGACCTTTAAATATTTCTGGGTTTTGTTCTGGAGAAAGGCTATCCTTTCTTCGAAGAATCGATTACTATTTACCCGGGTTATTACTTCAGACAAAGTTGGAGGATCTAGGGCTTTCCATTTGGCTGCTATAGCTAATCTAGTCGCCGTTAGAATCTGATTGACTAAGGTCTGGGACTGTCTGGACAACCAAGGGAATGGTTTCCCTAAAAGATACGTTAAAATATCTTTGGGTAAGGGAAGGTTAGTTATTCTGGTTAGTAATTTCTCAATATCATCCCATAGTTTCTGCAATTTAGGACAAGACCAAAAAGTAAGAATTAAAGTTCCAACCTCACCACATTGCCTCCAACAAACATTCAGATGATCCGGGAACAGAGCGTGAAACTTGTCTGGTGTATGATACCATCTCATGAGTACTTTATATAGGCTCTCTTTTTGTCTGGTACAGGTGACCATTTTCTGGGCATTAAACCAAATTGCAGACCTCCGCACTCAGTTGTTGTGTCAAGCTCCCTTCCCATTTGAGCATATATGGGTGCTTTGAGTGATTGTCAGGTGGCGTGTCCATCAGCAGTTTGTAGATTCTAGAAATTAGACCTTTTTGTGGTAAGCCTGATCTGGTTAGGAGCTCGAAAGGTAGAGGAGCCGTGGATTCGCCCTGCTGTATATAAGGGTGCAGAAAGTGTCTCAGTTGGAAATATTCGAATAATCGAAGTTGAACCAATGGAGCTTTTTGGGAAAGTTCTCCAAAGGTGAGTAAAGGGGAGAGGGGACATCCCTGCCTCGTACCATTTGAAATTTTAATTGGATTATCAGCCTGGCCTGGAAGTTTGAGATAAGTGGAAGGAGTGCTATACAGGCTATTAAGTGCTGTTAGGTAGGGGCCTGACTAATCCAGGTAACGCAAAAGAGTAAACAGGAAAGGCCAACTTAAGCGGTCAAAGGCCTTTTCGGCATCGAGACTAAATAGAAGCATTGGTTGTTTCTGTTTTTGGGCAATCTCGAAAAGATCGATGGTCCTTCTGGTATTGTCTCCCGCCTGACGGCCCTGAATGAAACCTACCTGATCTTTATGAATGAGGCGTGGCATGATGGGGGCTAGGCGATTGGCAAGAATCTTGGAGAATAACTTTAAGTCAGAGTTTAGTAAGACTATTGGCCTATAATTGGAGCACAATGTTGCATCTTTACCCTCCTTAGGAATTAAAGCTAGGTATGAAGTGAGGTTGGTATGCGGGATGGGGTTACCGTTAAGATATTCATTGAAAAGTTTTGTAAGAAATGGAGAGAAAATATGGAGGAAAGTCTTATAGTACTCATAGGGGAATCCGTCAGGTCCTGGGGTTTTAGCGTTAGGCATTGATTTAAGCGTCATTGCTATCTCATCCGGGGTCAGTTAAGTGTCTGTAGGTCCAAAACCCGTGAATTTTGTGAGGTTAGCTTCCGTCAAGAAATCTGTAATAGGGTCAGAATCTGGGGCATTACCAACAGGCAGTTGTAGATCTAGATTGTATAACTGACGATAATAGTCATGAAATATCTGTCCTATTTGATCAGGGTTATAAGTTAGTTGTCCTGTCGGGGTCTTAATAGCAGTTATCCTAGAGGAATCTTTTTGCTCTCTAAGTTTTTTCGCTAGAAGTGTGTGTTGCTTGTCCCCTTTCTCATAATATTTCTGCTTGGTCCAAACTATAGCTTTCTCTGTATCTTTATATTTGGCTGCCTTAAGTTTATTTCTCACTTGTAGAATTTGTGTCAGCACAGTGGCCGAATTTTGGGTATTATAGGATCTCTCCAATGTGCGAATATAGCTTCCTCTTTTGTGCAGTAAGAGCTATAAATTTACCTCTAATAGTAGCCTTATGAGCTTCCCACAAAATCGGCAGAGATTGTACTGAATCCATATTTAATCGAAAGTATTCCTGCAATGCTTCTTCAATTATTATAACTGCATCAGCGTCATGTAGTATTGTCGCGTTCAGACGCCAGTGGGGTTCTCTGAGTGGGGGTGTGGTAAGTTGCAATTGCAAAATAATAGGGGAGTGATCGGACCAAGTAATGGGGAGTATGTCCGTGGAGTAAGGAAGTTTTAAACAGGGATGTGAAATAAGGAAGTAATCTATACGTGTATGTCCATCGAGTTCAACCTTTTTTTTTTTTTTTTTTATTAAATACCTATCTCCAAGTTGATCCAGAGGAAGGCAAAAAAAACCCATCTGAAGCCTCTCCAATTTGCCTTAGAGGGGGAAAAATTCCTTCCTGACTCCAACATGGCAATCGGACTAGTCCCTGGATAAACTTGGACTATGAGCTATTTCCCATAACCCTGTATTCCTTTACTTGCTAAAAAGCTATCCAACCCCTTCTTAAAGCTATCTAATGTATCAGACTGTACAACTGATTCAGGGAGAGAATTCCACATCTTCACAGCTCTCACTGTAAAAAAACCCCTTCCGAATATTTAGGCGGAACCTCTTTTCTTCTAATCGGAATGGGTGACCTCGTGTCAGATGGAAAGACCTACTGGTAAATAAAGCATTAGAGAGATTATTATATGTTTATATATAGTCATCATATCACCCCTTAAGCGCCTCTTCTCCAGCCTGAACATCCCCAATTTGGCCAGTCTTTCCTCATAGCTAAGATTTTCAATACCTTTTACCAGCTTAGTTGCTCTTCTCTGTACCCTCTCTAATACAATAATGTCCTGTTTGAGTGATGGAGACCAAAACTGTACGGCATATTCTAGATGGGGCCTTACAAGTGCTCTATACAATGGAAGAATGACCCCCTCCTCCCTTGACTCTATGCCCCTTTTAATACAGCTCAAGACCTTATTTGCCCTTGATGCTGCCGACTGGCATTGCTTGCTACAGCCAAGTTTATCATCTACAAGGACTCCAAGGTCCTTTTCCATAATGGATTTGCCTAGTGCAGTCCCATTAAGGGTATAAGTGGCTTGGATATTTTTACATCCCAGGTGCATGACTTTACATTTATCAACATTGAATCTCATTTGCCACTTAGCTGCCCAGATTGCCAGCTTGTCAAGATCATGTTGCAAGGATGCCACATCCTGGATGGAATTAATTGGGCTGGATAATTTTGTGTCATCTGCAAACACTGATACATTACTTACAACACCCTCCCCTAAGTCATTAATGAACAAGTTAAATAAAAGTGGACCCAATACTGAGCACTGGGGGACCCCACTAAGAACCTTACTCCAAGTATAGAATGTCCCATTAACAACCACCCTCTGTACCCGATCCTGTAGCCAGTTTCCTATCCACGTGCAAACGCCTTCATTAAGCCCAACAGACCTTAGTTTAGAAAGCAGTCGTTTGTGGGGCACAGTATCAAACGCTTTGGCAAAATCCAAATAGATCACATCTACTGCCCCCCCACTGTCCAGAATCTTACTTACCACATCATAAAAAGCAATCAAATTCGTCTGACATGACCTATCCTTCATAAAGCCATGCTGATTGTTGCTCATAATGCCATTCATTAGGACAAAATTTTGAATGTGATCCCTTAACAAGCCTTCAAATAATTTGCCTACCACAGATGTCAAGCTTACTGGCCTACAATGGCCTACAATTGCCAGGCTGAGATCGTAATCCCTTAATATTGGAATAACATCAGCTTTTCTCCAACCCATAGGCACCATACCAGATGACAGTGAATCTGAGAAAATCAGAAATAAGGGTTGGTCTAAAACTGAAGTAAGCTCTCTTAGAACCCGGGGGTGTATGCCATCAGGCCCTGGAGCCTTGTTTACATTAATTTGTATTAAAGCTTTTTGAATCATATCCTGAGTCAGCCACTGACTAGATTGAGTTGAACCATTCGTGCAGTTATTAAGTGAGCCTGTGAACCCAGGCTCCTCTATTGTATACACTGAAGAAAAGAACTGATTTAACACATTTGCCTTATCTGTATCTGTTACAACCATACTGGTACCATTATTTAATGGAGCAAAACTCTCAACCTGCATCTTTTTACTATTAATATATTTAAAAAACTTTTTAGGGTTAGTTTTCACCTCCACCGCAATTAACTCTTTATTTCTTTTCTTAGCCTTCCGGATTGCTGATTTACAACATTTATTACAGTGTTTATATTCATTAAATGCAGCTTCTGTCCCTACAGATTTGTAGTTTTTAAATGCCTTTCTCTTCTTTCCCATTAACTTCTTTACTTCTGTATTAAGCCACACAGGATGATTCTTAGAGCTTCTACGTTTAGTCCTTAAGGGAATAAATTGAGAACAATAATGATTTAATATCATTTTAAAGGACAACCATTTCTGTTCTGTGTTTTTAGCTGAAAACCTAATGCCCCAATCAATGCTCTGTAGGGCAGCCCTCAAGGCACTTAAATTAGCTTTTCCAAAATTCATGGTTTTTGTTGCCCCAGTATATTTTAGTTTTTTGCACCAGACATTAAAAGATATAACATTATGGTCACTATTACCCAGGGGTTCAATGACTTGCACATTTGCTATAAGTTCTGGGTAGGGATGTAGCGAACGTCGGAAAAAAAGTTCGCGAACATATTCGCGAACTTGCGCAAAAATGCGAGCGGTTCGCGAACGGTTCGCGAACCCCATAGACTTCAATGGGAAGGCGAACTTTAACATCTAAAAAAGACATTTCTGGCCAGAAAAATGATTTTAAAGTTGTTTAAAGGGTGCAACGACCTGGACAGTGGCATGCCAGAGGGGGATCAAGGGCAAAAATGTATCTGAAAAATCTGCCTGTGTGTGCTTGGAAGAGATAGTGTAGGGGGAGAGCTGTTAGTGATTTCAGGGACAGATGATAGTAAGTTTGCTGGCTAGTAATCTGCTTGATACTGCTCTGTATTGGAGGGACAGAAGTCTGCAGGGATTTGAGGGACATTTTAGCTTAGGTAGCTTTGGCTGGCTAGTAATCTACTGTTCTCTTTAAACAACTGCCATACGTTGACCTTGTAGGCATTGTTTGCCCAGTTTTTTTGGACGCAGCCACTGAAGCACAGTTGCCAGAAAAAATATGCCATATAAATGCTGAAAATAGTAATTTTTCGCCATACGTTGACCTTGTAGACATTGTTTGCCCAGTTTTTTTGGTTGCAGCCACTGAAGCACAGTTGCCAGAAAAATATGCCATATAAATGCTGAAAATAGTCATTTTTTGCCATACGTTGACCTTGTAGGCATTGTTTGCCCAGTTTTTTTGGTCGCAGCCACTGAAGCACAGTTGCCAGAAAAAATATGCCATATAAATGCTGAAAATAGTAATTTTTTGCCATATACGTTGAGTCAACGTATGGCAAAAAATGACTATTTTCAGCATTTATATGGCATATTTTTTCTGGCCTCTGTGCTTCAGTGGCTGCGGCCAAAAAACTGGGCAAACAATGCCTACAAGGTCAACGTCGTTGACCTTGTAGGCATTGTTTGCCCAGTTTTTTTGGCCGCAGCCACTGAAGCACAGAGGCCAGAAAAAATATGCCATATAAATGCTGAAAATAGTCATTTTTTTGGTCGCAGCCACTGAAGCACAGTTGCCAGAAAAATTATGCCATATAAATGCTGAAAATATAAATTTTTTTGGTTGCAGCCACTGAAGCACAGAGGCCAGAAAAATTATGCCATATAAATGCTGAAAATATAAATTTTTTTGGTTGCAGCCACTGAAGCACAGAGGCCAGAAAAATTATGCCATATAAATGCTGAAAATATGCATTTTTTTTGGTTGCAGCCACTGAAGCACAGAGGCCAGAAAAATTATGCCATATAAATGCAGAAAATATGCATTTTTTTGGTCGCAGCCACTGAAGCACAGTTGCCAGAAAAATTATGCCATATAAATGCTGAAAATATAAATTTTTTTGGTTGCAGCCACTGAAGCACAGAGGCCAGAAAAATTATGCCATATAAATGCTGAAAATATAAATTTTTTTGGTTGCAGCCACTGAAGCACAGAGGCCAGAAAAATTATGCCATATAAATGCTGAAAATATGCATTTTTTTGGTTGCAGCCACTGAAGCACAGAGGCCAGAAAAATTATGCCATATAAATGCAGAAAATATGCATTTTTTTGGACGCAGCCACTGAAGCACAGTTGCCAGAAAAAATATGCCATATAAATGCTGAAAATAGTCATTTTTTGCCATACGTTGACCTTGTAGACATTGTTTGCCCAGTTTTTTTGGTTGCAGCCACTGAAGCACAGAGGCCAGAAAAAATTAAACCAGTAGGGTTTGCACCCTTGTTTGTAACGGTGGCGGAGGGAGGAGGACGCTAAAGGACAGCTGTGTGTGGAGTCATGAGGCTTGAAGAGAAGGACAGCTGCATAGAAGTCAGAACAAGTCTTCCGGCGTGCAGTAACCCTCCGAGATCCACCCCTCATTCATTTTAATAAAGGTCAGGTAATCGACACTTTTGTGACCTAGGCGAGTTCTCTTCTCAGTTACAATCCCTCCTGCTGCACTGAAGGTCCTTTCTGAGAGCACACTTGAGGCTGGGCAAGACAAGAGGTTCATGGCAAATTGTGACAGCTCTGGCCACAGATCAAGCCTGCACACCCAGTAGTCCAGGGGTTCATCGCTCCTCAGAGTGTCGATATCTGCAGTTAATGCCAGGTAGTCCGCTACCTGCCGGTCGAGGCGTTCTTTGAGGGTGGATCCAGAAGGGTTGTGGCGCTGCCTTGGACAGAAAAACATTTGCATGTCTGACGTTACAGACTGGCCAAAGGGCTTTGTCCTTGCAGGTGTGCTCGTGGCAGGATTACTGGCACCTCTGCCCCTGGAATGTTGATGAGTTCCTGAAGTGACATCACCCTTAAAAGCATTGTACAACATGTTTTGCAGGCTGGTTTGTAAATGCCGCATCTTTTCGGACTTGTGGTATGTTGGTAACATTTCTGACACTTTATGCTTGTACCGAGGGTCTAGTAGCGTTGCGACCCAGTACAGGTCCTTCTCCTTAAGCCTCTTGATACGGGGGTCCTTCAACAGGCATGACAGCATGAAAGACCCCATTCTCACAAGGTTGGATGCAGAGCTATCCATCTCCGCTTCCTCATTATCAAGGACTGCATCATCCACGGTCTCCTCCCCCCAGCCACGTACAAGACCAGGGGTCCCCAAAAGGTCACCACTAGCCCCCTGGGAAGCCTGCTCCTGTTGGTCCTCCTCCTCCTCCTCCACAAAGCCACCTTCCTCCTCTGACTCCACTTCTGGCACCTCTCCCTGCGTTGCAGCAGGTGCCTGGGTTCGTTCTGGTGATTCCGACCAGAAATCGCGCGCTTCCAGCTCCTCGTCACGCTGGTCTACGGCCTCATCTGTCACTCGTCGCACGGCACGCTCCAGGAAGAAAGCAAAGGGTATTAGGTCGCTGATGGTGCCTTCGGTGCGACTGACCATATTTGTCACCTCTTCAAAAGGTCGCATGAGCCTGCAGGCATCGCGCATAAGCACCCAGTAACGGGGGAAAAAAATCCCCAGCTCTGCAGATCCAGTCCTACCACCCAGTTCAAAAAGGTACTCGTTGACGGCCCTTTGTTGTTGCAGCAGACGTTCCAACATAAGGAGCGTTGAATTCCAGCGAGTCTGGCTGTCAGAAATCAAACGCCTGACTGGCATGTTGTAGCGCTGCTGAATGTCAGCAAGGCGTGCCATGGCTGTGTAGGAATGTCTGAAATGGGCCGACACCTTTCTGGACTGGGTGAGAACGTCCTGGAATCCTGGGTACTTGGAGACAAAACGTTGGACTATTAAATTTAACACATGTGCCATGCAGGGCACATGTGTTAAATTGCCTAGTCTCAACGCTGCCAACAGATTGCTTCCATTGTCACACACCACTTTTCCGATCTGCAGTTGGTGTGGGGTCAGCCACCGATCGGCCTGTGACTGCAGAGATGACAGGAGTACAGATCCGGTATGGTTTTTGCTTTCCAGGCACGTCATCCCCAAGACAGCGTGACAACGGCATACCTGGCACGTCGAATAGCCTAGGGGGAGCTGGGGGTGCACAGGTGTGGAGGAGGAGAAGGAGGACCCAGCAGCAGAGTAAGAAGAAGAAGAGGAAGAAGACGAGGTAGAGAGCGATGGAGGAGTAGAGGTGGTGGCAGAACCGCATGCAATCCGTGGCGGTGACACCAACTCCACTGTTGTTGTTGAGCTACCCATTCCCTGCTTCCCAGCCATTACCAAGTTCACCCAGTGGGCAGTGTAGGTGACATACCTGCCCTGACCATGCTTGGAGGACCATGCGTCAGTAGTCATATGGACCTTTGGCCCAACACTAAGTGACAGAGATGCGGTAACTTGGCTCTGCACATGTTGGTACAGGTGTGGTATTCCCTTTTTAGAAAAAAAATTGCGGCTGGGTACCTTCCACTGCGGTGTCCCAATTGCTACAAATTTGCGGAAGGCCTCAGAGTCCACCAGCTGGTATGGTAAAAGCTGGCGGGCTAAGAGTGCAGACAAGCCAGCTGTCAGACGCCGGGCAAGGGGGTGACAGTCAGACATTGGCTTCTTACGCTCAAACATGGCCTTCACAGAAACTTGGCTGGTGGCAGATGACTGGGAATGGGAACAGGTGGTCAAGGTGGAAGGCGGAGTGGAGGGTGGTTCAGACGGGTCAAGGAGAGCAGAGGTAGAGCAGTAAGATGCTGGACCAGAAGGAGTGTGGCTTTTAGTTTGCCTGTTGCCTTTGAGGTGTTGCTCCCAAAGTGCTTTGTGCTTGCCGCTCATGTGCCTTCGCATAGAAGTTGTACCTATGTGGCTGTTGGGCTTACCAAGGCTCAGTTTCTGACTGCACTCATTGCAAATTACAATGCTTTTGTCAGAGGCACACACATTAAAAAAATCCCACACTGCTGACTTTTTGGAAGTGTGCGATCTGGCGGTAACAGTAGAAGTTGGCGGCATTGGCGGCAATGGCGGGTGCGTTGGCCGGCTGAACACAGGTGCCGATACATGTTGTTGCCCTACTGATCCCTGCGGGCTGTCCTCCCTGCTTCTTCTAAGTCTTATTCTCCTACTGCCTCTCTGACTCTCCGTCTCTCCATCTGAACTACCCTCCTCTTGCTCTCTTCTACTAGGCACCCACAAAACATCAATCTCCTCATCATCATTCTCCTCAGATGCATCAATTTCTTCTGACACATCACAGAAGGAAGCAGCAGCGGGGACCTCCTCCTCATCACTCATTATGTCCATCTCTATCGTGTTCTCTGCCAGAATTAAATCTGGTGTAAGGTCCTCATCTCCTTCATCTTCTTCTGGCAATAATGGTTGCGCATTACTCAGTTCAAGAAACTCATGGGAAAATAACTCCTCTGACTCCAGTGAAGAAGGGGCACCGGTGGTGGAGGAAGTGTTACGTGGGGTGGCCATAGCAGTGGAGGATGAGGAGGATGTTGTGGTAAAGTTAGAAACGGTAGAGGATGGGGTGTGCTGTGTAAGCCAGTCAACTACCTCTTCAGCATTTTGGGAGTTCAGGGTCATTGGCTTTTTAAAAACTGGGCAATTTGCTAGGGCCACAGGATTGCATAGCAGCACGGCCCCTAGCACGGCCTCTGCGTGGCGGCCTGCCTTTGCCTGGCATTATTTTTAAAAAAACAACAACAACAAAAACTCAGTTGGTTTTTCTGGAAACGATAATACACACAGCTAGATGGCAGTTTGAAGAAAACAGTGTGCAAATAATGCCTACAAGATCAACGTATACACTACTACAGCGGTGGATACGGATTACGTAAAATATATGAATGCTGCTTGAAAAAAAGTAACTCAAGTGGTTTTTCTAGAGACGATAATATTATCAATATTTAGACAAAATGTGAACAAGCTCACACAGCTAGATGGCGGTTTGAAGAAAACACTGTGCAAATACTGCCCACAAGATCAACGTATACACTACTACAGCGGTGGATACGGATTACGTAAAATATATGAATGCTGCTTGAAAAAAGTCACTCCGGTGTTTTTTCTGGAGACGGTAATATTATGGATATTTAGACAGAATGTGAACAAGGTCACACAGCTAGATGGCAGTTGGTTGAATAACACACTGGGCAAAAAATGCCTACAGGGCAAATAATGCCTAAAAGGTCAATTTATACACTAATACAGCGATGGATACGGATTACGTAAAATATATTATGGCTGCTTGAAAAAAGTCACTCCGGTGTTTTTTCTGGAGACGGTAATATTATGGATATTTAGACAGAATGTGAACAAGGTCACACAGCTAGATGGCAGTTGGTTGAATAACACACTGGGCAAAAAATGCCTACAGGGCAAATAATGCCTAAAAGGTCAATTTATACACTAATACAGCGATGGATACGGATTACGTAAAATATATTATGGCTGCTTGAAAAAAGTCACTCCGGTGTTTTTTCTGGAGACGGTAATATTATGGATATTTAGACAGAATGTGAACAAGGTCACACAGCTAGATGGCAGTTGGTTGAATAACACACTGGGCAAAAAATGCCTACAGGGCAAATAATGCCTAAAAGGTCAATTTATACACTAATACAGCGATGGATACGGATTACGTAAAATATATTATGGCTGCTTGAAAAAGTCACTCCGGTGTTTTTTCTGGAGACGGTAATATTATGGATATTTAGACAGAATGTGAACAAGGTCACACAGCTAGATGGCAGTTGGTTGAATAACACACTGGGCAAAAAATGCCTACAGGGCAAATAATGCCTAAAAGGTCAACTTATACACTACTACAGCGATGGATACGGATTACGTAAAATATATTATGGCTGCTTGAAAAAAGTCACTCCAGTGTTTTTTCTGGAGACGGTAATATTATGGATATTTAGACAGAATGTGAACAAGGTCACACAGCTAGATGGCAGTTGGTTGAATAACACACTGGGCAAAAAATGCCTACAGGGCAAATAATGCCTAAAAGGTCAACTTATACACTACTACAGCGGTAGTAAAATAAAAAAAAGTAAAATAAAAAAAAATGAATATTAAAAAAAAAATTAAAGTTGGTGCTGCTGAACTACTAGGAGCAGCAGATTAGCACACCAGTCCCACTCCCCAACACTGCTAGACTAATAGCACTGGGCTCTTATAGTAGTAGTAGTAGTAGTAGTAAAACAACAAAAAAATAAATAAAAGCAGTCCTTACAAGGACTACTGTTATTGCAGCAGTCAGCAGATGAGATCAGAAGCAGGACAGCTGCCCACTGCAGCTACATACAGAGCACTGCAGTAGAAGGTAGATTATTAGCCAGCAAAGCTACCTAAGCTTAAATGTCCCTCAAACCCCTGCAGACTTCTGTCCCTCCAATAACAGAGCAGTATCAAAACGATTACTAGCCAGCAAACTTTCAACTGTCCCTGAAATCACTAACAGGCAGCAGCTCTCTCCCTACACTATCTCTTCAGCACACACAGGCAGAGTGAAAAAACGCTGCAGGGCTTCGGTTTTTATAGGGAAGGGGAGTGGTCCAGGGGAGAGCTTCCTGATTGGCTGCCATGTACCTGCTGGTCTGGGGTGAGAGGGCAAAAAAAAGCGCCAACAATGGCGAACCCAAAATGGCGAACGTCGCGCGACGTTCGCGAACTTCCGGCGAGCGCGAACAAGTTCGCCGGCGAACAGTTCGCGCCATCTCTAGTTCTGGGTCATTTGAGATCACTAAATCAAGAATAGCATTTTTACTGGTAGGCTCCTCAACAACCTGTGCTAAAAAATTGTCGTGCAATAAGTTTATAAACTTGTTCCCATTAACTGATCTAGCAGTACCGTTGCTCCAGTCAATATCTGGGTAATTAAAATCCCCCATTATCATTACTTTACCTAAACTAGCAGCCTTTCTATTTGCATTAGGAGCTTTGTCTCTTCCTCCTCACTTACATTAGGGGGTCTATAGCATACTCATACGATTAATTTGCTGGATTCTTTACAATTGGTGAAGAACTCCACCCATACGACTTCTGCCCCCTCATTTTCTAACATAACCTCCTCCTATATATGAGCTTTTAAATCCTGCCTAACATACAGACATACCCTCCTCCTTTTCTATTGCCTCTATCCCTCCGAAACAAAGTATAGCCACTGATATTTACTGCCCAGTCATGCGACTCATTCAGCTATGTTTCGGCCACACCAATCACATCATATTTTCCTTCCAACACCAGCAGCTCCAGCTCTCCCATTTTACCAGTCAGACTTCTTGCATTTGTAAACATACATTTAATACTGCTACCATGTTGAACATATGACATGTGGTCCTCCCTATCCTTAACAGTATCCCCAGCCAAATCTCCTCCCCCATTTTCCCTTTCTTTGCCCACTATCTCATCTAACCTGTCTTCCACTGAATCTTTTACTGAACCCTCCCCCCCCACACCTAGTTTAAAATCTCCTCCAACCCTCTAGCCATCTTCTCTCCCAAAACAGCTGCCCCATCATCATTGAGGTGCAGCCCATCCCTAGCAAAGAGCCTGTAGCCGACTGAAAAATCAGCCCAGTTATCCAAAAACCCAAAACCCTCCTCCCTACACCAATCTTTCAGCCACGCATTAATCTCCCTACACTCCCACTGTCTCCTTAGTGTTGCTCGTGGCTCAGGTAATATCCTCGCCCTCAGCTTTGCACCTAGTTTTTTAAAATCATTTTTGAGGACTTCACCACCTCCTCTAACTTTGTCATTGGTACCTATGTGTACCAAGACCGCTGGGTCTTCCCCAGCCCCTCCCAATAATCTGTCCACTCGTTCCACCACATGCCGAACCCTAGCACCAGGCAAGCAGCAGACTGTTCGGCATGTAGGGGCCTTGCGACAGATTACCCTATAGAGAGAATTGTCTCATTAACTGTCGAAATTTCTTGGACATGTTGTGGGAAGGTTGATTGGGTGCTTGTTGTGAGCGATCCATTGTTTGGGAATAAGTCATATTAAAATCACCTCCGATTATAAGATAAGGGTGGAACGTGTCCAAGTGTCGCTGTAGGGTCCTTGAGAGGAAACTGTATTGCCTTTTGTTAGGGGAATATATATTAAGCAAACTAATTGGGATTCCTACATAAGTAGCCAATAGCAATAGATAGTGGCCTTCAGGATCACTGATGGTCTGAGTGACCATAAGGGGACAATCTTTATGAATTAGGATGGCTACCACAGCCTTTTTTTGGTTACTGGAGGCATAATAGCCGTTTGGGAAATATTTGGAAGACAGTTTGTGAGGTTTGGAAGCATCAAAGTGGGTTTCTTGTATAAAAGCTATGTCCACCCCCGAGAGTCTCAGTTCCTTAAGAGTCAGATACCTTTTAGTTATACTGTTCAAACCTTTAACATTCAACGATATCAACTTAACCATTGTGGATCATCCAAGGTTTGAGCGGTAAAGTGGCACAGGGGGGAGTCTCTCCAGGGGCGGAGTTTCTATGTCTCATAGATAGTATCTTGGTCAGTTGCAACCTATCACAAACAACAATTTGCATAGTTATACAAAGCATACCCAACGGAACATGAAGCTGACATCTAGACAACACATTTACATTTACTAACCATTCAAGTTGAAGTGCAGAAAAAAAAATAGGGAGTCAAATACCAAGGCTGAAAATAACATGAATAAAAACAGGGTCAACTGGTTAAAAATTCCGGTAAGAAAATACACATATGAATTGCCTAAGTGGCCATACAAAAGTCCGGGTTGGAAAATTCCTGGCTCAGTATACCAAGGCATATATGAGCCAAAAAAGAGCCTATGGCTCTATTGAGGGGGGATAGGAAACTCATGGAGTAGCGCAAAGCTAATCGGCATCCCGCGATCTGACCTGTAGAAGCTGACCGAATCAGTGGTTAAACAAACCAAAAGAAGCAAAAAAGGGGAAAACTCACATGCCTGTGTCCTGGCTGCTTCTCCACTATGTCCACTCCCAATGTTGTGCTGGCTCCCTCATGCTGGTCTCCATTCCAGCGGACATCACATGTGGGGGATAAGGTAGTTTAAGGAAGCCAATCCACACTTATGGCGTAAAATCAAAATTCCAGCTTTATTGGATCATAAAACAACAAACAGGCATCTATTACAGATGTACTCCTACCCTATGACATGTTTAGGTAAAGTCATACTTCACACACTGGAGGAGAGGGACTGAGGAGTGGGTTCCTGCGAAGACAAAGGAGCCTTGCTCCATGTAGGAGTGAGTGGTGGTTTAGCTGGAGAATGGTGCGGGGAGGTGGTAGGACCTCTGGACTGGAGTCCCAGTGCTGCCAGCAGCTTATTCCCCTTTGCCGGATTGAGGAGAGTGTGGTTTGTGCCACGATGATGGACAATCAATTTAAAGGGGAAGCCCCATCGATAAGGAATTCTGTTTTCTCTCAATTTCTGTGTAACCGGTTTAAGCTTCCTTCATTTGGCCAGGGTAACCGGGGACAGGTCTGCAAATATCTGTAGTTTATGATTCTGAAATTCAACCGTCTGCATTGAGCGTGTCGCAGAAGCTATCATTTCTTTGCCCTCATAGTAATGGAATCGCGCAATAATGTCACGCGTGGCTTGTTGTCTGGGGGCCTGGAGGCCAGTGAGCGATGGGCCCTGTCAAGTGACCAAAGGGTCGAGGGAGCTTGAGGGCAGAGCACTCCGAATAACTCTTGTAAATATTTCCCAATCTCTGGGCCACCCACAGTTTCAGGGATTCCCCGAAACCTTAGATTTTGCCTTCTTGACCTCTAAATCTTCACAGTTGTCCTTAAGGTATGTTAGTTCATCCCGTAATGAACAATTCTCATCCTCCAAAAGACCCAGTCTTTGAGCAATGTCGTCAGTATATGTCTCTAGTTTGTCAGTTCGCTCACCCAGATCATTCAGATCCCTCTCAACCTCCCTAATTGCTGATGTGACTGCCGGGGAGACTGCTTGCGTAATGGTGTCTTGCAGGGCCTCCTTAAGCTGCGCCAATATTGGGGCAGTAACAGGTTGAAGGTGGTCTGGGAGGGAATCAGTATCGAGGGACTGACCTGTGAGATGTAGTTGCGGACTTTCAGGGTCCGGCGGCAGCGATGAGGGAGAAGCGCTGGAAGAATCACAGCCTCGGTGCGCAATAGCTCCTGCGGCGCCATCTTGCTTGTCAGCATTGCGGCACTGCGTTTGTGGCCGGTGCAGGTACGGAGACATGGTAGCGGCCTGATCTTTAGGTTTTTTCTTGCCCATTTTATGTGTCGGGTATCTCTGAATGTACTTGACCCGATCGTAGGCTGCAGGATAAGCTGGTTGCTGATGTTCGGGCTTGTAAGGTCAGTTAAGGCATGGAGCTCCTAGTCAATGCGTGCTTCCTCCATCAAGGTTGGCCACGCCCCCTCTTTCACAATTCTTTTCTAGTTAATTTATTGATAAATAAGGTAAAAATGTGGATGGGAGTTTGGTTGAAGTGGTTTTATAAAAATGAGAAATTTTTGGCTTCTAGTAAATAACCCCCTTAGCATCAAGCTTCTTAAAAGTCCTTTAAAGGGGTGTTCACCTTCAGGTTAACTTTTAGCATGTTATAGAATTACCTATTCTTATCAGCTTTTCAAATGGTCTTCATTTTTTTATAGTTTGTTTGCCTTTTTTGTCAGGGGCGCTCCTGCCATGAAGCAAGGTGAGAACCGGGCAGTTCCAAGCACCTGCAAAAAAGCCTTGCCTCAGGTGACAGAAGCCCCAGAACCGCCCCTGCTTCTTGTGATACTTTCCAGCTTTCAAATGGGAGTCACTGGTCCCAGCAGCCAAAAAATTGGTCTGTGCAGCTACATTTTTATTGCTGTAATTATAAAATATAATTTTAAGACCTCTCCCATTCATATTCCTGTATTTCTTTTAAACCACTGCCTGGTTACTAGGTTAAATTGGACACTAGCAACCAGAGAGCTGCTTATATTCCAAAGAGGAAAGCTGTTACACAAAAAAGTAAATAATTTAAAAACCTAAAATATGACAACATTAAGACCAATTGCAAATGTTATCAAAATAGCACTCACTACATCATACTAAAACGTAAGATGGAAAAGTATTTAGTGGCAGTAAGGGCTATAATAAGAATGGCAACAAGTATTACTCTTTTGTTTTATCAGCCAGGGAGAGTTGGCCCCTGAAAGCTAGAAAGGAAGTGTATAATCCCCATGACTACTTGTGCATCTTTCTATGGGATTACATTGGTTTTCCTTTCCTCCTGTGGTAGAGCCTGACTAGCCAGCCAGAGATAAAAGTATTGATAGTATCTATGATTTTTATCATTTAGAAAAACCTGTGTACCCAGATGCCAGTTCAATACTATTAGTTAATAAGTGTGGATGGTCTACTGGTTTTTAAGGGACTTAAAGACTGTTTAGGCATGGGGCTAAACATGTTGTCAGTTTCCCAGGTGCCACTAGTCGTGACTTTTGAACTCAATAGTAAAAATTAAAGTCTCACTGCAACTCTTTCTGAAATCTCATGACCAGGCAAAGGTTCCTGAGATGGCTGTCTACACACCAATATTACAAACAAAAAAATAATACACTTGTTGGTTCAGGGTTTGGATGGCTTTTAAGCAAGCGAGGGAATACAGAGTTATGGGAGATAGCTCATAGTACAAGTTGATCCAGGGACTAGTCCGATTGACATTTTGGAGTCAGGAAGGAATTTTTTCCCCCTCTGAGGCAAATTGGTGAGGCTTCAGATGGATTTTTTTGCCTTCCTCTGGATCAACTGGCAGTTATGCAGATATAATAATAAAAAAAAAGGTTGAACTTGATGGACGTGTGTCTTTTTTCAACCTTACTTACTATGTTACTATGTTACTATGTTGGAATAAAGTTTTTTAGGGAGTGAATTAATTGCAGTGTAAACAGTGTAATTCAGAAAAAAAACTATGCCATAAACATTATGATAGAATTCCTGTAATTATTGCAGAACGTGGGTGTAAAATACAGGGATTGAAGAGATGGTGGTCAAAGTCATGTAGCTCATTCATAAATGGAATCTGGGAAAGCTGTATTTTGCTATACCTGTATTGCATCTGTACAGGAACAGGGGTAAGAAAAAGTAGTATTGTATTCAAACAGTGTGCACAATCATTCCATGCAGTATGAGACATTTCCCATCTTCAGGTCATTCATCATGTGTAAACTAAGAAAGGCATTACAGGCTTTTCTTCCACCTATCTTCCCTCACACTCTTGACTCTCGGAGGCATATTTATCAAAAGTCGAATTTCGAATTCATGCGAGTTTTTTAAGCTCCAATAAACTCCCATAAATTCGAAATTCGACAAATTGAAATGTATTATTAAAATCAAATTTTTAAAACTCGGATGAATTGAAACAACCCTAAAAAACAAGATTTGAGGTTTTTCTCCAAAAAAAAATTTCAGCAGGTTTTAGGAGGCGAATAGTCGAATTCAAATTCTTAAAGGGCCAGAGTATGATAAATCTCGAAAATCGAATTCGAATTTTTTTTTAAAAAACTTGAATCAAATTACTCCTTAGTCCCTAACCAAATTGACCATAAAAAGTTTGAAAATTTCTGATCCAAATTTTCAATTCGACCATTAATAAATCTACTCCTCAGTGGTAGGGTTCACTTTGTATTTGTGGGGTGCATTGTAAAAAACAAAAATGCATCTTAATAAAATGTGTCTAGATGGGGTATCTATGTAACTTCTACCCACAACACCAGAGCTGCCCCTACCTCAATATGAAACTACCTAATGTGAAAATAACCTGACTTCTAATCTTTCCCTCCCAAGGATCTTCCCATGCCTCCCCTACCCTCACCCTCTCCCCCATAGGTTTGATTTAGGTTTGTTATATGTTTGAAAACGTTATACAAAAATGAGTAATGTTTTAGAACTACGACATGTTTAAGATCAGGCTTTAATTGCTCAACAATGTTTAATGTTTAACAACATGCTGATATCAAAATTGAATAATCATGTATAATTTTGGCCATTTATATGGTACTTCATTTCAATGTCTTTATTGCTGTCTTTGTATACTTGAAAACAAAAAAATAAAAAATGAATAAAAGATTAAAGTTACAAAAAAATAAAATAAAATGTGTATATGAAAGGAGTCATTTACAGCTTGCTGATATTTATTGTAGAGTTTCCATAGTGTTAAGGAAAAAAGGGTAGCTTGCAGTCAATAATGGAAGGGGAGGGAGACATAAGGTTGTAGGGACAATGTGAGATGCCAAATGATGGCCAAACATGGAAGTACAAAGGCACACCCCCTATGTCAGTAATGAACCCCCAAGAAGGAGTGCCTGTAGGTGCAGGGTACATTGCTCAGTGAGTGCTTTACTTGTGCCAGCAAAGTATTGTTTGGTTGAGGTGAATGTTTGTGTTTTCATAAAAGAAGGTGCTAGACCCTGCTTTAAAAATAGTACAGTTATGATAAAAAAAAAAAATTGTTACAGTACAGCTAAGGTTTGACAACATTATAGTGACTTTCCACACCCTTGCAATAAAAAGTACATGTCACATAATGACTGAATTATACTGAGCAATACTTTAGGTATATTCCCCAGTTAGGTATGTTTACTGTATACTTATGTATATGTGTAAGGGTCTTATTGCTAGGAATTTAGCAGGATTACTTTTAATTATTAGCCAAGCTTTCTTTTATGACCCCTGAGTGTTTTCTTTTCCTAACCACAAGAGCAAATCAGACATAGAGCCATGCAGACATTGCTTCATATTAATACATATGCTATTCATGTATCAGGTCCTACTAGAATGATTTTAACACAATTTTATTAAAAACAATTGCTTCCTTAAAGAAATGCCTATTATAGATCATATAAAATATTTTTTTTTTCCAGATAAAGCACCTCTAGGCTTGATTTGGGCCATTTAACCATCCTGGTTCCCAAATGTTTGAGCGATTTTTTGATCAACCCTAACTGATTAACACAGCCAAGAAAGTACAGTTTTATTAAAATAATTTGTTAGATGGCAATTCATTGAAATCCACTGGAACCATTTAGTAAACAGAGATATCAAAGCAACCAGCATGGACGTTCGCCTTGGGCTCTGGTTAATATATCTTGTGCCTTGATTAATCTGAATATATATTACATTGTGAAATCACTGAGGCCTGAAATCTTTCTTTAACACTGTGCACACTACCTATGGACAATAATTACTGCCTGTAACCCTTCATTTTTTTAATGATTTTATGAGAAATTTTATGAGGAAATGAACCTCTCTGAAACTGAACACACAGAGAATAACCATGTAGAAATATATATTATTATGGCAGTGGCTTACTGACTGAGATTCTCTCAGTGATCTTTTCCCTTAAGGTCTCACACCCTCAACAGAGCACAGAGTCACACTGCTCCAGGTGAAGATGGTATCTTTCAGTTCTATTGTCTTTCCTCCACTTTGAGCACTATAGCAAGTTAAAGGGGTTGTTCACATTCCAAATACTTTTTCAGTTCGATTGCTTTTAGACTGTTCACCGAAACAAAGACTTTTTTTCCAATTGCTTTTTATGTTTTATTTTTGACTGTTTTTACCAACATTTAAGCTTAAAGTTGAATGTTCCAGTCTCTGGTGTTTCAGTCTGGCAGCTCAGTGATCTAGGTGCATTTACAATTTGCTACATTAGTTGATACATTTCTCAGCAGCATCTGTGGAATATTAGAAGCTATTATATCAATTATAAAATGTAACTTTTTTTAAAGGATTTTATTCATACAACACAAAACAAAGCAATAGGGAAAAAAACTAAGAAAACAATAGTTTGATAGTTGGGTATACAAAATTATACAGATCACTTTATATTAGATTCACACATTTGTTTACTAGGGTGATCCAATCCTTCACTGTGGGTGAAGCAGGGCTCATCTATTTGATTGCTATCAACTTTTTACCATAGAAAAGTAGATTTTTAAAAAGCATTCTAGTTTTAATGAAGAGGCTAGGTTATCTAACAGACCCAACAATCAGACCTCCAAGGTTAGGACTCCCAGTAGTAGAGCTTGAGTGTGTCAGGATCAGCCCGGGACTTGAACTCTGGTGGTGCTGTTCTGGCGATTTGCAGCACTTGCCTCATGAGCCACTGGGGGCTCTCAGGACTGGTCCTGAACTATTGTGTCTATTGTTTCTGGTAATCTGCCTGTTTTCCACCCACCTCGTTTACCCTCATGTGTTTCCCATTTCCTAATCACCTTCCCTTTATAAACCCCGCCCTGAGCTTTGCTCAGGGCCGAGTCATTGAATGTATTCTGTTTGTTCCTGACCTGCAATCTGAATCTGAATCTGAATCTGAATCTGAATCTGAATCTGAATCTGAATCTGAATCTGAATCTGAATCTGAATCTGAATCTGAATCTGAACCTTGAAAACCTTGTTTCCTGATTCCTGAAAACCTTGTTACCTTGTTTACCTGAGTGAGTACCTTTGTTCCTGTGTTCCCCATTTTTCCCTCACCATCTGGATACCTCGATTAGCCTTTTCGCCTGTTCCTGCCTTTTGTGTTTCTGTGTTCCGACTGCAATAAACCTACTATTACTTCATCATCATGTCTTTGCCTACAATTACCTATGGCTACACCCCTGGGCTCCCACCATATCCACTCCCCTTGGAGTGGCTATCCTCGGTCACAACGGTTCCCCGTTGTGAACGTTACAGAATGACTCAGCCTAACTGCAGGAAGCCTTTGGGAAAGCCCTCCATGCCTTCTGACTCCGTTGTTAAACTGCAACTCCCTTGGGATGGAGAGGATAAGGCAGAAGACGCCATCCATTGCACTGATGATGTCTGGCAAGATTTTGTCTCTGATGATGACTGGGAGGATTCAGTCTTCGATGAGGACTGGGAGGATCTAGACTCGGATGAGGATGAATTACAAACTGCTATCTGGCCTGTGTTAGATCGGCCACTTCCAGTTTTTGGGCCCTTGTCTCCTCCACAACCTTCTGCTCCTGTGGCAGCTGCCAAACCCAGGTCACCCTCTTTTCCTCTCAGACCTGAACCCCAGTTTATTAGTTTTTCTACGGTTTCCCAGCTTCCTCTTCAGCCACCTGCTCCTGTGCCGGCTCTTCAGTCACCTGCTCTTGTGCCGGCTCTTCAGTCCTTGCTCCTGTGCCGGCTTCCCAGCCAGTCCTTGCTCCTGTGCCGGCTTCCCAGCCAGTCCTTGCTCCTGTGCCGGCTTCCCAGCCAGTCCTTGCTCCTGTGCCGGCTTCCCAGCCAGTCCTTGCTCCTGTGCCGGCTCCCCGAAAGCTGCCTGTGCCGGCTCCCCGAAAGCTGCCTGTGCCGGCTCCCCGAAAGCTGCCTGTGCCCGTTACCATGCCAAGGCAGCCTGTGCCCGTTACCATGCCAAGGCAGCCCAGCCGGTTCCAGTCTCCGTGCCGGCAGCCCAGCCGGTTCCAGTCTCCGTGCCGGCAGCCCAGCCGGTTCCAGTCTCCGTGCCGGCAGCCCAGCCGGTTCCAGTCTCCGTGCCGGCAGCCCAGCCGGTTCCAGTCTCCGTGCCGGCAGCCCAGCCGGTTCCAGTCTCCGTGCCGGCAGCCCAGCCGGTTCCAGTCTCCGTGCCGGCAGCCCAGCCGGTTCCAGTCTCCGTGCCGGCAGCCCAGGCCGGTTCCAGTCTCCGTGCCGGCAGCCCAGCCGGTTCCAGTCTCCGTGCCGGCAGCCCCAGCCGGTTCCAGTCTCCGTGCCGGCAGCCCAGCCGGTTTCCAGTCTCCGTGCCGGCAGCCCAGCCGGTTCCAGTCTCCGTGCCGGCAGCCCAGCCGGTTCCAGTCTCCGTGCCGGCAGCCCAGCCGGTTCCAGTCTCCGTGCCGGCAGCCCAGCCGGTTCCAGTCTCCGTGCCCGGCAGCCCCAGCCGGTTCCAGTCTCCGTGCCGGCAGCCCAGCCGGTTCCAGTCTCCGTGCCGGCAGCCCAGCCGGTTCCAGTCTCCGTGCCTGCAGCCCAGCCGGTTCCAGTCTCCGTGCCTGCAGCCCAGCCGGTTCCAGTCTCCGTGCCTGCAGCTCAGCCAGACTCCGTTCCCGTGCCAGCTCCCAGACGACTGCTTCTACCTGAGCCAGTTTGTGTACTGTTTGCCCTGGCCTGAGGACCTGTTTGCCCTGGCCTCCGGGCCTGAGGACCTGCCTGCCCTGGCCTCCGGGCCTGAGGACCTGCCCTGGCCTCCGGGCCTGAGGACCTGCCTGCCCTGGCCTCCGGGCCTGAGGACCTGCCTGCCCTGGCCTCCGGGCCTGAGGACCTGCCTGCCCTGGCCTCCAGGCCTGAGGACCTGCCTGCCCTGGCCTCCGGGCCTGAGGACCTGCCTGCCCTGGCCTGAGGACCTGCCTGCCCTGGCCTCCGGGCCTGAGGACCTGCCTGCCCTGGCCTCCGGGCCTGAGGACCTGCCTGCCCTGGATAATTCCACTTTCCCTGCTACTGGACCTGGTAGGGCGGTTAATCCTGTCTCTATCAGGTCTATTGCTGTAAGTGGTGGTATTGTTGTCCTGGCTTGCCTCTTTCTGTTTCTAACGGATGCCTGTGCTCCTGGTCCGCCACCTGTGATGGGTGCCTGTGCTCCTGGTCCGCCACCTGTGATGGGTGCCTGTGCTCCTGTTCCGCCACCTGTGATGGGTGCCTGTGCTCCTGGTCCGCCACCTGTGATGGGTGCCTGTGCTCCTGGTCAGCCACCTGTGATGGGTGCCCGTGCTCCTGGTCCGCCACTTGTGATGGGTGCCCGTGCTCGTGGTCCGCCACCTGTGATGGGTGCCCGTGCTCCTGGTCCGCCACTTGTGATGGGTGCCCGTGCTTGTGGTCCGCCACCTGTGATGGGTGCTCCTGGTCCGCCACCCGTGATGGGTGCCCGTGCTCCTGGTCCGCCACCCGTGATGGGTGCCCGTACTCCTGGTCCGCCACCCGTGATGGGTGTCCAAGCTCCTGGTCCGCCACCTGTAATGGGTGCCTGTATTGGTCTTGTCTGTCTTCATGTCCTGGCTTCCGACTCTGGCTGTGATATCTTGGCTCCTAATTCTGCCAATGTTCCTGATCTGGCTCCTGACCCCAGCGACTTCTGTTTTGTTTTCCCATCCTGGTGAAGCTCCTGTTCACGCTTCTGTTTCTAGCGAGGCTTCTGTCCATTTCCCCAGTGTTTGGACTAAAAAGGATGGGGGACCATTTGATCCTGGGATCGCCCAGAGGTCGATCCTCAAGGGGGGGGTAATGTCAGGATCAGCCCGGGACTTGAACTCTGGTGGTGCTGTTCTGGCGATTTGCAGCACTTGCCTCATGAGCCACTGGGGGCTCTCGGGACTGGTCCTGAACTATTGTGTCTATTGTTTCTCGTAATCTGCCTGTTTTCCACCCACCTCGTTTACCCTCATGTGTTTCCCATTTCCTAATCACCTTCCCTTTATAAACCCCGCCCTGAGCTTTGCTCAGGGCCGAGTCATTGAATGTATTCTGTTTGTTCCTGACCTGCAATCTGAACCTGAACCTTAAACCCTTGTTTCCTGATTCCTGAAAACCTTGTTTCCTGAGTGAGTACCTTTGTTCCTGTGTTCCCCATTTTTCCCTCACCATCTGGATACCTCGATTAGCCTTTTCGCCTGTTCCTGCCTTTTGTGTTTCTGTGTTCCGACTGCAATAAACCTACTATTACTTCATCATCATGTCTTTGCCTACAATTACCTATGGCTACACCCCTGGGCTCCCACCATATCCACTCCCCTTGGAGTGGCTATCCTCGGTCACAACGGTTCCCCGTTGTGAACGTTACAGAGTGGTTATATATTGAGTCAGGTTAGTCCAGTATTTATAAATTGCTGGGCATGCCCACAGCATGTGGAAACAATTTGCCTCTGGGGCTTGGCACTTAGGGCAGTTTGCAGTTAGATTCCTGCCCATGGCTTTAAGTCTTAAAGGAAAGGCTAAAATTAAGTAAGCTTTATCAGAAAGGTCTATATAAATACACCAGTAAACCCTCAAAGTAATGCTGCTCTGAGTCCTCTGTCAAAAGAAACACTGCATTTCTTTCCTTCTATTGTGTACACATGGGCTTCT
Organism: Xenopus laevis; assembly: GCF_017654675.1. NCBI lineage: Eukaryota > Metazoa > Chordata > Amphibia > Anura > Pipidae > Xenopus > Xenopus laevis. The sequence continues at coordinate 47,254,288 of NC_054386.1, forward strand.
GTATCAGACTTCCTGTTTTCAGCATAAACCTCCAGGGCAGGGCTTGAGCATGCTCAGTTTGCTCCTCTCCCCCTCCCTCCTCCCATCCCTGCTTTAATCTGAGCTCAGAGCTGTATGTGAGCAGGGAAAGACTCAGGCAGGAAGTGGTGTCACACCAAGCTTATATGGCAGCTTCTATCCTAAACAAACAGAGTCAGTGTCTAGAGTTGTTTACTCAGGTATGGTAAAGCATTCTGCAGAATAAATATAGCGTTCTATCTTGCACTATTGTGGCTAATCTGTTGGCAATAAACTGTCTTGGAGCTTTCCTTCTCCTTTAAAGGGGTGATGCAGGTTCTGTGGATGGCCCTGAACTGTACCATTTTTCTCTGGTACAGATTAAAGAATTATAGAGGTATGTGGTGGCATCCTCCCATAGGTATTCATCCAATGAGGGGATGTGTATCGTTCATTTGGCCCTAGCTTTTGTAAGGGGATTGGCAGGGTGGTTACCAGTGTTGTGTAGACCTTAGAGACAAGTTCCTTTTGGGTTTGAGTCCCATAACCTATTCTAGTAGGGTAGGGTTTTTGTCTGGACCCTTGTGGAGCCAAATTGGGCCACAAATGCATTATGGAGTTGAAGGTATTGGAACAGTACAATGTTTGCCTGGTTTAGAGTTGATCCAAGTTAGGTCATAGAGTGAAAATCATCATCTATCAGATCAGATAAATGTCTAACCCCAAGTTTTAGCCAGTAATGGAAGTCTTGTAATGAGCATAGATTTGGGTAGTCTGAATTTCTCAACAAAGGAGAGTGGGGTGATGGCTGTGAGGAAGAGTCAACAAATAATCATTCCCCACACTTTCTCTGGGACCGCCAGTACAGGGGGAGTTCAGGGGTGTATCTGGCCTTCCTATAGGGAGTGTTGCATATGGCTTCCAATGAGCCAGCAAGAGTAGCATGGATAGTGGTTAGTGAGCTGTCAGGGTGGAACCAGTTACATAGTTAAATAGTAAGTAAGGTTGAAAAAACACACGTCTATCAAGTTCAACATTTTAGTTATTTTTTTAATCTGCCTAACTGCTAGTTTATCCAGAGGAAGGCAAAAAAGACATGAAGCCTCTCCAATTTGCCTCAGAGGGGGAAAAAAATCCTTCCTGACTCCAAAATGGCAATCGGACTAGTCCCTGGATCAACTTGTACGATGAGCTATCTCCCATAACCCTGTATTCTCTCACTTGCTAAAAAGCAATCCAACCCCTTCTTAAAGCTATCTAATATATAGTACAACTGATTCAGGGAGAAAATTCCACATCTTCACAGCTCTCACTGTAAAAAAACCCCTTCCGAATATTTAGGTGGAACCTCTTTTCTTCTAATCGGAATGGGTGACCTTGTGTCAGCTGGAAAGACCTACTGGTAAATAAAGCATTAGAGAGATTATTATATGATCCCCTTATATATTTATACATAGTTATCATATCACCCCTTAAGCGCTTCTTCTCCAGCGTGAACATCCCCAATTTAGCCAGTCTTTCCTCATAGCTAAGATTTTCCATACCTTTTACCAGCTTAGTTGCCCTTCTCTGTACCCTCTCTAATACAATAATGTCCTGTTTGAGTGATGGTGACCAAAACTGTACGGCATATTCTAGATGGGGCCTTACAAGTGCTCTATACAGTGGAAGAATGACCCCTTCCTCCTGTGACTCTATGTCCCTTTTAATAGAGCTCAAGACCTTATTTGCCCTTGTTGCTGCTAACTGGCATTGCTTGCTACAGCCAAGTTTATCACCTACAAGGAGTCCAAGGTCCTTTTCCAGGATGGATTTGCCTTGTGCAGTCCCATTAAGTGTATAGGTGGCTTGTATATTCTTACATCCCAGGTGTATGACTTTAAATTTATCAACATTGAATCTCATTTGCCACTTAGCTGCCCAGATTGCCAGTTTGTTAACATTGTGTTGCAAGGATGCCACATCCTGGATGGAATTAATTGGGCTGGATAGTTTTGTGTCATCTGCAATCACTGATACATTACTTACAATAACCTCCCCTAACCTCCCCTAAGTCATTAATGAACAAGTTAAATAAAAGTGGACCCAATACCGAGCCCTGAGGGACCCCACTAAGAACCTTACTCCAAGTAGAGAATGTACCATTAACAACCACCCTCTGTACCCGATCCTGTAGCCAGTTTCCTATCCACGTGCAAACGCCTTCATTAAGCCCAACAGACCTTAGTTTAGAAAGCAATCGTTTGTGGGGCACAGTATCAAACACTTTTGGCAAAATCCAAATGGATCACATCTACTGCCCCCCCCCCACTGTCCAGCATCTTACTTACCTCATCATAAAAAGCAATCAAATTTGTCTGACATGACTTATCCTTCATAAAGCCATGCTGATTGCTGCTCATAATGCCATTGACTAGGACAAAATTTTGAATGTGATCCCATAACAAGCCTTCAAATAATTTGCCCACCACAGATGTCAAACGTACTGGCCTATAATTGCCAGGATGAGATTGTAATCCCTTTTTAAATATTGGAATAAAATCAGCTTTTCTCCAATCCATAGGCGCCATACCAGAAATAGAGGCTGGTCTATAATTGAACTAAGCTCTCTTTGAACCCGGGGGTGTATGTCATCAGGCCCTGGAGCCTTGTTTACATAAATTTTTATTAAAGCTTTATGAATCATATCCTGAATCAGCCACTAACTACATTGAGCTGAGCCATTAGTGCAGCTATAAAGTGTGCCTGGGAACTCAGACTCCTCTGTTGTATACGCTGAAGAAAATACACTGATTTAGCACATTTGCCTTTTCTGTATCTGTCACAACCATACTGGTACCATTATTTAATGGAGCAAAACTCTCAACCTGCATCTTTTTACCATTAATATATTTAAAAAACTTTTTAGGGTTAGTTTTCACCTTGTCAGGGTTCTTACCGGCAGCAGCGCCGGCAGGCGCATCTCTCCCTTCCAGCGTGGCATCCAAGATGGCGGCGCCCAGGATCCCAACGTGGGCGCAGAGATGCCGGAGTTGGGACGCCTGCTTGATGACGTCACTGGCGCCAAATTCAAAATAAAGGAACGCCAGAGACGCCGGTTCAATACCCGATGATAGGTTTTATTTTCTGTGAGTACCTGGGTGTTATTATTACTGTTTATTCTCTGAACTTGACCCTGCCTGGACTTTTGACATTGTTTGTATGCTGCCTGCCTTTTTGACCTCTGCCTGGACTTTGATTGTGCCTTTCTCTTGAACCCTTGTCTGTACTTCGTATTTGGATATTGCCCCTGTAGCTTCCTCCCTGGTCCGGACTACCCCCGATGAGTGCCGTCAGGCCCCTGACATTATCATCGGGCCATGGACCCCATTGAGGAAGCTCAGCCTGATTTCGGAAGGGCCTTTCGTGGACTGCATTCTCGCATGGAGGCATACGAAGCACGGCAATCCTATGTCGGACAAACGCTGGAGGCGATTCTGGAAAAACTATCCATTCTTATGCCAACTACACCGGTGCCTGTTCCTGTTGCTGCAGCCACGGCCCTACAGTCTTCCACTACTGGTCCACGTATTCCGACACCGCCTCTCTACAGTGGTGATCCCCAAGCCTGTTGTGGTTTTGTGAACCGGTGCCAGATCCGGTTTGCCCTGCAACCATTGAATTCGACTCCGAGCGAGCTAAAGAGGGATTTGTAATTACTAGTCTGGCTGGAAAAGTGCTCGAATGGGCATCTCCGCACTGGGAGAAAGAGTCTCCCTTAATTGATGATGCCAAGGCTTTCCTTCAGGAATTCCGGACGGTGTTTGATGCTCCTGGTCAGGTTCCCCCTTGTTCCAGATTTGCCAGGGGAATCGCAGCATGGCTGAATATGCTATTGAATTCCGTATGCTTGCGGCTGAGACTAGTTGGAACAATGATGCCTATCATGCTGCATTCTACAATGCCCTCTCTATCCGCCTGAAAGACAACCTGGTCTCCTGTGAATTACCCACACAGGTAGAAGACCTTATTGCTTTGGCTGTCAAGGTGGACACTCGGCAGAGAGAACATCAAGCAGATAGGGACCGAGTCAAGAGATTTCAACCCACGCTGGATCCTCGATTTCAAAGACCTCTGTTGCCTCCTTCTCCCCAACAGACCTCTGTAATTCCGCTGGAGGAACCTATACAGATCAGAAGAGCACGTCTCTCTGAGCAGGAGAAACTCCGGAGGCATTTGGCGGGGCTTTGTCTATATTGTGGTGGTCAGTCTCACTTTGCCAACTCCTGTCCCATGAAGCCTAAGGATCTTCTTCTTCAAGGTAATCTTGGAAAGACATATGTGGGAGGGGTCACCTCAAGTTCCCAAGAGAATTCTCATCGGTTTCTTCTGCCTTTACAGATTTGTCTGGCCACTAAGACTATTGTCGGTTATGCCTTCATTGATTCTGGGGCTGCTGGAAATTTCATGGACGCTCTTTGCCAAGTATATGGAGGTTCCCCTGTATCCACTGACCACCCCCCTTCGTGTTACAGCAATTGATGACAGACCTCTTTCGTCCGAGATAATCTCCATGACGACAGGAGAATTACCTGTGCAGGTTGGGACTTTACATAGAGAGAAGTTATCGTTCCTGATTATTTCCTGCCCCTCCGTTCCTGTCGTCTTAATAACATGCTCCAAAAAAATAGCTACCACACACCAAGCACTATAAAGGGCATCCCTAAGGGACAATTTTTAAGGGTTAGACGGATTGCCTCTGCAGATCAGAAATATCTAAATAGTGCAAAAAGCCTTCTTGAAAATTTGTAGCGAGGGGATACAAAATAGAAGTGTTGGTAAAAATAAGGGATGAGGTACTGCAGATTAAAAGATACACCTTGTTGAATAAAACAATAAAAAAACAAAGAGTTGAACAAATACCATTTGTATCCAAATTTGGACCTAACAGTAAGCCCATACAGAAACTGATTAATCACCACTGGTCCATATTACAAAAAGATACAGTACTCCCACTTCTATACAAATCTCAGCCTCTCTACTCTCCTCTCCTTCCCTCTCCACGCATGAAGTTTATAAAGTACTCTGTTTAGCTATTCCACAAAACTCCTCTTTTTCATACAAACTAAGGACTTATAAATGCCACTCTCACTTAGTCTTTCTTTCCTTTTTATTACTGGCAGCTGGGGACATTTCCCCAAACCCTGGCCCTTACCCCATCCCAGTTATATCATGACCACGAGCTCCTTCTCTCCGGAGCAAATTCAAACAGTACAGAACTCTTAATTCTATACCCAAAACCAACTTCATCTTTCCTGTGCTCACTGGAATGCCAGATCTGTCTGCAACAAACTCACCGCTATACATCTCTGATCACAATATGCTCACATTTCAACTCTCACTAACTCCCTCCTCACCCCCTGCTATTCCCCAAACACGTACTTACAGTGACTTGCAAGCTGTAGACGTGTCACATTTCTCTTCTTCCTTTGACTCTCTTCACTCTCAGCCATCTCATGTCCTAATGTGGCTACCTCTGTCTACTATAGTACTCTCACCACTGCCCTAAATGAGCTTGCTCCTATAAAAACTAAATGTTCTAGACCCAAACCACTTCAACCGTGGCATACTGCTCATACAAAAGCGCTCCAAAGACACTCACGTGCACTTGAGCTTTACTGGCGCAAATCCCGTTCAGAATCAGACTTTTGGAGCTACAAATCTGTCCTGAGCTCCTATAACACCAGCCTCTTCCAAGCCAAACAAACATACTTTACTTCACTCATTAACTCCCTTTCTAAAAAACCAGCACAACTTTTCTCCACATTTAAAGGTAACGTCAAAAAATTTTATTTAAAAAATGCATTCTATATGTTGAAAATAATGGGCATGCCCTAATAATGCCCTATAATATACCTAGCTTTTTTTAAAAAAAATGTAAAAATACCCTTTCTCCATTACCTGTGCAAAACGGCGAAAAGGCGACCAGTTCGCCACTGCGTGCACGTTCCCGATGCTGTTCCTTCACAAAGTGCTGGAAGTCAGGAACAGGAAGTCGCAGAGTGAGAGGCAGCGCGTCGGAAGAGGCAGCACTGAAGAGCGGTGAGCTGAGGCTGCAGTTAGACACTGCTACATAGAGAGAGTGAGTGAGAGAGCGAGCAAGCTGGGGGGAACATTGTATGGCTGGGCAAAAGAGCGGGGGGGGAGAGACTGCACGGAGAAAGAGAAATGCTGGGGGGAGGGGAGAGAATGGCTGGGCAAAAGAGCGGGGACAGAGACTGCACGGAGAGAGAGAGATATGCTGGGGGGAGGGGAGAGAATGGCTGGGCAAAAGAGCAGGAACAGAGACTGCACGGAGAGAGAGAAATGCTGGGGGGAGGGGAGAGAATGGCTGGGCAAAAGAGCTAGGAAAGAGATTGTGGAACAGAGGCTGCGGATGAGAAAGGGATTTTGGAACGGAAGAGTGTGCGGGGAGTGAGAGAATTGCTAGGGAGGGCACAGTACGGCTGTGGAGAGACTGCGGGACAGAAAGGGTGCCCACAGAAAGGCTGGGGGGGGAGGAATTCTGAAATGGAAGAGAAAGGAAGGCTTGTCAAGAAAGTCTGTGGGGAGTAAGAGAAATGCTGGGGGGAGGGAACAGAACAGCTGGGCAAAATAGCTCAGAGAGACTGCATAGAGAGAGACTGCTGTGGGGGGAGAGACTGCTGGGAGGAAGAGAGACTGCTGTGGGGAGGAAGAGAGACTGCTGTGGGGTGGAGAGAGAATGCTGTGGGGTGGAGAGAGAATGCTGGGGGGGGGGGAGACTGCTGGGAGAGAGACTGGTGAGAGAGAATGCTGTGGGGGGAGACACTGGGGGGAAGAGAGGCTGCTGTGGGGAGGAAGAGAGACTGCTGTGGGGTGGAGAGAGAATGCTGTGGGGTGGAGAGAGAATGCTGGGGGGGGGGAGACTGCTGGGAGAGAGACTGGTGAGAGAGAATGCTGTGGGGGGAGACACTGGGGGGAAGAGAGGCTGCTGTGGGGTGGAGAGAGACTGCTGGGATATAGACTGTGGTGAAAGAGAATGTTGGGGGGGAGACACTGCTGGGAGAGAGACTGCTGGGGGGAGGAGAGACTGCTGGGAGAGAGACTGGTGAGAGAGAATGCTGTGGGGGGGACTGCTCGGTGGCAGACAGGCTGCTGGGAAGAAGAGAGACTGCTGTGGGGGAGAGACTGTGGTGAGAGAGAATGCTGGGGGGGAGAGACTGCTGTGGGGGGAGAGAGACTGGGTGAGACAAATGCTGTGGCTGAGACAGACTGCTGTGGGGGTAGAGAGACAAATGCTGTGGGGAGAGAGAGACTACTGTGGGGGGGAAGAGAGACTGCTGGAGGAGAGACTGCTGTGGGCGGAGAGAGTCTGGGTGAGAGAAATGCTGTGGGTGAGAGACTGCTGTGGGTGAAGAGAGACTGGGTGAGAGAAATGCTGTGGGTAAGAGAGACTGGGTGAGAGAGACTACTGTGGGTGAAAGAGACTACTGTGGGGGGGGGAGAGACTGTTGTGGGTGAAGAGAGACTGGGTGAGAGAGAAATGCTGTGGGTGAGAGAGACTGGGTGAGAGAGACTACTGTGGGGGGGAGAGAGACTGCTGTGGGTGAAGAGAGACTGGGTGAGACAAATGCTGTGGGTGAGACAGACTGCTGTGGGGGTAGAGAGACAAATGCTGTGGGTAGAGAGAGTCTACTGTGGGGGGGGGGAGAGACTGCTGGAGGAGAGACTGCTGTGGGCGGAGAGAGTCTGGGTGAGAGAAATGCTGTGGGTGAGAGAGACTGGGTGAGAGAGACTACTGTGGGTGAGAGAGACTACTGTGGGGGGGGGGAGAGAGACTGCTGTGGGTGAAGAGAGACTGGGTGAGACAAATGCTGTGGGTGAGACAGACTGCTGTGGGGGTAGAGAGACAAATGCTGTGGGGAGAGAGAGACTACTGTGAGGGGGGGGAAAGAGAGACTGCTGGAGGAGAGACTGCTGTGGGTGGAGAGAGTCTGGGTGAGAGAAATGCTGTGGGTGAGAGACTGATGTGGGTGAAGAGAGACTGGGTGAGAGAAATGCTGTGGGTGAGAGAGACTACTGTGGGTGAGAGAGACTACTGGGGGGGAGAGAGACTGCTGTGGGTGAAGAGAGACTGGGTGAGAGAAATGCTGTGGGTGAGAGAGACTGGGTGAGAGAGACTACTGTGGGTAAGAGAGACAACTGGGGGGGGGGAGAGAGACTGCTGTGGGTGAAGAGAGACTGGGTTAGACAAATGCTGTGGATGAGACAGACTGCTGTGGGGGTAGAGAGACAAATGCTCTGGGGAGAGAGACTACTGTGGGGGGGGAAGAGAGATTGCTGGAGGAGAGACTGCTGTGGGCGGAGAGAGTCTGGGTTAGAGAAATGCTGTGGGTGAGAGACTGCTGTTGGTGAAGAGAGACTGGGTGAGAGAAATGCTGTGGGTGAGAGAGACTACTGTGGGTGAGAGAAACTACTGTGGGGGGGAAGAGAGACTGCTGGAGGAGAGACTGCTGTGGGCGGAGAGAGACTGGGTGAGACAAATGCTGTGGGTGAGACAGACTGCTGTGAGAGAGACAGACTGCAGGGTGGCTGTTTGTGGGGAAGACTGTATATTGGGGGGGGGGCTAAAGACTGTGTGGAGGGAAAGACTGTGTATGAGGGGCTAAAGGCTCTATATATGGGGGGGGCTGTGTGGGGGAGGAAAGCAGAGTATTTGTTCTGTCTTGTTGTTCATATTATATACTCTTTTACATTTTTAGATTATGGCACCAAAGAAACTAATTCTGTTGAGTGAAAAGGACCCTGAAGCACAAAGAACTAACATGGTTAGTATATAATATTTGATTGGAAACGGATTCCTCCCTTTTCATACATTTGAATTTGTCTGACTAACTAACCTGTGTTTTATTTTTTATTTTTTGTATAGCAATCCCAAGGGCAAGGTGATCTGACATGTTTTGGCAACGAGCCAGTGCGAGACACACCAAGTGTGCGCAACAGACCAAGTGGACATCACCATCAAACAGCAGATAATCGAATTGGGACAACTGAGTGGTGTAGGTGTGGCAATTGTGTGCCCATGAAAACTGTGGTGGAATCCTCTTGTTGCATGGAAGTATCATCTGTGGAAAAGAAATATCTACAACATGGGTGCATATGCCATAGCAGAAAATTTTACCTGAGGTGTTTACGTAAATCCCACCTGGAATACTTGCAGATATTTTGGAACATGCAACGCCCCAAAGGTGGAATAAGCAGCCACAACAGGCAAGTTCATCTGACTTTTACCTATAGATTGAGGATTATGGGAATCATTTTGGCATGTTTTCCTTATGTCAAGCAGAAAGAATCCCAAGGCACACAGGATAAATGCAAGCAAGCTGCCTTGCGTGTTTATTGCGAAGTGCAACATTTTGGAGTCACGCCCCTTTCTCAAGCATGCTTGAGAAAGGAGCGTGACCCTGAAACGTTGCACTTCGCAATAAACCTTGGGATTCTTTCTGCTAGATTGTTTGTGAGGCGAGGCGGCCCATCCTCTACCTTTGTGCACCGGGTGTGCGGGAGCCAAAGTTGAACTTCCTTATGTGAAGAACATCTGTTCTAGACAAAACTGCTTTGTAAATGGCACAATTGGCCATGGTTTTTTTTATCCACTTAAGCTCCAACAATGGCCAAAACTGCTCCAAGAAAAAAAGTACAGAAACCCGGTTTGCTCCATAAAGTCCTGCCAGTGTTAGCCCTATATAAAATAATGTCACACGACCTATCCCCTTGGCGTGTGATGACTAGTGCAGAGCAACATTTTTGTACAGATCACTAATCCTCTCTTTCTTCTACAGAAAACTACGACAGACTTCCTATCGGTCATTCATCGCCTGGATTTATGGCTACTTAGGGCCCAAGAAACGGGTGCCTATTCCAGCCTGTGTCGTTCAAAAAGTCTGCAGCTCTTATCCAGACCCCAAAGGCCGGTACAGAGGATTTCTACAGGCATTTGACTATAATGCTTTTGATATGGCTTTGGACTAGTGCCTTTTGTGATTGTTTATTTTTCATTGATGTTTGAATTTGTAGTATTTATTAATCTTTATGATTTTTTTCAATAAAAAAAATACAAACATTAGTTCTTTGTTCTTCTTTTATTCAAACAACATGACACAGTGGACATAGATACACACTTACAAGTATTTGTAACACAAGTTTCCTAAAATGCAGTTGGGAACATAGGGGTCTATATTTTATCATACAGTTTTTTTTTACAACAGGGGGTACTTAGATCGTTACAAGACAGGTTTCATAAAGTACACTGGAACACATTACAAACATTGCTTAGCAACAATTACAATTCACAAGTACTGTTCATTTACCATTAGTGGCAGAGGTTGGGGGGGTCAGCTGTTACTATAAGGGTAAGGCCAGACGAGGAGATTCGGGGAGATTTTGTCGCCTGGCGACTTATCGCCACTTCTTTTGCGTGACTATCTCCCCGAACTGCCTCAGCGTTTTTTCCCCATAGGCTACAGTGCTAATGCACACGCAGTGATGCGTTTTCAATAGTCGCCCAAAGTTGCCTCAGAGGGGAAAAAACGCTGAGGCAGTTCGGGGAGATAGTCACGCAAAAGACGTGACGATAAATTGCCAGGCGACAAAATCTCCCCGAATCTCCTTGTCTGGCCTTACCCTAAGTGCACAGAGCGTTGGGGGGGATCAGCTGTTACTATAAGTGCACAGAGCGTTGGGGGGGCAGCTGTTACTATAAGTGCACAGAGCGTTGGGGGGGTCAGCTGTTACTATAAGTGCACAGAGCGTTGGGGGGGGCAGCTGTTACTATAAGTGCACAGAGCGTTGGGGGGGTCAGATGTTACTATAAGTACACAGAGCATTCGGGGGGCAGCTGTTACTATAAGTGCACAGAGCATTGGGGGGGGGCAGCTGTTACTATAAGTGCACAGAGCGTTGGGGGGGTCAGACCTCAGATCAGAGGGGACCCGAAAGTGAAGTCCAGTTGACTGTCAAAGAAAACCTGGAAGGATGCAACTGATTCGATCTGTGAAGATGATCCAAGTAACACTATCCAAGTGAAGTGTTCCAGAAGAAGCAATCCAGACGAAGTGATCCAGAAGAAGCAATCCAGACGAAGTGATCCAGAAGAAGCAATCCAACGAAGTGTTCCAGAAGAAGCGATCCAGAAGAAGCAATCCAGACGAAGTGATCCAGAAGAAGCAATCTAATCCCTGGAAGTGCAATATAGAAATGTATTCAGAAAAGGTTATTGACATTACCAATAATAAATATATGTACCAATAATAAAATCAGACCCCAGACCAGGTATCCCCCCCTGCTTTATTGCAGCAATAATAAAATCAGACCCCAGACCAGGCGGCCCCCTGCTGTATGTACCAATAATAAAATCAGACCCCAGACCAGGCGGTCCCCCTGCTGTATGTACCAATAATAAAATCGGACCCCAGACCAGACGGCCCCCCTGCTGTATGTACCAATAATAAAATCAGACCCCAGACCAGGCGGCCCCCCTGCTGTATGTACCAATAATAAAATCAGACCCCAGACCAGGTATCCCCCCCCTGCTTTATTGCAGCAATAATAAAATCAGACCCCAGACCAGGCGGCCCCCCTGCTATGTACCAATAATAAAATCAGACCCCAGACCAAGTGGCCCCCCTGCTGTATGTACCAATAATAAAATCAGACCCCAGACCAGGCGGCCCCCCTGCTGTATGTACCAATAATAAAATCGGACCCCAGACCAGACGGCCCCCCTGCTGTATGTACCAATAATAAAATCAGACCCCAGACCAGGCGGCCCCCCTGCTGTATGTACCAATAATAAAATCAGACCCCAGACCAGGTATCCCCCCCCCTGCTTTATTGCAGCAATAATAAAATCAGACCCCAGACCAGGCGGCCCCCCTGCTATGAACCAATAATAAAATCAGACCCCAGACCAAGTGGCCCCCCTGCTGTATGTACCAATAATAAAATCAGACCCCAGACCAGGCGGCCCCCCTGCTGTATGTACCAATAATGAAATCAGATCCCAGACCAGGTATCCCCCCCTGCTTTATTGCAGCAATAATAAAATCAGACCCCAGACCAGGCGGCCCCCCTGCTATGTACCAATAATAAAATCAGACCCCAGACCAGGCATCCCCCCCCTGCTGTATGTACCAATAATAAAATCAGACCCCAGACCAGGCGGCCCCCCTGCTATGTACCAATAATAAAATCAGACCCCAGACCAGGCGGCCCCCCTGCTATGTACCAATAATAAAATCAGACCCCAGACCAGGCGGCCCCCCTGCTATGTACCAATAATAAAATCAGACCCCAGACCAGGTATCCCCTCCCCCTCCCTTTCTGTGGAACCAAAATAACAGACCTCAGATCAGGACCAAAATAACAGACCTCAGATCAGGAGTGAGTGACCCAAAAGTGAAGCAGAGATCCTGTCCAGCGTTCCTGTCAGCAGCCTGTTCCTGTCAGCAGTGAAGAGAGCAGCCAAAAGAAGCCTCCATAACCTTGGAGATGCAGCTGGGAAATTAAGCCGCAGTACTGACGCCTTCCTGAAGACTCAGTTGCTATGTGACGTCATTTCCGGAAGTGACGTCACGAAACAGGAAGTCGGGTCCCAGAAGAGAGCCACAGCAGCGCGCACGTACAGAAGAAGAAGGAGAACAAGGAAGAAGATGGCGGAGACCCCTTGGACTTGGACAGTGCCGGTTTGAGATTTCTCCAACCTCTTACCCAAACAGCAGGAAAGAACAGCATATTGTCATGTATATACATTTGTTTTTTTAAATAATTATAAATTCTGTTACTGGTCCTTTAACACTCTCCTTTCCCCTTCTCCAACCCCTCCATGCACATCTGTCTCTGCTCAAGATATTGCTGAGCACTTCAAAAACAAAATTGACACTATCAGAAGGGACATTACACTACAACCCCCCTAGACTTCCACCACCCTCCCTCCACTCTCCCCAGTCTCTCCTGTGCTCCTTCACTAGTGATGGGCGAATTTGCGCGAAATTCGCGAAACGGCAAAAAATTCGCGAAACGGTGCCGGCGTCTCTTTTTTGACGCCGGCGCCCGTTTTTTCGACGCCGGCGCCCATTTTTTAAAAAAAAACGCGCAAATTCGCCGCGATTCGCGTCTGGCGAATAAATTCGCCCATCACTATCCTTCACCCCTGTCAATGATGAGGAAGTCTCAAAGCTTCTGGACTCTTCTCACCTTACCACCTGCCCGTTTGATCAAATTCCCTCAAAACTTCTCTGCAATACCAATCCATGTCTAATCAAAGCCTTAACTCACCTATTTAATCTTTCACTCTCAACTGGACTGTTTCCTTCTCAACTAAAACATGCTCTTGTCACCCCCATTCTGAAAAAACCCTCTCTTGATCCCTCCAATTTTGACAACCTCTGACCTATCTCTCTGCTACCTTTCATCTCTAAACTACTTGAGCGCCTACAACCGACTAACCTCATTCCTCTCTGACAATAACCTGCTGGACCCCCTACAATCTGGTTTTAAGCCACAACACTCCACGGAAACTGCCCTGACTCGACTAACTAATGACCTTTTAACCGCTAAAGCCAACGATCATTTCTCACTACTAATACTGCATGATCTCTCAGCCGCATTTGACACTGTAAATCATCCTCTCCAGTCGCTTGGCCTTCGTGACACAGCCCTGTCCTGGTTCTCTTCTTACATCACCAATCATTCCTTCAGTGTCTCCTACAATGGAGTATCATCTTCTCCCCTACCTCTTTCTGTTGGAGTTCTTCAAGGCTCTGTCCTGGGACCATTACTATTCTCCCTCTATACTTCCTCCCTCGGCAAATTAATCAACTCGTATGGTTTCCACTACCACCTCTATGCTGATGATACTCAGATCTATCTCTCATCTCCTGATCTCAAATCAGAACTCCTAACTCGCGTCTTCTCCTGCTTGTCCGCTATCTCTACCTGGATGTCACAACGCTACCTTAAATTAAACCTCTCTAATACTGAAATGGTTCTCTTTCCTCCAACTAACACCAGTAACATCCCGGATGTTTCCATCATAGTTAACAATTCCACTATCACCCCCTCTCCCCAGGCCCGGTGCCTTGGGGTTATCCTAGATTCTGCCCTGTCATTCACACCTCATATCCAGTCACTTATTAAATGATGTCACTTCCACCTAAGGAACATATCCAAAATAAGATCATTTATCACCCAAGATGCTGCCAAAATTCTTATTCACTCTCTCATCATATCGCATCTAGACTACTGTAACTCTCTTTTAATTGGCCTTCCCCTCCAGAGATTCTCACCTCTCCAGTCCATAATGAACACTGCTGCGAGGCTCATATACCTCAGCAACCACTCCTCCTCTGCCTCGCCATTCTGTCAATCCCTGCACTGGCTTCCGTTACTAGGGATGTCGCGGACTGTTCGCCGGCGAACTTGTTCGCGCGAACATCGGCTGTTCGCGTCCGCCGCAAGTTCGCGAACGTCGCGCGACGTTCGCCATTTTGGGTTCGCCTTACCTGGCGCTTTTTTTTGACCTCTCACCCCAGACCAGCAGATACATGGCAGCCAATCAGGAAGCTCTCCCTCCTGGACCACCCCCACACCCCCTGGACCACTCCCCTTCCATATATAAACTGAAGCCCTGCAGCGTTTTTTCATTCTGCCTGTGTGTGCTTGGAAGAGCTAGTGTAGGGAGAGAGCTGCTAGTGATTTCACTGATTTGAGGGACAGTTGATAGTAAGTTTGCTGGCTAGTAATCTACTTGATACTGCTCTGTATTGGAGGGACAGAAGTCTGCAGGGATTTGAGGGACATTTTAGGGTAGCTTTGCTGGCTAGTAATCTACCTTCTACTGCAGTGCTCTGTATGTAGCTGCCTGCTGTGGGCACTGATCTCTTCTGATCTCATCTGCTGACTGCTGTAATAACCCAATAGTCCTTGTAAGGACTGCTTTTATTTTCTTTTTGTTGTTTTACTTTGCTACTTTAACAGCCAAGTGCTATTAGTCTAGCAGTGTTGGGGAGTGGGACTGGTGTGCTACTGTGCTGCTCCTAGTAGTTCAGCAGCACCAACCCGAGAATATTTTTTTTTTTAATATACATATAATTTTTTTTTTATTTTACTTATCTTACTGTTCTTTAAGGTGTCCAGTGCTGTTTGCTGTTCTTCATAGTAGTGCACCAATAGTAGTGCACTTGCAGGCATTATTTGCCCAGTGGCCATCTAGCTGTGTGAGCTTGTTCACATTCTGTCTAAATATCAATAATAATACCGTCTCCAGAAACACCACCTGAGTGACGTTTTTCAAGCAGCAATAATATATTCCGTATCCACCACTGCTGTAGTGTATACGTTGACCTTGTAGGCATTATTTGCCCAGTGTGTTCTTCATTTTCAAATCACTGCCACTTAGCTGTGTGAGCTTTTTCACATTCTGTCTAAATATCAATAATAATACCGTCTCCAGAAACGCCACCTGAGTGACGTTTTTCAAGCAGCAATAATATATTCCGTATCCACCACTGCTGTAGTGTATACGTTGACCTTGTAGGCATTATTTGCCCAGTGTGTTCTTCATTTTCAAACCCTTGCCACTTAGCTGTGTGAGCTTGTTCACATTCTGTCTAAATATCAATAATAATACCGTCTCCAGAAACACCACCTGAGTGACGTTTTTCAAGCAGCAATAATATATTCCGTATCCACCACTGCTGTAGTGTATACGTTGACCTTGTAGGCATTATTTGCCCAGTGTGTTCTTCATTTTCAAACCACTGCCACTTAGCTGTGTGAGCTTTTTCACATTCTGTCTAAATATCAATAATAATACCGTCTCCAGAAACACCACCCGAGTGACGTTTTTCAAGCAGCAATAATATATTCCGTATCCACCACTGCTGTAGTGTATATGTTGACCTTGTAGGCATTATTTGCCCAGTGTATTCTTCATTTTCAAACCACTGCCACTTAGCTGTGTGAGCTTGTTCACATTCTGTCTAAATATCAATAATAATACCGTCTCCAGAAACACCACCTGAGTGACGTTTTTCAAGCAGCAATAATATATTCCGTATCCACCACTGCTGTAGTGTATACGTTGACCTTGTAGGCATTATTTGCCCAGTGTGTTCTTCATTTTCAAACCACTGCCACTTAGCTGTGTGAGCTTGTTCACATTCTGTCTAAATATCAATAATAATACCGTCTCCAGAAACACCACCTGAGTGACGTTTTTCAAGCAGCAATAATATATTCCGTATCCACCACCGCTGTAGTGTATACGTTGACCTTGTAGGCATTATTTGCCCAGTGTGTTCTTCATTTTCAAACCACTGCCACTTAGCTGTGTGAGCTTGTTCACATTCTGTCTAAATATCAATAATAATACCGTCTCCAGAAACACCACCTGAGTGACGTTTTTCAAGCAGCAATAATATATTCCGTATCCACCACTGCTGTAGTGTATATGTTGACCTTGTAGGCATTATTTGCCCAGTGTATTCTTCATTTTCAAACCACTGCCACTTAGCTGTGTGAGCTTGTTCACATTCTGTCTAAATATCAATAATAATACCGTCTCTAGAAACACCACCCGAGTGACGTTTTTCAGGCAGCAATAATATATTCCGTATCCACTGCTGTAGTAGTGTATACGTTGACCTTGTAGGCCTTGTTTGCCCAGTGTGTTCTTCTTCTTCTTCATTTTCAAACAACTCCCATCTAGCTCTGTGAGCTTGTTCACATTCTGTCTAAATATCAATAATAATACCGTCTCCAGAAACACCACCTGAGTTGTTGTTGTTTTTGTTTTAAAAATAATGCCAGGCAAAGGCAGGCCGCCACGCAGAGGCACTAGGGGCCGTGCTGCTATGCTATCCTGTGGCCCTAGGAAATTGCCCAGTTTTAAAAAGGCAATGACCCTGAACTCCCAAAATGCTGAAGAGGTAGTTGACTGGCTTACACAGCACACCCCATCCTCTACCGTTTCTAACTTTACCACAACATCCTCATCCTCCACTGCTATGGGCACCCCACGTAACACTTCCTCCACCACCGGCGCCCCTTCTTCACTGGAGTCAGAGGAGTTATTTTCACATGAGTTTCTTGAACTGAGTGATGCGCAACCATTATTGGCAGAAGAAGATGAAGGAGATGAGGACGTTACACCAGATTTAATTCTGGCAGAGAACACAACAGAGATGGACATAATGAGTGATGACGAGGAGGTCCCCGCTGCTGCTTCCTTCTGTGAGCTGTTAGAAGAAATTGATGCATCTGAGGAGAATGATGATGAGGAGATTGATGTTTTGTGGGTGCCCAGTAGAAGAGAGCAAGAGGAGGATAGTTCAGATGGAGAGACGGAGAGTCAGAGAGGCAGGAGGAGAATAAGACTTAGAAGAAGCAGGGAGGACAGCTCGCAGGGAACAGTAGGGCAACAACATGTATCGGCACCTGTGGTCAGCCGGCCAACGCACCCGCCATTGCCGCCAACGCCGCCGACTTCTACTTTTACCCCCAGATTGCCAGCCTCAAAAAGGTCAGCAGTGTGGGATTTTTTTAATGTGTGTGCCTCTGACAAAAGCGTTGTAATTTGCAATGAGTGCAGTCAGAAACTGAGTCTTGGGAAGCCCAACAGCCACATAGGTACAACTTCTATGCGAAGGCACATGAACGGCAAGCACAAAGCACTTTGGGAGCAACACCTCAAAGGCAACAGACAAACTAAAAGCCACCCTCCTTCTGGTCCAGCATCTTACTGCTCTACCTCTGCTGTCCTTGACCCGTCTGAACCACCCTCCACTCCGCCTTCCACCTTGACCACCAGTTCCCATTCCCAGTCATCTGCCCCCAGCAAAGTTTCTGTGAGGGCCATGTTTGAGCGTAAGAAGCCAATGTCTGCGAGTCACCCCCTTGCCCGGCGTCTGACAGCTGGCTTGTCTGCACTCTTAGCCCGCCAGCTTTTACCATACCAGCTGGTGGACTCTGAGGCCTTCCGCAAATTTGTAGCAATTGGGACACCGCAGTGGAAGGTACCCAGCCGAAATTTTTTTCAAAAAAGGGAATACCACACCTGTACCACCATGTGCAGAGCCAAGTCACCGCATCTCTGTCACTTAGTGTTGGGCCAAAGGTCCATATGACTACTGACGCATGGTCCTCCAAGCATGGTCAGGGCAGGTATGTCACCTACACTGCCCACTGGGTGAACTTGGTCATGGCTGGGAAGCAGGAAATGTGTGGCTCAACAACGACAGTGGAGTTGGTGTCACCGCCACGGATTGCACGCGGTTCTGCCACCACCTCTACTCCTCCTTCGCTCTCTACCTCGTCTTCTTCCTCTTCTTTGTCCTCTGCTGCTGGGTCCTCCTCCTCCTCCACACCTGTGCACCCCCAGCTCCCCTAGGCTATTCGACGTGCCAGGTACGCCGTTGTCATGCTGTCTTGGGGATGACGTGCCTGGAAAGCAAAAACCATACCGGATCTGTACTCCTGTCATCTCTGCAGTCACAGGCCGATCGGTGGCTGACCCCACACCAACTGAAGATCGGAAAAGTGGTGTGTGACAATGGAAGCAATCTGTTGGCAGCACTGAGACTGGGCAATTTAACACATGTGCCCTGCATGGCACATGTTCTGAATTTAATAGTACAACGTTTTGTCTCAAAGTACCCAGGATTCCAGGACGTTCTCAGGCAGTCCAGGAAGGTGTCGGCCCATTTCAGACGTTCCTATACAGCCATGGCACGCCTTGCTGACATTCAGCAGCGGTACAACATGCCAGTCAGGCGTTTGATTTGCGACAGCCAGACTCGCTGGAATTCAACGCTCCTAATGTTGGAACGTCTGCTGCAACAACAAAGAGCCGTCAACGAATACCTGTTTGAACTGGGTGGTAGGACTGGATCTGCAGAGCTGGGGATTTTTTCCCCCGTTACTGGGTGCTTATGCGCGATGCCTGCAGGCTCATGCGCCCTTTTGAAGAGGTTACAAATATGGTCAGTCGCACCGAAGGCACCATCAGCGACCTAATACCCTTTGCTTTCTTCCTGGAGCGTGCCGTGCGACGAGTGACAGATGAGGCTGTAGACCAGCGTGACGAGGAGCAGGAAGCGCACGATTTCTGGTCGGAATCACCAGAACGAACCCAGGCACCTGCTGCAACGCAGGGAGAGGTGTCAGAAGTGGAGTCAGAGGAGGAAGGTGGCTTTGTGGAGGAGGAGGACCAACAGGAGCAGGCTTCCCAGGGGGCTGGTGGTGACCTTTTGGGGACCCCTGGTCTTGTACGTGGCTGGGGGGAGGAGACCGTGGATGATGCAGTCCTTGATAACGAGGAAGCGGAGATGGATACCTCTGCATCCAACCTTGTGAGAATGGGGTCTTTCATGCTGTCATGCCTGTTGAAGGACCCCCGTATCAAGAGGCTTAAGGAGAAGGACCTGTACTGGGTCTCGACTCTACTAGACCCTCGGTACAAGCATAAAGTGGCAGAAATGTTACCAACATACCACAAGTCTGAAAGGATGCTGCATTTACAAACCAGCCTGCAAAACATGTTGTACAATGCTTTTAAGGGTGATGTCACTTCAGGAACTCATCAACATTCCAGGGGCAGAGGTGCCAGTAATCCTGCCACGAGCGCACCTGCAAGGACAAAGCACTTTGGCCACTCTGTAACGTCAGACATGCAAATGTTTTTCAGCCCAAGGCAGCGGCAGAACCCTTCGGGATCCACCCTCAAAGAATGCCTCGACCGGCAGGTAGCGGACTACCTGGCATTAACTGCAGATATCGACACTCTGAGGAGCGATGAACCCCTGGACTACTGGGTGCGCAGGCTTGATCTGTGGCCAGAGCTGTCACAATTTGCCATGAACCTCTTGTCTTGCCCCGCCTCAAGTGTCCTCTCAGAAAGGACCTTCAGTGCAGCAGGAGGGATTGTAACTGAGAAGAGAACTCGCCTAGGTCACAAAAGTGTGGATTACCTGACCTTTATTAAAATGAATGAGGGGTGGATCTCGGAGGGTTACTGCACGCCGGAAGACTTGTTCTGAGTTTCTGATTCTGACTCCCCATGCAGCTGTCCTTCTCTGCACGCCTCATGACTCCACATACAGCTGTCCTTTAGCGTCCTCCTCCCTCCACCACCGTTACAAACTAGGGTGCAAACCCTACTGGTTTAATTTGAATCCAGGTAAATCCTGAGTTTTTCTGGCCTCTGTGCTTCAGTGGCTGCGACCAAAAAAAACAGAATATTTTCAGCATTTATATGGCATATTTTTTCTGGCCTCTGTGCTTCAGTGGCTGCGACCAAAAAAAACAGAATATTTTCAGCATTTATATGGCATATTTTTCCTGGCCTCTGTGCTTCAGTGGCTGCGACCAAAAAAATTGAATATTTTCAGCATTTATATGGCATATTTTTTCTGGCCTCTGTGCTTCAGTGGCTGCGACTAAAAAAAACAGAATATTTTCAGCATTTATATGGCATATTTTTCCTGGCCTCTGTGCTTCAGTGGCTGCGACCAAAAAATTGAATATTTTCAGCATTTATATGGCATATTTTTTCTGGCCTCTGTGCTTCAGTGGCTGCGACAAAAATAAATGAATATTTTCAGCATTTATATGGCATATTTTTTCTGGCCTCTGTGCTTCAGTGGCTGTGACAAAAAAATGAATATTTTCAGCATTTATATGGCATATTTTTTCTGGCCTCTGTGCTTCAGTGGCTGCGACTAAAAAAAACAGAATATTTTCAGCATTTATATGGCATATTTTTTCTGGCCTCTGTGCTGCAGTGGCTGCGACCAAAAAAAAACAGAATATTTTAAGCATTTATATGGCATATTTTTCTGGCCTCTGTGCTTCAGTGGCTGCGACCAAAAAAATTGAATATTTTCAGCATTTATATGGCATATTTTTTCTGGCCTCTGTGCTTCAGTGTCTGCGACAAAAATTTTTTATATTGTTAGCATTTATATGGCATATTTTTCCTGGCCTCTGTGCTGCAGTGGCTGCGACCAAAAAAAAATTAATATTGTTTGCATTTATATGGCATATTTTTTCTGGCCTCTGTGCTGCAGTGGCTGCGACAAAAAAAAATTAATATTGTTTGCATTTATATGGCATATTTTTTCTGGCCTCTGTGCTGCAGTGGCTGCCACAAAAAAAATTAATATTTTCAGCATTTATATGGCATATTGTTTCTGGACTTCTGGTTCAGTGGCTGCGACAAAAAAAACATAATTTTTCAGGAAAGTACACATGCCTAATTTTTCAGGGTTCTGCAACAGTGGCAAAATCGCATCTTTTATGGTCACCGCAGGTGATCAATAATGTAGACCAAAACTGGGCCCACACTGCAGAATCAGTGTTTTTTGGTTCGCTTCACTGTACATTGAATTACCTCTGCCTGACCGTGCACGTGCGCACAAGCACGGTGACTGCTAAACACACCACTACAGAAATATTGCCACCAACAGGACGAACATCCTGGAGGTGACAAGCAACTAGTAATTAAAAACTATTATTTGCTCACTTGACGGTATCATTCATTAAAGCTCTTTGCGTCTTTTTGCGTTGCAGTAAGCACCGCGTTTCGTCTTTGCGTGTGAACAGGCTGTAACTTTTACACGACTTGATTGGCATGTAGACGCCGGACGTTTTAAAGCATTTTATTACACAGGTTTAGAAATGTAGTGTGATTTCTGCCCTTTACAGCACAAAACGCAGCGCTGTGTCAACAATGGATTTTTTAGAAACATTTTTGCCCTTGATCCCCCTCTGGCATGCCACTGTCCAGGTCGTTGCACCCTTTAAACAACTTTAAAATCATTTTTCTGGCCAGAAATGTCTTTTCTAGCTTTTAAAATTCGCCTTCCCATTGAAGTCTATGGGGTTCGCGACGTTCGCGAACCGTTCGCATTTTTGACGCAAGTTCGCGAATATGTTCGCGAACTTTTTTTCCGACGTTCGCTACATCCCTATCCGTTACCTTTCAGAATCAAATTCAAATTAATGACACTGACTTTCAAAGCACTTCATAACTCTGCCCCACCCTACATCTCTGAACTCATCTCTATATACTCACCCAATCGCTTACTACGCTCCTCTACTGACCTGCTACTCAACTCTTCCCTTATTACCTCCTCACATGCTCGCATTCAAGACTTTGCAAAGGCTGCACCCCACCTCTGGAACTCTCTCCCACGGTCTGTCTGACTTTCTCCCAACCTTTCTGCTTTCAAGAAATCTCTGAAAACGCACTTCTTTCGAGAAGCCTACCCTCACTCTGCTTAACTACCAAACGCAACACCACATACAATACCACATTTCTCACCCACTTAATTCGATCTTGCCTACTCCCACACTTTGTGTATTACTCTCTTCCCTTTAGAGTGTATGCATAGGGCCTTCCTCACCTTTTTGTACCTGTATTGATTGTGATGTTTGTTACTCCATATGTTCTATGTATAGAATTCATGTGATTTAGTTGTATAATCACATTTACTTTACAGTGCTACGCAATATGTTGGCGCTATATAAATACATGTTAATAATAAAATAATAATACTCGGGAAATATTGTAGGGAACTCCCGCTATTCTCATACAAAAGAGGCCCAAACCTAGCAGGGAAGCTGGTCAGATCTGATATTTATAAAAGACAAAATTAAACCAGATTCTCAAGCACACCAAAAATGGGAACGTTTCCATGCTTGAATTGCGGTTGCTGCAACTCAATTATAAAAGGAGATTCTGTAAACCACCCACTAAAGGGCAATAAAATTCCAGTTAAACAATACTGTACATGTAATACCGACTATGTAATATACGGTTTGAAATGTCCATGTGGGAAAATGTATGTAGGTCAAACCTCTAGAAAGGTGCGAATACGGATTAACGAACATAAGAGATCAGTTGCTAACTTTAATCCTAATGAAATAAAAAACCATACAACTGTGGGAAAACATTTCTTTGAACATAAACACATGAGTGCAAGCCTTAGGTGGCTTGTACTAGAAGAGGTCAAATTACCAATTAGAGGAGGTGACTGAAAAAAAACTGTTATTGCAATGTGAGACAAAATGGATTGATATATTGAATATACTTGAACCATACGGCTTAAATGCTTTTTGTAATAAAGCTCTTTATTTATTACAGGGAAATGAACCTTTCCAACATTGAATACACTGATAGCTTGTAACAGGTAGGAAAGAATTGCAACAATGTTTACAGATGCAGCCACTTTGGTTTGTCTGTTTGACACAGAATAACTAAACACAGATATCCCATTTATCTCATTTAACACAGAAAACTGTGTCACAACAACCCATCTAATTAAAGCATTCACCATTGTGAACAATGGAGCTTTGGTATGCTAATGAAAAGGTTAAATGCATTAAATGAGTTAAGATGACTTAAGATAACACAGTTTCTTCAATTACCCCTGAGTCATGACGCATTTAACTCACAAATCCAAGTGGCTTCATCTGTATATAGATACTATTGTAACTATTGTCTCAAGTGTCATGTATTTCTGGAGTAGGCCCCTGGAGGGCAGTACTGCATTTGAATTGTTAATGTAATATATGATGTCTTGCCACATTGTGGAACTGACAGTCTTGTTGGTTTATTCTTGTGTTTAAATTTTGGGCTATTGGGTTATGTACACTGTGAACACTGGCACCTGAGGAAGGATCAGATAGATCTGATCTGATTTATACAAAATAAATGATCACTTGTTTGATGATACTGGTTCTCCAGAGTGGTTGATTTGGATTTATGAAGACAAGGAGAAGTGGCGGCTCCTATGCTCTGTTTGAGGAACCTGACACAGTGAGGACAAAAAGAGAGTCTTTTACCTACACCTGATTGATCTATCCTGTCGTCTTGGGTCTGCCTTGGCTTTGCCTACATAACCCCACCATTGATTGGTCTTCTGGTCAGATCTTTCATTGGAGTCCATTTTGTCAGAAGCATTGTCTTCCTGCTAATCCCCTCCAATGGGTGAATATTTCTTCGACAGATCTGAAGACTCTACCATCCTTCTACAAGGAATTCTCCGAAGTCTTCTGTAAAAAGTCTGCAGAATTCCTTCCCCCTCATCATCACTACGACTGTCCAGTCGATCTCCTTCCTGGAACCATGCCTCCCAAAGGTCGTACTTATCCTCTGTCTCCAGAGGAGACTACCGCCATGAAGGATTATATCCAAGAAAACCTCCAATGGGGGTTTATTCGCCCATCTACCTCTCCAGCAGGGGCTGGTTTCTTCTTCGTGGAGAAGACATCCTGCTGATGGAAAATTACATCCTTGTGCTTTCTTCTCCAAGAAGTTCTCTCCAGCAGAGCAGAATTACAACGTTGGGAATTGTGAACTCTTGGCTGTAAAGCTTGCTCTCGAGGAGTGGCATCACCTCCTGGAAGGATCTTTGAACCCAGTCACTATTTATACTGACCATAAGAATTTAGAGTTCATACAATCTCTCAAGAGATTGAATCCCCAACAAGCAAGGTGGGCTCTCTTCTTTTCCCGCTTCAACTTTGTCCTAACTTATCGCCCTGGCTCAAAGAATCGGAAAGCTGATGCTCTATCCCGAAGTTTCACTCTGGTGGACCGTCTTCCTGAAAGGCAAGAACCAATTATTCCTCCTGCCAAGATTATTGCATCTCTGTTTCCTCAATTGGCTGAACAAATCGTGGCTGGCCAGTCCTCTTCTCCTCCTGATACACCCATTGGGATAGCGTTTGTGCCCTCGGAGCTTCCCCTGCCCATCTTGCAACAGACTCATTGTTTCAAGCAGGCTGGACATCCTGGTCCTGAAAAGACTCTTGAGTTGTTATGACGTCTAGTCTGGTGGCCGACTATCCGTAAAGACGTCAAAGACTTTGTTGCTGCCTGTACTGTTTGTGCCACTTCCAAGGCTAGCCATACTTGCCCTAGTAGGTTGTTACAACCTCTACCCATCCCCTCTTGTCCATGGACTCACTTAGCAATGGACTTCATTGTAGAGCTCCCACCCTCAAGAGGGAACACGGTGATATGGGTTGTCATTGACCGCTTCAGCAAAATGGCACATTTCATCCCTTTGCGAAAACTTCCTTTCAGCGGTGGAACTGTCTCAGCTCTTCATCCAATTTATTTTCCGGTTGCATGCCTTCCCTGCTGAGATAGTCTCTGATAGGGGATCTCAATTTACAGCTAAGTTCTGGCATTCTTTATGTAAAGACTTAGGTATCACGCTTCAGTTCTCTTCCGCCTACCATCCCCGGCAGAACAAGTGAACCAAACTTTAGAGCAATTCTTGAGGAATCATGTCTCCCTTTGTCAAGATGATTGGTCAGATCTCCTCCCGTGGGCGTAATTTGCTCATAACAATGCATGCCACACTTCTACTGGAAGGTCTCCGTGATGACTGTGTACGGACAACATCCTCAAGACTTCGTCTTGTCTGACGTCCCTGCTGCAGATGATCAGGCTGCCCATATGTCTGCTATGTGGGCTGCGACCAAATCCAGTTTGGAAAAGAGTGCTCTGGTGCATAAGACTTTTGCAGATCGGAGACGTAGATCTTCTCCTCTATATAAAGTTGGTGACAAGGTGTGGTTATCCACTAGACATTCGCTTAAGAGTACCTACTCACAAGTTGGGTCCAAGATTTGTTGGTCCATTCTCCATTTTGGAGATCGTTAATCCTGTGGCTGTCAGACTTCAGCTTTCCCGTGAGATGCAAATTCCCAACGTGTTCCATGTATCCCTGGTGAAACCAACAATTTCTAATCGCTTCTCTTCTGACTAGCCTCCTCTTTCTGCTATTTCTGTGGAAGGCCAACATGAGAACGAGGTGGAAAAAATCTTAGACTCCAGACCCTCCAGAGGTTCTCTCCAATTCCTTATTAAGTGGAAGGGTTTTGGTCCTGAAGAATGCTCCTGGGAGAAACATTCGGATGTTCATGCCCCTTAAAGAGTTCTACAAGCAGTTTCCCCAGAAGCCAAGGCTTAGTGGTGCAGAGGCCCCCCTGTGGGGGAGGGGGTACTGTCAGGGTTCTTACCGGCAGCCGGCAGGCGCGTCACTCCCTTCAAGAGTCACATCCAAGATGTTGGCACCCAGGATCTCCATGTGGGCGCAGAGACGCCGGTGTCAGGACGCCGACGTGATGAAGTCACTGCCGCCAAATTGAAAATAAAGGAACGCCAGAGACGCCGCCAAACTGCGCAGCTTCTGTCCCAAGAGATTTGTAGTTTTTAAATGCCTTTCTCTTATTTCCTATTAACTTCTTTACTTCTGTATTAAGCCACATAGGATGATTCTTAGAGCTTCTACATTTACTCCTTAAGGGAATAAATTGAGAACAGTAATGATTTAATATCATTTTAAGTGACAACCATTTCTGTTCTGTGTTTTTAGCTGAAAACTTAATGCCCCAATGAATACTCTGTAGGGCAGCCCTCAAGGCACTAAAATTAGCTTTTCCAAAATTCATGGTTTTTGTTGCCCCAGTATATATTTTTTTTTGCACCAGTCATTAAATGATATAACATTATGGTCACTATTACCCAGGGGTTCAATGACTTGCACATTTGCTATAAGTTCTGGGTCATTTGAGATCACTAGATCCAGAATAGCATTTTTTCTGGTAGGCTCCTCAGTTGTGAGTAAATGCTAATTGCATAGAGAACCGGAGCTGTGGAGGAAGCCATAACGGGGCCTGTTGTAGTGAGTAAAGAAATTTAGAAAGGTATACCATCTTGAATAAGTTGACCCTACCCCACAACGTCAGATGGAGGCATATCCATTGATTAACTATTGTTTTGAAGTTTTGTATTATGGGTTCTATATTATCTGGGATGTAATCACTCTGATTTTTGGAGATGTGTATTTCCAAATATTGAAATTTTGTTACCCATTGCAGACCTTGGGTATCCCCTTCTCCCCTGGAAACCTCCATGTAGAACAGGGTGGATTTCTTTTTGTTTATGGTAAGGCCACTAAAAACACTAAACATATCAGCTTGTTCTAGCGTATGATAAAGGGAGTCGTTGGGAATCTCTAAGAACAATAAGACATCATCTGCATAAAGTGCAATTTTCCCTTATAGACTACCACATGTAAGGTCTACGACTCTAGGGGACTGATGAATCATGATGGCATATGGCTCAACAGCTAATGCAAATAAAAGGGGAGAAAGTGGACAGCCCTCTCTAGTACCCCAAGAGAGGGAGAATGGTTTGAAAGGATATTATTGGCCCGGATCTGTGGGATAGAGACTTGGTAGAGGAGTTTAATCAAAATAAATAAATTGTGGTCCTATCCCAAATTTTTCCAATAACTTTCACAGATAATGCCATTCAACTGCCTTGGTAGCATCTAGGGCTGCCAAGGTTTTGGAACCGGTATTAATATGCTCAGCTTGTAGGTGAAAGAATAGGCATCTGAGGTTGATTGTTGTGCTCTTTTTAGGCATGAAGCCTGTTTGATCGGATTGGACAATTAAGGATATCACTGTGTTCACACGGCATAGTAGTTTTGCCAGGATTTTTACATCAGTGTTTATAAGGGAGATGGGGCAGTATGAATCACACAAATAATTTTTATTAATAAAGACAATAATCACTGAGTAAAACAATTGGGGGAGGGAAACTGATTAATTTGCCCCTATAATGGTTTCATGGAGCTTAGTGGTAAGATCCTCACTAAGCATGCAATACCATGCTGTGGTAACCCATCCGGGTCAAGGCTGCCTATCGCATCTGCTACTTCACTTACTGGTTTCAGCCTGCCTGAGTCAAGGGAATTCAATAATTGAGAGAAACTGTTCCAGATTAGTGTCCGTATATGTGGACCTGGAGTAGTACAAGTCTTTATAGAAGCTTGCAAATTCGTGTGCTATCTCCTCAGGTTCTGAGGTGTATACATCTGTGGCTGTTTGTATTCTAAAAATGAGCATAGAGGGGTGGATTGTCTTTGCCAAATACGCCAGTGTCTTGCAGTTTTTGTCATCTTTGTAAAAGAATCTCTGACTTGCGTATAATAGCTTTTTCCGGGTGGAATTAGTTTGAGCAAGCTCTAGATTCCTCTGAGTGGTCACTAAGGCCTGGTGATTTGTTACACTATCACTTTCACATAGCGCATGTTCAGCCTCGTGCAACTTCCCCTCTGTCTCATCTATTGCTTATCTGGCATTTCTATGGGCTCTGGATATTGCTGATATTAATAAGCCAAATCCACAACCTTGGAGGCTTCCCAAACTATGTTAGAGGAGCTGGTATGTGCGTTTGATTCCCAATAAACCTTATAATCTGCTGTACTTGCTACCATAACATCGAGTTGCTAAGACAGATGACGGAAAGTCTCCACATGTGGTATTGGGGCTGTGGTTTGGTGCAAAAGGATAGCCACAATGGTGCGTGATCTGATAGGGCCTTTGTAAGATATGATATATCCCACAACCAATGGACAAATTCAATGGAACCATTTGCCATGTTTAAGCGGAAAAATATGTTTTTTCCAACTGTGTGACAGGAAAACTGTTTCTCAGTGCGATGTATGTTTCCACAAATATCCAGTAGGCTAAGTGTAGATAGCCACTGTTATAGTTGATTAGACTGGTGGGCTGTGGTGGTGAGCCTGTTTAGGGATGGTTCTAGAACTTTATTGAAGTCTCCCAAAAAGCAAAGAGGACAGGGCAGGTATCTGGATACTTTGGTGAAAATGAGGTATAAGACCTCCTTTTTGAAAGGTGGGGGATGTATAGGTTTACCAACACCAAAGTCTGGTTATTCATTTTACAATGAAGTATAACATTACTGCCTGTATTGAGATTCAGGAGCTCAAATTGCAGACTCCTGCATAATAGGACTGAGACTCCCCTGGAGAAAGTAGAGTGTGCAGCATGATACGCATGACTCAGGGTTTCTTGAGGGATAGGAGCTTCTGGCAGACCAGGAGAGTCTCTTGTAAAAACAGGAGATCTGGTTTATGCCTTTTAAACTTAGAATTTAGCCCTCTGACATTCCATGAGATCAATTTGACTTCACCCATTATAGCTCCAAAGTGCTAGACTATGTGAATCTACGTAGAAAAGAGTATTTGACCATCTAATAGGATCTGCATTATTGTGAGAGAGCTTAAAGGGGGTGGTTCACTTTTAAGTTAACTTTTAGAAATAGAATGGCTAATTTTAAGCAACTTTGAATTGGTCTTTATTTATTTTTTTTTATTGTTTTTGAGTAATTTGCCTTTTTCTTCTGACTTTTTCCAGCTTTTAAATGGGGGTCACTGACCCCATCTAAAAACAAATGCGCTATAAAAATGTACAAATGTATTGTTATTACTACTTTTTATTACTTATCTTTCCATTCAGGGCCTTGCCTATTCATACCCCAGTCTCTTATTGAAATCAGTGAATGGTTACTATGTTTATTTGAACCCTGGCAACTAGATTGCTGAAATTGCAAACTGGGGAGCTGCTGAATAAAAAGCTAAATAACTTAAAAACCAAATATGATAAGACATTAAAGCCAATTGGAAATTGTCTCAGAATATCACTCTCTACATCATACCAAAAGTTAATTCAAAGGTGAACAACCCCTTTAACATCAGAACGCCTTGTAACAGATGAAGGTACATAAAATTTACAACAGAGAACCCCATCCCTTTTTCTCACCCTGTTCGTTTACCCTGCTCGTCTATAGACAGCCTTTACCCCGAACTTGGTATTAACAGGAAGGAACTGGTGGGTAACAAAATGTGAAGTCTTACAAACTAGTTTGGCCTACATGGCCTTGCCAGTCCCAGCAGGCAACCAGCTTGCATGTGAGCAATTAGAGGGAAGCTGTCACGGAACTTGAGTTATAGCTTTTTTGGGGGGCTGGGGTGGGGGTCCTGCCACTCAGCATCACTGTGAGAGAAGGCACTTGTTGTCAATCTGTTCATGATCCTATGAGCCCAAAGAGTCATAGCGTGATCATTTTGCATCAAGTGTAGTTTAAGAGGGAAGCGGTAACCCCTAAAAGAGGCCATGGCTCGTCTCCCTCTCGATAATGGGTCCTCTGAGTGTCCTGTCTCAAGGGTAATAGTTCTGTATATATCTGTAGAAATAAATCAAATCAACTGTGTTTTTTAGACATTTCGCCAGTCAACTAACTGGCTTTATCAATTCAGAATAACTTGTAAATAAGATGACTATGAAGATTTTCATTCATCCAGGTCATGGTATATCTAGTATAGGTAAATCTAAAACAACTGGACTTGCTGAGTAATCATTGAAGACGTTTCACCACTCATCCGAGCAGCTTCTTCAGTTCAACTGACTTGTGTGGGAAGTTTTCGGCATATAGACTCTTCCACTAATACAATCACAAAGGCAAATTGTAACTCTTCAAAGAAGTGACATCTGAAATGTACAGAGGTGTTAATTCTATATAATTACTATGATAGAATTATCCCATTTGTCATGCAACTCCTAGAAACAGCTGTTACTTGTGAGAGTTGCATGAGACAGTTGCACTTCACACATCCATTCATGAAACTCTCACAAGTAACACCTGTTACTCAGTGTATACAATAGAGGAGTCTGAGTTCCCAGGCTCACTTCATAGCACTACTGATGGCAGTGGCGTAACTACCAAGGGAGCAGGGGGTGCGATTGGGCCAGGGCTCGCGCGCCACTCTGTTCTGTGGCCGTTTCCGGCCGTATGGAGGGGGGCGGGCCCGGCTGCATGACCCGCCCCAGGGCCCGCCCCCCTCTAGTTACGTCTCTGACTTATGGCTCAGCTCAGTCTAGTCAGTGGCTGACTCAGGATATGATCCATACGGGGGAATGTAATAAAAGTCGCAAAGAGCAAAACAATTCGCACCAATAGGAATAAAAATCTGCATCTTGCAATGAAATATTGTTCCTTAAACTGTTATTACATTGCGAAGTTTAATTGCGCATTGCAAATTTTAATTGCGCACTCTTAAGAAGTGCTTGAAGGTGTCGTAATCTTTTGGAGCAAACATAACGACTTTTTCAGTAAGAAGTTTTATTACATTGACTGAGCATTGGCGCAAACGGTCTTCCACTGTCGGAAGTGGTCGCTAAACAGTTTCGCGCAAAGGCTTAACTTTTCGCATTGTGAATAATTTTTCCATTACCGACTTTTTTTACATTCCCCCGATAAAGCTTTAATAAAAATTACTGTAAACAAGGCTCCAGGGCCTGATGGTATACACCCCCGGGTTCTAAGAGAGCTTAGTTCAGTTTTAGACCAGCCACTATTTCTGATTTTCTCAGATTTGCTTTCATCTGGTATGGTACCTATGTATTGGAGAAAAGCTGATGTCATTCCAATATTTAAAAAGGGTTTACGATCTCATCCTGGCAATTATAGGCCAGTAAGTTTGACATCTGTGGTGGGCAAATTATTTTCATTCAAAATTTTGTCCTAGTGAATGGCATTATAAGCAGCAATCAGCATGGCTTTATGAAGGATAGGTCATGTCAGACAAATTTGATTGCTTTAAGGTAAGGTAAGTAAGATGCTGGACAGTGGGTGGTGGCAGTAGATGTGATCTATTTGGATTTTGCCAAAGCATTTGATACCGTGCCGTGGAAGGGGTTTATTATAGTGAGAGCTATGAAGATGTGGAATTCTTTTCCTAAATCAGTTGTGCTGGTTGATGCATTAGATAGCTTTAAGAAGGAGTTGGATGGCTTTTTAGCAAGTGAGGGAATACATGGTTATGGAAGATACCTCGTAGTACAAGTTGATCCAGGGACTAGTCCGATTGCCACTTTGGAGTCAGGAAGGAATTTTTCCTCCTCTGAGGCAAATTGGAGAGGCTTTAGATGGATGGGATTTTTTGCCTTCCTCTGGATCAACTTGCAGTTAGGCAGGTTAAAAAAAGTTAAAATTTTGAACTTGATGGACATGTGCCTTTTTTCCACCTAAATTACAATGTTATTATGTTACCACAGGGATGGTTTTTGGAGAAATTTTAATATTTAACCCTTTGGCTAGGACCTCCATCTCAAGCTGGGTAAGGGCCCTGTCAAACAGATTCTTTACCCACTTTTCTTTGTTTTCTTGTGTTCCAGTTCCTTCTTTTCTCCTCCAGGTTAATTTCTCCTCTTTTTGGTTGTTTCCAGAACAATACGGAATATTGTTATTTTGGCACCTCTCCCTGAAAGGTTTAATAACATCTCACAGCTCCAATCATGCTAATACAATCAACACCTAACTTAATGACATCCTTGCTGATTATGATAAACTGATTATGCTGATTGGAGCAACATTCCAGAGGATATATTCCCGAAAGAGCTTATTTACAAGTTCTCTGAATTGAGAAAGCCAGTTGGATGACTGGTGAAATGTTTTCAATCAAAAATCACAGCAAGTCTAGTAGATTTGACTTATTTCTACAGATATACCATGACCTGGATGAATGAGAATCTTCACAAATTGGTCTGTATATACTTTACAAAGGTAAGGTGTCTCATCAGCAGCCCACAGGAATCTATGCTTATAATTGTAGCCCAGGCCTCTGTCCTGAGATAGTGAGTGAAGGAATGTCCCACTAGACAGAGGGGGTAGCTTTTTAATAACCTTTAAGGAATACAATGGTGAATAAATTAAAGAGACATTAACTTATTACCAGGCACTTAGCACTTTATTATTTATTTAATCATCAAATAATACAGGTAATAGAAGCAATTTATTTTGTTAGTATTGATTGATTTGGTGTTTATTATAGAATAATTTAAAATGATTTGAAGGGTTGAAAGTTAATGAATTGATTCTACAAGTTAATAGCAACTTAAGGGTTTTATAATTAATAATCTGGAAATATACGGGGTACTTTCTTTCTTTTCTTTCTAATTAATTTTATACACCGACCAAGTCAGACCACTGTATAGGTCTAAAAACATTTTAGAGGTACCGGTATATCACAGCTGTTTAATGTCTTTCTTTTTACTATACATTTCCTCTGTTCCGAAATATCTGTGAAATAAGCTATGGCTATGGGCTTCAAACAGATGCAATGTAATAGAACGAAAGATTTAGATCAGATTTTTGAGTCACATGTAGCAAAAAAGAGCAATAATAATAGTGAACTCCAGGAGCATTTAGATCAATTTGAATGGCTGACGATTAAACAATGCAAATCCTAGTGGGACCTGCCATTTTTTAACAAATACAAAGCAAAAGGTTTGATCCCTATGGGTTTAAGAGTTCAGATTTTCCCTACTTTTGAGGCACCTAACCAACACTTTAAGGACAAATGGGAAATGGTGCTTAATGAATGCTCCAATAGGTTAATAGATTTTCTAATTTTAGAAGAAGAATCCAAGCTCTCCAAATTAGATGAAGAGATATCATCAATGGAAAGTCATTTAGAAACTATTAAGGATGATGGGGAATGTGTTCTGAAGTATAGTAATATCATGAAAGGTGTCCAAATGTTTGAGAATTCCCTGTTGGACACCAGGAAAAATAAGCTTTCCAGAGACATTCAAGATTATTCTTTCATTTCTGTGTATAAATGGTCACACACAAAAGGTAAATCTAATAATTTCAAAACAACACGATGGAATAATTATAGTGAGAATGAAACACAACAACAGAGGGAAAGAGGGAATGTAACAATTTCCCCTCAGGGAAGAGATAAACAAATACAGTCTCCAATTAATGAGGCCCCCCACACAAGTGAGATACCTAACAGAGACAACACAGCACAAGGGGGAACCAATTCTGGCCAATATCCAATTTTTTTAGGGTTGGGGAGGAACTTGAGGGATATCTCTCAAACTCAGGGGGAGAACCACATGAGAGAGAACAATCAGGGGAAGGAAAGATTCAATCTAAGGGGTCGGACCCAGGTCAATTATGCACCAACTCGGAATTATCAAAGTAGAAACAATCACTAATTATAATTAACCTTTCCAACCATACACTTTCTCCAGCACATATTGATGTTTTAAATAGAGGATTCTCCTTTTCTCCTACCTTTAAGCTGAATATTTTTCATATGGTCAAAGATCTTAATTTATTTGCACAAAAGTTATGCAATCGGAACTCAATGCACTAAATGACTTAGAGGATTTATTACAAGAAAATTTTGAGAGTAAGGATAATGATAAAGACTATCTGCCACTTGAGGATTGGAGACAGAAATTTAAGATTAAATCCATGTTTACTCTGGCAAGTAATGTTTGCCCCAATATTGGGATCTTTTTAAATCTAGTCATTAATGACATCATCACGACACAACCCAGAGTATATGGAGATTGATTGTGAAATCCTTCTTTTAACCCTTGATGTTGAATCTCTCTACACATCCATAAAACATGAAATAGGATTGGAAGCCCTTTTATATTTTTTATCAAAATATTTGGGGGGGAAATGATGAGATCACAGCCTTTTTGTGTAAATTGATGAGGTTTGTTTTGTGCTTCAATTACTTCACTTTCCATGGTAAATTTTTCCTTCAAACCCAAGGAACAGCTATGGGGACTTCCCGTGCCCCTTCTTATGCCAACCTTTTTCTGGGATATTGGGAAGAAACCATAGTTAAAGGTGACGCCCTGGGACCCTTCCAAAGTAAAATCCTCAAATGGATAAGATATATCAACGATATATATTGATTATCTGGCAGGGTACAACTCAGGAGGCTATACAATTTGTTGAGAAACTCAATGATAACAACATGAATATTAAACTGACCATGGAGATATCCAATAAATCTGTGTCCTTTCTAGACCTCCTTATCATGAATGATAATGTAGGCAAACTACAAACTAAAACCTACAGGAACCTACAGGTTACTCTGGAAAATGTGTAAAGAGAGCATACCATAGAGCTCTTTACAAAGACAGATCGACCCTATTGGAGAAAAAACAAAAGAGCTTGAATGCTGAGTCAGTTACGGTCATAACAACTTATAACAGCAACAGTATACAAATACAGGAGATTCTCAACAAGTATTGGCCAATTTTACTTGAGGATATGACCCTGAAATCCATCCTTCAAGACAAAGTATCCATCTGTTATAGAAGGAGTCCAAACTTAAAGGATATGTTATCCAGGAGCCATTTCGAGGATCACCAAACTAAAAACAAACACAAAGGCTGCTTCCCATGTGGGAACTGTAATATATGCGAAAAAGTAATTACTACTACAAAATTCTCTGATAGATTTGAACAAGAACATACAGTGAACGGTTACATTATATACTGTTTGGAGTGCCCCTGTAATAAAAAATACATAGGAATGACAACTCAGATGTTTAAAACTATAATCCAACAACTTTGCAGATCTATTAGAACTGCTGGAAATGTCAAAAAATCAGAAAAAACATTGTCCACGGTAGCACAACATTTTAAAAAATATCATTATTATTATCTAAAATGAGAGTGTGGGCTTTGGAGAAAGTCAACTTGGGGATTAGAAAAGGAGATCTGGAGTATAGGTTACTAAAAAGGGTGAGTTTCTGGATTTTTAAGAAGGATAGTGTTTCTCCAAGTGGGATCAATTTATATACTGCTTTTATATGAATTATATGTAAAAATTGCCTTATACTGGATTTAATAATTTTAAAATCAAATTAATAAAAGTTACATTTTAGCGTCTCTTTGAACCCATTTACAAGTAATAGTGAATATTGGTAGGCATTTTAGTTTTATTTTGGGGATGCCCATTATTAATACTGAACGTTTATAAGCCTAGATAGGCTGTCCATGAAGAATGGTAGCAAATCCATAATCCCGCGAGAATAATTCGGGAGACAAGGGAGAATTGACATCTTCTACGCCAGATACGTTTGAACTCTTGCGCGATTCCATGATGTCATCGCGTTTTAGATGTACGTTCACGCATACGCAGAAGTCTTTAAATAGTCGGCGTCCTCGTGCAAACACATACTTACTGCCTTGATAAAGCTCTTTTAGCGAAACGCGTGTCGACAAGATCTATACGCGCAGTACACCTGTTTTTACCAGCAAAGAAAGTACTGGGGCCTCCTATAGAATTTGGGGCAACTGGTTATCCGGCGAAGTACCTTAGGGGTCTTTTCTTTTTGGGGGGCATTGGAATTCATTATCCTTTCTCCTTTTCTCAATAACATTCTTAAAGGTTGCTGGAATTGTAGTCTTATCTTTTAGATAGCTCTCTATCAGATATCTTAAAATAATATCATGACTACAGTCCAGTATACATTGACTGCCTTTGCTTTGTGGTGTCCCTGAGATAGAAAAAAATTAGATAGGGATCTTGGGACAGCTCCACCATCTATAATTTCTGTTTTCCATCTATTTCAATGAATTCAAGTGCTCCAGGAATTTAATTACTTTTTTAATTCTTATCTGATCATCAATTTCATTTGTGTGGCATAATTTAATGAATTATAGGATTTTTGAATTAATCAATTGAGGCACCTGACACTTTATATTTATTAAATACCAACATTAAGGATAGATCAATTCTCCCTGTGTTCGAAGCATTTGCACTTTCTATTTATTAAGGAATCACTTTTTCTTATCTAGTTTTTAATAACCTTTAAGGAATACAATGGTGAATTGATTAAAGAGACATTAACTTATTACCAGGCACCTGGCAGCTGATGTGGCATTAATGGGAGAAAGTTCAAAAACACAGTCTGGGCAGTGGACCTAGTGGTGTAGGTCAATAAATGCCATACTCACAGATAATGATGAAGGGATGTTCAACTTCAGTTATGACTATCACTTTGGGGAGCTTGTCTGCCCCTGGTGTTCAGTCACTAGTCCATCTCGTTTGGTATCAGGAACAAATTGGTAGTGCCATCATCAAAGATCCATAGCTTCACTGGGTAGGCCATGGAGTAGGTAATACTAGCTTTTCACAGTCTCTCCTTGATGCCTTGGAAGGAGGCTTGCTGTTTTTGCACCACTAGAGAGTAGTCTGGGTACAATGAGATGCAGCAGTCATTCTATCAGTAGAAAACCCAAAAGTGCTGAACTTTCACATCACTCTGGTCATTTGATAAAGTCAGTGTCAAGGCTGCCGGGAGTGCGAAGAGGGGCGTCTGCTCCCGGCGGCAAAGAATCCAAAATGGCGGCGCTCAGTCGGCCCACGTGGGCGCTGGGATGCCAGCGCCGCAACGCCGACGCATGCGTAAACGCGCATGCGCAAACACGCCGGCGCAAGCATGCCGGCGTAAGGACGTCAATGACATCACTTTGGCGCCAAATTTGAATACAAAAGTGCTTCCTGGACGCCAGAATGGCACCCAAGAATAGGATTTGCTATCTAGAATCCTGGGTTCCTGTTATTTGCCTGATTCCTGCTCCCACCTTGTTTCCAGCTTCCAGCCTGTTTTCTGTCTTGGTTTTTGACCCTCTATCTGAACACTTATTATTTGATCCTGATCTGCCTGTGAACTCTTGCCTGGACTCTGACCTTCCGCTTGATTTACCCTTAGGACACCGTGACTTTGATCCCTCAAGAAGGCTTCCTCCTTGATCCTGACTACCTCCCTGGAGGGAGCTCCCAGCTCCCTGACAGTCAGCTGCAGAGCTTGCACTAGCAGCCAGTGCATTTGCTAAATCAAAACCATAATAATGTAACCACTAAAAAGCAGAGCTGTGGGACAGCAAGTTCTACTCATACTCCATAAACAATGCTTTTCTTAATGTTAATTTATACATATTGTTCTGTTTTTCAGCAGGCTTGGTATTTCTTCTGTTAAGTCTGTTATATAAATATTCAGAGCTGGTGAATGTAATAGACACATCTCATGCAAAAGGAATGTTTCATACATTCTCACTGACTGGAACACAAAGGGGTAAATGTAGAAAAGAGTGAAGTTAAAGATCACCATAGTCTGCTAGATTGAAATTCCACCACACTCCATTAATTTCTATGGGATTTTGAAAGGCGTATTTATCAAAGGAAACTTTCAGTTTCACCCATTGATATATACTCTTTTAAAATTCCCATAGAAATGAATGGAAAGTGGTGGAATTTCATTCTAGAGTACTGTGATGATCTCTTAATTCACTGTTTGATAAAAAAAATACCCCAATGGCCTTTTATCAAGCCAATGATCAGATTATACAACTTGATGTCGTGTCTTGAGGTTGAGGGGGTCTGGAAAACAGAAGCAGAAGAAACAACATTAGAGTAAGGGGCATTTCAGAATAAATCCAGCCAGAGGGAATCCATCCAGTTCTCTTGCAAATCTTAATCTAATAGTATATTAAAAAGAGACATTAATATGGATATCGCAATCGAAAGAGTCCACAGGGTGTCCAAAGCAAGGGCAGCTCCCCTAAACGCTCCAAGGGATATTAAAATATCTGCTGTCTTCACAGTTTCTCCTTATAGAAAGCAATCTTGTCCAAAATTAGAGATTAGTAATCTTATATGTGAGGATAATAAGATTACATTATTTCAAGATCTCTCCAAAATAACTCTCTCGAAAAGGAAAATGCATAAACCCCTTACAGACTTGCTTAAAGATAACAATATATTTTATAGATGGGGGTATCCATTTTCCCTACATGCCTCCAAGTATGGAACTTCTGCGGTTCTACAAGCACCATCTGATACAGACAACTTTCTTAAGAAATGAAAACTCTCTGCGATTGACCTGCCTGGATGGTCAACAGTTACTACTAAACTTCCAGAATTGTCATTTAAGATTCAAGGAGAATGGACACAGGTCCCACCTGCCAAGAGCACTCTGCAAAATTTGAAAGACTCGAACCTGAACCCGTCATAGAGAACTTTCATCATATTCACTATGTACGCTAAGTATATTAATGTTGAGGAATTAGAGATGAATTTAAGTGGAATAATCAATTTACAGTTTTTTGAACCCTCAAAGAATGGCCCAGATTGGTAATCATCTTATCATTTTTTACAAACTGTTATATACCAGGTAGGAAATGGTTTGTTAGTTTTGCTTTATGATTATCATGTCTGGCTCAGAGTTGAGGGATCCATATCTACTGATTACTCTTTGTTATGCAACTTTGGGTTATAATAATAAATGTATCACCAAGCAAAGATTCATAGCCATGGTCATTTTTTTTACTCTCCACTCACACAGATCCATAACGATGTTTATGTTGGTGCTGGGGCTTGGCAGCATAGCATGTTCACTTATGCTATGCCAGAAATACTCTAATGTCTCCCTCTTTTCCACTTTACCCTCAAATATAGGTGATATTCACCTTAGCCACTGTTGTAAGTCTCAAGCAATGGGATATTCTCCCTGTAAGTCTTTGGTGGCCTTTTTTCCCTCTTATGTTAAAATTTTCCTAGATGTGCTAATTTTATTTTTTTATACCTTTCCTCTTATCTTCTCCTTTCTATGCAAGGTGTCAGAAAGTTTTACAATTTTACTTATCCTCATCTACTTGATTATTTTATATTTTTAGTATGAACACTCTTAAAATGGAACACATTGTGATGTCATACAATGTTAATGATATTAATGAACCTGTCAAAAGAGGACAAATATTTCAGGAATGTAGGAAAAATAAGGCAAAGATAATATTATTACAAGAAACACATCTTATACCTTGAAATTTTTTTGAAATCTCTTGATCAAATCAGGGACGGACTCCTAATTTTTTTTTTTGGGGGGGGGACTTTAATAGTACTCTAAACCCCTTAACTGATTCTTCATCAAAGACATTAAGGGGCTGATTCACTAAGCTCGAGTGAAGGGTTCGAATGAAAAATACTTCGAATTTCGAAGTATTTTTTGGGTACTTCGACCATCGAATTGGTTAAAATCGTTCGAATTCGAACGAAATCGAACGAAAAATCGTTCGACTATTTGACCATTCGATAGTCGAAGTACTTCCCCTTTAAAAAAAACTTCGACCCCCTACTTCGGCAGCTAAAAGCTACCGAAGTCAATGTTAGCCTATGGGGAAGGTCCCCATAGGCTTGCCTGTGATTTTTTGATCGAAGGATTTTCCTTCGATCGTTGGATTAAAATCCTTTGAATCGTTCGATTCGAAGGATTTAATTGTTCGATCGAACGGAAAATCCTTCGATCGATCGATCGCAGGATTAGCGCTAAATCCTTCGACTTCGATATTCGAAGTCGAAGGATTTCAATCCGAGGGTCGAATTTCGAAGTATTTTTAACTTCGAAATTCGACCCTTAGTGAATCGGCCCCTAAATGTTGCGTATAAGGACTTAACAGAAATTAAAAGACTACTATCAAATATGCAATTAATGTATGTTTGGAAAGCATTACATTTGGAAAAAATATATTATACACATTTCTCCAAAACTGTTTAGTTTATTCTAGAATTGATTATGTGTTTGCAAATCAATACATTTGTCCACAAAGGCAGATATTTGTTTTTCTCCATTTTCTGATCATTTTCCGATTGTTATAAAAATTTTTAATTCCACAAACACTTAGACCAGAAACTCAATGGTGTTTGAACGAGAACATTTTGCACGATGAAACGGTAGAGATTAATTCTACCCCTGAGATTTCATCTGCAACTATTTGGGAGACAGTTACGTGTGTTGTAAGAGTTTTTTCTAATATCAATGAGCAGTAACTGGAAAGGGAGAAAGAAAAGGATATTACTGCACCGCGGTTTTAGAAAAATCCCACAAAGACATTTCTTTGGAAAGCAAGAGAATTAGTCTAAAAAGCATGCTTACTCAGAAAGCCCAGGGGGTCTATATGAGAAGCAAATACAAATATTATGAACTGGGGGACAAATGTAATAAATATATTCCTAATACAATTAAGAATTTACAACTTAAAACCCAGATTTAATCTATAAGGGATAAAAATAATCAAATACATTTTGACACAAAGGGCATCTCCGTTTCATTTCAAGAATATTACCCTATATAATTTAAAAATATTGCATTCCCATTCAAGCTCGATAAATGATATGGACAAATTTATCAATGAAGCAGGTTTAAACAAGCTTTCACCAGAACAATCACATAAATTAGAAGCTCCCTTTTTTTCTTGATTTCTCTGAAATTGTTGAGTGCATTGACTCCCTTCATGTTGGTAAGAGCCCTGGGCTGGATGGTTATACTGCTTTATTTTATAAGGTATTTAAGGAAGAGTTGACATCGCTATTGTTGGAATATTTCATCTATATTTCGGATATCAATGGCTTTTTATCAACAAGCTCAAGAGATTCTTATTACCATTATAGCTAAGCCCGGTAAAGATCCCCAGCTTTGTTCAAGTTATAGACCCATTTCACTTATCAATATCAATATGAAATTATATGCTAAAATTTTAAGTAATAGAATAAAACAATATCTCCCAGAAATAATTCACTCAGATCAAGCAGGATTTGTCCAAAAGGGAAGGGAAAGACGACACTGCTAAAATTATATTTTTAATTTATTATGCACAAAAGAAAAATACTCCCACAATACTACTTACTACTGACGCCGAAAAAAGTTTGACAGGATTTCCAGGGATTTCCTAGAGAGTACTATGATAGGTTTTGGTCTAGGTACAAAACATAAGACATCATAATATGGCCCTATACGATAAACCATCAGCAAGAATTAGAGGGAAAGGTATACTTTCTCCTAAAGTTTAAATAGCTAATGGCACGAGACAGGGCTGTCCACTTTCTCCAACTTTATTAATTTTAGTAATAGAAACTCTTCTTGCCCATATTAGTATCAACCCAGATATAGCAGGCATGACTATAGCAGGGGAAGAATACAAATGCGCTGCGTTTGCTAATGATCTACTTTTATGTTTAACTAATCCAAACATTGGCGAACTTTGTGCTATTGTTGAAAAAATTCTGGGGTTTGTCTAATTTCAAAGTTAATTATACTTAATCAGAAATCCTAAATATAAACAGCTCAGATTGTATTATTAGTTTTTTGAAAAAACAATTCTCCTTTAAACAAACAAAAGCTTACCAAGAAAATTATCTAACTTTATTAACATCAATACAAAAACATTTGAAAACTGGGATAAACTGGGACTTTCATGGCTAGGAAGAATTCAAGCTGTAAAATGTTTATAGTGCCGAAGTTTCTTTATTTGTTTCAAGTACTCCCTATATTTGTTCCCAAATCTTTTTTTACTTCTGTAAAATCTTTAATCTCCAAATTTATTTGGAAGGGGAAAACATCTAGATTATAACATGATTTATTAATATTACCCAAAGATAAAGGGGGGATAGGTCTCCAGAATACATACCTTTATTATGTCCAATTCACGAGGGTCCTGGATTGGTTCTCTGCATAAAAAGAAAAAGAATGGAATATCCTTGAGCAATCTCTATTCAATTACCCTATAGGAAAGTACTTACCCTGGGATGAATACCATCTGGCCCCGGACCTTTGTTAATCTTAACATGTTCTAGTCTCTTTTGAATTTCCTCATGTATGAACCATGCATCATTAGTTGTATTACTAGAATTGGGACTATTAAAAAGGAAACCTTCACTTACTGGTTCCTCATTTGTTTAGACAGATGAAAAATATGAGGTCAGAATCTGCGCTTTTATTTTGTTTTCATCAACCAGCTGACCCCCCTCTGATAGTAAGGGTCCACCCCTTCCTGCTTCATTTTTTTACTATTAACATATTTAAAAAATAATTTTGGATTTTTTTTACTGCTTGCTGCAATATCCTTTTCTATAGCAATTTTAGCTTGCCTTATAGCTTCTTTGCATGATTTATTGGCCTCCTTGTACCTTATAAATGATTCAGCTGTCCCAGCTAACTTGAAAGCCTTAAAAGCACGTCTTTTCTTACCCACCTCAACACCAACGTTTCTATTGAACCAAAAAGGTTTTGCTTTGCAACGACGTTCCTTGCTTACAAGTGGAATATACTGACAAGTATATTTATTAAGAAGCATTTTAAAGACTTCCCATTTTTGTTCTGTGTTTAACCCTGTAAAAAGCATTTCCCACTAA
This sequence comes from Xenopus laevis, assembly GCF_017654675.1. Classification (NCBI taxonomy): domain Eukaryota; kingdom Metazoa; phylum Chordata; class Amphibia; order Anura; family Pipidae; genus Xenopus; species Xenopus laevis. The sequence continues at coordinate 47,297,243 of NC_054386.1, forward strand.
CTATGTTGCAGAGATGCCCTTATACTTTCAAAGTTTGCACATCTGAAATTTAGTGTTTTAGTTACTCCCTTATAGAATTGCTTCTGCAACAGAATCTCAATGGAGACCATTTTATGATCACTATTCCCTAAATGGAAGAATAAAAGTGTTCCACTCTGAGGTATGTCATTTTCACCTCTAACTAATTAATTGCAGAATTATTTGTTGTTATTCTTATATTCTTGTTCGGCTGAAAAAGGAATTCTTGTTCAATCTGAAATTTAGTGTTTTAGTTACTCCCTTATAGAATTGCTTCTGCAACAGAATCTCAAAGGAGACCATTTTATGATCACTATTCCCTAAATGGAAGAATAAAAGTGTTCCACTCTAAGGTATGTCATTTTCACCTCTAACTAATTAATTGCAGAATTATTTGTTGTTATTCTTATATTCTTGTTCGGCTGAAAAAGGAATTTCATTCTTGTTCAATCAGTAGTTGTGCTATTTGGTAAGCAGGTTGCTATTGCATCTCACTCACGTTCTGCAACTAGGTGGAACAGTTTTTGTGTGTGTAGAAACCAGAAATAACCGATGGATAAAGAATCAGAAAAGGAGGATTGCTCTGTGATGCTTGCTGAGAAGACCCTGAAGCTGGTACAGTTTTCTGCTAGCATTATGATCGGCCTGGTATCAGGTAAGTGAGTCAAGTGTTTTTTTTACACCTTATTTAACTGTTTGTTGACACACCTATAAATAGTTGATCAAATGTATTATTATTATTATTGGGATATGCATTATTTAGTGTAAAATAGGCTAATGGTGATTTTGCCTGTCATGGGTTTTTTAATTGTCAAAACACACAACACCAAAACTGTCCTGAATATTAGGGTACTAAAAATGTAATTGACAAGCCCAAAATCCTTCATTCCGTTGCCCGTAGATGAAGATTTATATTTTCACTTTACAAAATGGACACATGCCCACCCTTCTTCCTTATACAGGATAGGCCTTGTAAAGCTCATCATGTGTTTAAAGATTAAGTTCACCTTACAGTTTATTATTAACATATTTTTAAAGAGCCATCATATTCCGTAGTGCAACTAATAGCCAATCCAAGATGGAAATCTCTTTATGATGTAGATGGACATATTGAAAGTAATTTGGCTAATTTGTTATTATTTTCCTCAATCTATACTGTGATTGCTGATGTCAGTGATTGTAAGACTATATTATTGCTATTGGCACATTCTATTGCTGTTGGTTGCATGTCTCACTGCTGGTGATCACATGCTGCTCCTCGGTAAACTCTTGGTTGTCAACTGTAACTGCCCAACTGTCATTTGGACAGTGGAGAAAGAGGGAGCGAGCGACAGAGATTGCCAAAGTGGATGCTATAAAAGAAGATATATTTTGGATAAAGTACTACAGAATTGCAATAAAAGCAGAAGAAGAAGGGAAGTGAAGATGAAGAAGAGAGTGCCAGACTCCAGAAGTGAGAGAACTTCCAAAGGATAAAAGCTGCGTAGAGAAGAAAGCAAAAATTAAGAAGAAGATGTAGAAGAGAAGACCACCTTCAGAAGAAATAAGAAGAGGAAATGCTGAGAATAAAAAACTAATCAGTGTAAGGAAGAAGCCCCCTAAGGATGGAAGGAAGAAAAGAAAAAGGATACAAGAACACCAAGCAAAGAAGAGAAAAGAAAGCCTCTCAGATGAGACCAGCAAATCTGAGAGCAAGAAGAAAACTAAAAATATAGAGAAAACCGGCTTAGAAGAGATGAAAAATCCTCAGAGCAGCAGAAGGACGTAGGAGCAGTATAAGCAGAAAAGAACAAGGAGCCCAGAAGATCTGTTGGAAGGTAAGGGGAATATGCAAGAAACATATTGCTTTAGTATTATTTTCTGTTATAACTTCTATCTAATGTATTAATTTGAGTCATTACAGTCAATTAACTGCCCACATTGGTAGGATGTTTGTTCTTTGGGGGGGGAGGGATTTGAAGACTTAGTAAAGAAGGCTTAGATTAACAGTTAGGGGTTAGTTAGTTAGTTAGTTAGTTAGTTAGTTAGTTAGTTAGTTAGTTAGGGTTAAATGGAAAATAGGAAACCACAAAAGGCCTAAAGAAAAACCCTCTTACACTTTATGCTAAGTATCTTCATAAATAAGTTTCCATATATGGCTAAATTTGAAGGTCAATCTATATTACAGAGAATATTTGTGGAACCCAAAATTCTATTTAGAAAGGTTACAACTCTCTGTTGTCACACACAGATCTCTGTGGGTGCTGCCTTAACTACAAATAATTGTTATTATTGTAATTAAATAGATACATTTATAAGAATGTGCTCTGCATAATATATTTTGATATAGGCTTTTGACTGAATTAGTTTGATCCCACAAGGTGGAAGTGCACAGAAGAAATCCCGTGTGGATAGGAAAAGGCCAGCCCCCCATGACATACAGAGTTACAAGTTCACTGAGAGCTAGGAGAAGGCACGTTCAGACAGGCGAGTGTGGGATCCATTATCTGGAAACCCTTTATCCAGAAAGCTCTGAATTATGGAATGGCTGCCTCCCATAAACTCCATGATATCTAAATATTCCACATTTTTAAAAATTATTTCCTCTTTCTCTGTAATAATAAAACAGTAGCTTGTACTTGATCCAAATTAAGATATAAATAGTCATCATTGGAAGCATATTGGGTTTGTTTAATGTTTATAGGATTTTCTAGTAGACAAGATACAGAGATCCAAATTATGGAAAGATCCGTTATCTGGAAAACCCCAGGTCCCAGGCATTCTGGATAACAGGTCCCATACCTGTACAATCAAACACTTGACAATGTCTTTAACATTCTGAATGCTGCTAACATCATGAATGACAGATAATTGATATTATATATTTAAAGGGTTGGTTCACTTTTAAGTTAACTGTTAGTATGTTATAGAATGGATGCTTTTCAATTGTTCTTTATTTTTCTTTTTAATTAATTGCCTTTTTCTTCTGACTTGTTACAGCTTTCAAATGGGGGTCCCTGGCCCAATCTAAAAACAAATGCTTTGTAAGGCTACACATTTTTTTCATTGCTACTTTTTATTACTCACCTTTCTATTTAGGCCCCCTCCTATTCATATTCCAGTATACTCGAAATTCGACTAGGAGTTATTTTAAAAAAAATTATTATTAAAAAAAAACCCACAGGACTGCATATTCTGATTATTAAATCATCTTGCTGTATCTGCATCTGGCTTATATTAATTGACTTGTGCTGTTTTGATAATTTATGACAATCCCTAAGCAGCCCAGACCACACTGAGCATGTGCACAGTCTTGGTATTGCAAAGATGTTTAATAAAGTTACAAGATGGTGACCCCCTGTGGCCAACTTTAAAAGCATAAATCATTTGTTTTATTAGGCTTGTGGTGCAGTAAGTTCATATTTATGTTTAGTATACAAAATACAGCATTTCTAGCCTTATTCTATTTTAGACTTTACTTCCCCTTTAAAGAGAAAGTGTATGATACACCCACAGTGCTGAGCAATACGTTGAGAAGCTCGGGAGTAGAAGAACAGACTTTTTGTGCATGACTGCAATGTTTTATAATAATACAGGAAGCATCTAATTACATCTGTAGATTAAAATGTCCGTCATTCAATGATTCAATGTTGATAAATGTAAAGTCATGCACCTAAGATGCAAAAATATCCAAGCCATGTATACCCTTAATTAGGCTGGACTAGACAAATCCATTATGGAAAAGGACCTTGGAGTCCTTGTAGATGATAAACCTGGCAATGCCAGTCAGCAGCATCAAGGGAAAATAAAGTTTTGAGCTGTATTAAAAGGGGCATTGATTCACAGGAGGAAGGGCTCATTCTTCTACTTTATAGAGCACTGGTAAGGCCCCATCTAGAATATTCTGTACAGTTTTGGTCTCCAGTGCTCAAACAGGACATTACTGAATTAGAGAGGGTCCAGAGAAGGGCAACTAAGCTAAAGTATGGAAAATCTTATCTATGAGGAAAAACTGGCCAAATTGGGTATGGTCACGCTGGAGAAGAGGCACTTAAGGGTTGATATGATAACTATTAATAAATATATAAGGGGATCATATAATAATCTCTCTAATGCTTTATTTACCAGTCTTTCCAGCTGACGGGAGGTCACCAATTCCAATTAGAAAAAAGAGGTTCCGGCTAAATATTTGGAAGAGCTGTGAAGATATCGAATTCTCTCTCTGAATCAGTCTTACAGGCTGATGCACTAGATATGGGTTGGATGGCTTTTTAGCAAGTGAGGGAATGCAGGGTTATGGAAGATAGCTCATAGTACAAGTTGATCCAGGAACTAGTCCGAATGCCATTTTGGAGTCAGAAAGGAATTTCCTTCCTCTGGACAAACTAGCAGTTAGGCAGGTTAAAAGGTTGAACTTGACGGACATGTGTCTTTTTTCAACCTAACTTACTATGTTACTATGTAAATTCGTGCACTTCTGTGTATTGCTTCTTGGGCCTTTGCTCGAATAAGGTGTGTGCACAGGAGCAAAAACAGGGCCCCACTGAATTGTATTAAAGGACAAGAAAAGTATGTAGGGATGTGAAAATCTTAGACACCCTTAGACATTAAAGACAGGCACATCCCTAGGTATATGGACGCCTAAAAGGTCCTTATGGGGACCTTGTGCTTATGTAACCCCTGTAGTTCACACAGTGTACACCAGATGGCACTGTGCCAGATTGTAAAAGGTTTAGGAACCATGAGGTCTGGGTCCATTGCTTTAGCCCAACCAAGCAGGCTGGAAGGGAATGGGTAGTGTCGACCATAGGCGCCTTGGCCCTAGTAATTAGACAGCTATACTCAATTATAGATCACTCTAGGAGTGATAGAGAGGTTATTTAGCTGGACAGCTTAAACTTACTCTACTTATCCTGGCTACCAAAACATAACAGTTTTGTCATTGGAGAAATACAATGCTGGAGTGGACTGGTGGTCATTCGTGTCATCATGTATGAAATGGCCATCGGCAGACATCCATTTGCCCCATCACTGGTTTTTGCACAGGAGTTGTTTGAGATTAAGGAGAAGAAGCTTGAATACCCACGTCACATGAGCCAGGAACTGCTGGACCTTCTGCCAAAGGTTAGTAGAAACAATTACACACTAGGAAGTAAAGTAATTGAATAATTACATTACTTACCCTTTCTGCACCTGTTGCATTTAAAATCTGTTTTTTTGTGGGGGGAAAACTGGATTCCCGACCTCCCTCCTCCAGATTATATCCAGATTCAGTCCCACCAATGTTAGCAGTGCTCTAACTTCAGTTTAGATGGCTTAAAATACTGTAGATTAATTTGATGGCCACTGATAAGTTGGACAGTTTGATGTTGGATGGTGCCTGTCTTAACAGCTATTATATTTCGATAAACGTTAATATTTCTTTTTTAGCTTCTGGAGATGAACAAGAACAGACGTTTAGAAGTAAATGGTAACATCAGGGAACACTTTTCTATGCCATAATCAACTGGAGTGAGCTGGAAAACAGAAAAATAAAGGCGCCTTTCCAGCCCAAACTTGGTTGGTTTTTTAAACACCATTCAGTATACTTCACTTTCTTTATATAGGGTAAGGTAAGTGGGGTAAGTATGCCATTAGGAATGTAAACTTTCTTTCTTTTCTATCACCTTTCTTTTACCATGTTGGTATAGATACGCTAAGGTATGTAGGAATATGAATGTTAGTATCTTCTTTCCTTTCCCATTCTTTTCTTCTAATATTTTCTCTCTCATCTTCCTCTAACCTTCTAAATCAATATAGGTTAAGTTAAAAAAAAAGTTGGGGGGAGGGATAAGTTATATAGGAATATAATTTTTGGATCTTCTTATCTTAACTCATCTTCCATTTTTTGCTTTTACCAATTTATTCTCTAAAAATATGGGAATAGGGATGGGGATAAAGGATATAGCATAAGAGATTTGGGGGTAAATTTTCTAAGCAATAAAAATTCGACAGCGATTGCTTCGCAGCCACACTTTGCCAGGAGAAAATTCACTCAGACAACAATGATTTACAAAAATGCAAAGTTGCGTCCAGGACACCGAAATCTGGTGAATTTTTGCTAGCGTTACTTCAGCAATCAAAGCAAAGATGCGCTAGCATTCATTTATGCCTAGTGCAACTTCGTTAGAGGTCTTCGCTCAGGCTAATTTGCGTACGGTTGGAAATTATAAAGTTGAATGGATGTTAAAGTTGCAGCAAATACATTACATTACACAAGTCCAGGGAACCTTAATAAAGACAATAGAGTTGTTATAATGCCCTACACATGACTCCACTGTATAGTTTATGTTCCATATGGGGGAACCGGTTACCCGAAAAAAAATTTAAGGACTTTTGCAGGCTATCACTCTGAAAAAAGGAAATTAGAAACTTTTTCCACTAAAAATATGATGTAAGTAAAAGAAGATTGGGGAAGATCTATGTACTCCAATGCACTTCGCCTGGTCTGAGTTGGTGAAGGCAAGTCTGGTGTAAGAGGTAACGTTCAGGAAAATCCGCATCTTAGTGAATTTGAGTATCGTCCATTCGCCAGAGTGAAAAGTCGCATGGCGATAGAGTGTGAATGACCGCTAGCGTCTGTCTCTTTCGCTAGAGAAGTTACGCCTGCACCCGTTAGTAAATCGGCGAAGTGCCTGAAAGTGTTAACGCTGGCGAATCGTCGCCAGCATTAGTCACTTTGCCCTTTAGTAAATCTGCCCTCTAGGGTTAGAGTCATTGGATATTTATATAGTAAAAGAGATATGGCAAACAAATATAAAGATGGGGTATGGGTATAAGGATATAGAATAATATATTTTTGTTTATAGGTGTAGTATAAGGGACATGTTTTTATACTTATGGGGTATAAGTGGTAAAAGAGATGTAAGTTATGGGTATAATGATGCTGAAGTAGATATTATTTAAATTATGACATATGAGTAATTCCTATCACTATAGGAAAAGTGATCTAGAATATGACAATAGTGTTCTGGGAAAAGAGATATATGATTATAATAATGGGATATGGGTACTATAGGGGGTTATATAGAAAGGGATATGGGAATAGAGATATAGCATAAGGGATAGACCGTATCCTAATAGACATGTGCAGCAAATCATATCAGTAAATAAAACACCACTTGCAGCTTATTTACTGTATGATTTGCTGCAATTATGAATGGTATGAAGTGGTGCTAGAATGCAAATAGCGATCCCCATTGCACCAATTTAGAAGACGAACATCGTTCACCTTCTGATTGGCTGTAAGTTTAGTTAAGATCACTATAAATATGTAGAAAAGTCTGATGAGGTTGTGTGTATGCTTGTGCCTCAATAGGAGGGAGTCATAATGCATCAAATGGCTCTGCAATTTACAGGCCCCTTTTTAAAAGAAAAATACAAATAAGCCCATTAGAATTGTGAATGTGATTGGTGTAAAGATTAGGGAGGCTCATGGTTTAGGATCAAATGAATACAAATAGACTAGGCAGAGCTGTAGGTCCCCAAATGCTGCCTAGCCACAACTCCATCCTTTCCCTCCCCGCTATGAATCAAATATTAGACAAATTAATTAGGCCCATTATAATCCTTATCTCCCATAACTAGGCCTTTTAGATAATATTAGTCAGTATAAAGTTGATCCAGGGACTAGTCCAGAGACTAGTCATTTTGGAGTCAGGAAGGAATTTTCCCCCCATCTTTAACAAATTTAAGATGGCTACAGGTAGGGTTTTTTGCCTTCCTCTGGATCATTTGTATTAAACCTAATGGACACGCTCACCTTCAATTACTAACAGTGTCCATAATTCACTGATAGGACCCAAGCCACATATCTAATCTTAACTCCGTACTGGATAGGGGACTACTGGGGGAAATTATATAGTTAGCAAAGCAATGGGTGCAATCCCAGTCCAAACTGACCATAGAATTTGCCACAGGTAAAGAGAAAATAGTGAGTGAGGGTGTGAGAGCATGTGTATGTGTGGAAGTGTGTGTGCTATTGTAGATATTGCATTGGGGAACTTTTGTTTCTTACACCTCCCAGTCTGATCTGAGGAGGAGGGGTCACATGTATGCTTATATCAGCCGGTGCCTGGCCAATTCAACCAACTGGCAGAGTGTAATTATAATAGTAATTGTAATAGAAAAGAGAAATTAATTTAAACTGAATGCATTTTCAAACTTTGCAGCAGTTATTGATAAAAAACATTAACATGGAGTCCTTTTCTAGAAAGCCCTAAGTTTTAAAGAAACTGTTGAGTGTGAAAATAAAACTGTTAGGCTGTGTAAAATAAAACATTTTCCATAGGGTTATCAAAAAATGGCATCTACAAAGGCTGGAGTAAAGGGATGTCAAAATTCCTCCTTTGCATCTCTACCCTTTTAGTCAGTCAATGACATAAGTTATTTCTGGGCAAATTGTAAAGGCTGGAGTGGAGGGATGTCTAACGTAAGAGCCAGACCATAACGTCTTCCTTTGCATCTCTCTACCCTGTTAGTTGGTGACAAGAAGGGGGCCACACAGCACATACATTCAGATAGTTTGCTTTTAATTCTGCTTAGCATGCTCAAGATCTAAAACAAACTAACTGAAAAGTTATGTCCCATATGCCGCCCCTAAAATTGGAGAGCATATCCAGTGGCCATAGTATGGCCTCCTTTATTGCTGATTGTTTCCACTCTCAACAAAGTTATAATAAACTGTAGTAAATGATGTAAATGGGTGCATTTAAACTTGTCAATTCATACTATACCATGTGATGTATGTTAGTTCTTTCTGCCCAGGTGGGCATGAATGCAATCACATATAAAACATAAATGTACACCAGGCCTCATGTCTAATACATTGTATATACATTGAGCTGCAGAAAGATGTTGGCACTTTCATACCCTGAAGTGGACAAACAAAAATGGTGTCTCTCCACTGTGTAACATGGGTTTTCATTATCCCCTCAAACATAATGAAGTGTCCATATACAGCAGGTAACTAGAATTAAAAGTAGGAACACTCTGAATCCAGGATTCATTTTAGAATTGCAATTTTTTTTACCACAAGTGGTTGTTTTGCCCATTAATAGATGCTGATTTGCAGGTTCATCCTAATTCCAATTATATAATGTGTATCCCTAATTAAAAGGAGGATTGTAATTCATTCTTAACAAATTCTTGTGTGGTTTATCTGGGTCCCATTACAAGAAGGTTAAGAAGCACTGGGCTAAGTACTACCTGTATTGGAGCTCTGGATATGACTGTGCTAATATTTTTAGAACATAATCGATTTATTGGAAATTATTTGTTCTACATAAGGGCTAGGCAAGAAAGACACAGACTCCAAAGAAGAGAAGACTTAAGCTTGCAGGAAAGGTTTCTGTTCCACACAGGAAATTGACCAAAGGCTGAGTCAGATACAAAGATAAACCAAGGATTACTAGTAAGGAAGGGTTATAGGATGAAGCCACTAAAGGCCACTAATAAGTTACAGAATAGTACATGTTATTATAACAATTCTTTATTTAAATGGCACCAACATATTCCACATTGGTTTACTGAGAAGTGAATAATTTACATGAGTGTCATGAGAAACTAAAGCAACTGGACATTCTGAGTAATCTTGAAAATGTTGCACCACTTATTCAAGCGGGTGAAGAAGAATATTGTTTCATAAAATATGGCTGCACTCTGCACCTCACATTGAGTATAAAATCACTTACCTACAATTTTCGATATACTGTAGCAGTAGAGGTACAGGTCAATCAGTAGCATAGGCATATCTGTCAGGATCTATTATAGGTCAAGAATATGAAGGAAACCCTGGAGGCATACCTTTCACAAACAATTGTCCACACTAGCCCCTTGCAAAGTTCCATATTTATTTGCCCCAAATAACTTAATTTTTTTAGAGGAACCCTGAAGAATATCAAGCTATGGTCCCTATACTCATTCAGCTGATAGCATCAATATCTCCCTGTCTCCTATGTACTGCACATGCACCTATAGAGATGCAAGGGAAAATCTGCATATTTAGTTGGTTATGCATAATTTATTATTCCCCCAAATAGATTGCCACAAATCATGATCATGGTCTGCTTTTCCTTTAATAAAAGAGCTTTTTATGCAAAACTGACTATGAGGAAAATTGTGGGGACTGCAACTGCACTTGAGGCCTAAAATGTCTGCCCGATTGATTGAAATAATAGAAAGGCAGCTATACGGTGCTTACTATTCATCCTTTCAGCTTGTCATCCTGTGCATGGCTATGTTAAGTATTCTGACTACCTGTATTATTTTTTTCTATATTTTTTTAATGCTACCACCTTGTGCTAAGAGCAAGTGAAACATTCATTGTTATGCCCCCCCCCATCCCTATGAGGCGATAGGCTAATACATTGTTTTAAACAACAGCAGTCATGTCTCTGTCCTTAGCAACACAGCAAAAACAGTTTGGGTCACTAGGGATTACATATGATCTCTTGCTAGGAAATAAAAATAAATGTAAATGAGTGGGAATATGATTCATGCTTTTATAATTTCTTGCCTTTAATTTGCCATTATGTTTTCTTCTGATAATTTTTATGGTCCCAAAACGATAGTTCCTATTTTTGGGGTTAATAACAGACCATCCGAAGGATGAAAGTGACACAAACTTTATGAGGCTGCTATGTAATTAGCACTCCACGTGTCCACCACCCTGTAACCCATCAAGGGGGTAAGGAGCAGAAGTCCTCCATAGTGTCATATCACTAATTGGAAGGAAGGATGCAGCAACATTATATTCTCTATGTTTATGTCTGCTTTGAATTGTAAGAGATTTCTAAAATGTCATCATTTCTTACTGGCAATGTCTGGGTGGGGGGCTCAGGAGGTAAAAGGGGTGGCAAGCCACTGACTGATAAGCAGGTGTCTTTTTCCATCTAAACATCATGTGACTGGCTGTAGTGATGCATTCATGAAATATAGTACCAATATCCTGTATTAAATTAATGCTTTTGTTAATGGTAGATGGTGTTGTTGGAGTTGGTCTGTTTTGGGGTGTGTTACCTTTGCGTTAAGTGGGCGAGAGATGGTGCGTATAACCCCTTATAGCTTCACCTAGAGTCAAACATGTCTGAAGTTGCCATTTCCATGACAATATTCATTAATGTATAATGTTTAATCCAGTTAATAAGAACAGCAGGATAGATAAAAATCTATATATATAGAAATATCAGTCTCTGAATATTCCCTCACTAATTGAGTTCCTAAATGTTCCTTTAGGTTGTACAGGTATGGAATCACTTTTCTGAAGCTGATTTCCAAAAAAAGCTGGGAATTATGGGAAGGCCATCTCCCATAGCTGCTATTTTGAGCAATTTGTTTTTAATGATTTCCTTTTTCTTGTAGTAATAAAATAGTACCCTGCACTTGATGGTAACTAAGCTGGCAAAACAATCCTTTTGGGTTTATTTAATGTTCAAAAGATTTTTAGGAGACTTAAAGGGATACTGTCATGAGTAAACATGTTTTTTTTAAAAAACACATCAGTTAATAATGCTGTTCCAGCAGAATTTTGGGGCTAGACATATTGTCAATTTCCCAGCTGCCCCCAGTCATATGACTTGTGCTCTGATGAACTTAAATCACTCTTTACTGCTGTACTGCAAGTTGGAGTGATTTCACCACCTCCCTTTCTCCCCCAGCAGCCTAACAACAGAACAATGGGAAAGTAAAGAGATAGCAGCTTCCTAACACAAGATAACAGCTCCCTGGTAGATCTAAGAACAGCACTCAATAGTAAAAGTCAAGTTCCATCCTCAAGTGCAGGCACAGGTCACATGACTGGGGCAGCTGGGAAACTGACAATATGTCTAGCCCCATGTCAGATTTCAAAATTGAATATAAAAAAATCTGTTTGCTCTTTTGGGAAATGGATTTTAGTGCAGAATTCTGTTGGAGCAGCACTATTAACTGTTTTGTTTTGGAAAAAACATGTTTTCCCATGACAGTATCCCTTTAAAGGAGAAGGAAAGGTTAATAATCATGCTGGCTGAAAACAAAGACATTCTGTTTAAGCACCTACTGTGCAGAGCGAATCCCATCTCTCTCTCTTCAGTAAGACGTAAACGTGCTGCCTGCATGATCCAAGTCACAGGGTTGGGTGACTTGGTCAAAATCCTCTTCTGTTCCTCCCCCGCTGCCTCTGGCATTTTTTTGTACTGCTGCGCATGCTTGTAATTCGACTCTCCCTTATCTTCTTGCATGAAGCGCTCCTGTCTTCATTTGCATGCACAGCATACTGGCACAGTGAGCCCGCCCCCCAGCCAACAGGAATGGAATTTCCCCGTTGCCATGACGACACTCTACTATTTCATGTCAGCGACCGGGATTCTAGTCAGCAGAATGCACGGAGGAGCTGCAGACAGGATCATACAGAGGAGAGGGGCTGCAGGCAGACTTTTAATGATGATATATGGGTGGTTTTGAGCCCGTGTATAATTCTTTGTAACTATGACACGTGACTGGGGTAGGGAATTTTCGGCACATGCGCATTACTGGCAGAAGGCAGCCGCACATCCTTTAGCAAGATGGCGTCGCTGTTCAAGTAATCGGCTTGTGAAATTGATGCACTGATATTTTACTAAGATAACGTTTTTGAGGGAAAAAAACATAGCGATCTTGGTGTACAGTCTGAGGACTATTGAAGGGGACTGTTTGTAAGATTTGCCTTTCCTTCTCCTTTAATCTTAACTCAGAAGCTCTAGTGAGAAACCCAGCCCATTAACCTACACCTATAAATCATTCCCTGTTTTAAAGGCTGAATGGCAGCTTTAGGAAATATTTGCCTACAATGTTACAATGTGATTTTAATAGCTTTTCATTATGTGTTATCACTTATCAGGCCAGCCCCTGCCAATGTTTTGCACCAAATTCAGCATTCAGTTCAGAATCCAGCTGAATCCATTAGTTTTTCAGCAGGAGTTGGATTCAGACAAATCAAAGTGCCAGGCCAAACCAAATCCATACTTTAAATACCATGCTACCATGGTTGTGAATTTGCATTGGTAAACAAGGCTTCTGGTTTGGGATTCGGCAGAATACTGCTTCACAGTATGATGCCACCACCGGGCCTGGACTGGGATTCAGAAGGTGGTTCCACGAAGACCTGAATTTGGTGGGTACTTAAATACCAACCAACCAAATAACTACTTATCCAACCAAAGGGATAAGTTTGTAGGTATTTGTTCTTGGTGGTTTCATGAAAATGAATATTAGAAGTAACACAATTATCAATAAAACTATAATCACGATGGAAAGGAGCAAAGATATTTTTTGCTCCTATGTTCTAGTTTTTTGGTTATTTGTGCAATTCCCATTGGATAGCTATGGCCCACTGAGTTCAGCCCTATGACATGCCAGGTTTAACATATACAATAAAATGGACCTTCCATAACAAGATTACTGAACAAAGCTCAGCTATAATATGAGCACCTCACAATGGTATGTAAAAATGAGTTAAAATAGAGGATAGAGCATTAGGCTATGCACACACGTGTGGATTTTCACTGTGGTCCATGGCGCAGTTTTTAAAAGGCCAACTGCAGTGTAAATACGCTAGCGTAATGTGACATTGCCTAAACTTGAAACCACTAGTGTATTTACACAGCGGTCGGCTTTTTTTAAAAAAAACGCAGTGTGAATCCATATGTATCCATAGCCTTTCATTGTGGATTTATATAAAAAAAGTAGTTCACCTTTAAATTAACTTTTAGTATGTTATAGAATGTCTTGTTCTTACCAAGTTTTCAGTTGGTCTTGGGTTTTCATAATTTTTTTATTATTTGCCTTCTCTTCTGCCTCTTTTAAGCTTTCACTGACCCCGGCAGCCAAAAACATCTGTTGCTCTGTGAGGGGACAATTGTACTGTTTTGTTACATTTTATTACTGTTGTGGCCATTTTCTATTCATCTCTAAGTCTTTCATTCAAACCACTGCCAGGTAAATAGTACCCTAGAAACCAGATAGCTGCTGGAAATACTAGAGAGCTGCTGAATAAAAAATGAAGACTAACTGCAAACATCCCCAATATATCAGTATACATCATGCATCTCTTTAAAGAGAAGGCTAAGTAAATGCTTATTTCCTCCCACAACCCAATTTATGTACCTTATCATACAGCTTATTCTATTAGTAAAGAGGGAGAATATATAGGCAATTATCTAAGAAAATAGCATTTCTTAATAAAGTAAATTGGAAAAGGAAAGTGTCACGGTCGGCACCGAATACCAGAACAAATGCCAAGCACCCTGGTCTCGGCTCGTGCTTCACCTGTAGTGTGACCGCCTTTGGCCTCAGGAGGAGCTACTTGGATGCCACCAGGACTTAAACGAGAGGTGCAAGGCTAAAGGTTCTGGATAGGCAGAGGGGCACAACTGTTAGCTAGAGTCTTTTAGCTAACAGTTGTGCCCCTACTGTTAGCTGTTAACTGTTAGCTAGTTTTCAAACTGGAAATTTTGCTTGTAGCTGGATGCGATACAGTGACTGTCCAAAAGCTGAGAGTGTCAGTGGAACAAGATCTGCTTTGCGCATCGGGGTAAGTTTGCTTGTGGCAATGCTGATTGTACTTGGGACCTTCACCTCCTCCCGGGTAATTGATCCGCCCTGGCGCATTGGGAAGGACCCCACTTATCAAAGTTGACTGTGCGCTGGATTAGCACTGGGCGCAGGAGCAGAGGAGGTGCAGCGGAGCAGGGAAAAGGAAAGCTGTATCGCATCCAGCTACAAGCAGGCCCGGACTGGCAATCTGTGCGTTCTGGCGTTCTGGGGCTGCTATAAGGTTCCATAGAAAGTCAGTATTTAGTGGGCTGGTGGGAGTTGTTTGGGCCTCTGTGTGGGCTGATTGGGCCTCTGTGTACCTGAAATGCCAGGGCCTATTTTAATTCTCAGTCCGGACCTGGCTACAAGGCACACGTAGGTCTGTTAGCTAAACGGAATGCAGGCAGATACAAACGCTATCGAAACAATCGCTCATGTGCAATTGTCTGGCTCGCTGCCAGCCCAGTGCAGGAAACGGAGCAGGAGCGACCGGGGCAGGGAGCGGTGGAGGAGGAGGGGGCCTGGCTAGTCGCTGATGATAAGCAGCCGCCGCTGCCAACATTGATTTACAGCTCCCTCCACCGCCTCCACTACTACCACTTCCTCCAGTGTCCAGGTGGGCGCTTCTCATCTATAGTGGGGGAGGAGGAGGGGGCCTAAGCAGTCACTGCATCTCATCGCAGGCATGAGGCATCCATCTTGCTCCTTCACACGCTGTCAGTAGAGTAGCCAGTTAGGAGAAATCGAGCCCAGCAGATTCGATGGTCGCCCTTTCGCCTTTTCTGTACAGGACAGGAAGTGCAGTTTCCTTAAGTTATTTCTTAATAAAGGCTTTGTGATTTTAAATGTTACTGGTCCTTTAAGGATTTGTTGTCATTCCTGGCAGTCATGTATAGGGAAAGAAAATCAAAAGCATGGGCTAGAACCACGCTAGCGGCAATATCTCATTTCTCGATAGCAGAAGGTAAACCAGATAATGCACAACCCAATAATTAGGAAAATTATAAAGGGATGGGCAAGAGTTGAGGGCCCTAGAGTGGATAAGAGAGCTGAAAGTGGAAAGTAGGTTGCGGCTGATTCTGAGTGCATTGGAGGAGGTATGATTGGACCAGTTCAAAGGCCTACTGTTTAGGGCGGCATTCACACTAGCATTTGGAGGAGCCTTTTGGATAAGTGAATTGGTGCCTCCTTCAAAGAAGGCAATTGGAAAAGGTTTAATGTATAAGCATGCCCTGTGATGGGGAACAACCCTGGGGGGGGGGGTCAATTGCCTATAGGGTTGCCACGTTTTCTGGAAATTCAGAAGGAAATTAGAAAATTCAAAAAAGATTAGAACATGTTAGGATAAATAAAGGTCTGGGCTGGATGGTATTCATCCCAGGGTACTAAGAGAGCTTAGCTCTGTGATTGCCAAACCTGTTTACTTAATTTTTCAGGATTCATTGAAGCATGATGCCAAGAGAATGGTGAATTACTAATGTGGTGCCACTTTCCCATTCTCAGCCTCAAACATATAGGTCAGTTAGTCTGACATCAGTTGTAGGAAAGCTTTTGAAGGGTTAATAAAGGGAAAAATACTCAACTTTATAGCAAATCATAATACTATGAGTTTTTTGCAAGCATGGTTTTATGCATAATAGATCTTGCCAGACTAATTTAATTTCTTTTTATGAGAAGGTGAGCAGGGACCTCAATTCTGGGATGGCAATGGATGTGATTTACTTAGCATTTGATACAGTGCCACACAGAAGGTTACTGGTTAAATAAAGGAATGTTGGCCTGGAACATAGTATTTGTACCTGGATAGAGAACTGGCTAAAATATAGAGTGGTGGTAAATGGAACATTTTCCAATTGGACCAGTGTTGTTAGTGGGGTACAGCAGGACTCTGTACTTGGTCCTTTGCTTTTCAACTTGTTTATTAATGACCTGGAGGAGGGCTTTGAAAGTACAGTTTTTATTTTTGTTGATGATACAAAATTGTGCTTTGAAAGTACTGTTTTTATTTTTGTTGATGATACAAAATTGTGCAGAAATTTAGGTTCTATGCAGGATACTGCCACTTTGCAGAGTGATTTGACTAAGTTCGAAAACTGGGCAGCAATCTGGAAAATGAGGTTCGATGTTGATAAATGCAAGGTTATGCACTTTGGCAAAAATAATATAAATGCAAGTTATTCACTTAATGGCAGTGTGTTGGGGGTTTCCTTCATTGAGAAGGATCTAGGGTTTTTTTGTAGAGAACACATTGTCTAATTCTGGGCAGTGTCATTCTGTGGCTACTAAAGCAAATAAAGTTCTGTCTTGCATAAAAAGAGCATTAACGTAAGGGATGCAAACATAATTATGCCTCTTTATAGGTCCATGGTAAGGCCTCATCTGGAGTATGCAGTGCAGTTTTGGATTTCAGTCCATGAGCTGGAGAGAGTGCAGAGATGTACAACTAAACTGGTTAGAGGGATGGAAGACTTAAATTATGAGGGTAAACTGTCAAGGTTGGGGTTGTTTTCTCTGGAAAAAGGCTCTTGCAAGGTTTACTCTTTACAAGTACATTAGATGACATTATAGACAAATAGCAGGGGACCTATTTACCCTTAAAGAGGATCACCGTACCAGAGGCCACCCCTTCAGACTAGAGGAAAAGAACTTTCATTTGAAGCAGCATAGGTGGTTCTTCACAGTGAGGACAGTGAGGTTGTGGCTGATTCTTCAAATGCTTTTAAGAGGATTTCTTGGACATACATAATATTAATTATTGATATCAAGTATTGTTATAGTGATAATAAACTCTATAGTTAGTATACATAATATATATATAATTTATGTGAACGTATGGAGGGGGTGTGTGTATGTATGCTGTGTGTCATTTGGAGGGGTTGAACTGGATGGACTTTGTCTCTTTTAAACCGATTTAACTATGAAAATATGTAACCTGAAATAATATAGCCACGTGTTATATTGCTGTCATTTAATTAAATTTATCATAAGAGGTCTTTAGGAAACAGGAAAGGAGTTTTGAATTAAGTAACAAAGAGAATTCTTCTGGGAGCAGGAAAATAATGTAATTCCTACCAGGAGAGATTATGACCCCCAACTAATTAATTATAAGAAGGCTTAGACATACTTTAGGGTCTTTAAAATTTGCTAAATTATTAAATTATGAGTTATGAATGCACTAATATTCATTCACTGACAGATTTAGGTTGCAGGAGAAAGTGGTACAGATAAAGCGTTCAAGGTTGTTGAGACGAGTCCAACACTTCCATTAATTCCAAGCATAAGTCATATATGAGGCTGGAAACTTAATACAGGAATTATGAAATCAGCAGGGCCAGAAATGGGGGTAAGCAGAGTAAGCACGTGCCTAGGGCACAAAACTTAGGGGGAGCCAGGCACATACCTTTCACTGCTGCCTACCCCAGTCTGGTCTGCAAAGTCCGGCTAGTTTTGCTTGTTTGTGCACGTGTGCGCACTTACGATCGGTGAGGGGGATGATCCTGCCGGTCAGTGTGCAAGGGCACACTCACGTCTATGCGCGCAGGCACACTCTCATGTAAATGCAGGCTGCGGAGGGGCCGATGGGGCCAGCCGGGTTGCCTTCTCTTCCGGCTTCTTCTGTCTTCAAATTTCCTGGGGGAAAAGACGCATGCGCAGTAGAAAAAGCCAAATTATTAGTTAAAGTTAGTCTTATCACTCTAATGTGCATGCGCAGCTGCAAGAAGACAGAAGAAGCGCTCTGTGGTGCTCACTGGAATAACCCCGGGCAGGTGCAGTTTTCTGCTGATAGGAGCACCGCCCTGGGTTTCAGGTAAATAATTGCATTCACTTGGACATTTGGCACCCCCAAGTGGTTAATGACTTTCCTTCTCCTTTAATATAGAGAAATTTTCATCTGCAGCAGACAATAGTAAGAGGAATACATTGTCTATTGAATCAAGAAGGTTAAAAGCTGTGATCTACAAGCTATGTAGGCATTATTAGTGTGAAAAGTTGCACTAGATAGCAAACTAGATAGCTGTTATATAACTTTGTTCATCAGACAATCATCACTTTCAAAAACCTGAAATACTTGTGTATTACCAAGAGAAGGAGATTTTGTTACATATTATAGTGTACATATTTCAAAATGATCAAAAGAGGCATAAAAGAATATGGTACAGTTATAGAATCCCTTATCCAGAAACCTATTATCCATTGTTTCCTTTTTCTCTGTAATAATAAAACAATACATTGTACTTGATCTAAACTAAGATATTATTAATCCTTATTGGAGGCAAAACCAGCCTATTGGGTTTATTTAATATTTAAATGATCTTGTAGTGGACTTAAGGTGTGAAGATACAAATTATGGAAAGATCCGTTATCCAGAAAACCTCAGGTCCCGAGCATTCTGGATAACATGTCCCATACCTGGTATTACAACAAACCAGGCACAAGAAACATTTTCTTCACACTGTGCTGAAAGATTTTGGAATCGTACTGCCAAATGGCTTAACCCTCTCATCCTCAAGAGCTAGGAAGCATCTACAAGCAACGTCTCCATGTGGTACTGGAAGCATCATATTTCTCCTAAGTATTGTCTGTCTTCAGTGTGAGCTTCTATGTGAGTAACAAACTGGCCTTTACAATAGAAAAAGTCTTAGAATAAAGATGTGGTAAAGTATGGAACTGGGAGGAATATTCCAATCCAAACAGCACTTGGTCTAGCATACAGGGTTATTTCAGGACAGCATGTGTGCGTGTGCAGTGAGAAACCCTGACATTCGGTAGAGCCAAGCTACTGTCTGTATGGGCAGCTCACACAAATTCAACAGATGGTTTAATACAAAAGTAGATATGCCGGATCCTTATGCTCAACTGAAGAGATATTGTTCTAATCCTGGCACCTCAATAATATTAACTTTAATATCTCTTCCATATTATCAAAGGGTATCCCACTTTCCATTTCATAATCTTTCAGAGATATTATTAGGAATATCTATTTTGTAATATTGCATTCAATGTCTTCATCCTTATTATTAAGGAGGGGTGTTCAGGCTGCATGTAGCCCTCCAAGAAATATGTATGGCTGCCAGCCTGTAACGGTTGGCACCCCGAATCTAGAACCAATGCCAAGCACCCTGGTCTCGGCTTGTGCTTCTGCCTGTAGCAGCCACCTTTGGCCTCGGGAGGAGCCGTCAGCTACTCAGATGGTGCCAGGCCTTAAAACAAAAGGTGCAAGGCAAAAGGTTATAAACAAGCGAAGGGGCACAACTGTAAGTAAAGTCTTTGGGCAGACGGTTGTGGTACAAGGCGTAAGGCAAAATCGTAGTCAGATCAGGCTGGGTCGAGGCAGGAAGTGAATAAGCGTAGTCAGGCAGGCAAGGGTCAAACCAGGAGATCAATCAGAAGGGATTTAGCAGACGAGGTAGTCGGTATTCAGGCAAGGGTCAGGATCCAGAGGTCAGAATAGTCAAAAGCCAGGCAGGCGATCACAACAGGAATTAAAAACAGGTTCAGACAGATAGCTTAAGCTCAAAGCACTAGGAACAAACTCCTATAATGGGCAAGGTCCAGTAATCAAAATAGGCTATTTATACCTTTAAATTTCACACCATTGCGCGCTGGCGTCATCACACCAGCATGCCTACGCCTTTAAGAAACGCAGAGGGGCGCGCATGGGCCCTAAGTGTCCAGCGCCGGCGTGTGAGGGAGACCGGAGCGGTGTGGTGGGCGTCCCCGCTTATGGCGCAGCGGGCGTCCCCGCCGCACCGGGTAAGTCTTCACATAGCCTTTTCATAGTGCTCAACTGATTTCAATAGACAATGTTATAGTATAATATGACTGTGAAGATGTAGTGTAGTGAATAACTGGCACACTATAGTATGGTTTTAAAGCCTTTCTTGCTGTTGATCTAGCATGGATTGAGAACATTTAAGGACATATTGAAGTCTGCAAAAACTCCTACATTAAAAACTGCAAAATGGCCTTGAGATGATATTTGACAAATGTCTATGGAGCAGCCAAAAAAATTGGTATAAACAAGCCTGAGCGATAAAGAGATGCTTTGCTGGTACAACACTTGTTATTCAGGTGTCTTCTTGTAAGCTGATGCATCAAGAAGTGTATTAAACAAACAGTGTTTGCCATTTGGATCTGCTTACGTAGGTGCAGGAATACAGCACCACTTTCAATGATACAGAACCAACAGTTGAGTGTAACAGAGGAAACACATTACAGCTACCTTTCCATTACAAAAAGGTATAGCCATGTAAATTAGAGTTCTGAATGAGAAGGGACCCTCCACATTATGCTCGATTATGGATCACTAGGTGCTAGACGCTTAGCGCTCCAGTCAGAAAGTATGCGTGCGCAATCTTCAGCGAGGGTGGGGGCGCCGGAGGAAGCTGGCCTCCGGGCGCCCTCATCTGAAATCCGCCCCTGAATGTGTCTAATATTGTCTGGCAATGCAATGGTTTACTCTTCAGCTGTGCACAAAAAATTATTTCTAACACACATTGCAGTTGATTATTAAAGGAGTTTGAGTTAAATTTTAGTATGATAGTAGTAGAGAGTAATATTCTGAGACAATATGCAAATTGTTTTAATTTTTTATTACCCAAAGTTTTTGAGTTATTTAGCTTTCTATTCAGCAGTTCTGCAGTTTCAGGAAACTGGTTGCTAGTGTCCAAATTAACCTAGCAATCATGCATTGATTTGATTAAGGGACTGGAATATGAATAAAAAAATAGCAATAACAATATATGTGTAGCCTTACAGAGCGCATGTTTTTAAACGGGGTCAGTGACCCCTATTTGAAAGCTAGAAAGAGTCAGAGGAAGAAGAAGGCAAATAATTTAAAAAACTATTAAAAATAAATGACGAAGACCAATGGAAAAGTTACTTAGAACTGGCCATTCTATAACATACTAAAAATTAACCTCCTCTTTAAGACATTTCAGCACATGTTAACAAGTGCAGTTTCATTTACTGGGAAAAAGTAACTAGTATTTTCATACTTAAAGGTAACCTGTCATTAGAAAACATGTTTTTCTCAAAACGCATCAGTTAATAGTGCTACTCCAGCAGACTTCTGCACTGAAATCCATTTCTCAAAAGAGCAAACAGATTTTTTTATATTCAATTTTGAAATCGGACATGGGGCTAGACATTTTGTCAATTTCCCAGGTGCCCCTGGTCATGTGACTTGTGCCTGCACTTTAGGAGAAAAATGCTTTTTGGCGCGCTGCTGTTTTTCCTTCTCAATGTAACTGAATGTGTCTCAGTGGGACATGGGTTTTTACTATGGAGTATTGTTCTTAGATCTACCAGGCAGTTGTTATCTTGTGTTAGGGAGCTGCTATCTGTTTACCTTCCATTGTTCTTTTGTTTGGCTGCTAGGGGGGAAAGGGAGGGGGTGATGTCACTCCAACTTGCAGTACAGCAGTAAAGAGTGATTGAAGTTTATCAGAGCATAAGTCAAATGACTTGGGGCAGCTGGGAAATTGACAATATGTCTAGCCCCATGTCAGATTTCAAAATTGAATATAAAACAATCTGTTTGCTCTTCTGAGAAATGGATTTCAGAGCAGAATTCTTCTGGAGCAGCACTATTAACTGATTCCTTTTGAAAAAAAAATATTTTCCCATGACAGTATACCTTTAAAAATGTTTATTGCTTAATAAATAGTAATAATTGTAGCCCAAACATGAAAATCACATACTGATAAAATCTGCTATGTACAAAGTTTGATTGGGTGGATGATCCTGATTGTCAACTACAAGAGTCCTCTGCACTCAACCCATTATCAATATATTTAAGACAGAGACATTTTGTGCATACTGCTACTAAAAAATGCCTTACCCTTTAAACAACACAGGGATTGTTTGTCCATATATTGCAATATATTTAAGCTGGCCAACTACGTCAAATTCATCCCATATATGGCTAGTCCTACGCTTCATTTTCATCTGATTCATTAAGAATTCAATTGCTTAATTATACATTTTGCAAAGGGACTAAGTTTTACCTGTAACTTACTAGCTGCTTTCAAAGTAAAACTCCCAAACTTGGCTGCCCTTTTATTATACACCAGTGGGATCACCTGACTATAGCTGGGAAGGGTGGGAGCTACAACATGGAGCTGGTCACTGCTCCTGTATAACTATAACAAACAAGGGAAAGTTGTGCTCACCACTATTTTTTAAAACCATTAGGCGGGGGTGCAATGAGGGTGTGACCACAAAATACATATAGTCAACTACAAGAGTCCTCTGGACAAGCAATCCTTGTGTTGTTTAAAGGGTAAGGCATTTTTTAGTAGCAGTATGCACAAAATGTCTCTGTCTTAAATATATTGATAATGGGTTGAGTGCAGAGGACTCTTGTAGTTGACTATATGTATTTTGTGGTCACACCCTCATTGCACCCCCGCCTAATGGTTTTAAAAAATAGTGGTGAGCACAACTTTCCCTTGTTTGTTATAGTTATACAGGAGCAGTGACCAGCTCCATGTTGTAGCTCCCACCCTTCCCAGCTATAGTCAGGTGATCCCACTGGTGTCTAATAAAAGGGCAGCCAAGTTTGGGAGTTTTACTTTGAAAGCAGCTAGTAAGTTGCAGGTAAAACTTAGTCCCTTTGTAAAATGTATAATTAAGCAATTGAATTCTTAATGAATCAGATGAAAATGAAGCGTAGGACTGGCCAGATATGGGATGACTTTGACGTAGTTGGCCAGCTTAAATATATTGCAATATATGGACAAACAATCCCTGTGTTGTTTAAAGGGTAAGGCATTTTTTAGTAGCAGTATGCACAAAATGTCTCTGTCTTAAATATATTGATAATGGGTTGAGTGCAGAGGACTCTTGTAGTTGACTATATGTATTTTGTGGTCACACCCTCATTGCACCCCCGCCTAATGGTTTTAAAAAATAGTGGTGAGCACAACTTTCCCTTGTTTGTTATGATGATCCTGATTGATAAGTTTGAACCTTGGAACAGCTTCTCTTTGCTTTCTTCAGTCAGCCCCATCGAGAAGAACAATAGAGAAGTGGTTATACAGTGTAAGGCCACCAGTACAGAAACCATATTTTCAGCCTCTGGACTGATCTGTTGGATACCAAAGCAATTTGGACAGTGTATGCCTCAAGACAATGTGAAAATCCCTCTAACATTTCAAAATACAGCTTAACAAGTAATAATAAATAAAAAAGTACTCAACTCAGACCTGTTGAGTTCATGTAGAAGTCAATGGCAAATGTCCCTTTGATATCCTGATCTGCACTGGGTGTTAAATCTGAAAAGAAGCAGGTATCTATGACAAATCCATAAATGTGTACAATCCCGTTTTTTACACTGCGCAAGAAATTTTCGGAAAAATGTATTAAACAAGAAATTTTCGGAAAAATGTATTAATCAATTGGGGGAAAAGTCAGTGCGGATATGGTCGGAGGATTTTTCAGAAAATAGTGAGAGCTATTTGGATTTTGATGAATAACCCCATAAATGTGATAAACCTGTAACTCAGTAACAGAAGTATCCAGTCTGACTGACTCTGACACAGAAGAAGCATCAGCTGACTACCACTTACTCTGTTTACTACTTAGGGTCCTTGACCCCATAAATAAAAATACAAATTCTAGCACAGTATAGATTTTTTGATTGTATTATTTATATATTTTATGACCTATAATTCTACTTAGGCAGTTTCCTATTTATCTTCTTGTTTGTCACAAAGAGGTAGGAAAGGGGAAGAAAATGAAATGTCTCATAAATGGGTATAGTGTCGGGAGAATGGCTTAGGAGTAGAGGGATGAGACATTATGGTACATGGGATACCATTCTAAACAAGAGAATATGGCACATGGGGTGGCGGAGAGGAGACAATGGTACTTTAGAGAGGAATAGGGAATAAATAGAGAATATAGAGCAACAGCAAAAAGTTTTCCTCCAAAAAAACAAAAGGTAGTTAAAAGTGGAGGCCTAACGCGTTTTGTGCCTGTTGGGGCAATTACTCATAGGCTAGCTAACCTATGAGTAAGTGCCCCAACAGGCATGAAACGTGTTAGGTCTCCACTTGTAATGTCCTAATAAATGTACTTGTAATTTTAATTACCTTTTGCTTTATTTTTTGGAGGAAACTCGTAACTTTTTGCAATTGCTCTATATACATACACCTATAAACTGGGATGAACTGTTCCCCTTTATGATTTTTTGTTTTTTCTATTGGACTTACTACACTGTGGTTGTAGTGTATTTGTCTGTGACTTTACCACTGGAGTAATATTCAAACCCCCCCATGTGTATGAGTGGCAATCTGTCTGAAAACTGGCGCATATGGGCCCAGAAATTTACACTATATCTTACAGTAGCAGGCTGGAGCAAAAGCCTGAGCCCACAAAGATTGCATTGATACTGCACAGTATTGGGTATGAGGCACTGGAGGCGTATAACACCATGGGGATTGCACAGACACAAGCTGCAGACGGGTACATAGTTACATAGTTAAATTGTGTTGAAAAAAGTCCATCAAGTTCAACCCCTCCAAATGAAAATCCAGCATCCATACACACACCCCTCTCTACTTTTAATTAAATTCTATATAACCATACCTATACTAACTATAGAGCTTAGTATCACAATAGCCTTTGATATTATGTCTGTCCAAATAATCATCCAAGCAATTCTTAAAGGCATAACTGAATCAGCCATCACAACATCACCTGACATGTGCATTCCACAACCTCCCTGTCCTGACTGTGAAAAACCCCCTACGTTGCTTCAAATGAAAGTTCTTTTCTTCTAGCCTAAAGGGGTGGCCTCTGGTATGGTGATCCACTTTATGGGTAAAAAGGTCCCTGCTATTTGTCTATAATGTCCTCTAATGTACTTGTAAAGTGTAATCATGTCCCCTCGCAAGCGCCTTTTTTCCAGAGAAAACAACCCCCGACCTTGACAGTCTACCCTCATAATTTAAGTCTTTCATCCTTCTAACCAATTTAGTTGCACATCTCTGCACTCTCTCCAGCTCATTTATATCCCTCTTAAGGACTGGAGTCCAAAACTGCACTGCATACTCCAGATGAGGCCTTACCAGGGACCTATAAAGAGGCATAATTATGTTTTCATGTTTTACATTGACTCTGTGATGCAAGCATTTCAAGCCTATTTTCAGCCCAAAAGGAATGTTATATTTGAAAGACACCAGTTTTGGACCCATACTTTTGTAGAAAATCAAGGCATAGACAGATTTGTTACTGAACTGAAACTAAAAGCTAACTGTGAATTCAAAGATCAGGAGGAGTGCTTGAGAGAGAATAGTCTTCAGTATTACAAATCCCTGTTTAAAGGGGAAGTTGCTTGAATGCAGAGAGTTAACTCTAGAAAGGACAATTGAAATATGTAAAGCTAAAGAAATAATATCAGCTCAAACAACTGCAATGGCAAGTGCCACTATAGACAGCAGTGTTCATGCTATACAAATCACACCCAGGGAAATCAGGTCCAACAAGCTGCAACATGTCCACAGCAAGAACCAACAGAGGATCATTCTGAACCCAGTACAGAAGATTCTGCTGAGCCCCATCATATCACAGTCACAAAAAGTGGTCGGATAGTAAGGGCACCCAACCATTATAAAGACTTTGTTTAAGATTAATGTTTGCAATTATGCTATTGTTCTACTTTTCTTTCAAAGAAGGGAGATGTAGTGTATTTGTCTGTGACTTTACCACTGGAGTAATATAGAGGGCGCTGTGCTGCACCTGCAGCAGTTTCTTTCCAGTGCCTGTTCTGCCATGTCTTTCTCTCGCTCTTGCACAGCATGGTTGCACCTTGATGTTTGGTGTATTAAGTTATATGTTCACTGCTAAATAAACATGCAGAAAGTTTCTGTTAATGTGCCACCTGTTTCTGGAGCCTTAGTTTCACATACAGAACACTGAAAGGCGGAACAGTGAACACAACAGTTGTAGTGTTAAAAGTTGTCTGTCATCACTATTTTATTGAATAGAGAATGGCATATAACTGGTGAAGAAAAGACAGGAGGTAAAAAGAATGGCTAACTAGAAAAGAATGGCACATTTAGAAAACAGGAAAAGGTGAAACACAGAGGACTAGAAGGCAAATCAGATAGAAAATGGGGCAATGATGTACAGAATGGAACTGAAATTCAACAGAATTATGAACAAATGATAATTGTACTAATAAATGAAAACATGTGTTCTATATGTTTTTTGATGCATTTTTTTTCCAGGTTAACCATTTTGCCAGGACTGCCACTGGTGTCAGAACAGCTTGCACTGGCATCTTTCCAAAGCTTATAGTATTTGTATTTCATGGTTTTGTAGGGAATTAGTGCAAACCCCTTGCTCTTATCCCTGTAAGGGCAGAAACACAGAGCCTGTGTCTGTGTGCGGTAAACTGTTAACTATTAACCAGCTGTTCAGTGCAGTAGGAAGTGACACAGCAGCTAGTGAGTGGCAGGCAGGAAGAGGAAGTCACATAGACTAGCCAAAGAAGAGAACCACATGGTGAACAGAGAAAGAGGCCAGAGAGCTGCTGGTGGGCCTGAGAGAGCTGAGAGGCTGCACCAAAAGCATTCATTTGGATCAGGCTGGCACAGGGAAGCCAGATACTGTGCCTGGAAAGACAGAGAGTGTGAAAGGAATACAGACTGGAGGAACAACCAGCAGGAGATTCATATCTGAGCATCCAAAGGAGCTGGTAGTCACACTGTATGAATATGCTGAACTCGTCTGAAAGGAGAAGGAAAGCTACGGAGGCATTTTATTGCCAATAGATTAGCTGCAATAGTGCAAGCTAGAATGCTATATTTATTCTGTAGAAAGGTTTTACCATACCTGAGTAAATAGCTCTTGTTTAGGATAGGAGCTGCAGTATTAACGTGGTATGACATCACTTCCTGCCTGAGTCTCTCCCTGCTCTGGGCTCAAATTACAGTAGAGAAGGGAGGGGGGCGGGGGAAGAGGAGCAAACTGAGCATGCTCTTGCCCAGGGCAATGAGCTTTAAGCTGAAGGCAGGAAGTCTGATACAGAAGCCCATGTGTACACAATAGAAGGAAAGAAATGCAGAGTTTCTTTTGACAGGGGACTCAGAGCAGCACTATTTTTGGGGTTTACTGGTATATTTAGATGGACCTTTCTGATAAGGCTTACTTACTTTTAACCTTTCCTTCTCCTTGAAGAGTGCTCTAAAGTATCTGAAGAGGATTTGTGTATCCTGTTTAAAGGGACAGTACCCTAAAGAGTGCTGAAGATTAAAAGACTGTTTATTAAAAGAACTTTACCTTTTTAGTTAGATAGACAGCTTTGCGCTAGCAAGTTAGTTAGTGAGGCCCTATTGCCACCGGTTAGGAGTGTTGCATGTACTAGTTGGCCATTTATTTTATGATAAACGGTTATTCAGTTTAAACAATACTGTGTGTGTTATTACTGTATTCCTAGTGAAGCCCCCTGTAGGTGCATTCCCGGATCCTACTAGGTGGAGGCATTAGTAAGTACCAGGTACCCAGTCTTTCCCCAGACCACTGCGGAGTGGCTCAGGTTTGTTCTGTGCCATCAGGTAAGCACCACGCATGGAGTGTAACACAGACAAAGGGGTGTCAAAAGGGTTACAGTTTGATCACTGAGCTGCAGCAGGTTTACAATATCTATACAGTATATGGGTGTGCATACAATGATAGAAGCCAAAAGTAATTGACTTCAAGTGGTAAAATGTTTTGGTTATCTAAATGCATTTTAATTGCAAGCTTCAGGTTAATGTTGCACATATGAAAATGAATTCAGAGTATAAGGGTAGGGTAAGAGAGAAGTAATTCCATTTATTGCAGGGAGCTGAAAGACAACAGGAACATATACTTCTATACAAGTAATTCAATATATAGGTAATATAACATAATACTATTCTGGAAATACAAATAACAAAATAGCAATTACATATATATATATATATATATATATATATATATATATATATATATATATATATATATATATATATATATATATATATATATATATATATATATATATATATATATATATATACTTGTGTGGCTTTTATAAAACAGTAGACTTTATATCAGGCAACAAAAAGGATCTGTAATCAGCATAAACTACTGTGCAACATGTGCACTGATTCTGCAGGTGTAAAGCTAGAACTCCACAATGCATCTGGAGCCAACACGTCGCTATGCAACATACGTGCTGCATTTTCTTCCGATAGTCGGATGAATGTAGTTCTTACCTGTGATTTCTCCTTCACTTCCTGTTTCTTTAGAACATCTGACACATTGCATGCGTTTTGTCGCATAGCGACGTGTTGGCTCCAGACGCGTCATGGAGTTCTAGCCTTACTGTCTGTGTGCTGTAGCTCACTGCAGGCTCTATGTGCTAGAGTACAGAGTAGTAGTATAGAACTAGTTTGCAATTTTGGTTCCAATTCTGCAGGGTTAGCTGCCTTAATGTGTTCAACTCTTCCAAGGCTAGTTTTGCATTTTAAGATGATGTCATGTTTGCTTCAGTTCCACACTGGTATAGATAGTCTCAAAAGGGTAACTCTTTGGATAGAAATTAAAGTTTCACTTATGCAGAGCCCCTCAGGCAACTGACAAAAATCATGGGGTGTGAACAGCATAGTCTGGTTCTGCTGGGATGGTCCTGTGTCGACAGTACATTTTATTCTGATGGCAAAATTTGCAGAAATCTTTTGGTCTCTGGTACTAGTCTTTACCACTTAAACCCACGGTTCTGTACAGTTTGCTGTTACTAGTTTTAGGAAACTATCTGCTTTTACTTTGGGCAGAGAAAAGGAATTTTCTATAGTTTCCACTAGACTTGGAACTGATTCGGCTATCCCTCTGGAGTCCTTTAAAATTTCTTCAATCACATTGTATTCAATGATTGGCTGTTCAACAACTTTTGGGTCTCCAGAAACTAATACTGTCACTAAAAATTGTTTGGTGCTGTTGACCTTTGAAGTGAGCTGGAACTGGACTTCAATCCATCCTCTGAAAGGAATTTCTGTTTTGTTTGCTGCTGTTGCACACAGGGTTGTAGGTCCTAGCAGTTCCTCTATTGCTCTCACTTTAGTGTGTGGAAGGTCTGTTTTTCTCCAAACATTATAATTATAGTAACTTGGGAGTCTGTGTCCCACAAAGCCTGAACAGGAATTCCATCCATTCGGTAGTTCACAAGGCATCTCTTTCCAATGAGTTGCAGAAACTGGTACTTGACTGGTACTTGGGAGCAATACAGTTTACTTGGCCTACTATACTTGCAAATGTTAATCTTTTTGAGACATTTTGAGTACTGGAGTGTTGCAGATCTGCAACTCTGTTTTTCTGGATCGACCCTGATGTACTGCTTTTTCTTGATTGGACAGAATTCTGGGACTTGGATGTTTGGCAGGCTACTGCATGTCCCTCTGCAGCAACCACCATCTGTTTCCCAAATGTTGCTTCGTTACTCTGCATCCTCTAGCTCAGGGGTCCCCAACATGTTTTACCTGTGAGCCACATTCAAATGTAAAAAGAGTTGGGGAGCAACACAAGCATGAAAAAGTCCCATGGGGTGCCAAATAAAGGCTGTGATTGGCTATTCGGTAGCCCTTATGTGGACTGGCAGCCTACAAGTGGCTCTTATTAGTTTTTATGCAATTAAAACTTGCCTCCAAGTCTGGAATTTAAAAATAAGCCCCTGCTTTGAGGACACTAAGAGCAACATCCAATGGTTTGGAGAGCAACATGTTGCTCACAAGCTACTGGTTGGGGATCACTGCTCTAGCTAGATGTCCATACTGACCACACTTAAAGCAATGGTTACAATTTTGCTCCTGATTGGCTGCTTTGCAGGCTTCGCAGCTCTGTTTGAAAGTTCTTTGCATGGTCTATAGGCCTTTAGATGTGTTTGCCCTGTTGCCAATAGCTGTTATGAAGAGTGCTTTCATCTCTGCCATTTCTTTCTGTAGCTGCATGATTGCATTCTGCATGTCAGACTTGGTATCCTGATGCAACTGCATATGGGCATTAGCATTCTGCTTTCTGTTTGGCATTGCTGGAACAGCACTGGGACCTGAACTTAACTCAATAGAACTGGATTGGGTAGTCACTTGACACTCATTTTTTCTATCAGTAGCTCAGGTTGTCCAATTATGGCTTTAAGTAAAATTTAATATTGTCATTGATCAGTCCAGTACTTACAGACCTTAGAAACTTTTTCTGTGTGAGCTCAGTGCCAAATTGCTCCTCTGCTCCAACCTCTTGGGATGCAAACAATAGCCTATCCTTTAACTCAATAGCTCTGAACAGAAAGTCTTAAGGAGATTCTTTGCAGTTCCGTGCAATATTCACCAACTGGTGATACAAATAAATCAGAAGCACTCTCCTCCTTGTAGTGACTCTTTAAGATGATTTTCAGTTGTCCAAGGGTTAATTAACTTTTCTTTTCAAGCATGCCTCTCAGACTTAGGCCTGGACTTATGGCAGTAACTACAGCCGCTACAATTTTAGATTCAGTATAGCCTCTTTGCAGTCCAATATCAATCTGATGGATGAGGTTAGTATAGGACAGTTTCTCCTTCTGCCCTCTTTCACCTATCTGGCCATAAATCTTAAAGTCTTTCCTAACAGCAACTTCCTGTAACTTACTGTAAAGGGAGATACTGGGAACTGTAGCCTGTTCTCTTTGCCCCTGGATACTCCCTATACACTTTACCATTTTGATTAGTACTTTTATCTTCGCTTCAATTAGTCTGGTTGCTCTCTGAAAATCATTTTGCAAAGTATGGTACTGGCTCTTTAACCTTTTAACTGCCAAGAACGTAGCTCTTACGTTCTTTTGAAAAAAGGCTTTAAGTGCCAAGAACGTAGGAGCTAAGTTCTTTACTAAAACAGCTCTCTCTCTCTGCACACACTGCAAAATCAGTGTGCAGAGAGGAGCAGCTAGCAGCAGAACCCCCTAGGCAATGAGCTTACCTGAAAAAGATCGGTGATCCTCCACTCCAGGGTTGCAGAGAGACGCAGCAACAGCTTCAACAGCTTCCATGTCACAGCACCAGCAGCTCACATGCTCCAGCTCCGCCCACGCACTTCCTGGTGCAGTGACTCAGCGTTTCTCAACCCTACAGCACTGAAAAGGAATCCTCTTCATCTAGAGTTGGTAAGTGCCCCTTGTCTTACTTATTTACAGGTATTTACAGTTATTTACAGGCATTTACAGGCATTTACATATACACAGTACACATACTAGTAAAAGTAGTTTTTTTTTGTTTTTTTTGATTTTTCAAACTTTTGCACATATTTACATACTCAAATACATATATGCACATATTTATACACTTTTTAGAGCTGTACATCCATGCATACACAAACACACACTTATAGGGTTTTTTTTCACTTTTTTTTTTTTTTGTTCATTTTCTAAGTTTCCCTTATGTTATTTTCCTAAAAACTTTAGATTTCACAGCATGACTACTGGATCAAGCATTCTGACCTCTAACCACGCTGTCGGATCAGTTATTTTGTCATTTCGTTGATTTTCCTAATTGTATTTGCTTTTTTGTGATTTTTATTGCAGTTTTATGCTTGCATTTTTTTCCTTATGTCATTTTTAGCATCATTTACCCTTTGATAATTTGGGGTAGAACCACATTTTTAGCAATTCTGTGTTCGTCAGAATGTGTACTTTCCAAAAATATATGGTTTTGGGGGGTCTTTGTACTGTTAGGTGGTCTTACGGCACATTATATGCAGTCAGAGTGCTATGTTCACAGGAGGCAAATTGACAGCCGAGAAAATTCTTATGCACTGTTTTTATTTGGGGTCCATACGTGCCCACCTGCTTTGGTATATTTATGCATATTGGGCATCAAACTGTTCAGTAGACCCTTGGCGTCAATATTTAGGGTGTTTTCTAATTGTATGTAAGAAATTGGGTGCGATAAATGCGACCAACTGCAATATTTTTAGGCGATTTTCAGAAATATCATAAAAACCACTGCCTTTAGCGTTGCTTTGCAGTATATACATTTGGAGCAGAAAGATAGTTTTAGTAAATTTTTATTCGGCACAAGGTGTACTTTCCAAAAATATATGGTTTTGGGGAGTCTTTGTACTGTTAGGGGGTCTTACGGCACATTATATGCAGTCAG
Organism: Xenopus laevis; assembly: GCF_017654675.1. Classification (NCBI taxonomy): domain Eukaryota; kingdom Metazoa; phylum Chordata; class Amphibia; order Anura; family Pipidae; genus Xenopus; species Xenopus laevis. The sequence goes on from NC_054386.1 coordinate 47,329,981, forward strand.
AGTGCTATGTTCACAGGAGGCGAATTGACAGCCGAGAAAATTCTTATGCACTGTTTTTATTTGGGGTCCGCACATGCCCACCTGCTTTGGTTTATCTATGCATATTGGGCATAAAACTGTTTAGTAGACCCTTAGTGTCAATATTTATTGTGTTTTCTAATATAATGTAAGAAATTGGGTGAGATAAATGCGACCAACTGCAATATTTTTAGGCGATTTTCAGAAATGTCATAAAAACTGCTGCCTTTAGCATTGTATTGCAGTAAGTAAGTTTGGAGTAGAAAGAAAGTTATAGCAAATTTTTATTCAGCAGAATGTGTACTTTCCAAAAATATATGGTTTTGGGGGGTCTTTGTACTGTTAGGGGTCTTACGGCACATTATATGGAGTCAGAGTGCTATCTTCACAGAAGGCGAATTGACAGCAGAGAAAATTCTTAAAGGGGAAGGAAACCTCCTCGGCGCTAACCCCCCACCCCCCCTCCCATGTATTGCCCCCCTCCCTCCTCCCCCTGGACTACCCCTCCCGCTGGGCAAATGCCCCTAACTTGTTACTTACCCTTCTGCGCAGGTCCAGTCCAGGGAGTTCACAGCCGACATCTTCTTCCACGCGATCTTCTTCCTCCTTTGACCGGCGCATGCGCAGTAGGATCATTTCGCCGGTACGATCTACTGCGCATGCGCGTGACTTTTGGCGCATGCGCAGAAGATCCGTACCAGCGAAATGCTCCTACTGCGCATGCGCCAAAACGCCGGTCAAAGGAGGAAGAAGATCGCGTGGAAGAAGATGTCGGCTGTGAACTCCCTGGACTGGACCTGCGCAGAAGGGTAAGTAACAAGTTAGGGGCATTTGCCCCGCGGGAGGGGTAGGCCAGGGGTTAGGAGGGAGGGGGGGCAACAAACGGGAGGGGGGGGAGGGGGGTTAGCACCGACGAGGTTTCCTTCCCCTTTAAGCACTATTTTCATTTGGGGTCCGCACGTGCCCACCTGCTTTGGTATATCTATGCATATTGGGCATCAAACTGTTCAGTAGACCCTTAGCGTCAATATTTATGGTGTTTTCTAATTGTATATAAGAAATTTGGTGAGATAAATGCGACCAACTGCAATATTTTTAGGCGATTTTCAGAAATATCATAAAAACCGCTGCCTTTAGCGTTGCTTTGCAATATGTACATTTGGAGTAGAAAGATAGTTTTAGCAAATTTTTATTCGGCACAAGGTGTACTTTCCAAAAATATATGATTTTGGGGGGTCTTTGTACTGTTAGGGGGTCTTACGGCACATTATATGCAGTCAGAGTGCTATGTTCACAGGAGGCGAATTGACAGCCGAGAAAATTCTTATGCACTGTTTTTATTTGGGGTCCGCATGTGCCCACCTGCTTTGGTTTATCTTTGCATATTGGGCATCAAACTGTTTAGTAGACCCTTAGTGTCAATATTTATGGTGTTTTCTAATTGTATGTAAGAAATTGGGTGAGATAAATGCGACCAACTGCAATATTTTTAGGCGATTTTCAGAAATGTCATAAAAACCACTGCCTTTAGCGTTGCTTTGCAGTATGTACGTTTGGAGTAGAAAGACAGTTTTAGCAAATTTTTATTCGGCAGAAGGTGTACTTTCAAAAAATATATGGTTTTCTGGGGTGAACCTAGTTTTTTGTACCTTTGCCTGTCGCAAAATGTTGTATATGTGCTGATTAGGCAGTATCTGGAATTACAGAACTTGTATGGGGTGTCTTCTTTCTGGGGCCCCTATACGCCACATACTTAGGGGTACCTATGTATATTGGGTATCACACTGTTCAGCGGACCCCAGACTTTCATGTTTAGGGAGTTTTATCTTGGTATATAATGATATGTAGGAGATACAATGCTTTAGATTTGGAGTATTGAGGAGATTTTTGTATATGTCATAAAAATTGCAAAATGTAGGAAAGCTTTGCGGCTTGGTACTTTGGAGTAGAAAATCGTGCATACCCATTTTAGATTCGTCAGAATGTGTACTTTCCAAAAATATATGGTTTTCTGGGGTGAACATAAATTTTTGTACTTTTGCCCCTTGAAAAATGCTGTAAATGTGCTGATTTTGAAGTATTTGGAATTACAGAACTGTCTTCGTTCTATGGCCCCTATACGCCATATACTTATGTGTACCTATGCATATTGGGCATCAAACTGTTCAGCGGACTGGGCTTTCATATTTAGGGTGCTTTTTCTTGGTATATAATCATATGTGGGAGATACAATGCTTCAGAGTTGCAAAATTCAGGTGATTTTCGGAAATGTCATAAATTGCCAAATATAGGAAAGCTTTGCGGCTTGGTACTTTGGAGTAGAAAGACATGCATACCCATATTAGATTCGTCAGAATGTGTACTTTCCAAAAATATATGGTTTTCTGGGGTGAACATACATTTTTGTACTTTTTCCCCTTGAAAAATGCTGTAAATATGCTGATTTTGCAGTATTTGGAATTCCAGAACTGATAACTTGTATGGGATGTCTTCGTTCTGGGGCCCCTATACGCCACATACTTAGGTGCACCTATGCATATTGGGCATCAAACTGTTCAGCGGACCCTGGGCTTTCATATTTAGGGTATTTTATCTTGGTATATAATGATATGTGGGAGATACGATGCTTCAGAGTTGCAATATTGATGTGATTTTCGGTAATGTCATAAAAACTGCGAAATGTAGGAAAGCTTTACGGCTTGGTACTTTGGAGTAGAAAGATGTGCATACCCATATTAGATTTGTCAGAATGTGTACTTTCCAAAAACATATGGTTTTCTGGGGTGAACATACATTTTTGTACTTTTGCCCCTTAAAAAATTATGTAAATGTGCTGATTTTGCAGTATTTGGAATTCCAGAACCGATAACTCGTATGGGGTGTCTTCGTTCTGGGCCCCCTATAAGCCACATACTTAGGTATACCTATTCATATTGGGCATCACACTGTTCAGTGGACCCCGGTATTTCATATTTAGGGTATTTCATCTTGGTATATAATGATATGTGGGAGATACGATGCTTCAGAGTTGCAATATCGAGTTGATTTTCGGTAATGTCACAAAAAATGCGAAATGTAGGAAAGCTTTATGGCTTGGTAATTTGGAGTAGAAAGATGTGCATACCCATATTAGATTCATCAGAATGTGTACTTTCCAAAAACATATGGTTTTCTGGGGTGAACATACATTTTTGTACTTTTGCCCCTTGAAAAATTATGTAAATGTGCGGATTTTGCAGTATTAGGAATATTATTCAAATTACAGGTGAGTGATTGCTCACCAAAATTAATTACACCTCAAAGGAGATGTTGATGATAAATATAATAGATCTGTCACTTAAATTAAAGTGCACTTAAATATGAAGTGTGAGAGTTGTCTTAACAGAAACCAAATTTGGGGATACTGAGCAAAGCAACCCATCTATTGCCCACTGGTCAGCAAATTCACTCAACCACCCAGTAAACATTGCCTGGGTGTACTCTGCTCGGATGCGGGAACGCACCAGCACCCGGAACAAAGCCTCTACCGGTAGAGGATTCCCACCCTCCAAACATTGCATTCTAGACATATGAATGGCTAGTTTGGCTAAAGCTAGGAGCAAGTTGAAGAGAAGGTCTTTCTCTCAATTGTCCCGGGATACTGGGCATCCAAAAATAAAAACGTGAGGGGAAAAATGTAACCAGAACTGCAGGTGAAGTTTCCTCAAAAGAGCCAAAAGAGGTTGCAGTCTGGCACACGAAAAATAAGCATGAAACACAGACTCCCTTTTGCCACAGAATGGGCAAGCAGCTGTGGAGTCTGTAAAATGGACCAGGTACTCTCCTGTGCTCAAAGCACCATGGAGCACTCTCCAACTCAAGTCTCCAGTGGGTCTGGGCACCAGGCTGGAATAAAGGGCTCATCACTGGGGTTTCTCACCCTCATTACCCGCCTCCAGATGGTATCATAGCGGGAGACAAGAGCAAGAAAGTGTACAGTGTGGAGCATGAGGGAGTACAATAGCTTTCTTGTCATGTCAAAAAAGCACGTTGAGGTAAAATTCTCCGACTGGCTCAAGTTGGGGGAAGGAGGTGTGTCAGGGGATTGACGGGTCTTGGGTGCTATTTTTATGGCTGGAGGTCGAGAGTTCCAAGGTGGATGTGGTTCTCCACCACGTAAAACTCCATCAATAAATGTGTGAGATTCAGGAGAGAGGTTATTCTTGATCTCCTGGAGCAGACGATGTGGAACTCTAGTGGTAAGGTACCCCATGCGTGGCATAACTGCCCGAGCTTCCACCCAATCTGACCTCTCGAAATCCAGGAAATCCCCAACTCTGGTTAGCTGAGCCCTGCAAAGGCGGTGGCGGATGCTGGTGGACTCCAACATCCTAGTGTTTAAAGATGGATTGTAAAGTAGGGGCTCAGTTAGAATGTCCTCCCCCTGAATGCCTCCTTGCCTTTGCACAGTTACCATGCTCCAGGTCTTTAGAGTCTCTTGGTAGTAAACCGGCAATGGTGAGAGGCTTCTTAAGAATCCTTCAGGTTCGATGACAAACAATTGCCGGTCATACCCCATGTTGCGTACCTGATGATAAAAGCTGGATGCTATGGTACACCACTGTGGAGAAGGATCTGCATACAAGTATCTCTGTATCTGCTGGAGACGGAAAGTATGTACTTGAGAGCGTATGCATACAACTCCCTGTCCTCCCTCTCTCAAGGGTAGACCCAGTGCTTTCCCATCCAGAGAAAGTCCAGCAATCTTCTCTGGATTTTAGCAATGAATTCTTGGTTTGGGCTAAGACATGTCAGCCTATACCAGAGTTGAGAGGCCACCAGCTGGTTAATAACCAAAGCCCTCCCCCTCATAGAAAGCATTTTAGCAAGACCCTTCCACTTTCCCAGGCGGGTAAGAACATGCTCCTCAAGTTCAATGAAATTCTGTGGAACAGGACGCTCTTCAGCTGACAGATAGACACCTAAATATTTGAGGACTTTAGTCTCCCACGAGATGTCGCGAAAAGCAGAAGGCAAAGAATCTACATGTAAAGGACCTTCCAGAAGGCCTGAGCTCTTGGTCCAGTTGATCCGAGCTGATGAGGCAGCAGCGTAAACCTCTTGGCATTCTTGTGCTCGCTCAAGATCAACTAGGTCCTTGGCCAAAAGGATGACATCATCAGCATATGCTGAAAGAACTACCCTCATGTCAGGTTCCCTGAGCACCAGTCCTGTAAGCCTCTTCCTTAGTAGACACAGAAAGGGCTCAATGGCCAGTGCATACAGCTGTCCCGACAAAGGACATCCTTGTCGAACTCCTCGTTTGAAGGCCAGAGGTGCAGTCAGAGACCAGTTGATTTTATCTAGACACTCTGCAGAGGTGTACAGTGTTTTCAGATAGCTCACAAACTGTGGGCCAAAGCTATAGAGTGCAGAGTGCCTAAAAGATATTGGTGATCTACTCTGTCAAATGCCTTCTCTTGATCCAGGGAGAGAAAAGCGAGAGATAGACCAGCCTTCCGGGCAAAATGTAGTAAATCCCGAACCAGAAAGACATTGTCAAAAATTGTCCGGCCGGGGACTGTATAGGACTGGTCAGGATGAACCACCTCTGCCAGCACAGACTTGAGCCTGAGTGATATAGCTTTGGCTACAATTTTATAGTCTGTGCTGAGCAATGAGACCGGTCGCCAATTCTTAATAAGGCGGAGATCCCCCTTCTTAGGTAGCAGTGATAACACTGCTCGACGACATGAAAGTGGCATCTCACCGGTCTTGAGGGCCTCATTTAGAACCCTATGGAAATCATGTCCCAGAGTATACCAGAAGAACTGGAAGAACTCTACAGTCATCCATCCAGCCCTGGAGATTTATTATGGGGCATTAAGTGGAGTGCTTGAGAGAGTCCATTCAGAGTGATGGGTTTTTCCAACCTCTCTCTTCTCCCCTCGCTGACAACTGGATGCCCATTCCATAGCTCCCTGCAGGCATCTGGAGAGATGGGATCCGGAGATATAAGGTTCTGATAGAAGGACCATGTTATTTGTTTTCGATTCCCCTTCTTCTTCTCCAGAGCATAGAAGAATCGTGAGCCACGATCCATATCACAGAGTAACTGCATGCGGCTTCGCACATAAGCACCACGAGCCTGTCGCTGTTCCATGTTACGCAGAGTCTCTTTTTTACATATTCATACTGCATGGCTTGGTCTTCAGATCCCTGACAGCCTTTGCTCAAGATCAAGCACCTCCCTATTCAGAGCCTCAATCTCTGCGTTTTTCTGTCTGCTCAAACATTTTGTATACTCTTGACACTGAGTCAATTGTCTCCATATAGGCTGATAAACTTTCAAAAAAATACTTTCTCTCTGGTCCAGTAGTTGGGGCATGCAAGTTTATCAGATTGTATGTTCCACTAGACTCCCGGACCCGGAGATATAACAAACGGCCTGGGATGACAGAATTAACACTCAGTACCTCTGACTGGAAGGATTCTGAGAACAAGGTCACCACCCCACATGACGTCCATGTGAGTTGATTAAAAAAGACTCTGCCCTTCCATTCCAGATGCCAGGTCGCTTCAAGCTTCTGAGTGATATGGGTCTCTTGAAGGAAACTCACAGAGTACCCTCCTTGGCGTAGAAAGGAGAGTACCTGAAACATTCTAAAAGGCTCCCGACAGCCATTTGTATTAAGAGTGCTTATACTTAGAGCCATTATTGTGTGTTAGTAAATGCTTTAGCCCTCACAGAGGCCTAGTGAGACAAACACTTTTTGTGGAACTTAACACTTCTGAGATATTCTGCTGTTCCATAGTTTTTGGCCTCTTTTATGACCTTGATGTATTGTCTCACAGAAAGTCAAATCATGCCACTTCTCTAGAGCCATATGTAGCTTCTTCTCCAATTTAACACCAAGGGTGCTCTCAAGAAACATCTTGAGTTCCTCAGCTGGGATGATTGGGGTAGAAGGATTTGTCTCAACTGTGTCAACCTCCTCTTCGATGTCCCCCTCATCCATGAACTCTTCTTGGCTAAGGGATTGATAATTCCCCCTCTCCACTGGAGCTTTGATAATATCTACACAAGAAGTTGCAGGAGAAGGATCAGAAGCACCTGCTATCTGGAGACCCTGCAACGGCTCAGATAATACTTGGATTTTGCTTGGAACACCACTGGAGGTGTTTGGCTCAGGGGTAGCAGATGGAATTGGCTCCTTAACAACAGGAGCTTTAGAGGCTCGATGGGCAACCTCTGCCCTTTCCACTGCCTCCTGTGCCTCCTGAATGGCAATAACATTGGGATCAGTGGAAGAGAATGGAGGAGAGATCTTAACATGCAGAGTAGACCTTACAGAGTCTGTCTGGCTATCCTCCATATTTACAACTCTAGCCTCATTATCCTCCCTCGCAGCATTGTCTGCAGGATCTTGTATGGGGGTTGTCCCAATGTTCTCCATTTCTTGGAGTGAAATACCCTGAGGCACTAAACACTGAGGCTGGTTGTAGTTCCCAAAGCTCAGCACCTCAGGAACACTTACGGCCCACTCTGCAGGGGTTTCATTAGCTGTCCCTTTATACTCCAGGGGAAGATCCCCTGTTGGAGACAGATGCAGCACCCCTGACTCTGTGGGGAGACCCATAATCCCCTGTTCAAATTTCTCCAGACCATTTATCTTCTCTTCCCCAACTGAGACTATAGGTGCATGGTCTGGCACCCATGGTCTGTCCAACAGTTGGACCAGACAATATCACCACAAGAGGAGCAGATGTTTTGCTGCCTTGGATGGGGGTGCTCCATCATTGACCACTGAAACCCATTCCTCAGGTATCAGCCTGTTGGATTTAAATTTCCTCTTCTTTTTCTTGTCATTTGAAGAGGAAATGCTACTCTCTGCTTCCACCATGACAGGTGTTACAACCACCGGCACCCCCACACCCTTAAGATTGCTCATAACAGGGTTAAGTTGTTTTTTGGCAAAAACAACTGCAGCACTGGGGGATGCATTGACATTCCCCCCCCCCCTTCTCTTTTGCTGAAATTGAAATGTAAGCTGCATCCTTAGATAACTTGAGTGAAGAAGGAGGAGGTTTGGAGGTTTCAGAGGTGGGTTGTGTAACAACCACCTTAAGGTTCTTTACTGAAGGGGATTTCTCCTTTGAGGAGCCTGCAGCAATAGCTGTAGCAGGGCATGATGTTGAATTAGAGGTACTAGGGGCAGGAACAGGGACTGTGGTCTTAATATGCCCTTTGGGGCAACTCTGGTGAGTGTGTCCCAGGTTCTTGCAAAGGAAGCACCTCACTTCTTCTGTGCAGTAAAAAATTTTATACAGCACCCCCTCAAATGGAACACCAAAGGACCCTTCAATAGTATCTTGACCCCGAGGCAAAAGTAATTGCACCTGCCTTTTAAAAGAGAGGATATGTCTCAATCTGCTCTCCTTGCAACCCAAGGGAAGTTTAGAAATAGTTGACTTTATTTTACCGAGGGCTTGCAGGTGGGGTAGCAATAAATGGTCTTGCAGGAAGGGGGGCACATTAGATAAGACTATCTTTATGCCTAATCCTTCTAAGGATTCTACAGGGATATAACCACCCCCTACTGTGATGCCTCTCTGCACTAGAGTATGCACTGCAGTTAGTGTACAGGCAAAAATTATGGCTTTCCCATACATTTTACTTGCTGCCACTATTACAGAGGGGCCCACCACTTCAGCTGCAGCTTTTATGTAAGCCTCTATGCCATGAGCTCTCGTCATTAGACATCTAACCCCATGCTTCCTTGTAAGCTGCTCTACCCCAGCAGTGACTTGGCTTGGGTTGTTGCCAGTAGCCACTGCCTGTGCAAAACTTTTAGCAGGGGTCACATTGGCTGCAGCAGCAGAAACAGAAGCAGTGGAGCTTTTTGACAAAGGCTGTGACTGGTGCTTTTTAGCATAGCTACAGCCAGGTTTTTCAGCTCCTTTTCCTTTAGGAGCCTGAGGTATTTTTTTATAATTTTGTTTTTTATTCCCTCCCATTATTTTACAAAACAATCCACGAAAAAGTAAGCTTAATTCTATTAATCAACAAAAGTAAATGCAACAATGAGAAGCTTTAGCAGGGAGAGGGTTAATGTGAGCAGGTGCCTGGGAGTTGTACTGCTACTAGAAAATGTTTTATTTTCTTAAATCCTTCTCCCTTTAGCTTTCTCTCCTTACAAAACAAGGATAAAAATAAAAGCACACACACAATCTGTGCAAATTGTGATAAATTTCAGCTGAAACTAAATACAAAAAACAAGTGAAACTGACACCCAGGTGTGGGGGAGGGGTAAGGGATCTGTCAATGAGTTTGTAGCCCACAGGAAGTGAAGGGAACTGGGCTAGCAATCACTCACCTTCTGGGTCAAAATAAAAATCGATTTTAAATAAAGTAAATCAACTCAAAAATACCCCAAATTCACACTCCGAGTACCTAACACCTTCACACACCAAATGAGAACAAAAAATCCTGCCTTAGACAGGGATTGCTCTGCTTAATTTGAAATCAAACAGAGAGCTTTCTTTTTTGTGGCTTCTGCAGTATTTGGAATTCCAGAACTGATCACTCATATGGGGTGTCTTCATTCTGGGGCCCCTATACGCCACATACTTAGCTGCACCTATGCATATTGGGCATCAAACTGTTCAGCGGACCCTGGGCTTTCATATTTGGGGTGTTGTATCTTGGTATATAATGATATGTGGGAGATACAATGCTGTAGACTGGACACTTTGAGGTAATTTTTCAAAAATGTAACACATTTTTATAAAAACTGCTAACTTTAGGAAAGAATTGCAACTTGGTAGTTTGGAGTACAAATATATATTTACCCATTTTGAACTCGTTACAATCTGTTCTTTCCAATAAGGGGTAGTTTTTTAGGGTAAACCTACTGTTAGTGGAATGTTTGGCCTTGAAATCAGATGTATGCAGTTTTGTGGAGCGGTGCTTTGGAAATTTGGTAGTTTACTGCTTCGGAGTTTTTGATCTATCGAAGTGAGAAATCTCCATAAAATTATATATATTTGGTATTGGCTCGTTCTGGAGACACAGAACTTTCCAAATCTGCCATGTTCTCATGCATAAAATAAATTATGCTTCTGATATATGCGTTTGTATCATGTGAAACTGTTTTTTTTTTTTTTGTTTATACACTTAGAAGCCCATATCTTTTTACAGGACTGGAATGACAACTAAATTCTTGCATATTTTGAAAGCTTAGGTTGTCCTGAAAAAACAATATCTTGTTTTCATGGGTAAACTAAAAGACCCCCCCAGGAAAGTCCCCTAAAGTGAAAGAGCAAAAAATGTTCAAAAACGGTCTGGCAATAGAAGTTCCAAAGTGGCCAAATTGGCTGGCAGTGAAAGGGTTAAATTTTCAAGCTGCTGTTGTTCTGCCTGAAGATCACTATTTCTGTTACTGTGAGCTTCAGCTGGCAACCCTTTCTTTAAATCCATAATGAATTTCTTGGTTTTCTTTAGGAAGGACATTGCACTATCCTCTTCTTCTGTATCAACCACAGCATCAAGTACATTATTAATCAGCCCCATGAAATGGCGGCAAGACTTCCATTTTACCATGCTCTCTTCTGTTACTTTAACAAACTGCATGTCTTAATCAGGTCATCTACTGCAATCCCAATTAACAATTGACTGATTTTATTTTGCACTCTTTCTAACTCCATCTTGGATTTAATTGATGCAAGCACCACATTGACATATATCACAAAGCAGCTGACGTCTCTCTTGTTTCTCTAGTTTCCCATGCAATACACACACTTTCTTGACTGTGGAATTTTACTTCTAGACTGAGTGAATTTTTCTTTATGATGCAGTTTATTTTTCACCCAGTTCCTGTTCGGGCGCCATTTTTGTTGCACATACGAAAATGAATTCAGAGTGTGAGGGTAGGATAAGAGAGAAGTAATTCCATTTATTACAGGGAGCTGAAAGACAACAGTAACATTTTCTTACTCCTGTACATGGGAACTGCTGCATCATGTAAAAGTTTTTAAACTAAGTAAACAAATATACTTCTATACAAGTAATTCAGTAAACAGGTAATATAACATCATACTGTTCTAGCAATACTGTTCTGGAAATACAAATAAGAAATAGCAATCCTATAAATATATTTGTGGCTTTTATAAAACAGTAGACTTTATATCAGGCAACATAAAGGATCTGTAATCAGCATAAACTACTGTGTAACATGTGCACTTATACTGCAGGTGTAACTGTCTGTCTGCTGTAGCTCACTGCAGGTTGTATGTGCTGGAGACAGTATCAAACTAGTTTACAGTGGCATATAAATTTTTTCAATCAGTTATTAAAACATTAGGCTATTATCTGAACATCAGGATTATTACCTGAAAGACAACAGGAACATTTTCTTATTCCTGCACATGAGAACTGGTGAATCTTGTACAAGTTCCTACCTCAGCTGTGCCCATTAGTTCCCTCGGCAGTAGCAGAGCAGGAAATGTTCCTGGCAAATATGGTTTTACAGGAAACAAAATACAAATAAGTGCAGGCCCGGATTTGCGGCGCGGTCGCAAAGGCCCGGGCCTATGGTGGCAGAAATTAAGGGGCAGCATGCCGTCCAGCGGCAATGGTAATCGCCTTAATTCCTGAGCACTAAATGATAGGCGCTTATCGCGCCACTAAGAAAACATGCGTATGCACGCAATGTTGCTGACGGGGGGGCGAAGGAGGAGGTTGGCCTCCGGCCGCCCTCTGGGGAAATCCACACCTGAGTAAGTGCTGAATGTGTTTTATTGCACACATTTTATTAGGGGGTACTTAACTTTGTACCTCTTACACTTACCTCTCTCCAGAAATTCTGGACCTCTGCTCTGTCCCAGATCATATGCTGAAAGTGTGGCTCTTATTACATACATTTGGGGCAGGTGGGGAGGGTATACAAAAGAGTTGATAGCAGGCATCTCAGAGCCTTTACAACATTGGCATACTAGACATGAATTGACATATTTGCCAACATCTTGCCTCAAACTTGGCCACCACAGTGAATGAGACAAAAAAAAAAACCAGGTTTTACTACAGCCTGGGTGACTAGCAACTTTAGAGTCTCTGCCAAAATTGCCTCGTGAAAACTTTAGTGAACAAAAAGTTTGCCAGAAGGCACATTAGGAGGAGAATTAACCTGTGCAGATCTGGGTTCAGGGCTGCCACAATTAACCCCTTAGGTACAATAGGAATAGTTTTGAATTACTCTTTATGACTGGAGACAAAATTTCTATAAAGGGCATCTGCTTTAGGATTCTTTTCTCCTGGCCTGTATGTTATAATAAAATTGAAGTGAGCAAAAACAATGCCCACCTGGCTTGTCTACGATGTAGGCGTTTTACAGATTCAATATACAACAAATTCTTGTGATCAGTAAGGAAGGTAACCATGTGTTTAGTGCCCTTTAGAAGATGTCTCCACTCATCAAAAGCCCATTTTATGGCCAGCCATTCCCTGTTTCCTATATAAAAAATATATGAAATTGATAAGTTCCCAGCCGCCCCAAAATCCAGTGTCCAATGTAAAGTGTCCAGAAGGGACACTTAATGCAACCCTTATCCCAACTTGAGAGTACCGGTAAAAATAGCTTCGAAGAAGATTGTTGGGGAGTTGAAATGGCATGACCCAAACAGGACTCCCCAGACCTGTAAGGCTCTGTCGTTTCCTGGCCCCTTGGGATAAGTGTTGCGGAGATGTATCTCTACAATAAAGGCACAAGCTGTCTACGAACAATTTCTTCAGAGGAGATTCTGGTAGAACCGATCTAGTGATCTAGGTGCAGTGGCTAATGGCTTAATCTGCCGAATCTGTGGAGGAACTGGAGGGAATATTCCTAGGGGAATCTTCTTGGCATCGCTCCCTATGCCTCCTATCAATCTGTATTGCTTAGCAAGTCTAAGGAGGATGGAAAGGGGAAATAAACTAAGTTATCTCTGATAGCTGGCGAGAGTCCCACTCTATATTGACTCTTTAGAGCAGAATCTTTCCAGCCCGTCTCTACTGCTCATCGGTGGAACTCTGTACAATACACCTTGACCTGCCACTTGCCTTGCCTGAGATTTTGTATGGCTGCATCAGCAGAGGTGGTGCGATTGGGATCATCGTAATTACAGCCATTGCCTTAAAAAGGCTTCTAGGGAAAAACAAGGTGGATCACTAGGGGATAGGCTAAATACCCAGAGCTGGGGATCCCCTTGTAACAAAGTAAACTCAAAATTAACCCAGGATTCCTCCTTAGGGAAGGAATAGGATAAACAACCAAAATAGAGCTTGCATGCTTCCTATAGTATACTACACAGCTTATCCATTATCAGCTGTGTATCCTGTGCTTTTTCTCCTTTTTCAGCTTTGAATGGCTGCCCCATGGCTACAAACAGCTTGTTTATATGAACAATAGTAGAGGTTCTAAAGCAAACACACCAGTTTTACAAGTGTAAGGCAACAGTACATTATATTTGCATTACTTTAAAAAAGTTAAATCTAAACTGTAAACTGGGCTGTGAGATGCTGTGTAGGTGCTGCACTCAGCACTATCTAGATCAGGGCATGCTCTGCCTGTGTGTGCCCTGCTCTGCCTGTGTGTGTCCTGCTCTGCCTGTATGTTCCCTGCTCTGTTTGTGCCCTGCTCTACATGTGTGTACCCTGCTCTGCCTGTATGTGCCCTGCTCTGCTTGTGTGTGCCCTGCTCTGTCTGTTTATGCCCTGCTCTGCCTGTGTGTGTCCTGCTCTGCCTGTATGTGCCCTGCTCTGTCTGTTTGTGCCCTGCTCTGCCTGTATGTACCCTGCTCTGCCTGTATGTGCCCTGCTATGCCTGTGTGTGTCCTGCTCTGCCTGTGTGTGCCCTGCCTGTTTGTGCCCTGCTCTGCCAGTATGTGCCCTGCTCTGCCTGTGGAACATAAGGCTGGTATTTGTTCTGGGAGTTTGTTAGCGTTTGAAAATAAATTATTGTAAGGGGCCCCTAAGGTGTTTAATCATCATGTACTGGGGGTGCTGTAGTATCCAAGGAGAAGAGGAGGCATATGGATGTAAGGGTATATCTTAATATGGCAACTTTTTTCACATATGAGTGATAGTGATATTCTTGCAGTAAGCACCAACCATTTGGTTTTTTGGTATGCTACCACAATTAATGTGGACATGATCTTGTGGTAACATGGGTGTGGTTTTAAGTGGGTGTGATTTAAAACAGGGAGTGGTCAACGCTGGCTTCCATTATCAGCCCTCCACTAAGTAGGCCGGAAAAAATTCGGCCCTCTGGACCACAGAAGTTGGACAGCACTGATCTAGATATATCTTATGGAGATAACAAATAAGTTTTGACAGGTCTGCCAATGCGTCAGATTGAGAGAGGGGTTGGTTATATAAAAATTACTTGGTTAGAGAAAGGGTGGGGAAGTTGGTCTGAAGAAGTTGCTGCAGCTGTGCCTATGTATAACAGGGAAATAAGCTGGATATCATCTGAAATCCTCTGCTGTGGTACTGAGGATATTATTTGTGTGATATGATTCTTGGTATTGTAGTTGTAGGGGATGCCTTGTCTTTTTGACTGTCTTTTGAATCTGAGCTGTCTGAGGGATTAAGAGACCCTAGGGTAGAGTCCTGCCTGGAACCAATTTTTGAGACCCAGACTGACCCCACAACCCCCCTATATGCAATCTGGATCCCCTTGGATCCATTACCCAACCCGGTCCACAATTGCCTTATCTGCAACCCATTTACCACCATTATACTGGAAGTGCTGTTGCTGCAAACTGGAAGTGATGTAGGCTGTGATAGAAAAAAGTTTGCTCCAAAATCCACCTGCAGTTCAAAAGGCAGCAGGACAGCGGATTCTCCACCTGCGGAGAATACACATAGCCTAAATCAGACAATATTTGCTTAGGGAATATATGGTTGAGCGGATGCAAGAAATCTAGGGAGCATAAGGGATAATGACAGAGAATGCACAGTATTATGTAAAATGATTTTAAAGGGAATTTAAAGGCAACAAAAAAATTCCATTATTACTTTAATGAAAAAGTGAAAAAGAAAAACTATCACCACTATACCTTTATTAAAAACGTGTACCGTTTTTAGAAGAAACCTGACTGTATGCAGTAAAATTCCCCATTCTTTTTACTTATGACTGCTGAGGATAGGAAACTTCAGACGGTGCCTAGCTGCTCTGCAGGGAAACGATCATACTTTCAAACAGCAGGAGGAGCTGCTTTGTTTGTTTCCCTGTAGAGCAGCCGACGACAGAGCAGAGATTTGTATCCACAGGCCCAGTGCAGTCTGCATATTCTGATTATTAATCAGTCTTGCTGTATCGGCTTCTATGGCAGAAATTATTTGTGCTGTTTTGATCATTTATGACAATCCCTAAATTTAGCCTCCCAACAGCAGCCCAGACCACACAGAGCATGTGCATGGTCTTGGTTTTGCAAAGATGGCTTAACATAGTTACAAGATGGTGACCCCCTGTGGCCAACTTTGAAAGCATAAATCATTTTTTTATTATGCTTCTGGTAAAGTAAGTTCATGTTTATGTTTAGTATACAAAATACAGCATTTCTAGCATTATGATATTTTAGACTTTAGTTTCCCTTTAAAGGGGTTGTTCACCTTTAAGATGATGTTTAGTATGATGTAGAGAGTGATATTCTGAGACAATTTGCAATTTGTTTTGATTTTTTAGTATTGAAAGTTTTTGAATTATTTAGCTTTTTATTCAGCAGCTCTTCAATTTGCATCTTGACCTACCCTAGCAACCATGCATTGATTTGAATAAGAGACAGGAATATGAATAGGAGAAGGCCTGAATAGAAGTATCAATAATAAAAAGTAACAATACATTTGTAGTTTACAGAGCATTTGTTTTTTAGAAGGGAGTAAGAGATTCCCATTTGAAAGCTTCAAAGAGTTAGAAGAAAAAGGCAAATAACTATTGAAACAAATTGAAAAGTTGCTTAGAATTGGCTGTTCTATAAAATAATAAAAGTTACCTTATAGGTGAACCTCGGCATGTAGAAATCTGACTAATTTATGCAATACCCTCAGGCTCAGGATCTACTAACCAGGCACCCACAGATGAGCTCCACTTGTTGCCCCCCGCTTCCCTTTCTCCTCCCTTACATGTCCCCTTGCCTGCCGTGTCCCCTCCACTTCCTTTGTCAGGCTCATATCTAATTTGGCCTGATATAACTACAGATGACTCCCAAAAATGTTTACAGGCCTCCTTATAATGCATATCCCACTGGAGTGGGTTGGGGGAGCCAGAAAACTAAGTAGCATGGGACCCTATCATACCTCCCAACATTTTGGAAATTAAATAGAAAGAGGGACAAAAATATTTGCCTTGTGGAGCGGAGCTACATTTTTTGTTGACCACACCTGTTTTTGCGGCCATACCCCCTAATTACCATGTAAATTTTACAAAATTAGGCAGGTAATGAAAGTTTTACACATTTCTGGGGTTTTTATGTGTTATTACAGTTTTGCTAATTAAGATGAATTGCTCTTTAAGCTGCAAGTCAGTTTCCCCAAGAGACCTGCTTATTGTAACTAGTTACAATTGTTTCTTTTCTTATCTTAAATTGTAACAAATGTATCTACATGCCACGTATTCTGGGGTCTCTGCCAAAAGCCAATTATGTTTTTTAGAAACGTTGTATCTTTTCCTGTCTGTTCAGTGCAGGAGATCAAAAAGAAGTTGGGACATTTCAGTAACAATCTGGGACTGTGTGTTGAGCTGTCAAAATCATGACTGTCCTGAAAAAAATGGAACAGTTGCAGGGGTGGCATGCCCCATGATTTATGTGGGTTGCTTTGTTTCCACTGTGATCTAATCAATGAGAGCAATATCTGATGGAATAATAACATGGAGGCCGGGCTCAGAGTCAAACGTGTCCCCTCTGCCTCTTGAGGCAGCTTGCTGCTGCTGCCCCACCCCCCACACTCACCTTTATGCTCAGGAGGGGGTGGAAGGGGGGTCCACAACATCGACAGAGGGGTCCAGGAGGCTAGCGCAGAGAGTGGAATTACGCTCTCTGCGCTAGAAGAGCAGAATTTGTGGTTTGAAAAAACAGAAATTTGCCTCTTAAAATTACAGGTGCAGCATTTTGTCACCCCTGTTAACTTTTGGGGCGCTGCTGCCTGAGGTGAGTTTCTTAACTCGCTTCATTGGTGCAGCACCCCTGGCAGGGCTGGAACTAGGGTTAGGCAGAAGAGGCACAAGCCAAGGGCACAGCAGCAGGGGGCTGCCAGGCACATTCCTCTTCTGCTGCCTACCCCTGTCCTGTGCCTTGTCCCCTCACCAACTTCTGCTTATTCTCTGCAGCACTGCTGGGTCACCATTGGTTGCCTTCATCTTGTGCAGGGCCAAGCTTATGTTACTCGTCTTGTAGCAATTTGTTATGTGTTGTCCTCCATGCAGAGGCGGGCAGGACTGGGAGACTTGAGGGCCAGGACTAGGGTTATACAGGCAAGAGGTATGGCCAATCACACGCAGACGGAGTCTGAGAGCTGGCCCGTTGGTTTGCCTAGGACGCCTGACCGGCATGGCCCGCCTCTGCATGGAGGGCAACACATCACAAATTGCTACATGTGACATAAGCCAGCAGGGTGAATATAGTTTTCCTCTTATGAGTACTCTGCAGGGGTTGCAGAGAGTGTGTGGCGGGGGGCGGAGTTTAGGAGGGTAGGGGGTTATGGCATGCAGGATTTGGGGCTAAGCAGTATCACTTTGGGGCTCAATATTATTTAATCACTACTGTAGTTATGTAAGTAAAAAAGCCCTCTTGTGCCATAAAATGCCAAGAGAAATATTTATAGGCAGCTACATGAACATGTGGCAGCTACAAATGCCCAGGGCCAGAGTTTGGCACTGATGAAAGACCGGAAAAAGGAAAATTAATATCATACTTACCAGAATTTTCTTTTCCTGGCCATCCTCCCCGTCAACATGAAAATTCACTAAAAAGGTTAATCTCCTGCTACTCCCAGCCTGGACAGAAGATAGTTAATTTTAAGAACCCATAAGCCCACCCCCTCCTGGCTCACATTAGTCTGTTTATAAAGCCACCATAGGGAGGGCATGTTGACGGGGAGGATGGCCAGGAAAAGAAAATTCCGGTAAGTATGATATTAATTTTCCCTTTTCTTGGCCATCCCCCATGAAAATTCACTAATGGGTCATACCCAAGCAATTAAACCACAAGGGAGGGAAAATAAATATACTTCAATTTATATGGCCCAACATGCTAAAAAATAAGAGAACTGACTGTCCAAACAGGACCTGAGATGAAGACATAACCTCGAATCTGTAGAGTCTAAAAAGAAACATAGTAGGGGTAACTGCAGATCATATCAGAAGACACTCCTGCCTCTGATGCCCATGAGGCTGCCATACCAAGTGTCTAATGTACCTTACTCCCCTAGGCAAATAGTTGCCCTGCTATTTAAAAGCCCTTAATATGGTCTTGACTATCCAGGAAGAGTAGACTTGGAGGCAAGTTCCCCTTTTCTCCTTCCTGCTGACACAGCAAACAGTATTCTAGACTTTCTGAAGTCTTCTCTTCTTCTGAATAAATCTCAAAACATTGTAAGACTATATCTATATTTGAATCCTCATCCCGAGAGGATGCTGGAGGCTCCAAGGACAGCAATACAATTGGTTAATTAATGTGGAACTTAGAAACAACTTAAGGCAGGATAGTGATTATAGTCTGAGAAATACTTTCTCCTCGTGGAACATCCTGTAAGGAGCATCTATCGAAGGGCCTGGCCCTCGAAGGGCTTGCATCAAAAGTTTGACTTCACAGCTAACTAGGAGTAAGCAACCACAAAGAACGTGATCTAAATGCTCAGTCATGCAGTAGAGAGGGATCTCCGATCAAGAGGAAGACCCCAGGTTGGACAGATAGACCAGTTCAACGGTGGACGAATTTTGAGTTTTGAAAGGAAAAACATATCTACTAATGGATCTCTCGACCACCTCTTCTCCAAATCGCGAACAATGCAGAGACTTGGTCTTTCAGAGTGCTGAGACTCAGACCCTTTTGTAGCCCTATATTAAGAAACTTCAGGATATTCACCACAGATGATTTTATGGATTAAGATGCATCTCAACAGCCCAGTAAGAGAATATCTGCCATGCTTTATAATATTTACAATTTGTATTGCATTTTCTGGCATTGATAAAGGTTTGACCTGATCAGAACATTCATGCTCTCTTAGTTTCCTCCTTTTAACCTCCATACCATCAGTTGGTGATTGGGTTTGGATGCTTCCAACTGCCCTGGAGAAGGAGACCTCTGGGAAGTAGTAACAAACACAATTGACAGTCTTCTCAGGAATAGATACCAAGGTCTTCTGGGCCAAGTAGAAGAATGGTCATCATGTCCATCCTTGACATTAAGATCCTTTGGAGGACTCTCAATATTATCTGTACTGGAGAAAAGATATAAGCAAACAAACCCTCCAAACTCTAGGAGAAGGTATCCACTACCATAGTCCCACACAAGGGACTCTGAAGAGGAAGGAATCTGAAGCTTGGAATTCAGATCTATCCCCATCATATTCAGCTCAGGACAGTCCCAATAGATGTTGGCTGAGATAATCTGCCCCAAGATATTGCGCTCCTGGAATGTACAGAGCAGTTAAATCTTTAAGGTGGATCTAAACCAATTCCATGATTGGGACAGTCTGTTTGAGCAAGAACTTGCTCCTTGTTCCCCTTGATTTTTAAAATAAGCTGCATCCACTGCATCTTCACTGCAGACCCTAGGAGAACCACACTGAGCTCCAGGATATTGGTCAGTATCTAGGAAAAGGTCTTCTACCTGCCCCTGAGGCATCTGTGAACACCTCCATCCAAGCTGGTTTCCCGAGGGGAAACTCGTTGCAGGGATTGCTGGGTATTTTTCACCAGGCTAGATGTCTATGCACTCTTGTGTTGATCTGAATTGCCATTTTCAAGCTATAGGATCCTACTGCCTGAGAAAATAACTGAATAGACCACATCCTCCATTTGGTCCATTTCACCAAGTTTATAGTTGAAATCAGAAGGCCCAGAATGATCACAAATTACTTTCCAGATGTGAATGACCTCTCCCAAAATTGCGTTACCTGAAGGACAGGTATCAATTTGAGCTCTAAGGTATGCCATTTTCTGGCATGGTATCATCTGACTTTTGGCTACCCTTATGATCCAGCCAAACTTCTCTAAAACCTCCTTTTTAAGAGATGGATGGTGATGTGGCTGGATCACTCACCCCTAAAGTAAATCATCCAGGTAATGGCAGATCTCTATGTTCACCTGCCCTTTAGCTTGGCTATTATCACAACAAGAACTTAGGTAAAAGTTCTGGGAGAAGTATCAAGGTCAATGCGAAGACAGCAAAATTGGTAATGTTGGTCTTAGAGACAAAATTGAAATCTTCTAAAGCAAAGGACACATGCAAATAAACATCTTTAATCTAAAGAGGCTAGCCAATCTCTTGGACAAACTACAAACTTTATAGTAGCAAGGGTCTCAGTTAAAGTTTGGCTTTCTGGGAATCTGTTATTCCTCAAGGTCTAATATGGGACGCAAGTCTCCAGTAGCAAATAGCAGAGAATAGAAAACTCTTCCTTTTTCCTGAGATGGAACCACTTAACAGCTCTCTTAACAGCCCTGGAAACACCGGCAAGAAATGTCATTTTCCCTACATCTTGAGGAATTGCAGTAGGAACAAATAATTGAAAGATACATAAGTTTTCACCCATGAATCTTGAACCTTTCTAGCCGAGACTTCCTGAAAGGTGAGCAAGCTGGGGTCGGCTGGACGGAGTGACTGTAAATGAGCTTTTGAGGAAGGTTTGGGAGATCTTGTGACTTCAACTCTGGACCTGAAAGAACCTTGTCCTGATCGCCAAGATGAAAATCCAAATTATTCTACGGATTGGGAGTCCTGCCTTCTTCTGGAGAAGACCTACAAACATTCCTGGAATTGTCATGGAACTGCCTTGCTTGGGAAAGAAAAGTACTCTTCCCCCTGAAGACTTGGAGACCATGTCATTTAAGGCTTTCCCAAATAATCCTTTCCCTTCAAAAGGCATCTTGCAAAGAAATTCATGGAGCCAGTATCTGCAAACCATATTTAAACCCAAAGGGCTCTGCGCTGCAACTTCAATGACAAAGAGCAAGCTGATATCCAGAACTTTTAAGTTTTATTAATTTTTTTTTTTTCTGGGAACTTTATCCTCAATGACTTGTTCAAGATTCTTTGCCCACATAGAAAGGGCCTTTGTAACTGCCACAGAGCTACAGTAGGCTATAGGCCATCCAGAAGACATAACATTTCTTTAATTTCTGGGATGTTCCAGTGCTGAAATGTCAACAATTGGCAAAGCGGCCTTCTTAGCTAATCTAGCAATTGGAGTCTGCCATCAGATCCATTCATCTCACCTGAAAAAAAGGATACAGCTCTTACACTTATCTCTCAAAAAGAACTCTTTTGGGATTTTTTATTCTGCCTGAAAAAAATCTGGCACTTAAGTATTCATAAAAGGGTCACAGCCGGAATTTGAACTCAAAGCTCCACAGCCGTAAACCACGCGCTGTGCCACAAGGTCTGAGCCCTTGGAAAAAGAAGAGAACTGGTTAGTTGGTCAAACTCCTCCAGATTGAGGGTACATTTAACAGTCTTAATAAGGGGATTAAAAGCTTTTGGTCAAATAGCGAGATCTCCCTCTCAGCCCCCCTTCTTTAGCTGTATAAAAGGTACATCTTTGATTTTTCTACAAGGCAAATGAGTACAGCTGTAGGCTTTCTTTAATAGCTGACCATGTCACTGAGCTGATTCTGGTAGAACCGATCTAGTGATCTAGGTGCAGTGGCTAATGGCTTAATCTGCCGAATCTGTGGAGGAACTGGAGGGAATATTCCTAGGGGAATCTTCTTGGCATCGCTCCCTATGCCTCCTATCAATCTGTATTGCTTAGCAAGTCTAAGGAGGATGGAAAGGGGAAATAAACTAAGTTATCTCTGATAGCTGGCGAGAGTCCCGCTCTATATTGACTCTTTAGAGCAGAATCTTTCCAGCCCGTCTCTACTGCTCATCGGTGGAACTCTGTACAATATTATTATTAACATGTATTTATATAGCGCCAACATATTGCGCTGCAAAACAATACACCTTGACCTGCCACTTGCCTTGCCTGAGATTTTGTATGGCTGCATCAGCAGAGGTGGTGCGATTGGGATCATCGTAATTACAGCCATTGCCTTAAAAAGGCTTCTAGGGAAAAACAAGCTGGATCACTAGGGGATAGGCTAAATACCCAGAGCTGGGGATCCCCTTGTAACAAAGTAAACTCAAAATTAACCCAGGATTCCTCCTTAGGGAAGGAATAGGATAAACAACCAAAATAGAGCTTGCATGCTTCCTATAGTATACTACACAGCTTATCCATTATCAGCTGTGTATCCTGTGCTTTTTCTCCTTTTTCAGCTTTGAATGGCTGCCCCATGGCTACAAACAGCTTGTTTATATGAACAATAGTAGAGGTTCTAAAGCAAACACACCAGTTTTACAAGTGCAAGGCAACAGTACATTATATTTGCATTACTTTAAAAAAGTTAAATCTAAACTGTAAACTGGGCTGTGAGATGCTGTGTAGGTGCTGCACTCAGCACTATCTAGATCAGGGCATGCTCTGCCTGTGTGTGCCCTGCTATGCCTGTGTGTGCCCTGCTCTGCCTGTGTGTGTCCTGCTCTGCCTGTGTGTGTCCTGCTCTGCCTGTATGTGCCCTGCTCTGTTTGTGCCCTGCTCTGTTTGTGCCCTGCTCTGCATGTGTGTACCCTGCTCTGCCTGTATGTGCCCTGCTCTGCTTGTGTGTGCCCTGCTCTGTCTGTTTATGCCCTGCTCTGCCTGTGTGTGTCCTGCTCTGCCTGTATGTGCCCTGCTCTGTCTGTTTGTGCCCTGCTCTGCCTGTATGTACCCTGCTCTGCCTGTATGTGCCCTGCTATGCCTGTGTGTGTCCTGCTATGCCTGTGTGTGCCCTGCCTGTTTGTGCCCTGCTCTGCCAGTATGTGCCCTGCTCTGCCTGTGGAACATAAGGCTGGTATTTGTTCTGGGAGTTTGTTAGCGTTTGAAAATAAATTATTGTAAGGGGCCCCTAAGGTGTTTAATCATCATGTACTGGGGGTGCTGTAGTATCCAAGGAGAAGAGGAGGCATATGGATGTAAGGGTATATCTTAATATGGCAACTTTTTTCACATATGAGTGATAGTGATATCCTTGCAGTAAGCACCAACCATTTGGTTTTTTGGTATGCTACCACAATTAATGTGGACATGATCTTGTGGTAACATGGGTGTGGTTTTAAGTGGGTGTGATTTAAAACAGGGAGTGGTCAACGCTGGCTTCCATTATCAGCCCTCCACTAAGTAGGCCGGAAAAAATTCGGCCCTCTGGACCACAGAAGTTGGACAGCACTGATCTAGATATATCTTATGGAGATAACAAATAAGTTTTGACAGGTCTGCCAATGCGTCAGATTGAGAGAGGGGTTGGTTATATAAAAATTACTTGGTTAGAGAAAGGGTGGGGAAGTTGGTCTGAAGAAGTTGCTGCAGCTGTGCCTATGTATAACAGGGAAATAAGCTGGATATCATCTGAAATCCTCTGCTGTGGTACTGAGGATATTATTTGTGTGATATGATTCTTGGTATTGTAGTTGTAGGGGATGCCTTGTCTTTTTGACTGTCTTTTGAATCTGAGCTGTCTGAGGGATTAAGAGACCCTAGGGTAGAGTCCTGCCTGGAACCAATTTTTGAGACCCAGACTGACCCCACAACCCCCCTATATGCAATCTGGATCCCCTTGGATCCATTACCCAACCCGGTCCCCAATTGCCTTATCTGCAACCCATTTACCACCATTATACTGGAAGTGCTGTTGCTGAAAACTGGAAGTGATGTAGGCTGTGATAGAAAAAAGTTTGCTCCAAAATCCACCTGCAGTTCAAAAGGCAGCAGGACAGCGGATTCTCCACCTGCGGAGAATACACATAGCCTAAATCAGACAATATTTGCTTAGGGAATATATGGTTGAGCGGATGCAAGAAATCTAGGGAGCATAAGGGATAATGACAGAGAATGCACAGTATTATGTAAAATGATTTTAAAGGGAATTTAAAGGCAACAAAAAAATTCCATTATTACTTTAATGAAAAAGTGAAAAAGAAAAACTATCACCACTATACCTTTATTAAAAACGTGTACCGTTTTTAGAAGAAACCTGACTGTATGCAGTACAATTCCCCATTCTTTTTATGTAGAACTGTAGTGTAGATGTGGAACAGATCCAAGGCGGCAGTCAAACTGCAAAAAATCCATTTATTGGGGAGTGTACAACATGTTTCGGGACAAGCCCTTTATCAAGTGTATAGGAACAAACAAAACATCCAACATTTAAATCCTGTGTGGCCAATCACACCTTCAGTGGGTTGTTACTTCATTTAACCCTTGTGCTACCCCTAATCATGTGACATCTGTGTACAATCAATGCTGCTTGGTGCAGTAAAAATTTTTTTCATTCTTAAAAACAGCAATAAGTTAAAAACTATTCTAACATAGTAAACATTTAGTGTAAACAGACAAAACAGTGAATAAATATTTCATACATTTAAATATAGCAGCGCTTCAACCCAATTGGTAAAATACTATTTACTTGATTCTCCTTTTTTTTGTAGATAATTCTGAAGTATCCAAATCCATGTATAGGTGCATTAGTGCTAAAAATCAGAGTAATACAATAAGAACATAGTGTCAGTAAAACATTTACAAAACGACTTAAAATGCAGGAAATTGCTCCGTTTGGCCTAACCTGCAAAAATAAAGAGAAAATGCTGAACCAGCCTATCTAAACCACTTGTTTCATAACAATGTTGCAAATTTAAATGATTACCATCTATAATTGTTTGGCAACAATAGTTGCTAGCTCACTCTATGCTATCTATGTTGCAATAGGAACTCTTGCTTAGTTTTTAAATGTGTTATAGTGATCCTCCTGTTTTGATGGACTCACCCATCTACGATTCGGCCGACGATCCTCGGCAATGCCGTTAGCTCACTAATTATAATACCTGAGGACAACAAGATACATTATACCATTAAAGAAAGCATATCAAATTATAATGTTCATTTAACCCTTTCGGGGAGGTACATTCTAGCCGGCTGATCCATCTTGCCTCCCTTTGTAATAGTAGATTGTTATGATCTCCTCCTCTAACTGGGTTGGGTACCCCCTCCAACACCTTCCATTTCAACTGGCATGCATTGTGTTTATGCTCAAAAAGTGTCTTGATACAGGGGTATCAGAATAAGTACCAGCCTTAAAATTTCTTATATTACCCTTATGTTCCTTGATCCTCATGTGTACGGGTCTTATGGTTTTACCAACGTATACCAGCCCACATGGGCATTTTAAAACATAGATAACATATGCGGTTTTGCACGTAGCAAATGTATTAAGCTTAATTTCTTGCCCAGATATTGGGTGATGAATATTGGGACCTTTTATGATGGAACTACAACAATTACACCCTAGACACGGAAAGGTGCCTACCTTCTTCCTAACCATTGGGTTATACTTACTGTCCGTCTTTTCAATGGAACATAGTGTGTCACTAATAGATTTCCCTTTCTTATAAGCAAATCGTGGGGGTTTCTTGAAAGCCAGACCAGAACTGGTGTCAGTCTGTAATATGGGCCAGTATTGTTTTACAATTTTTTCCACCATTTTACTTCTCTTATCATATTTACTCACAAAAGTTATTCTTTCACTGTCCACTTCCTTTTTTCTTGGTTTTAATAAATCTCCCCGTTCTATCTTCTGTACCTCATTCTCTACTACTCGTAGTTGCCCTTTCGGGTATCCCCTCTGTACAAACCTCTCTGTTAGCTCTTTGCATGCCATTTTATACCCAATGTTACTTGATGCTATTTTCTTGGCCCTCATATATTGTCCCTTAGGAATAGCATTAAGGGTCTGGGGGTTATGGAAACTTTTCCTGTGTAGGAGATTATTCCTATCCATTTCTTTGCGGTATAAATTGGTACTCAGGCTATTATTTTCCAACTTAATCTGTACATCCAGGAAATTAATTACAATATCGGAAACCTCCATAGTAAATTTTACTGTCTTATGTGCTGTATTGGCCTGTTCCACCATATCAATAAAAGTTTCACGTGGTCCATCCCATATAATCAGTATATCATCCACATACCTGTAATAGTGGACGATATACTGTAAATATGGTTCTCTCAGGAACAATTTCTTTTCTAAATCGAATACAAACAGGTTTGCTAGGGACGGTGCCACCGCAGAGCCCATCGACGTCCCTTGCCTTTGCCAGTAGAAGGAGTCTTCAAATTTAAAATAGTTTTTTTTAAGCACAACTTCAAGACAGTCAAGTATAAAATATAATTTAGCATTGCTCATATTGGTTTCCAAAAGGGCTTCTTCTATGCATTTAATTCCCTCATCTTGGGGTATTGCCGTGAATAAACTTTGTATATCGATACTGCATAGAACAACCCCTGGGCTCAATTTAGGAACCCCCTCCAATTTGATCAACAGATCGTTGGTGTCCTTAAGGCAAGTGGGTAGATTACGCACTAACTCCTGTAAATGGTGGTCAATAAATTTGGAAAGGGGTTCTAATAATGAACCAATACCTGACACTATGGGCCTACCTGGAGGGTTTTCTAGTGTCTTATGAATTTTAGGAAGCACATACAAGGTAGGAATCCTAGGGAAATCTGTGATTAAAAACTCCTTAGTTGTTATATCAATCACTCCCATATCGAATGCTTCCATTATCATCAAATCAATCACCTTTTTTAACTGTGTCGTTGGATCCTGCTCAATTGGGGAATAGTGGCCTGGTACTTCCAATTGTCTGTGAACTTCCAATCTATATTTAGTAGCGTCCATCACTACCACCGCCCCTCCCTTATCAGCTTTCTTAATGATATGTTAGAATAGTTTTTAACTTATTGCTGTTTTTAAGAATGAAAAAAATTTTTACTGCACCAAGCAGCATTGATTGTACACAGATGTCACATGATTAGGGGTAGCACAAGGGTTAAATGAAGTAACAACCCACTGAAGGTGTGATTGGCCACACAGGATTTAAATGTTGGATGTTTTGTTTGTTCCTATACACTTGATAAAGGGCTTGTCCCGAAACATGTTGTACACTCCCCAATAAATGGATTTTTTGCAGTTTGACTGCCGCCTTGGATCTGTTCCACATCTACACTACAGTTCTACATATTGATTTGGGTTATCGGACACAGGATACCCGTGGACGGGCCTGATCTAAGTATGTGGTGAGCTCCTTTCATACTAAATTGTGCATATATTGACTGTGTTACGAGAGTGCAGCTTCACAGTGACCAAGATGTCACAACTGGGGAATGAGAATAAAGAAACAACATCCTCATTTGCATATAGCAATATCGAGATTGAACGAATATTGGGGCAAGATGAAAGTATTGTCCTTAACCTGGGGTGTTCTGACAAAAAGGAACCAGCAGAGGAACTTTTGCTTTTGGAAAAACGGCTATTGAATTTGAAATTGCATCGGTCCACATTGACTGAATATGTCCGCTCTAACATAATCCCAAGGGGACTGAGAGTGGTGAATAAGCCGAATTTATGTACAGCCATTCCCCTTATGAACACACGATGGCAAGAAATCAGTAACAAGTGCTCAATGGACTATATGGTACTTACCATTGAGTGCTTGGATATGGAAACGAAAGAGTTAACGATCGCATTGGAAAGCATGAAGGTGGAAATGGCAAGCAAGCTGGGAGCCACCAATATGGAAGCTGTAACACGTGACCATACTGAAGCGCTCGTAAAATTGCAGGCTGAGATAACGGAGCGAAAGAGGAGGAAATTCCAGCGCGACCGGAATGATTATGAAAGTGGGCAGGTGTACAGCTGGAAAGACGAGCGGAGTAAGCAGCGTCTAATAAGAAGGCCAGACAGCCCGCCAATGAACCGCGAGCCCCAACCACGAGCAGCCGAAGCGCCAGGGAAATTCAGCGCCCAGAAGGAACGCCATGGAGGTAATTGGAGGCAGCCTCGACAGCATTATAGAAAGCAGCGTGAGCCTTATACAGCGGATTCGTCGGCATATACCAGCACAGAAGAAGAGGAACAAGGATCGGGCAAAGACAAGCAGCATTTTTTAGGGGCTCACCCCAAAGAGGGGCCAGTTGCAACGGAGAGAAAAAATCCACGTTACCCTATTGCAAGGGAGGCGTACCCGCAACGATATCGGAACAGCAACAACAACAGCAGAAGGTAAATCATCTAGTTGTGAACTTATCTTCTTATACCTTGACTGAACCAGAACTAAGTGTACTAAACAAAGGTTTAGGCTTTGTGCCCAGTTATAATGTGGAATTTTTCGACTGGGAGGTGGATTTTTATAAGTTCATTCGTTTGGCTAAACTTAAAATGAACTTTTCTGATGTGCAAACCAATGTATATAGGTCCCAGTTAAAAAAGAAAAGTACATATGTTCCAGATGTAACTAGTCCGGCCTTAGAAACCTTTATTAATGTGGTAACAAGGGAAGTAAAAAGTGTTTGGGATAGGAACAAAAAGGTGACCAATAATCTCACATTAACAGAGAAAAAAGCCCTTACCGCCCTCAAAAATAACAAGGAAATTATCATTAAGAAAGCTGATAAGGGAGGGGCGGTGGTAGTGATGGACGCTACTAAATATAGATTGGAAGTTCACAGACAATTGGAAGTACCAGGCCACTATTCCCCAATTGAGCAGGATCCAACGACACAGTTAAAAAAGGTGATTGAATTGATGATAATGGAAGCATTCGATATGGGAGTGATTGATATAACAACTAAGGAGTTTTTAATCACAGATTTCCCTAGGATTCCTACCTTGTATGTGCTTCCTAAAATTCATAAGACACTAGAAAACCCTCCAGGTAGGCCCATAGTGTCAGGTATTGGTTCATTATTAGAACCCCTTTCCAAATTTATTGACCACCATTTACAGGAGTTAGTGCGTAATCTACCCACTTGCCTTAAGGACACCAACGATCTGTTGATCAAATTGGAGGGGGTTCCTAAATTGAGCCCAGGGGTTCTTCTATGCAGTATCGATATACAAAGTTTATTCACGGCAATACCCCAAGATGAGGGAATTAAATGCATAGAAGAAGCCCTTTTGGAAACCAATATGAGCAATGCTAAATTATATTTTATACTTGACTGTCTTGAAGTTGTGCTTAAAAAAAACTATTTTAAATTTGAAGACTCCTTCTACTGGCAAAGGCAAGGGACGTCGATGGGCTCTGCGGTGGCACCGTCCCTAGCAAACCTGTTTGTATTCGATTTAGAAAAGAAATTGTTCCTGAGAGAACCATATTTACAGTATATCGTCCACTATTACAGGTATGTGGATGATATACTGATTATATGGGATGGACCACGTGAAACTTTTATTGATATGGTGGAACAGGCCAATACAGCACATAAGACAGTAAAATTTACTATGGAGGTTTCCGATATTGTAATTAATTTCCTGGATGTACAGATTAAGTTGGAAAATAATAGCCTGAGTACCAATTTATACCGCAAAGAAATGGATAGGAATAATCTCCTACACAGGAAAAGTTTCCATAACCCCCAGACCCTTAATGCTATTCCTAAGGGACAATATATGAGGGCCAAGAAAATAGCATCAAGTAACATTGGGTATAAAATGGCATGCAAAGAGCTAACAGAGAGGTTTGTACAGAGGGGATACCCGAAAGGGCAACTACGAGTAGTAGAGAATGAGGTACAGAAGATAGAACGGGGAGATTTATTAAAACCAAGAAAAAAGGGAGTGGACAGTGAAAGAATAACTTTTGTGAGTAAATATGATAAGAGAAGTAAAATGGTGGAAAAAATTGTAAAACAATACTGGCCCATATTACAGACTGACACCAGTTCTGGTCTGGCTTTCAAGAAACCCCCACGATTTGCTTATAAGAAAGGGAAATCTATTAGTGACACACTATGTTCCATTGAAAAGACGGACAGTAAGTATAACCCAATGGTTAGGAAGAAGGTAGGCACCTTTCCGTGTCTAGGGTGTAATTGTTGTAGTTCCATCATAAAAGGTCCCAATATTCATCACCCAATATCTGGGCAAGAAATTAAGCTTAATACATTTGCTACGTGCAAAACCGCATATGTTATCTATGTTTTAAAATGCCCATGTGGGCTGGTATACGTTGGTAAAACCATAAGACCCGTACACATGAGGATCAAGGAACATAAGGGTAATATAAGAAATTTTAAGGCTGGTACTTATTCTGATACCCCTGTATCAAGACACTTTTTTGAGCATAAACACAATGCATGCCAGTTGAAATGGAAGGTGTTGGAGGTGGTACCCAACCCAGTTAGAGGAGGAGATCATAACAATCTACTATTACAAAGGGAGGCAAGATGGATCAGCCGGCTAGAATGTACCTCCCCGAAAGGGTTAAATGAACATTATAATTTGATATGCTTTCTTTAATGGTATAATGTATCTTGTTGTCCTCAGGTATTATAATTAGTGAGCTAACGGCATTGCCGAGAATCGTCGGCCGAATCGTAGATGGGTGAGTCCATCAAAACAGGAGGATCACTATAACACATTTAAAAACTAAGCAAGAGTTCCTATTGCAACATAGATAGCATAGAGTGAGCTAGCAACTATTGTTGCCAAACAATTATAGATGGTAATCATTTAAATTTGCAACATTGTTATGAAACAGGTGGTTTAGATAGGCTGGTTCAGCATTTTCTCTTTATTTTTGCAGGTTAGGCCAAACGGAGCAATTTCCTGCATTTTAAGTCGTTTTGTAAATGTTTTACTGACACTATGTTCTTATTGTATTACTCTGATTTTTAGCACTAATGCACCTATACATGGATTTGGATACTTCAGAATTATCTACAAAAAAAAGGAGAATCAAGTAAATAGTATTTTACCAATTGGGTTGAAGCGCTGCTATATTTAAATGTATGAAATATTTATTCACTGTTTTGTCTGTTTACACTAAATGTTTACTATGTTAGAATAGTTTTTAACTTATTGCTGTTTTTAAGAATGAAAAAATTTTTTACTGCACCAAGCAGCATTGATTGTACACAGATGTCACATGATTAGGGGTAGCACAAGGGTTAAATGAAGTAACAACCCACTGAAGGTGTGATTGGCCACACAGGATTTAAATGTTGGATGTTTTGTTTGTTCCTATACACTTGATAAAGGGCTTGTCCCGAAACATGTTGTACACTCCCCAATAAATGGATTTTTTGCAGTTTGACTGCCGCCTTGGATCTGTTCCACATCTACACTACAGTTCTACATATTGATTTGGGTTATCGGACACAGGATACCCGTGGACGGGCCTGATCTAAGTATGTGGTGAGCTCCTTTCATACTAAATTGTGCCCCATTCTTTTTACTTATGACTGCTGAGGATAGGAAACTTCAGACGGTGCCTAGCTGCTCTGCAGGGAAACGATCATACTTTCAAACAGCAGGAGGAGCTGCTTTGTTTGTTTCCCTGTAGAGCAGCCGACGACAGAGCAGAGATTTGTATCCACAGGCCCAGTGCAGTCTGCATATTCTGATTATTAATCAGTCTTGCTGTATCGGCTTCTATGGCAGAAATTATTTGTGCTGTTTTGATCATTTATGACAATCCCTAAATTTAGCCTCCCAACAGCAGCCCAGACCACACTGAGCATGTGCATGGTCTTGGTTTTGCAAAGATGGCTTAACATAGTTACAAGATGGTGACCCCCTGTGGCCAACTTTGAAAGCATAAATCATTTTTTTATTATGCTTCTGGTACAGTAAGTTCATGTTTATGTTTAGTATACAAAATACAGCATTTCTAGCATTATGATATTTTAGACTTTAGTTTCCCTTTAAAGGGGTTGTTCACCTTTAAGATGATGTTTAGTATGATGTAGAGAGTGATATTCTGAGACAATTTGCAATTTGTTTTGATTTTTTAGTATTGAAAGTTTTTGAATTATTTAGCTTTTTATTCAGCAGCTCTTCAATTTGCATCTTGACCTACCCTAGCAACCATGCATTGATTTGAATAAGAGACAGGAATATGAATAGGAGAAGGCCTGAATAGAAGTATCAATAATAAAAAGTAACAATACATTTGTAGTTTACAGAGCATTTGTTTTTTAGAAGGGAGTAAGAGATGCCCATTTGAAAGCTTCAAAGAGTTAGAAGAAAAAGGCAAATAACTATTGAAACAAATTGAAAAGTTGCTTAGAATTGGCTGTTCTATAAAATAATAAAAGTTACCTTATAGGTGAACCTCGGCATGTAGAAATCTGACTAATTTATGCAATACCCTCAGGCTCAGGATCTACTAACCAGGCACCCACAGATGAGCTCCACTTGTTGCCCCCCACTTCCCTTTCTCCTCCCTTAGCCTGTCCCCTTGCCTGCCGTGTCCCCTCCACTTCCTTTGTCAGGCTCATATCTAATTTGGCCTGATATAACTACAGATGACTCCCAAAAATGTTTACAGGCCTCCTTATAATGCATATCCCACTGGAGTGGGTTGGGGGAGCCAGAAAACTAAGTAGCATGGGACCCTATCATACCTCCCAACATTTTGGAAATTAAATAGAAAGAGGGACAAAAATATTTGCCTTGTGGAGCGGAGCTACATTTTTTGTTGACCACACCTGTTTTTGCGGCCATACCCCCTAATAACCATGTAAATTTTACAAAATTAGGCAGGTAATGAAAGTTTTACACATTTCTGGGGTTTTTATGTGTTATTACAGTTTTGCTAATTAAGATGAATTGCTCTTTAAGCTGCAAGTCAGTTTCCCCAAGAGACCTGCTTATTGTAACTAGTTACAATTGTTTCTTTTCTTATCTTAAATTGTAACAAATGTATCTACATGCCACGTATTCTGGGGTCTCTGCCAAAAGCCAATTATGTTTTTTAGAAACGTTGTATCTTTTCCTGTCTGTTCAGTGCAGGAGATCAAAAAGAAGTTGGGACATTTCAGTAAGAATCTGGGACTGTGTGTTGAGCTGTCAAAATCATGACTGTCCTGAAAAAAATGGAACAGTTGCAGGGGTGGCATGCCCCATGATTTATGTGGGTTGCTCTGTTTCCACTGTGATCTAATCAATGAGAGCAATATCTGATGGAATAATAACATGGAGGCCGGGCTCAGGGTCAAACGTGTCCCCTCTGCCTCTTGAGGCAGCTTGCTGCTGCTGCCCCACCCCCCACACTCACCTTTATGCTCAGGAGGGGGTGGAAGGGGGGTCCACAACATCGACAGAGGGGTCCAGGAGGCTAGCGCAGAGAGTGGAATTACGCTCTCTGCGCTAGAAGAGCAGAATTTGTGGTTTGAAAAAACAGAAATTTGCCTCTTAAAATTACAGGTGCAGCATTTTGTCACCCCTGTTAACTTTTGGGGCGCTGCTGCCTGAGGTGAGTTTCTCAACTCGCTTCATTGGTGCAGCACCCCTGGCAGGGCTGGAACTAGGGTTAGGCAGAAGAGGCACACGCCAAGGGCACAGCAGCAGGGGGCTGCCAGGCACATTCCTCTTCTGCTGCCTACCCCTGTCCTGTGCCTTGTCCCCTCACCAACTTCTGCTTATTCTCTGCAGCACTGCTGGGTCACCATTGGTTGCCTTCATCTTGTGCAGGGCCAAGCTTATGTTACTCGTCTTGTAGCAATTTGTTATGTGTTGTCCTCCATGCAGAGGCGGGCAGAACTGGGAGACTTGAGGGCCAGGACTAGGGTTATACAGGCAAGAGGTATGGCCAATCACACGCAGACGGAGTCTGAGAGCTGGCCCGTTGGTTTGCCTAGGGCGCCTGACCGGCATGGCCCGCCTCTGCATGGAGGGCAACACATCACAAATTGCTACATGTGACATAAGCCAGCAGGGTGAATATAGTTTTCCTCTTATGAGTACTCTGCAGGGGTTGCAGAGAGTGTGTGGCGGGGGCGGAGTTTAGGAGGGTAGGGGGTTATGGCATGCAGGATTTGGGGCTAAGCAGTATCACTTTGGGGCTCAATATTATTTAATCACTACTGTAGTTATGTAAGTAAAAAAGCCCTCTTGTGCCATAAAATGCCAAGAGAAATATTTATAGGCAGCTACATGAACATGTGGCAGCTACAAATGCCCAGGGCCAGAGTTTGGCACTGATGAAAGACCGGAAAAAGGAAAATTAATATCATACTTACCAGAATTTTCTTTTCCTGGCCATCCTCCCCATCAACATGAAAATTCACTAATGAGTTAATCTCCTGCTACTCCCAGCCTGGACAGAAGATAGTTAATTTTAAGAACCCATAAGCCCACCCCCTCCTGGCTCACATTAGTCTGTTTATAAAGCCACCATAGGGAGGGCATGTTGACGGGGAGGATGGCCAGGAAAAGAAAATTCCGGTAAGTATGATATTAATTTTCCCTTTTCTTGGCCATCCCCCATCAACATGAAAATTCACTAATGGGTCATACCCAAGCAATTAAACCACAAGGGAGGGAAAATAATTATACTTCAATTTATATGGCCCAACATGCTAAAAAATAAGAGAACTGACTGTCCAAACAGGACCTGAGATGAAGACATAACCTCGAATCTGTAGAGTCTAAAAAGAAACATAGTAGGGGTAACTGCAGATCATATCAGAAGACACTCCTGCCTCTGATGCCCATGAGGCTGCCATACCAAGTGTCTAATGTACCTTACTCCCCTAGGCAAATAGTTGCCCTGCTATTTAAAAGCCCTTAATATGGTCTTGACTATCCAGGAAGAGTAGACTTGGAGGCAAGTTCCCCTTTTCTCCTTCCTGCTGACACAGCAAACAGTATTCTAGACTTTCTGAAGTCTTCTCTTCTTCTGAATAAATCTCAAAACATTGTAAGACTATATCTATATTTGAATCCTCATCCCGAGAGGATGCTGGAGGCTCCAAGGACAGCAATACAATTGGTTAATTAATGTGGAACTTAGAAACAACTTAAGGCAGGATAGTGATTATAGTCTGAGAAATACTTTCTCCTCGTGGAACATCCTGTAAGGAGCATCTATCGAAGGGCCTGGCCCTCGAAGGGCTTGCATCAAAAGTTTGACTTCACAGCTAACTAGGAGTAAGCAACCACAAAGAACGTGATCTAAATGCTCAGTCATGCAGTAGAGAGGGATCTCCGATCAAGAGGAAGACCCCAGGTTGGACAGATAGACCAGTTCAACGGTGGACGAATTTTGAGTTTTGAAAGGAAAAACATATCTACTAATGGATCTCTCGACCACCTCTTCTCCAAATCGCGAACAATGCAGAGACTTGGTCTTTCAGAGTGCTGAGACTCAGACCCTTTTGTAGCCCTATATTAAGAAACTTCAGGATATTCACCACAGATGATTTTATGGATTAAGATGCATCTCAACAGCCCAGTAAGAGAATATCTGCCATGCTTTATAATATTTACAATTTGTATTGCATTTTCTGGCATTGATAAAGGTTTGACCTGATCAGAACATTCATGCTCTCTTAGGATCCTCCTTTTAACCTCCATACCATCAGTTGGTGATTGGGTTTGGATGCTTCCAACTGCCCTGGAGAAGGAGACCTCTGGGAAGTAGTAACAAACACAATTGACAGTCTTCTCAGGAATAGATACCAAGGTCTTCTGGGCCAAGTAGAAGAATGGTCATCATGTCCATCCTTGACATTAAGATCCTTAATGTATCCACTGCCATAGTCCCACACAAGGGACTCTGAAGAGGAAGATCTGAAGCTTGGAATTCAGATCTATCCCCATCATATTCAGCTCAGGACAGTCCCAATAGATGTTGGCTGAGATAATCTGCCCCAAGATATTGCGCTCCTGGAATGTACAGAGCAGTTAAATCTTTAAGGTGGATCTAAACCAATTCCATGATTGGGACAGTCTGTTTGAGCAAGAACTTGCTCCTTGTTCCCCTTGATTTTTAAAATAAGCTGCATCCACTGCATCTTCACTGCAGACCCTAGGAGAACCACACTGAGCTCCAGGATATTGGTCAGTATCTAGGAAAAGGTCTTCTACCTGCCCCTGAGGCATCTGTGAACACCTCCATCCAAGCTGGTTTCCCGAGGGGAAACTCGTTGCAGGGATTGCTGGGTATTTTTCACCAGGCTAGATGTCTATGCACTCTTGTGTTGATCTGAATTGCCATTTTCAAGCTATAGGATCCTACTGCCTGAGAAAATAACTGAATAGACCACATCCTCCATTTGGTCCATTTCACCAAGTTTATAGTTGAAATCAGAAGGCCCAGAATGATCACAAATTACTTTCCAGATGTGAATGACCTCTCCCAAAATTGCGTTACCTGAAGGACAGGTATCAATTTGAGCTCTAAGGTATGCCATTTTCTGGCATGGTATCATCTGACTTTTGGCTACCCTTATGATCCAGCCAAACTTCTCTAAAACCTCCTTTTTAAGAGATGGATGGTGATGTGGCTGGATCACTCACCCCTAAAGTAAATCATCCAGATAATGGCAGATCTCTATGTTCTCCTGCCCTTTAGCTTGGCTATTATCACAACAAGAACTTAGGTAAAAGTTCTGGGAGAAGTATCAAGGTCAATGCGAAGACAGCAAAATTGGTAATGTTGGTCTTAGAGACAAAATTGAAATCTTCTAAAGCAAAGGACACATGCAAATAAACATCTTTAATCTAAAGAGGCTAGCCAATCTCTTGGACAAACTACAAACTTTATAGTAGCAAGGGTCTCAGTTAAAGTTTGGCTTTCTGGGAATCTGTTATTCCTCAAGGTCTAATATTGGACGCAAGTCTCCAGTAGCAAATAGCAGAGAATAGAAAACTCTTCCTTTTTCCTGAGATGGAACCACTTAACAGCTCTCTTAACAGCCCTGGAAACACCGGCAAGAAATGTCATTTTCCCTACATCTTGAGGAATTGCAGTAGGAACAAATAATTGAAAGATACATAAGTTTTCACCCATGAATCTTGAACCTTTCTAGCCGAGACTTCCTGAAAGGTGAGCAAGCTGGGGTCGGCTGGACGGAGTGACTGTAAATGAGCTTTTGAGGAAGGTTTGGGAGATCTTGTGACTTCAACTCTGGACCTGATAGAACCTTGTCCTGATCGCCAAGATGAAAATCTAAATTATTCTCCGGATTGGGAGTCCTGCCTTCTTCTGGAGAAGACCTACAAACATTCCTGGAATTGTCATGGAACTGCCTTGCTTGGGAAAGAAAAGTACTCTTCCCCCTGAAGACTTGGAGACCATGTCATCTAAGGCTTTCCCAAATAATCCTTTCCCTTCAAAAGGCATCTTGCAAAGAAATTCCTGGAGCCAGTATCTGCAAACCATATTTAAACCCAAAGGGCTCTGCGCTGCAACTTCAATGACAAAGAGCAAGCTGATATCCAGAACTTTTAAGTTTTATTATTTTTTTTTTTCTGGGAACTTTATCCTCAATGACTTGTTCAAGATTCTTTGCCCACATAGAAAGGGCCTTTGTAACTGCCACAGAGCTACAGTAGGCTATAGGCCATCCAGAAGACATAACATTTCTTTAATTTCTGGGATGTTCCAGTGCTGAAATGTCAACAATTGGCAAAGCGGCCTTCTTAGCTAATCTAGCAATTGGAGTCTGCCATCAGATCCATTCATCTCACCTGAAAAAAAGGATACAGCTCTTACACTTATCTCTCAAAAAGAACTCTTTTGGGATTTTTTATTCTGCCTGAAAAAAATCTGGCACTTAAATATTCATAAAAGGGTCACAGCCGGAATTTGAACTCAAAGCTCCACAGCCGTAAACCAGGCACTGTGCCACAAGGTCTGAGCCCTTGGAAAAAGAAGAGAACTGGTTAGTTGGTCAAACTCCTCCAGATTGAGGGTACATTTAACAGTCTTAATAAGGGGATTAAAAGCTTTTGGTCAAATAGCGAGATCTCCCTCTCAGCCCCCCTTCTTTAGCTGTATAAAAGGTACATCTTTGATTTTTCTACAAGGCAAATGAGTACAGCTGTAGGCTTTCTTTAATAGCTGACCATGTCACTGAGCTTAGCTGCTGGCCCTTTATTAAAATAAATTTCCTAGATAGAGAAAACCTTAATAGGCACAGAGAGATCTTAAGCAGAAGCACTGTCTCTCAAAGTACTGGCCAGTATGTTAAGATCTGCTTACCAGAAGCGTATCTCCAACTTAGTTTTCTTGTAAAATTAATTTGAAATTGAATTCCAAATTATTGCCAAGTAGATTGAAAGTATATCACCCCAGTCTCTTAATAAAAATCCCCATCTCAGGGCATGCACATGCGCACAACCATGCCTCCGTGCCCTGGGCATGCGCAGATAAATTTCCCTGTGCAAGAAGCTATACGAGTCACATGACACCCAAACGACATTACTATCTATGCTTGGTCCGTTCTAACAGCCTATTTAAACGTTGTGCTTGTAACATTGTTGGTTAAACACACAAATAAATGAAATACTGATTACAGACCTCAGTCAGACAAAACACGCAGCCTTTCCTCCCCCTTCCTCCCCTGTTCGCAACACTTGTACGCTGAGCGAGAGAGCTTCCGTAACCATAGAGACGCAATCTCTCTAAACTCCCGCTCCGCTTACAAGATAGTTTTGCGAACAGGGGAGGAAGGGGGAGGAAAGGCTGCGTGTTTTATCTGACTGAGGTCTGTAATCAGTATTTCATTTATTTGTGTGTTTAACCAACGATGTTACAAGCACAGGGAAGGCAGTGAGGATATAAGTTTAATGGGGAAGTGACGTATAGGGTTAAGAACATGGCGCCCTCATAGTTATTGAAATGTTGATAAGTTTGTAATGTGAACAGAGCTTTTAAAAGGCACACAGACATAATCAAACCCAGCGTTTCAGGACAGGGGGTAATTGGCAACATTTTGGGATAGTTTTCTAATTTTACCTTTCCTTCTCCTTTAAGGGTTTGGGATACTGCTCTCTTAATTAAAGACTCCTGATCTGGCAAGGAGGTGGAAGGAATGGCTGCATAATGTGAAACAATTCACCTTCTTAGAAAGATATTCAATTAAAATGTATTTCAAATTCTATGCCCTGCATTGCAGACTTGTTAAATGCTTCTGAATCTCACTTACCCACTTTTACTGGGCTCTTCAGAATGAGCAGAGGCACTTAAACCAGTAGGAGAATGCATAATAAGCATAACACTCTGGAGGTTCTTATTTTTTCAAAGTGCAAAGCATGGTACTCACTCGGCAGCTTTTGAAGCGGCTCTTTTAGATGCAGCCAGATCCCTCATAGTGCACATGTAGGTAGCAGCAGCAAGGAAAATCCAGATTGGCGCCAAACAGCTTTCCATTCAGGGTGTGCATAGCACTAGCAGGCACTGCAAAGCAGCAATAATACCCCGGCCGCACAGGGTCCACTTCCTGACAACGCAATTGTCAATACGGAACAGGGGCTACGGGTGCAGAAACAAAACTGCAACTTGGCAAATAAGTGAGTACTTTCTTGTCCTGTAAAATAAAGAAAAGAGAGTTAGTTTAAACTGTTAACCCTCTCACACTATGCCCAGGCTGGGACAGAAGAAAAAGACTGATGTGAGCCAGGAGGGGGTGGGCTTTATGGGTTCTTAAAATTCTTCTGTCCAGGCTGGGAGTAGCAGGAGATTAACTCATTAGTGAATTTTCATGTTGATGGGGGATGGCCAGGAAAAAAAATTGAAACCAGGGCAGGTATGTACAACCTGCACCTCTCCAGCTGTTTTTCAATTACAACTCCCAGCATCCTTGCAACAGCAGCCTTGGGCCACTAGAAGCCAATGTTATGTAGTGTTCAGCATGGGAGGGGCAGAAGAGAACGTACTAAAAATAGCAATCAAGTGCCCCCTCAGACCCAAAGGGCCCTTGTGGGCAACCCTAACAGCAGCCCTGCAATGAACCTGCTTGACTAACTTTGTATGATGTTCCAAGCACCACAGACAGATTTCAATCTGTTCCCTATACTCACAGCAGCCTCTTCCCCTGCCTGGGATTCACTGCTACTGGGGTTGGGTGGGAGGAACCACTGGTTTGTAGGAGGAGTTGGAGAGACTATTCTGTGGGCCAGCCCTTCCTTAGCTGGGTGTGGTTACAGCTGCCAGATCTTAGTATTCCGTTAGCAGCAGGGGATCAGTAGCACAGCTACAGACAGACAGCGCGGAGACCCTCTGGCACCAACCCACTGTATGGGGAAACGCTGAACGAGCCAGGACACAAGTCAGACAGAGAGACCTCAACAGTAGCCACCATGCCAAAAACTGTGAGTTCCCCCAACTTTCTCTGTTCTCGGCTTCCTAGTCCCAGCTGTTATAAGACTATAAATTCCATCCCGCCACTTCTGCTGGGGGTGGGGAATTACGGGAACTGTTGTAAAGCTGGAGTATGACCTTTTGGCATTGTCTGACAGACTTAATTAACTGCACTTGCTTAAATTAAATGGGCTGTCTCATTTCTGGCAGATTGAGGGGGACATTAAAACGTCAACACCGTTTCCTGTCACAGCAACAGGAGCTTTGCGACTTTTTATTATTCAAATATGCCTGGTGGCTTCCTGCAAATACAGCCCCCTGTATTTCACCATCTAAGGGTAAACTCGTTACACTGGATTGGGAGGGTCTGTTGAGGGAAAGAAGCCCAGTGGTACATGTGTGGAAAAATTCAATTATTTTAAATATCTAAGCAGCTTTCTAATATACATTAATTACGATTGCTTTCTATATATCTGTGTCATTGCAATGCAAAGCAGTGCCCTTTCTGTTCTCTTCTTCCGACTTGACACTGTGCAGCAGAAGTCAGTTTTCAGTTGACAAGAGATGAGACCGAACTAGTCAGAACTAGCAGTGCAGACAGTATAAAACAGCCAGCCAGATATTACTTTTAATAGCAAAAAAAATTGAGGCTGCCCTGGCCAATTTCTAGTGCCTCCCTTGTTATATATCCGCGACTCTAACAGTGAATGAGTTCAGTCATTTCCAATGACATAATTGTGACTGGAGTCGGCAGGAGTATTGTGCTGTCACAACTTGTTCAAGTGGAAACAAAATGAAGTTACTCATAATGGTGAAACCAGCGTGTCCCCCTATTCATTTGGCATAATAGAATCAGTGTTGGTAGGGGTGTTTCTTCATTCTGAAGTATAGTTCATCTTGGCTTCATAGGACCTACTAGACTAGGTGTGTATGTCTGCTGACTGTAATTCAGTAAATAAGGCTGATAAAAGACTCCTCCATATTCAGCCCTGTTGAGATAACTACAATGTTCAGCTTGAGATTCTGGGATTTGTAGTTCACGTTGGTTGCAGTGGTGCAAACCTTAAAGGGATACTGTCATGGGAAAAAAAATGTTTTCACAATGAATCAGTTAGTGCTGCTCCAGCAGAATTCTGCACTGAAATCCATTTCTCAAAAGAGCAAACAGAATTTTTTATATTCAATTTTGAAATCTGACATGGGGCTAGACATATTGTCCATTTCCCAGCTGCCCCAAGTCATGTGACTTGTGCTCTAATAAACTTCAATCACTCTTTACTGCAAGTTGGAGTGATATCACCCCCTCCCCCCCCAGCAGCCAAACAAAAGAACAATGGGAAGGTAACCAGATAACAGCTCCCTAACACAAGATAACAGCTGCCTGGTAGATCTAAGAACAACACTCAATAGTAAAAACCCATGTCCCACTGAGACACATTCAGTTACATTGAGAAGGAAAAACAGCAGCCTGCCAGAAAGCATTTCTCTCCTAAAGTGCAGGCACAAGTCACATGACCAGGGGCAGCTGGGAAATTGACAAAATGTCTAGCCCCATGTCAGATTTCAAAATTGAATATAAAAAAATCTGTTTGCTCTTTTGAGAAATGGATTTCAGTGCAGAATTCTGCTGGAGCAGCAACTGATGCGTTTTGAAAAAAACATGTTTTCCGATGACAGGGTCTCTTTAAGCCTTAAACCCTTAGAATATGCACTTCTAGAGGAAGGAGAAACATTGTGAAATTGAGTTGGGGAGTCAGTGTGACTTGCAGTCGGGATTTACTGTCTGTGGTTTGAATAAACCCACCTACCTGTAATGATAGACAAGAAACTGTCAAAGCCATCTCCCAAGGGTGTTTAAGTTTAGGGTGTCTCCTCTACCTGCTTCTTCTTGAAGCAGCCAACTAGGCAGTGCCAACAGTGATGCTAAAGTAGTTAGAGTTTTTAGGGACCCCTTCTTAATAACACCCCCTTCCACACAGCATATGGTGAAAGCTTCTCTCCCCACCTCTTGTGAGGCTGCTCACTCACATTTATTCAGATTTTTGCTTTGGTACAGATTTTTCTGCTGTTGCACTTTTTTTTTTTTTTTTTTTGCAGAAGGGCAGAATTTGGGATTGCTCACCGATCTTTCTCTTTTCCCCCACTTGGCTTGGCCTCTTTCCAGGCAGAGAGAGACTGCTTCTTACACCCATTGATATTCATGGTCTCTGCTGAATGACTTTATTCTGCCAGAGCATCCTCTGTGTGAGCCGTATTTATATCTAGGGAAGAAATCCTTGGTGCCGCTGTAGGCAGGAAAGCCTGCAGCAGTATATACCTTATACGCCCTGTCTTGTTCTATAAATCCTGTGCATGCTTCAGCTTATACACTAGCTCTGCAGTTCCATGCTTTTGCATGTGTCAGGGTAAGGCTGTCCCCCCACAGTTGAAATCTGATGTACATTTGGGGGCAGATTTATCAAGGGTCGGAGTGAATTCGAGGGAAGTAAAAAAATGTGAAATTCAAAGTAATTTTTTGAATACTTCGACCATCGAATAGGATACTACGACTTCGAATTTACTTCGACTTAGATTCGAAGAAAAATCGTTCGACTATTTGACCATTCGATAATTGAAGTACTGTCTCTTTAAAAAACTTCGACTTCAATACTCCGCCAACTTAAACCAGCTGAATTGCTGTTTAGCCTATGGGGGACCTCCTGTGTGTTTTGCTAAGTTTTTTTTAATTTGAAGGATTTTTTGGGAAAATCGTACAATAAAATCATTCCCTACCACCTCTCTTTTTTCATTCAAACCACTGCCAGGCTACTAGGGTAATCAAGACCATGGCCTTGATGGCCTGCTGATAAGAAAGCTAAATAATACAAATACCATAAAGAATGAAGACCAGTTGTCTCAAAATATAATTTTTATTACACAAAACGTTAATTCAAAGGAATCTGTTACCCTGCCCAGGAAAAACTCCATGTCTGGGTTAGTTAAGTACGGTTGACTGCTCTTGCCCTTTTAGTTAAAGCTGTCAAATATTACACAGCCTGGGTGTAGCATTAATCCGGTGGTGGGCCCAACAGAAAGTTTAACTTGTCAACATAACATTTCAAGCAAACTCTGCAGGGGAAAAAAGCCCTGATATAGAGTTGAGCACCCCCACTGCTGACCTTTGCGCTTCCTTCCTTCTTCTCATAGAAAGAACTGACAGTTGAGTTTTTGACTCTCCTTGCAGGAGGAAGAAGTAGAGTCACAGAGATGATCAGCTACTGTGCCTAGTGCCACCTGGGGATTAAAACCAAAAAATAATTAGTAATTAAAAAGTAGAAGGCTACTTTACAAGATTAATTCAACCTGTTCTGTGGTTTATATTTATTAAAGGGGTTGGTCGCCTTCCAAACACTTTTTTCAGATG
The DNA here is from genome assembly GCF_017654675.1 of Xenopus laevis. Classification (NCBI taxonomy): domain Eukaryota; kingdom Metazoa; phylum Chordata; class Amphibia; order Anura; family Pipidae; genus Xenopus; species Xenopus laevis. Next base: position 47,373,809 of record NC_054386.1, read on the forward strand.
TTTTCAGATTGTATTAACATTTTTCCAAAATTGAAGTTTGTGTTTGAATGTTTCTCTCTTGTTTTTTGTGTGGCAGCTCCATGATCCAGGTGCAGATTCTGAACTGTTAGTTTGCTACATTAGCTTATACATTTCCCATCAGTCTGTGGAATATTAGCAACCATTGTATGTTTTAACAGCTGCCTTTAATGAAACTCCGGGATTCTGCTCAGCAGGGACAAATAAGAAATCTTTAAACTAATGTATCAGTATAGAACATATTACAGAGTCTGGACCCCCTCTCTCAGAGCTTCTTTAGAAAGACATAAGAATGTGAAAAAATAAACATTACACACATTACACTTATTACAAAAGCTTATTATACAAAGTATTAGAAAAACAATAAAAAAATAATTGAAAGTAATTACAAAAAGTCGGTGAACTGCTTTTGAAAGTAGCTTGCTACTTTCTGAATTTATGCTTTTTGACTATTGACAGTGTAACACAATTTATCCCAAACTGTGGCTGCCTGCCTAGGGAGGAATGGAATAGGGCTCAATCTAAAGCCTTGCCCAATGTTTGGACCTATCAGGGGGTACCCTTGAAGGGTGGAGGGGGGCAGGCTAAAGGTTGGACCCTCAAGGGGTGCCAAAAGATGGATCCTGAAGGGGGGGCAAAGGATGGACCCTGGCCAAAGGCTGGACCCTTAAGGGGTGCCAAAGGTTGCACCCTGAAAGGGGGGCATAAACTGAAAAAGTTTAGCAGAAGCAGAAGTCAAGCTACTTATTAGGTTGGAGCAGAGCAAGTACTTCTGCTACTTTGCTTCAAAAGTTAGAACCAGGAGGTACAAAAAGGGATTAGAAAATATTGTTTTTTAATTGTAATTACACTTTATTCAATTACACAGTTTTGTGGGGCTGAGCGAGTGTTTACATACACTTTAAGTTTAGTTAAAGGCATACTGTCATGGGAAAACGTATTTTTTTTTCAAACACATTAGTTAATAGCGCTGCTCCAGCAGAATTCTCCACTGAAACCCATTTCTCAAAAGAGCAAACAGATTTTTTTTATATTCAATTTTGAAATCTGACATGGGGCTAGACATATTGTCAGTTTCCCAGCTGCTCCCAGTCATGTGACTTGTGCTCTGATAAACTTCAGTCACTCTTTCGTGCTGCACTGCAAGTTGCAGTGATACCCCCCCCCCCAGCAGCCTAGCAAAAGAACAATTGGAAGGAACCAGATAACTGCTCCCTAACAAAAGATAACTGCTCCCTGGTAGATCTAAGAAAAGCACTCAATAGTAAAAGCCAAGTCCCACTGAGACACATTCAGTTACAATAAGTTGGAGAAACAACAGCCTGCCAGAAAGCAGTTCCATCCTAAAGTGCTGGCTCTTTTTGACCAGGCAAAATGACCTGAGATGGCTGCCTACACACCAATATAATAAATTAAAAAAAATATATACACTTGCTGTAATTAAATTTTACAGGGTAGAGTGAATTATTTGCATTGTAAACAGTATTAACACCATCAAAATCATGACAGAATCCCTTTAAGTAACTGTGTCCCTTATTGAAACTTTTTACCCTGTGCAGAGTAGTGATTCCTAGAGGAAACAAGCTTGCACTGATTACATTCTCAGAGCAGAGTCTGTGCTTTGTTTCTGTTTGAAATGAAGCATTTTTTGGCTATACCTAAGCGTGCCATGGCCTTCAGATTCATGCTTTGATACAGGTCCTGTGATTGAGGTGACTTCTGGCATCTTTGTATCGACAACAATGAGTTTATTTTTTGGAATATATAAAGTTCATGCGTCGCTTGACAGAAATGGCTTTAGCTGCTTTAATAAAAAAATGCATTATGCTTTGATTCCTTGTTATTGGAAGCCATGTGTAAAGTGTGTATGGATTCATACACAAATAAAAAAATAAGGACCTTAGATTCTAAGCTTCACCGTGGTATGGACTTATGTGAATGCTGTATAACTTCTGTAAAGTGTTGAAAAATGTTATATGCATATAAATTATTCTGTAATTGGAAGTTTGCTTTGAATCCATGCTGCCAGTTGTAAGCATCCCAGAGTTTGTTGCTTTTAAAATATCAAGGCCTTTATACCCAGTCAAATGTCTATTTATAACCACCTTTAAATCTTTCCTTTCCAGTCCAGCACAAATGAGCTTCTGGGACCTTCTGAGAGCAGTCAGCCAGTGGTTCCAATAAAATAAACTGGAGTTCTATTCAAAATTCCAGTATTCATTAATTGCACATTTTAAAAGTTAATTGTATTTATAACTCAGCACGTATCTGTTCCTTTCTGTGCTGGTTCAGCAGTGCAGAAAAATACTGCTTTTAACTGCTTTTAATCTATTTACCCATTGACAAAAATGAGTTAAGTGTCCTAAATCTTGTACTTTCAGAATTAATAAGTGGTTGATTAATATCCTAATATACATGGTTTTTGTTAATTGCTCTTTATTGACCCTATTTTTGAGTACAAAATAGTAGAAATAATGGTTTTCTTTTACGTGCAGAGAGTGATTTACAGGTGAATATAGGTCTGGGTATAGGAGAACAGGAGCATTTAATGGATTGCAGAAACTGCTGCAGCACATAAGGACCTTTTTTATGCAAGGGTTGCACAACTGGACCCTCATAATCCAGATTATGCCCTGCAAGTAGCATTTGTGATTCCAGATTTTCCCGAAACCCATATTTCACAGTTTTCACATGGTTCACAAGTTTTCCTATTTGCTTGGCATAAGTGAGGTCTGGGTTGCAAATACAGGGAGCACAAACACCACATGGTACACTGACCTTGTATCTCCCAGTAGCCTTCTGCATGGCACCAAGTGGGGATGCATGGGATTATTATGGGGCAGATTTATCCTAGTAAAAATTCGAAATGGAAAAATTAACATTTTGAGCTAATTTTTGTGTACTTCGACTAGGGAATAGTCAAAATTCGATTTGAATTTGAAAATTAGAATTTCGAAATGTCTACATATATATATATAAATGTGTATATGTATGTATGTATATATGTGTGTGTATATATATTTATAAAAAAGGCAATGTACTTATATAGAACATTATTGTGCTCAGTTGCTGCTTTCACATTGCCCTTTAGAGCTCAGACATTATAGTGCTGAGCCATTGAGCTGCTGCTTGTGAGTAATAGTCTGGTTCCTGCCATGCTTGTTCTTCACTGCACATATATCCGGTGGTGGGACAGCAGTGAGCTGCCTATTCTGAATCACTAATGGGGCACTCCAATTTAAAGGGGATTTGCAATTGTAGTGGATTAAAATAAATGTGTTATTTCTCTTTTTATAATTGCTAATGTATTTATTTTTTGTTAGTTCTGCAATTCATCATTTTCTGTTCTTTCAACATATGTTACATTTAAGAAGGAAATATTTATAGTGGGGATTTATTGATCAAACACTTTGCTCTCCTCCCTCCCTGATGTGTGATGAGTCCAAAAAGTCTGTGAAAGTATTCCTTGAAAGTTAACCCTGCTCCAGTTTATTGGCTTTGATGAGTTTTAACCTTGATAGTTTTATGACACTCTTATCAGCTCCCGTATCCTTTTCCTCAGTTGGGTGGACCTAAACCCTAAAAATTATTGTGGCTAAAAATGCCATATTTTATATACTGAACTTGTTGCACCAGCATAAAGTTTCAGCATCTCAATAGCAGCAATGATCCAAAACTTGTCACAGGGGGTCACCACCTTTGAAAGTGTCTGCGACACTCACATGCTCAGTGGGCTCTGAGAGGCTGTTGAGAAGCTAAGCTTAGCGGTCATTGCTAATTAACAAGCAGAGATTAGGTTGGCCTGTAATATACATTGATGCTTCAATCCGGATGCTAGTTGAGTTGGTTTCCATGCTGCCATGTAGTAATTACATTATTACAATTATAAATAATTAGGGATGCACCTAATCCAGGATTCGGTTCGTGATTCGGCCAGGATTTGGGCTTTTTCAGCAGGATTCGGCCGAATCCTTCTGCCCGGCCAAACCGAATCCTAATTTGCATATGCAAATTAGGGGCAGGGAGGGAAATTGTGTGACTTTTTGTCACAAAACAAGGAAGTAAAAGATGTTTCACTTTCCCACCAGTAATTTTCATATGCAAATAAGGATTCAGTTCGGTATCCGGCCGAATCTTTCGTGAAGGGTTCAGGGGTTCGCAGAATCCAAAAATGTGGATTCTGTGCATCCCTATAAATAATACTGTGACATTTATATTCTATGTGTACTGTATATTTTGAGTCTGTCCGTAAGCTCAGTATGTCAAAGCAGCACAGAAAATGTGCAGTGAATTAGCAGAAAAGTAGATGGGAAGCTACTGGGGTATCTTTGGAGACACAAATCATCCCTGCTAAAGGGCTGTGGTTTCCTTGGGCTGGTACAGAATCCCAAAACATTATGTACAACATTTCTAACCTAATTCTTTAGTTAGGCTTTAGTTCTCCTTTAAGGTTGACATCCCTGATCTAATATTTTAAAAGTGCAGGAGAGTATGTAAGTCCATGTGACTGCTGCTGGGTGATGTTGTCAGTTCTAGGGTGGCTCCTTGCTAGGTTTTAATGAATTTCATCCAGTCTGGGAATTTCCACCTAAGTTGAGGAGACATTTGTAGGCTGGTTATGAGCTGTTTCTCACTGGGTGGGGCCCATCTGTGCTCCTCTGTCTGTGGCACATTTATCATTTTCACCTTACTGAAGTGAAAGGGCAGTAATACAAAAAGCAAATGCTTGCTTTAGACAGCGAGATAGTGTGAAGTCAATATGAGCCCATTATCACCTCCAGTACTTGATCCATCCTTTCATAAGGCAGTATTACAACCAGTAAATTAACTAGCCAGCTTGGGGGCCCTGCTGCCCCGGTAGTTCCACTGATTACAACTATTTTGTGATTTCCCATTGTGAAGCTTAGGCTTGAGCTGCTCGGGGTGAATATTGGGTGTTTTTTCCGCTGTGTATTTCTCTTACCTACCTTGTGCCCATTTCAAGCTATTTTTGATTTAAAATCCCAATACGTGGGCACTGAAACATTAATGGCAATGGCACACCAGAGCAATATAAATTTTAGGCTAATAGACAATTGCTGGGCAGGGAATCGCGGGCTCCTAAAATGCCTTTTTTACAGATCTTCATTATAAACAGGGGGAGACACCATTGTATTTAATATGGTTATAGTTAGCAGCCTTCTATTTCAGGTAGTATGTTTTTAGTTACAGCCATGGATACCTTGACTGTGAGGATTAAACATGCCCCCCCTTTTTTTTCATTTCTTTTTATTCTAAAACCCTAGTCTAAGAATAGAATAAGCATAAATCTATGAGCATGAGTGGGAGAAAATAGCATCTTTATGTATTTGTTTATTTTCCCATTAAGGAACTTATTTTTGATACTTTAATTAATAATTCCCACTGGTCCCATTTCACGCAGGGCAGTTATTTAAAGGGGTTGTTCACCTTCAAACAACTAGTTGTTTTCAGATAGATTACCATAAATAACGACTTTTTCCAATGACTTTATATTTTCTATGTGCGATGGTTTTTCTAATATTGAAGTATAAAATGTAATTTCTTTCCTTCTGAAGCAGCTCTGGGAGGGGGGGTTGCCAATCCTGTAAACTGTTCTAAATGGATACATTTAGTTGATATTTTTCTTATCTTTGTCCCTGCTGAGGTTTCATTGCAGGTAGGTGTTTGAATTGATACAATTGTTGCTAATACTCCAGAGATGCTGTTGAGAAATGTATCAACTCAATGTTGCAAAATTGTAACAGTTTAGAGTCTGCGCCTGAATTACTGACCTGCCAGACTCAAACACCAGAGACATTCACCTTTAAACTTGGATTTTGGAAAAAACGTAAAAAATAAATAATGGAAAGTAATTGAAAAAAGTCTTTATTTCTGGGGAACAATCTAAAAACAACTGAATTGAAAAAAGTGTTTGGAAGGTGAACAACCTTAATAACAATGAATTTATAGCACTGTGTGTGTATATATAATATATAAGTTTATATATTCTTAGTGGGAAATGCTACATTTCCTCCCCTTGGGTGAGCCATTCTCCATAGACTGTATTACAATAGCACCTTCAAGTGGTAATAAAGTAGTTTTTAATTTTGACCCCTTCATATGTTTCAATGTACAGATGGTGCTTTTATCATTGTAAATTTTAGCCTATTTGACCTCCAAATGACTCCCTAACTTGTCTACAGTCTGGGGACCCCAGATGCCCCACTGTGGAATGAACTATCTATTGATCTATCATTTAACCAAACCTAAATGGATTAACAGAGCTAGTGTATGTGCACTTTCACTTTGCAGCATATAACATTTAAATAGACTACTGCACAAAAGCCTTCATACCAAGATGCAGTGTGTGTTTTTTGGAATTGATTAAACCGTCGAGGATGGAAAAGTCCGAATCAGATAATCCGGCATCTCAGAACTGTTGAGGTTGCATATAAGTCAATGGGAGAAGTCCCAATGATTTTTTGATGTGTGCTGGGTTTCGTGCAATACCTCTGAGTTTTCGGGCAAAAAACATAAGAAATCTGAGTTTTCAATTGAAAAATCCGAAAAAACTTGAAAATCGGAAAAAAACCAAAAAAATTGTGAAAATCTGATTTTTCAAGTTTTTTTTGGATTTTTTCCTGCAAACAAAATTTTCAGTAAAGTATATTAATAAATAAACTGAAAAAACCTGTGCGGATTTTTGAGTTTTTTTCAGCAAATATTGACATAAATTCGGACTTTGATTAATAACCCCCTAAGTGCCAGTCCTGCCCATGCTTGGCCCAGCACATGGTGCTGCAATGGAGGTATTTTACATTAGAAAAAGGCAATAGTTGAGGAAGGGAGTGGGCGTTTTTTTTTAAATTGCTTCATATTAGTTGCACGGTTTGGTTGGTGACCGAATTCTTGCAGGGGAAAGTAGAATCATTAGATCTGGCCAGCACAAAGGGGGATTGCATAATGTGTGTGTGTGTGTGTGTGACATTCTCTTCATGACTTAGGGATATTAACATTATGAAGTCTCCCTCTGAAAGTGCCAGTTTAATAGCTCTCCTGATGTGCAGGCCCGCCACAGCTAAGAAGGTCATTGAGCAGGGGTGAAGGTTACACCAGCTTACCCATGCCTTGGCATGCCCTTTGTCTAACATACGCAACATATTTCTCAAACATGAATGCAGACAACACGTTGTGCCATACCCTGCACTGTGGGCAGATTAGCTGCACATATCATTAACCCTACATGTTATATAAACTGGAATCAAACTGTTGGATAAAAGGAAAGTCACTTAAGTACATTTTGGAGGAAAGTGTTTGGTATATAGGCTTGGGTTCAGTTTATGTGTGTGTGAGCTCTTAGTCAGAGCAAAAGTCACATCTTTGGAACTCAGACTCTGAAAGTGTTCACCTATGGGTGTGTACACACATGCATTCTCCATTGTCTGCAGGGCTTGTTACTCACCCCTCTGCGCAGGTCCTGTCCACGGAGTTCACAGTAGCCATCTTCTCCCACACGCGTCTTCTTCCTGCTTTGACCGGCGTCTTCTGGCACATGCGCAGTAGGAACAGTTACCGGTATGGATCTACTGCGCATGTCACAAAGTTTTTGGCGCGTGGGAGAAGATGGCGACTGTGAACTCCGTGGACAGGACCTGCGCAGAGGAGTGAGTAACAAGTGGGGGACAGGTAGGCCAGAGGGGAGGGGGGCAACACAGGGGAGGGGGGGAGGGGTTTTGCGCCCAGGGAGTTTCCTTCTCCTTTAAAGAACGAGACTCTAGGGCAGGCTCCCATGTTCCCTGTTACCTTATAACACCTTATAAATATGATTGCTTTCTAAGAAATTATGCCCTATAAGCTTTATGGCAGTTTCTGGCTTTACTGGTTCATTTTAGTTAAGCTGAGCCTTTGTAGCATTGTAGCCTACATTGTGTGCATGTACCCAATTTAACCACAAATGCATTTGGCCAAATTGGGGACATTGATTAGGATCATAATTGGAATTGGGGACATGCTTTAAAAGAGAGTTTTTCAAACTTCTCCCATAAATATCTGTCTGATGTATGGCAGAGATATTAGTCTAGCAAGCCATCTGATGGGCCCCATACATAAGCTAGCAAGCTGCCAACTTTGACCTGGCAGGGCTGACTTGGCAGCTTCTATGTGTCTGTGTAAGGCCACATGTATTCTTCTATTGTACTCTACTCCAAGAAGTAAAATAAATGGGGCAGACATTAAAGGAATAGTTCAGTGTGAAAATAAAACCGGTGTAAATAGATAGACTGTGTAAAATAAAAAAATGTTTCTAATATAGTTAGTTAGCCAAAAATGTAATGTATAAAGGCTGGAGTGAACAGATCTCTAATAAAACAGCCAGAATCCAATTTCCTGCTTTTCAGCTCTAAAACTCTGAGTTAGTCAGTGACTTGAATGGGGGCCACATGGTACATTTCTGTTCAGCGAGTTTGTAATTGATCCTCAGCATTCAGCGTGGATTCAAAAGCAACAGATATGACCCATGTGCCCCCCCCCATAAGTCTCTGATTGGTTACTGCCTGGTAGCCAGGGTAACCAGTCAGTGTAAACCAAGAGAGCTGAAAAGCAGGAAGTAGTGTTCTGACTGACATGTTATACATCAAATCTCGCCAGCCTTTATACATTACATTTTTGGCTAACTATATTAGAAACATTTTTTATTTTGCACAGCCTATCTATTTACCCAGTTTTTATTGTGAAGCACTGTGAGCCCTACAGTCCAGAGGGCCAAGGACTTATGCTTGCTGGGACATACAGTTAGGCCCATAAATCTTTGGACAGAGACAACCTTTTTCTAATTTTGGTTCTGTACATTACCACAATGAATTTTAAATGAAACAACTCAGATAAAGTTGAACTGCAGACTTTCAGCTTTAATTCAGTGGGTTGAACAAAAAGATTGCATAAAAATGTGAGTCAAGCCTTTTTTTTTAACACAATCACTTCATTTCAGAGGCTCAAAAGCAATTGGACAAGTGACTCAAATGCTATTTCATGGGCAGGTGTGGGAAATTCCTTTGTTAAGTCATTATCAATTAAGCAGATAAAAGCCCTGGCGTTGATTTGAGGGGGTGCTTGTATGTGGAAGATTTTGCTGTGAACAGACAACATGCGGTCAAAGGAGCTCTCCATGCAGGTGAAACAAGCCATCCCTAAGCTGCAAAAACAGAAAATCCCATACAAGAAATTGCTGCAATATTAGGAGTGGCAAAATCTACAGTTTGGTACATCCTGAAAAAGAAAGCACTGGTGAACTCAGCAATGCAAAAAGACCTGGATGTCCACAGTAGACAACAGTGGTGGATGATCGCAGAATCATTTCCATGGTTACTCCTTTCTAACATCCAAACAAGTGAACATCACTCACCAGGAGGTATCGATATCCAAGTTCATAAAGAGATGACTGCATGAAAGTAAATACAGAGGGAGCACTGCAAGGTGCAAGCCACTCATAAGCCTCAAGAATAGAAAGGCTAGATTGGACTTTGTTAAAAAAAATAATCTAGAAAAGCCAGCACAGTTCTGGAAAAACATTCTTTGGGCAGATGAAACCAAGATCAACCTCTATCAGAGTGACGGCAAGAAAAAAAATACAGCGTAGGTGTGGAACAGCTCATGATCCAAAGCATACCACGTCATCTGTAAAACATGGTGGAGCCAGTGTGAACTTTCACCTTTAGATAAATACGACTTTAAAAACACCATAGAAATCAAACATATCATTGGTTGCTATTGATTACTGCTCCTTGGCAAACGTTGTGCCCTTTACTACATCTGGGGGTTAGAGTTAGACCTTTGCTCTTCCTCTTGTCATGGCTTTGTGATTGTCCAGTAGGGGCCTTTTTTAATTTAATAGTCATGGATGTTTTGCCACTGTTCTCTGCTGGAGGGCAGTTCCAGTCAAAACGACCTTTGTACCATAAGCTTAATTCCTCATATTATAGAGATGGCCATACATAAATCAATAAAAGCTGTCTTCTTGGCCAATCTAGTTGGCAGCTTATTGGCTCCTTCTGATTGCCTAACCAACTGATATTTGTAGGGGCAGGTTTGAATACCTTGTTGGGCAAGGACTGCATCTTTGCATTGATGTAGTCCTATCTCAATTGGTCTCTGTAGGCCGATACCGAGGGTCAGCCAATTTGTATCATCCGAATTTGGTCCAGTTTGTTGGTGGCCAAATCTAATTAAGTTCCACTTGTCTGGGGACCTCGCCAAACAAGTGTATCTTATAGTATATAGCCAACTTTACTCCAGTCCTTAAGAGGGATATAAATGAGCTGGAGAGAGTGCAGAGACGTGCACTATTGCTAAATTGGTTAGAGGGATGGAAGACTTAAATTATGAGGGTAGACTGTCAAGGTTGGGGTTGTTTTCTCCGGAAAAAAGGCGCTTGCGAGGGGACATGATTACACTTTACAAGTACATTAGAGGACATTATAGACAAATAGCAGGGGACCTTTTTACCCATAAAGTGGATCACCGTGCCAGAGGCAAACCCTTTAGACTAGATGAAAAAAACTTTCATTTGAAGCAACGTAGGGGGTTTTTCACAGTCAGGACAGTGAGGTTGTGGAATGCACTGCCGGTTGATGTTGTGATGGCTGATTCAGTAAATGCCTTTAAGAATGGCTTGGATGATTTTTTGGACAGACATAATATCAAAGGCTATTGTGATATTAAACTCTATAGTTAATATAGGTATGGGTATATAGAATTTGTATGAAAGTAGGGAGGGGTGTGTGTATGGATTCTGGGTTTTCATTTGGAGGGGTTGGACTTGATGGACTTTGTCTTTTTTCAACCCGATTTAACTATGTAACTATGTAACTTTAGTCTGAGGGTGGATCTCATTTTCACCCCATTATCTACAGTGGTAAGTGGTCTAATTCAGTTACTTAATCATCCACAAGATGTGTGTCAAATGCTTTGCATTACATGTAGGACATTATATATGCCAAACATACACACAAAGGTTTACAGCACCCTTGTAACTTCTATAAAGTCTTCGGGGGGTAGCCTGGCATCATGTGTACTGAAATAATCTGGGGAAGAATTATACTAACTGATCTTTACTGTCTGTTGGCTGGACTCCAGCATCAGTAGGAAATGGATGACTAAAGGCTTCATCTGCTTAACCTTAGGTGCCCAGGCCTTTCCTGGCTGCTGCTTTTGGGTAGAGCCTTATTTGGCAGTCTGGCTGGTACTGTTTCAGGTGAAACAACAAGGTCCCTTGCTTTCTCACAAACTGGTTGACTGGCAATAGTTCAGGGGCTGGTAAAGCTTGGAAGGTTCTAGATATTAATAATCTAACTGCATACTGATGATGCAGTACTGAAAGGGCAGTTATCTTTAAAATGTAAGGAGGAATATTGAAAGTTTGCAGATCTGTATTCATTTTTTAAAATGTTTTAAAACTATTTACATTTTTTCGCCTGCAATTCTTAGGCTTAGCATTTATATTGTGCTCTGGTTGCTAGGGCTTATTTACCATAGTAATCAAGCAGCATGCACTTTGTAATGAAGGATAATGTTTAGAAGGCCTGAATGGAATGATTCATGTACATTTAAAAATAATAAATAAATAATTTAAGGGTGAACTTTTCCTTTACTACTAGGTTACAGAAATGCTGGAAATATTAAGTAACAAAAACCTCTTGTTCTCAGTTAATTGCTGCCAATGTTGGTTCTGTACTATCACTTCCCCCTAGCATTAGGAGTGAGTGCAGTACACTAGGAGTGAGTGCAGTACACTTTGTTCCTTGCCCAAAGCACCTGTATAATGTATTGCCCAGGTGTCAGGTCCCGTGGGCAGGGTTACTATAAGGATTACTGGGGCCCCACCACTTTTGGCAGGTCCCCTACTTTAAATGGGCCACTGACTGGAGTCCTGCCTGTGCCAGCTCTGATGGTAGCCCTACCTGTAGGGAGGATGACTGAGCAGACTAAAAGGTATGCTCTCATATGGTGGTACCACGCATGCACTATGCAGGGGAAGCCCAAATATTGATGGTTTTGTATTAAAGTTTAAGGCAAGGCACACTTGCCAGACTTAGACTCCCATGAATGACTACTGTATTTGTTGATCTGTATGAGATCATCTTCCCAGCCCTGAATATTGTCTTCTTCAGGAGTTTCATACAGTGGGGCAGTCAACCTTTGGCCTTGAGCCAACTTTGCTCATAATTAGTGAGCTCTATTCTGAGCCCACTTTGTGCTCATTGGAAAATGTGGTGGCTCTGTGCCATTCATCCTAGCACCTCTTTGACATTAGGATGAAAGTATGTCACTTCTGTACGGTCATAAAAGTAGTTAGGTCAATATGTGGAGGAGACTACACATCACCCAGTGACTCATATTCCTGGGAATTCCAGAATGAGGGCTTTGTTTATTAGAAAATGGTACTGGCAGTTATTTATACCTGTGTCATATGCAAGATGGGGGCATCTATTATTTGTTCTTAATGACATCAAGCAAGGTGGAAGGGTCCCCTTGAACATGCTATCAGCAATGCTTGACTCACATTGCTAATCTGTCCTTCATATGGAATTCAAAAAGTACCAAGATGCAAATAATTGTTTGTGGTTATTTTGAAACTGAAAAAGTTTGTCTTCTGAATCTCTCAGCTAAATTTCACCAATAAGGGAGTATTAGGCATAGCATAATAGAAGGGAAAAGCAATATATCAAATGTTGAATACAGCTTTTTTTCTGTGGACAAAGGGCAAGTAGTGTGCTGTGCTGCCTGTGAGTAACTATATAACTCCCCTTTAGCTATTTGTGATCTCTGCCTTTTTTTACTGATCAGAGATTTCTTCTTAGTCCATTTATTGCTTCTTTCCTGGAACTTGCATATTTATTATTTACTTTAGAAGAGCAGTAATCCTGTCAACTGAGAAACTCCAGAATGACCAGTCTGGTGACCCACTGAGAGTAGGGTTGCCACCTTTTTTAAAAAAGGTGACGTTAAAAGCGGGCGGAGCTACGCGACGTGCCACAAAAGTGGCGGAGCAACATCGCACAGCGCTGGAAAAAAGGTAAGTTCTTTGCGAATTGGGTGTAGGCCAGGGACTTTTTTTGACGGGTATTACAAATTACCGGCAATTGCATTGCCGGTAAATTTGTAATACCGGCCTTGGCAGGTGTTTTACCGGCTAGGCTGGTAAAATACCGGCCGGGTGGCAACTCTAACTGAAAGCCAGGGGCCCATGCTTTCTAGGATAATTTATATGGCTTGCGCCCCATGCTGCCCTCTAAATTGTCTCGGTTTATGGACACCATTGATATATTACAGTTGCCAGAATTTATGTGCAAGATTATAGCCTGATCTCTTCAACAGGTTTGATCAAAGATAGTGTGGAAAACGATTCCTATGCAGTTCAACCCTTCTCTGTTGCTGCAGGTCTACAAGGATCAGTTAAAAGGGGAAATCCTTTCGGATTCCACTATGATTGCATTAGAACACTGCTAGAAAGTAAACCAGGAGACACTTATTAGCGGTCTACCTACTCAGAAGTCATGGGCTCTGTTGTGTCCTTAGAGTGCCGTACAAGTTTTCCACACTTGTATTACTAGCTTTAGGGAATGTTAGTTCAGTAAGTGCATTTCATGGGTGATAGCCACTGAAGTCATGTTTAAGACAAAATTGTCTACTAAATCTGAATCTTGAGGCTTCCTAGAACTATGGGTGTCTATGGCACAACTGTGAGGGGGGATGCTACTACCCTAGACTGATATATTGTTGCTTTTTCTTCCTCTAGCCCTGAACGTGAAAATTAGTAAGTAGGTGATTCAATGGTGATGGTAACATAGTAAGTAAGGTTGAAAAAAGACACATGTCCATCGAGTTCAACCTTTTTTTTTTCTTTTTATTAACTGCCAGTTGATCCAGAGGAAGGCAAAAAACCCATCGGAAGCCTCTCCAATTTACCTCAGAGGGGGAAAAATTCCTTCCTGACTCCAAAATGGCAATCAGACTAGTCCCTGGATCAACTTGTACTATGAGCTATTTCCCATAACCCTGTATTCCCTCACTTGCTAAAAAGCTATCCAACTCTTAAAGCTATCTAATGTATCAGCCTGTACAACTGATTCAGGGAGAGAATTCCACATCTTCACAGCTCTCACTGTAAAAAACCCCTTCCGAATATTTATTTTTTATTTTTATTTCTTTTCTTCTAATCGGAATGGGTGACCTCGTGGTGACGTGGGGGGTAGGTGGGCGATGGTTAAGTGTTTGACTTGGGGGTGCTTTGCTTTTGGCCTGACTCTGGTCCACCACACTGAGTAGTGGTTGGGAAATTTAAACTGCCATATTTCCCTTCTGTTATGGATGGTATACAGTGTTAAGAGGAGATAAAGAAAACTAGGGGAACCTTGTGTTCCTTTAAATGCACCTGATCCCCATATATATTTTACCTGTTCTGGTTGTGCACTGCTGATTCATTTTGAACAGCTGGTTGTAGACCATGAAAATGACTATTATCAATATTGCTGTTTAAGTGTAGCCTTTCATAATAAAGCCCTTGCTCTATAAATCTTCCCATTACTTCACTCTTGAACTGACCTTGTTCTGCAGAGCGGAGAATGGGCACCTTTGTTTCTACTGGGTGTGTGCGAAAGTAATGTTCTCCTGATTGAAGCCAACTGCTTTATGTGGAATCATGAGGGCACATTAATCTAGAACACTATTCTTTTGGGCTGAAGTTGCTTCTGAAATTAAACGAAGGGAGTGCTTGTTGTTAAACAAAAGGTAGCTCAGGGATGGGCAACATTTGGCATTGCTGCTAATAACTGCAAATCCAGCAAGCTCTGTGATAGCCCTGGAATTTAAAATGGAGCCTGCTTGTCTGGTCAGAAGCTGCATGCCTTGTGCCCATCACCCTGCCTATTCTTGACCATACCATCTGGCCTTCAGCCATGCACAAGTAATTAAACAGAATAAATAGACCAAGCACCTGGGTAGGCAAAGCTTGGTGACCTTGCAAAACACACAGATTTTAGAAAGTATTCCATCATAAATCACTACCTACACTCAACATTTTCATGTAGGAATCTTCCTGTCTGGTCACAGCGTTTGTGTGCACTGGTAATATTTTTCTTAGTTCAAGTATTACAGACTCAATTTTATCCAAATAATCCAAATTTTTAGAAATGATTTCCCTTTTCTCTGTACGTGATCCAAACTAAGATATAATTAATCCTAACTGGAAGCAGAACCAGCCTATTGTGTTTATTTAATGTTTTTAAATTATGAAGATACAAATTACGGAAAGATTTGTTATCTGGAAAGCCCCATGTCCTGAGCATTCTGGATATCAGTCCCATACCTGTAGTTAACTAGCATAAATACTAATTAACCCTGCCTTAGATATTTTTTCAGGGGTAAATTATGGAAAATAATATGAGCAAGATCCATAACATTGGACTTTATGCCCGCATGTAGAAATAAAATGTTCTCCCGTATTTCTTCTGATGTGTAACTTTGGAATGCGTCTGCTTATCCCACAAGTTGGCTCTTTTGACCAAGTAGGGGAATTTTTTTTTAGTAAGTTTGTTCAAGTTAAATGGTAGAGGGCCAAGTTGCATATGAATGACCTATGTTAATTAGCTACATTGTTCAGTAAATAATTAGAGTGAATCCTTAACCAAATACAGTATAACCATGGATTTAACGTTTTCCCGCATTTTAATTCTTTTTTTACAGTCCCACCATTCTTAATGCATTCGTATGGGTGCATTTCCCTCATTTTACATTATGATTTCCCGGATTTTACATAGTTTTCTTAGCCCTGTCCTTTGCTAATAGCTAGATTTTTAGCTATAAAAACACCCTTCGTTATTTAAGGCTTTCCCTCACCGTCCATATCCACTCCTATCAGTGAAGCAGGTAGAGAAAGCCGGGAATGCAGCAGCAGTGAGAGGGAGGGAAATGTGACTCTCCAGGCAAAAGTGGTGAGCCCTAGTGGAGAAGGAAGGCAGTGGAGAAGGAAGGCAAAAGGGGTAGATATCACTCCAACTTGCAGTACAGCCGTAAAGAGTGACTGAAGTTTATCAGAGCACTAGTCACATGACTGGGGGCAGCTGGAATACTGACAATATGTCTAGCCCCATGTCAGATTTCAAAACTGAATATAAAAAAATCTGTTTGCTCTTTTGAAAAATGGATTTCAGTGCAGAATTCTGCTGGAACAGTACTGTTAACTGTTGTGTTTTGAAAAAACAAACAAGTTTTCCAATGACAGTATCCCTTTAACACATTTTCCTGATTTGAAGTTTTCCCGGGTTTACATATTTTTCCCCGGTCCCCTGAAAGATGTAAAATGGGGGTTCTACTGTAAGCAACTCCTAAGGCCAGACAACAGCATTTGCAAGCTCCTCCTTATGTTTTTCATTTAAGCAAAATTATCTTTGTACTTGTTGTGCCTCTGAAATGAGATTAATTGGTTATATTAAAGGGATCCTGTCATCAGAAAACATGTTTTTTTCAAAACGCATTAGTTAATAGTGTTACACCAGCAGACTTCTGCACTGAAATCCATTTCTCAAAAGAGCAAACAGATTTTTTTATATTCAATTTTGAAATCTGACATGGGGCTAGACATGTTGTCAATTTCCCAGCTGCCCCTGGTCATGTGACTTGTGCCTGCACGTTCGGAGAGAAATACTTTCTGGCAGGCTGCTGTTTTTCCTTCTCAATGTAACTGAATGTTTCTCAGTGGGACATGGGTTTTTCCTATTGAGTGTTGTTCTTAGATCTGCCAGGCAGCTGTTATCTTGTGTTAGGGAGCTGTTATCTTGTGTTAGGGAGCTGTTATCTTGTGTTAGGGAGCTGTTATCTGGTTACCTTCCCATTGTTCTTTTGTTTGGCTGCTGGTGGAGGAAAGGGAGGGGGTGATATCACTCCAACTTGCAGTACAGCAGTAAAGAGTGATTGACGTTTATCAGAGCACAAGTCACATGACTTGGGGCAGCTGGGAAATTGACAAAATGTCTAGCCCCATGTCAGATTTCAAAATTGAATATAAAAAAAATCTGTTTGCTCTTTTGAGAAATGGATTTCAGTGCAGAATTCTGCTGGAGCAGCACTATTAACTGATTCATTTCAGAATTTTTTTTTTCCCATGACAGTATCCCTTTAAGATGGATTCTGTAATTCACCTTATTATTGAAGGGATCTTGTAGTAAATTATTGGGCTTTGCATAATTTTAGAGCCCCCCCTAAACTTTAAGAATAAGAGAATTTATCATCACTGTGGGCCCTCTTTACAAGCTGGGCAGTTGTTGTTGTTGCAGTGTCTGTTTTCCTCATGGTTGGCCTGCAGTACAAGTATGGGACCACTAATCCAGAATGCTCGGGGTGTGGGCTTTTCTGGTTAAGGAATCTTTACGTAATTTGAATCACCATACTTTAAGTCTACTTAAAATAATTTGAATATTAAAAAAACCCAATAGGATTGTTTTGCCTCTGGTAAGCATAAATTGTATCTTGGGATCTAGTACAAGGTACAGTTTTATTACGGAGAAATAAAACGGAGCTATAGAAGTTGACCTTTCTGTAATTTGGAGCTTTCTGATTTATGGGCCATGTGGTATCTAGGGGACGAACATAAATGGCAGAATGATTTGTATGTGGGGGTTGGCCCTACAGTCAGATACATACAGGCCAGATTTACAAATTGCTTCCAATCCAGTGTTGGCAATGTTATGCTTATCTAGCCAATCAATAAAAGGTTCTAGAATGCCCCTGTTATACAGGTTTGAGACCTTTTATCCAGAATGTTTAGGTGTTTTCCGCATAAGGAATCTTTCCGTAATCTGTATCTCCATACCTTAAGTCTACTAAAAAATCATTTAAACACTAATTAGGTTTTTCAATTAGGATTCATTATATTTAATTGGGATCAAGTACAAGGTATTTTTTACTACAGAGAAAAAGGAAATCATTAAAAAATGTAATTATTTTATTATAATGGGGTCTATGGCAGACTTCCTTTCTGTAATTCTGAGCTTTCTGGATAACGGATTCTATACCCAAGAGTGACATTATGTTACATAGTTAAATTGGGTTGAAAAAAGACCAAGTCCATCAAGTTCAACCCCTCCAAATGAAAACCCAGCATCCATACACACACCCCTCCCTACTTTTAATTAAAATTCTATATACCCATACCTATACTAACTATAGAGTTTAGTATCACAATATTATGTCTGTCCAAAAAATCATCCAAGCCTTTCTTAAAGGCATTAACTGAATCAGCCATCACAACATCACCCGGCAGTGCATTCCACAACCTCACTGTCCTGACTGTGAAGAACCCTCTACGTTGCTTCAAATGAAAGTTCTTTTCTTCTAGTCTAAAGGGGTGGCCTCTGGTACGGTGATCCACTTTATGGGTAAAAAGGTCCCCTGCCATTTGTCTATAATGTCCTCTAATGTACTTGTAAAGTGTAATCATGTCCCCTCGCAAGCGCCTTTTTTCCAGAGAAAACAACCCCAACCTTGACAGTCTACCCTCATAATTTAAGTCTTCCGTCCCTCTAACCAATTTAGTTGCACGTCTCTGCACTCTCTCCAGCTCATTTATATCCCTCTTAAGGACTGGAGTCCAAAACTGAACTGCATACTCCAGATGAGGCCTCACCAGGGACCTATAAAGAGGCATAATTATGTTTTCATCCCTTGAGTTAATGCCCTTTTTTATGCAAGACAGAACTTTATGTATCACAGGACAATGTAATACAGTTAAGATATGTATAATTTGGGCAGAATAAGATATCAGATCTGCAGAAGACTGCCTTGTGTTGCAGGAAAAGGCACATTTGGTGACTGTGGTGACTGAAGTTTGGGTTATAAATACTTTTGCTGAATTGTCCACTTTAACTGCGTGGGAATTGCCCCTGGTTCTGCTTTGTGAAGCTTAAACCAATTTCAGTTCCTCTGCAGTAGGGATGTAGCGAACTGTTCGCCGGCGAACTAGTTCGCGCGAACTTCGACTGTTCGCGTCCGCCGAATGTTCGCGAACGTCGCGCGACGTTCGCCAATAGGCGTTCGCGTCAAAAATCGTTCTACCATTCGACCATTCGATCGCTAAATCGAAGGATTTTCGTTCGAACCGAACGATCGAAGCCATTGGATTGAATGAAATCATTCGATCGAATAGCTTCGATCGTTCGATTCGAACGAAAATCGTTCGATCGAACGATTAAAATCCTTCGATCGTTCGAATCGAACGATTTTCGGATGTTCGAAGTTCGCGAACAGTTCGCGAACTGTTCGCATTTTTTGCCGGTGTTCGCGGCCGGTGTTCGCGAACGGCGTTCGCGAACACATAAACGGCAGTTCGCTACATCCCTACTCTGCAGTATGCCATTTCCAGGCTTTTCTGGCCAGACCTGTGCCAAATAGTGGAGAGGTCAAAGTGAGTGATGTGTGGGTCACAAGAACTGTGACCCACCCCTATGGAACCCACTTCTCTCTGGATCACCCAAACCCTAATTTGTGATATCACACAGAGGGAGTTCTGCCGCTGGACCCACACAACACATGGCTGTTAAATATACCCTCACATTATTTGTCAACATTAAATTTACATTATTTGTAAAAACTATGGATATATAATTTTGATGTCCTCTGTGGTGGAGATCCATGTGGAACCTCATTCTTTGGAATAAAAACCTCAGTTTTTTGAGGTATTTAATCACAACTCCTGTATTCCCCTCTTAGCCCTCAATGCTGGGAGTCTAGCAGCAGCTAGAGGCTGGAGACCTATTTAATAAGGAGTTGTTGACAGGTCATGCAGTTCTTGTCCCCCTCACTCATGACCTGAATCCTTCTATTGATAGATCCTGATCAATATATTTTAGAGCAAATCTATTATTTAATTTTAGTAGCTAGTGCCTGTGGGGGCAGTAAGGAGACACTTGGCTCACGATAGTCCTGTGTATTTTCAACTGGTTAGATTCTGACCCACATTTTAACAAGCAAATGCTTTACCAGCAAAAGTGATTCTATACAGGGGTGGGTGGAAGGCAGGCTGAGAAGCTGATTTGAGAAAAGTCAAGAAAATGATCTGCAAGACCCAGCCTAAACTGTAGTTGGACTCTAAACTTATTGCATTGTGAGTATGTAGTGGAGTGAGAGCTGCTCTGTTACTAGCAATGCACTAAGCCCTTCCTAGCTTTATTCACCTTCAGTGTCAGTTCTTGTTGTGCTTGGCGGGCTGGGTTACTATCAAATTGCGTGCTTGTTGCTTTTATCACCCACACGGCATCCCCCCCAGCTCGCCTCCCCCTGTACCACGTGCAGTGATGCTGAGCTCTGCTGCTGGAGGATGTGGCTGGTTTCCTGTAATAGGCCCAGCTTGAGGTGACTCTGCACTATAGCAGACTTTATCCTGTTACTTTACTCTGCAAGGTCAAAGGGCAACATTTGTTTTGTCAGTTTTACTATCCATGGCTGGGAAACAATTTTTTTGTGCAAAATATGCATATTTACATACACCTAAATACAAAACAATCATGGCACAAATGCTCCTTGTGGCATATTCATTATGGCTTATACCAATGAACCATTATTACTATGAGCATTTTGTCTGCTGCTTCTTGTAGTGGTAATAAGTGTCATTAATCTGCTACACTTCATTTTCCATTGACCTGAAAGCAGAGCAAGCTGCCACCAGTAGATCTCTGCCATTACAATGTAACATAATGCAGTTGGGAAAGTAGCTGTGAACTACTTCCCATTATGGTTTATCATTATTGCTGAGAGTATCACACTGTGTTACCGCGGCCTGAAAATGCAGCTGCTGGCACAATTAATGTGTGTGTGTGTGTCAAACAGTGATTACCATGGCTGCAGTAAGAAGTGGATTTTTGGACAATCCATGAGTTACATTGACCTTCAAGTTTCCAATTGCTCAGAATTTACTTTTTTAAGCAATTTCCAACCATATGTATGTGGCTAGATTAACAGAAGGACTTTGTGCCCAATATGGGAACATATCATGTAGGTGCCAGTGATATCTAGAAGACAGGATTATTAGTACCACTTGAGCAGTATTAGTTAAACGCAATTTTGTGCAGACTTCACTTTGACCATTGCTAGTAATTTGCTCCATAGAAAATGCTGTATAGAAACAGTTGTTCTGGGTGGCCTGGCCTGATTCTGTTTGGAATCAGATTGAGTTGGCCTGTGGATACACCATGTACTGGCTCAAATGGGATATCAGAAGATGACAATTTTAAACTTGCCCAATCAACAATCCACCAGTCCACTGAAAATGGTTCTATGGTTATGGTCTCTGGCTCCAGAGAGAATGTCTCGATTCATGTGGCATATCACTAAGGTTTTGGGAAAGTCACTGTAGCTGGCAGTGGAAAGGTATGCACATTTTTTAAATTTTCTTATTCTCTTTTGGGTATAATGTTAATTTATTTTTTTTTTAACCTATAGCATACCATACCATACTAATCATACTATGCTATATAACCAAAAGTGTTCAGGTGCCTGCCTGTCAAAAATCTTTTAAAGGCCAGTGTATTAATGTGAAATTGGTACTCTTATTATGGCTGTCAGGGTTTTTCCTATGTGTTGGATGAGTCTTCCGTTTAGCCTAGAGGACATTAGAGTTGTTGGCAATTGGGCCTGGCACCCAGTCTGAGCCGTAGTTGATTCCAAAGATGTTTAGCTGGGTTGAGAGATCTGGGCTTTGTTCTTCCAACTCAATCTTGGCAAAATTGCTTCATTAGCACTGGGAATTATTGTGTTGAAACTGGAAGTAATCTTTCCCAAACACAAAATATGAAAGAATACTATTGTAGTGATGAGTAGTGTTGTTCTTACTGGAACCAGGCTCCCTAGCTCAACCATAAAGTGATACTGACACTAAAAAATTTCTTTTTAAAATATTAATCTACATTTAGTTAAATATAGGTCACGTTGATCGTTTTTTGCTGATAGGGCAGCTATGTAAGTAATTGTTACTTGAAGTTCCTAAACCTGACTGTTTTGCCAACCTAACAGTCCCTTCTCAGTCGGTCAGTTGGTGTTTCTAATGCTAACCACCTACTGCTGCACAAATATGGCAGCCCCCTCATAGAGGAACATGGGGGTAAGAAAGGTTACGTAAAAACATCAGGCAAATACTTTTATGGCAAAATTATAAATAGCATTCAAAGATAATGTTATGATGGATATAAAAAAAAGTGTTATTTTCTGGTATCTGGATCTCCCGGACCTAGGTAGATAGTAGGTTCCCGGACCTTTTTATTCCTTCTCCACCAATTGTTAAAGTTGCCGTTAAGATTTTAGGCAGGTGGTGTTTCTCCTGCCAGATACCAAAGTCTGCTTCTCCACAGGTCAGTGGCTACATAATGTAATACCACTTGCCCATAATTGAGGACATGCATTTTTAGAAAATGCTGTTGGCCGGATACAGTTTAATAAACATAGGTTGCTCTACCTAACAAGCTTCTAATGTTCTATAAAGTCCACCCATCACAGAGTGAGCTTCAGTCAGGCATTTTGCTTGTGCTGCTCGTTTTGTTTGAAAAGGCCTTTTAATGCTTCAGCATTGGGGGGGGGGAGGTTAGTTAAATTTGTAATCCCTTCAAAAATTGCAAGCACTTTCATGTGACCTGGAACTCTGGCTCTGTTACAACGAGAGGTTGGTGTAGGGAGTCGCAATTCTCTTGGTCTTCTGCTCTTTCCAGAAAATACCTGATGTCTGTAAGTAAAACCCTGTAATATAGAAATTATTTTTTAGGCACTCTTTATTGCAACTGATATAAATGTTTCTCGATGTTTGTCATGTATGGGAGTAATTCTCCTTGTCCCAACATCCAGGTCCCAAAGAATAAAAGAACATGTACTTACAGGTCTTGGGGTCTGGGGTACTTGGGACCTGTTATCCAGATAAGGGATCTTTCCATAATGTGGATCTTAATACCTTTAAATCTAAAATAATTTAAATATTAAATAAACCCACTAGAATGGTTTTGCCTCCAATAAGGATTAATTATATCTTATAGTTGGGATCAAGGTACTGTTTCATCATTACAGAGAAAAAGGAAATACTTTTTTAAACATTTGGATAAAACATTTGGCGCCTTTTACAATATCTGCTTAGATATAATCTGCTAGAATTTTACAAGTTATCCCCCTCATCTGTATGAATTAACACATCTCTCTATATGCTAAATACATAATAACAGATCAACTAGTTTAGTATTATGCGTTGATTAACTTTTCTGGTACTACAAGACATTATAAAATAAACACACAAATAAATGTATAATTTTGGATTGGTAATACTATTGTTTTTCGTGCATGATACTCTGATCCAGTGGATGCACAGTGGAATTTCAGTTATTACCTAATGATCACATGACTACTGACAACCAATGGGTGCAACCGAGAGGATGTAAATATCGCGAGACTTGGGCGCCATTTTTCCTTTGAGAAAGCCTATACAGGCGAAATATACGTCAGGCGGTTGCTCTATCGAGCGGTCTAAGGGTGGGGAGGAGGCACTCTGGAGGGTGGGCTGAATGGTGGCAGCAGTTTCCCTCTAATAACGAAGGTAGCGTTGGACAGACTGGTGATGTTGTTACCAGCACTCGCACAGACTTAATTTTGGGCTTTGCCCCTTTCCAAATTTTGGTGTTGCATTTGCACTAGCGATAGCGAATAGGCCACACTTACTTAGGTGCCTCTGCGAGGACAAAGCGACAGTTATTCTATGCACACCGTATTGGAAACATATATGTCTGTATAATACTGCAAGGTACAGTACACTGGGTCTGTCCTCCCTTTGGTTATTTAACCTACTGTGTTCATGTCCAAACTTTTGGTGTTGCTTTAACATACATCCCAATTGTCCTGTTTTCAGCGGGAGAGTCCCGGCATTGTGAACAGACAGAAGAAAAAAAAAAAAAAAGTTTCTAACCACATCATGAGGGGCGGAACCATCCTTGTCTGAGAGCAGAGGTGTGCCGGAAAGGGCTCTTTCAGTCCTAAACTCCACCCTCTCCCCAGGCTGGAGACTGGAGTTAGTGTAGTGCGGGGGGGGGCTGAAACATGGCGTCAGACTCATCTCACTGGTGCTGCTGCCAACTGCTTCTTTCTTGGGCGAGGGGTTGATTTAGGAAGGAGAATGCCGTGCAGGTGCAGCAGGGCAAGGGAGAGCTAACTTTCTGTCAGTTTCAGCTTGAGTGTGTGAGTAATTTGTGTGTGTGTTATTGTGTTACTTTGTGTGTGTTACTTTGTGTGGGTGTGTGTTACTGTGTGTGTGTTACTGTGTGTGTGTGAGTGATTGGTACATTTGCTGTTGTGTGCGTGATGCCAGCTGTGTCCACACTCATGCCCCTTATCCCCACTCTATTCACACAGTGCCGAGGCAATAAACTCATTCTGTTTTACCATTGGTCTGACATTAAAGTTCCAGGCACAGGTTCTTTCCTCTTCTCTCTCCCCACTAGCCCAGGGCCAAGGCTGTAGCTCTCCGGGTGATGGTGCTGGGAGTTGGTTGTAGTCCAATAACCTGGAAGCCAGTTGCACTTTGACTTTCCACATTCCCTTAGTGTGGACTGCTATACAGCTCCCCCTGCCCATTTAAAGTGATATGGCTTATTTACAATGTCTAAAATGAACATGGTCATCAAGGGGTATGGTCACAAAAATGGGTGTGGCCTAAAAAAAATTTTTGCCACACTACACACGGCACATTTTTTGTCCCTCTTTTCACAACTGTGAAACCAGATCAGGATACATCATATTTTTAAGTGTTTTTATATTTCATTAAATCCCTCTTTTGATTTTAAATGAACTATTAAATGTTATGTTTTATTGAGTGATTCCTTCTTCTACAGACTAGTGGAATGCGAACTGTTGCTTACGTAATTAGCACCCCTTGCACTATTAACTCTTTATTGTTTATCACAAGATATAATAATGACAACACATCAAAGTGTGGACACAATGAATTTATTTTGAATGAATTTACTTTCACTCATCAAAAACATTCTTTAAGGCATTAATTATTCCTTTCATGGTTTCCAAGTTACACACACAATCTAATTATATTATTAATAAGGATGTGCGACCTTGTTATCTCTTCTTTGCAGTTCCTTTCTTTTTGGAACAAATTCATCTTCAACAACTAGTACTGCACTGTAAAGAGATTTTATCAGAATAACGACAGGCTCCTTTATGTTACTTTTCTCCACCAACAAAAACATTTAGAAGTTCTTGTCTGCATTTACAAAATAAATCAGAATATTCCTGGAGGGTTTTATTTGTTATTTAATAAATTGATGCTGGGAAAATGTATCAGGCTGGCCATACATGGGCATATACTCTCTGCCAGGTTGGTCCCTCTTTGCTGAGTCTATTGCATAATAGCTTGTAGGGGCAAACGGGCTGCCTGCCCCACCAATATCGGTCAGTTTTGGAAATCTAATGTGGTCCTTGCCCAACTGGTCCCAATTGCATTGTCCCCAATTGCAATGTGATTGTTGGCCCATAGAATCCAACAAATTTGATCTATGGGTAGACAAATCCGGTAACTATTTGTTTGGGGACCTTACCAGTTGAGTGGATCTTCTGGTGTATGGCTGCCTTTAGTTTGCACATATTAGGTAGTCATACATGGACAGATTTAATCTGTGATTGTGGCCCTTTAGACAAATTAAGCAGTTTATCTGGCCTCTGACTGGCTCACCTGACCAACATAGGCAGAAAATCGGCAAGCTACCAAGCCAGCAAGTTTGATTTTCTTGTCAGATTGGGGACCAAATCAGCTAGTTGCTGCAGTCCTTGCTCAGTCAGCTGGTATGCCCGATGTTATAATAAGTTCGTTTGACCATAGAATCTGGCCAGCTTTATGTCAGGCCTTGTGAATTTCCATATAAAGCGATACAATTTGTCAGGGGGTACGAATTTCCTTCCTGACTGCAAGATGGAAGTCAGACCAGTCCCTGGATTAGCAATGGGTACACAGGGCAGTGGGTGAGACAGTCTGAGTAACTTTTGGAATGTAGTGGTTGTAGCTCATGATTCCATTGGCCCATGTTACAGTCTGGTTGTTCGCCCAGTGGCCAAACGGTCAATCAGATCAACCAGATTTGATCTAGCATGTGGGTGGACAAATTGACTAAATACCCACTTTTTTAGTCAGGCCTTCTGAGTGGACATGGAGAGTGAATGGGATGGTTCATGAGTTACTTTTGGAATGGGAATGTAGAAGTTCTAAGGTATGTTACTACAACACCACCATATTTTGCAGCCCTCAGCCTGGACCATTGAGGCTTTGGGGCAGCTTATACTGACTAGACTAGTACAGTGCTCACATGTTAAACAGTAGCTCAAACTATTCCTGTAGTCCCTAAGAGCAGTGCATAGCATGTGTGCCACACTGTGGGTGTGCAAGCAATAAAGTACCACACAGGAGAGGCCTCAGGAATGTTCCGTACTGATAACTGTACCAGTCTGAGAGCTGCCTGTGTGAGTGTGTGCAGGTGCTAGAGACGGTGGGGGAGGGAAAGTGAAACACATTGTGCCTGAACCACACAACTCCAGTGCAAATGTGGCTGCCAGTGAAACACACAGCTCTCCCTCACACACTTGGGCGTAAACGACTGTTTTCTAATAATTAGTTGAGTAACTTTTGGATGCTTGCTTCCTCAGTAATTGCAGGCAGGGGGTACTGTAACAGATCATACACAGTAGGGTCTTCTGGTAAATAAGAAGAAATAAACCTGGTTAAATGCACTGATATATGCATCATGCTATGTGGGTGCTAGGGTGTATCTGCTATATTGTTTGATTATTGTAACTAATGTACCATTAGTGTGCATTTATATATGTAGGGCCCTATAGGGATACAGGCCCTATAGAGTTAATCTTTTCACCATTTCCTTGGGTTATTGGGTAGAATCCCTGTTACAGAATAACCTTTACAGTGATAGGCTGAGAGATTGGATGACACTGCTCTGACTCACTCATGCCCCTTATCCCCACTCTATTCACACAGTGCCGAGGCAATAAACTCATTCTGTTTTACCATTGGTCTGACATTAAAGTTCCAGGCACAGGTTCTCTGGGGTAGAATAGCTACCCCCATATGTAATAAAAGGCAGTAGCAGTAACCTATAGCAACCGACAGTGTTTTTCAACGGGTGATCAGTAAATGCTACCTGCTGATTGGTTGCTGTGGGCTGCTGCTCCTGGGCAACGTAGACACAAAGATATAGTGGTATGAATTGAAGGTTTGTACAATTTTCAGACCTTGTTGGATTGTCCCAACATTTTTCATACCATGGCGATCGGTCGTTTAATCGATCAGACAGGTAAGATTTTTGTGAGCTAAGGATAATTTCTCTGCATATATTGCCTATCTGACGATATCAATGGGTGACTGGCACTAGAATTTTTGCTGTCAAGGCCAGAACGTTTTCTGATTTTTTTCTTTTACTTCTTTATCTAATCAGAATGGTTAGTGACAGGTTGGATGGTTGGGACATGCGATTGTTCGTTGGATACAAGGATAAAATCTGCACGTCTGTGGCTAGCTTTAGTACCTTTTATTACATTACCCCTTTTGAGTTCTACCCCCAGAGGGCCAGGCTCTGGCAACCTGCAGTCATATGGATATTAAGCTACAGCATGCCAACCAGACAGACATGTAAGGAGTGCTGGGATTTATAGTTAAACAACATGCAGAAGAACTGAGCTGATTAGACTGTTTAGCTTTCCCCAAATTACAGTAATGTATATGTTTAACCGCAAATAACTGGTCTTGGGCAAAATGACCATAGTCACATGGGCACATGAGCTATTCTGCTGGGCCGCCTTTGCTGACAGACAGATATGGTATGCTAAATCTGCTTACTTTTCTGTGAATGTGTGGGCTTATATAGAAAAGATCCAGCTATGGTCTAGTTGTGTTGCTAAATTTACAGAAGCCTTACAACAGGAGACCAGGAAATGTGTAGGGAGAATGATTCTAACTCCAAATAAAGTTTTGTTTTCCTATCTTCAGCCATGGTATTTTATATAACAAGCATTATCTATATTCATGATAGAAGCTCTGCATGATGTTTCCTGCTGGGTAAAGCAAAGTGACACCAATAATGTCGCAGCCTATGGCTTCCATGGCCCTATATTGACAGCTCAGTTCCCAGAACCACTTCATGGTATCACTGTCTCAAGTGGCAGCACTTGGAGAATTCATGGAGATACTTTTTGTCTGAGGCTTGAGGTAATCCATGAAAATACAGGTATGGGACCTGTTATTCAGAATGCTCGGTACCTGGGGTTTTCCAGATAGCAGATCTTTCCGTAATTTGGTAATTTGGTAAACCTATACCAATAAGGATTAATTATATCTCAGTTGAGATCAAGCACAAGGTACTGTTTTGTTATTACTGAGAAAAAAGGAAATTGTTTTTAAAGGGATACTGTCGTGGAAAAACATGTTTTTTACAAAATGTATCAGTTAATAGTGCTACTACAGCAGAATCCTGCATTGAAATCCGTTTTTCAAAACAAGAAATGGATTTTTTTATATCTAATTTTAAAATTTGCTATGGGGCTAGACATTTTGACATTTCCCAGCTGCCCTCAGGTCATGTGATTTGTCCTCTGCGAAACTTCAGTCACACTTTACTGCTGCACTGCAAGTTGGAGTGATGTCATTACCCCTCCCTCCTACAAGCTGCTGTAATGTAAATAGAGCCTTGTCTGCTGAGCCTGTCAATTGAACAATAGGCAGGAATCAAGATAAGCTCCCACTGACACCACTTCAGAAGGACTGAAATCCTGCATACAAACATATAAATAATAATATAGTCCTGTGATCACTGCCCCCACTTACGTTTCAAAAATAAATAAATATATATATATATATATATATATATATATATATATATATATATATATATATATATATATATATATATATATATACACACACAATTCATTTTGGGCACTATAAAAATATTTTATATAGATAGTTTATTTATATTTGTTTACACAAAAATGAATGGCAGAAACACAGGAGTTCACTCCCAGGACTGATGACAGGGAATAGAAAAAGGATAAAATAAGGAGGACATACTTGAAAACCAGGAAAAATTAAGAGGAAGTCTAGGAAGGGTTAAAATAGCTCAGGAGAAAGGAGGCAGTAAGTAGTTAATGTAAAAAGAAGTATTGCAGGCAGGAAAGGAACAAGGTCTGTGTGAGGTGGATAGCAGAGGGAACTCACAGCTCCTTTACCTCATCTAGTAACCAGTAAAACAAACTAGGAAGGCAGCAAGGAGAGAAAGTTCCCCCCTCCAAAGGAATGCAGAGAACAAACTTACAGAACAGCAGGAGCTTTGATAGTGTCTGTGGGAGGAGGGGCTGCTAGTGCTGCTGTAGAGCAGGACTTAGGAAAGTGAAAGTAATTGCTTCCCTGCAAACCATGTGACCTCTCTCCTCCAAACATCACACGCATGGGCAGAGAGGGGAGGGGGAGTGTACAGCTAGATTCTCATGTCGTAGTGCGACCTGGCTTTTCATTACAGAGTGGCTGCCTCCAAGCACACAGGTAATGCTGTGCCTGCTGTTAGAGCAGCACAGGATGAATGTGTAATGAGCAGAAATGGAAGCCCCCATGACAAAATACAAACTAAAATAACTTATGTATGGATTTGTGGATTAACATTTTATTTGCCAGACAGTGTTTATGGATATGTGTTTTTTTATAAAAATGCAAAAAAAAAAAAAAGTTTAAAATGACGACAGATTCCCTTTAAAAATCTGGATCATTGGAATAAAATGAAAATGAAATAAAGAGAAGATTGGCATGTTAACAAATACAGGTTGAGTCTTTTCAAACATGTTACATCTAGGATTGCCAGCAGCTGTTGCACTAGCTTGTTGGGTCTGTAGCTGTGTATAGGTACTGAAGAAAAATAGTCCATCACAGAAGGGGTTGTGGTATATGACTGATGCTCTTCACTCTTATACTTGGTTTATTGCCATCTAATAAATATCATTGCTAAACACTGTTAAATTTAACGCTTGTAAGCGCTTTAGGTCAGGAACCTCCTTTGTGTCTCGGCACAGTACTTTTTGTAACTCTTATGTCACACTATTAGGGATACACCGAACACAGGAATCCTAATTTGCATATGTAAATTAGGGGCGGGGAGGGAAATTGCATGATTTTTTGTAACAAAACAAAGAAGTAAAAAATGTTTTCCACTTCTCAATCCTAATTTGCATATGCAAATTAGGATTCGGTTCGGTATTCAGCTGAATCTTTCGTGAAGGATTCGGGGGTTCGGCCAAATCCAAAACAGTGGATTCGGTGTATCCCTACGCCCTATGGAAATAGTTATCCATACATTCAACAATTCACACTTCTATGATTGATGTCCATTTTTATTCTGTATGCTGTGCTTTCAGTCTGTGCTTAGATCCCTTAGTGTTGCAATAATTAAAACCATGGGGGCTCACTAACTTATGCTCTGATGTTGTGACAGAGGTAGACTGCTCCAACTGCTCATTCTTCTGTAGATCTGTATATTGAACTTTTCGGGTGTGTGTGTTTAGAGGTGGGTTGTGAAGGCCTATGGGCTGGTTGTCGCCTGTAGGGGACGTTTAGTTTATTTCAATGATTTGATTGCTTCCTATGGGAAGACCACTGATAAGGTAGATACTTTTATTGTTTGCCAAACTCAACCTTCTACAGCAGGAAAGTGCATGCAGACCTTTTTGAAGGCATCTACAAGTACTTCAGAAAAAGGTTACCTATGGACAAAGCTACACTGACTGCACATATCTGCAGCTAAATCAGAGCAAAGCAAGGTTGTTGCATGACAGGCAAATTCTCCTTGTAATTATACAAACCTCCAAAACCTTCATAGGCTGAGGCAGCTCAGTGATTATCAGACTAATTGTATGGTAAGTTGTCTTTGTATAGGGCCTCCCAATCATTTCCAAAATGGAACAATAATTTTCTGATGTTCATCATCCACATGTATATAGGTCAGGAATGAGTTCTGCTTGGACCATGGATCTGGGATCTGTGTGCCTTTTAGTAAGCATACATTTGCAAGACCAAATGCAGTCAATAATGCAAGATGTTGTGTATATGTAAGTCTGTATTGTGCAGCTACTAAAAGGTGTTTTTGTTCCTTTCAGATTAGTGTACGTGTGACCACCATGGATGCTGAGCTGGAGTTTGCTATCCAGCACAACACCACGGGAAAACAACTTTTTGACCAGGTAACTGGAATTGGATTTGCTGTGGTTGAAAAAAAATTTAAAAAGAGGTTGTGATGAGCTCAACTCTGTGCTGGCCAAGTTAACTGGATGGTGTGGTTGGTTTATTTTGTAGGGTTCCATTAATCGCATGCAGCAGGCCTGTGTTTGTGGGAGAGTTAAATAAGGTAGATTCATTAGGATGACCAGAGTATAGGGGAAGACAGAAATGGCAAACAAACATAGACCAACAGAACCTTCTGTATTTTCTGATTCCAGAATGCAACACTGACCATTGAGAAAGTTTATAGGTGAGCAAGATGTTCTAGTTCCTTACTCAGATATTGATAGCTGATGCCCTCATCTTGGTTCTCTCTGGATGCGGGTTCTCCAAGTGACATTGCTTTAGGTGTTTCAACTCTTTACGCCTTTAATGATGCACACGACTACTGTAATGCGTTGCCCTTTATAAGCAGCACTGAAACAGCAGTTTCCAAGTTACATGTGTGGTTTTAGGAATAACACTTGTTAAGCAGGACCAAAGCAAACTGGACACTATTCTAATTGTGATCCAGGCTAAAACAGAGAGTCCTTTCCAGTGGTCTGGCATCTATTACAGGTTTGCTACAGTAAGAGGAGACCTATTGTTTGCATCCCCTAAGAATTGGGCCCTCATTGCTTTGGGTCACATTACAATCCAATGATCCATTCTCTGTATCTGACCTATTACTTAAATGTAGGTTCCAGGCATATCCTTACTGCTGACCATCCTGAGGACATCTGGAAAAAGTATCATGGGGGCGGGTGTTCCCTCTGTATGGTATTTATGATATGAATAAACATAACCTATAATACCACATGACTTCCTCCTCACCACTGTTATACATTTGCCATAGCAGTACAGCAACCAAAATAAATAACTTGGGATGGGAAAACCTGTACTGACATGTCGGGACTAGAAGAAAGAGAATTTAAGTCAAGTAGGTAAGTGAAATTCTCATTTTCTTCTGCGTCCATCCATGTCAGTACACACCGGATCTACCAAGCCATGCCCCAAAAACAATGGGTGGGAAAAAACAGAATAAAGGCAATAACCAAACAGATGCTAAGGAGGCCCTGAGTAACAAGGCATCACATTCAACAGGGCAGCTGATAAAAGGCCCTGAGTAACAAAGCATCACATTCAACAGGGCAGCTGATAAAACGTATAGCCCCTGAAAAGGTAGACGAAAGGCACAAGAGCATGAACAACATGTCCTTGGACATAGAAAGCAACTGACAACAAGAGCTAGAAAAACCACCCACTAAATTGCAGAGAGCGGCACTTGATGAGGATCAAGCATTGCAGATCAATAATAGCCATATTCTGCTTTAAGGGTTCCCTCAGCGACTAGAGTGATACCTGCAATATGGCTATTGAACATAAAACCCCACCTGGGAAAGTCCTGCAACTGTTAAAACAAAAGGCCACCTAGGCCCTAACCAGAACAATGGCGCTGGCCATCTCAGAACTAAAATACCCTAGAAACCACCTGGAAACCAATATATCCAGATCAAAAACTAACCACAACTTTGATGCATCTATCACTAGTGCTGGAGAACTCCATACCACACAAGCAATAGCACATAAGCCAGCTATTGTGAATGCCACCCTTGGAGACAAGGCCACCACACACAATTTCCACACATGCAACAACAGAGCACAAGCCAGTATTGAACTTGCAAAATACTGGCCCACAAGCCAGTCTTATAGCTAATAAGTAGTAGCATACAAGACAAAAACAATGCATAAAAGGCAGAGGCAAGGTAAGCTATAAAACTGACAACATATGACCAACCGCAGCTACTGAATACCATTCAGCACCAAAACTAGCTATGGGCTGTGTAACTCAGAGAAAACAACAGCTGATGGTGCGACTAATGCTAGGTCCAACCAAACAGCCCATCATGCCCAATGCTGGTGTAATCAGAACCATGCATGCAAGGATTGGACAAGGACAATAATAAAAACCAGTGGCCACCTAAGCCAAGGGCCACAGAAAAAAGGCCAACAGCCTGAGAACCCTGGTAAAATGCCAGCAAACATCTGAGCTAAGTGCTATGGAAAAGACTAGCAGCTTCAAAACACTGTCAAAAGACTAACAAAACAAATGAGCCAAGGGCCCTGGAAAAAGGCCACATGAGCCAAAGGCTCATGCAACAGGCCAGCAGAACAAAAGCCAAGGGCCCTGGTAAAAGGCCAGCAGACCCATGAGCCAAGGTCAAGGCCAGCAGAATCATGAGCCAAGGGCCATGGTCAAGGCCAGCAGACCCATGAGCCAAGGGCTACGGAAAAAGGCCAGCAGACCCATGAGCCAAGGAAAAAGGCCAGCAGACCCATGAGCCAAGGAAAAAGGCCAGCAGACCCATGACCCAAGGAAAAAGGCCAGCAGACCCATGAGCCAAGGGCCATGGAAAAAGGCCAGTAGAACCATGAGCCAAGGACCATGAAAAAACCAGCAGACCCATGAGCCAAGGAACATGGAAACAGACCAGCAGACCCATGAGCCAATGGCCATGGTAAAAGGTCAGCATACCCATGAACCAAGGGCCATAGTAAAAAATCCAGCAGACCCAAGAGGCAAGGGCTATGGTAAAACCAACAGCAGCAGTGTGCTGCCCCAGCAGTTAAAGTTATCAGGGTTAGAATATATATGTTTGTTTATATGCATACCCATTGTTATGCTGCTACCTAGTGACCAAAGTTATTCAGCAGGCTCTGTATTTCCTTGTTTGTAAACCCTCCTCCTATTCCTTCCTTATGTGTGACGTCGGTTCCTCCCATCATCCTCTTGTGTTCCTGCCTTCCATGAGTGTGGAGCTACTCTAAGGGGTAGGAAAGAAATATTCTTTTTGACCTGCAGCACTTATTCATCCACTGCTACATTTGTCTATCCACCTCAAATAAAGCAGATTTGTGGACTACAAGTGTCTGGTGAGTTCAGCTATCTGGCAAAGATTGTCCTCCGTGGTTGTTACAGCTCCATACAGGCCCAGCAGGGAGGTCTCACGGGGATTCAGCCATTAATACAGCAATTGGAGTCAGAATAGTCAAAAATAATATAATTCTATAACCTGCTGTCACACTGTATGTTCCATCAAGTCTCCACTCACTGGCAAGTCATTTATATTCAATCTGCAGCCAAGTTTAATGCAGTCTAACAACTCCCTGCAAGCACATGGTTATACAAGTACATGCTGTTCCCTGTGAATGTTCAGGACTGTTTTATGCAACTGGATTGTGTTATTGTGCTGCTCAAGCTGCTGTATACACTGCTCTCAGTGTCCTACTATAACACTGCTGCAGTTTGGCCCACACCCCTGCCACTGCTGTAACTTTCTTAAAGAGACAGTTACCATTTTCAGCAAAAGTGCAAAATGTCTCAGCAAGGCTCTGTGCATTCATTTTCAACCGAAGCTAACCAAGTGCACCGTGCACCAGAGCTCACAGACATCCAGGGAGAAAACCCCATATATACTTCAGAGCAAAGCGTCAGGCCCAAGCGCATAATAAAGCCATCTCAAAATTAATTAATTATGAGATTAAAAGGGATGAGTTTTCAAGCAATTTATCAGAACTATGGGATAGAACTGTGCAATGCATGTCTGTTCATGCTAACTATGAACGTTATCAGCGGCTGTCTGCTAAATATACTACCTTCTTAAGGTACTAATATAGAGGAATCCTCAGCAGAGATAAACAGATCTGAAGCCTTAGACCACGAAAGAGTCTTTTTGGTGCAAAGCGCTAAGGATAAGGCAGAGCTCAAGATTACACACTTGTAAGAGACTAGGTGTAGGATCCACATCATCACGGCTCATATCACGATCTTCCAAGACCTCTCATTCTAGGAAATCCACACTAAGTGACAAGCTTATAGAGGCCCGTGCTAATGCGGAAGCAGTTAAGGTGCAATTTTCCTATGCTAAAAGAGAGGTTAAACTTAAAGCAGAAATTCAAGCAGAAGCTGCACGCCAGCAATCAGAGGCAGCAGCAGAAGCTGCACGCCAGCAATCAGAGGCAGCAGCAGAAGTTGCAAGGCAGCAAGCAGAAGCTGCACGTAAAAGGGCAGAAATGGAAGCTGAATTAGAAATTCTTCAAATGGAAAAGGAAAAGGCAGCAGCTTTTGCAAGGTTAAAGGTCTTTGAGCAAGCACTGGAAGAATCGCATGAACCAGACTGCCCTATCCCAGCAGAGTCTGAAGATCCTATTGAACGCACAAATAAATATGTACTAAACCGGGATGCATCTAATGACAACCAACCAATCTTACAAAATCCAAGGATAAATCCTGCAACTCATAATACAGGTCAGTCTCTTTTACCTGTTAATACTAACACTGCTGTACCTTACAGTACCCAAACCATGGAGCTGCCACCGCTGGCACAGTGACAGACCAACCACACAGACGTAGTCACTCAGTTTGAGATGATACCCCCTACCATGCCAGGTGAATTGCAGTGACAAACCTCAGTTTAAACTAGAGCCAGCAAAAGCCTTCCAGACCGAACCACTGCTTAATGCTTACGCCACTTCATTTTATCCTGGTTCATCTCACCTTTATACACCGGGAAGCTTATACAACCCCCAGGTTCCCCAGGCACCAAAGAGTGAGAGATCAGACCTGTCTGACTTTGCCAGGTACATGATACGTCATGAGCTCATTAACGTTAGTCTCTCAAGGTTTGAACACTGGCAATCTGGGCAGCTAAGTGGCAAATGAGATTCAATGTTGATAAATGTAAAGTCATGCACCTGGGATGTAAGAATATCCAAGCCACTTATACCCTTAATGGGACTGCACTAGGCAAATCCATTATGGAAAAGGACCTTGGAGTCCTTGTAGATGATAAACTTGGCTGTAGCAAGCAATGCCAGTCAGCAGCATCAAGGGCAAATAAGGTCTTGAGCTGTATTAAAAGGGGCATAGAGTCACGGGAGGAGGGGGTCATTCTTCCACTGTATAGAGCACTTGTAATGCCCCATCTAGAATATGCCGTACAGTTTTGGTCTCCATCACTCAAACAGGACATTATTGTATTAGAGAGGGTACAGAGAAGGGCAACTAAGCTGGTAAAAGGTATTGAAAATCTTAGCTATGAGGAAAGACTGGCCAAATTGGAGATGTTCACGCTGGAGAAGAGGCGCTTAAGGGGTGATATGATGACTGTATAAATATATAAGGGGATCATATAATAATCTCTCTAATGCTTTATTTACCAGTAGGTCTTTCCAGCTGACACGAGGTCACCCATTCCGATTAGAAGAAAAGAGGTTCCGCCTAAATATTCGGAAGGGGTTTTTTACAGTGAGAGCTGTGAAGATGTGGAATTCTCTCCCTGAATCAGTTGAACAGGCTGATACATTAGATAGCTTTAAGAAGGGGTTGGATGGCTTTTTAGCAAGTAAGGGAATACAGGGTTATGGGAAATAGCTCATAGTCCAAGTTGATCCAGGGACTAGTCCGATTGCCATTTTGGAGTCAGGAAGGAATTTTTCCCCTCTAAGGCAAATTGGAGAGGCTTCAGATGGTTTTTTGCCTTCCTCTGGATCAACTGGCAGATAGGTAGTTAACAAACAAAAAAAAAAAAAAAGGTTGAACTCGATGGACATGTGTCTTTTTTCAACCTTACTTACTATGTTACTATGTTACTATGTTACTATGTTTGATGGCTGTCCTGAGAATTATAAAGCATGGAGATCTACATTTAAAGCTGCAATTGCTGACCTCAACCTCACAGCCAAAGAGGAACTTGATTTTACTCATCAAATGGCTAGGTCCAGAGTCTGCAGATCGTTTTAAGAGACTAAGAGCTGTGCATGTTGACTACCCAGATGCAGGTCTTGCTGCTGCTTGTGGAAGACTTGAAAAAAATTATGGCAGGTCTGAAGCCATAGAAAGTGCCTTTTTTAAGAGACTACAATCTTTCCCAAAAATAACCAACAAAGACAATCACAAGCTGCAAGAGCTCAGTGACCTTCTGATAGAGCTAGAGTTAGCTAAGGCAGATCCTCGCCTCTCAGGACTTAGCTATTTGGATACAGCGCATGGTGTGAACCCAGTAGTGGCGAAGCTACCATACGGGTTGCAAGAGAAGTAGGCCACAGCGGGCTCAACGTACAAGAAACAATACAATGTATCCTTTCCTCCATTTTCATACTTCTGCAAATTCATCGGCGACTATTCCTGGGTCAAGAATGATCTAAGCTTCAGCTTTAGTGAACCCAACCTTTCTGCCTCACCATCTGCATGGAATGACAACACAGCTACTAAACACAGAGACTTGCGTGGCACTGTGTCTGTCAGAAAGACAGACATCCCTCCTGCTACAAACTCTTTAGCTGACACAACTTCTTCTGCTGGGAAAACCGAGGATCCCAACCGTCGGTGTCCAATTCACAAGAAACCACATCCACTTGAGAAATGTCGTGGGTTCAGGGCAAGGTCTTTACAGGAGCGCAAGGAGCATCTCCAGAAGTTTGGGGTCTGCTATAAGTGTTGTGCCTCCTCAGACCATATTGCTAAGGACTGTAAGACTGTTAAGTGTACTGAGTGCAGCAGTGACAAGCATATTGCAGCAATGCATCCAACACCTCTTCCTGATAGTCCACAGTCTCCAACCCCCATCTCAAATCATGGCGGGGAGGAACAAGGATGTGTTCCTGCTTCAACAAAGATTTCAACTTCGTGTACCGAAGTCTGCGGAGAAGGCTATAGTCCCAAATGCTGTGCCAAAGTATGCCTAGTCCAGGTATATCCTGAAGGTCGACCGGAGAAAGCAATAAAGACTTATGCTATGCTTGATGACCAAAGCAACAGATCTTTGGCAAGACCACAGTTCTTTGAGATTTTCAACATCAAGGGAGATGCAGAACCCTATACCCTCAATACCTGTGCTGGTCATATAGAGACTCTGGGCAGGAGGGCTAATGGGTACATTATCTCCTCAATTAAAGGTAACATTCATCTGCCTTTACCTACACTAATTGAATGTGATGAGATACCTAATAACAGGGAAGAGATTCCCACACCAGAAGCTACATGCCACCAACCTCACTTGGCACCTCGCCAGTCAGATTCCTGCCATTGAAAGGGATGCTGAAATCCTGCTCTTGTTGGGAAGAGACATTCTTACAGTCGATAAGGTACGGCGACAGCGCAATTGTCCTCGTGATGCTCCCTATGCGCAAAGACTTGACCTAGGCTGGGTAATAGTGGGCGATGTTTGTCTAGACAAAATGCACAGGCCATCTGAATTTGCCTCCTTTAAAACTCCTGTATTGCGAAGTGGACAAGCAACTCACTTCACACCATGCCCACATCATTTTGAGTTAAAGGAGAATCCTAAGTATCTGATGCCAGTATCCAGTGTCACTCCCATCTTCTGTGATGACAACTTTGGGGATACAGTGTTTCATACTACAAGTGATAACAAAATTGCACCTTCCATTGAGGACAAGAGTTCATAAAAATTATGGACACTGAATTCTTTAAAGACAACTCTAACAGTTGGGTTGCACCCAAACCATCATGAGCAAGCCATGTCCAGATTTGCCTCACTGCAGAGAAACCTTAAAAGCAAGCCTGAAATGAAAGAACATTTTATTGCCTTTATGAAGAAAATATTTGACAATGATCATACTGAACGAGCCCCACCACTACAAGAACACAATGAATGCTGGTACCTACCTTCCTTTGGCGTGTATCACCCATGCAAACCAAAACAAATCAGGGTGGTATTCGACCTAACTAACAACCTTGTAGGAGTACTTATGAGGTTCAGAAGGTAGCCAGTTGCAATCACAGCCGATATCCAGCAGATGTTCCATTGTTTTATCATACGAGAGGACCATAGAAAGTTTCCTCTGGCACCGCAATAATGACATCAACAGCAGAGTAATGGAATACCGCATGAAAGTGCATGTCTTCGGTAACAGTCCATCACCTGCTGTTGCTACATATGGTCTAAGAAGGACTGCTCGTGAAGGTAAATGTGAGTATGGCGCAGATGCTCAACACTTTGTAGAGAGAGACTTCTACGTGGATGACGGCCTTAAATCTTTACCAACAGATGAAGAGACTATTGACTTATTCAGAAGGACACAATGTATGCTTTCTGATGCTAACCTCTGAATCCACAAGATTACTTCAAACAGTACAGCTGTAATGAAAGCCTTCCAGTCTAATGATCATGCCACAGAATTTAAAAACTTAAATTTGGGAACAGATGAGCCACCCATTCAGAGAAGCCTTGGTTTAAGATTGGCCTTATTGCACGACGCATTTGGCTTCCAGGTTACCACGGCAGATAAGCCATTTACCAGACGTGGTGTATTATCAATAGTGAACAGCCTGTATGACCCACTGGGGTTTGTAGCACCCATCACCATACAAGGTAAATCCTTACTAAGACAGCTATCAGAGACTGTTAAGGACTGGGACACTCCCTTACCAATTGATAAGCAATCAAAATGGGAGTCATGGAAGCATTCTTTAAAGGCCCTGGAAGAGCTTCACATACCTAGGTGCTATACTTCAAATTTCTTGCTGCCAACCAGGAGAGAGAGAGTCATGTTTTCTCAGATGCATCTACTGAGGCCATAGCGTTTGTGGCCTACCTCAAGGATAACTCAGAATCTACAACTTCTGCAGATATCTTCGGTCTCTTGGATCCAGACAGAGACTTTGAGATTCATCTTGAAGTTTCAACCCTTGCAAAAAAATTGCTAAGGATGGTGCCACAAAGACTTTCAATGGGCCCATCACTTAACTTGTTTTGATCTTACCCTTTGGGATTGAACTCTTATTTGCTTCAACACTTAAAGCAAGAGACTCCCTCCGATTTCCACTAAGAACCTACTAAGGACATTGGGTTATTTTACAATGCCATGTTTATTGCACTGCATGCTTGTTTTCCTCTTTGTTTTTCAGATGACAGGAAAGATCTTCAAGCAAAACTGCTCAATGTTTATTTTGCCTTTTCTTAACTGGCGTTATGTTTATTATAATATAGTGGTATCTAAAAATACCAGACGGGGAGTGTGCTGCCCCAGCAGATAAAGTTATCAGGGTTAGACTATATATGTTTAATTGCTTATGTTTATATGCATACCCATTGTTATGCTGCTACCTAGTGACCAAAGCTATTCAGCAGGCTCTGTATTTCCTGGTTTGTAAACCCTCCTCCTATTCCTTCCTTATGTGTGACGTCAGTTCCTCCCATCATCCTCTTGTGTTCCTGCCTTCCATGAGTGAGGAGCTACTCGTAAAGGTTAGGAAAGAAATATTCTTTTTGACCTGCAGCACTTATTCATCCACTGCTACATTTGTCTATCCACCTCAAATAAAGCAGCTTTGTGGACTACAAGTGTCTGGTGAGTCCAGCTATCTGGCAAAGAGTTTCCTCAGTGGTTGTTACAGCTCCATTGAAGCCCAGCAGGGAGGTCTCACGGGGATTCAGCCATTATTACAGCAGTTGGAGTCAGAATAAGCAGCACTTGAAGGTCAGCATCCATGAGAGTTAAGA
This sequence comes from Xenopus laevis, assembly GCF_017654675.1. Classification (NCBI taxonomy): domain Eukaryota; kingdom Metazoa; phylum Chordata; class Amphibia; order Anura; family Pipidae; genus Xenopus; species Xenopus laevis. Next base: position 47,414,675 of record NC_054386.1, read on the forward strand.
CCATAACAAGGGCTCTAACACAAGCCAAGAGCCATAATGAAGGTCAGAGGCCACACAAGCCAAGCTCCATGACAAGAGGCCAGAGGCCACCCAAACCGAGGGCCATAGATAACTAGCTGGCTTCAAGCCTGTTAAGGTGCCAGCAGACATTACAGTAAGTGCCCTTCAGCATACCAACAATTAAAGAAGGGAAACATACAGCCACCAAAACTCAGTAGATGTAATTGCACTACAACTGAGCTCCCAACTAAAACCACCAGATGGGAATAGAATCAAAAATGCACCATACAATAAGGAAAACTGCATATTAAGAGTGGAAACATCACAGGAAAAAATGGGGTACAATACTGCTACAGCAGAACAAACCCCTAGCCAGTCCTGAAAATATCTGGTATAATAAGAGCACACATACCTACTGTGTCTGCACAGAGAACCCAGGCTCACAAGTCTAAGACCTCATATGACAACAATACAAGAAGTCAGAGGAACACAGGCACCCCACGATATAACATGAGCTAGACAGTAGGAATACTAAGGATTGTTGGCAGGACTATTCCAGTCAGGTGGAACACTACTTGTTAGGAGCAGACTCATAAGAAATGAGGTGCCATACTGCTTCAGCAGTGCAGTCAAATCAGTAAAGGTGCCACACCTACACTGAATCGCCTTTTGAAGCGTTGGTTGCACAGCTGTGTTCCTCTCTGCCAAGGACTATATCCACAGTAAAGCAATAAATCCAGCAGCACTCCAATATGTGAATCAATTATTTATTCATTATTATGTGAATCAATTATTTATTCATGCCATTAGCAGAGCTCTGCTAATGGCATGAATAAATAATTGATTCACATATTGGAGTGCTGCTGGATTTATTGCTATACTGTTTCAGCAGTGCAATCCTTTAAACCAGTGCTGAAAGTACCTTGTAACATGAGCAAATATAACCTCTGTGTCTGCACAGAGGACTCAGGTTCACCAATATGAAACTTAAAATATTAAATAGCAAAGAGGCCCGGAAGGAACATCTGCACCTTAAAAGATAGTGACTAGTCAGCAGGATGGAAACTCCAGCCAAATCCCTGATGGCGTTTAGCTGAGGGACTTAATTAGCTAATTAGCATGCAGACTTCCCAGTGCACTGAACATTTTAAACATTCAGTGGATACTGAAAAATCATACACACCAGATTCAGGTTGTTATAACTAGCCGATATCCATACCCATAGCCCCTTTGCAGAAGTTCCGTAAAACCTTAAGTAACTCAGAAGAAATGGGGGAGGCCAAGAAAAGCTCACAGGTAACAATGTGGGAAGCCAACACATGTATTTATTCCCAAAAAGCACTAGATTGAATCTTGTGCTTTTGCTGGACATATAGCAGGGGGGCTATTTAAGCACAGGGCTAGAACCATGGATATACCCACACCTGCATTTCTTCCCAATAAGCGATAATTTACAGATTATGCATTTTGGGGCATCAAGTAAATTCAAGAAAAACCAAAAACCTGTGTTTGACTTTTATCAAAATTCACCAATAAAAAATGAGTGAGGAGGGAGATCCTACCTCCCTGGTGGTAAGGAGGAAGTTATGTGGTCTTATAGGTCATGATTAATTTTGATTGGCTATGTTTTAGGTCCTACCTCCAGGTCTGGGAGGGGCAATACTGCTCGTGTGTACTGACATGGAGGGACGCAGAAGAAATATTTTTTCTTATCTCTAACCTTGTTATTGCCCTGATCAATGGCTGATCATCCAAAGGGGGCTTGGACTAAAAAGTCCAACAATCATTGGTTTAGTGTGACCATTGAGTGTATAGAGTCTCCATTTTGGTGAGGCTAGGGTTTATAAACTCTTTGTATATACTCATAAATGTATAGCATGAAAATGGGATTTTTTTCTTCTAATCTGACTTTCAAATTCCCTCAGTGTTTGGTTAGTTTGGCTGAGGCTACACTTGATTTCTAGATGTGAGGCACATGTAATTTAGAGATTTTTCTCATTATTGCATTGTTCTGACTTCAGGGTTTACACATTGGCTCCCTCCGCTGGTCTTGAAAGGTTTCACTTATTCTATACCCTGTTTAAGCAGGTTTGTTAAATTGATTCTTTTTTTTAGTACAGCCTAAAAGGCAGTTGTCCATACATATGGGTACTTATTCACCCCTGAACAGGCCATTACTGTCTGAGTGGCTGATCAAGGAAAGAGTTATGCGGATTATATATTGCTGATATTACAAGAAACAATAGCCCTAAGATTGGACCCATTTCTAAGTAAATAAACTTACAGGTTATAGTTAGCGACACCCTGTCTAATGAGACACCCTGCAGCAAACCGAGCTGACAGAGCGATAACCTTGCTGTGTGAGGGAACCAATGTGTTTGTGTTGTGGCATGGAACTGTAGGGAAGCAAATATCTGGGAAAAATTGTAATAGAGTGCTGTGCAAACATGATACAAGATCTACAAGAGCAGCCACGGGAGGATCACTTTGGTTCTATGGTGACATAAATGTCTAATCATGTTTGGTTCCTTTCTTTTATCAGCCACTTCTTTGAAAGGACCAGTAACATCAAAAAAAAAATTAAAAAAAAAATTGTTAGAATACATCGAAAAACACCAAGACTAATGAAACTTTAAAATAGCAAAGCCTTTATTAAGAAATAACTTAACAAAACTCTGCTCCTCTTCAGAAAAGGCGACAGGGCGACCATCCATCCTGCACCGCTTGATTTCTCCTCCCTGTCTATCGCCCGTATTCTACTGACAGCATGTGAAGGAAGAGCAACAAGGGACACTAATATTAGGCTTTAGGATTTGTAAACCCATTCACAATCTGTCGGCTTCCATTTATTCATTAGCGCTAAGGACTTTCCCCTATGCTTTTGCTAAAGTGAACACACGCATTGCCCAAGAACACAATCCATGGAAGCCGACAGATTGTGAATCGGTTTACAAATCCTAAAGCCTAATATAAGCATTATTTATATTCTAATTAGCGCAAAACAGAAAAGGGCAAACTTGGCATTTCATCAGTAATATATGAACCGTCGCATCAGACTGAAGGATAACCTATGAGTGACACCCAGTGAGCGGTGCTAAAAATGGGAAACTTTGGAACGGTTGCAATAAATGCCCATGGGCACCTTACTTACGGAGGACCGGGCACCGCAGCTGGAGAGAATCCCCGGGGCTTCAGCACCCTCCAGACACTGGCGACAGAAGTCGTGCAGGGGAGAACGTGCAGCCTGTGGCAGGAGCCGAGGCCGAACAGGTGCCGCAACATTCTCCTCCTCCTGTGCTGCCGGACACCTGGGAGCTAATAGGGGGCCTGCCTGAAATTGCCTTCCTCTGTGGCTTATGGTACATGAACACTCCAGGCTCGGTGTGGCAGCTGCAAGGCATGGGTACACACCCCTTCTCTCCGTTCACTTGCTTCGGTTCTTTTGCTTGGAGTTGTTACTCTTCCTTCACATGCTGTCAGTAGAATATAGGTGATAGCCAGGGAGGAGAAATCCAGCGATGTGCGATGGATCGTCGCCCTATCACCTTTTCTGAAGAGCAGCGGAAGCAGAGTTTCAGTAAGTTATTTTTTTATAAATGCTTTGCTATTTTAAAGTTTAATTTGTCTTGGTGTTTTTTTTTCGATGTATACTAAAGATTTTTTTAAAAAATTTGATTTTACTTGCCCTTTAATTGTGTATTGCGCTGGTGTTATTTGGCAGCAATTTGTTTAAAGGGACGCACATCCTAGTGCTCTCACAGGAAGCACATGTGCATGCAGGCATACAGGCAAAATCAGGTCTGTGTAACATAGAAGTCTATTTATTTTCAGTCAGCAGTTGCAGCTGCATTCCACATTCTGTTTATCCCGGCATCCATAGCAACTATAACTGCAAAGTGTTATTCTTCAGTCATCTTGAAAAGAGCAGGCCATGAATCATGAAGGCAGATTCAGCATTGTTGCTGTTGATATAGAGACTCAAACTTTTTTTTTTTAAATGGGAATTTCAACCAGCTAATCATTTATCTGTTCCTGTCCCAGTGGAGCTTACAATCTAAGGTCCCTATCACAGTCACACACACAGGTGCTGGTACATTTCTAGAGTATGGAAGGAAACTCACCCAGCCACAGGTAGAATTTATAAGCTCCTTGCAGAAGGTGCCCAGGCCAGAATCAAACCCAGTGCCCAGTACTGCAAGGCAGCAGTGTTAATCGTTGCACCACCACACTGTTTATATAAAACAGTTCACTTCTCCTGTGCTGAAGCAGTACCCCTATGCAAATGTCAAGGCAATAATTGGAAACAATATACACATCCCAGGATGCCATTGGTACCAGTTATTTTACATTAAGCGCAATGAAGCAGATAAGGGAAAGCATTTGTAAGAGCACTGTGCGAACATGATAGAAGATCTTGCGCTTTAGTATAAGTTTACTCCCTGTTGACTCTCTTACCCCATCCAAACAATCAGTTTTTTAATCTATCCCATGTTGATAAGACCAGTGGTGAAGCTGGTAACTGACCACCTAAAGTAAACCCATAAAATAAAGTTCATTAAGGGCAGAGACACACGCTGCGATTCGGGGAGATTAGTCGCCCGGCAACAAATCTCTTATTCAGAGCGGCTAATCTCCCCAACTTGCCTTCCCGGCTAGAATGAAAATCACTGGCGGGATGGCACTCGGAGCAATTTGTTTTCTGAAGTTGCCTCACGAGGGAATTACGGAAAACAAAATGCTCCAAGTGCCATCCCACTGGTTACATTCTAGCCGGCGGGGAGGCAGTTTGGAGAGATTAGTCGCCCGGAACAAGAGGAGATTTGTCACCGGGCGACTAATCTTCCCGAATTGCAGCGTGTGTCTTTGCCCTTATGGTTAATAAGCCCCTGCTGATAAAAGTGGTGTGTTGTTGCAGCTATCCCAGTTCCCAGAAGGATGCTAGAATTCTGATAGGAGCAGACAAATGCATTATGTCCCAGGCTTTTGGCCATACTGAGATCCCCAGTTTCTGACGTTTGCATCATGACAGCCGGCACTGATATTGCTCATGTCTGTGTTGCATTTTATTCTTCCTTGAATTTGCTATGTTCCTGTATGAAATTGGCAGGCCCTGAAAATAAAGGAAATTTTGCACTGGCTTATATCTGGTTGGCTTCTTATGCATGCCCGTGGTACTTGAGATGGTCATACACAAATATACCCTTTAAATGTTCAAAATTTTTCACTTTTTAGAAGACAGGAGCACTGGATCAGAGTCTAAGCTTGGTGATTATATTCACTGGGTGGTGTCTAACACACTGTCACCCCCCCAGTGAATTTCACTTTACTTTAAGAGGATTCCTCCTTTTAGCACCATTATTTGTGTTTGTACAGTCATACTGCTGGGCAAATAAAGGCATTATGTGCTTCTTGTATGTGCTTAATCTCTGCCCATACCCTTTAGGTTATCCATGTACCAGTCATTTTCTGACTCTCAAGCACAAGTTGCTCTTTTGGATTAGTTGTTACATTTGGTGCCTTTGTACAAGTTGTAACACAATATTTGCTTGTTTTTAATAGGTTTTTTTGACCTGCGGATGGAGCAGAGAGTGTATTTTGAGACCTGATTCATGAATCAAAGGAGAAACAGTATTTAGCATTGCTGTTTTGTAATGCTTAGCTCAATACTGAACACCTTCGTGGCGTTTGTATGTTCTCACCATGCCTGTATTGGTTTCCACCAGTGTTCCAATTGCTTCCCACAAACCAGAAAGTTAATTTGCTCTTGATTTAATTACCAATATTATTATCCTTTATATAGCACAAACATATTCTATATCACTTTACATACATAAAATTTTCACCTTGTCCTAGTGGAGCTTAATATCTGCATTCATCTACATTTCCGGAGTGCAGGAGGAAAGTGGAGTACCCAGAAGAAACCTGTGCAAACATGGCTAGGGCCCTAGGCCTGAACCTAGGACACCAGACCTGCAAGGTAGCAATGGCCAACTGTAGCTAGCAGGTTGACCTTGTAATAGAACTTCAAATAATGTACCATGAATCAGCCCTATAGATGTTCGGCTTTTATCTGGCTTAATTTGTGTACATGGTTGTACATTAAGCAGTTCTGTTCATGGGTACTTTTTGCTGCTTCTTCCACAGGTTGTGAAAACCATTGGCCTTCGGGAAGTATGGTTCTTTGGGCTACAGTATCAGGACACAAAGGGCTTCTCCACATGGCTAAAGCTCAACAAGAAGGTAACTGTTCTATGTTCACCATGTTATTTTTGGGAGCCCGTTGAAAATATTGATTTTTAGCTAGTATTTGTATTGACTGTTAATCTTAATGCAGTTGTTAAAGGGAAGTGTACCCTGTTATTCTTTAGATGAAAGCTTTATTGTGTGTAATTATCTGCAGAATATTCCCATTTGTTTCATAGTTAAATCGGGTTGAAAAAGACAAAGTCCATCAAGTTCAACCCCTCCAAATGAAAACCCAGCATCCATACACACACCCCTCCCTACTCTCACATAAATTATATATACCCATATCTATACTAACTATAGAATTTAGTATCACAATAGCCGTTGATATGTCTATCCAAGAAATCATCCCAGCCACTCTTAAAGGCATTAGCAGAATCAGCCATCACATCACTCGGCAGTGCATTCCAAAACCTCACTGACCTTACTGTTAAGGACCACCTACGTTGCTTCAAATGAAAGTTTTTTTTCTTCTAGTCTGTAGGGGTGGCCTCTGGTACAGTGATCCTCTTTATGGGTAAAAATGTCCCTTGCTATTTGTCTATAATGTCCTCTAATGTACTTGTAAAGTGTAATCATCTCCCCTCGCAAGGGCCATTTTTCCAGAGAAAACAACCCCAAACTTGACAGTCTACCCTCATAATTTAAGTCTTCCATCCTCTAACCGGTTTAGTTGCACATCTCTGCACTCTCTCCAGCTCATTTATATCCCTCTTAAGGACTGGAGTCCAAAACTGCACTGCATACTCCAGATGAGGCCTTAGCAGGGACCTATAAAGAGGCATAATTATGTTTTCCTCCCTTGAGTTAATGCCCTTTTTTATGCAAGACAGAACTTTATTTGCTTTAGTAGCCACAGAATGACACTGTCCAGAATTAGATAACTTATCTACAAAAACCCTAAGATCCTTCTCATTTAAGGAAACTCCCAACACACTGCCATTTAGTGTATAACTTGCATTTATATTTTTTTGCCAAAGTGCATAACCTTGCATTTATCAACATTGAACCTCATTTTCCAGTTTGCTGCCCAGTTTCCACAATTAAGTATCATCTGCAAAAATAGAAACACTACTTTCAATGCCCATCACCAGGTCATTGATAAACAAGTTGAAAAGCAAGGGAACTAGCACAGAGCCCCGTGGTACTCCACTAACAACATGGAAAATATTCCATTTCTCTATCCAGGTACAAATACTATGTTCCAGGCCAACATTCCTTAATTTAACCAGTAACCTTTTGTGTGGCACTGTATCAAATGCTTTAGCAAAGTCTAAGTAAATCACATTCACTGCCATCCCAGAATCGAGGTCCCTACTCACCTTCTCATAAAAAGAAATTAAGTTAGTCTGGCAAGGCCTATTACGCATAAAACCATGCTGGCACAAACTTATAGTATTATGATTTGCTATGAAGTCCAGTATCTTATCCTTTATTAAATTTCTGTTTGGGGAAGCAGTAACTTTTAAGAGTTTACATGCAGGGGCACTGCGCCAATGAGGAGGGGGCAAAAATGCCTTAAAGGAGAAGGAAACCTAGTTGCCGCAAAAACTCTCCCCCCCCCGTGTTGCTTCCCCTCCCTCCTCCCCCCTGGCCTACCTGTCCCGCTAGGCAAATGCCCCTAACTTGTTACTTACCCTTCTGCGCAGGTCCAGTCTATGGAGTTCACCGACGCCATCTTCTTCCAAGCGATCTTCTTCCTGCTTTGACCGGCGCATGCGCAGTAGGAGCATTTCGCCCGTACTATCTACTGCGCATGCGCCAAAATTCACGAAGTGAAATCGGAAAACTTTGTGACTTTTGGCGCATGCGCAATAGATCCGTACCGGCAAAATGCTCCTACTGCGCATGCGCCAAAACACTGGTCAAAGCAGGAAGAAGACCGCTTGGGAGAAGATGGTGCCTGTGAACTCCGTGGACTGGACCTGCGCAGAAGGGTAAGTAACAAGTTAGGGGCATTTGCCTAGCGGGACAGGTAGGCCAGGGAGGGTCGGCAACACACGGGAGGGGGGGGGGTTTGCGCCGACTGGGTTTCCTTCTCCTTTAAGAGCAGAATTTCCAGTTTTCAAACCAGAAATTTGGCCTTTTTAGCGCAGAGTGTGCAATTACAGTGGCAGAAGCAAGCCTGACTTTGGACAATAAGCTGTGTATTTATGCTTTGCAGTGCAAGACCAAAATGATTGTGGAATATAACATACTTGCAAGAATTGCTTTATTCTGCCTTGTTCTTTGTCGGCTTTGGTTATCGGGTATCTCTATAATTCTGTTATTGTTCCCCTAGACTCCTGCTAGTATGCACAGTGATGGGTGGTGCACTTCCTTCTCTATGCTGATAGTGTTGATATCTGCAGATGCATTGGCAAGGAAAGCTCCCAATTGAAATGCATACTTTACTGAATCAATTAAAGTCCGGTTTTGTCTGTGTCTTGCTCAGGTGACAGCCCAGGATGTTCGGAAAGATAGCCCACTCCTCTTCAAGTTCCGTGCCAAGTTCTACCCTGAGGATGTGTCTGATGAACTGATCCAGGACATCACCCAGAGGCTTTTCTTCCTGCAAGTGAAGGAGGGAATCCTAAATGATGATATTTATTGCCCTCCAGAGACTGCAGTGCTGCTTGCATCATATGCCGTGCAGGCCAAGTATGGAGATTACAACAAAGAAGCACAGAAGCCAGACTATTTATCAGGGGATAAGCTTCTTCCACAGAGGTAAGTATGAAGTGATAAAGAAGAAAAAATAGCAGGGTGTGACGCAGGAGGAGGAGTCACTTTTAATCACCATTCAAAAGCTGCAGGATCTTTGTCATCATGCTGCATATGTCCCCTAATGTAGGCAAGATAAAACAAGTTGGTCCGACAAACCCACTACATCAAAATTAAAGAGTGTGTTTTAATTACCAGAGTAGGAATGCATTCCCAATTTAAGGGAAAATATACCTGCCTTTTTACATGAACTTATTCAAATGAGTGTAGGGGAGAAGAGAAATCCTTTCCCTGCTTTTCTGTCTGTGACATCATTCAGCCCAGTAACAGGCTGGAGAGCGACCTGATTGGCTGGACACCGCAGTGCATCCTGGGAGTAGAGGGTGTGCCAGACTGTGAAGCTGTGTGTGTAGGCCCTGCTGGATCTGTGTGTGTAGGCCGTGTGATTGTGTCTAACACGTGCTGTGGAGAAAGGATCAAAAGGGAGAAAAGTCCTGCAAGAGCTGCTGGATCTGTGAGGTCTGCAAGAGTGCAGAAAGAGTCTGTCTGACCCTGCCACGCTGCTAAAGCTTCAGAGGAGGAAAGTGCCATTGGTGAGAGTGATTCTGGAGAAGAGTTACTTGTGATTCCAGTGTGATCTGCCTCTGAGAGAAATCGCTGAGTAAATCCCTTGAAGAGAGGATTTGCCACAGTACTGAGCCTAACAGGAAGACAGGCCTTGTGTAATTTTGCCTGCTACATGGGAAGCTGCTATTTTCCAAGGGAAAAGGTACTCTGGGGAAAGGTAGCGCTACCAGGGGAATAAGAGCTCTGGGGAAAGGGACATTGCATTTTGAACTGTGTGCTTTTTAACCCTTCCAGACAAGTGGGACTGTGATACTATACGAACTGTGTTTGAACAGATAGTTAAAACCTAATTGGGATTTAGGTAGTGTCCCTTATATTCCCATACAGGCGTGACTTTTGTATTAGTTACTACTTTACAGTTTATATAAAGTTAAATATTGTTATCTGCAAAGTGTGTGTGTTTATTATTTCCTAGGGGATTCCTCTGAGGTAAGTTCCTCAGTGCTCCCTAGGTGGAGGCACTGCGCTGTGATTCCCAGTTCCCAGTACTTTTCGACTTGCAAAAGGGACTCAGGCCCCTGAATTGCCAAGGAAGCTATTATTTAAAGGGACAGTAACCAAATTAGCGTTACATGAGCTTAAGTAGAAAAGGTACATAAACACTATCTGAACTTCCAAAATTAATTATAAGTGTATTTTTGTTTTAAACAGACATCCATAATTCAACAAATTGAAAGGAAACCATGATAATCTATCTGTGATCATATGGACCTTAGGCTCACAGTGAAATGCAGCATCTGCCCACACTTTGTTCCCATTGTGAAATGATAAATTCTGGGATTTGAAGTGCCTCTAATTTCCATAGTGGGGGTGCACAGATTTTCTGTAAAGCAGCAGGACTTCAGGTCTCAGAATCCATTGCTTCATAATGGAACAAGTTGAGGAAGGGGTTGGATGACTCTAAGCCTAAGGAGGTTGGACAAATAGCAGGAGAATAATTTATTGCACCAAGTAATATTTCCTGTGCATGAGTTATTTGGTTTGTTTGCAGAAGTAATGAATCCTATACTATATATAATAATATATGTTATTGGGCAGATATTCGGTCCCTGAGACAAGTGGCTAAGTGATGGCAAGCTGAATATTATGTTTCAGCTGAGACTATTCTTTGTCTTTCAGAGTTTTGGAGCAGCATAAACTCACAAAAGACCAGTGGGAGGACAGAATCCATGTTTGGCATGAGGAGCACCGCGGAATGCTCAGGTAACTATCATTGGTGGTTTGCAGTGCTTCCAAATGTTCAACAATGGTCTAAGGATTGACATAGCAGGCAACAATGCAAGGCCTTAATGTAGAATTAAAAAGCTTGCATAAGGGGAAATACACAGGCCTTGATTGAGTGGTTTGGCTTTGGGTTCACTTTGCTTTCCAGTACCTCGAAAGAAGGTTCAAAATTTATGAATCAATCATAATATTTTTATGTTGAAAAGGTCAACAACCGGTGAATAGGTTCCCCCTCTTCCAATCAAAGGTCTGCAATTGACTATAAGCATTCACCCAAATCCAAGCAAAGCTTGGTCTGTTCCTCCATTGCCCATTAGCCATTTAGGCTCCACTTAAGCTCTCTATTCCCGCAGTTTAGGAATTTTTGTCTTGACCCATTACAAATGAAAAAATGACACAACTCCTTTTTTTTTTATGTCAATAGTAAATCGCAATCAGAATGTCTGCCTACATAGAGCTGATTGCTGGAGGTGCCATAGAGGCAATGTAAAGGAACATGCACTACACACAGAATACCATCCTTGACACAGACAGAGGAGGGTGCCCCTATACTGAATTGCAGGGCAACCGGAAATACTAAATTCTCATGGGGTCATTCTATAAAGTTCTGATTAGCTTTATGACTGGCATATACAGTGAGATAGGGTTAGTTTGCATTCAGCTGTTTCCTGTATTTGATGAGGGGCTACAAAGACTGAACAACAATTGATAATGATGGCCTCCCCATTTGGGCAACCATTGGGCAGAGTGTCACGGACTGATGTAGGGGAGTTTTTAAGAGAGACAGTTGGAGACTGGGGGCCCTTATAGCTATATGCTAGCCATATCAAAGGGTTACATTTAATGTCCTTCCTATTTTCGTGATCTTGGACTTATCAGAGGAACACTACTAAAAGAAATATGTTGGCATAGCTGCATTGATGTTTAAGGATATCAAACATGGAAGTGATTGGCTGTTGTAGTTAGAGCCAGACTGCGAAATAGTGCCTTGCACTTCATTCCCTCTGTCCTGTGTGTGTGCAGGGAGGATGCTATACTGGAATACCTGAAGATAGCACAGGACTTGGAGATGTATGGAGTGAACTACTTCAACATCAAAAATAAGAAAGGCTCGGAGCTTTGGCTTGGCGTGGATGCTCTCGGCCTGAACATCTATGAACAGAATGATCGGTAAGTAGCATCTCTCTGCTTTTTCGTGCATCAAAACTGCTGCTGAACCAAACCAGTTTCCTAATAGAACCAGAAAATTTGTCTGGCCAAGATCCAGTTTTGGCATATGGTTCTAAATTGCATAGGTGCAGTTGCCAAGACCAGCCAACTAGATTTTTACTTTCCAACTTGTAATAGACTGGCCTAGACTAACTGCTGATTGATTTCTCTTGACAACTGCAATTTTACTTTTCAGCACAAGTCAGTCCTGAAACTTACAAATCCAGAATTTGCTTGAGCATTCCTAAGGATATAACATGTTCTTCTGTGTCACTAGGTCAGCTCTTTCAGTGCTTGTAAATGGTGCCAATATGTCATTTTCATTTTCCGACTTTTTGCTTCTTGTTCCAAATGAGAGTACAATAAGTGTGATGTGTGTCCCTTTTGTATTCAGGTTAACACCAAAGATTGGCTTTCCATGGAGTGAGATTCGAAACATTTCTTTCAATGACAAGAAATTTGTAATCAAACCAATTGACAAGAAAGCTCCCGTAAGTCTGTGAATTTATCTCAAACTATGTCTTCTGTTTCTTGCTGCTATATCATGGGAAGGTAATTTTAAGAGCCAATAATCTGTAACTATAGCTACCTCTTAAGAGACCAAGCCTTTGAAAGCAGGGCCCCCATTTAAAATCTTGGGGTTCTGTACAAGTTATTTGTATGGGGTCATCCATTATTCTTATTATTATTATTATTAACATGGATTTGCATATCACAAACATGAACATCCATGAACAGAAGTGAGTAGTACTAACATGTTCTGGCCATGCCCCTTGTATGCACTATACAAAAGAATCAACTAACAGGTAGGTAGGTTTTGCTCTTCGCTCTTATAAAGGTCATTGTATTGGTGTTTAATAAAAACTTAACTGCAAAAGTTGTAAATTGCAAAAGTGCTTAGAAAAGCACACTGAGCAAATTTACATTCTTTTTTTAAGGTTTACTTATCCATTAATGTACTAAGTCAGTTCATTGGAGGTCAGTGCAATTTACCTTGGTGGTTTAAACCCGACACACACCTGCCTGTTCCTATCAAGCTGCTCAGCATTGTCATTGCTTGATACCTATGTGTTTATGTTATATGGATTGTCTTTGTTTCTATGCGGTTACATAAGTTTGTGCTACTTGGCTAGAGGCCACAATCCATTACTAGAGCTATAAAAGAAAGTCCGTAATGAGTAGCTAAACTGTTTGAGAGAAGAGCTGATGTATCCAGAGTTGGGGCCAGTTTACTTATACTAAAACCAGTAAGATATAGTAAAACCTGTGGCCAGAGCTGTATGACTTTTAGTAGTGTGCTCCATTAAATCTGTTGTTATTTGCCAGGACTTTGTGTTTTATGCTCCACGGTTACGGATCAACAAGAGGATATTGGCACTATGCATGGTGAACCATGAGCTGTACATGCGCCGCAGGAAACCAGATACCATTGAAGTGCAGCAAATGAAGGCTCAAGCACGTGAGGAGAAGCACCAGAAGCAGATGGAGAGGTTAGGGAGATCCCAACATTCCAGGGCATTTACAGTTAATCTTTGGACAGAGACAACTTTTTTCTAATTTTGGTTCTGTATATTACCACAATGACTTTTAAATGAAACAACTCAAATGCATTCGAACTGCAGACTTTCAACTTTAATTCAGTAGGTTGAACAAAAAGATTGCATAGAAATATGAGGAACTAAAGCCTTTTTTAACACAATCACTTCATTTCAGGGGCTCAAAAGTAATTAGACAAATTAAAAAACTAAAAATAAAATGTTCATTTCTAATACTTGTTTGAAAACCCTTTGCTGGCAATGACAACCTGAAGTCTTGAACTCTTGGACATCAGCAGATTCTGGGTTTCCTGCTTTTTAATGCGCTGCCAGGACTGCAGCAGCTTTCAGTTGCTGTTTGTTTATGGGCCTTTCTGTCTGAAGTTTAGTCTTCAACAAGTGAAATGCATGCTCAATTGGGTTCAGATCAGGTGACTGACTAGGCCATTCAAGAATATACCAATTCTTTGCTTTAATAAACTCCTGGGTTACTTTGGCTGTATGTTTTGGGTTATTGTCCATCAGTATTATGACTACATTAGCTGGATTTTAGCAGACAGTATGTCTCTGAACACCTCAGAATTCATTTGGCTGCTTCTGTCCTGTGTCACATCATCGATAAACACTAGTGTCCCAGTGCCACTGGCAGCCTTGCATGCCCAAGCCATCACACTGCCTCTGCCATGTTTTATAGAGATGTGGTATGCTTTGGAACATGAGCTGTTCCACTCCTCCTCCATACTTTTTTCTTGCCATCATTCTGGTAGAGGTTGATCTTAGTTTCATATGTCCAAAGAATATTTTTTCCAGAACTGTGCTGCCTTTTTAAAATGTTTTTTTTTTTAGCAAAGTCCAATCTATCTAGCCTTTCTATTCTTGATGCTTATGAGTGGCTTGCACCTTCCAGTGAACCCTCTGTATTTACTTTCATGCAGTCTTCTCTTTATGGTAGACTTTGATATCAATACGCCTACCTCCTGGAGAGTGGTGTTCACTTGTTTGGCTGTTGTGAAGGGGTTTCTCTTCACCATGGAAATGATTCTGAGATCATCCACCACTGTTGTCTTCCGTGGACGTCCAGGTCTTTTTGCGTTGCCGAGTTCACCAGTGCTTTCTTTCTCAGGATGTACTGTAGATTTTGCCACACCTAATATTGTAGCAATTTCTCAGATGTTTTTTTTCTGATTTGCAGTTTAAGGATGGCTTTTATGCATGGAGAGCTCCTTTGACCGCATGTTGTTTGTTCACCCCCCCCCCCTCAAATCAACTCCAGGGCTTTTATCTGCTTCATTGATAATAACATAAAGGAATTGCCCACACCTGCCCATGAAATAGACTTTGAGTCAATGATCCAATTACTTTTGAAGCTAGGAACAAGGCAGGATCTCGCACACCCAATAGATAACAACAATATGCCTGGTGCACAATGGTAGAGGTTCGGCAAGCCCCACAGCAGAGTACAGCAAATGAATTCCTATGGCACACAGGACTGTAAGAAATCTTCAAAATTTATTTCAAAGTGGAGTGCGATGCAACATTTCGGGGAGTAAAACCCCTTTGTCAAGCATACGTGATCCACATACAAAGTGCAAATAAATAGAGCAGTGCATTATTCAATTAGCGTGTCATAATTGATTGTTCAATCAGTGTAAGTTAGAAACACATCCAAAAAACTTTCTCGTAGATAGTTAAAATAATCCAATAAATAGTGTACAATACATAATATATCATAAAAATGCATACAATAGAAAAACTAATAACCACAGAAGTGTACTCAATAGAAGGAACAAAAATACAGTGAGTAGTCAGAAAAGATTATTCTATTAATATTTACTGTATCACAATGCAGCCATAAATGGTTAAATTAACACTTGCAAGGTATTATTCTAAATTAGATCTTACCCTATACAGGGATAACAAAGAGAAGCTGACCCTGCTTGCAATTTACGCTGCCATTTGTAGTGATTATCTGTAAAAGAAAAAAAGATATAATTTAAAAATTAACTAAACTGAACAAGTTTTTTTACAAAAAGCATGACATGTTAAAATTCTCATTAAGTCCCTTCGGATCACGAGTTTGAAGAAGCCAAATCCAAAAACATTCTCTTTGGAGAAGCAGCCTTTATATATCCTGTCCTTGCCTTGCGGTGACCTTTTCCAATATCTGCCATCTGACTTGTGACACTTGATGACCATGGGAGAAAAAATGTTTAGCCAGAAGTGTCTCTTTTTTTGTCTTGCCCTTCTCTTTGACTTCGCTATTACCATCTGCTTTAAAATTTCGTATAACCGATTTGTGCTCATTTAGGCAAATTTTTATTGGTCTAGTGGTTTGTCCTACATAGGACTTACCACAAGGGCATTTTATACAATATATGACATTCTGGCTGTCACATGTGGAAAAGCAGTTAACCTGGTGTTTAGTACCCAATGATGGGTGCATCACCGCATCACCAGCAATAATCCCATTACAATGACCACATTGCCTGCAGGGAAATGTACCTTTGATATTGGTAGTTAAATGTAAATCACCTCTTTTAGTGGTACGTGTTCTAATAAGATCCCCAATATTTTTTCCCCGTTGATACGAAAATATGGGGGGAAGGTTAAATATTTGTCCAAATTTAGGATCCGCTTGTAATACTCCCCAATATTTCAAGATGATTTTTTTACACTTAGCAGAATTCGTATCAAAGGTGGAAATAAATGGGATCCGTGTGTTAGCTGAATGTGTTTTTTTGTTCTTTTGTAAGGTATCCTGTCTAGAAATTGTGGCAACATTCTCTTTTATTGCTACAAGCTCCTTTCTGTTATAGCCTTTATCAACAAATTTCTTAATGATCTTAGAGGACTCCTGCTCAAACAATTCGTCATTAGACGTAATCCGTCTTACCCTAAGTAATTGACTTTTGGGGAGACCCTGAAATACACCTGGTGGATGTTGGCTAGATGGACGAACCAAATTATTTTTATCAGTTGGTTTAGTGTAAACTGATGTTACAAATCTGTTACCCTGCGGTGTAATGTTTACATCGAGGAAATGGAATTCCGTCGCGTGTGCCTCAACAGTAATGATATATTATGTATTGTACACTATTTATAGGATTATTTTAACTAGCTACGAGAAAGTTTTTTAGATGTGTTTCTAACTTAATCTAATTGGACAATTAATTATGACACGCTAATTGAATAATGCACTGCTCTATTTATTTGCACTTTGTATGTGGATCACGTATGCTTGACAAAGGGGTTTTACTCCCCGAAACATTGCATCGCACTCCGCTTTGAAATACATTTTGAAGATTTCTTACAGTCCTGTGTGCCGTTGGAATTCCTTTGCTGTACCCAATTACTTTTGAACCCCTATAAGCTTGACCACTCCATGTTTGCCTGTATTGAGTATAGGGGCAAATTTCTTTGATCCGTCTACTACAAGTTACAAAAATTAAAGCAAATACTGTTTGGATAATGTAGGTCACTGCATTGCTACAATTTGGCAACTGCCTGTTTTGGATGGGCACATATACCTTATTTGAGGTGCATTTTATCTTGCTGTATCTGGCACTTGATTACCCAGTAATTTTATTTGGCCTTGTGTCCCTCTCTCAGGGCTCTGCTGGAGAATGAGAAGAAGAAGAGAGAGTTGGCTGAGAAGGAAAAGGAAAAAATTGAGCTGGAGAAGGAAGAGCTGATGGAACGACTAAGGCAGATTGAAGATCAGACAAGGAAAGCGCAAGAAGGTAAGGAATCCAGTTGTAACATATTCCATCTGCCTTTTTAATGCACTGCATGCTCATGGCTGTATGTTGTATAAATTTATATCATACGCTGGGTACCCTCAACAGTCATTCATACTTACACCAGGGCTGTCCAGCTCCAGTCAGTAGGGTTACCAGATGACTTGAAAATGCAGCATCTCTAAATGCATTTTTTAGACATCTCCCTGAATTTTCAAATCATCTGGTAACCCTAACCTTGAGTCTCAACAACAGTTATGCTGATTTGGTCAAGTCAATTCTTCTCACCTTTCCAAGTTGACCTGGAATATTAATACATTTAAGTCTAATTTAAGTCTCAAAGTCTTTGAGTCTCAAGGCCTGGAGTTGGGACGCACTTCTATTTATACTCATCCCTAACTTTAGAACCCCTTGCACCCAAGGATGAAAATTACCAACATCTGGAATTCGTACAACCATTGGCTACCCCAGTAGATTTTATTGGCAGCACATAATGGTGTTGAGGTTTGTCTGGTAGTGTAGTTAGGGATGCGTCTGAGTATAGATACAAAGTCAAAGCTCATTAGTAAGTTGTGAGATCCCAGCCCATTAGGTAGGAGGTAACAGAGATGCAAAATATCAGTAGGCACTCCATCATGCCATGAACGGGTGTTGTAAATAGACCTATCATTAAGAGCTGTGTAGCACAAAACATGTAAAGCTCTTTGTAACTAATATGCTTTTTCTTTACAAATACATTTTCATTGGATCTGTGAGTTCTTGATGATATTTCTCCTATGTCTATGCCCAACTCTATAAACACAGTCCATATGGTGGGCGCACACCCTGAACTGTTCTGGTAAATGTTACAGTAGTGCTTGGATTCACAACCAAGCACCAAAAATATAAGCTTAGCACTCCCCTACTGTTGCAATTTATTATGCTAGTTCACAAACCCAACTCAAGGCATGTGATCTGATTGGTCCACCAAATTGGCCAAAGATTCCTGTTCGTGTGGTTTTCCTGCCTGGTCTGCCATAGGAGGCAAATTATTGCAGCCTAGAGATTCCCATACAAAGCATTTTTTCATTGACGTTTTTTTTTTTTTTCTTATATCAATTTGAAGCCAAGATGCCCTCATGGTTTAATCAAACAGAGCTTTGCAGATGTCTGATATTGTAGGTGGTATGTTCCATGCCAATACATTCTTAAGTCAACATAGTAGGTGTTGGGTGAAACAGTTCACATAAATATCATTACAAATGTATTGCTGTCTTTGTATCTATAGACTTTTATATATTTATATGAGTATGGTTATAACTCTCCTATTTAATGAGTACCGTGCTTGCTTGTTTTGTTTCTCTTCTTCACAGCCTGTGGTGTTCAGAGTTCTTTGAGCTTCTTATGTGGCATCACAAGGAACTGATACGGAAGGCACACACTGCAGTGCATTAATAACATTTACCTTTACCATGTTTCCCTCTTCAGCTTTGGAGGAACAGACCCGAAAGGCTCTGGAGCTGGAAGAAGAGAGAAGCCGGGCACAGGAGGAGGCAGAGAAGCTTGCAAGGGAGCGATTGGCTGCGGAGGAAGCAAAAGAAGCCCTACTGAAGCAATCTCAGGACCAGATGAAGAACCAGGAGCATCTGGTAAGTTTTGAATGCCGCTTGAATCATCACTGGCATTAATGTTTAACTGGAAGAGAAGGAAATCTCTAATTGTGTTATACATTTTGGGGGTCACAGAACAACCTCTGCTCTAGAAAGCATTCCTAATATTATTACTTGCTTAATACTGTTTTTCAGCCCAGCTAATACAAGTGAGGCAGGGTACAAACTGTAGTCCCACATGTCTGCTCTCCATTATATGTCACAGTTTGGATGGTTATGACTGTCTGCTGATATAGGCCATGGCTAAGCTGATATATTTTGTTTCACAGGCTGCTGAACTGTCTGAGCTGACTGCAACAATCAGCCACCTAGAAATTGCTCGACAGAAGAAGGAAGAGGAAGCCATGGCGTGGCAGCAAAAGGTAGTGGCTAGATCAGTGCTGTCCAATTGGCGGGCCCCCTTTCTGTGTCCCTTCATTAAAGTCTGGTTGCTTTGATTGCATACCTTTCAAAAGGTATCAAAACTGAGATCAACTGGCCCCTGCATTGTTCACACCTCAAATTCAGGCTGTAAAGTCCTGCATTGTTCTCACCTGCATTTTTCATATTTTTATGCCCCCTGTATTGTTCACACCCGTAGAGCCCCGTATTTGTTCACATGTATAAGAACCTGCATTGATCACACCTCAGACAGACAGTGCCCAAACTGTTTACATCTCAGACTGACTAAGAGCAACTCTGGCATTGTGTCACTGTGCATAGTCTCTTACCCTGCTCTACCTGTGACTGCTCTACCCTATCTGTGTGTGCCATACTGTGCCTGCCCTATGCTGTCTGTGCATGGCATATTTTGTTTGCTCTGCCTGTAATAGGTGAACCTGGTGGTGGGTTGTTAGCATTTGGAAATACTTGTTAGGGGGTCCCCAAGATGTTTAATTATATGCTGAGGGTTGCTGTGCTATCCACTGGGGAGGACAAAGCATATGTATTGAAGGGTATGTCTTAATATGACAAAAACTTGTTTTTATTATATACAAGTCATGAGTGAAATTCCTACAGTGAGCATCAACCATTTGTTTTGTTTTGGTGTGCTACCTCCATTAATATGGGTATCGTCTTGACATTTATTGTGATCACATGGATGTGGTTTGAAAAAGGGGGAGCGGTCAACACTGGTTTCCATTATCGACCCTTCACCTCGTAGGCCATAAAAATTTGGACCCTTGGTACCACAGAAGCTGGACAACACTGGGCTAGATAAACAGGTCTGCTGGCAGTGAGGCTTGATGATGGCTACATATATATTTATGTCAAGTGGAAAATGTGTTGTTTTAGATGTTATCAAGATATTACATTTCATTAAATTACAATTATACACCTATATTACAAGTCAGCTTCTGCGTGAAATGCATTTTGCCTTATAGTTTTAAATAGTTTTTTTTTATTGCTTTATAGGTGTTGTTCACCTTTAAATTAACTTTAAGTATGATGCAGAGAGTGATATTCTGAGGCAATTGGTCTTTATGTAATTTTTTTTTTTATTTAGCTTTTTGTTAAACAGCTCTCCAGTTTGAATTTCAGCAGCTTTCTGGTTGCTAGGGTCCAAATTAGCCTAGCAACCAAGCAGTGGTACGAATGTGAGATTAGAATATGAGTAAGAGTGGCCTGAAAATAAAGTTAAGTAATACAACTTAACAATAATAGAATTGAGCCTCATAGAGCAATAGTTTTTGGCTTGCAGGGTCAGTGACCCCCATTTAAAAAAGTTAAACGTAAAAGGCAAATAATTCAAAAACGATAAAAAAAAATGAAGACCAATTGAAAAGTTATGCTAAGAATAGACCATTCTATAACGCACTTCTATCTTAAAGGTGAACATAACTTTAAATAGTGCTCAACTCTGAGCAGTTTAATTTGAAAAATTAGTCCTGCCACCTCAGATTCTCCCTCCCAGTTTAATGTACTGCTCCTTATCTGTTCTGCTTAAACCATAGTTACAGGGTCCCGGGAGTAACGGAGTTTTTAAAGTGCACTGCCTTGCCGTAACAGGCAAATTTGGGGTTACTGGGCTATGACCCATTCTGCAAGTGGCATGAATGTTGTGTAACTGAATTTATAGTTGGCCTAAGGAGTCATTTGCATGTGTCTTCCAGGATTCCTTAAAGGAGAAGGAAAGCTCCAAGACAGTTTATTGCCAACAGATTAGCCACAATAGTGCAAGCTAGAACGCTATATTTATTCTGCAGAATGCAGAATAACTATAGCCTGTAGTAAATATACCTGAGTAAACCGCTCTAGACACTGTCTCAGTTTGTTTAGGTTAGAAGCTGCCATATAAGCTTGGTGTGACATCATTTTCTGCCTGAGTCTCTCCCTGCTCACTTACAGCTCTGAGCTCAGTTTACAGCAGGGATGGGAGGAGGGAGGGGGAGAGGAGCAAACTGAGCATGCTCAATCCCTGCCCTGGAGGTTTATGCTGAAAACAGGAAGTCTGATACAGACACCAATGTGTACACAATAAAAGGAAAGAAATGCTGTGTTTCTTTTGACAGAGAACTTAGAGCAGCATTACTTGAGGGTTTACTGGTGTATTTATATAGACCTTTCTGATAAAGCTTACTTAATTTTAGCCTTTCCTTCTCCTTTAAGTGAAGGTTAAAAAGAAGTTTTGATGTCTTTATGTGGAGTTCTGAACTGTTTTGCTAACTATTGACAGGCTCACAATGTGCAAGTTGATCTGGAGAAGACCCAGGACGAATTGAAACTGGTAATGACCACCCCTCATGTACCGGAGCCTGTGCATGCTGAGAACGACCACGACGATGAGCAGGACGAGAATAACGCAGAAGCCAGTGCAGAACTTAAATCCGAAGCAATGATCAAGGACCGAAGCGAAGAAGATCGCACCACAGAAGCAGAGAAGAATGAGAGAGTGCAGAAGCACCTGCTGGTATGTATTAGCCTATGGTAGCTGGACTGCCTAAATACTCCCCTCCAGTGGGGTTTTGCAGCCCACCCCCAGCATGAACAAAGTTTTTCATAGATCTCATTGAATGAACATATCAGTTTAATATCCATCCTGTGAGCATGTTATGAATTATATAATATATATGCAATAATGTGGCCCCCATAGAAAACCTATAAGGATTTTGGAAGTCATCTCTGAGTTCCATGACCATATAAAAGTACAAGGCTAAAGGTCATGCAACTAAAAGGTAACTTCTAATATCCTCATACTTTACGGGGTAGATCAATTTGACCACTTTTGGGAATCACTGTTTATTATCAGAGCTGCTTCCATCTGTAAGTGCTAATACTCTGTACCTTTTGCTTTGTGTGCAGCTATTAGGCTCTGAGCTCGCCAATGCCAGAGATGAAACCAAGAAAACCACCAATGACATCCTCCATGCTGAGAATGTGCGTGCAGGAAGGGACAAATACAAGACTCTCCGTCAGATCCGCCAGGGCAACACCAAGCAGCGTATAGATGAATTCGAATCCATGTAACATCCTATAACCTCCTCATCCATTCCACAGATCTGTGTCTTTCCTTTCCATGGCTCAGCTGGAACCGCCACTCAAATGAGTCGGGGTCTAATGCCATACAATCATAGGCAGTTAAGATGTGAACCAGTCTTTCTCTTTTGCAGGAAGGTATAAAATCCACTTTTTTTTTTTCTAAATAATCTGGGTTTGTTCTGTTCATATTCCACAGGGGGCTGTGGAAACGCTTCTGCAGTACAAGGGTCCAGAAAATGAACCTCCATGTGCCCATTTCCCTTTATTAAGACCAATCATTTTGTTAGGCTTTTTACATGCCATATTCTGCCATTCCAAAATCACAATATGAATTTGGATCTCTCCGCTGGGTTCCTGAAACCTTCCTGTTTGCACAATGTTTATTGCATAATAAATCAGTGGGTGACTTTCCACCACCCCTTCCCTTTCTGTTACTGGATCTGCAGCAGCAGAGCTTTTGGGGTTTTTCAGATGGCAGTTGCCATAACAAGAAAAAAAAAGCCCGATTTTTTTTTTTTTTGACATGCAAACAATTTTTACACTTTGAGACATAATTAAAAAAAAAGTAAGATATATATATATATATATATATATATATATATATATATATATATATATATATATATATATATATATACATATATACACTAATAGAGAAACTTCAAGATTTCCTAATAAACAGTATTCACATATGCAAAAGGTCTTTGACCTCATCAGAGCCTGAGTGCTAGTGAAAAATCACCTTTGATCTTGGTAAAGGTTTTTAACCCTTCGCTGCTGGACCGAGCATGAGTGCTTTTGTCTTGGTGGTTCAAGTTCTACGCTGCCAGCTCCTTTCTCCCTCTACAAAGTATTATTTATTCCTGTGATATCTAATATAATGATTTATTTTTTCTAGCTCTGCACAGTTTAGTAAATACTAGTACACGGAAGAGGCAAAGAGTTCTTATGGGAAGCAAAAAAACTGTACACTGTATTATAATTAAAAAAAGGTTATTTTGGGAACATAATAGTGTTCAAGCAAAAAAAAAATTTCAGTATTAAACTTCAGATTTCTAGTATTTTTTATTTGACATACTTTAACCTTTTCATTTCTGGTTATATGTTTCCCCCCTCCCCCATATGAAAGTGTTTTTTTTTATATATATATAATATATATATATATATATAATATAATATTTTATATATATATATATATATATATATATAATATAATATAATATAATATATATATATATATATATATATATATAGAGGATATTAACAGCAGAGAGGGGTCTGCATGTGAGGTACTCATCCTACTAACCCAATGCCCAGACCCATTAAAAAAAAAAATCTGTTTTTTTTTTTTGTTGTTATTTTTGTTTCCCCTTTTTTTTTGTTTTTTTCCTTGTTTTGGCTGAACTTATTTTGTTCTAACTGTGCCAATAAAGTATAACAATTTGGATGTTAAAAGTCTGTTTATTTGTGTGTAACATGATAAACTAGGTTGAAAAAAGACACACGTCCATCAAGTTCAACCTTTTAAGTCTAACTGCGCAGTTGGAGCAGTCTTCCAGTTCGTAGCATCTGCGCATGCGCCAAAAGTGCCGGAAATTGCCGAAGTGAAGGAAGAGGACCCGAAGAAGACTGGAGATCAGGAAGATGGCACCCATGAGCTCCGCCTGAGGCAGCGGCCTAGATGCCGCCCCCTCTCCTCTCCCTCTCCTCTCCCGCTCCATGATTAAAAAGTAGCGTCAAAGGGGGCTGCATCATCAGTGCATTGAGCACAATAGTGCTCTCTGCACTAGTGGAGCTGAATTTCCTGGTTACAAGAGGCTTTTTGCCGCCCCTTTTAACTGGCCACCTGCTGCCGTCTGAGGCAAAGTTCTCCCCTTGCATCATGACACTAGTGGCCCTGTATACGTACAGGGGTAACTAACTATGCAGGGTGAAGCAGGGATGGGGGACTAACTAGGGTAGTAGGTAGGGGATTTTCTTACTGGGGGGGGGTTATTTCTCCTTAGATATCTAATGTATCCGCCTGTACGATTCAGCCTGTATGATTCAGGGAGAGAATTCCACATCTTCAGCTCTCACTGTAAAAATACCATTCTGAATATTTAGCTGGAACCTCCTTTCTTCTAATTGAAATGGGTTACCTTGCGTCAGCTGCAAAGACCTACTGGTAAATAAAGTATTGGAGAAATTATTATATGATCCCCTTATATATTTATACATAGTTATATCGCCCCTTAATGGAACAGTAACACCAAAAAATGAAAGTCATGAAAATATCATGTACTGTTGCCCTGCACTGGTAAAACTGGTGTCTGCTTTAGAAACACTACTATAGTTCATATAAACAAGCTGCTGAGGAGCAATGGCGGAAATTGAAAAACGGCTATATGGCACAGGATAACTAATGGATAAAATATAGCAAATAAGCTCTGTCTAATGGTGTTATCTGATGTGTAACCTGAGCCTTTTCTCCTTTGAATGGCTGCCCCCATTGCTACACGGCAGCTTATTTATATAAACAATAGTAGTGTTTCTTAAGCAAACACAGCAGTTTTACCTGTGCAGGGCAACACTGCATTGTTTGGGAGGACAATACGGCTGGCACAACTGGTACAGATTTGGCGGGACAATATGGCTGGCACAACAGGTTCAGATTAGGGGGTAATATTTTGGAGGCTGCTGGCACAGGTACAGATTTCGGGCAAAATCTTGGGTGCTGCTGGCTGGCACAGCTACAGATTTTGGGTGCTGTTGGCATTAGGGATGTCGCGGACTGTTCGCCGGCGAACATCGACTGTTCGCGCTCGCCGAATGTTCGCGAACGTCGCGTGACATTCGCCATTTTGGGTTCGCCTTACCTGGCGCTTTTTTTTTACCTCTCACCCCAGACCAGCAGATACATGGCAGCCAATCAGGAAGCTGTCCCTCCTGGACCACCCCCACACCCCCTGGACCACTCCCCTTCCATATATAAACTGAAGCCCTGCAGCGTTTTTTCATTCTGCCTGTGTGTGCTTGGAAGAGCTAGTGTAGGGAGAGAGCTGTTAGTGATTTGAGGGACAGTTGATAGTAAGTTTGCTGGCTAGTAATCTACTTGATACTGCTCTGTATTGGAGGGACAGAAGTCTGCAGGGATTTGAGGGACATTTCAGGTTAGGTAGCTTTGCTGGCTAGTAATCTACCTTCTACTGCAGTGCTCTGTATGTAGCTGCCTGCTGTGGGCACTGATCTCTTCTGATCTCATCTGCTGACTGCTGTAATAACCCAATAGTCCTTGTAAGGACTGCTTTTATTTTCTTTTTTGTTTTTTTACTTTGCTAGTTGCTACTATAAGAGCCCAGTGCTATTAGTCTAGCAGTGTTGGGGAGTGGGACTGGTGTGCTACTGTGCTGCTCCTAGTAGTTCAGCAGCACCAACCCGAGAATTTTTTTTTTTAATATACATATAATTTTTTTTTATTTTACTTATCTTACTGTTCTTTAACGTGTACAGTGCTGTTTGCTGTTCTTCATAGTAGTGCACCAATAGTAGTGCACTTGCAGGCATTATTTGCCCAGTGTGTTCTTCAAACAACTGCCATCTAGCTGTGTGAGCTTGTTCACATACTGTCTAAATATCAATAATAATACCGTCTCCAGAACCACCACCTGAGTGACGTTTTTCAAGCAGCAATAATATATTCCGTATCCACTGCTGTAGTAGTGTATACGTTGACCTTGTAGGCATTGTTTGCCCAGTGTGTTCTTCATTTTCAAACAACGGCCATCTAGCTGTGTGAGCTGTTTCACATTCTGTCTAAATATCAATAATAATACCGTCTCCAGAAACACCACCTGAGTGACGTTTTTCAAGCAGCAATAATATATTCCGTATCCACTGCTGTAGTAGTGTATACGTTGACCTTGCAGGCATTGTTTCAATTTGTTTGCCCAGTGTGTTCTTCATTTTCAAACAACGGCCATCTAGCTGTGTGAGCTTTTTCACATTCTGTCTAAATATCAATAATAATACCGTCTCCAGAAACACCACCCGAGTGACGTTTTTCAAGCAGCAATAATATATTCCGTATCCACTGCTGTAGTAGTGTATACGTTGACCTTGTAGCCATTGTTTGCCCAGTGTGTTGTTCATTTTCAAACAACGGCCATCTAGCTGTGTGAGCTGTTTCACATTCTGTCTAAATATCAATAATAATACCGTCTCCAGAAACACCACCTGAGTGACGTTTTTCAAGCAGCAATAATATATTCCGTATCCACTGCTGTAGTAGTGTATACGTTGACCTTGTAGGCATTGTTTGCCCAGTGTGTTGTTCATTTTCAAACAACTGCCATATAGCTGTGTGAGCTTGTTCACATACTGTCTAAATATCAATAATAATACCGTCTCCAGAACCACCACCTGAGTGACGTTTTTCAAGCAGCAATAATATATTCCGTATCCACTGCTGTAGTAGTGTATACGTTGACCTTGTAGGCATTGTTTGCCCAGTGTGTTGTTCATTTTCAAACAACTGCCATCTAGCTGTGTGAGCTTGTTCACATACTGTCTAAATATCAATAATAATACCGTCTCCAGAACCACCACCTGAGTGACGTTTTTCAAGCAGCAATAATATATTCCGTATCCACTGCTGTAGTAGTGTATACGTTGACCTTGTAGGCATTGTTTGCCCAGTGTGTTCTTCATTTTCAAACAACTGCCACCTAGCTGTGTGAGCTTGTTCACATACTGTCTAAATATCAATAATAATACCGTCTCCAGAAACACCACCTGAGTTGTTGTTTTAAAAATAATGCCAGGCAAAGGCAGGCCGCCACGCAGAGGCACTAGGGGCTGTGCTGCTATGCTATCCTGTGGCCCTAGGAAATTGCCCAGTTTTAAAAAGGCAATGACCCTGAACTCCCAAAATGCTGAAGAGGTAGTTGACTGGCTTACACAGCACACCCCATCCTCTACCGTTTCTAACTTTACCACAACATCCTCATCCTCCACTGCTATGGCCACCCCACGTAACACTTCCTCCACCACTGGCGTCCCTTCTTCACTGGAGTCAGAGGAGTTATTTTCACATGAGTTTCTTGAACTGAGTGATGCGCAACCATTATTGGCAGAAGAAGATGAAGGAGATGAGGACGTTACACCAGATTTAATTCTGGCAGAGAACACAACAGAGATGGACATAATGAGTGATGAGGAGGTCCCCGCTGCTGCTTCCTTCTGTGAGCTGTCAGAAGAAATTGATGCATCTGAGGAGAATGATGATGAGGAGATTGATGTTTTGTGGGTGCCCAGTAGAAGAAAGCAAGAGGAGGATAGTTCAGATGGAGAGACGGAGAGTCAGAGAGGCAGGAGGAGAATAAGACTTAGAAGAAGCAGGGAGGACAGCTCGCAGGGAACAGTAGGGCAACAACATGTATCGGCACCTGTGGTCAGCCGGCCAACGCGCCCGCCATTGCCGCCAACGCCGCCAACTTCTACTGTTACCGCCAGATTGCCAGCTTCAAAAAGGTCAGCAGTGTGGGATTTTTTTAATGTGTGTGCCTCTGACAAAAGTGTTGTAATTTGCAATGAGTGCAGTCAGAAACTGAGTCTTGGGAAGCCCAACAGCCACATAGGTACAACTTCTATGCGAAGGCACATGAACGGCAAGCACAAAGCACTTTGGGAGCAACACCTCAAAGGCAACAGGCAAACTAAAAGCCACCCTCCTTCTGGTCCAGCATCTTACTGCTCTACCTCTGCTGTCCTTGACCCGTCTGAACCACCCTCCACTCCGCCTTCCACCTTGACCACCAGTTCCCATTCCCAGTCATCTGCCCCCAGCCAAGTTTCTGTGAGGGCCATGTTTGAGTGTAAGAAGCCAATGTCTGCGAGTCACCCCCTTGCCTGGCGTCTGACAGCTGGCTTGTCTGCACTCTTAGCCCGCCAGCTTTTACCATACCAGCTGGTGGACTCTGAGGCCTTCCGCAAATTTGTAGCAATTGGGACACCGCAGTGGAAGGTACCCAGCCGCAATTTTTTTTCAAAAAAGGGAATACCACACCTGTACCACCATGTGCAGAGCCAAGTCACCGCATCTCTGTCACTTAGTGTTGGGCCAAAGGTCCATATGACTACTGACGCATGGTCCTCCAAGCATGGTCAGGGCAGGTATGTCACCTACACTGCCCACTGGGTGAACTTGGTAATGGCTGGGAAGCAGGGAATGTGTGGCTCAACAACGACAGTGGAGTTGGTGTCACCGCCACGGATTGCACGCGGTTCTGCCACCACCTCTACTCCTCCTTCGCTCTCTACCTCGTCTTCTTCATCTTCTTCCTCCTCTGCTGCTGGGTCCTCCTCCTCCACACCTGTGCACCCCCAGCTCCCCCTAGGCTATTCGACGTGCCAGGTACGCCGTTGTCATGCTGTCTTGGGGATGACGTGCCTGGAAAGCAGAAACCATACCGGATCTGTACTCCTGTCATCTCTGCAGTCACAGGCCGATCGGTGGCTGACCCCACACCAACTGAAGATCGGAAAAGTGGTGTGTGACAATGGAAGCAATCTGTTGGCAGCACTGAGACTGGGCAATTTAACACATGTGCCCTGCATGGCACATGTTCTGAATTTAATAGTCCAACGTTTTGTCTCGAAGTACCCAGGATTCCAGGACGTTCTCAGGCAGTCCAGGAAGGTGTCGGCCCATTTCAGACGTTCATACACAGCCATGGCACGCCTTGCTGACATTCAGCAGCGGTACAACATGCCAGTCAGGCGTTTGATTTGCGACAGCCAGACTCGCTGGAATTCAACGCTCCTCATGTTGGAACGTCTGCTGCAACAACAAAGAGCCGTCAACGAATACCTGTTTGAACTGGGTGGTAGGACTGGATCTGCAGAGCTGGGGATTTTTTCCCCCCGTTACTGGGTGCTTATGCGCGATTCCTGCAGGCTCATGCGCCCTTTTGAAGAGGTTACAAATATGGTCAGTCGCACCGAAGGCACCATCAGCGACCTACTACCCTTTGCTTTCTTCCTGGAGCGTGCCGTGCGACAAGTGACAGATGAGGCTGTAGACCAGCGTGACGAGGAGCAGGAAG
Source organism: Xenopus laevis (assembly GCF_017654675.1). NCBI lineage: Eukaryota > Metazoa > Chordata > Amphibia > Anura > Pipidae > Xenopus > Xenopus laevis. The sequence continues at coordinate 47,444,149 of NC_054386.1, forward strand.
CGCACAATTTCTGGTCGGAATCACCAGAACGAACCCAGGCACCTGCTGCAACGCAGGGAGAGGTGTCAGAAGTGGAGTCAGAGGAGGAAGGTGGCTTTGTGGAGGAGGAGGACCAACAGGAGCAGGCTTCCCAGGGGGCTGGTGGTGACCTTTTGGGGACCCCTGGTCTTGTACGTGGCTGGGGGGAGGAGACCGTGGATGATGCAGTCCTTGATAACGAGGAAGCGGAGATGGATACCTCTGCATCCAACCTTGTGAGAATGGGGTCTTTCATGCTGTCATGCCTGTTGAAGGACCCCCGTATCAAGAGGCTTAAGGAGAAGGACCTATACTGGGTCGCAACGCTACTAGACCCTCGGTACAAGCATAAAGTGGCAGAAATGTTACCAACATACCACAAGTCTGAAAGGATGCTGCATTTACAAACCAGCCTGCAAAACATGTTGTACAATGCTTTTAAGGGTGATGTCACTTCAGGAACTCATCAACATTCCAGGGGCAGAGGTGCCAGTAATCCTGCCACGAGCGCACCTGCAAGGACAAAGCACTTTGGCCACTCTGTAACGTCAGACATGCAAATGTTTTTCAGTCCAAGGCAGCGCCAGAACCCTTCTGGATCCACCCTCAAAGAATGCCTCGACCGGCAGGTAGCGGACTACCTGGCATTAACTGCAGATATCGACACTCTGAGGAGCGATGAACCCCTGGACTACTGGGTGCGCAGGCTTGATCTGTGGCCAGAGCTGTCACAATTTGCCATGAACCTCTTGTCTTGCCCCGCCTCAAGTGTCCTCTCAGAAAGGACCTTCAGTGCAGCAGGAGGGATTGTAACTGAGAAGAGAACTCGCCTAGGTCACAAAAGTGTGGATTACCTGACCTTTATTAAAATGAATGAGGGGTGGATCTCGGAGGGTTACTGCACGCCGGAAGACTTGTTCTGAGTTTCTGACTCCCCATGCAGCTGTCCTTCTCTGCACGCCTCATGACTCCACACACAGCTGTCCTTTAGCGTCCTCCTCCCTCCGCCACCGTTACAAACTAGGGTGCAAACCCTACTGGTTTCATTTGAATCCAGGTAAATCCTGAGTTTTTCTGGCCTCTTTGCTTCAGTGGCTGCAACCAAAAAAATGAATATTTTCAGCATTTATATGGCATATTTTTTCTGGCCTCTGTGCTTCAGTGGCTGCAAGCAAAAAAAATGAATATTTTCAGCATTTATATGGCATATTGTTTCTGGCCTCTGTGCTTCAGTGGCTGCGACAAAAAAAAATGAATATTTTCAGCATTTATATGGCATATTTTTTCTGGCCTCTGTGCTTCAGTGGCTGCAACCAAAAAAAATGAATATTTTCAGCATTTATATGGCATATTGTTTCTGGCCTCTGTGCTTCAGTGGCTGCGACAAAAAAAAATGAATATTTTTCAGCATTTATATGGCATATTTTTTCTGGCCTCTGTGCTGCAGTGGCTGCGACAAAAAAAAATGAATATTTTCAGCATTTATATGGCATATTTTTTCTGGCCTCTGTGCTTCAGTGGCTGTGACAAAAAAAAATGAATATTTTCAGCATTTATATGGCATATTGTTTCTGGCCTCTGTGCTTCAGTGGCTGCGACAAAAAAAAAATGAATATTTTCAGCATTTATATGGCATATTTTTTCTGGCCTCTGTGCTTCAGTGGCTGCGACCAAAAAAATTGAATATTTTCAGCATTTATATGGCATATTTTTTCTGGCCTCTGTGCTTCAGTGTCTGCGACAAAAAAAAAAGAATATTTTCAGCATTTATATGGCATATTTTTTCTGGCCTCTGTGCTTCAGTGGCTGCGACAAAAAAAATGACTATTTTTAGCATTTATATGGCATATTTTTTCTGGCCTCTGTGCTTCAGTGGCTGCGACCAAAAAAATTATATTTTTAGCATTCATATGGCATATTTTTTCTGGCCTCTGTGCTTCAGTGGCTGCGACAAAAAAACCATAATTTTTCAGGAAAGTACACATGCCTAATTTTTCAGGGTTCTGCAACAGTGGCAAAATCGCATCTTTTATGGTCACCGCAGGTGATCAATAAAGTAGACCAAAACTGGGCCCACACTGCAGAATCAGTGTTTTTTTGGTTCACTTCACTGTACATTGAATTACCTCTGCCTGACCGTGCACGTGCGCACAAGCACGGTGACTGCTAAACACACCACTACAGAAATATTGCCACCAACAGGACGAACATCCTGGAGGTGACAAGCTCAACTAGTAATTAACAACTATTATTTGCTCACTTGACGGTATCATTCATTAAAGCTCTTTGCGTTTTTTTGCGTTGCAGTAAGCGCCGCGTTTCGTCTTTGCGTGTGAACAGGCTGTAACCTTTACATGTAGACGCTGGACGTTTTAAAGCAGTTTATTACACAGGTTTAGAAATGTAGTGTGATTTCAGCCCTTTACAGCACAAAACGCAGCGCTGTGTCAACAATGTATTTTTTAGAAACATTTTTGCCTTGATCCCCCTCTGGCATGCCACTGTCCAGGTCGTTGCACCCCTTTAAACAACTTTAAAATCATTTTTGTGGCCAGAAATGTCTTTTTTAGCTTTTAAAATTCGCCTTTCCATTGAAGTCTATGGGGTTTGCGACGTTCGCGAACCGTTCGCATTTTTGACGCAAGTTCGCGAATATGTTTGCAAACTTTTTTTCCGACGTTCGCTACATCCCTAGTTGGCATAGATAGAAATTTGGGACCTATGTCTGCTTGCATAGGTAAACAGATAATTGATAGATTTTTAGCTGCTTCTAGAACAGATTTAGCTTGGGGGCAATAATATGATGGATTTTGTGGCTGCTGCTGCTGGCACAGGTACAGATTGGGGACTTGGGGGCAATATGAGGGATTGACTGCTTTTGGCACAGTTACATACCGTATAGCCAGATGATGGATGCTGGCACTGGTAAATGGGGAAATCAAGAAGGGGGTTAATTTTATGTGGCTGACACATTTATTAATTCTATCTGACTATCTGGACCTCAGGTGGAGCAACATGTGTGACTGGGGGGTGGGGCTGTTGTACTGGAGAGTTATGTGTGCTGTATTTGTGGGGTGGGGGCTGCTTTCTTACATGCGCTATGATTATTTGGTTGTAAGTTTGGGCTGATGCACTGCCTGTGACTTTGTGTGATTTATTATAAAAATAAAATACTAAAATTCAGGAAAAAGCTAGATTTGCCTAGATTTAATGATAAGTTTTTTGATGTTTATAATGTATAGGACTACATTTTTTTTACTAAATAAGGGCAGTTAAGAATTCAGTGTGCCTTAACTGTAAGCCATCAGGTTGTCCTCGTGACACTGGCTCCATTAACGTCGCGTGACATTCGCCATTTTGGGTTCGCCTTACCTGGCGCTTTTTTTTACCTCTCACCCCAGACCAGCAGATACATGGCAGCCCAATCAGGAAGCTGTCCCTCCTGGACCACCCCAACACCCCCTGGACCACTCCCCTTCCATATATAAACTGAAGCCCTGCAGCGTTTTTTCATTCTGCCTGTGTGTGCTTGGAAGAGCTAGTGTAGGGAGAAGAGCTGTTAGTGATTGAGGACAGTTCTGATAGTAAGTTTGCTGGCTAGTATCTACTTGATACTGCTCTGTATTGGAGGGACCAGAAGTCTGCAGGGATTTGAGGGACATTTCAGGTTAGGTAGCTTTGCTGGCTAGTAATCTACCTTCTACTGCAGTGCTCTGTATGCTAGCTGCCTGCTGTGGGCACTGATCTCTTCTGATCTCATCTGCTGACTGCTGTAATAACCCAATAGTCCTTGTAAGGACTGCTTTTATTTTCTTTTTTGTTTTTTTACTTTGCTAGTTGCTACTATAAGAGCCCAGTGCTATTAGTCTAGCAGTGTTGGGGAGTGGGACTGGTGTGCTACTGTGCTGCTCCTAGTAGTTCAGCAGCACCAACCCGAGAATTTTTTTTTTTAATATACATATAATTTTTTTTTTATTTTACTTATCTTACTGTTCTTTAACGTGTACAGTGCTGTTTGCTGTTCTTCATAGTAGTGCACCAATAGTAGTGCACTTGCAGGCATTATTTGCCCAGTGTGTTCTTCAAACAACTGCCATCTAGCTGTGTGAGCTTGTTTCACATACTGTCTAAATATCAATAATAATACCGTCTCCAGAACCACCACCTGAGTGACGTTTTTCAAGCAGCAATAATATATTCCGTATCCACTGCTGTAGTAGTGTATACGTTGACCTTGTAGGCATTGTTTGCCCAGTGTGTTCTTCATTTTCAAACAACGGCCATCTAGCTGTGTGAGCTGTTTCACATTCTGTCTAAATATCAATAATAATACCGTCTCCAGAAACACCACCTGAGTGACGTTTTTCAAGCAGCAATAATATATTCCGTATCCACTGCTGTAGTAGTGTTATACGTTGACCTTGCAGGCATTGTTTCAATTTGTTTGCCCAGTGTGTTTTCATTTTCAAACAACGGCCATCTAGCTGTGTGAGCTTTTCACATTCTGTCTAAATATCAATAATAATACCGTCTCCAGAAACACCACCCGAGTGACGTTTTTCAAGCAGCAATAATATATCCGTATCCACTGCTGTAGTAGTGTATACGTTGACCTTGTAGCCATTGTTGCCCAGTGTGTTGTTCATTTTCAAACAACGGCCATCTAGCTGTGTGAGCTGTTTCACATTCTGTCTAAATATCAATAATAATACCGTCTCCAGAAACACCACCTGAGTGACGTTTTTCAAGCAGCAATAATATATTCCGTATCCACTGCTGTAGTAGTGTATACGTTGACCTTGTAGGCATTGTTTGCCCAGTGTGTTGTTCATTTTCAAACAACTGCCATATAGCTGTGTGAGCTTGTTCACATACTGTCTAAATATCAATAATAATACCGTCTCCAGAACCACCACCTGAGTGACGTTTTTCAAGCAGCAATAATATATTCCGTATCCACTGCTGTAGTAGTGTATACGTTGACCTTGTAGGCATTGTTTGCCCAGTGTGTTGTTCATTTTCAAACAACTGCCATCTAGCTGTGGTGAGCTTGTTCACATACTGTCTAAATATCAATAATAATACCGTCTCCAGAACCACCACCTGAGTGACGTTTTTCAAGCAGCAATAATATATTCCGTATCCACTGCTGTAGTAGTGTATACGTTGACCTTGTAGCATTGTTTGCCCAGTGTGTTCTTCATTTTCAAACAACTGCCACCTAGCTGTGTGAGCTTGTTCACATACTGTCTAAATATCAATAATAATACCGTCTCCAGAAACACCACCTGAGTTGTTGTTTTAAAAATAATGCCAGGCAAAGGCAGGCCGCCACGCAGAGGCACTAGGGGCTGTGCTGCTATGCTATCCTGTGGCCCTAGGAAATTGCCCAGTTTTAAAAAGGCAATGACCCTGAACTCCCAAAATGCTGAAGAGGTAGTTGACTGGCTTACACAGCACACCCCATCCTCTACCGTTTCTAACTTCTACCACAACATCCTCATCCTCCACTGCTATGGCCACCCCACGTAACACTTCCTCCACCACTGGCGTCCCTTCTTCACTGGAGTCAGAGGAGTTATTTTCACATGAGTTTCTTGAACTGAGTGATGCGCAACCATTATTGGCAGAAGAAGATGAAGGAGATGAGGACGTTACACCAGATTTAATTCTGGCAGAGAACACAACAGAGATGGACATAATGAGTGATGAGGAGGTCCCCGCTGCTGCTTCCTTCTGTGAGCTGTCAGAAGAAATTGATGCATCTGAGGAGAATGATGATGAGGAGATTGATGTTTTGTGGGTGCCCAGTAGAAGAAAGCAAGAGGAGGATAGTTCAGATGGAGAGACGGAGAGTCAGAGAGGCAGGAGGAGAATAAGACTTAGAAGAAGCAGGGAGGACAGCTCGGCAGGGAACAGTAGGGCAACAACATGTATCGGCACCTGTGGTCAGCCGGCCAACGCGCCCGCCATTGCCGCCAACGCCGCCAACTTCTACTGTTACCGCCAGATTGCCAGCTTCAAAAAGGTCAGCAGTGTGGGATTTTTTTAATGTGTGTGCCTCTGACAAAAGTGTTGTAATTTGCAATGAGTGCAGTCAGGAAACTGAGTCTTGGGAAGCCCAACAGCCACATAGGTACAACTTCTATGCGAAGGCACATGAACGGCAAGCACAAAGCACTTTGGGAGCAACACCTCAAAGGCAACAGGCAAACTAAAAGCCACCCTCCTTCTGGTCCAGCATCTTACTGCTCTACCTCTGCTGTCCTTGACCCGTCTGAACCACCCTCCACTCCGCCTTCCACCTTGACCACCAGTTCCCATTCCCAGTCATCTGCCCCCAGCCAAGTTTCTGTGAGGGCCATGTTTGAGTGTAAGAAGCCAATGTCTGCGAGTCACCCCCCTTGCCTGGCGTCTGGACAGCTGGCTTGTCTGCACTCTTAGCCCGCCAGCTTTTACCATACCAGCTGGTGGACTCTGAGGCCTTCCGCAAATTTGTAGCAATTGGGACACCCGCAGTGGAAGGTACCCAGCCGCAATTTTTTTTCAAAAAAGGGAATACCACACCTGTACCACCATGTGCAGAGCCAAGTCACCGCATCTCTGTCACTTAGTGTTGGGCCAAAGGTCCATATGACTACTGACGCATGGTCCTCCAAGCATGGTCAGGGCAGGTATGTCACCTACACTGCCCACTGGGTGAACTTGGTAATGGCTGGGAAGCAGGGAATGTGTGGCTCAACAACGACAGTGGAGTTGGTGTCACGCCACGGATTGCACGCGGTTCTGCCACCACCTCTACTCCTCCTTCGCTCTCTACCTCGTCTTCTTCATCTTCTTCCTCCTCTGCTGCTGGGTCCTCCTCCTCCACACCTGTGCACCCCCAGCTCCCCCTAGGCTATTCGACGTGCCAGGTACGCCGTTGTCATGCTGTCTTGGGGATGACGTGCCTGGAAAGCAGAAACCATACCGGATCTGTACTCCTGTCATCTCTGCAGTCACAGGCCGATCGTGGCTGACCCCACACCAACTGAAGATCGGAAAAGTGGTGTGTGACAATGGAAGCAATCTGTTGGCAGCACTGAGACTGGGCAATTTAACACATGTGCCCTGCATGGCACATGTTCTGAATTTAATAGTCCAACGTTTTGTCTCGAAGTACCCAGGATTCCAGGACGTTCTCAGGCAGTCCAGGAAGGTGTCGCCCATTTCAGACGTTCATACACAGCCATGGCACGCCTTGCTGACATTCAGCAGCGGTACAACATGCCAGTCAGGCGTTTGATTTGCGACAGCCAGACTCGCTGGAATTCAACGCTCCTCATGTTGGAACGTCTGCTGCAACAACAAAGAGCCGTCAACGAATACCTGTTTGAACTGGGTGGTAGGACTGGATCTGCAGAGCTGGGGATTTTTTCCCCCCGTTACTGGGTGCTTATGCGCGATTCCTGCAGGCTCATGCGCCCTTTTGAGAGGTTACAAATATGGTCAGTCGCACCGAAGGCACCATCAGCGACCTACTACCCTTTGCTTTCTTCCTGGAGCGTGCCGTGCGACAAGTGACAGATGAGGCTGTAGACCAGCGTGACGAGGAGCAGGAAGCGCACAATTTCTGGTCGGAATCACCAGAACGAACCCAGGCACCTGCTGCAACGCAGGGAGAGGTGTCAGAAGTGGAGTCAGAGGAGGAAGGTGGCTTTGTGGAGGAGGAGGACCAACAGGAGCAGGCTTCCCAGGGGGCTGGTGGTGACCTTTTGGGGACCCCTGGTCTTGTACGTGGCTGGGGGGAGGAGACCGTGGATGATGCAGTCCTTGATAACGAGGAAGCGGAGATGGATACCTCTGCATCCAACCTTGTGAGAATGGGGTCTTTCATGCTGTCATGCCTGTTGAAGGACCCCCGTATCAAGAGGCTTAAGGAGAAGGACCTATACTGGGTCGCAACGCTACTAGACCCTCGTACAAGCATAAAGTGGCAGAAATGTTACCAACATACCACAAGTCTGAAAGGATGCTGCATTTACAAACCAGCCTGCAAAACATGTTGTACAATGCTTTTAAGGGTGATGTCACTTCAGGAACTCATCAACATTCCAGGGGCAGAGGTGCCAGTAATCCTGCCACGAGCGCACCTGCAAGGACAAAGCACTTTGGCCACTCTGTAACGTCAGACATGCAAATGTTTTTCAGTCCAAGGCAGCGCCAGAACCCTTCTGGATCCACCCTCAAAGAATGCCTCGACCGGCAGGTAGCGGACTACCTGGCATTAACTGCAGATATCGACACTCTGAGGAGCGATGAACCCCTGGACTACTGGGTGCGCAGGCTTGATCTGTGGCCAGAGCTGTCACAATTTGCCATGAACCTCTTGTCTTGCCCCGCCTCAAGTGTCCTCTCAGAAAGGACCTTCAGTGCAGCAGGAGGGATTGTAACTGAGAAGAGAACTCGCCTAGGTCACAAAAGTGTGGATTACCTGACCTTTATTAAAATGAATGAGGGGTGGATCTCGGAGGGTTACTGCACGCCGGAAGACTTGTTCTGAGTTTCTGACTCCCCATGCAGCTGTCCTTCTCTGCACGCCTCATGACTCCACACACAGCTGTCCTTTAGCGTCCTCCTCCCTCCGCCACCGTTACAAACTAGGGTGCAAACCCTACTGGTTTCATTTGAATCCAGGTAAATCCTGAGTTTTTCTGGCCTCTTTGCTTCAGTGGCTGCAACCAAAAAAATGAATATTTTCAGCATTTATATGGCATATTTTTTCTGGCCTCTGTGCTTCAGTGGCTGCAAGCAAAAAAAATGAATATTTTCAGCATTTATATGGCATATTGTTTCTGGCCTCTGTGCTTCAGTGGCTGCGACAAAAAAAAATGAATATTTTCAGCATTTATATGGCATATTTTTTCTGGCCTCTGTGCTTCAGTGGCTGCAACCAAAAAAAATGAATATTTTCAGCATTTATATGGCATATTGTTTCTGGCCTCTGTGCTTCAGTGGCTGCGACAAAAAAAAATGAATATTTTCAGCATTTATATGGCATATTTTTTCTGGCCTCTGTGCTGCAGTGGCTGCGACAAAAAAAAATGAATATTTTCAGCATTTATATGGCATATTTTTTCTGGCCTCTGTGCTTCAGTGGCTGTGACAAAAAAAAATGAATATTTTCAGCATTTATATGGCATATTGTTTCTGGCCTCTGTGCTTCAGTGGCTGCGACAAAAAAAAATGAATATTTTCAGCATTTATATGGCATATTTTTCTGGCCTCTGTGCTTCAGTGGCTGCGACCAAAAAAATTGAATATTTTCAGCATTTATATGGCATATTTTTTCTGGCCTCTGTGCTTCAGTGTCTGCGACAAAAAAAAAAGAATATTTTCAGCATTTATATGGCATATTTTTTCTGGCCTCTGTGCTTCAGTGGCTGCGACAAAAAAAATGACTATTTTTAGCATTTATATGGCATATTTTTTCTGGCCTCTGTGCTTCAGTGGCTGCGACCAAAAAAATTATATTTTTAGCATTCATATGGCATATTTTTTCTGGCCTCTGTGCTTCAGTGGCTGCGACAAAAAAACCATAATTTTTCAGGAAAGTACACATGCCTAATTTTTCAGGGTTCTGCAACAGTGGCAAAATCGCATCTTTTATGGTCACCGCAGGTGATCAATAAAGTAGACCAAAACTGGGCCCACACTGCAGAATCAGTGTTTTTTTGGTTCACTTCACTGTACATTGAATTACCTCTGCCTGACCGTGCACGTGCGCACAAGCACGGTGACTGCTAAACACACCACTACAGAAATATTGCCACCAACAGGACGAACATCCTGGAGGTGACAAGCTCAACTAGTAATTAACAACTATTATTTGCTCACTTGACGGTATCATTCATTAAAGCTCTTTGCGTTTTTTTGCGTTGCAGTAAGCGCCGCGTTTCGTCTTTGCGTGTGAACAGGCTGTAACCTTTACATGTAGACGCTGGACGTTTTAAAGCAGTTTATTACACAGGTTTAGAAATGTAGTGTGATTTCAGCCCTTTACAGCACAAAACGCAGCGCTGTGTCAACAATGTATTTTTTAGAAACATTTTTGCCCTTGATCCCCCTCTGGCATGCCACTGTCCAGGTCGTTGCACCCTTTAAACAACTTTAAAATCATTTTTGTGGCCAGAAATGTCTTTTTTAGCTTTTAAAATTCGCCTTTCCATTGAAGTCTATGGGGTTTGCGACGTTCGCGAACCGTTCGCATTTTTGACGCAAGTTCGCGAATATGTTTGCAAACTTTTTTTCCGACGTTCGCTACATCCCTAGTTGGCATAGATAGAAATTTGGGACCTATGTCTGCTTGCATAGGTAAACAGATAATTGATAGATTTTTAGCTGCTTCTAGAACAGATTTAGCTTGGGGGCAATAATATGATGGATTTTGTGGCTGCTGCTGCTGGCACAGGTACAGATTGGGGACTTGGGGGCAATATGAGGGATTGACTGCTTTTGGCACAGTTACATACCGTATAGCCAGATGATGGATGCTGGCACTGGTAAATGGGGAAATCAAGAAGGGGGTTAATTTTATGTGGCTGACACATTTATTAATTCTATCTGACTATCTGGACCTCAGGTGGAGCAACATGTGTGACTGGGGGGTGGGGCTGTTGTACTGGAGAGTTATGTGTGCTGTATTTGTGGGGTGGGGGCTGCTTTCTTACATGCGCTATGATTATTTGGTTGTAAGTTTGGGCTGATGCACTGCCTGTGACTTTGTGTGATTTATTATAAAAATAAAATACTAAAATTCAGGAAAAAGCTAGATTTGCCTAGATTTAATGATAAGTTTTTTGATGTTTATAATGTATAGGACTACATTTTTTTTACTAAATAAGGGCAGTTAAGAATTCAGTGTGCCTTAACTGTAAGCCATCAGGTTGTCCTCGTGACACTGGCTCCATTTGTCTTCAGATTGGGCCTCAAACCTCACTCCTTGCTGCTTATCAATATAATATGTCTTTATAATGTTGTTGCCTTGTGGTCCCTGAGTATCAAGATTTTATGCCTGCTCTGCCTTATGTTTTATAATATGTCTACCATTCAGATGTTTTATGGTGATGCATTAAAGTAGGATGAAGAGATCACAATTCAGGAACATGTCTAAAAAATACAAAGAGCAGGGCAGAACTTATTGAAGTTTTTTTTTGTTTTTTTTTAAATGCAACCAGTGCTTCCCAACATTATATATTTATCAGAAGTGTCCCTGAATTTTCAAGTGATCAGTTCACCCTATATTAAAGTGATACTCTACATTAAATTAAGTTAGTATGATGTAGATTCTGTAATATTCTGAGTCAATTTTCTTTGTGGTTTTTCCAGTTATTTTTGTTCAGCATCTCTCCAAACATTCCAGCAGATATATGGTTGGTAGGGACCAATTTTACCTAGCAACCTGGTAGTTTTTCGAGTGAGAGACTGAAAGATAAATCTGGGAAAAAAGTAACAATAACATTTTAGACTGACTGAGTTCCGTTGCCTTCTGACCCCAATATGTGTGTGCAATGATAGGCAGGTTATCTTGTTGAGCGTGTGTTAAAATGTGTTTTTTTTTTAGTTTTTTTTTTTTTAGAAAATTGCCTTTCTCTATGTACACCAGCAGAGAAAACTTTATTGATAGGCGATTGTGCTTTATGCATGATCTAAATGGCCTGAACACCCTGAATTAATTTTTTTTTTTTTTTTTTACTTTAACTTGTAAGAAATGTCATCCAAAAAACCTTCTGGTGTAGAATTCAGAAAAAGAAGAAAGATAAGGGAAGAAGAAGCAAGTAAACTATCACAGGAGTTTCAAAAATGACTAAAACCAAGCAAAAGTACAGAAGCAGAAACACCTTCAAATCCAGAAGAATACACCAGAGGGTTTAAGTGGTCAGGGCAACAGCATCATAGAAACAGCTCCAGAAATTAATTTTGAATCTGACAAAGACTTAGAATTAATGCCAGTAAAAGCTGTGCAGAATCAGACAGTGAGGAAAGTGTCATTGGAATATGTGCCACCTGCTCACATATTGCCAGGGAAAGTATGACACAGGGTGACACTATATCAGAAGATACTCTGACTGAAGACATTGCTAACATAGAGATAAATCTAAATGATCCACCCTCAGGGCCAGGTACTTTGTACAGCGGGGGCCCCGATCAAGGTAAAGATGGGTATTTTGGAAAGTCTCAGTCACACAAGGAGCTCTCCTTTAACCCTAAGTGGTTCACCAAACAAATACCCAGTTGAAGAAAAAGAACATGGTTATTATACTCCAAAACATCAAATGCATTGTTTTGTTTTCCATGTATTTTGTTTGGCAAACACACCTTTTCACTAATAAACCCAAAAAAGGGCTTTTCTGACTGGAAGAATTTGAACCAACGCATTTCAGCTCATGACAATTCTGCAGATCATCGTGAAAACCATTCAAAGTGGAAACTCAAGGAAAAAAGGACGAAGGAAGGAAAGTTCATAGATGGGGAACTAAAAAAAATAATTATGACTTAGCAGAAGTGGTGTAATGTGTTAAAGTGCATTTTAGAAGCCATCTTATTCTGTGCAAGGAACTACTTGGCATTTAGAGACTCAATGGATGTTATTGGTAGCCCACATGCTGGCAAATATCTAGATAACAAAGAAGTAATAGGCCACCATAACATAGTACTAAAAGAAAAGATTGAAACTCACCAAAAAGGTTCCACTAATTACTTCTCTCATAAGATCAAGATGAGTTTATCAGCATCCTATGAAAGAGAGTGTGATTGGAGATTATTGGTAAGATAAAAGAAGCTAAATACTACTCATTGCTCTTTGACTGTACACCAGATCAAAAGCAAATGAGTGAAATCCTACGTTATGTCAGTGTGGTTGAGGGGAAGGTGACAATTGAAGAAAATGTTATAGACTTCATCCACACCAAAGAGAAAACTTAAAGTGACTTGGCTTCAGAAATGTTAAACTAGTTACTAACAAATGGCATTGATATCAAGGATACTAGAGGCTATGATAATGCAGCAAATATGGCTGGGATGTATAACGGAGTCCAGGCAAGAATTTTCCAAGAAAATGAGTATGTAAAATATTATCTTCAAACAAGAAAAATGCACGCACTCCTGCAGCCGTGATAGTTGAGGTAAAAGAGTGTCTTTATTTCTTCATGTTAAAAGTAACGTCCTTAGGACGTTACTTTTAACATGAAGAAATAAAGACACTCTTTTACCTCAACTATCACGGCTGCAGGAGTGCGTGCATTTTTCTTGTTTGAAGATTTGTTTCGCCCAAGCTACGGGTTCGGGGCACAGCACCCGGGCCATCAGATAGACGCGGTGAGTGCCAAGCTAAAGCTGAGTTCATTATGATTTGGATTAGAACTGTTTGACTGCAAGTGAAAGGCCTGGGGTTTGGACACCCAGGCCATCCCGTTCCATGCGGTAAGAATTACCGTGTGGTTGCTAGTTACCTCAATCGTCTTTAAAGAGTGTTATGCTTGATCTGCTTAAATTGTTTAAATTGGTAGGAGCGATTGGGGTTAACATGCATATAGATCCATCGTCAAGTTGGTCCACTTGAGATTAGAAGCCAGCGATCTTTTTTCTTGCTTGTTTTGATATTTGTAAAATATTATCCTTGTGCAGCACACAGTCTCAACCTGGCAGGTGTACATGCAGCCTCTGTAAATGCCGAAATGAAAACCTTTTTTTGGTACAGTTCAATGACTATTCACATTCTTTTCCTCATCTACCAGTCGCTGGGAAATACTGAAAAATACACTGAAAACAATTCTCAACATTCACAAATAATTGTGGGAGACCCGCTTCAGCTCATCCATGATCAGAGTTAGATTAACACTAGATAGGTTCCTAGGCAGGGCAATGCTTTTAGAGCCCTCACCTTTATAACTGCTTTGCAGCATGGGGAACAGCATTCACCTCTGTGATAGTTCCTGTAAAACTAAGGTTACAAGATTTGAAAGTGAAACCTTGGGCTAGGCAAGAGGGAAGAAGGAGGTAATTTAATTTATAATATCCCCAGAACTCATAGAAGGATGGCACAGTGGCAATTCCATGTATAAATATCCCCAGAATTCATAGTAGGATGGTATGGGGCAATTCCATGTATAAATACCCCCAGAATTCACAGTAGGATGGCACAGGGTTAATTCCATGTATACATGCCTCGGCTGTTAAATTCAAAAAGACTAATCAGGAAGTTAAAGCTCAAAGAGTTAATAAGTGAACAATCAAACAAAAAAGTGATCCCTTGTTAAATAAATTTATCCTGCGGTAGAAGCGGAGGTCTGACCTTAGTCAATACAAATTAATAATTTAAAAGAGAAAAAAGTACCCCACTAGCTTCAAACTCGCTCAGCAGTCTCTAGTAGTTTAAAACTACCTAATTCAAATAGTCTCTATTGCGTGCAAATTTACTAATTGCTTTAATATAAATACCAAAAAAGTGCTTGTGCTATGATTTAACCAATTAAAATCCAATGATTACGAATTAATTAAATAATTGTGATACAATTCATTCTATTATATATACAGGAGTTAAGAGAAATTGGTACAGATATACCCTTAGCTATAACCAATTCTATTTAACGATAGTATATATCCTTTTGCAACAGGATATATTATAGTCTAAGAGTTAATAGTAACCCCCTCCAATCACTTTAAGTTAAAAAACTTTAAAGTGCAAGTGCTTAACAATTAATGAAGAATAGTAATTTCATCCAAACTGATCAAAAATTCATAAAATTGAAAGTGCTCAATAGTGCTTTGCAATAAATTATAGTTGAGAGAGAATTGATTAAATAGAGACCGCAATAAATAGGATAAATATTAAAAAACACACAATGCTCAGGTTCAGAAATTAAGTCAGAAATGGAAAAGAGGAGGAGGTGGAGTTGTCCCAAATCTACTACCTAATTTTTTCTATCCCTGGGACACCACAAAGACAAAGAAGGCAGAGTACCCGGGACTGTGGTCTCAAATTTTAATCTAATCCTAGACTGGAAGAAAACTATATAGGCCTAAAAAACCACAAATCCGCGGGCTCTTGTGAGCTTTAGTATCAGATAGATTAGCGAAGAACCGAGCACTGGTTGAGGTTTGAGACCTCCCCACCCCTCCACTACTTTGAAAACCCAATTGACTTAGATATAAAAAGTTTAAGGTTAAAAAGGACTCAGAATAGTAATACTGGCTTTGTCAAGGCGTAATGAGAAAGCTCCCCTGCCGTCGGGTTTAAAACACTTCCGTATGGTGCGTCACCTTGAGGAGTTATCGCGAGACTTCATTCCGCCTGTCCTCGCCCACACATTCGACGTACGTCTTAGCTTGTGCGCGTCATCCTGGTAACCAGATTCACGCTATTATCCGACAAGGGGAATCTGTGAAGGCGCAACTGCCCTCTGACACTTCTCCATACATCTTATTAATATGGTCATGATTCTTAAGCAGTTGGGGGACTTTCTACTTGAAGTAGATCAATTAATTTAACCATTAACAGATTTTTACTGTGTATATATATTTAATTATTTAAAAACCGTATTTATTAATTATTTATTAAAACATGAATTAAAAATATTTTTTATATTTTTATTTATTTATACATTAATCATGTTTCTTTAAAATTGGCTAAATGAATAGATCAAGTTTCTTTTCTAAATTTAGGTACTAAGGTGAATAAACTATTATGATTTTAAATAAAGGATGTAAATAAATTGTTCTCATTTATTCCCTTAGGGGACACTGTGTTCATTCTAAAGATCCAGTAACTCTCTCGTTTCAACAGGGTTTGTTCCAGGTTTCCTCTACGTATTCCTAATTCAACTTTTTCCAATGCCCAGAATCTCATTGTAGAGGGATCTTTATTGTGTGATTTTTTAAAATGTTGAGCTACCGTGGAAATTGTTTTATCATTCTTACTCTCATTTCCTGCTGTTCTAATCGTACTGCAATGCTGCTGCATTCTTGTTTTCAGCATTTGTGTAGTCATCCTATATACCTCTTATTACAGGGACATTCAATACAGTATATTACACCTTGGGTCCGACAATTTATATAATTGTTCACTTTATGATTAATGCCAAATCGATCCTCAAAGTTAGTAATTTTTCGCATCTTAATGCACATATTGCAGTCGCCGCAGGGAAAGCACCCACAATTTTTGTGCTTGCTATTACGTGAGATCTGAAAGTGACTCCTAGTGATTAGGTCCCTCAAATTCAGACTCCTCTTATAGCATATTGATGCTCTTTTCTGTAATATCATTCCAAGGGTGTCATCTTCCAATAGTATGGGCCAATGTTTATCCAGAATGGTTTGTATCTGTGAACTATCAGCGTAATAGGTGGTTATGAATCTAACCACATTATTCGGTTCCTGTGTTTTTTCTTTGGTTACTAGGAGCTGGCTTCTATCAGTGACTAGTGCTCTATGATAAGCTTTTTTCAGTATCTTACCTGAGTAGCCTCTCTGTTTAAGTCTAGTTTTTAGTTCTATGGCCTGTTCTTTGAAATACTCAATAGAAGAACAGTTACGTTTAAGTCTTAAAAATTCACCAGTAGGGACCGATTTTTTTACTGAATGTGGATGGAAGCTGGAGAAACTTAGAAGTGAGTTGGTAGCTGTAGATTTTCTAAAGTTTTTTGTCACCAAATTCCCCTCCTTTGTGACCTCTATATGGAGATCAAGAAAGGAAATAGATTTTTCAGAGAGTTCCATGGTTAGCTTGATGTTACGATCATTACCATTAAGTAGAGTAACAAATTCAATAGCCTTTTCCCTGGTGCCATCCCATATCACCAGTATATCGTCGATATACCTAATCCATTTTAATATTTTGGGTTGGTATGAGGGCTGGATGTTCTTAACAATAGTTTGTTGCCAATGCCCCAAAAATAAATTGGCATAAGAGGGAGCACACGATGTACCCATGGCTGTCCCTTGTATTTGGAGGTAGAATTTGTTATTGAATGTAAAATAATTGTAATTTAACACAAACCTCATAAGTCTGCATAAAAAATCAATCATACATTCTTCCTCCCCAAGATCTTTGACCAGAAAATATCTTAAGGCTTCTATTCCCAGATCATGTCTAATAGATGTATATAGGGACTCTACATCCAGAGTCATGAGCAACACAGATTTTTTATTGCCCAGTTTTCTATCTGGGATAAGACATCCAGTGTGTCTCTTGCGTAAGACTCTAATTTCTCAACCATCGGTCTTATTCTGAGACCAACTGAAAGGTGGGTGAAAAAGACAATCCCTTACTGAGAATATTAATATGTGCTTGTGTGAGGTTATGACTGGATAAATTGATTATTGTTAATCAATTTATCCAGTC
This sequence comes from Xenopus laevis, assembly GCF_017654675.1. NCBI lineage: Eukaryota > Metazoa > Chordata > Amphibia > Anura > Pipidae > Xenopus > Xenopus laevis. The sequence goes on from NC_054386.1 coordinate 47,461,547, forward strand.
ATAACCTCACACAAGCACATATTAATATTCTCAGTAAGGGATTGTCTTTTTCACCCACCTTTCAGTTGGATATCTTTGAGACTATCAAAGATCTTAATCTATTTGCTAGGAAATTGCTTTTAAAAAAGTTTTTTGGGAAGGATAAAATGGAGGAAGCAGAAGGGTTAACTGAGATAGAATTAAAAGCTTTACAAGATTTAGAGGAATTATTCCAGGAAAATCAGGCTGATGTAAGAAATGACAATAGTATAGATCCTTCGCCTGATGAATGGAAAAAGAAACTCAAAAACAAATCAGTTTTTACCCCAGCATCCAATATATGCCCTAATGTGGGTATTTTCCTAAATATGGTCATCCAAGATATTCTTAATATCCAATCTCATATTTATGAGAATAATACATTGGGAGATGAATACAAAGCTATTAAAGAGTTGAAAGGGTGGAATGATATACAGATTAAACCGTCTGATAAAGGTGGGAATATTGTATTGTGGCCTAATGATATGTATCTGAAAGAAGCGGAGAAACAGCTGTCCTCTGTTATAAAGAGATTTTGGGGGATCCCTCAGATAATTTTAACGTAAGTTATGATAATATGTTAAAACAAGCCGTTGGGGATAACCTAATCACTAAGAAGGAACTAATATTTCTGACAGTAGAGAGTCCCAGGATAGCTACTTTATATCTTCTTCCCAAGGTCCATAAAAATCTATCCAACCCTCCCGGAAGACCTATTGTATCCGGGAATGGAAATCTTACGGAAAAGGCCAGTCAATATCTTGATCTCAGAATAAGACCGATGGTTGAGAAATTAGAGTCTTACGCAAGAGACACACTGGATGTCTTATCCCAGATAGAAGAACTGGGCAATAAAAAATCTGTGTTGCTCATGACTCTGGATGTAGAGTCCCTATATACATCTATTAGACATGATCTGGGAATAGAAGCCTTAAGATATTTTCTGGTCAAAGATCTTGGGGAGGAAGAATGTATGATTGATTTTTTATGCAGACTTATGAGGTTTGTGTTAAATTACAATTATTTTACATTCAATAACAAATTCTACCTCCAAATACAAGGGACAGCCATGGGTACATCGTGTGCTCCCTCTTATGCCAATTTATTTTTGGGGCATTGGCAACAAACTATTGTTAAGAACATCCAGCCCTCATACCAACCCAAAATATTAAAATGGATTAGGTATATCGACGATATACTGGTGATATGGGATGGCACCAGGGAAGAGGCTATTGAATTTGTTACTCTACTTAATGGTAATGATCGTAACATCAAGCTAACCATGGAACTCTCTGAAAAATCTATTTCCTTTCTTGATCTCCATATAGAGGTCACAAAGGAGGGGAATTTGGTGACAAAAAACTTTAGAAAATCTACAGCTACCAACTCACTTCTAAGTTTCTCCAGCTTCCATCCACATTCAGTAAAAAAATCGGTCCCTACTGGTGAATTTTTAAGACTTAAACGTAACTGTTCTTCTATTGAGTATTTCAAAGAACAGGCCATAGAACTAAAAACTAGACTTAAACAGAGAGGCTACTCAGGTAAGATACTGAAAAAAGCTTATCATAGAGCACTAGTCACTGATAGAAGCCAGCTCCTAGTAACCAAAGAAAAAACACAGGAACCGAATAATGTGGTTAGATTCATAACCACCTATTACGCTGATAGTTCACAGATACAAACCATTCTGGATAAACATTGGCCCATACTATTGGAAGATGACACCCTTGGAATGATATTACAGAAAAGAGCATCAATATGCTATAAGAGGAGTCTGAATTTGAGGGACCTAATCACTAGGAGTCACTTTCAGATCTCACGTAATAGCAAGCACAAAAATTGTGGGTGCTTTCCCTGCGGCGACTGCAATATGTGCATTAAGATGCGAAAAATTACTAACTTTGAGGATCGATTTGGCATTAATCATAAAGTGAACAATTATATAAATTGTCGGACCCAAGGTGTAATATACTGTATTGAATGTCCCTGTAATAAGAGGTATATAGGGATGACTACACAAATGCTGAAAACAAGAATGCAGCAGCATTGCAGTACGATTAGAACAGCAGGAAATGAGAGTAAGAATGATAAAACAATTTCCACGGTAGCTCAACATTTTAAAAAATCACACAATAAAGATCCCTCTACAATGAGATTCTGGGCATTGGAAAAAGTTGAATTAGGAATACGTAGAGGAAACCTGGAACAAACCCTGTTGAAACGAGAGAGTTACTGGATCTTTAGAATGAACACAGTGTCCCCTAAGGGAATAAATGAGAACAATTTATTTACATCCTTTATTTAAAATAATAATAGTTTATTCACCTTAGTACCTAAATTTAGAAAAGAAACTTGATCTATTCATTTAGCCAATTTTAAAGAAACATGATTAATGTATAAATAAATAAAAATATAAAAAATATTTTTAATTCATGTTTTAATAAATAATTAATAAATACGGTTTTAAATAATTAAATATATATACACAGTAAAAATCTGTTAATGGTTAAATTAATTGATCTACTTCAAGTAGAAAGTCCCCCAACTGCTTAAGAATCATGACCGTATTAATAAGATGTATGGAGAAGTGTCAGAGGGCAGTTGCGCCTTCACAGATTCCCCTTGTCGGATAATAGCGTGAATCTGGTTACCAGGATGACGCGCACAAGCTAAGACGTACGTCGAATGTGTGGGCGAGGACAGGCGGAATGAAGTCTCGCGATAACTCCTCAAGGTGACGCACCATACGGAAGTGTTTTAAACCCGACGGCAGGGGAGCTTTCTCATTACGCCTTGACAAAGCCAGTATTACTATTCTGAGTCCTTTTTAACCTTAAACTTTTTATATCTAAGTCAATTGGGTTTTCAAAGTAGTGGAGGGGTGGGGAGGTCTCAAACCTCAACCAGTGCTCGGTTCTTCGCTAATCTATCTGATACTAAAGCTCACAAGAGCCCGCGGATTTGTGGTTTTTTAGGCCTATATAGTTTTCTTCCAGTCTAGGATTAGATTAAAATTTGAGACCACAGTCCCGGCTGATTGGAGGGGGTTACTATTAACTCTTAGACTATAATATATCCTGTTGCAAAAGGATATATACTATCGTTAAATAGAATTGGTTATAGCTAAGGGTATATCTGTACCAATTTCTCTTAACCCCTGTATATATAATAGAATGAATTGTATCACAATTATTTAATTAATTCGTAATCATTGGATTTTAATTGGTTAAATCATAGCACAAGCACTTTTTTGGTATTTATATTAAAGCAATTAGTAAATTTGCACGCAATAGAGACTATTTGAATTAGGTAGTTTTAAACTACTAGAGACTGCTGAGCGAGTTTGAAGCTAGTGGGGTACTTTTTTCTCTTTTAAAAGAGTTAATAAGTGTTCAACGGGAGGAGAAATTTGCTTCAAGATAAGGGAAGTGAGAATATAGACAGCGTAAAAAAACATTGAGTAAGGATTAATAAAGGTGGAGCAGTCAGTTATTCTTACCAGCATTCTCTCTATCCTGATTGTTCGTGTGGGGGAAGCCTCCGAGCCAAGTGCATTTACTATCTGTCAGCCGCTGCCTTATCACCTTATCCACAGTCAGGTACAAAGTTCTCCAAACAAAACCAGTATGTAAGTGGGAAATTCAAAGAAATCTCATTCTTTGCCCTGACTTGGGAGGTATAGTCTTAATGTAGGGTTGCCACCTGTCCGGTTTTGACCCGGACAGCCCGGTATTTGTATGGGCTGCCCAGGTCCATAATTCCTGCCCGGTTTTCCAAATTGACATGGCCAATTGCTGATCGCTGCGCCATAGCCCCACCCACTGATGTCACGGATCCGCCCACTGACATCACAGACATGCCCACTGAAGTCACGGACCCGTCCCCCGTCCGGTCTCAGCCCAACATAAAGGTGGCAACCCTATCTTAATGCCAAGTGTGCTGCTCTGGGGCATGATATGGATTGCACTGGGCTTTTCTGGTGGCAGTTAGTAGAAGTAGAACTGCAAAGTGAAGGGCAGGCTAAAGAGAGCAATTTGTGCCCCTTAGTGTGCCAGTCCTTACTCCAGTCCTGTGTTAAACCCAAAGGCCTCCTATCACCTGCACACACTCTATCACGCTTTCAAAGCAGTCTGCACACTGTATTACTGAAATGTTGAAAACTACAATTCCCACTGTGCATTGCGTTTGGAACTTTATAAAGACAGAGAGCTGCAAGGTACAAAGTTAATCAATAGCTGCAAGTAGAGTGAGTAGATGCGGGTCGGGGTAGAAAAAGGGGATGTGTGGGTGTGTGGGGTGGGGTTGAAGAGCTCCAGTAAGATCCTGGTCAGTTAAAAAATTCTGCCCCTGCCACCAGCTCCCTCCACAGTGCGCGCTGTCGTGGTTAACACACAGAACTCACAAGCACCCGCCTCATTGAAGGCAGAGTGAAGGATTAGGCGGACACGCCCATTCGAAGTGACGTTGCACAGCCCCGAATTGTTCCCTGGCTGCCGGTGCAACATGCTACTGAGGAATCAGGCCCCAGTCTGGGCCCCCTGTACCCCCGGGCTCCCCCGCAACTGCTGGGTCTGCTTCCTCGGGAGTTATGCCACTGTTTACGTTCAACTATAGGACAAGAGAGGCTTTCAAACTTAAGCATCCTTTCAATTGAGCATGAGATTGCAAAGAAAATAGGCTCTGATGTTGTTATAGATCATTTTGCTGCCATAAAAGCAAGAAAATTGCTATTTAATTTACTTCTCAATATTTTACTGTATTTATTATCTTTTTTTACTTGAAGGTTGAATGTGTTTAAAACTGTAAGTTAAATATTTCTGGTGTTTTTGCCACAGCACAGTATTTTACAAGGATTGGTTGAAATCTCTGCAGCAACATATCAAGCTACCGCAAAAATGGGCATGCTGGCAGTGAAAGGGTTACCACATCACTGAGCAGGTTTTAGCTTAGACCTATATTGCACTTTTCTCTTAGGAGTTGTGTTAAAAGTAAAATGTGGACATTCCAGGATAGATTAGGTGGGAAATGGTCATACAGAACAGGGGCGGGGCGCTGATTGAAGCCCTTGCCTATGGTGCCAAACTACCATGGCCTGGCCCTGCTTGCTACAGCCAAGTTTATTATCTACAAGGACTCCAAGATCCTTTTCCACTATGGATTCGCCTAGTGTAGTCCCATTAAAGGGTAAAAGTGGCTTGGATATTTTTACATCCCAGGTGCATGACATGTCTTCATTCTCTCAGACTCAGTCTTCATTTATCAACACTGAATCTCATTTGTCACTTAGCTGCCCAGATTACAAGTTTGTCAAGATCCTATTGCAAGGATGCTGCATCTTGGATGGAATTAATTGGGCTGGATAGTTTTGTGTTATCTGCAAAGACTGATACATTACTTACAATACCCTCCCCAAAGTCATTAATGAACAATAGTGATGTGCGGGTTATTGTATGTAATAGCATGAACTGCGAGCACTCACCCGCACCTGTCCCATGGTTCCAGATAACACCTGTTCTGCATCGTAAATCATGTCCCCGGTTCCAGACGAACTTGGTACAAGTATACAGCAGTAGTACGGAGCAAACAGTGACTGGGGTGATTAAAACTGCGTTTGTAAGGGGGTGAACCAGATGAAAATACCTTCTGGGTGATATCCCTCCACTCTTCCAGGTTAGGACCTTTTCCATCCAATTCCTGTCCAGAGACCCAGGTATCCTTCCTACCTTGTCCTAAACTTCCACTGATTCCCTTAATTACGGAGTGCCCATAGGAAACAAATTCCACTTTCCTCCTTAATGGGGCCACAGCTGCCCTTGCTAACTATCCTCACTAGCTCATGCACCTAGTGCTCGCTTTACTTAAGATCTTTCCTATTCGAGCGTTTCCTATATATCATTGATGTCTTCACTCACCGACCAACTGCCCCTTCTGTCACGCCCTCCCATCAAGACTGCTCACCTTGGGCGGGGGCACTTCCTTTTATAGCCCTTCTGTGATCTATAGTGGCCTCTAGTGTCTGGGGAATAAATTACAACTAAACTAAATTAAACCTCCACTGCCATCTAGTGGCGATTTACACAAATTACAATCAACATTTTTAAACACTCCTTTGAAGATAGCAAGGTCCAAATCTTGGATAAAGAAGACCGCTGGTTTGAACGAGGCGTGAAAGAGGCGATTCATGTCAAGGTGGAGAGACCATCTCTGAACAGAGGCGGGGGCCTTCGACACCACCTGTCTGCTACATACAATGCTGTTCTAACATCTGTACCCCGGCGGATTTAGAACACTTCACACATCCATTCATGCAACTCTCACAGGTAACACCTGTATCTATGAGTTGCATGACACATTGGATAATCCTATCACAACTACACAGAATCAACACCTCTGTGAATTTCTTCAGATGTAACCTCTTTGAAGAGTTACAATGTGAAGAGTTACAAGAGTTTATATGCCAAAAACTTCCCACACCAGTCAATTGAACTGAAGAAGCTGCTTGGATGAGTAGTGAAATGTCTTCATTGATTACTCAGCAAGTCCAGTTGTTTTTAGATTGACCTATACTAGATATACCATGACCTGGATGAATGAAAATCTTCATATTGAAACAAGATGCTGGCACAGTACTCAATAGAATACCCCAAGCTGGCAGGGTTTTCAGCAAAGAGGAGCACCAGACCAGGATCTGAAGAAGCAAATTTAAAAAAATTGGCACCCTCAGTGATCAACTCCTTCAACACAGTATACATTTTTCCTTTTTGATGGCTCCTTGTTCTGAGATGAATAGCTATATATATATATATATACATACAGTATAGTGAGTAGTGATGGCATCAGTTATATCAGTGCTTAATGATATAATTCCATATGACTCACTGAAACTTCTGTATTATACTAAATGATGTGTCTCTCTATTGAAAAAAATAAGGATGTCACCTCTGAGTTTGCTGACCTGTATTAAAGCACTTGGAACTCCTTGGGGACTTATAATATCCTTATATTTTACAATAGGGGTACATTATTCACTTTATATACGTCACAGAAGTTGCTTTGGAAAAACGTGTGCAAGTCTTGTGAACTTGGATCAGTGCCCACTAATGGTGTTGGCTGTTGATTGAAAGGGATTGCAAGGGGCTAATGTCTTTTCCTGCCTGAACACTTGATTGCACAAGTATGCTTATTATCAAATACACACAAGTTGTAGACTGTGTAAACCTACTATAGCCACTCAGGTGTTCAAACATTACCAAATATAGGGTAGTTACATTGTGTATGACATCACAATGGAATCTCTTTGTTTACTATGCTATATAAGTTGTAGTACTACCCATAATAAACTGAACTTGTTTTGCAACACACAAGCCTACAGTGTCGTTCATTGCAAGTTCCCTGATCAGCACGCCTGGAGAGATGATATCAGATGGTTTACTGTTGCATTAAGTATAAGACGAGCCGGCTCGCAGCTGCAAGGACAGTGCAGGGATAGCACAGTGGAGTTTAGTGGCCCTAACAGTTTTCTGGTGTCAGATGTGGAACGGCTAGAAATCCAGAGGTAAGTAGAATCACTGTCTGAACTGACGGTCTTTTCTCTTACCTTTGGCTCTTTCCGATTGACCGATTCCTTAGTTTAAATAAGTGTCTCATGTATGGTTGAGACTTTCTCATGTATGGTTGAGACAAGGGCATGATTACCAGTTTAAATAAGTGTCTCATGTATGGTTGAGACTGTCTCATGTATGGGTGAGACGGGTTATAGAGATCCCATGGTAGTATAATAAAATAGGGATACTCAGGTTGTGCACGGGAACCATTTCTTACTGACTGATTCATCTTTCCATGCGTATTATTGTCTTGTTTGTGTATTTGTGTATTTGTGTTTTAAAATATATCTGTGAATGGTTGCAGCGTTAAGAGTGATCACGAGTTGCTAACGGGTATTGTTGGGACCTTGATCTCAGTTCAGCCCTGGCTTCTCTGTTTCGTTGCAATCGTACATGACACGTTCTTTGATAAGAATTTAAGGTATTGAGATATTTGTTTTTTTATTGAATTCGATAGTCCACATAATTGATTAACCAATATTTCTGTTGACTCTATTTCACTTCTCTTCCTTCGGCCTATTCTTGTCCCATTATACACCGTAGACGTATAAACTTTGCGTGTTCAGAGTTCGAGGCTATCTTTCCTGCAAAAAGTTTAGATTTATGAGTCCAGGCAATAGGTGAATAAACCTGGAACAGAGAGTCAGCCTATAATATAAGAACAAATAAACAGTTCTCGTTAGGAAAACTGTGAGTTACATTTAATCATTACACCACCAATTAGTCTATCCTATACCTTCTTTTTCTCTTTTTGATACTTACTAATCTTATTTGTAGACTGTACTTGTCTTGAATCAAGATGGGTGGTAAGACTTCAAAAAATGTACCACCGCCCCTCCTTAATGAGACTTGCAAACAGTATGTGTATAGATGTAGTCCTACTGGAGGATTTTATGTTGACCCCTGGGTAGATAATCTTGCAGGTTGGTGTGAACATTTAGAGCGAGACAATCCTTTTCCATGTGATGGAGCTGATGATTTATATTATATGAATATAGTTTATCAAATGTGTGTTCAGAAGAAAGAAGGTGACCCTAAATGGGATTATACATATATGACACCGGGTGGGGAAAATTGTCTTAAGATTGCCCCAGGTTGGTACTCTACACCTTCCCTCCCTAAGAACTACAATCCTCGAAAAACTGGTGTTTTAAAACTATCTAAACGACACAATTCACAGTGCTCTACAACCTGTGATCAAACTGTTAATACTACCCCACCCCCTTACATGGCTATCTACCCCAATTTGACACATAAACCAGACACCGTGGAGGATGATGAGATTTGCATTGCTGTAGCTTCTGCTCCTATAGTACCCCAAGCTGCCCCTATAGCACCAGTCCAAGCAGCCCCATTGGTTCAACAACCAATGCCTGTCCCTGCCCCACCCCGTATGAAGCTGCAGCCTACCCATTGCCGGCCTTCCCCCTATCTGGCTTAGATACAGTAGATACTGATAAAAATCGAGATACCCCAAATGCCCGAATTAGAAAAAGATATGGGTATAACCAGGTTCTACATAGGGCTGCCCTGAAGGTTGTACCCCACTTTTCCCTGTCATCTCATCCTCATCCAGTGCAGACCCATACATTGTATTAAACGTTGCAGGAATGGATTTATTATTCCTAGTGGACACGGGAGCCACTACCTCCTGCATTAATACAAAATATTATAAGGGAGGGAGACACGGATCGATACCTTCAGTTGGGATTAACGGGGTACTAACTCCCACCTTCCAAACACCACCTTCACCTATTGTATGCCCAGGCTCTACCCGTACCATTTCACACCCATTTACACTCATCCCTTGGTTCCCCCGAAAATCTGTTAGGCAGAGATCTATTCCACAAGTTAGGATTTCAATCCATCAGAATTTCCCCTGATGGGGGCTTTTCTGCAGATATTTTTGTTTCCGAAACTAACTCTATTTTTCTAAATTTTAACGACCTTTATACTAACCCTTCCATTCTGTCTGTATGGGCTAATGACAAATTTGATGTGGGCTTTGTTGACTGTACACCTTACAAAGCACTACTTAAACCACACTCACATCCAGTATACATAAAACAGTACCCTCTTTCACAGGAAAAGTTAGATGGTATCCGCTCGTTAATACAGATATTCCTTAATCAGGATATCCTCACTAGTGTTGTGTCTCCTTACAATACTCCCATCAATCCAGTTCCTAAGAAGAACAACGAATTTCGATTTGTAAAAGATTTAAGAGCTATTAATTCACTAATTATACCAATTGCACCTATTGTGCCAGACATTACGGTTCTTCTTACCTCCATTCCGTGTGATGCTTTGGTGTTCACGGTTTTGGATTTATCCAATGCATTTTTTTCGGTTCCAGTAGACCCTGAGACACAGTTACTTTTGGCTTTTACTTTTGAGGGGTTCCAACTTACCTGGAAACGCCTCCCCCAAGGCCTAGTGGATTCACCAGTGGCTTACTCCCTGGTGCTCCAGCATACCCTTAAGTCATGGGCCCCCGGCCATGGTTCTGTCCTGCTTCAGTATGTTGATGATTTATTGTTGTGTAGTCCAAGCCAGGAAGCTAACCACCATGATACCACCTCACTGCTGCAACATCTGGCAGCAGAGGGTCATAAGGTTGCTAAATATAAAGCTCAGATGGGGGCTGAGACTGTTGAATATTTGGGATTCATTCTTTCCCACGGCCAGAGACAAATAAACCCAAAGAGAGTACAAGCACTGACTAAGATCAAAAAAACCTGAAACTCCAAAGGAAATGCTGTCCTTCCTTGGCATCGTCAATTATTGCCGTCAATGGATACCGAACTGTTCTTACTTTGACAATATCTTAAGACAATGTACTAAAAAGGATGCACCACCTTACGTACAATGGACTGAACAAATGACTAATGCTTTTCATTCTCTCCTACAGACATTGGTTACAGCACCTGTGTCATGATACAGGCCTGTAATAGTTAATAAAACAGGCCAAGGTATCATGAGAAATATTTCTGCCATCTAAATCAGTCACATAACAGGCCTCTTTTCACTATGGTCAGAGGGGTCAGAGCTGTAATGCCCTCCTCCATGCCCTGGCTGATAAGAGCCATTCCATGGGGAGGGGGAAGCCCAAGGAGTGAGAACTTAAAGTTCCCAGCAAGACCCTTAAAGGTGAAGTGAAGGTCGCATATAATGTATCCTTAAATATATTTATCCTTACAGAACCCAGACCTGTTGTACCAACAGTATAAAAACTTGATGATGGGTTTGAGGCAATTTCATCTTTCCAACGAGTCCAAACACGACTAGGTTTGGTACTCTGTGTATTAGATATGGATATCTGGGCAGGGGCAGGTCACACAGTATTGATGTTTAGTATCTATGGAATCCCTGAGAGAATGAATAACCAATGAATATAATATCATCTCTCTCCTATGTTCCAATAAGGAGTTATGGTCATTATATTCTTGGTCCAGTTCCTACTCACAGGAGGTCATAAAAAACTCAATCCGTGTCCTGCTAGGCCACGCCCCTTACATTCCTGAGGGAGGGGGGAGTGTGCAGTTACCTGATGCCCTGAAATCACTAATAAATAGTCAGCTCTTCTGACTAAACTTTGGATTTACTTTGGAGGACCAATTGCGATTGGAAGTTATCCCGTTTGTTTCCCCTTGCCTCCAGGACCAGGAATTCTATATCTTTGGAGTTAAGTATAGGTTTTCCATGTTTTCCCTTTTATTTTACAACTGTTTGTATTATTGAATGTATGTCTCTTTTGTAACATCTTTTTTGTATTTTGCACTGTTATACCTTTTATAATATTAAAGAGAATTTAATAAGATTGTCTTTGATGCTCTAAACGAACCTAGCCTGAAAGAGTGTAACTGTGAGCCTTAACCCTCTGCATGCTGAAGTACTTGTTGAGTCAGTTGGAACTAACTGACTATAGTGAGAGAGTGTTAATGCATTGGTGAATTGTGAGTTATTACCTGTTAGAGAGAACAGGGGAATGGTCACATTAGGTTTCTATCGCATGTGAATGATAGATGGTGGCAGCGAATGAGTTTTGTGGGTGTTGGTTGGTGTTTGGGGTGCTTTTGGGTTAGTCTAACCTGTGTGCAAGGTGGGTGAGAGACTGAGTGAGTGACCCCTGATAGCCACACCTAAAGTCACGTGCGGTTGGAAGTACCGTGTTCGTGACAACCTGCGCTTGGTTTACCTAATTATGTTAAACCTTTTCATTTGTATGTCAAGGGAGTAATTGGTCAGCACTCACCCAAACCAAAATTATATCGAAATGGTGCACGTGCAGGGTTGTCCACTCCAACCGGATAAACGATACGAAAATAGAATCACAGCACCATCCAAAGCGTATTTTTTCTTAAAAAGCCTTTATTGCATTCTCTGGCTTGGATCTCGAATAAACAACGTTTCAGGCCTATGTGGCCCTTTGTCAAGTTAACAAATTACTGCTGATTGCACAGTTTTATACTCACATATTAGATCGCCCTCTAGGGGCCAACAACCAAAATTGATTGATACAAAAAAAGGAGGGACATAAAGGCAACATTGTCAGATACATTATAGCATATGGAAAAGTATCCACTTATTTCCTGTAGATTCTATTCTTCCTGTAAAGGATTTAATTCTCATAGTATGGTATCTGCAAGACAATAAAAATGACCAATGTTTGTGGACAAAATGATTTAATACTAATATTAAAAAGAATCATTAAAATACTATCGGTATATGGGATGTAAGTCATATTCGCGATTAAGGCCATGGGGTTCCAGTGTTTCCAGACGACGTATCCATTGTGCTTCCTTTTTTAGCAACATTTTAACGCGGTCACCGCCGCGCCGAAGTTTTGGAATATTGTCAATTATCTGAAATTTTAATTGCTGGACCCCATGACCCTTCTCAGCGAAATGACTAGAAACCGCTTGATCTAGTTTTTTTAGTTTCACTGCCGATTTGTGTTCCCGTATTCTGTCTTTTATGGCACGAGTTGTCTGCCCTACATAAAGTCGACCACATGGGCACTTGATTGCATAAATTGCAAATGTGGTATTACATGTATAAAAACCATGGATCTTTATCGGGGTGCCTTTTCGGGGATGATGTACCACATCGCCTTTAAGAACATTCGAACAACAGTTACACGACAGGCAAGGGAAGGTGCCCATATTTCTAGGGCGCAAAACCCGTTCTTCCCTTGAACATCCTCCCAAGTCTGATTTTACTAATGTAGATCCTATGGTATTGTTCCTTTTATATGACATAAGTGGCATGTTTTGGAAAAATTCTACCTCAGGGACCCCATCTCTCAATATGCCCCAATGTTTTCGTATGATTTTAGCTACCTCTTGGCTCACTGTATTAAATTTCGAAACAAAGGGGATACGCTTGAGTTCCCCCTTGTTCTCACATTGGAGACTTGCATGTGAGGCTTCGATTCCCTCACGTTGTTTTTTGAGGAGCCCTGGGAGATAACCTCTCTGGAGAAAATTTGTTTCCATTTCATCTAACCTCTCCTGTTGCAAACTACTCTCTGTCACTATTCGCTTGACGCAAACAAATTGTGATTTCGGTAGCGATTTTTTAGTTTGTATGGGGTGGAATGAATTATAATGAAGTAGAGTATTTCTGTCTGAGGACTTGCGAAACAAATCCGTAGTCAGAGTATCCCCCTTCCTTATAATAGAGGTGTCCAAAAATGCAATCTTTTCAGTGTTAGAATTCAAGGTAAATTTTATAAAGGGTAAGGCAGTGTTGATCTCTTGGTGGAATAAGTTGAGGGTACACGGTGGCCCCGTCCATATAGCGAACACGTCGTCGATAAAACGAAACCACGCAACACAATGTTGCTTAAATAATATGTTTGGATAGATAAATTTTAGTTCAAATTCATTCATGAAAATGTTCGCATATGAATGGGGCCACGTTCGAACCCATGGCCGTACCCCTTTTCTGTGTAAAGAAACTGTCTTGAAACATAAAATAATTATTGTATAGGACTAACTCGAGACATTGCATTATAAACTTTTTTTGTGATCCATCCATGGTTGGATCCTCAGTCAGTTTGATGCGGACAGCCTCCAAGCCCCCATCATGTGGGATGGAGGTGTAGAGGCTCTCCACATCAAACGTGACCAGGATCGCATGCGATGGAACATGTTTAAATTTTTCCAATTTCAGCAAAAAATCATTTGTGTCCTTCAAATAAGATCTATGTTTCAAGACATAACCATTGATCATTTTGTCAACGAAGATAGAGAGCGGGGACAAGACAGAATTTATGCAAGAAACAATTGGGCGGCCAGGTGGATTATCTAGCCGTTTGTTAATTTTTGGCAATATATAGAAAATGGGGGTAACCGGGGCGGTTTGTTGGAAAAATTGTGCTAATGTAGGGTCAATTACTTTCAGCTGTAGAGCATCCATGATAAGGTGCTCTACCTTTTTCTGTATGGCAAATAAAGGGTTAACCTTAACACAGTCATAAGTATCAGTGTCTTGTAATTGTCGCTTTATTTCGCTAATGTACATAGTCTTATCCATAATCACTATGGCTCCGCCCTTATCCGCCGGTTTAACTATCAACGTATCATTCTGTTTGATTGCTGTCAATGCATTATATTCACTAGCGGAAATGTTATAAGGTATTTTATGTAACTCCCCATTTCTATATTTAGCCTCCAAATTCACCATATCACGTTTAACTTGAGTTACAAATGCATCAACAAAAACATTACCCTCATCGGGTCTATAAGTGCTAGGGGTCTTCAATCCCAAAGAATGTCCCATAAAGGTGTTAATACAAGGGTTAGCCCAATCACTTGTATTTTTTGCAAATTGTGATTTTAATTTAATGTCTCTGAAAAAACGATACAGTTCTAGATCTAGCTGAAAGAAATCTGGGCCAGTCACTAGGGCATAGGATAGCCCCTTAGCTAGAACTTGTTGCTGGTCTGGCGTAAGTGAGATGCTAGATATATTTACCACTATCTCCGCCTGCGGTAGGTTCCCGATCGGCCTCTCTTTTTTTCTTCTGTGTTTTCTCCCTGCGCGCCTTCTCCTTCGGACGCCGCATCTGTCGCTTGTGATCCACTTAAAAAAGAGGACGTTGTAGAGTTGGAGTTGGATCTAGGGCGTGTAGGTGAATAACCTCGTGGTGGATGTGCTCTGTGTCCCCCGCGGGTTCCCAGACTGCAAGCAGAACTTTAGAGAATTGGAAAATTCCCAAAGGAAATCAGTGGCATATGACCTACACCTGAGAACACTATCGGAGTATGTGAAGATTAACCGTATACCCAGGGGTTTGAGGGTCCATTTGCGCCCCACCTTGTTTGCAGAGGACAAAGATTTTTGCCAAAGATGGGAAGCTATCATTAATAAATGCTCCCTAGATCTAATGCTGGCCACCATGGAGCGTCTCCAAAAAGAATTACCTGCGATCAAACAACAGATTGCCTCACAGGAACTGGAGATGCGGAACTCCTTTCCTCCTGAGATTGTTGCAGAGGGGACCGAGAAGCTGACGGACCATATACAGAAGTTCCGGAGTGAAGTGGAAGCGCGGAAGCGCTCTAAGTTCCAAAGAGATGCCGGCGACTACAGTACTGGTAATGTATACCGTTGGAACAGGCCCTCACATGACGGTATGGGTGGAAACAAGCGCAGTCTGGGAACCCACGGGGGACACAGAGCACATCCACCACGAGGTTATTCACCTACACGCCCTAGATCCGACTCCAACTCTACAACGTCCTCTTTTTTAAGTGGATCACAAGCGACAGATGCGGCGTCCGAAGGAGAAGGCGCGCAGGGAGAAAACACAGAAGAAAAAAAGAGAGGCCGATCGGGAACCTACCGCAGGCGGAGATAGTGGTAAATATATCTAGCATCTCACTTACGCCAGACCAGCAACAAGTTCTAGCTAAGGGGCTATCCTATGCCCTAGTGACTGGCCCAGATTTCTTTCAGCTAGATCTAGAACTGTATCGTTTTTTCAGAGACATTAAATTAAAATCACAATTTGCAAAAAATACAAGTGATTGGGCTAACCCTTGTATTAACACCTTTATGGGACATTCTTTGGGATTGAAGACCCCTAGCACTTATAGACCCGATGAGGGTAATGTTTTTGTTGATGCATTTGTAACTCAAGTTAAACGTGATATGGTGAATTTGGAGGCTAAATATAGAAATGGGGAGTTACATAAAATACCTTATAACATTTCCGCTAGTGAATATAATGCATTGACAGCAATCAAACAGAATGATACGTTGATAGTTAAACCGGCGGATAAGGGCGGAGCCATAGTGATTATGGATAAGACTATGTACATTAGCGAAATAAAGCGACAATTACAAGACACTGATACTTATGACTGTGTTAAGGTTAACCCTTTATTTGCCATACAGAAAAAGGTAGAGCACCTTATCATGGATGCTCTACAGCTGAAAGTAATTGACCCTACATTAGCACAATTTTTCCAACAAACCGCCCCGGTTACCCCCATTTTCTATATATTGCCAAAAATTCACAAACGGCTAGATAATCCACCTGGCCGCCCAATTGTTTCTTGCATAAATTCTGTCTTGTCCCCGCTCTCTATCTTCGTTGACAAAATGATCAATGGTTATGTCTTGAAACATAGATCTTATTTGAAGGACACAAATGATTTTTTGCTGAAATTGGAAAAATTTAAACATGTTCCATCGCATGCGATCCTGGTCACGTTTGATGTGGAGAGCCTCTACACCTCCATCCCACATGATGGGGGCTTGGAGGCTGTCCGCATCGAACTGACTGAGGATCCAACCATGGATGGATCACAAAAAAAGTTTATAATGCAATGTCTCGAGTTAGTCCTATACAATAATTATTTTATGTTTCAAGACAGTTTCTTTACACAGAAAAGGGGTACGGCCATGGGTGCGAACGTGGCACCGTCATATGCGAACATTTTCATGAATGAATTTGAACTAAAATTTATCTATCCAAACATATTATTTAAGCAACATTGTGTTGCGTGGTTTCGTTTTATCGACGACGTGTTCGCTATATGGACGGGGCCACCGTGTACCCTCAACTTATTCCACCAAGAGATCAACACTGCCTTACCCTTTATAAAATTTACCTTGAATTCTAACACTGAACAGATTGCATTTTTGGACACCTCTATTATAAGGAAGGGGGATACTCTGACTACGGATTTGTTTCGCAAGTCCTCAGACAGAAATACTCTACTTCATTATAATTCATTCCACCCCATACAAACTAAAAAATCGCTACCGAAATCACAATTTGTTCGCGTCAAGCGAATAGTGACAGAGAGTAGTTTGCAACAGGAGAGGTTAGATGAAATGGAAACAAATTTTCTCCAGAGAGGTTATCCCCCAGGGCTCCTCAAAAAACAACGTGAGGGAATCGAAGCCTCACATGCAAGTCTCCAATGTGAGAACAAGGGGGAACTCAAGCGTATCCCCTTTGTTTTGAAATTTAATACAGTGAGCCAAGAGGTAGCTAAAATCATACGAAAACATTGGGGCATATTGAGAGATGGGGTCCCTGAGGTAGAATTTTTCCAAAACATGCCACTTATGTCATATAAAAGGAACAATACCATAGGATCTACATTAGTAAAATCAGACTTGGGAGGATGTTCAAGGGAAGAACGGGTTTTGCGCCCTAGAAATATGGGCACCTTCCCTTGCCTGTCGTGTAACTGTTGTTCGAATGTTCTTAAAGGCGATGTGGTACATCATCCCCGAAAAGGCACCCCGATAAAGATCCATGGTTTTTATACATGTAATACCACATTTGCAATTTATGCAATCAAGTGCCCATGTGGTCGACTTTATGTAGGGCAGACAACTCGTGCCATAAAAGACAGAATACGGGAACACAAATCGGCAGTGAAACTAAAAAAACTAGATCAAGCGGTTTCTAGTCATTTCGCTGAGAAGGGTCATGGGGTCCAGCAATTAAAATTTCAGATAATTGACAATATTCCAAAACTTCAGCGCGGCGGTGACCGCGTTAAAATGTTGCTAAAAAAGGAAGCACAATGGATACGTCGTCTGGAAACACTGGAACCCCATGGCCTTAATCGCGAATATGACTTACATCCCATATACCGATAGTATTTTAATGATTGTTTTTAATATTAGTATTAAATCATTTTGTCCACAAACATTGGTCATTTTTATTGTCTTGCAGATACCATACTATGAGAATTAAATCCTTTACAGGAAGAATAGAATCTACAGGAAATAAGTGGATACTTTTCCATATGCTATAATGTATCTGACAATGTTGCCTTTATGTCCCTCCTTTTTTTGTATCAATCAATTTTGGTTGTTGGCCCCTAGAGGGCGATCTAATATGTGAGTATAAAACTGTGCAATCAGCAGTAATTTGTTAACTTGACAAAGGGCCACATAGGCCTGAAACGTTGTTTATTCGAGATCCAAGCCAGAGAATGCAATAAAGGCTTTTTAAGAAAAAATACGCTTTGGATGGTGCTGTGATTCTATTTTCGTATCATTTGTATGTCAAGGACACCTGTAAAACCATGGCTGCGGTCTGTGCTCAAGAATCTGGGGGAAGTTTTCGTCCTGTGGCCTATTTTTGCAAAGTAATGCCGCTTCCGGTACAGGGGATGCCGGCGTGTCTCAGAGCTTTAGCAGCTAGTGCTATGGCTGTTGAACTGTCACAGTCTGTCACAATAGGCCACAATACTATTTTGCACACCTCACATCAGGTTACTCACCTATTGAAGAACATTACCACCCAACACATGACCTCCCAAAGATTAAGTGGCTATGAAGTTATTCTATTAGGTACTGCAAATTTACAGATCAAATACGCAATCAACACTCAAGGGCCTGCTGCCATACTGCATGCTCTATTACATTTGTCTGACCCTACTAATGCTTTTATACTCGATCCTCATGACTGTGTTGAATCTATCCACTACTCTACCTCACCTCGACTCGATCTAACTGACACTCCTTTGTCACATGCCACTAACGTTTTTGTTGATGGTTCCTGCTCCAGGCCTTCCGATGACACCTACAAAGCAGCATATTCAGTTGTCCAACTCCCTAATATTGTACTTGAGACTAAGTCTATCCCTGTTAATTCTGCACAAGCAGCAGAACTTATAGCACTCACCAGGGCCTGTCACTTGTTTGCCAACCGCCCCGTTAATATATTCAGTGACAGTAGATACGCTTTTGGGGTAGTTCATGATTTTGGCAAAATTTGGCAACAAAGAGGTTATGTTACTACAGATGGGAAATCAATCGCACACCCTGCCCTCATTGATAATCTTTTACAGGCCATCCAACTTCCTTCTGAAATTGCAATTATCCATTGCAGGGCACATACCAACAGAACTGATGAGATTTCCCTCGGTAATGCCCTAGCAGACCAGGTTGCCAAAACTACTGCATCCTCTGCCACTCCCACTGTCATCCCCATGTTTCTCCACACACCTCCGAATTGTCCAGACAGTCAAATTTTACAGTATTTGCAAACATTTGCCACTCAGACTGACCTGCATTTTTGGGAACAGCAAAATCTTACCCTTGACCAGTTTGGTCTTTATTCCATCCAAGGCAAAGTGGGTATCCCCGAAAACAGTCTACCCCTACTTATCTCTCAAGCTCACGGCATTGGCCATAGGAGTTCTAAGCTCACTTTGGCTGAAATGCAAAAACATTTCATCGCAAAGAATCTCAGACAGCATTGTTCTACCTTTGTTAAAACTTGCCTCACCTGTCTTAGGGCCAACACCTTAGGAACACACAAAGTACACCAAAATTTGCCTCCCCCAATTGCACCTTTTTCTCACTGGCAAGTTGATTTTACTCATATTCCTAAGATTGGCAAACTACAGGAATATTTGCTTGTTTTTACCGACCATTTCTCTCTCTGGGTAGAACCGTTGTTAAGTTCCTAGTTAATGACATCATACCCCGATTTGGTTGTCCGCAACAAATTAATTCCGATAATGGCCCAGCTTTTGTTAGTAAGGTCCTCCAGCTTCTAATTTCCACCTTACAAATCACATGGAAGTTTCACATTCCTTACCATCCACAGAGTGCCGGTGTTGTTGAGCGAATGAATCGCACCATAAAGGATAAGCTCACCAAAGCCACATCTGCCACATGGACTAATTGGAAGTCCTTTTTTACCTGCAGTACTAGCTGAAATACGCATGACACCACATTCAGTTACTACATTATCTCCTTTTGAAATTGTCATGGGACGCCCATTTCCCACTCCCTGGGTCAAAGGCCCCTTAGTCATCCAACACACTGATCTTAATTTAATTCATGAGGAGTATGTACGTAATCTTATTACTACATTGAATGGCATCTATGGTGATGTTTCGCCCAGGCGATCCTGTTGTGGTTCGACAGCTCCATCGCTATCGAAAAGGGGGATTCCCATTTGGCCCACGAGTCACAGTGATTGCCATCACACGGACAGCAGTCCTCACCGATGCCAGCGACCATTGGATCCACGCTTCACGAGTGAAACTCGCGCCAACACTTCCAACGCCGGAACTGAGTAAAGCTGACAACACGGAACATGACACCACCACCAAATCCGTCACAGAAGGACCCGAAGATGACGTCTCAGGACCTCACACCACCGATGATGATGAGGAAGTCCACAAAATATGCACTATGGTGCATAATTGGCACTTTCCTTTTTCTATTTTTCCCGATTATGATAATCCTTAACTGCATATGTTACCCAAACCCTCACAGCCCTTTGGGATCAGTTTGTTACCAGTTTTTCAAGAGCAATACAACACTCCATCGCCATGAACGATCAAACCCCATCGCCACCTTAGGAGGTCAGTCTACTAATGAACGACAAGTTGCAATCAGACAAAGTGATGGCACCACCTTCTGGTATAATTCCGTTGGCAAAAAAAAATCTTAGCTCAGATCGGTGTCACCTTATTGATTGTCTTAATTTTTGTTTCATTTCTTTTCTGCTGTATAATTCCCTATATCAGGAAATTAACTTCATCTTTAATTACTTCTTCTGAGGGCTTGCAACTTAAGCTTATTCATGCTGCTCGCGTATAGTCACTTATGTGACTAAAAGGGGGATTGAAAGGGATTGCAAGGGGCTAATGTCTTTTCCTGCCTGAACACTTGATTGCACAAGTATGCTTATTATCAAATACACACAAGTTGTAGACTGTGTAAACCTACTATAGCCACTCAGGTGTTCAAACATTACCAAATATAGGGTAGTTACATTGTGTATGACATCACAATGGAATCTCTTTGTTTACTATGCTATATAAGTTGTAGTACTACCCATAATAAACTGAACTTGTTTTGCAACACACAAGCCTACAGTGTCGTTCATTGCAAGTTCCCTGATCAGCATGCCTGGAGAGATGACATCAGATGGTTTACTGTTGCATCAAGTATAAGACGAGCCGGCTCGCAGCTGCAAGGACAGTGCAGGGATAGCACAGTGGAGTTTAGTGGCCCTAACATTGATGTCATGAGGTGCATGCTTTGATAAGCCAAGCTAATTGCCCCAGTACAAGGTTATGACTAAAGCCTTGCATTCAATATAAAGGGTTAACTCAAAGGGCACTGTTCAACTGTTAACATTTAGGAATCCTTCTACTTCATACAGACACTCTCTGTAACCATCCCACAAATACAAAAGCAGGTGCGGGGTTTGCTTCATCTCTAGTAAATCAGAAGCAACCAAACACACAGCTTTTACACTTGTTATTGACAATACCTCCTGGATGACATCTAGCAGCGACTGGTTTCTTTAGCTTCTGTGGGGTTATGGGAGATGTAGTTCCACAACATCATTCATATTGCATGCATTCCATATATTACTCCTTTAAGTAGTTAAATGGCCAAGGAAAGTATTCCTTTTAAAAAATGTTATTGGTCAGCATTCAGAGCTTGAAGGGCATCAGCTTTTGCTGAACTACATCTCCCAGAATCCCCTATGATGTAGCTTGCTGTAGGCTGGAAAGACAGGCAACTATTTATGTTTCATGTTATGCAGTGTGTTTTTGGCACTTGCTGTATCACCAGCATTAATCTGGGGCTTCTCTGTAACAGAGTCCAGGGTTCCAATAACACGTCAGGGTCACTCGCTATCACTCAGTGAGAGCTACACAGATAGCAGCACACTGAAGGTCTCTCTGAGATGATAACAGTAATCAGCGTGCAGACACACATGCAATGAAAATATCTTATGGAGACACTCTGTAGGCTGCAGCCCACTCTGCTTTTTGGTATTCCAGATACAGTTTGAGTCTGACGATTCTTCTAATGTGTCTGAAACAATAACAAATGATAGGAATTCATATCTATAAATTCATCAATAAATATAATCTAGTGTTTTGCCAACTACTCTGTAAAACAAATCAGTATTATTATTATGTAAATGGTTGCACTACAAAGAAATATTTTAGTGGTGAATAATTACACTATTTGCAAATGTATATTATTTAAGGACAAGATATTGTTGTATTAGCAAACCCCCCCCCTGCGCATGCAATTTCACCCCTTCAGACCAAGTAGACGGCTTAAAGGAACAGTAACACCAAAAAATGAAAGTGTTTTAACGTAATCAAAATATAATGTATTCTTGTGCTGCACTGGTACAACTGGTGTATTTGTTTTAGAAACACTACTATAGTTTGTATAAATGGGCTGCTGTATAGCCATGGGGGCAAGCATTTAAAGCTGAAAAAGGAGAAAAGGCACAGGACACACAGCAGATAACTGAAAAGCTCTGTAGTATACAATGGGATTCTTCTGAACATATCTGTTATCTATTGTGTATTCTGTGCTTGAATGGCTGCCCCTATGGCTACACACCTGCTTATTTTTATAAACCTTAGTAGTGTTTCTGAAGCAAACACACCAGCTTTACCACTGTAGGACAACACTACATTATATTGTCTTTCCTTTATAGCACTTTCATTTTTTGGTGTTACTGTTCCTTTAACTGCCCTGTATGCCCCCTATCTGACAGCCTATCCAATAGACATCTGGCTGGGGCCCACACCATCTAGGGACTCACCAGCGGTCTGCCAGCTTGCAAATCCACTGTGATCGCCACTTCCAGAGGGGGGGGCGGGGGGAGACAGGCTGCATAAGGATTAATTATATCTTAGTTTTTGAGAATCACTTAACAAGTCACAACCAGTTCTAATAGCTGTGGGTAATTCTGACCCTGCACCCAAAACCTTTTGCTGTCCATCATTCACTTGAATAGGAAACACTGACTAGAAGTGTCAGTCCTTGATGATGGAAGCTGGCCTAGAGATTATCAGCCTTTGATGTGGGATCTCATGCTAGAGAACCTGGTCCGATACCCTGTGGCAAATCCTTGTGACCCTGAACAATTCACTTAGGGGCACATTCACTATGGGTCGAATATCGAGGGTTAATTAACCCTCGATATTCGACCATCAAAGTAAAATACTTCGACTTCGAATATCGAAGTCGAAGGATTTACAGATTTACAGATTTTTAACGATTCGAAGGATTTTAATCCATCGATCGAATGATTTTCCTTCAATGAGAAATTACTTAGAAAGCCTATGGGGAAGGTCCCCATAGGCTAACATTGGTGCTCGGTAGGTTTTAGCTGGCTGGCGAAGTAGCTAGTCAAAGTATTATTTAAAGAGACAGTACTTCGACTATCGAATGGTCGAATAGTCGAACGATTTTTAGTTCAAAACGTTCGATTCGAAGTCAAAGTCGGAGTCGAAGTAGCCAAAAAAATACTTCAAAGTATTTTTCATTCTAATCCTTCACTCGAGCTAAGTAAATGTGCCCCTTAATCTCCTGATGTCCCGGCTACCTAGTCTTGCTTGCTGTAAAAATGCTTTGAGTGCCATAGGAGAAAAGTGCTATATAAAATGATTCCCTTCCCTTTTAGAGAGAGGGATATTCTTAGACAATTTGCAGTTGGTATTCATTTTTTTATTTGTGGTTTTTGAATTATTTAGCTTTTTATTCAGCAACCCCCCAGTTTGTAATTTCAGCAATCTGGTTGCTAGGGTAAATTGCTTTAAGTTTTTTATAATTTGTGAATTTATTTATATTTAGTTAGTGATGGGCGAATTTCTCCTGCTTTGCCGAAAAATTCACTAATTTCCAGGTAAACTTGCAAAATGTTGAAAAATTCGGCAAAAAATGGTGAAACTTGAAAATTGACGCCAGCATCCAATTTTGGATGTGCGTTCGAAACGTCGCTCGCGTCAATTTTGATGCTGTCGTTAAAGTCAATGGGCGTACGAATAGTGTTGAAGAGCGACTTTTCAGACGCGTGTCCAAAATTTTTTGCTGTCTGCGAATTTTCACGGGAGATTTGCGAATTTATTCGCCGGCAGCGTAATGCGGAAATTCTACGAGAATTAGTTACAGGTGAATTTATTCGCCCATCACTATATTTAGTAGCTTTTTAGTTTGCAAATTCTGCAATTTTTGGGAAATATATTATACAAAAACGCTCTGCCCGCTTGGTTCAGGAAAAGGGTGAAACTTTAAATGCTGCCTGTCACTTGTCTAAAAGCCTAACATAAGCAATTCTTATTTTGTATAAAAGCGCTGGAAAATCATACCATATGCCATATTTGCAGCAAAGAGAGAAATGCTTAACTAACCTATATACATTTTACTGTAGAATATAATGAATAATGTCCCTCCTGCTAAAATTAAAAGTCATATCGGAGTTACAGTACATGGCCTGTATAAATATATGGTATATATGGTCACCTAACTCCTCAGTGACTTATAATAACTTTATAACTTACAGTAGGCACATTATCCACTATATTTAGGACATTAAGACATTTTGTGCATTAAGTCATTAAAAAATACCCCCCAAACAAAACAGGGATTGTTTGACAATATATCTGAGAATATATATATATATATATATATATATATATATATATATATATATATATATATATATATATATATATATATATATACATACACAGGTATGGGACCTGTTATGCAGAGTGCCTGGGACCTGGATAATGGAACTTACATAATTTGGATCTCCATACCTTAAGTCTAGAAAATCATGTAAACATTAAATAAACCCAATAAGCTGGTTTTGCTTCCAATAAGCATTTGTTAAGTTTGAATCAAGTAAAAGGTACTATTTTATTGCAATATATTTAAGCTGGCCAACTACATCAAAATCATACCCAGTGTGGCCATATCCTACAATCAACTTGCATCTGATTCATTAAGAATTCTATTGCTTCATTATACATTTTATTGCAATATATGGACAATCAATTCCTGTTTTGTTTAAATGGTAAGACATTTTAGTATCTTAAGGCACAAAATGTTTCAATGCCCTTAATATATTGATAATGGGTTGAGTGTATATATGAGGAGCACACCAGTTTAGCAACTTGCCTGGGTGCTGGTGACATAGTACCGCACTCAATGGGAATATTTATGAAAAAATCAAGATTTATTGAAAAAAATCCGACATTTCAAACACCAACTGTGCTCTTTCTCAAGGATAACAAACCAAAATTACCATCATAATCTTAAAGTGGTAAAAATATACTGTAATCCAACCAATGGGAGTTTTCCATTTGGAGAGAAAATCCTCATACCACCAGGATCACAGGATGCCCAGATGGACAGGAAGCATGGTTGAATCAGCCAAATTGCCTCACCAAATCTGGGCAGGTGTATCCAGCTTTAGAGTTCCACAACCTCCAAAACGTAATGCTTGTTTTTCTTTTTGTAAATTATTTTGGTTTCAACAGATGTAGAAGCAATAACAGCTGCATAGGTCTGCTAAGTGAAGACTGAATTTGAAGGATCTATTATGCAAACTAAAACAGGGTCAGTTTTGGGCAGCTGGAGGTAAATGACTGCAGTTGGTAACTATTATAACATTTCCAGGAGCACTTCAGCAAATATCTTAATTTTTTGGTTTTACCAACAGATACATATTAGTTATGTCTTACTTTGATTACAAACCAAACTGTAATTATTAAAAATGGGCACCTGGAATATTACAGAGGTTTAATAAGCAGCATACAATATATTATGACCTCTTCTTGAGAGAATCTCATAAATGCCTAAATTACATTTATCTGTGGAAATGATTTTCTGTATTGGCAGACATATAACAGGAGGAAAACTAGATTAATTAAAGCAATGGAGGATTTAATAAATGAGGAAAGACTTGACAAATTTGATTAGTCTGCCTTTGCAAAGGGGCGCCAGAGTGAACATGCCAAAAAATATGAAAGGGGGGAGAAAAGCAAAAGAAGGGGTTCTCTTTTAAAGTGAACCTGTCACCCAGACACAAAAATCTGTATAATAAAAGTGCTTTTCAAATTAAACATGAAATCCAATTTCTATTTTTTTATTAAAGCATGCATAGCTATTGTAAGCTCATTTAAAAATCTCAGCTGTCTATCAAATATTGTCTGCCCCTCCTTATGCTTTAGGTATAGAGGCAAGGCAGACAATTACTTTCACTTTCCATTCAGCACTTCCTAGATGTCACTGCTCTCCATACATTTCCCCTTGTTCTCTTCACCGGTTAATAAGGTCCCGCATTCTGGTGCAAGATTCTGAGATGATACAACGCTTTCCTTAATAATAATATAATTATGAATTCCTAGACTGAAGGAAACAATATTCAAATAATTTATATTGTGTAATTAAAGTTCATTTTACTTGACTAATGTGATAAAATAGGATTTTGAATACTTTTTTTGGGTGACGGGTCCCCTTTAATATAGTGGTACAGGTGACAAGTGGACATTCACAGATATTGGATCTAAGATCATGTGTAATAGATTTTAGAATAAGTCCAATTTTAGGAACTTAATTAAAAATAAGTATGCCCAGTCTGTATACCCAATGGGTTTACTTGGCCAGCAAGGAATATGCAAGCATGGAATGCAGTGCTATAACTAGAGGTTACTAGGCCCAGAAACAGGCTTTGGGAAAATGACCATAAGTCACAATGGGTCCTTGACATTCCTAGACTTCAGTGAAAAATCACCCAAATAACGGTGTTATGCTACATCATACAAATGATTTTTGGAAGGAATGCAGAAAGTATTACTAACCTGCACTATCAGCAGTTGACATTTAATGATGCTTCAGGACACACAGGCAATAAGGACGGTGTGATGCCAGAATGCTGACTACATAACAGGACAGCCCCCCCCCCTTTGTGTGGTCTGCAGTAAAAGGTATTATTGGTAAGAATAATATTAGACATCATGCATAGTTGGCCAAACTTCATATCAGCATTGCCCAACCTGCAGCCATTTTAACAAGACCTAAAAGACAATTGCAGAAATTTAGATGTCATTGAGGAGGTTTATCAAAATCTGAATTCATTTTTTAAAATAAAAAAGTCTGACCAAATTAGAATCCACAATTTGACCTTATTTATTATTTAACCCTTTTAGTGCCACCCCACGTAGAATCTACGTTCTGTGGGAATGACACTTGAAATGCCACAGAACGTATATTCTACATTCTGCAGCATTTCAGGGTTAGGGAACTGAGGAGCAGCTTTTCAAGCCGCTTGCTCCGTTCCTTTTCGTTCCCCAGCACCCAGGCAACGAGCAGGGGCTGGGAACGAGTGGCCCCTGAGGCGCGATCGCCCAGGGGCCCCAAGGCAGCAGCAGGCACGTGCAATATATGTGCCCTGCTGCTGCCTGCACTTTCAGAACGGAGGAGCGACTTGTAAAGTCACTCGCTCTGTTCTTAGTGCTATCCTCGGGTTCCCCAGCCCCTAGGCAATGAGCCTAGGTGAAGAACAAGGGGCCCCTGGGTCGCGATCGCCCAGGGGCCCCTAGGCAGCAGCAAGCACGTGAAATCTATGTGCTCTGCTGCTGCCTGCACTCTGTGAACAGAGGAGCGGCTTGTAAAGCTGCTCGCTCTGTTCAGACTCATTCCCCAGCCCCCAGGCAACAAGCCTAGACAGGGAATGAGTGGCCCCTGAGGCTCTATAGCCCAGGGGCCCCAAAGGCAGCAGCAGCACGTGCAATGGACGTGCTATGCTGCTGCCTGCACTTCCTGGCCGCTAAGCTCCGTCCCTTTTACCGGATCATCAGAAGAGGACGGTGCCATCTCTGCCTGCAGCTCTCCTGGACGATCTGGACCCTACTACACCCAGGTTAGTGCCCATCCACACACACAAACACACAATTATTTTCCCATTACACACTTACATTCACACTTACACACAATCACATACATTTTTGGGGGATCAGGGGGTCACACACATTCACAGCACCCCCACACGCTTGCACACGCACACAACATGCAATTGGTCAGTTGCACACACACATACACACTTACACTATGTTGTGTCTTTGTTTTTTTGTTTTTATTGCATCGTCTGTTTTTTTTTGCCTGAAAAAACTGTTTTATTGCCATTGCGAATAGCGTATTCGCTAATTGCACTGCGCAATACCTTTTGTATGTTATTTTGGTGATTTTTGTGCATTTTTAGCCATTTTATTGCATGTTTAGGCATTTTATTACATTTTCAGCTTTGCGAAGGTGTTGTTCCCCTATTTCTGTCTGTAAAACCTATTTGGCCATGCTAAAATATTCAACCATTGATTCTGACTGCTGATTACAGTAGGCGGGGAAAAAAAGGCATTGATTTTTGCGGTTTTGTTGGATTTTAGTGATTTTATACCATTTCGCTTTGTTCTTTGTTACTTCATTTTGACCATGAAAATTTTGTCTGCTATATAACCATTTGGAGGTCTCTGTGTGCAAAATAGTTTGGTAAATCTTTTCATATCAGGCATCAAACTGTTCAGTACACCCCTGGCGTTCTTATTTAGGATGACTTTTGCTGGTACGTTACAAAATGTGGGGTATATAATGGGGTAAAATGCTTGCTTTGTGACTATTTTCAGAAATTCCATAAAAACTGTTATGTTTAGCATTGCTTTGCGGTTTGGTAGTTTGCAGTAGAAAGATGCAATTACCTGCTTTAGATTCGTCTGAATGTGTACTTTCGGAAAATATATGGTTTTCTAGGGTCTCCATACTGTTAGGGGGTCTTATGGTGCATAATGCACATACCAGGTGCTTGTATTGTAGCAGTCAGAGTGTCATACGTGAAAATTCATATGTACTATTTTCATTTGGGTGTCTCTGTGTGCTGCCACAGCAGTAGTTTTGTCTGTATTCCATACATAATTATTCTTTAAGCGCTGTCAATTTTTCATATGTAATGATTTCTTATAAGTATGTGTATTGAGCATCTAGGGTACCCCCCTGCTGGTTGTTTCTAGCACTGCGGCCTGGCAGATGTTTATTATCCATTCTGAAATTCTCCCTGTCACATTTGATGACATCACTTCCTGGTGCAGAGAGGAAGCTGTCATTTCTGTAGTAACAGCCACAATTCACTACACTCTGTAAAATCCTCACCCATCCTTGTTTCCAAGCAGGCCTATCCAAGCATTGTTGGTAAGCTTGCATTTTGCCTTAATGCCTGTTCATTATACTATGTGTATTTTACTGCTATGTGCATCCTGGTTGTAGTTTTTAACCCAGTGTTTCCCTCTCAGCAGTAACCTGTGTTAGGCCTCATTAGGACTGTATAACACGTATCAGATGTTTATATATGTTTTATTGCATTTCATCTGTATCTCATGTATCCAGAATGTATTCTGATACCTCTATATTGTTTGTATCTACAGTTTTACCTTCTTTTGATCATCAGCATTAAACAAGTTCCAAAACTTATAGTGTGGTGATTGAAGGGCGAGTAAACTGCCTGTTGATTCACTTCTCACAGTGATGGGGACAGGACAGTAGAACAATGTTGGACATAGGCTGTGTTTTATCTAGAAGCTACACCACCATCAAGCAATGCAGCGTAGCCACAGCGTCCACCACAGTATCCACCACAGCGTGACTGAAGGTACTAACACATGTAGTCACACATCTAGCAACACAAAGATGTCTGAACGCACATTCAAGACCAGATCTAGGGTGTCATGCTCATCTAGACATTCATATAGATCCCATGCTTCTGAGACAGCAGCACTGGCCAGAGCTGAAGCAGAGGCCATCAGAGCACAAATAGCTTTTGCTGAACAAGAAGCAGAGATAAAGAAAGAAAGGGCATGTTTAGAAGCCTCACTGGAAGTGCTGAGCTTGAAAAAATCAGCAGCAGCTGCAGCTGCAAAAGCAGAAGTGTTAGAGGCTGCAATAGAGACTGACTGCAACATTAGTGACAAACCAGACATCCAGTTTGATATAAAGCCTGAAACTGTTATGCAGCGAACTGAGGAATATATACAAAAACATTCCCAAACGCTCAGCCATTCTGATCCAGCCCTAGAAGCAGTAGACATGCATCCATGCAGTGACCACAAACTGTCACAGTTGCCTACCAGCATAGAAAATCCTGTTACCAGCAACCAGCGACATGATACTTTACACTACCGAGTAGATTCTCCAGACCATCATAGTTATCCCCTGTCTCTACAAAGGGAAGGAGCTTACACCCATCCACCAGACACCAGAACTATACCTTGCACCAGCCGTCACTCAGACATACCAGCCCACAACCAAAACATGTCAGATCTGGTAAGATTTATGGCTAGGCAAGAGATTATCACTAAAGGACTTGTGCAATTTGATGATCTCCCAGAGAATTATAGGGCCTGGCGGGCTTCATTTAGAAATGCTGTAACAGATCTAAATCTTTCATATAAGGAAGAAATAGACCTTCTGGTAAGATGGCTGGGCTCTGAGTCGGGTAAACAAGTAAAACGCATACAAGCTGTGTACGTGAATGACTCCAGAAAGGGTCTGCAGATGGCGTGGCAGAGACTTGATGAGTGCTATGGGGCCCCCGAGATCATAGAGGAGTCACTGTGGAAAAGAATAGATGGCCTTGGAAAAATCTCCAACAAAGATCCTAAGAGGCTCAGAGAGTTAGGAGACCTGCTGATGGAACTCCAAGCCGCAAAGGACGAAGGTGACTTCCCAGGCTTAGCCATTCTTGACACAGCCCGAGGTATAAACAGCATTGTGCAAAAAACTGCCATTTTCCTTGCAAGAGAGGTGGATCACGCAGGGTTCTAATTATAAAGAGCTGCATCATGTACATTTTCCACCATTCTCTTTCTTTGTGAACTTCGTCACCCAACAAGCAAAGAGGCGTAATGACCCAGGGTTTATTCTGGCTCCTCAAAGCTCTGACGGCCAGAGACTAGAGAGAAACCAACACAAGTATGCCACTCAAAGAACTCCCGTTTTAGTGCGCAAGACTGACATCTCTTCAGCTACACCATCACAGAAGGAGCCCATCGACCCCAAGATGGCAGATCTTACCCAAGGTTGTCCCATACATCACAAGCCCCATTCTCTGCTTAAATGCCGTGGCTTCAGGGCAAAACCTTTGGAGGAAAGAAAGACTTTCCTGAAGCAAAATAACATTTGTTATCATTGTTGTGCTTCTACTACACATATGGCAAAGGACTGCGGCAAGACAGTCAGCTGCTCGGAATGCAATAGCGATAGACATGTGTCCGCCCTGCATCCTGGCCCTGCCCCATGGTCTGTGAAAACTCCAGCTGAGGGAGAGCATGGCGGGGAGGGACAGGAAATCAGGACAGCAGCAGTGACAACCCTGTGTACCAAAGTTTGTGGAAGAAACCATAGGGGCCAGTCATGCTCAAAAATCTGCTTGGTCAGTGTCTTTCCTACTGGACATAGGGAAAGAGCAATCAAACTGTATGCAATCTTAGATGATCAAAGCAATAGATCGTTGGTCAGATCAGAGTTTTTTGAGCTTTTTGGGTCAAAGGGCCACCAATTCCCCTATTCTCTCAGAACCTGTGCAGGAGTCATTAACACCACTGGGAGAAGGGCACATGGTTTTCACTTAGAATTCCTAGATGGACAAGTGACTATCCCCCTACCCACACTCATAGAGTGTAACGAAATCCCAGATGACCGGACAGAGATTCCAACCCCTGAGGCTGCACTTCATCATAAGCATCTGAGACCGTTAGTCAGTCAGATACCCAAGCTTGATCCTAATGCTCCCATTCTCATGTTGCTAGGCAGAGACATCATTAGGATCCACAAAGTAAGAGACCAGATCAATGGGCCACATGACTCCCCTTATGCCCAAAGACTAGACTTGGGGTGGGTAATAGTAGGCAATGTATGTCTAAGTGGCGTCCAAAGGCCAGACTTGGTGCATAACCACTACACCAACACCTTAGATGATGGACAGAAATCCTATTTTACACCCTGCCTGCCCAAACTACTTCACTGCAAAAGAAAGCTTCAATCTGAATACACCTCTGACCCTGCAAGACTCATCAGTCCAGAACTCGTCTTACATAGAAGACCCTCTAGGACACAGAGCCTTTGAAAGAACAAAAGAGGATGACAAAATAGCTCCTTTCCTCATTGAACTTGTAATGAAGGTAATGAAGGGAAACTTCTATAGGGACAAAAATAACAGCTGGGTTGCTCCACTGCATTTTAAACCGCAAAGACAGCGCCTACCATATAACAAGACCCAGATTTTGCACCGTCACAGGTCTCTACAAAAGTCCTTTAGGCTGAAGCCTGACATGAAAAAACATTTCTTTGCATTCATGGAAAAAGTGATCCAGAGTCTGGCCAAGGTCTTTTGGGACAGATGGCGTAAACAATATCTGTCTACTCTGCAAGTACGAAAGAAGTGGCAAGCAGACAGGCCTAATATCCAGCCAGGTGCCATTGTGCTTCTCAAGAATAACCAAGCCAAGCAGATCGAGTGGCCTATGGGTCGTGTGACAAAGACCTTCCCTGACAAGGACTGTAGGGTCCGTAAGGTAGAGGTAAAACTTACAAAAGAAGGAAGTTCAGGTTTGTTCATTAGACCACTTACAGAACTCGTCTTACTTTTACCTCCTGAGGAGTGACATTAAAGTTTAAATTAAAATCTGGTATCTCTTAAGATACCAGGCGGGGAGTGTGCTGCCACAGCAGTAGCTTTGTCTGTATTCCATACATAATTATTCTTTAAGCGCTGTCAATTTTTCATATGTAATGATTTCTTATAAGTATGTGTATTGAGCATCTAGGGTACCCCCTGCTGGTTGTTTCTAGCACTGCGGCCTGGCAGATGTTTATTATCCATTCTGAAATTCTCCCTGTCACATTTGATGACATCACTTCCTGGTGCAGAGAGGAAGCTGTCATTTCTGTAGTAACAGCCACAATTCACTACACTCTGTAAAATCCTCACCCATCCTTGTTTCCAAGCAGGCCTATCCAAGCATCGTTGGTAAGCTTGCATTTTGCCTTAATGCCTGTTCATTATACTATGTGTATTTTACTGCTATGTGCATCCTGGTTGTAGTTTTTAACCCAGTGTTTCCCTCTCAGCAGTAACCTGTGTTAGGCCTCATTAGGACTGTATAACACGTATCAGATGTTTATATATGTTTTATTGCATTTCATCTGTATCTCATGTATCCAGAATGTATTCTGATACCTCTATATTGTTTGTATCTACAGTTTTACCTTCTTTTGATCATCAGCATTAAACAAGTTCCAAAACTTATACAGTGTGGTGATTGAAGGGCGAGTAAACTGCCTGTTGATTCACTTCTCACAGTGATGGGGACAGGACACTCTGTATGCCACCTAGTTTGGTAAATCTTTTCATATCAGGCATCAAACTGTTCAGTACAGCCCTGGCGTTCATATTTAGGATGACTTTTGCTGGTACGTTGCAAAATGTGGGGTATATAATGGGGTAAAATGCAAGCTTTGTGACTATTTTCAGAAATTTCATAAAAAGCGTTATGTTTAGCATTGCTTTGCGGTTTGGTAGTTTGCAGTAGAAAAATGTAATTACCTGCTTTAGATTCGTCTCAATGTGTACTTTCAGAAACTATATAGTTTTCTAGGGTCTCCATACTGTTAGGGGGTCTTATGGTGCATAATGCACATACCAGGTGCTTGTATTGTAGCAGTCAGAGCATCATACGTGAAAATTCATTTGTACTATTTTCATTTTGGTGTCTCTGTATGCCATATTTGGTAAATCTTTTCATATCAGGCATCAAACTGTTCAGTACAGCCCTGGCGTTCATATTTAGGATGACTTTTGCTGGTACGTTGCAAAATGTGGGGTATATAATGGGGTAAAATGCTTGCTTTGTGACTATTTTCAGAAATTTCATAACAAGCGTTATGTTTAGCATTGCTTTGCTGTTTGATAGTTTGCAGTAGAAAGATGTCCTTACCTGCTTTAGATTTGTCAGACTGTGTACTTTCAAAAATATATGGTTTTCTAGGGTCTCCATATTGTTAGGGGCTCTCATTGGGTGCTTATGTTGTAGTAGCTAGAGTGTCATACGTGAAAATTCATATCCCCTATGTGGATTTGGGGGTCTCTGTATGCCACATAGTTTGGTAAATCTATGTTTATTGGGTATCAAACTGTTTAGTAGACCCCCGGCATTCATATTTAGGATGCTTTTTCTGGTAATGATACATGGACGATACAATGCTGGAAAGTTTAAGCTTTGAGGCAATTTTCAGGTATTTCACCAAAACTGCCATTTTTGGGAAAGCCTTGCGACTCAGTAGTTTGGAGCAGAAAGGCATGGGTACCCATTTTAGATTTGGTAGAATGTGTAATTTCAAAAAATATATGGTTTTGGGGGGTAAACGTATATTTCTGTGTTTTTACCCCACAAAAAATGCAGTAAATGTGTTGATTTTTCATTATCTGAAGTTACCCACAGGACTATTTGTATGTGCTAACTTCATTTTGGGGCCTCTAAATGCCAGATACTTTGGTAAACCTATGAACAATGGGCACCAAACTGTTTGGAGGAACCCTGGCAATCATATTTAGAGGGCTTTTTCTTGGCACCTAACGATACATGGGTGATATGGTGCTGGGAAGTTGAAGGTTTGAGGCAATTTTCAGATATTTCACCAAAACCGACAATTTTGGGAAAGCCTTGCAACTCAGTAGTATGGAGCAGAAAGGCGTGGGTACCCATTTTAGATTCGGTAGAATGTGTCCTTTCCAAAAATATATGGTTTTGGGGGGCAAACCTATATTTCTGTGTTTTTACACCACAAAAAATGCAGTCAATGTGTTGATTTTTCATTAGCTGAAGTTACCCACAGGACTATTTGTATGTGCTAACTTCATTTTGGGGCCTCTAAATGCCAGATACTTTGGTAAACCTATGAACAATGGGCACCAAACTGTTTGGAGGAACCCTGGCAATCATATTTAGGGTGCTTTTTATTGGTACGTAATGATATATGGGTGATATGGTGCTGGGAAGATGAAGCTTTGAGGCAATTTTTAGATATTTCACCAAAACTGACAATTTTGGGAAAGCCTTGCGACTCAGTAGTTTGGAGCAGAAAGGCATGGGTACCCATTTTAGATTCGGTAGAATGTGTCCTTTCCAAAAATATATGGTTTTGGGGGGGTAAACCTATATTTCTGTGTTTTTACCCCACAAAATTGCAGTCAATGTATTGATTTTTCATTATCTGAAGTTACCCACAGGACTATTTGTATGTGCTAACTTCATTTTGGGGCCTCTAAATGCCAGATGCTTTGTTAACCTATGAACAATGGAGGAATCCCGGCAATCATATTTAGGGTGCTTTTTCTTGGTACCTAATGATACATGGGTGATATGGTGCTGGGAAGTTGAAGGTTTGAGGCAATTTTCAGATATTTCACCAAAACCGACAATTTTGGGAAAGCCTTGCGACTCAGTAGTTTGGAGCAGAAAGGTATGGGTACCCATTTTAGATTCGGTAGAATGTGTCCTTTCCAAAAATATATGGTTTTGGGGGGTAAACCTATATTTCTGTGTTTTTATCCCACAAAAAATGCAGTCAATGTGTTGATTTTTCATTAGCTGATATATTATTCAAATTGCAGTTGAGTGATTGCTCACCAAAGTTAATCACATCTCAAAGGAGATAATTAACTGATTAAAATACAACTGTCACTTAAATTAAAGTGCACTTAAATATGGAGTGTGAGGATTGTCTGAACAGAAACCAGGTCTGGGGATACTGAGCAAAGTACCCCATCTATTGCCCACTGGTCAGCAAATTCTTTCAATCGACCAGTAAACACTGCTTGGGTGTACTCTGCTCGGATGCGGGAACACACCAGCACTCGGAACAAGACCTCTGCTGGCAGAGGATTCCCACCTTCCAAACATTGCTTTCTAGATCTATGGATGACTAATTTAGCTAAAGCCAGGAGCAAGTTGGAGAGAAGGTCTTTCTCTTTCTTGTCCCGGGATACTGGGCGTCCAAAAATATAAACATGAGGGGAAAAGTGTAACCAGAACTGCAGGTAAAGCTTCCTCAAAAGAGCCAATAGAGGTTGCAGTCTGGCACACATAAAATAAGCATGAAACACAGACTCTCCTTTGCCGCAGAATGGACAAGCAGCTGGGGAGTCTGTAAAACGAGCTAAATACTCTCCCGTGCTCAATGCACCATGCAGCACTTTCCAACTCAAGTCTCCAGTGGGTCTAGGCACCAAACTGGAATAAAGAGCTCACCACTGAGGTCTTTCACCATCATTAAGCACACGTCTCCAGATGGTATAATAGCTGGAGATGAGGGCAAGGAAGTGTACAGTGTGAAGCAGAGTACAACAGCTTTCTTGTTATATCAAGAAAGCGTGTCAATGGAAAATTCTCCAACTGGCTCAAGTTGGGGGAAGGAGGTGCTTGGGGGGATTGACGGGGTTTAGGTGCTATTATTATGTCTGGAGGTGAGGAGTTCCAAGGTGGACGTGGCTCTCCAGCATGTAAAACCCCATCAATGAAGGTGTGAGAATCAGGAGAGATTGTGTCCTTGATTTACTTGAGCAGACGGTGTGGAACCCTAGTGGTGAGGAATCCCATGCGTTGCATAACTGCTTGAGAGTCCACCCAATCTGATTTCTCAAAATCCAGGAGATCTTCAACTCTGGTTAACCAAGCCTGGCAAAGGCGACGGCGGATGCTGATGGATTCTAACATCCTAGTCTTAAAAGATGGATTGTAAAGTAGGGGCTCCTTTAGAATGACTTCCCCTTCAATGGCTCCTTGTCTTAACATGGATACCATGCTCCAGGTCTTTAGCGTGTCTTGGTAGTAAGCCGGCAGGGTTGAAAGGTTTCTTAGGAAACCCTCAGGTTCAATGATAAACAATTGCCGGTCATATCCCATATTTCGTATCTGGCGATAAAAACTCGATGCTAGAGTACACCACTGTGGAGAAGGATCTGCATACAAGTATCTCTGTATTTGCTGGAGACAGAAGGTATGCACTTGAGAACGTATACACACGACTCCCTGCCCTCCCTCTTTCAATGGGAGGCCTGCAGAAACCCAATGCTTTCCTATCCAGAGAAAGTCCAGTAACCTTCTCTGGATCTTAGCAATGAATTCTTGGGCTGGGCTAAGACTTATCAGCCGGTACCAGATCTGAGAGGCCACCAGCTGATTAATCACCAAAGCTCTACCCCTCATAGAAAGTACTTTAGCAAAACCCTTCCACTTTCCAAGGCGGATTAGTACACGCTCCTCAAGTTCAATGAAATTCTGTGAGACAGGATACTCCTCA
Organism: Xenopus laevis; assembly: GCF_017654675.1. NCBI lineage: Eukaryota > Metazoa > Chordata > Amphibia > Anura > Pipidae > Xenopus > Xenopus laevis. The sequence continues at coordinate 47,498,842 of NC_054386.1, forward strand.
GCTGATAGGTAGACGCCTAAATATTTAATGATATTACTCTCCCACGAGATGTCACGAAAAGCAGGAGGCAGGAAATCTACCTGTAGAGAACCCTCCAGAAGACCTGAGCTCTTGGACCGGTTGATCCGGGCAGATGAGGCAGCAGCATAGACTTCTTGACACTTTTGTGCCCGCTCAAGATCAACTAGGTCCTGGGCCACAAGAATTACATCATCAGCGTAGGCTGAGAGAACCACCCTCATGTCGGGTTCTTTGAGCACCAGTCCCGTGAGCCTTTTCCTTAAGAGACACAGGAAGGGCTCAATGGCCAGCGAGTACAGTTGTCCCGACAAGGGGCATCCTTGCCGAACTCCTCATCCAAAGGCCAGAGGTGCAGTCAGAGTCAGAGATTTTAACTAAACACTCTGCAGAGGCATACATTGTTTTCAGGTAGCCCACAAACTGTGGGCCAAAGCTATAGGCTTGCAGAGTGCCTATAAGATATTGGTGATCCACCCTGTCAAATGCCTTCTCTTGATCCAGAGAGAGAAAAGCAAGAGATAGACCAGTCCTTCTCGCAAAATGTAGTAAGTCTCGGATTAAAAATACATTATCAAAAATTTTCCGACCAGGGACTGTATAGGACTGGTCAGGATGAATCACCTCTGCCAGCACAGATTTGAGCCTGAGTGAGATAGCTTTGGCCACGATCTTATAGTCTGTGCTGAGCAGTGAGACTGGTCTCCAGTTCTTAATAAGACGGAGATCCCCCTTCTTAGGAAGTAGTGATAACACTGCTCGATGACACGAAAGTGGCCTCAGTTAGGACCCTATGGAAATCAGGGCCCAGAGTATCCCAGAAGAACTGGAAGAACTCTATGGTCAGTCCGTCAAGCCCAGGAGATTTATTGTGGGGCATTAAACGGAGTGCTTGAGAGAGTTCATCTAGAGTGATTGGTGTTTCCAACCTCTCTTTTCTCCTCTCACTGACCACTGGAAGCCCATCCCATAGTTCCTCACTGGTATCTGGAGAGATGGGATCTGGAGAAAAAAGGTTTTGATAGAAGGACCGGGCTCTGTCCCGGATAGCCTCCAGATCCTCAAGGGGGGGTTCCATCCTCCGCAAAAAGGCATGTGATTTGTTTTTGATTCCCCTTCTTCTTCTCCAGAGCATAGAAGAATCGCGAACCACGATCCATATCACAAAGTAACTACATCCTGCTTCGCACAAAGGCACCACGAGCCTGTTGTTGTTCCATGTTACGCAGCGCTTCTTTCCTTTCTAGGTATTCACACTGAAGGGCTTGGTCTTCAGAGCCTGATAGCCTTTGCTCAAGATCAAGCACCTCCCCATTCAGTGCCTCAATCTCTGCATTGCGCTGCCTGCTCACACTTTTGGTATACTCTTGACACAAGGTGAACCTTGCCTACATCCCACCACTGGTTCAATGTGGCAAATTCATCCTGAAAGGCCCTCCAGCCTCTCCATGTATCCCGGACTGATTTTGCAAAACCCTCATCTTCTAATAAACTGTTGTTAAAGTGCCAGTAAGCAGCTTTTGGCAGAGATGGTGCGATTGACATTCTCAGGGATACACAATTGTGGTCTGAGAATGGTGCCAATCTAATGGTGCTCAACTGGGCTCGTGACATGAGATGGCTCGATATATATATCCTATCAATCCGGGATTGAGAAACATGACCATCTCTCACCCTGACATAGGTAAAGGCAATCGTCTCTGGGTTCTGTTGTCTCCAGACATCAACCAAGGAGAAATGAGCAATTAGTTCTGGCAAAACTGACTCAGAGGAGTCCCTTTTTTTGGGTACATTGCGATCTCGAGCATTAAGGGTGTACTTAAAATCACCCCCTTTAATCAAGGCTTCGTCAGAGTCAATTGTCTCCATGTAGGCTGACAAATTTTCAAAGAACCGTGCCCTCTCTGGTCCGGTAGTAGGAGCATATACATTCATTAGATTATATGTTCTACCTGACTCCCGGACCCGAAGATGCAATAGACGGCCAGGGATGACAGAGGTAGCACTCAGGACCTCTGGCTGGAAGGAATCTAAGAAAAGGGTCAACACCCCACATGATGTCCAAGTGAGGTGATTAAAAAAGACTCTTCCCTTCCACTCCAGATTCCAGCTTGCTTCAAGCTCTGGAGTGGTGTGGGTCTCTTGGAGGAAACTCACAGAGTACCCTCCTTGACGAAGAAAGGAGAGTACCTGAAACATTCGGAAAGGATTCCGACAGCCATTAGTATTAAGTGTGCTTATACTCAAGGCCATTACTGAGTCTTAGGAAGTGTTTTAACCTTCATCAAGGTCTGATGAGATAAACATTTTTTGTGAAACTTCATTATACGGAGATATTCCGCTGTTCCATAGTTCTTGGCCTCTTTTATGACCTTAATGTACTGTCTCACAGAATTGATAACTAAAGGCAAATTATGCCACTTCTCTAGAGCCATGTGCAGCTTCTTCTCTAATTTAACACCAAGGGTGCTCTCAAGAAACTTTTTGAGTTCCTCAGCAGGGATGATTGGGGTAGAAGGATTTGCCACTCCTATGTCAACCTCCTCTTCGATGTTCCCCTCATCCATGAGCTCTTCCTGGCTAAGGGATTGATAATCTCCCCTCTCCACTAGAGCTTTGAGAATCTCTCCACAAGTTGTTACAGGAAAAGTATCAGAATCACTTTTCTGGAGACACTGCAATGGCTCAGGTCTTCCTTCAACTTCACTTGAAACACATTTGGAAGTGTTTGACACAGGAGCAACAGAACTAATTAGCTCCCCAGCAACAGGTAGAGCTTTGGAGGCTCAATGGTTAGCCTCTGCCCTCTCCACCACCTCCTGTGCTTTCTGGATGGCAACAACATTTGGGTCAGTTGAAGACAAGGGAGGAGAGATTTTAGCATGAACAGTAGAGGTTGTCTGGCTACCCTCCTCCGTATTTACAACTCCACCCTCACCATCCTTCCCAGAAGTTTTATCTGCAGGGTCCTGTACGGTGTTAGCCCAATATTCTCCCCCTCCTGGAGTGAAATACCCTGAGGCACTAAAAACTGAGGCTGGTTGCAGTTCCCAAATCTCAGCACTTCAGGAACACTGACTGCCCACTCTGCAGGAGTCTCATTAGGTGTCTCTTTACACTCCAAGGGAAGATCTTCCAAATGATTTTGAGGCAGATACTGCACCCCTGACTCTGTGGGGAGACCAACACTGCCATGTTCAAGGCCATGCAGACCATTAACCTCATTATTCCCCACCTGGTCTGGAGGCAAGAGTGCATGGTCTGACACCGTTTGATCGTGACCAACAGTTGGGCCAGACAATGTCACCACATGAGGAGCAGAAGTTTTTCTGCCCTTTTTACCCTTGGATTGGGGTGCTCCATCATTCACTACTGATGCCCATTCCTCAGGTGCCAGCCAGTTTGATTTAAATTTCCTCTTTTTCTTGGCATCTGAAGAGAAAAGGCTACTATCTGCCCCAACCCCAACAGGTGTTGCAATCATGGGTACCCCCACACCCTCAGGGGTGCCCATAACAGGGGTACACTTTTTTGTGGTAGGAACAACTGTGACCCTGGGGGAAGCTTTGACATGTTTTCCCCCCTTTTCTTTTGCCGCAATTGTAAGACATGCTGCAGCCTTAGATGTCTTCAGTGAAGAAGGAGGAGGTTTGGATGTTGTAGAGGTGGGTTGTGTAACAGGCACCTTGAGGTTCTTTAGTGAAGGAGACATCCCCTTTGAGGACCCTGCTGAAATAGTCCCAGCAGGATAAGATGTTTTATTTGAGGCACTGGGAGCAGGAACAGGGGCTGTGGTCTTAATTTGCCCTTTGGGGCAACTCTGGCGAGTGTGCCTCAGGTTCTTGCAAAGGAATCACCTCACTTCCTCTGTGCTGTAAAAATTTATACAGCACCCCTTCAAATGGAACCCCTAAAGACCCCTCAATAGTGTCTTGCCCCAGAGGTAAAAGTAGTTGCACCTGCCTTTTAAAGGAAAGCACGTGCCTTAGTCTGCTCTCCTTACATCCCAGGGGAATTCTAGACATATTTGATTTTAACTCCCCAAGGGCTTGCAGGTGGGGGTACAATAAGTGGTCTTGCAGGAAGGGGGCACATTAGATAAAACCACCCTTATGCCCAATCCTTCTAGGGGTTCTACAGGGACATAACTCCCTCCCACTGTGATACCCCTCTGTACCAGAGCATGCACTGCAGTTAGCGTACGGGCAAAGATTATGGCTTTCCCATACATTTTACTTGCTGCCACTACTGCAGAGTGGCCCACCACTTCAGCTGCAGCCTTTATGTAAGCCTCTATGCCATGAGTGCTTGACATTAGGCATCTGACCCCATGCTTCCTTGTAAGCTTCTCTACCCCAGCAGTTACTTGTCTTGGGTTGCTGCCAATAGCTACCGCGTGTGCAAATGTTTTAGCAGGGGTCACATTGGCTGCAGCAGCAGAAGTAGAGGCAATGGGGCTTTTTGACATGGGCTCTGACTGGTGTTTCCTTGCAGAGCTACAGCTGGGTTTTTCTGGTCCTTTTGCTTTAGAACCCAGAGATGTTTTTTTATAACTTTCCTTTTTATTCCCTCCCATTATTTTACAAAACACCACACAAAAGAAAACTTTATACTATTGATCAACAAAAAAGTAAGTTTTAAAGTTGAGAAGCTGTGGCAGGGAGAGGGTCAATGTGAGCAGGTGCCTGGGAGCTGCACTGCTGCTGCTGGAAAAGATTTTATATTTATACTTATATTAAATCCTTCTCCCTTTAGCTTTCTCTCCTCACAGAACTGAGTGCAAAATCAAAATCCCCACTCAATCTGTACAACAAGTAAACAATTTGTGCTGAAACAACAGAAAAATGCAAATTAAACTGACACCCAGGTGTGGGGGAGGGGTAGGGGATCTAACAGTGAGTTTGTAGCCCAGAGAAAGTAATGGGAACTGGGCTAGGGATCACTCACCTTCAGGGTCAAAAGAAAAATCGATTTTTAGCAAAGAAAATCAACTTAAAACTTCCCAAATTTTACACACCAAGTGGACAACACATTCACACACCAAGTGAAAACAAAAAAATCCTGTCTCAAACAGGGATTTGAATGCTTAATTCAGCACCAAACAGAGAGCTTTCTCCTGTGTGTTGGTTTTTCATTAGCTGAAGTTACCCACAGGACTATTTGTATGTGCTAACTTCATTTTGGGGCCTCTAAATGCCAGATGCTTTTGTAAACCTATGAACAATGGGCACCAAACTGTTTGAAGGAACCCTGGCAATCATATTTAGGTTGCTTTTTCTTGGTACCTAATGATACATGGGTGATATGGTGCTGGGAAGTTGAAGGTTTGAGGCAATTTTCAGATATTTCACCAAAACTGACAATTTTGGGAAAGCCTTGCGACTCAGTAGTTTGGAGCAAAAAGGCATGGGTACCCATTTTAGATTCGGTAGAATGTGTCCTTTCCAAAAATATATGGTTTTGGGGGGTAAACCTATTTTTCTGTGTTTTTACCCCACAAAAAATGCAGTCAATGTGTTAATTTTTCAGTAGCTGAAGTAAAGTCCTGGACAATTTGAATGTGCTAACTTCATATTGGGGTCTCTAAATGCCAGGTACTTTGGTAAACCTATGCACAATGGGGATCAAACTGTTCAGTGGACCCCTGGCAATCATATTCAGGGTGCTTTTTCTTGGTATCTAATATAGTGTGTGATATGCGGAGCAGCAAAATAAAACCTTTGAAGTGATTTTTCTAAATTTTGATACATTTTTATAAAAACCGCTAAGTTCAGACAAGCTTTGATGTTTGGTAGTTGGGAGTAGAGAGACATAGTTACCCATTTTGGAATCCGCAGAATGTGTACTTTCTAAAAAATATATGGTTTTCTGGGGTAAACCTACAGTTTCAGGATTTTGTGGCCTTGGAATCTAAAGTATGCCGTTTTCTGCCTTCTGCTTTCAAAATTCGGTAATATACTGCCGGGAGTTTTTGCTGTACAGATGTCCTAAATCTGGCTAAAATTATACATATCTGGTATTGGCACATTCAAGAAACACGAGGCTTTCCAAATCAGTTGGATTTTCATGCGTAAAATGAAATATTTTTCTGGTATAAATGCATATATTGTGAAAAATAGGATTTTTTCATTTTTTTTGTATTTAGAGCTATAAATCTTTTTGCAGAGGTGGAAATACATGACAACTCAGGCAGATTTAGAAAGCTCAGTTTCTCCATAAAAAAACAATGTATAGTTTTCCTAGGTAAACTATAGGTTTCCCCTCAGAAAATGCCACTAAAGTGAGAGAGCACAAATGTTTCAAAAACGGCTGGCATTTCGCGTAACCAAAATGTGAAATTCTGCTGGCATTTAAAGGGTTAAAAATGACAATTTAATCAGATCGGGAAAAAAACTCTATAAAATCTTGCAAAAACCTGAATCATATGATTTTTTCTGATTTTTTACTGACTCGCTTGATTATTTCATGCTTTTTCCCAAAAAGCCAGAATTTTTCGGGTTTTTGCCCGAAAATTCAGAAATAGTCGGATTTCCAGTGCAGACCACAGAAACTTTCAAATAGGACAGGGACCTCTCCTATTGACAAATTCGGCAGGTCTGAGATGGCAGATTTTCAGATTCATTTTTTTTTCAGCTTAGGGTATAATAAAACTCGAAAAAATCCTTGAATTTTTGATGTTTTTAGCATTTTGATTTTAATAAATAACCCCCTTAGCATTTAGGGTTTGACTTCAACATCAGCTCATGGATCATATGTTGGACATTCCTAATTTATAACATTTAAATAATGTTTGACATTGGCCCATGTCATAACTAACAGAATATGGTAGCAGCATTTATTCTGGCAGATGGCAGCTGCATTTATACTGGCAGTAACTAAGATTTCTGTGAGTTAATTACATCACAAGGTAATTTGATGAATTATTCCACCCTGAGAACATTATTCCCTAACTGGCACAAATATTTAACAAGATAAGTACTTCTAAGATCCAGTTTCACCTGCAAGTGTGGAAGAGAGAATGGAAGGAGTACAGCTCAGCCTTTCTAAAGCAAGTTTCCTGTTTTGTTAGAACAGCCTGTACTTCCATCAGAATCCGAAGCTCTGCCAATAATTCACACACAGTTTTCCAAGGGAAGATCTTTGAGAAAAAAGCAAATCTGGAGCAGAACACACAATAACACTCTTCTTTTTCTTCTAGCCCTCAAAAAACATCTCAGAGAAATGATACATTAGCATCTAGTGTGCATCAGTGTAGATGATTTAGTGAGGGCGATAATGTACTACGTGCCAACAGAGGGAACTTGATGCCTCTTGAGGAACAAGTGAGCAGGGTATTACTTTACTGGCAGTAGTACCAGGGGCAAAATAACCTATGCGAGTCCCTATTATTATAATAAAATCTGCAATTTCCAGCAGAACAACCAACAGAAAGTCATATTTAACACTAGTTTGTGTATGACAGTTATGCAATATTTTATTTCTATAGGCACTGTCCATTAGATGCACCCCACTTCCAGAAAAGCGATTGCTCAACTGCATATAACGCCATAAAAACAGGGTACTAGTCAGTTGTCTGTTTGCACTTTCAAAAAAGAGTATTGCAAAGGAAAACATTCCATTAAGCATTCTTCAATTAAGTTAATTAAGTTAACTTTTAGTATGCTATAGAATCTTTTTAGTTTTTGAATGATTTGTCTTCTCATTTTGACTCTTTCAAGTTTTTAAATATGGTCACTGACCCCCAACTAAAAACAATGCTCCGGGCAGGCCCTCTCCTATTTACAGTTATATGAAAAAGCTTGGGAACCCCTCTCAGCCTGCATAATATTTTAATCCACTTTCAACAAAAAAGATAACAGTGGTATGTCTTTCATTTCCCTGGAACATCTGAGTACTGGGGTGTTTTCTGAACAAAGTTTTTTAGTGAATCAGAATTCAATTGTAAGAAATTAAATCAAATGTGAAAAAGTGCATGTGCAAAAATGTAGGCACCCTCGTAATTTTGCTAATTTTAATGCATATAACTGCTCGATAATGATTACTGGCAACACCAAATTGGTTGGATTAGCTCTTTAATAGTTGAACTTCATAGGCAGGTATGTCCAATCATGAGAAAATGTTTGTAAGGTGGCCAATTGCAGGTTGTGCTTCTGTTTGACTCTCCTCTGAAGAGTGACTGTCAGGAGCGCCCCATGGCACTTCCATCTCCGTCGGCCCTGCTCCCAAAATGGCGGCGCCCATGGCCGGCATGTGGGTAGTGGGTCCGACTTTCTCCTTGGTCCTGACTACTCTCTGCTGGGAGCCGAAAGGCCCCTGATAATATAATCGGGCCATGGTCCCCACTGAGGAAGCTGCGTCTGATGTCAGAAGAGCTCTCTGGGGATTAGCGTCCAGCATGGAAGATTATTACCTGTGCAGGTTGGGACTTTACATAAAGAGAAATGATCGTTCCTGATTATTACCTGCCCCTCCGTTCCTGCCAAGAACATTGTTTACCTACTACTCCCCTCCACTGGTTGACTATGTCGTTGACTGAACTGCAGTCCTTGCCGACAGTCTACAGGGATTTCGCCGACATCTTCTGCAAGAAGTCTGCTGAGACTCTTCCTCCTCATCGATCTTACAACTGTCCCGTTGAAGTTCTCCCGGTACCATGCCCCCCCAGGGGGCGTACCTACCCCTTGTCTCCTGTCGAGTATATCCAAGATAACCTCCAGCATGGATTTATTAGACCCCCCTTCTTCTCCTGCCAGGGCAGGATTCTTCTTTGTGGAAAAGAAGGATGGTGGGTTGCGTCCCTGTATTGACTATAGGGGCCTCAATAAGATCATGGTGAAGAACTGATATCCACTTCCTCTCATCTCTGAGCTATTCGACCAACACAGAGGGGCGAAGATTTTCACTAAATTGGATCTCAGAGGAGCTTACAATTTAATCCGCATCCGCGAAGGGGGTGAATGGAAGATGGCATTCAACAGCAGAGATGGGCACTATGAGTACCTGGTAATGCCCTTCGGCCTCTGCAATGATCCCACCATCTTCCAAGAATTTGTGAACGACATCTTAAAAGATCAGTTGGGGCAATTCGTAGTCGTGTACTTTTTAATCTTCTCCAAAGACTTGGAAACTCATCAAACCCGGGTGAAAGCGGTGCTCTCCCATCTTAGAGAAAATTCCCTTTTTGTCAAGTTGGAGAAGTGTGTCTTCGAAGTCCCCAAAATTCCATTCCTAGGGTACATTATCTCTTGTGAGGGGTTCAAGATGGATCCTTCCAAGGTTTTGGCAATCCAAGACTGGCCTCTCCCCACAAGTACCAAGGCCATTCAAAGATTTGTCGGTTTCACTAACTATTACCGACAATTTATCAAGGGGTTCTCCTCATGTATTGGTCCTGTCTTGGCTCTCATCCTGAAGGGAGGAAAACTAATGCCTAGTCCCCTCATGCTCTGGAAGCTTCCAGATTTGTTTGCTTCGGCTCCTGTCCTTCAACATCCTGACCTTTTGCAACCCCTCTTCATTGTAGATGTTTCTGACGTCGGGGCTGGGTCCATCCTCTCTCAGAGACAAGTCGCTGATGGGAAACTTCACTCTTGTGCTTATTTCTTTAAAAAGTTCTCTCCTGCAGAGCAAAATTACGACATGTGAAATCGTGAGCTTCTGGCTTGCACTAGAGGAGTGGTGACATTTTTTGGAGGGAGCCCCTCACCCTGTGACCATTTACACCAATCAGATAAATTTAGAGTTCATCCAGACTCTCAAGAGATTTAATCCCAGACAAGCTTCTTCAATCCATTTAATTTTGTCCTTACATATCACCCAGGCTCCAGAAACTGTAAAGTGGATGTCCTATCTCGAAGCATTCTCCCAGATTGTTAATCCCGTGGCTGTAAGACTTCAGCTTCCCTCAGAGATGGGAATCCCTTATGTGTTCCATGTGTCTCTAGTGAAACCAGCCATCGCTAATCACTTCTCTTCAGAGCAGACACCTCCTTCTTCTATCACAGCGGATGGCCAACAGGAATATGAGGTAGAGAAGATCTTGGACTCAAGAATCTCCAGAGGATCCCTTCAGTTCTTGATCCAGTGGAAAGGTTTCAGTCCGGAAGAGTGTTCCTAGGTTAAGCAAACTTTGTTCCTAGGGGATTTCTTCAAGCAGTTTCCGAAGAGACCAAGATGTGGTGGTCTAGTTGCCCCTCCTGGGGGAGGGGGGTAGTGTCAGAAGTGCCCAATGGTGCTCCTGTCTCTGTCAGCACTGCTCCCAAAATTGGCAGAGCCCATGGCCGCCATGTGGGTAGTGGCGCTGGCGTCTTGTCAGCGGCGCGGGAATGTGGCCCTATACTTTTAAAAATGGGAGTTGGTTTGGACAATTCCTCTCCCTTAAAAGCCACATACTGGCGGGGGAGGATAGATCCTTCATACTGAAACCAAGGTTCAACAGACACTTGTTACAGATAATGCTACTATGCAGAGAAGTAAGACTTTTTATACTATGGCCAGAGGCAAACAAGTTAGGGACCGCCATATGGGGTTTACCTTGATGTGGTATGGTGGCTTTTCAACTTTATGATGGACCAGGGAATGTGCATTAAAACTAGCACTTCCATTATACTTAAATATACTATAACTTAGCCTTTAGAGTGCTTCCACACACCCCCATTTTTGTACTACTGTCAAATTTGGTGGAGGTTTCATCATGCTGTGGGGCTGTGTGGCTGTGTGGCTAGTTCAGGGACTGGGGCCCTTGTTAAAGTCGAGAGTCAGATGAATTCAACCCAATATCAACAAATTCTTTAGGATAATGTTCAAGCATCAGTCACAAAGTTGAAGTTCACTCACAATCCTTTGGAGATTCCCTGTGCTTTCTCTTTGAAGCAGGTGCAGCTCACTCCTCAAGCACTTTAGGGCAGTAGCTTGTAGCCAGTCCTGGTTCCTTGCGGAAATTTTAAGTGTCCAGCAATAAAATAAAATAACACAGGTTGTATGCAGTCCAACTGAAGTGTTCTTAATCCAGCCTTAGCGCACGCACGCACGCACGCACGCACGCACGCACACACACACACACACACACAGGGAATGATTCCTTGTGGAAAAACCTTAAGTGTCCAGCAATAAAATCTTATGCCAAATAACACAGGTTGCATGCAGTCCAACTGAAGTGTTTTTAATCCAGCCTTAATGGATTTCTTTCTCTCTCTCTCTCTCTCTCTCAGAACAGGGCAGAGAGAATCCTTAAAGGACCAGTAACATCAAAAAAAGTTTTCAAAAATTCGTTAGTATACATCGAAAAACAAGACAAATAAAACTTTAAAATTGCAAAGCCTTTATTAAGAAATAACTTATCAAAACTCCACTTCCGCTCCTGTTCAGAAAAGGTGACAGGACGACTATCCATTGTGCAGCACTGGATTTCTCATCCCTGGCTATCTCTCGTGTTGCACTGACAGCATGTGTAGTGGCTGCTGCATCAGGGAGCCCTATATTCTACAGATCACCCCGGCTTCGGTGTAACTACTCGCTCCTGAGGTACAGTCTCAGCAGGGGAAGAGGGAACCAGACTACTGCTACTGTCTGGGCCATAATCCCCACTGGAAGACATGGGCAGCTGGCCATGTAGGTAGAGCCAGGATTGGGAGACTTGTGGAACATGGTGCCCCCCGGATAAGCCTTCGTAACCAGGGATGCAGGTGGGGCCTGGAAATCAAAGCCTTGGGGCAAGATGGAAGTGCTGAAGCTAATGCTGCAATAGACCTGAAGAAAGTGAACCTATAAGGCATACTGAGAGAATCAGAAAACTACATTTTTGGCTAAATAACTATATTAGAACCATTTTTTTTATTTTGCACAGCCTATCTATTTACACAGTTTTTATTTTCATGCTGAACTATTCCTTTAACAGTAGCTTGAACTCTAATGCTTTTAAGCATTATAGAAAGTACTATGTACACAGTATAACTCTTGTGCACAGTGACACCTACAGGCCCTTTGTATAAACACCAAAATCTGCTTTGCAGCTAAGCAAACAGGTGACTAACTCTCCTCCCATGAAAAACAAATCAATATTTTTGCTTTTATAATTACAATTAAGCTCCTGTGGTATTTTTCAGGTCCCAGGAAAAGACAAAGTTCTGGTTTAATGACATTGTGAGTCACAGAAGTCTAGAATTAAGTGGGTGTACTAGCATCTGTGGCACCCTAATAAAACAGGCCTGGCTATTACGTAGCTTGCATACACACAACTCTCAACACAAATGCCATACATGGAATGTAAGGATGAAAACAAATGACTTTGTTTGTATGCGAGTATTCTATGTAATCCATTTTAAGGAATGAATGGAAACATGTTTATAATTCTGAACAGGGTAGTGCCATTAATGCTTATTGGCATAAAGTAATAGCAATGCTTTAACTATGATTATAGGGGCAAATACAACCATAAAGTTTATTATGTATGGAACAATATGCAACATTATAAAGCATGTTTAGTTTGGAATAATCATAGTAATATCAATGAAACAAGATTCAGTCCATTAAGAAAACATCGTTTATAAAAACAGGCCATGAGTGCAACCTGCAAGTGCAGTTGTGGTTGTGCAAGTTTGCCGCTGTCAGTTGCCTAAAAAATAGACAAATACAAGAGGTCCTCTGCACTCAACCCATTATTAATATATTTAAGACAGAGACATTTTGTGCATACTGCAACTGAAAAATGCCTTACCCTTTAAACAAAACAGGGATTGTTTGTCCATATATTGCAATATATTTAAGATGGCCAACTACGTCAAAGTCATCCCATATCTGGCCAGTCCTATGCTTAATTTTCATCTGATTCATTAAGAATTCTATTGCTTCATTATACATTTTACAAAGGGACTAAGTTTTACCTTCAACTTACTTGCTGCTTTCAAAGTAAAACTCCCAAACTTGGCTGCCTTTTTATTAGACACCAGTGGGATCACCTGACTATAGCTGGGAAGGGTGGTAGCTACAACACGGAGCTGGTCACTGCTCCTGTATAACTGTAACAAACAAGGGAAAGTTGTTTTCACCACTAATTTTTAAAACCATGAGGCGGGGGTGCAATGAGGGTGTGACCACAAAATACATATAGACAAATACAAGAGGTCCTCTGCACTCAACCCATTATCAATATATTTAAGACAGAGACATTTTGTGCATACTGCTACTGAAAAATGCCTTACCCTTTAAACAAAACAGCGATTGTTTGTCCATATATTGCAATATATTTAAGATGGCCAACTACATCAAAGTCATCCCATATCTGGCCAGTCCTACGCTTAATTTTCATCTGATTCAGGTACCAGCTTTTATTTTTTTTCCAACATGCAGTTTTTTTTTGTTTGCTCAAATCCATTGCCATGTATTTTCAGGCACCTCAGCTGCATGCCATTTCACTGGAACAACTTTGTGTTCATAGAAACAATACAAAGTTCTTGTGAGACTTTCTATTTCTAAAGTTAGAAACAACAGTTCTACAACTAGGTTTGTAAAGGACTGCACATACTATTTGCCTAATGTTTTACAACAAAACTTTTTTTTCTAAATCTATGTTATTTCTTGAGCTAAACAAGATAAACAAGGAAACTGAAGCTACTCCATATTTAGACCATGCAAGGTACTGTAGATTACAACAGTACATATAATCCCCCTACTTCTACCTGTGCACTGGTAATCTAATAATCTACCTAACAAGTGCCAAACATGGAGTAGTACCAAGTTTACCTCTTCTCCTTCTTTAGCTCAAGAAACAACAAAAACCATCATTAAACATTATTAAATCGGGGGGGCGCATGCAGTCCAAGATGGCCGCATCCTAAGACTGCTCTGCAAAAACCAGCTACTTTAAAGCTAGCGATAGCTTCATGCCTAGCCCGATGGTCTTAGAACAAGTCTCCCAGGGCTAATTACACCTTTACACAAGTTCTTAACCAAGCCTAAGAGAAGTCACTTTCGACGGTCACTATGGATTCGCAACAGAGCATATTTGACAGCCAATTCTCGGAACAACTGACGCAAATTCAACAGACACATTCTTCGGATGAAGTATTACTAAACAAATTCAAGATTCTACTTCGAAGTGAAATAGAGCTAACGGCTAACAGAATCACAACAGATTTGACTAAGCAAGTCGCTGAGCTTGGCCAACGTATAACAGAGACTGAATCTAAAATGGATGACTGTATCACCGTTCTCGATTCCCATGAACAGGATATTATCGCTCTCCAATCTCAACTAAAATATGTCCAAGATAGACTAGAAGATGCTGACAACATCCGGATTCGGGGCCTCCCAGAGAGTACTACAGACCTTAAAGTGGCTGTTCTGGAACTGCTTCGGGCAGATCATTGTCCGGTTATAGCTACATTATCTCAAATCTCTTCACAAGCCCCATCTCAGCACTGGAGAGTGCTATCCTGTCATAGTAAACAAGTTCAAGGAGGACTTAAAAAACTATTTTTCAGAAAAACTTACTCCTGAACAGGAGGAAGAGGAAGTTTCCCAGGCCATAAAACAATCCAATACCGCCCTAGCAAATATATATTACATAAAAATTTCTACAGAACTGACCCCCTATTTAACCTACATGCTTTATGGTCTTAGGGAAGGTCAATGTCTCCACCCAGAATCATTAGAAGCCAAAATATCTGCTATACCTAAACCGGATACAGACCTTTTCGATTGTAAAAAATTATAAACCTATCTCGGTATTAAATACTGATATTAAAATCTTAGGAAAAATTATAGCTATGCGAATTAACACCTTTCTTCCTGCTATATTAAATAAAGATCAAGTGGGATTTGTCCCCGGGCACCAGGCCTCTGACGCTACTAGGCGCTTGATCCTCCTCATACAGCAAGCTCAAGCAGCGGATGTTAAGTCCATGGTCCTTAAACTTGATATACGTAAGGCATTCGACTCATTATGCTGGGACTAACGATACTATGTATTAGGAAAATGGGGGTTTGGATCCAAATTATTAATGTGGGTTAAAGCATTATATAATTCCCCATCTGCTTTAGTTAACATAATAGGCTTCGCCTCAAAGCCTTTTAGGATTTGCAGAGGTACTCGCCAAGGTAGCAAAATTTATACCTAATTTCCCCATGGTCTCTCCTGGTAGTAGTTGCCTGGTGTTGGCTGGAGGGGTCGGCGCCCCCGAAACATTACATCACTTGACGAAATAAACGTGCAGGGGAGATCCCCGCTACACCAGCCTGTGCTGTTTGGCTAATCTTTTCTTTTCTACTCGCCAAGGTAGCCACTTATGCTGTCACGAGCGGCATCCGACATGTCCTCTCCAAAAACAAGATGTCGGCACCAAAAACAAGATGGCGGCACCCATAGCTACCATGTAGGTAGCAGCGGCACCGACACAGTGACGCCGGCATCAGGACGCCTGCGCAATGATGTCACGCAAGTCGACACCAAATTCAAAATTAAAGGACGCCCTGGACACAGGTTCAATGCCCGATGATAGGTCTTAATTCCTGTGAGTACCTGAGCATATTATTATTAGATTGACTAATTCCTGGATTTTGATTCCTGCCTATTTGAACTCTTGCCTGGAATTTTACTACGATTGTGCCTGATCCCTAATTGTACTGCGAACTTGGATTTTACCCCTAAAGCTTCCTCCTTGGTCCAGACTACTCCCACTGGGAGCCGATAGGCCCCCTCACATTACCATCAGGCCATGGACCCCACTGAGGAAGCTACGCTGGATGTCAGAAGGGCCCTCTGGGGGCTGGCGTCACGCATGGAAGCATATGAGACTCAGAAAGTCAGCATTGGGCAAGTACTTGATACGCTTCTTTCCCGGACATCTCCCACTCCTCCTGCAGCAGCCAATCCTCCCGCTATGGTTACTCCTTCAGTAGCAGTCCCATCGGCCGGCGAGCCACGTATCCCTCCTCCATCTTGCTATAAGGGGGACCCGCAAGCCTGCAGAGGGTTTGTTACTCAATGTCTTATTCAGTTTGAATTTCAACCTTCACAATACTCTTCTGAGTGGCCTAAAGTGATATGATGCCTCGTCTGAACGGCAAACCAATGGGGTAGGCAACACCTATCTGGGAGAAGGATTCTCCCCTGACCTTCGATGTCAAGGCATTTCTCCAGGCCTTCCGTACTGTGTTTGATGCTCTTGGTCACTTCGCTAATGCTTCATCCCGGCTCCTGCAAATCTGGCAGGGAAGTCACAGTGCCAGTGAGTATGCTATTGACTTAAGAACTTTAATTGCAGAAACTAATTGGAATGATGAAGCATACATGGCTTCGGGTAGACAGACCTTGGTAGAAACCAAGGTCTGTTTACCCGACTGAATGATGATTTGCTTCCAGAGCACTTCCTGAAGTGCTGGAAGATTTAATTACTCTCGCCATCAAGGTAGACACACCACAAGATCTGTTTACCCGACTGAAGGATGATTTGCTTCCAGAGCACTTCCTGAAGTGCTGGAAGATTTAATTACTCTCGCCATCAAGGTAGACACACCACAAGAAATTCCAACCAATACTTGCTCCCCATTTCCAAAGGCCACTTCTACCTGCCTCTTCCCAGCAACTGCCTGTCACCTCTCTGGAGGAACCAATGCAAATCGGGAAGGCATGTCTCTCTGAGCAGGAGAAACTCCAGAGGCGCTCTGCGGGTTTGTGCCTATACTGTGGCGGGCAAGCCCATTTTGCCAGTTCCTGCCCTGTTAGGCCAAAAGGTGAACCAGGGATATCACATGTGGTGGCATTACACCAAAGCTCCAAGTGAATTCTCATCAGTTTTGCCTTCCTCTGCAGATTCGCCTGCCGCTAAGACAATCCAAGTCTCAGCGTTTCTTGATTCTGGAGCTGCTGGAAACTTCATGGACGCTGCCTTGCCAAGCAAGTTGGTGTTTCCCTGTTTCCCATGTCTACTCCCTTGTGGGTCTTTGCTATTGACGACAGACCCCTAATGTCTGACATTATCTCCATGACAACGGGGGAATTACCTTTGCAGATTGGGACCTTGCACACTGAGAAATTGGCATTCATCATTTCCTGTCCCTCCTCTCCTGTGGTGTTGGGATTACCGTGGTTATGTCTGCACAATCCCTCCATAGATTCCCTCCAATCAGATTTCTTGTTGGAGTCCATTTTGTCAAGAACATTGTCTACTCGCTTCTCCCCTCCCCCGGGTGACCATCTCTTTGACAGATCTTCAGTTCCTGCCGAAAGTCTACAGGGAATTCACTGATGTCTTTTGTAAAAAGTCTGCGTAATTCCTCCCTCCTCATCGTCATTACGACTGTCCCGTCAATCTTCTTCCTGGAACCATGCCCCCTAGAGGTCGTACTTATCCCTTCTCTCCTGCGGAAACTTCTGCCATGAAAGACTATATCCAAGAGAAACTCCAGGAGGAATTTCCCTGACAGCAGGCTTCTGCTTGGCAGACGGATAGAGAGAAGGAATGCAGCTTCAGTTAGACGCATGCTGCTGAGGGACTCAGGATAATTACATCATCAGCATAAATGCTTACTGGAGGCAGACGAGCCTGATAAGGTTTTATCTCTTGCAGAATCGGAATCTGAAACAGAAATAGGAGAATTATCTTCTTCTTCAGAACAATCTTCTTCTGCAGTTAAACAGAAGGAAGAGGTTTTCTTATTCCCTATTGAAAAGATGCCTAGATTGCTCAAGGAAGTCAGAAAAGTAGTATGTAAAAAGACTACTACTCAGGAGAATACAGACAAGTCAAGTCTTCCTTTTTTTTACAGAAAGAAAACAGTTATGTTTTCCTATTCATGAATCTCTAAAACAGTTTTTCCTAACAGAGTGGGAAAACCCGGGAAAAAAGCCAGAGATGAGTAAAAGATTTAAACAAATGTTCCCCTTTGAAAAGGCCGATGTAGCTGAATGGGAGGAACCTCCAAAGGTGGATACTTCCGTGACCAGATTGCCCAGACGAACAACTATTCCGTTGGAGGAGTCAGCATTAAAAGATTCCCTAGACAAAAGAGCAGACTGTGCTCTGAGGAGATCTTATGTGGCGGGAGCAAATGTCTGTAAACCTTCTTTGGCAGCCAATTTAGTTTCAAGATCTCTAAAATACTGGTTGAATGCTTTAGAGGAAGATATTGATGCAGGGACCTCTAGAGATGCTCTGTTGAATATGATGTATCCAATTAAATTAGCCACAGATTTTCTATGTGATGTGGCAGTAGAGTCGTTTAAACTGGGGGCTTTATGGCTAAAAGCTTGGTCGACGGATTTAGCGTCCAAAAATAAATTGATATCTATGCCATTTGAACCAGGCAAGCTGTTTGTTCAGCATTAGACAAATTAATTGAGAGTCTGACTACTGGGAAAGGGAAGTCACTTCCGCAAGATAGACCAAAGTCTCAAAGAAAACCATTTTTTCGTCCATCCACAAGACGAATTTCACCACAAGTTTCAGGATCAAGAAATTCTATAGAGAGGCGGAAACAGAAGAGACTATTTCCATAACAGATCATTCAATCCCAGATAAACCTCCAAGGAGGCAAGTCAGAAGAAGTCGGAGGGAGACTGACTTTCTTTCAACATGTTTGGCAGAAGACGACCACAGCTTAATGGGTTCTAAAAGTGATCAGAGAAGGTTACTCTATGGGCAAATTCACTAAGATTCGTAGTTGCGCCAGGTGTAACTTCGCCGCACTTCGCCAGGCATAGTTTCGCCAGCGCTCCGCAAATTCACTAAAATCCGAAGTTGCGCTCAGGGGTAGCGTAAGGTTGCGAAGTTGCGCTACCGTTGATTCGCTAAGCGAAGCAAAGTTATGCTAGCGATAGTAAATTTGCTTACGGCGCCAAATTCAAATTTCAATGGAGGAATACGTACACTACAAATGCCTGGGAAACCTTCAAAACATCAAATAAAAATTTAGAAAAATTTTTTTTGAAGCAATCCCTATCTACTCTATTGCGCTTCGCCTGGTCTGAGGTGGCGAAGGAAGTCTAGCGTAAAAGGTAGCGTTCAGTAAAATGTGCGCGTTAGTGAATTTGCGTAGTTACGTCCTTTGCGAAAATTCACCAGGCGTAAGGGTGTGAAGTAACACTAGCGAATTTACGCCAGCGTTCGCTAGTGAAATTGTGAAGTAACGAAAATGCCCAACGCTAGCGAATTGATGCTAGCGTTAGGCGCTTCGGCGCTTAGTGAATTTGCCCCTATAAGATTTCAGAGAACCCCAGTACAGAGGTTTTGTGTAAACAACAAGTATTCGAACAAAGAAAAGCAAAAAACACTGATCTCAGCAGTGAAACAATTTCTGGATATGAAGGTGTTAGAACCAGTACTTCAGAAAGAGGAGATGAGAGGGATTTACTCGACAATATTTTTAGTGCCCAAGACAAATGGGACTTTCAGACTGGTGGTAAATCTAAAGATTCTTAAATCAGTTCATAAGAAAGTAGAAGTTCCGGGTGGAATCCATCAGATCGGCATTAAGTATTCTACAAGAAGGAGACTTAATGGTGACTATAGACTTAAAAGATGCTTGTTTCCACGTTCCTATTCATCCAGCCAGTTGGAAATATCTACGCATTGCAGTCTCAAAAGGGGATTATTCATCATTTCCAGTTCAAGGCACTTCCATTTGGCATAACTTCAGCCCCCAGAGTATTTACAAAAATAATTGTGGTGTTGGCGGCAGCTCTGAGAGAGAGAGGCATATTTGTCGTCCCATATTTGGACGATTGGCTGCTCAAGGCAAAGTCAATAGAACAAATGTCAAAAGATTCAAGAGAAGCGTTAAATCTGCTAAGAGACCACGGTTGGATCATCAACTTAGAAAAATCTATGTTACAACCAAAAACATCTGTAAAATTCTTGGGCCTGCAGTTAGACACATTGAAAATGAAGGTTTTTCTTCCTCAGGAGAAGATAGCATCTTTGATGACGGCAGTGAAGAATCTTATAAAAGTTCAAAAGCTGCCTATTCGGCAAGCGATGAAGGTACTTGGTCTGATGACAGCCACTTTAGAAGCAGTTCCGTGGGCAAAGGCACACATACGTCCTTTACAAAAGGAGATTCTACACAACTGGGATCGCTTACCTCAATCATTAGACAGAAGCATGAGAGTGTCGATACAATTGAAGAAGTCTCTAAGATGGTGGATGAATGCCAGAAATCTCAGAAAAACTATGTCCTTTCATCCCCCGGACTTTCAATTAATAACGACGGATGCGTCCGCATCAGGTTAGGGTGCTCACCTTGGAAACAAAATAGTCCAAGGAAAGTGGTCATTGTGGGAAAAGACTTATGTCCTCAAATTTCAAAGAACTAAGAGCAGTTCATCTAGCATTGAGGAAATTCAAACATCTGGTGAAGAACCAAAAAATCCTAATTCAGTCAGACAATACGACAACAGTATCGTATATAAATCGACAAGGGGGAACAAGAGCTCCTTTGTTAATGAGAGAATGCCAAAAGATGATGTATTGGGCGGAGGAGAATCTAATTTTTCTCAGGGCAGTGCATATAAAAGGATCAGAAAATCATTTTGCAG
This sequence comes from Xenopus laevis, assembly GCF_017654675.1. NCBI lineage: Eukaryota > Metazoa > Chordata > Amphibia > Anura > Pipidae > Xenopus > Xenopus laevis. The sequence continues at coordinate 47,519,393 of NC_054386.1, forward strand.
ATCTACTCAGCAGGAAATTACTGGACCACAAAGAATGGGAGTTGAATACTCAAGTCTTTCATCAGATTGTGGAATTCTGGGGTTATCCTCAGATAGATCTAATGGCGTCCAGAATCAAAAAGTCTGTCAAAAGCAGACAATCCAAATTTCCTCAATGCAATGTCAATTCCTTGGAAATTCAGAATAGCATACCTGTTTCCACCGATACCGATAATCCAGAGAGTGATAAGGAAGATCAAGCAAGATCAAGCGTCAATCATTCTAATAGCCCCCTTTTGGCCGAGGAGGGTATGGTTCACGGATCTAATGATTCTGTCCAAAGGGAGATACTGGAAGCTTCCACAGAGACCAGATCTGCTAATGTAGGGACAGATGAATCATCCAGATCCTTTCAGGTGGAATTTGACAACATGGAATTTGACAAGGACATTTTGACAGAACAAGGTCTTTCTAAAAGTGTAATAAAAACTCTGCTACATTCAAGAAAACAATCTACATCTAAAGTTTATAATAAAGTTTGGAAAAAATTTCTTCAGTGGTGTGGAGAAAAAAACATCCAGTACAAAGACTGTCCTGTTTCTGATATCCTGCAATTCCTACAAGATGGGTTTGAAAAAGGGCTTAAACCAGCAACTTTAAAAGTTCATCTTTCTGCTCTCTCAGCAATTTCAGCTAGAGATTTTTCAGGGGATCCCCTGATAAGACGTTTCATAAAAGCTATCAACAAATTGACTGACCATCAATAAGAATACCCTTGTCTACATGGGATCTTAACTTGGTGTTGTCAGCATTGTGCAAAGAACCGTTTGAACCGCTACAAACGATCAGTCAAAAATATTTGGCATGGAAAATAGACTTTCTGGTGGCCATTACGTCGGCTAGAAGAGTAGGAGAGTTACAAGCTCTAGCCGCAACTCATCTGTACACAATATTCTTTCCAGAGAAGGTGGTGCTTAGAACATTACCTTTCTTTAGGCCAAAAATTTCGTCTACAGAAAACATAAATGCTCAAATTGTACTTCCATCTTTTTTTCCCTCTCCTGCAGATGAAAAAGAAGAAGAGCTAAATAAACTGGATGTAAAAAGATGTCTACAAATTTATATAGAGAGAACAAAAGATTTCAGAAAATCTGAACATCTGTTTGTAACGTTTACAGGAAAGTCGAAAGGAAATAAAGCAGCAAAATCTACCATTTCAGCTTGGGTGAAAGGTGCTATTTACTTGGCATATACTTCATCGGGGAAAGATCCTCCTAATCAAATTCGAGCTCATTCGACTAGAGCTGTGGCAACATCGTGGGCTGAGAAAACATCTTTGAATATAGATGAGATTTGTAAGGCTGTCACATGGAGTAACGTTTCTACGTTCGCAAGATTCTACCGATTGGACTTAGCAGCCTTAGATGATACAGCCTTTGGTAGCCGAGTTCTGGAGGCAGTGCTAAAGATAAATCCCATCCCTTGATTCTAGCTTGCTAGATCCCATTAAGTATGTGCTGCCTGAGAACTAAGGAAAAGATAAAATTATACTTACCGAAATTTTCTTTATCTGTAGTCCGAAAGGCAGCACAAGTATACCCTCCCGAAAATAAAGAGTGTTTAGCATGAATTGTTGTGTAATTATTGGGGACAGCTTGTGATAACACTAGGGAAGGGTGGAGAAGGAGGGGATATGTAGCAGAGTGTATTAATCTGATTGGTTGTCTTTTTCCTGTACTATAGGGATGGAGCAGGGCTTAACCCATTAAGTATGTGCTGCCTTTCGGACTACAGAAAAAGAAAATTTCGGTAAGTATAATTTTATCTTTTTGTGAATACCATGGCTCCATCCCCTTAATCCTTTCAAATAACTATTTTGCTCTAAACCCATTCAATAAACACACCTCTCTGCCTGTTCTGTCCTCGCTACGTATTACCCTGGGGCAGTGTGTAGTTTGACATGCAGCTAAACCTTCCCACAATCCAATAAAGAGACTAAGCTTGGAGTCTGTAGATTTTACTGGATAAGCAAGTGGAATAGAGGTGAAACTGTAATACAAACAGCAGAAAATATAATAAGTATGCTTGCAATGATCTATATAAAAACATGCAAATGAACATATAACTGCAGCATAAAATATATATACTGGCATAAATGTCTCTGTAGCAATGTCTCTGGGGTTTCTGGCAGCTGTGGAGGTGTTTTGGTGTAACTATTTCCTTACCAGCGATTCTATCATAAGGGAGATGCAGAACTGTGTGCTTCTTCCAGCAGCATGGTCTGTAAAATGGAGTCCTGGCTCCCACAAGGCATTGCTCTAGATCACGTGGTGGGCGTACGGTAGCCTGATTAGTCCAAATTCTGCCGTAAGCCTTATGGAGGTGTAGAATGAATATACAGGAAGTGACGTTGTGCGCTTACAGCAAGTGTCTAGAGGAGGAAGCTCCGAGCAAATGAATAGGGAAATCCCAAATATGGTAAAAGCGTATGCTGGAGACATGACACTCCCCGTCTGGCATCTATGGATGCCACCACTTTCTTCGGGAGACAACAATAAAGTTCGTTCCGTCACTGGTCTGAAGAACAATTTGGTTTCTTCTTGCTTGGAGGTCTTGACCTCAGCTTTACGGACTCTCCCATCCTCACTTGGAAATGTATTGGTGACAAGACCCAAGGACCATTCACTCCTTTGTGACTGACAGTCTTTCAACAGAACAACATCACTACGTTTGAGGTTGGGCTTGGTAGTTTGCCATTTGCAAAGTGGCTGCAAAGTTGAGATGTATTGCTTTCTCCATCTGTCCCAGAAGGTATTCGCAAGACGGCCTCCTACTCTCAATGGGCTAGTTTGGACAAGGAATGGGTCACGCTTTCTCAAAGTGTTGTCTTCAGGGACAGGTTTGTTTCTTGTGATGCACAAGGATGTCGGTTCTGTGAGCCAAGTTGTGTCTTTGAGCTGACTTGCTGTAACAGCGTGGTCTGCTAGGTTGTAGTCCGTATAGAAAACAGTCTCTTTGGGCTCTGTGCCTGTCTCGGTTGCGATGAGCTCAGCTAGCTCTACAGCTACAACGGCAGCACAGAGTTCCAGTCTGGGTATAGTGTGTTCGGGAATTGGTGCCAGTTCTGCCTTACCCGTAACAAATGCAGTGTGGCGTTGTCCATAGATATCCACAGTTTTGAGGTATGCTGCGGCAGCTATGGCTTTGACAGAAGCATCAGAGAACACACAAAGTTTTTGGCTTTGTACCTCTGTAGAAGGTATTAGGGCATATGGGTGTGTAACACAAAGGTTGGAAAAGGTTGCTAGAGAACTTCTCCATTCTGCCCACAAATTCTTTTTGTCAGGAGACAGCGGGTTGTCCCAATCAGATGTTTTGAGGATTAAGTCTCTTAAATCATTTGAATAGTCTTGTGAAGAGAAGGCTTCAATCGCTACTTTGTTGTTAGAAGCTATTTTGTAAAGCCTGAGGTTGGAGCAGGCGAGTGTTTCCTGCGCTCTTTTGAGAAGACTGATTGCAGCTTTGCTTGAAGGTATCAGTTTTAAGCGGTTATCTGCATAGAAGTTTTTTTCTACTGATGGTCTGGCATCTGATCCATACTGTACCTCACTTTCTTGGGCAGAGCGACTGAGTCCGTGGATTGCAACTGCAGATGAAGGACTGTTGCCAAAGGTGTGCACCCTCTTACGGTACCCTGTGATGTCTTTGAAAGGGTTTTTATCTCTGAACCTAAAGGATAGAGGGGTGACCCATCTGTTTGAATCGTGTTTAACTAGTTCTTGTTTGATTATTTTTGGAAAGAGTATATCCTCAATAGACATTGCTAATTGGTTATCTTCTTTTGTTCTCTGGAACACTGTACATCTCAAATGATCTTGATCACTGTCACGGGTGAGATTATCATCGGAAATGTTTAGGGGTGTGTGTACCAGGCTGGTGCTGTAAGGTTTTTCCTTTATTAGGAACTGGTTGTGGCATGGTGGGAAAATGGAGGGGTGTCCATTTTCTAGTGTGTTTGTCAGCATGCTGTTTACGCAGACTGGTTCGTGTACGCTTCCTGGGCAAGCGTCTCCTATTATGACCCATCCGAGATCTAGCTTCTGGGCATAAGGTGCATTGTGAGGGCCATTTATCTGGTCCCTTGCTTTGTGGACCCGTAGCATATCTCTTCCAAGGAGAAGCATTATCTGAGCCTTGGGGTCAAGTTCAGGGATTAAGTGCATTATACGTTTCAAGTGTACCTGGTGCTTAGCTACGTCCGGTGTAGGAATTTCAGATCTATTATCGGGGATCTGGTTGCATTCGATTATAGTTGGTAAGGGTAGACATACCTTTCCATCTATGGACTCTACTTGGTAGCCGGATGCCCTTCTTCCTGCTGTCTTGATAACTCCTGCACATGTTTTTAGAGAGTAAGGAGTGTTTGGGCCCTTGACATTAAATGCATCAAAGAAGGCTGGACAGGCTAAAGATCTGTTGCTCTGGTCATCCAGGATCGCATAGAGCTTAATGCCTTTATCTGTTTGGCCTGTCGGGTATACTTTGACCAGGCAAATTTTGGAGCAGGATCTGCTGCCTATGGCACCGTTGCAGATTTCTGTGCAATGAGAACTGACCTCTGTAGTGTTTGTGGCACTGTCATCTTCCTCCCCACCATGCTTGCTGGCGCTCTTGGTGTAAGGTACAGTCCACGGGGCTGGCACGGGGTGTAAAGCTGTGTTGTGATATGTGCTGTCACATTCTGTGCATTTTACACTGACCTGACAGTCCTTGGCAAGATGAGACGCTGATGAACAACACTTGTAACAGATGTTGTGTTCCTTTAGGAAAGCTTTGCGGTCTTCTATGGACTTCTCTCTGAAGGCTCTGCATTTCAGAAGAGGGTGAGGCAGTTGGTGTAAAGGACACTGCTTACCAGGGTCTTTGTACCTTGTCTCCTCGTGAGAAGGTTCTGCAGATCTGTGAAAAGAATCTAAAGAGGAAGCATTAGTTTTGTGTACTGTTACTGCCGCTTTGCAAGTATTAGGTACTGAAAGGGTGGCATGTGGCAAAGTGAAATCAAAGCTGGGGTCATTTCTCATCTTGGCTTGTTGGTATACAAAGTCCATGAATACAGTGAAAGGAGGAAATGGAACATTGTGCATTTCTTTGAATTTTGACCCATGTGCCATCCACCGCTCTTGTAAGTTATAGGGCAATTTTTGTACTATGGGGTTAACACCTCTGGCTGTGTCCAGGAATGCAAGCCCCGGTAAGTCTCCTTCAGCTTTGGCTACTTGTAGTTCCATTAACAAGTCACTTTATTCCCTTAGTTTTTGGTAACTTTTATTGGTTATTTTAGGGAAGTCATCAATTCTCTTGAAAAGTGCATTTTCTACAACCTCTGCTGTCTGTCTGTGCCAGATCATTCTGAGACCAGTCTCTGGGTGATTTATGTTAATGACTCTGATCCTTTTGGCATGCTCTGCAGACTCAGTTCCTAGGTATTTGATAAGGAGGTCAATTTCCTCACTGTATGAAAGGTCTAAGTCTCTGATAGTATTTTGGAAGGAGGATCGCCAGGCTCTGAAGCCTTCTGGGCAGTCATTGAACTTTTCAAGTCCCTTTGTGATTAGCTCGCGCTGTGCAAAGAACTTGGCAAAGTCCATTGTGACTTGGTTAGTGTCAGGATAAGTAGGTGGATGAGTGTAATAGTGAGAAGGTGTTGTATAGTCATACCTGTCTGGAGGTTCTCTTTTAGGCTGGACTGTGACATACCGTTGTGACACAGCTGAGGAGGTAGGTGCAGGGTTAACCCTAGGCTTGGGTACCTGGTTGAAGTGGGTGTTGTAGGCAGGATCGCTTTGCTCAGCGTGGCTTCTGTGATACAATTGCAGCTTGCTGATGGCCTTTGGAGGTGTATGGCATCCTTGGTTTGGATCGGGAGCAGCATGTTGGCTTGGTTGCTGTGCTGAAAGAGAATCTGTGTCTTGTTTGGAGTGCTGGTAGACATACTCTCTAGTGCGTTGTAGTGGGTCATGGGGTTCAGTCTCAAGATTAGGTACCTCGCTGTGTCCTTCGCTGCTGGGGTACACAATCATCTCTAGAGCTTTTGCTTCTGCCAAAGTTGCTGCAGCTTCTCTCTCTATGGCCAGTTTTTCTAGGGATGCTTCTAAGCGTGCGCTCTTCATCCTTGCCTCAGCTTCAAGTCGTTCACTCTCTATTTTCTTTTCAGCTTCTAAGAGTGCTCTCTTTACCTTTTCAGCTTCTAAGAGTGCTCTCTTTACCTTTGTTTCTGCTTCTAGGCTTTCTCGCTATATTTTTGCCTCCATTTCCCTCTCTGCAAAGGCGGCACGGGCCTTTGCGGCTTCTGCCTTTGCGGCTTCTGCCTTTGCGCGAGCAATGGTGGCTGCATTTGTAACAGATGAGCGTTGAGAGGAGCCCGAGACCTGGGATCTGGTCACTAATGAGGATGACTTCTTCTGTGACATTATGCGACACTGGATAAGCCTTGGTAGTGGCTCTTCTGTGCTGTAATGACTTAATAGCAGTGTCTGTATCCGGATCACTGTAATATACTGTTGTCTGAGCTTGCAGCGTAGCTGGTTTAATCACTTGTGTGTCAGCTGCTGTTTTACTGCGCATGCAGTGAGTTATAGTTCAATCCCACCTTTGTGGTAGCGCTGTTTCACTGGTCTGTCCTCGCTACGTATTACCCTGGGGCAGTGTGTAGTTTGACATGCAGCTAAACCTTCCCACAATCCAATAAAGAGACTAAGCTTGGAGTCTGTAGATTTTACTGGATAAGCAAGTGGAATAGAGGTGAAACTGTAATACAAACAGCAGAAAATATAATAAGTATGCTTGCAATGATCTATATAAAAACATGCAAATGAACATATAACTGCAGCATAAAATATATATACTGGCATAAATGTCTCTGTAGCAATGTCTCTGGGGTTTCTGGCAGCTGTGGAGGTGTTTTGGTGTAACTATTTCCTTACCAGCGATTCTATCATAAGGGAGATGCAGAACTGTGTGCTTCTTCCAGCAGCATGGTCTGTAAAATGGAGTCCTGGCTCCCACAAGGCATTGCTCTAGGTCACGTGGTGGGCGTACGGTAGCCTGATTAGTCCAAATTCTGCCATAAGCCTTATGGAGGTGTAGAATGAATATACAGGAAGTGACGTTGTGCACTTACAGCAAGTGTCCAGAGGAGGGAGCTCCGAGCAAATGAATAGGGAAATCCCAAATATGGTAAAAGCGTATGCTGGAGACATGACACTGCCTGTACTCTGTGTGTTGCCAGCAACTTTTAGCATGGGCATCATTACATATATTTTATATAATATATTTTATATATATATTATTTTTATATAAAATTATGTATATATATTATTATATATAAAAAGCAATAATTAAAGGGCAACTAAACCCTAAAAATTAATATAGCTAAAAATTTCATCTTTTATATACTGAACTCATTGCACCAGCCTAAAGTTTCAGCTTCTCAATAGCAGCAATGATCAAGGATTTTTAAACTTGTCACAGGTGGTCACCATCTTGGAAAGTGTCTGTGACACTCACATGCCCAGTGCAGTATTTACATGTGAGAGATGTTGGTGGGTTTTTATATTGGAATCTGAACTGCAGACTCTAAGGGGGGAACTTGCAGCACTGAGGGCAGCGGCAAATGTGGGGGGGGGAAGGAGGCTCACAGAGCAACCACTGGCAGGGGCCAGTGTAGTGGGGGAGAGGCAGGTTTGTTTCAGTGAAGTGGCAGGTTTGTTACAGTCAAGTAGGGGACAAAGGTATTGGTGGGGCTTGTTCACAGCTTGTCCAAAGCAACAGATTCACCATGTTGGCTGAAGATGCTGGGGAGGACAGCTCTGAACTGGCATGTATGGAGCATGCTGACTCTCAGGGAGGCAGTGGCTCTAATACAGGTGGTGTGGGGAGTGCAAGGAAGGAAAGGCGGGTTTTAGCTATAGGGGATTCAATTATTAGAAAGGTGGATAGGGCAATCTGCCATAAGCATCCATCATGCTGAACAGTCTGCTGTTTGCCTGGTGCTAGGGTTTGGCATGTGGTTGAACACATAGACAGATTATTGGGAGAGGCTGGGGAAGACACAGTGATCTTGGCACACCTAGGTACCAATGACAAAGTTAGAGGAGGTGGTGCTCAAGAACAATTTAAAAAAACTAAGTGTAAAGTTGATGATGAGGACTTCCAAGGTAATTTTCTCAGAGATATTACCTGTACCACGAGCAACGTTAAGAAGTGGTAACTTAGGGAGATTAATGTGTGGCTGAGAGTTTGGTGTAGGGATGAGGGTTTTGGGTTTTTAGAGAACTGGGCTGATTTCTCAGTCGGCTACAGGCTCTTTGCTAGGGATGGGCTGCACCTCAATGATGATGGTGCAGCTGTTTTGGGGGAGAAGATGGCTTTAGGGTTGAAGGAGATTTTACACTAGGCATGGGGACGAGGGTTCAGTAAAAGATTCTGTGGAAGACAAGTTAGATGAGGTAGTGGGCAAAGGAAGGGAAAATGGGGGAGGAGACTTGATTGGGGGGGGTACTGTTAAGTTTAGGGAGGACCACATGTCATATGTTTAATATGGTACCAGTATAAAATGTATGTTTGCAAATGCAAAAATGTTTGCATTTTACCAGTCAGACACTGGTAAAATGGGAGAGCTGGAGGTGCTGGTGCTGGAGGGAAAATATGATGTGATTGGTGTGGCCGAAACATGGTTGAATGAATTGCATGACTGGACAGTTAATATCAGAGACTATACTTTGTTTCGGAGGGACAAGGGCGATAGAAAAGGAGGAGGGGTATGCCTGTTTGTTCGGCAGGATTTAAAAGCTAATATGGAGGTGATGTTAGAGAATAAGGAGGCAGAAGTGTCATGGGTGGAGCTCTTCACCAATTGTAAAGAGTCTGGCAAATTAATTGTAGGAGTATGCTATAGACCCCCTAATGTAAGTGATGAGGAGAAGGCTAAGCTCCTGATGCAAATAGAAAAGGCTGATAGTTTGCAAAAAGTAATGATAACGGGGGATTGTAATTACCCAGATATTGACTGGAGCAATAGTACTGTCAGGTCAGTTAATGGGAACAAGTTTATAAACTTACATGACAATTTTATGTCACAGGTTGTTGAGGAGCCTACCAGAAAAAATGCTATTCTGGATCTAGTGATCTCTAATGACCCAGAACATGTCAATGTGCAAGTAATTGAAACCCTGGGTAATAATGACCATAATGCTATATCATTTAATGTCTGGTGCAAAAAACAAATATACACTGGGGCAACAAAAAACATGAATTTCAGAAAAGCTCATTTTAGTGCCTTGAAGACTGCCCTTCAGAGCATAGATTGGGGCATGATGTATTCAGCTAAAAACACAGAACAGAAATGGTTGTCATTTAAACTGATATTAAATCATTACTGTTCTCAATTTATTCCCTTAAGGAGTAAATGTAGAAGCACTAAGAATCAAAATATATGGCTTAATATAGAAGTAAAGTAGAAAGGTGTAGAAGGAAAGAAGAGAAAGGCATTTAAAAAGTATAAGTCTGATGGTGTGTTATTTTGTAAACTGACACTGGTTAGAACTTCAGACTTTTATTCAGAGTGGTTATAGTACACAGCAGTAGAGGCTCATGGCTGAGTATCAGTTCCTGAAACAACAACAGTCTGATTGGTTTCAATGACCTGGGCACAAGGTACTTGTTCTTCAGGAATTTGTAAAAGATGTCTGCAATTCCTATGCATGGTCTGCCCTATATCTGTATGAACCACATATGACCTTGGGCTCAGTCTTTGAATAACATTGGCAGGCACTTCCCAAGATTTGGAAATTTGAACGTGAATGTGAACTATTATCACTCAAAGGTGGAAGTTTTCTGGAATGTTTGGCATGAACTTCATTTCTCTTGGTTTTAAAATTAAGTTTTTTGTGCACCACTATTTCAACTTGGTATGGTTGGCCATGGTTGAGTGGTCGGAACTCTGTTGACAAAACAGAAGTTCTGCTGGAGATTTTCCACAGCTTTGTGGAGCTGCACAGTAACCCATTAATGTCAAACAGGGGTCTTTTTGAGTATAGTTTTTAGTATGCATACTCCTACTTTTGCCAATCCATTTCCCTCTGGATGCTCTGGACTTAAACAGGCCCGGACTGGCAATCTGTCTGTTTGGACAAATGCCCGAAGGGCCGCTCCATTTACTGCTGAAATGGGCCTCTTCTGTTTTGTGTAGTTAAACTGTAGCACGCACTGCAATTATTGCCTCTGCTCTGCATCTCCCTTCACACACACACTCATACACATACCGAGCAGCCTTGTGTTCCTCCCTCCTCTTATGATTGGCCATCAGTCAGGGAAAGGGCAAGAACATATGGAAGAGCACTGGAGCCAGCAAAATAAAAAAAATCTGATGGATTATGACTTTTAAAACTCATAATTATGATTTTTAATCTCTTAAATATGACTATAAAAAATCAAAATTATGACTTTTAATCTCATAATTATGATTTTAAAAAGTCAAAAGTATGACTTTTAATCTCATAATTATGACTTTAAAAATTCTAAATTATGATTTTTGATCTTATAATTATGACTTTTAAAAGTAAAAATTATAACTTTTAATCTCATAATTATGACATTAAAAAGTCAAAATTATGACTTTTAACCTCATAATTATGACTTTAAATCTCATAATTATGACTTTGAATCTCATAATTATGATTTTTAAACTCATAATTATGACTTAAAAAAGTCTAAATTATGACTTTTAATCTCATAATTATGACTTTAAAAAGAGTCATAATTATGACTTTAAAACTGATAATTATGACTTTAAAAAGTCAAAATTATGACTTTTAATTTTATAATTATGACTTTTAATCTCATAATTATGACTTTTAAAATCAATGTTAAAAGTCATAATTTTGACTTTTTAAAGTCATAAATATGAGTTTAAAAGTCATAATTTTGACTTTTTAAAGTCATAAAGTCATAATTATGAGATTGAATATAATTTTTACTTATGAGATTAAAAGTCATAGTTATGAGATTAAAAGTCATAATTATGAGATAAAAAATCATAATTTAACATTTTTAAATTCATCAGAATTTTTTTTTTGTTTTGCTGGCCCCAGTGCTCTTCCGTAAACAAGACCTAAGGCAACTGCACTGCTGCAGCTAAGGAGTGTGTCAGCAGCACATTCCACTACATAGAAAGAGTCAGTTATTGAATTGTCTTTGAATGTCAGTTCTGACTGAAATTTACCACATATAGGCAAGGCATGTGATGAGCTTATTCTCTTTCCTGGAGATGCTTTAGCAAGTAAAGGTTTTTTCGAGCTGATATGCATATTTTTGCAAAATGATTATGTTGCAGCAGATTTATGATTGACGTTTTGGTGTGATATTAGCTAAAGAGGATGACTGATCTAGAATACTGTCATTTTGCTCAATCATTTTAGCTTGATTCTCTGCAGCATCATTAATGCAGGCAGTATCTAGTTGTCACTGCAACACATTTATTTCCATCTAACCAGTGAATCCTACTAATTAAATAACCAGACTGAACAACAAAACTTGTGGAAAATAAGAGGGACCAGAGGCCACAGCTTTATTAAACATTTAGAATATAAGTCCCCTCCAACAAATGCAGCCCAGTCATTTTTTAAGAGCATCCACCAAGGAGGAGCCCAGAGCTTTTTTGCCCTGTTATCCCTGGTTTCTCTCTTCTGTGTGGCGCCCATGGTGGTCTATACCCCAGGCTTCTGCACAAGCCTACCTGTATGATCACAGCCTGCTAGCCTGGGTATAGCCCCTACCCTCTGGTGCGTTCCCTGTCCTGCTCCATTCTGCCATTAAAAAATAGGGGACTCCTAAACCAGATTATGTTGCAGCTACAAACTGTTTATTACCCCACTGCCAAACCAGTGCCATTGACCTCAAAGTGCTAGCTGTGCCTCTGGATCCAAAACCTTCTCAATTCCATCCTGTAAACTGGCTTTGCATGTTAATGAAAAATAACTTTGTTTTGCTCTTTATCAGACTGGTGCTCCCAGAGCCGAGTGTCTTCGTTGATTTACTAATGGTCGCTGGCCTAACTTTGCTAGTGAAGGGGATAGACTCTAGCAGTAGTTTGCTCCCTAACGTCTGGCAAAGTTGCGCCCTGGCAAATGGACGTAACTACGCAAATCCACTAAGATGTGGATTTTACTGAATGCTACCTCTTGCACCAGACTTGCCTTTGCCACCTCAGACTAGACGAAGTGCAATATAGTAGATAGGACTTCCTAAAAAAAATAGTTCAAAATCTTTCTCCCAAAAAACGCTAGCGTCTTTTCCTTTTTCAGGGTGATAGGCTGAAAAAAAATTGTACATTTTTTTGGGGTAACCGGCTTCCCCCCTACATTTCCTAACATATGGCACATAAACTATACACTGAGCTCATATGTAGGGCAATACAACAACTTTATTTTATTTTATTAAGATTTCCCGGGCTTGTGTAGTATTATGTATTTGCAGCAACATATAAGTCAATCAAACTTTAACTTTTCACCGTATGCAAATTAGGCAACGTATCGTAACTTCGCCAGCGTTTAGCGCCCTGGATGCAACTTCAGTTTAGCGAATTAGCATTGTCCTGGCGAATCTACGCCTGGCGAAGTGTTGCGCTGTGAGCAAAGCCGTCGCTGGTGAATTTTCGCAGGTTAGTAAATTTGCCCCTAAGTCGTCCTTGAGTCTAGTCGACAAGCCTTGATAGAAGAATGCTACATAAGCCTCATTATTCCAGTTAGTTTCGGCCATCAAAGTTCTGAAATCAATGGCGTACTCATTGGCACTAGGGATGTAGCGAACGGCGGAAAAAATGTTCGCGAACATATTCGCGAACTTGCGTCAAAAATGCGAACGGTTCGCGAACGTCGCGAACCCCATAGACTTCAATGGGAAGGCGAATTTTAAAAGCTAGAAAAGACATTTCTGGCCAGAAAAATGATTTTAAAGTTGTTTAAAGGGTGCAACGACCTGGACAGTGGCATGCCAGAGGGGGATCAAGGGCAAAAATGTATCTGAAAAATACATTGTTGACACAGCGCTGCGTTTTGTGCTGTAAAGGGCAGAAATCACACTACGTCACTCAGGTGATGTTTCTGGACACGGAATGTGAAAAAGCTCACACAGCTAGGTGGCACTTGGTTAAAGACTGGGCAAACAATGCCTGCAAGGGCAACGTATACAGTAGTGGATACGGAATATATTATTGCTGCTGTAAAAACATCACTCAGGTGATGTTTACGGACACGGAATTATTATTGTTATTTAGACAGAATGTGAAAAGCTCACACAGCTAGGTGGCACTTGCATACCTCCCAACTGTCCCTCTTTTGACCACTCAACCCCCTGTCCCTCTTTTGTACTGGAAAGTCCCTCTTTTCTCTGCACTGAACAGCCAGAAAAAAAACAGTTTCTAACTTAATTAGCTTTTGGCAGAGAGCTCAGAACAGCTAACAGGTGCAAATAAGATACTTTGTAACGATTTTGACTCTGGTTGGTGCTGGTGGTGGTGAACTACTAGGAGGAGCAGCACACCAGTCCCTCTTTTCTCTGAACTGAACAGCCAGAAAAAAAAACAGTTTCTAACTTAATTAGCTTTTGGCAGAGAGCTCAGAACAGCTAACAGGTGCAAATAAGATACTTTGTAACAATTTTGACTCTGGTTGCTGCTGGTAGTGGTGAACTACTAGGAGGAGCAGCACACCAGTCCCACTCCCCAACACAGCTAGACTAATAGCACTGGGTTCTTACAGTAGCAAAGTAAAAAAAACAAAAAAGAAAATAAAAGCAGTCCTTACAAGGACTATTGGGTTACAGGCAGCAGTCAGCAGATGAGAGATCAGAAGCAGTGCCCACAGCAGCTACATACAGAGCAATGCAGTAGAAGGTAGATTACTAGCCAGCAAAGCTACCTAACCTAAAATGTCCCTCAAATCCCTGCAGAGTTCTGTCCCTACAATACAGAGCAGTATCAAGTAGATTACTAGCCAGCAAAGTTACTATCAACTGTCCCTCATATCACTCAACAGCTCTCTCCCTACACTAGCTCTTCCAAGCACACACAGGCAGAATAAAAAAACGCTGCAGGGCTTCAGTTTGTATATGGAAGGGGAGTGGTCCAGGGGGTGTGGGGGTGGTCCAGGAGGGAGAGCTTCCTGATTGGCTGCCATGTATCTGCTGGTCTGGGGTGAGAGGTCAAAAATAAGCGCCAGCTAAGGTGAACCCAAATTCGCGAACGTCGCGCGACGTTCGCGAACATTCGGCGGACGCGAACAGTCGATGTTCGCGCGAATTAGTTCGCGGGCGAACAGTCCGCGACATCCCTAATTGGCACTGCAGTTCCCTTGCTGGATCTGTAGCAGTCGGGAAGAGTCAGTAGCGACATGACCAGGGGCGTCAAAAACTGTATGGAAGGCTTGGAGGAAGACTTTGGCATCAAAGATCAAAGGAGAGTTCTTTACCCAAAGGGGTGTTGCCCACTCTAGCGGTTTCCCCACCAAACGAGACATCACATACCCCACCTTGGCTCATTCGCTGGAGTACTGCAAGGGTTGATACTCAAACTGGATCAGAAACTGCATGATGAACCCTCTACAGGCTTGAGGATCCCCATTATAGCGTGGTGGTGGAGGAATGCGGGGCTCACCAGCCGATGAGGTCGCAGAAGGAGGACCAACTTCCGCAGGAGTGATTTCCACAACTAAAGAGGCGGATGGCATCCGGGAAAGGAGAGTGTCCAGTACTTGCCCAATGCGGACCTGTTCAGCTTCAAAAGTTTCCATGTGGGACACCAATCCCCGGAGCGCTCTTCTGACATCAAGCATAGCCAAGGATCAGGAAACCAGGAAACGAGAATTAAGGAATCAAGGAAACCCAGGAACACAATACAGCAATTCCTATACTCGGGCATCGAACCGGCATCTTCTGGGTCCTTTTATTTTGAATTTGATGCCAAAATGTGGCATTGTGACGGCAATGCGCCGGCGCCCATCTTGGATTCACAGCCGCTGAGAAGGTAGGCACGCTGCAACGCTCCTGACAGTGCCAATGGCGCAGCCAATATACAGCCACATATTAATTAATACCTTTGCATACCTGCCAGCAGTCCCTAAATAAATATTTCTTCATGTTTTGCACTCTCCCACATCTTCTTTATTCTGACCCTTTTACATTTTAATATTTCAGGTGCTCTTTGAAAAAAAACTGACAGTTAAGAAAATGCGATGAGATTACATTTAGCATGTAAATCCTCTTTGCCAAGCAGCAGTAGTACCACCATCCTCACAATCCATAGTCACAAGATTACAAAATATTTATCGGAATCAATTATACTGGTTCCATTTTAATCCTTATTGAAGGCAAAAAAATGATATTGGGTTTAAATAATGTTTAAATTATATAAATGCTTTTTAGTAGACGTAAGGCTCATGAGCAACATGTTGCTCACCAAAACCTTGAATGCCCAGTGGCTTTAAAGCAAGCTTCTTATTTTTGATTTCTTGACTTTGAGGCAAATTTTGGTTGCATGAAAAGCAGGTGTGCTGCAAACAGAGCCTCCTGTAGGCCGCCAGTCCACATAGGGGCTAGCAAATAGCCAAACCTGCCCTTATTTGGCAACCCCTTGAAATATTTTAGTGCTTGTGTCAGGGCATGGAACTAGGGGTAGGCAGAATAGGCACCTTCCTAAGGCACAAAGATGGGGATGCTGGGCAAGTACCCCTAGTCCAGGCTCTCTTGCTCCTGCTATCCCTGATCATGCCCACTCACTTGCTCCCCCCACAATGTCATAGCTAAGGCACAAGTAAGTTCGCTCACGCACACAGGGGGAGGCAAGGTGGTCGGACGGGTTGCCTAGGATGTCCGGTTGGCTTGGCCCGCCTCTGGCTAGTGTTGTTCCCCAACTCTTTTTACATTTAAATGTCCCTGAAGGGACACCCTTAAGATATGGAGATCCAAATTACAGAGTGATCTCTTATCGGGAAAAAAGCCCTGGTCCCCTGAGCATTCTGGATAACAGGTTCCATACCTGTCTATCTATCTATAATGTCATGAGTTATAATCCTTGCTTAGTGATGCCACTTGTGTCACATGACACCATACAATGTATTTGATTGTAGCATATATAATAACAGCACTCTGTCTCTGGATTTATGACTGCAAACACCCATATACAGTATTTTGCATTAGGGTATGTTTTTCTTTAGTTTAATATATATACCGCAAAGTGTTCTGATAATCCTTGACAATTCAGGCTTTTTGTGTGTGAATATAAGACCCAGTGGGATTGAAGCTGTAAAATACAGGCTGGTCAGGGTGCCTGCAGGGAAATTCCTAGAATACATAAACCATAACAAGTCCAGGTTCCCTTCCTGCAGCTGGTATTTTCTGAGTGTTTGGGCTACATATAACCTTTCACAGGGACAGGCCACACTTGCTGACAGATAACAGTTTGTGTCCTTAGCTGTAAACATGCTACTGACCTCTAATTGTTTACTGCTGAGGAAGTCCTTCCAAAACTCCCATATACTGCCTTCTCTGTGTAAACTGTTACACTTTGTAGATAAAGGGTCAGTCCTATATAGAAGCAAGAAGCAACTGGCATTGACATATCTAAGAGAAATATAAGCATTTTTCTGCTTTTGTAAGTAATTGTTACTTGATGTTCCCAGAACTGACGGTTTTACCAACCCAATTGTCCCTTCTCAACCTGTCAGTTAGAAGTGCTAATGCTAAGGGAGTACTGCTGCACAAATATGGCAGCCCCCTCATGGGGAACATGGGGGTAAATACTTTTACGGCAAAATTATAAATATCATTCAAAAACAATGTAATGATAGATGTAAAAAAGGTAAATTTGTGGTGTCATTATCACTTAAAGAAATAGTAACACCAAAAAACAAAAGTGTTAAAGAGATACTGACATCAGCCATAACATTTTTTATTATATAGATTGAAAGATGATAGATAGATAATTGATAGATGATAGATAGATGATAGATACACAGATAGATAGATAGATAGATAGATAGATAGATAGTAACATAGTAACATAGTAAGTAAGGTTGAAAAAAGACACATCTGATGCCTCTCCAATTAGCCTTAGAGGGGGAAAAATTCCTTCCTGACTCCAAAATGGCAATCGGACTAGTCCCTGGATCAACTTGGACCATGAGTTATTTCCCATAATCCTGTATTCCCTTACTTGCTAAAAAGCTATCCAACCCCTTCTTAAAGCTATCTAATGTATCAGTCTGTACAACTGATTCAGGGAGAGAATTCCACATCTTCACAGCTCTCACTGTAAAAAACCCCTTTCGAATATTTAGGCGGAACCTCTTTTCTTCTAATCGGAATGGGTGACCTCGTGTCAGATGGAAAGACCTACTGGTAAATAAAGCATTAGAGAGATTATTATATGATCCCCTTTTTATTATTTATACATAGTCATCATATCACCCCTTAAGCGCCTCTTCTCCAGCATGAACATCCCCAATTTGGCCAGTCTTTCCTCATAGCTAAGATTTTCAATACCTTTTACCAGCTTAGTTGCCCTTCTCTGTACCGTCTCTAATACAATAATGTCCTGTTTGAGTGATGGAGACCAAAACTGTACGGCATATTCTAGATGGGGCCTAACAAGTGCTCTATACAGTGGAAGAATGACCCCCTCCTCCCTTGACTCTATGCCCCTTTTAATACAGCTCAAGACCTTATTTGCCCTTGATGCTGCCCGACTGGCATTGCTTGCTACAGCCAAGTTTATCATCTACAAGGACTCCAAGGTCCTTTTCCATAATGGATTTGCCCTAGTGCCAGTCCCATTAAGGGTAAAAAGTGGCTTGGATATTTTTACATCCCAGGTGCATGACTTTCCCATTTATAAAACATTGAATCTCATTTGCCACTTAGCTGCCCAGATTGCCAGTTTGTCAAGATCATGTTGCAAGGATGCCACATCCTGGATGGAATTAATTGGGCTGGATAATTTCGTGTCATCTGCAAACACTGATACATACTTACAACACCCTCCCCTAATCATAATGAACAAGTTAAATAAAAGTGGAACCCAATACTGAGCCCTGGGGGACCCCACTTAAGAACCGTACTCCAAGTAGAGAATGTCCATTAACAACCACCCCTGTACCCGATCCTGAGCCAGTTTCCTATCCACGTGCAGACGCCTTCATTAAGCCCAACGGGACCTTAGTTTAGAAAGTAGTCGTTTGTGGGCACAGTATCAAACGTTTTTGGCAAAATCCAAATAGATCCACATCTACTGCCCCCCCACTGTCCAGAATCTTACTTACCCACATCATAAAATGCAATCAAATCGTTCTGACATGACCTATCCTTCATAAAGCCATGCTGAATGTTCCCTCATAATGCCATTCATTAGGACAAAACTTTGAAATGTGATCACTTAACAAGCCTTCAAATAATTTGCCTACCACAGTTTGCAGGCCCGACTGACCATCTGTGGATTCGGGCAATTGCCCGAGGGGGCCGCCTTTAAATTTCATTCACGTGGGCCGCCGCTCTCTCACTCCTAATCCTAATAAAAAAACTGTGCTGCAGCGTCTCCGGCTGTTTCCGGAGCCATGCGACACGCCCCTTCTGCTTGCCTTTCAGCAGCAACATCAATATTCCCAGCTGCCGAGAAATGAACAGGGAGCCATAGTAACGGCTGGGAAAGCCGGTGTTGGTAGCGACATCTAGAGGATGTGCAGGAGCATGGGTGGGCCGTTGCCGGCTCAGACCCACTGCACAGAACAGACGCTCCTCACCTCCCTCCCCTCCCCTGCACGATCGCATGAAGAAGATTGTGCGAAGTAAGTACAGTATGTGCGAGCAGCAGGGGTGGGGGAGGATTACAGAGGGGCCCTGCGACTGAGGAGAGGTGGGGAGGATTACAGAGGGGGCCCTGCAATGGAGGGGGGGGGTTACAGAGGGGGCCCTTGGGGGCCTAATGTGGCAGCCCTGGTGGGCCCTAAAACCCCCCCAGTGCAGCCAGTGTTGGAAGCTGGCTGCACTGAAGCCTGTCAGACTGTTTTTTACTGACCATGCAAAGTATTTAGCTGATGAGGAGATCATCTAACCTCCTCCATTTTACTTTTCAGTCTGTTTCATGTCAATGTAAATAATAGGGAAAATGCAAAAAAATATATGAAGGCCAGTACCTCATGTATTATAAGGAATAATGTTTCCCCCTACTTTAATAAATGATAAGGATATTAGGAGTCAGTGAGGGGTTGTTCTGTGACCATATAAAGGCACAAGGCTGCAGGCTGAGTTATACAGGGAACTCTTTAGTATCACTCATGTATTTATAAGGGATAATGTACCCCCTACTGTAAATGATAAGGATATTAGAAGTCACTGAGGGGGTTTTTCTGTGACCATATAAAGGCACAAGGCTGCAGGCTGAATTATACAGGGAACTCTGAGTATCACTCATGTATTATAAGGGTTAATGTACCCCCTACTGTAAATGATAAGGATATTCGAAGTCACTGAGGGGTTCCGTGGCCATATAAAGGCACAAGGCTGCAGAATCTTTAACTTATTTTACATTACATAACCTTGTTTAATTTCCATCATAACATTATTTTTGAATGGTATTTATAATTTGGCATAAAAGTACTACTATGCCAAAATTAGTATTACTTTTCTTGCCCCATGTTCCTCTATGAGGGGGCTGCTATTATTTGTGCAGCAGGAGTCTGTTAGCATTAGAGACTCTAAACTGACAGGCTGGGAGATGGGACAGTCAGATTGGCAAAAACAGTCAGGTTTTAGGAAACTTCAAGTAATAATTAATTACAAAAGAAGAACTATCAGCAAAAAACGATCAACTTGACCTATAATGTAATTTTTATTGTAGATTAATATTTTGAAATGAAAATTTTTAATGTCAGTATCACTTTTAAATGAGAAAGGCAGCTCTTTATGCACATACTTTTTTGCAGTTTTACCCTAATATATAAGTGGATGAGTACAAGACCATTGAGTGTTTACAAGTGGGCTGCTTTGATTTTTTTTGCCCGGGCTGCTTTTTGCTCCCAGTCCGGCCCTGCACAGATGTCAAGCTTACTGGCCTATAATTGCCAGGCTGAGATCGTAATCCCTTTTTAAATATTGGAATAACATCAGCTTTTCCCAATCCATAGGCACCATACCAGATGACAGTGAATCTGAGAAAATCAGAAATAAGGCTGGTCTAAAACTGAACTAAGCTCTCTTAGAACCCGGGGGTGTATGCCATCAGGCCCTGGAGCCTTGTTTACATTAATTTGTATTAAAGCTTTTGAATCATATCCTGAGTCAGCCACTGACTAGATTGACCCTAAAACATTCGTGCAGTTATTAAGTGAGCCTGGGAACCCAGACTCCTCTATTGTATACACTGAAGAAAAGAACTGATTTAACACATTTGCTTATCTGTATCTGTTACAACCATACTGGTACCATTATTTAATGGAGAAAACACTCTCAACCTGCATCTTTTACTATTAATATATTTAAAAAACTTTTTAGGGTTAGTTTTCACCTCCCCCCGCAATTAACTTTTCATTTCTTTTCTTAGCCTTCCGGATTTCTGATTTACAACATTTATTACATTGTTTATATTCATTAAATGCAGCTTCTGTCCCTACAGATTTGTAGTTTTTAAATGCCTTTCTCTTCTTTCCCATTAACTTCTTTACTTCTGTATTAAGCCACACAGGATGATTCTTAGAGCTTCTACGTTTAGTCCTTAAGGGAATAAATTGAGAACAGTAATGATTTAATATCATTTTAAAGGACAACCATTTTTTGTTCTGTTTTTTTTAGCTGAAAACCTAATGCCCCAATCAATGCTCTGTAGGGCAGCCCTCAAGGCACAAAAATTAGCTTTTCCAAAATTCATGGTTTTGTTGCCCCAGTATATTTTTGTTTTTTTGCCCCCAGACAATTAAATGATATAACATTATGGTCACTATTACCCAGGGGTTCAAATGACTTGCACATTTGCTATAAGTTTCTGGCTCATTTGAGTACACAAATCAAGAATAGCATTTTTTTCTGGTAGGCTCCTCAACAACCTGTGCTAAGAAATGTTGTGCAATAAGTTTATAAAACTTGTTCCCCTTAACTGATCTAGCAGTACCGTTGCTCCAGTCAATATCTGGGTAATTAAAATCCCCCAATTATCATTACTTTACCTAAACTAGCAGCCTTTTCTATTTGCATTAGGAGCTTTGTCTCTTCCTCCTCACTTACATTAGGGGGTCTGTAACATACTCCTACAATTAATTTGCTGGATTCTTTACAATTGGTGAAGAACTCCACCCATACGACTTCTGCCCCTCATTTTCTAACATAACTTCCTCCTTTTATATGAGCTTTTAAATCCGCCTAACATACAGACATTTCCCCTCCTCCTTTTCTATTGCCTCTATCCCTCCGAAACAAAGTATAGCCACTGATATTTACTGCCCAGTCATGCGACTCATTCAGCCATGTTTCGGCCACACCAATCACATCAAATTTTCCTTCCAACACCAGCAGCTCCAGCTCTCCCATTTTACCAGTCAGACTTCTTGCATTTGTAAACATACATTTAATACTGGTACCATATTGAACATATAACATGTGGTCCTCCCTATCCTTAACAGTATCCCCAGCCAAATCTACTCCCCCATTTTCCCTTTCTTTGCCCACTATCTCATCTAAAAGTCTTCCACTGAATCTTTTACTGAACCCTCCCCCCCCACACCTAGTTTAAAAATCCCTCCAACCCTCTAGCCATCTTCTCTCCCAAAACAGCTGCCCCATTTATCATTTTAGGTGCAGCCCATCCCTAGCAAAGAGCCTGTAGCCGACTGAAAAATCAGCCCAGTTCTCCAAAAAACCCAAAACCCTCCTCCCTACACCAATCTTTCAGCCACGCATTAATCTCCCTACGCTCCCGCTGTCTCCTTAGTGTTGCTCTGGCTCAGGTAATATCTTCTCAGAAAGTTACCTTTGGAATCCCTCGCCCTCAAGCTTTGCACCTAGTTTTTTAAAATCATTTTTGAGGACTTCACCACCTTCCTCTAACTTTGTCATTGGTACCTATGTGTACCAAGACCGCTGGGTCTTTCCCAGCCCCTCCCAATAATCTTCCACTCCTTCCACCACATGCCAAACCCTAGCACCAGGCAAGCAGGCAGACTGTTCGGCATGTAGGGGCCTTGCGACAGATTACCCTATCCACCTTTCTAATAATTGAATCCCCTATAACTAGAACCTGCCTTTCCTTCCTTGCCACTCCCCCCACCACCCGTATTAGAGCCGCGTGCCTCCCGGGGTGCTCCGAGAGTCAGCCTGCTCCATACACGCCAGTTCGGAGTTTTTCCCCCAGCATCTTCAGCCAAAAATGGTGAAATTTGCTGTTTGGGACAAACTGTGCGACCAGCCCCCTACTCTTCTGTCCCCTACTTCCCCTTCTTGACTGTCACAAACCTTCCTCCCTCATTAGCCTCCACTGCCCCTTCTCCTCCCCCACTCCACTAGCCCCTGCCAGTGGTTGCTCTGCGAGCCTCCTGTTATTCCCCTCGTTTGCCAATGCTCTCAGTGCTGCAAGTTATAGTTACATAGTTACATAGTTACATAGTTAAATTGGGTTGAAAAAAGACAAAGTCCATCAAGTTCACACCTCCAAATGGAAAACCCAAGCATCATACCACACCCCTCCCTAACTTTTAATTAAAAATTCTATATACCCATACCTATATTAACTATAGAGTTTAGTATCACAATAGCCTTTAATATTATGTCTGTCCAAAAAATCATCCAAGCCATTCTTAAAGGCATTACTGAATCAGCCATCACAACATCACCCGGCAGTGCATTCCACAACCTCACTGTCCTGACTGTTGAAGAACCCTCTACGTTGCTTCAAATGAAAGTTCTTTTCTTCTAGTCTAAAGGGGTGGCCTCTGGTACGGTGATCCACTTTATGGGTAAAAAGGTTCCCCTGCCATTTGTCTATAATGTCCTCTAATGTACTTGTAAAGTGTAATCCATGTCCCCTCGCAAGCGCCTTTTTTCCAGAGAAAACAACCCCAACCTTGACAGTCTACCCTAATTAATTTAAGTCTTCCGTCCCTCTAACCAATTTAGTTGCACGTCTCTGCACTCTCTTCCAGCTCATTTATATCCCTCTTAAGGACTGGAGTCCCAAAACTGAACTGCATACTCCAGATGAGGCCTTACCAGGGAACCTATAAAGAGGCATAATTATGTTTTCATCCCTTGAGTTAATGCCCTTTTTTATGCAAGACAGAACTTTATTTGCTTTAGTAGCCACAGAAATGACACTGCCCAGAATTAGACAACGTGTTATCAACAAAGACCCTAGATCCTTTTCATTTAAGGAAACTCCCAACACATTGCCATTTAGTGTATAACTTGCATTTATATTATTTTTGCCAAAGTGCATAACCTTGCATTTATCAACATTGAACCTCATTTTCCAGTTTGCTGCCCAGTTTTCCAGTTTAGACAGATCACTTTGCAAAGTGGCAGCATCCTGCATGGAACCTATAGTTCTGCACAATTTCACAATAGTTCACCCCTTAGAGTCTGCAGCTCAGATTCCAAGATGAAAACCCACCGACATCTCTCACATGTAAATACTGCATGGAACTGCTGCTCCAACACCACATACATGTGACAAGACACACACTGAGTAATACCAGCAAACCCACTCATATTTACACTGGGTACTTACAGTCTCCCAAATGTAATTCCTTACCAACACCTTTTTGGTTTTAAACGCCTTAAGCTTTTTAATGCTGCTTAACACTTAATTCACATGCAACAATTCGATCACATGCAACACTCGCTAAGCAGCTCCCACACTCGCTTTGCCTTCACAAGTTTAAGGTTTCAACCACAGCACACAAAGCCCGTTCAGAATTTACCTTATTAACCCCTCCCCCTTAATTAGAAGAAAGAGGGAAAGGAGAGAAAAAAACAAATGCTACCAGCAGTAAAACAACCCCTTAAATTTAAAAAAAAAAAAAAATGTTCCCCTTAGACCTCTAAAGCTAAAACACAAAAAGAAAATAAATGCACTTAATGTATCAACTAGTTTACCCCAAAGAGAGAAAAGAAAAAGTTGTAGATAGTTGTAGATAGATAGATAGATGATACATGATGATGATAGATAGATAGATACAAAAAACATAGATATATAGATAATAGATAGATAGATGATAGATACATGATGATGGCAGATAGATAATAGAAAGATAGATATATAGATAATAGATAGATAGAAAGATACATGATGATCATAGATAGATAGATAGATAGATAAATAGATAAATAGATAAATAGATAGATACATGATAGATAGATAGATAGATAGATAGATAGATAGATAGATACATGATGATGATGATAGATAGATAGATGATAGATAGATATTATCTATATAGATATATAGATGATAGATAGATGATAGATACACAGATAGCTTGATGATAGATAGATAGATAATTGATAGATGATAGATAGATGATAGATACACAGATAGATAGATAGATAGATACATTATGATGGTAGATAGATAATAGAAGATAGATATGTAGATAATAGATAGATAGATAGATAGATAGATAGATACATGATGATAATAGATAGATAGATAGATAGATAGATAGATAGATAGATAGATAGACAGATGATAGATAGATAGATGATAGATAGATACATGATGATGATGATGATAATGATGATGATGATGGATAGATAGATAGATAGATAGATAGATACATGATGATAATAGATAGATAGATAGATAGATAGATAGATAGACAGATGATAGATAGATAGATGATAGATAGATACATGATGATGATGATAATGATGATGATGATGGATAGATAGATAGATAGATACATGATGATAATAGATAGATAGATACATGAGGATGATGATGGATAGATAGATAGATAGATACATGATGATGGTAGATAGATAATAGAAAGATAGATAGATAGATAGATAGAAAGATAGATATATAGATAATAGATAGATAGGTAAATGATGATAGATAGATAGATAGATAATAGATAGATAGATACATGATGATAGATAGATAGATAATAGATAGATACATGATGATGTTGAAGATGATAGATAGTTAATAGATAGATAATAGATAGATAGATAGATAATAGATATAGATAGATATACAGACAGATAGATAGATAGATATAGATAGATGATAGATAGATACATATAGATAATGATAGATGATAGATAGAGATGTAGATAGATAGATGATAAGATAGATAGATAATAGAAGATAGATATATAGATAATATAGATAGATAGATAGATAAGATATGTGAGATAATAGATAAAGAAATAGATAATAGATAATAATGATAATGATGAGATGATGTAGAAAAGATGATATAGAAGATGATATAGATATAGATAATTGTGATAATAGATGATAGAAATGGAATAGTAAGAGATGATGATAACATGATATAAATAATAATAATAGAAAGATAGAATATAATAATAATAATAGATAGATAAAATGATAGATAATAGATATACAGAAGAGAGAAAATAGATAGATAATAGATAGATATAGAAAGATGATAGAAGAAATATGATGATAGATAATAGATAGATAGAATAATGAAATAGATAGGAAAGATAGATTGAAAGATAAAGAGATAATAATAGATAGATGATAGATAAAATGATAGATAGAAGAAATAATAGATAGATACAGATGAGATGATGATGATAATAGATAGATAATAGATAGATAATAGATAGATTGATGATATAGATAGATGATAATAGAAAGATGATGATGATGATGATAGATAGATAGATAGATAATGATAGATATAGATAGAGATAATATGATGATGATAGTAGAATAAAGTAGATATATAAGAAATAATAGATAGATAGATAATAGATAAGATAATAATAATATGATATGATAGATGATAAAGATGATATGATAGATATGATAGTAATAATAGAAGATATATAGATAGATAATAGATAGATAATGATATGATAAATGATGAATTGTTAGATGATGATAGAGATGTAAATGATAATAGATAGATGATAGATAGATAATATAGATATTGATATAAGATGTGAAAAGATAAAAAATAATAGATATAGAAGATAGATAAGATAGTAGATAGATAGAAGAGAGAAATGATAGAAATAGATAATGAATAGATAGAAAAATAGAAGATGATAAAGATTATACACAGAGAGATAAATAATAATAATAGAAGATATAAGACAGAAAGATAGATAATATAGATGATATGTAGATAGATAGATAATAAGATATAGATAGATAGATGATGAAGATAGATAATAGATGATAGATAGATAGATAGATAAGGAATAGATGTAATGATAGATAGATAATGTATAGATGATAAATAGATGATGATAGATACATGATGATATGAAATAGTAATAGTAATGATATAGATAGAAGAGATGAGATGTGATAATAATAGATAGATAGAAGATAGAAGAAAGATGATAGATAAATAGATAATGATGATGATGTATAGTATAAGAATAGTAGATAAGAAAATGAGAGAAAGAGATAGAATGATAAGATATAATAAAGATAGTAAGATATGATATAGTAAAATTAGAAATAATAAGAAGAATAGAATATGATGATAAAGATAATTAAGAGAGAAATAATGTAATATGATGAAAAAATTAAAAGAAAAATAAAGATAATGAGATAGAGATAAAGATAGATAGATAGATAGATAATAGATGATGAAGAAATTTTAAAATATTTTTCAAAGATTATTAAAGGGGGGGTAAAATTTTTTTAAAAAAGAGGGAGTTTGGGTGAGATGAAAATGTGTGGGGGGGAAATAGAAAAAATTGTTTGATTAAAAATTAAAAGTATTATATGAAGCTGCTGGATAGGAAAATTAAATGTGAAATTATGGTATGTTGTGTAGATGATTTTTTGTATAGAAAGTTAAAATAGTTGTGTTATAATAATTTTTTTAATTGTTTATTTTTGTTAGAATATGTAAAAAAATTTAAAAAACAGGAAAAAAAAAAAGGCTTAAAATATTTTCCCTTTGGGGACAAAAAATTTGGAGTTTGGAAAAAATAAAGGTGGAATGATGTGATTTATTTTGGGAAAAATTATTTTATGATGTGATCATGATAAGGGTTAGAAAGGGTAAGCTAAAAAAGACATTAAAAATGGTTTAGTGATTAGAAATGAATGGGGGAGGAAATAAAAATAAGTGGAGTACTTAGTTTTGGAGGGGGGGGGGGGGAAAAGCTAAAAAGGAGAGTGGTTGTAAGGAGAGTAGTTGAAAAGGAGGAGTTGGAGAGGAAAAGGGTTTTTTTTAGAGTGTAGAAGTGTAAATGGGGTTTTTGGGGGAGGGGGGGAGAGGAAAGAATGTTTAAAAATATGGAGGTGGGTGATTGCCTCTTTTGGTTTGTGGGAAAAAAATTTAAAAAATTGGATGGGGGGGTTTTTGGGGGGCCCGTAGTTTGGAAAAACCTGATTATTAGTATATATTATTTTTATTATTTTTAAAATATTATATATATATGTATTATTATTTTTATATAAAAAAAAAATGTTTATTTTATTATAAAAATTATCCTTTTTCTTTTATTATTTTTTTTCTATTATTATTATTATTATTTCATAAAATCATCTTTTATTATTTATCTATTATATAGTATTTTTGTTTTTTATTATAAAAATAAAAAATATATAATATGTTTATTATATTTTTTATTTATTATTATTTTAAAAGTTTTGTTGTTATTATTTTTTTATTATTATATCATGTATTATCTATTTTTTAAAAAAATATTTTTTTTTATTATTATTAATATAATGATTATATTTTTTATCTTTTATTTTATATATCTATTTTTATTATTATTAAAATATATGTATTTATTATTTTATTTTTTTAAAAATTATTATTTATTTTTATTATTATTTAAAAATATTATTTTATTATTATTTAATATATGTTTTATTATCTTTCTATTATTATTTATTATTATTTTTTATTATTATTATATAATGTTTTATATTTTTTTTTATTATTATCTATTGTGATTATATTAAAAAAATTATTTTAAAAATTTTTTTATATTAAATATTATATTACTATTATATATATTTTATAATTTTAAAAAAGATAGATAGATGATAAAAAAATGATAATGATAGATAGATGATAGAAGAGGGAAAAATAGATAGATCAAGAAGGAGTAAAAGTAGATAATAGATAATATAGAGAAGAGAGAAAATAGATAAAATAATTATAATTGATAGAGATAGATAGAGGGGTAATAAGATGATTAATGATGATAGATTAGATAGATAGATAATGATAGAAATAGATCTGTGTTTTTAATTTTTATTATTATTTAAAATAAAATGTTTTTATTTATCAAATTATTATTATTATAATATATATGTATTATTATTATAGTTATTTATATTATTATTACATGTATGATTATTATTATTATTTAATTAAATTTTTATTATATTAATATAATGTATGTATTTTTATTATTATTATATATTATTTTTATTATTATTATTATATGTATGATATCATTTTTTTATATTATTATATTATTATTATCTATTTTTTTTATAATTTAGTTTATTATGTTTTTTATTTTTTATTATTATTTGGTGTTTATATTATTTTATATTTTTAAAAATTTTATTTTAATCTATTATTATATTTTTTTAAAAAATTTTTATTAATATAAAATTTTATGTAAATATTATTAAAAAAATTTAATAATGTTATTTTTTATTATTTTAATATTTTAAAAAAAATTAAAATTTATTTTTTATTTTTATCTTTTAAAATTAAAAATATAATAATAAAATTTTTATTTTATATGTTTATTTGTTATTTTTTATTATATAAAAATTTTATTTTATTATTTATCGGGTTTTTAATTTTATTATTATTACATATATGTATTATTATTATTATTAATTATTTTTAATATTTTTTTTATTATTTATTAATAATATGTTTTTTTTATTTTTATTATTTTTTATTATCATATATTTTTTTTTATTTTTTTTTAATAATGTATTTATTATAAATAGATAATGATGATGATAGATAGAAAAAAAAAATTTTGATATATAGTAATAGATAATAGATAGATAGATTGATAGATAGATAGAAGATAAATAAAATTTATATATTATATTATTATTTATTGTGTTTATATCTATTATATTTAATTATTTATTATTATTATTATTTTATTATCTTTATTTGTATTATATTATTATTATTATTTATGTATTTATTATTATTTTATTATTATTTTATTTTGTGTTTTATTTATATAATTTTTATTTTCTATTATTTTTTCTATTGTGTATTTATTATAATTTTTATTTCTATTTTATATTTTGTTTATTAATTTATAAAATATTTTATTATTTTTATATTTTGTATTATTATTATTTTTTATTATTATTATTTTTATAATATTCATAATCATGTATTATTATTATATTTATTATTTTATATAATTAATTAAATTTTTTATTATTAAAAATAGTATTATTTTATTATTATTATTTTATTATTTTTATTATATTATTATTATTGGTTTTATTATTAATTAAAATTTTTTATTATTTATTTTATTATTATTATTTATTATTGTGTATTTATATTTTATAAATTTTTTTATCTATCATTTTATTATTTATTTTTTTATATTTTAATTTAAAAATTATTATTATTATTATTATTTTTATATATATTATTTATTATATTATTATTATATTTTTTTTATTTATTAATTTATTTTAAAAATTTTATATTTTATTATATTATTATTTCTTTTATTATTTGTGTATTTATATTTTATAATTTTTTTTATTATAATTATTTATTATTTTATTATTTGTGTATTATATATATAATTTTATTTTTATATTAATTAAAATTAAAATTTTTTATTTAAATATTATTATTTTTTTTTATATATGTTTATTATTTTATTATTATTATTTTCTATTAAAAATTTTTATTAATATATGTATTTTATTATAATTAATATTATTATATCATGTATTATATTTTTATTATAAAAATTAAAAATTTTTTATTATTTCTATATAAAAAATTTTTATTATTATTTTAATCATGTATTAATTATCTTTTAAAAAAATTTTTATTATTGGTTTATTTATTTATATTATAATTATTTTATCTTTATTTTTATTTTTATTTTTATTAAAATCTGTGTATTATCATTATTTTATTATTAAATTTATTTTTATTATATTTTTTATTATTATCTGTTTTTTATATATATAATTATTATTTTTTTTCTATTATATATGTATTAATTTATTTTATTTTTTATTATTTATTTTAAATTATATTTACTTTTATTTTTTAAAAATATGTTTTTATATTATTATTATTATTAAATTATTGTGTTAACATTATATAATTTTTTTTATTATATATTATCTTTAAAATCTATTTTATTTGGTTTATATTTAAAAAAATTTTATTATCTATATTATTTTTTATTTGTATTATTCTATTATATTAAAAATTATTATTATTTTTATATATGTATTTTATTAATATTATTATTTATTATTATATCTAAAATGTATTTTTTTATTATTTATATTATCTATTTATTATGTTTATTTTTTATTATTATAATTATTATTATTTTATTTATAATAATTTTCATTTTATTATAATCATAGTTTTAATTATTTTAAAAATTTTTAATTTTTGTGTTTAAAATTTTTAATATTAAATTTTATTTATTATTATTTTATTTATTATTATTTATTATTTTTAATTATATTATTATTATTTATATTTTTTTATTATTATTATTTTATTTATTGTTTTATTATATTTTTAAAAATTTATTTTTATTTTAATTTTTTATTATTATTATTATTGTGTATTTATATATAATTATTTTATTTTTTATTTTGTTTTATATTATTTCATTAAATTATTATTATTTTCTATATATGTATCTATTCATTATTTTATTATCTATTATCTATTATTATTATATATAATTTTTTAAAAAATATGTATTTTATTTTATAATTTTATTTCATAAAATGTATCTATCCATTTTTATTATTATAATAAATATTTAAATTTTATTTTATCTATTTTATTATTTTTATTATATATTTATTATTGTGTTTATATTTTTATTAAAAATTATTTTATTTTTATTTTATTATTATTATTTTTTATTATTATATATTGTGTATCTATATTATTAAAAAATTTTTTTATTATTATATTATTATTATTATTTTGTGTTTATATATATAATTTATTATCTTTATTTTTAAATTATTATTTTTATTATTGTATTATATTATTATTTATAAATTTCTATTATTTTTTATATTGTATTATTTTTTTATTATTTTTTTTATTTTTAAATAATATTTTGTATATTTTATTATATATCTTTTATTATTTTTATCTTTGTATTATATTTTTATTATTTAAAAAATTTTATTATTATACTATTATTATATAAAAATTTTTTTATTATTATTATAATGTATAATTATTATTATATTTATTATTATTATCTGTTTTTTATATTTTTATATTATAATTATTTATTTATTATTATTATTATTATTATTTTATTATTTTTTATTATTTTTTTATTGTGTATTATATTTTAATTTTATTTTATAATGATTTTATTATTATTTTATTTTTAATTTATTTTGTGATTATTTATTATAATTATTTTTTTTAAATATTATTTTTATTATCTATTATTATTTTGTTATTTTTAAATAAAAATTATTATTATTTTTGTATTATATTTTTATTATTTAAATTATTATTTTTTTATATTTGTATTATTATTATTTTATTTATTATATATAAAATTATATAATAATGTATTATTTTATAATTATCTATTATTATATATGTATTATCATTTTTTATTATTATAATAATTATTATTATTATTATTTATTATTATTATCTATTTTATCTAACCCAAAAAATTTATTATTTTATTATTATTATTATTATTATTATTGTTATTGTGTATTATAATTATTATTATTATTTTATTATTATATGTTTTTATTATTATTATTATTTATATCATATGTATTTTTTATTTTTTTATGTTTATTTATTATTATTATTATTTTATTATATATATATAATATGTTTGTTTTTCCTATGTATTATTATTTTTAAAAAAATATGTATTTTTATTATTTTAAAAGGTTGGGGATCCCTGATTAGATGATAGATAGATAGATAGATAGATAGATAGATAGATAGATAGATAGATAGATAGATAGATAGATAGATAGATAGATAGATGATAGATGATAATAGATAGATAGATAGATGATAGATAGATAGATAGATAGATAGATAGATAGATACATGATGATAGATAGATAGATAGATAGATAGATAGATAGATAGATAATTGATAGATGATAGATAGATGATAGATACACAGATACACAGATAGATAGATAGATAGATAGATAGATAGATAGATAGATAGATAGATAGATACATGATAGATACATGATGATGATAGATAGATAGATAACAGAAAGATAGATAGATAGATAATAGATAGATAGATAGATGATGATAGATAGATATACAGACAGATAGAAAGATAGATAGATAAATAGATAATTGATAGATAGATGATAGACAGATGGATAATAGATAGATACACAGACAGAGAGATAAATACATAGATAATAGATAGATATACAGACAGAGAGACAGATAGATATAGATGATGATAGATAGATAGATAGATAGATAGATAGATAGATAGATAATTGATAGATGATAGATAGATGATAGATAGACAGATAGATAGACAGAGAGATAAATAGATAGATAATAGATAGGTATACAGACAGAGAGATAGATATAGATGATGATTGATAGATAGATAGATAGATAGATAGATAATTGATAGATGATAGATAGATGATAGATACACGGATAGATAGATAAATAGATAGATATATGACGATAGATAGATAGATAGATAACGCCTCTATCCAAATCCAGGCGGAGCAGCCCTTCAATTCTCTCATCGAGTGGCTGGTACAAAGTGATTGAGGGGTCGCGGGCAAGAAAGGTGGACTGGCAAGGAAAGAGTTAAAGGGACCTCAGCATATCTGACATTCTTACTGTGTTGGACTGTGTTGGAGAAACAGGCAGGTACCTAATAGTGAGTTAGGTAGTGTCCCATGTGTCCCCAGTGCAGGAGTGCATTGTGTATTAGATTGCCCAAGTTCACTATTGTGTTTATATAAAGTTTATATCTGTTTCATTTGCAAACTGTGTATTTTATTTGTCCTAGTGGAAGTTCTCTGAGATTGCTCCTCAGTGTACCCTAGGTGGAGCCACAGAGCTGTAAATCCCAGTTCCCAGTCCTTTTCATAAGCAAAAGGGACTCAGGGCCCCTGGATTGTCAAGGGTTAATTGTGATTAATAGAGACAGTAACCAAATTAGGGTTACATAAATATATAGGGTCATAAAAATTTACATAGACCTCCAGGTCGTCCCATAATATCTTCAAATGGCTCACTAAATGAGGGCATAGCCAATTATGTAGATACATTGCTGCAACCCTGCATAAAACAGATCAGCAGCTATAGAAAGGATACAAATGATTTTTTGAAAATGATGCAGAGTATTAATCTGCCTTTGCAAAGCATGCTCCTTGTTACCATGGATGTAAAAAGCCTCTATACCTGCATCCCACATGAGGCAGGTATAGAGGCTGTGAGAAAATTGTTGTCAGAAAATGAGAACTTTGAAGGGCCAATGATTGAATACGTTTTTAGGAATTTTAGGAATTACTTCAGGTTTGAGAATGACTACTATGTACAACTCACAGGGACAACCATAGGGTTAAAGGTTGCGCCATCTTATGCAAATGCATATATGCATGATTATGAGAAACAGCACATAATGGGTCACCCTCTATTTAGAAAATATGGAGTGTTCTATAGGTGCTTTATAGGCGATCTATTTTTTGTATGGACAGGAAGTGTTGATCAATTATAAACATTTCATAATGAGTTGAACTCAGAGGAGGGCCCGGTAAGGCTTACTATAAAATTTGGCATTTCAGAGATTGAATATTTGGACATATTAATATCTAAGGGCTCAAACATGCTAAACACATCCCTTTATACTAAGAAAACAGATAGAAACACCATATTGCACTACCACATTCAGCCACCATCCAAAACACCTTTTAGATTCAATGCCAAAATCTCAGATGTTGAGAGTGGTCAGAATAGAAAGTGACCCCCAGAGAAGAGAGCAGGATCTTATTGAAATGGGAGATAAATTCCTAAAGAGGGGGTATCCCAAGGGTTTAGTGGATAAGGCAATCACATGGGCACGCCTTTTAAAACGGGATGAGGTACTGCTTAAAGGTGAAAATCCAAGGAGGAAGGAACAAGTAGATACCGGTATCTACTATAAAGTAGGTACAATCCATATAGTAAAGATGTGAAAAAAAATGTGTTAAAACATTGGCCCTTACTGACCACTGATGATGATTCATCCCTTAGAAGGCTAACGCGGCCTAGGTTTGGTTACACTAGGGGCAGGAAGCTGAAAGAATTAATAGGCCCTACTGACCCGATGAATAAATATAAAAAAATGGGAGTGTTCAAATGCACAGGCTGTGTTACTTGTAATAGTCTTAAACTGGGCTCAGAATTTATACATCCATACACGGGCAAAAAATACCCGACCGGAGAATGACCTGTACAACTTCCATGGTAATTTACATTATTAAATGTCCTTGTGGTCTATTGTATTGCGGTAAAACCATAAGGCAATTAAAGGAACGTATTGGCATGCACAGGTCTAGCATACAGGCAGCAATGGATCCTGAAAGGGCCTCAAAATTACAGGCTAAAAAACAGGATATAGTTCAACAGGCAGTAGCAAAGCATTGGGCACAGACAAGGCATGACCCTGCATCATTCAGATGCATGCCGATAGAGCAAATATCCAATCCAATACGGGGAGGTGATCAGAATAATATGTTATTACAAAGAGAAGCGTATTGGATCCATCAGCTTGACTGTGTAGCCCCAAGGGGCTTAAACGAACAGTTGATCTTGAATTGTTTCCTGGGCTAGGAAATCATATAGCGATGCAGTATCAAGGCTATCTCTTATAGATTGAAAATAAACATGCAGAGACATGCATTAGATTGGATATATTTTTATTTTTTCGGTCAAAATGAAAATTATATAAAAATGATGAAACTTTTTTTATGATTTTGTTCTATAGGTACCCTGCACAAAACTACACAAAATGGATTTTCACACAAGATGAACTTTCACAACTTTAGACTTATATTCTAACACTGGACTTTTGACACATGGGACAACAGTAAGGGGCCGATTCACTAACTTCGAGTGAAGGATTCGAAGGTAAAAAACTTAAAATTTCAAAGTTTTTTTGGGCTACTTCGACCATCGAATGGGCTACTTCAACCTTCGACTACGACTTTGAATCGAACTATTCGAATTAAAAATCGTTTGACTATTCGACCATTCGATAGTCGAAGTACTGTCTCTTTAAAAAAAACTTTGACCCCCTAGTTCGCCATCTAAAAGCTACTGAAGTCAATGTTAGCCTATGGGGAAGGTCCCCATAGGCTTGGCTAACTTTTTTTGATCGAAGGATATTCCTTCGATCGTTGGATTAAAATCCTTCGAATCGTTCGTTACGAAGGATTTTATCGTTCGATCAAAGGAATTATCCTTCGATCGTACGATCAAACTATCTGCGCTAAATCCTTCGACTTCGATATTCGAAGTCGAAGGATTTTAATTCCTAGTCGAATATCGAGGGTTAATTAACCCTCGATATTCGACCCTTAGTGAATCGGCCCCCTAGTCCACCAAGAGCATAAGAAATGTACACTAAGGGGCAGATTCATCAAGGGTCGAATATCGAATAGTAAAAACTTCGATATTCGACCATCGAATTTAGCATGCTACGATAATCGAAGGCCGTCTTCGATCGAAGGAAACCATCGTTCGATCGATCGATTCCATGCTACGATGTGAAGGTTTGTGCGTATCGAATAGTCGAAGCTGATCGAAGGTAACCTTTGCCACACTTCTATTCGAATCGATCGATTCGAAGTTTTTATGCCCCACTTCCTTTCTGCCATTTTTTTCAAACAGGAAGTCCTCTGGAGGCCATTTTAGGTGCATTGGCGCCCTTAATGCGCACTTGCTATTTGGATGAGCTAGGTGGAGGAGGTTGCCAAACAGCTGCTTGAAAAATGAGAAGAAGGAGTGAGGAGGAGGAAGGCGAATGTGGTTCCAGCCCTGAAGAGGTGCCCAGGGTGGCTGCATCCCACACTACGTGGGATGTAAGTCACCAGAGGAGGGGGAGAGAGGGGGACAGGGGCTGGAGTGTTAGAGGGAGGGGTTCCTGGGCTGAGGTGGAGGAGGAGAGCCTGTCAGGGTCCCATAGAGGGGGAGGGGAGAGGTCTGGGAGTGCCAGGACAATGAGCTCCCCCAGCTCACGCCACGTGTCTCCCCCAACATCGGAGACACGTGGTCGGTCCCGCACCCCAGCCAGGGGAAGTAGGGCCTCCCCCAGGGCACGCCACGTGTCTCCCCCAACATCGGGGACACGTGGCAGTTCCTACACCCCAGGCAGGGGAAGTAGGGCTTCCCCCAGGGCACGCCACGTGTCCCCCCCAACATCGGGGACATGTGGTCGGTCCCGCACCCCAGCCAGGGGAAGTAGGGCCTCCCCCAGGGCACGCCACGTGTCTCCCCCAACATCGGGGACACGTGGCAGTTCCTACACCCCAGGCAGGGGAAGTAGGGCTTCCCCCAGGGCACGCTACGTGTCCCCCCCAACATCGGGGACACGTGGTCGGTCCCGCACCCCAGCCAGGGGAAGTAGGGCTTCCCCCAGGGCACGCCACGTGTCTCCCCCAACATCGGGGACACGTGGTCGGTCCCGCACCCCAGCCAGGGGAAGTAGGGCCTCCCCCAGGGCACGCCACGTGTCTCCCCCAACATCGGGGACACGTGGCAGTTCCTACACCCCAGGCAGGGGAAGTAGGGCTTCCCCCAGGGCACGCTACGTGTCCCCCCCAACATCGGGGACACGTGGTCGGTCCCGCACCCCAGCCAGGGGAAGTAGGGCTTCCCCCAGGGCACGCCATGTGTCTCCCCCAACATCGGAGACACGTGGTCGGTCCCGCACCCCAGCCAGGGGAAGTAGGGCTTCCCCCAGGGCACGCCACGTGTCCCCCCCAACATCGGGGACACGTGGTCGGTCCCGCACCCCAGCCAGGGGAAGTAGGGCTTCCCCCAGGGCACGCCACGTGTCCCCCCCAACATCGGGGACACGTGGTCGGTCCCGCACCCCAGCCAGGGGAAGTAGGGCCTCCCCCAGGGCACGCCACGTGTCTCCCCCAACATCGGAGACACGTGGCAGGTCCGGCACCTCAGCCAGGGCTGGAACTACAGAGATGACCGCCAGGAGGAGGCAAGAGGAGGAGGAAGAGACACCGGCCTCACAGAGGAGGCCAGAGGAGGAGGAGGAGGAGGACGATGGCGATGAGGGCCCCAGTGGGCGAATGGGGCGAAGATTTTCCAGTGAAGAAAATGCAGCACTGGTTGATGAAGTGATCGTGCAATGGGATGTGTTATTTGGATGTCGATCCCATTGCATCAATGCTGCCAGACGCAAAAAAATCTGGCAGCTAGTAACGGACAAAGTCAACGCTGTAGGCGCTGTACACAGAGATCACAACACTGTGTACAAGCGCTTCAGTGACCTGAAGCGTTGGATGCGGGCGAAGTTTGCTGCCAGGAGAGCAAAGGCCGAGAAGACCGGCGGTGGCCCTTTACCATCTTTGAGGCTGCAGCCTTATGAACGCCGGCTTCTGGCCATTATGGGCAGAGAGGTGTGTGAAGGTTTAGAAGGCTCACATGACACAGACTGGAGAAGTAAGTACATTTTAATACACAACATTCTTACTGCTTTTATCCACATTCTTATCATTTGCCTAAATAACTAATTTCCCCTTTGTCATTTAGCTTCTTTCCTTAAATATTGCTCCTGTTTGCCATTAGAGGATTTTATGTTTCCAGGATTCTTGTTTGTTTTTGTAGTAGTTAATTACGTGCAGCTGTAACATTGCCAAAAAGGCAAACGTTTATTAACCATTTCCCTACTAGAACAGAAATGTTTATAAAGTGGATTAAAAGGGTTGTTGAGCTTGAAGTTAACTTTTGAACTATGTTATGTTATCATTTTAGACAGTCATATCATTCTATTCCAGTCTGTGATTTCTAGGAATATATGTTTGCTATGGTAATTTACATCCTAGCAACCACTTTTTCAAAATCGTCTACTGTAGAGCTTATATAAAAAAAAACAGAATATTGGGTACCAGAGGAAAACATTACTTTAAGGTTAACAAACCCTTTAACTTCAGTGTGTAAAAGTGTGAAGCAACATATGTAGAGCCTACAGCAGCTGTATTGTCACTTATTACATTCTGTGCTTCTCACATCATTGCAAACAGGGCCTTTGTGTCATGTATTTAACTTTTCAACCTTAGCATCTCCCTTGCAGTGCCCTGATAGACTCCACT
Organism: Xenopus laevis; assembly: GCF_017654675.1. NCBI lineage: Eukaryota > Metazoa > Chordata > Amphibia > Anura > Pipidae > Xenopus > Xenopus laevis. Next base: position 47,558,211 of record NC_054386.1, read on the forward strand.
TGGACTTTAAACATATCGTTTCCTCCCCCATTACATTTCAGTTATTATTTTAAAGGCTAACTTAAATATTTTAGAAACATGTTGTAGGTTTGTCCATCAGCCTAATAAACAAGTACAATTGTAGTAGCTTATGACTGACAAATTTTTTTGGCACTTTTCTTAACAATTGCAGCACCACCGCGGACAGTGCCACAACCCACGGACAGTGACCAGGACCAGGACCTTGATCCTCAGCAGCCCCAGGAAGAGGGTGAGGCTGCAGAGAGCCCTAGAGCCCCACAAGCTCAAGGTACAGACATGTTTGTGTTTGTGGCCAATGTAGTTGCTTCCTCAAATTGTTTGCAACATTACTAATGTCCAATTTCACATTACAGAACATCGAGCTCCCCGGCGTTCCCAGTCGCCAGCCGTGCTACCTGTGGTGCCCCCCAGACGTAAGAACCCTTCCTTTATTTATCTGTGTCCCAAAGATGCAAAGAACATTTACTGAGTCCCTTATGCAGCCTACTTATGTGCCTCTTCAGTGTTAATGAAAAGCAGTAGGTTGTTAAAGACAGATTTTGGATAGAATATACATTTTGCCCATTTCCTTATGCGACCAAAGTGTCAATTATATCAGATTGTTCTGCTGCTCTGGCTCTGCATCTCTCCCTTCCTCTTCCTGTGCCCCCCCCCATTCTGACTGTCAGCCTGAAATCACCATACAGTGCTACTACTATTTCACTCTCTCTCTCAGCCCCACTTTAAAATCCTACTGATGTCTTTGTGACTGCCCTTGACTATTGGCTCTGCTCAGCCTACATTCTCACCTGTTGACTCGACACTTTTCTTTTTCCTTCTACATGGTCCATCTTGCTCCCCCTCACTCCAAGCCATCCACCGTCTCAAGATTTACTCTGGCTCCTCATGCCTCATAGTAGTTTTCTCACTCCATGCTGTCTCTCGGGTCTCCCTTTCCACTTGCAGGTTCCCTCTCTGTTCTTGCTCCCACCTCCTATACCACCCCTCTGTCAAGTTTCACTCCCCTCTCCCAGGTTCAATCACCACTCTCATTGTGTGTCTCATACTATCTCCTTAACTTGCAGCTGATGACAAACAAGGCAAACAAAAAACACATATATTTTGACTAGATACACATTAATGTTCCATTTCAAATCCAGTATTGGAATGATTTAGCCCCCCCCACACCCAAACATGGAAACACCCAACACCAATTTATCTTCTAAGATTATCTTTGTGAGCTTCCTTTCCCACCTTTGTTTTTTTGTTATGGGTTATGCACATGTCCAATAAATTTAGCGATGTTTATATTTGTTTTTTGTTGTAGGTGATGCTGCTGAAGCAGGTGCTGCAGCTCCTGCTGCTGCTGCACCAATTGGGGGACCACCACAGGAGCAACCACAGCGACTGGCTGAGAGACGTGGGCAGTATGTGGGGCTTATGCAACTTCTCATCCAACAGCAACGCCGCAACAGTCTCTGGATGCGAAGATGGTTTGCTCGCATCCATGCCGGCTTCCATGATGGGATGCAGAGCATGGAGCAAACCTTCCAGAGCATGGAGCAAACCATCCAAAGAAGCATCCAGGACCTGGTGGCGGCTATTCGGGAAGTGGCTCAACAACCACGGGGTTCTGCTGAGGGTCCAGTCCCTGGTCCTGCTGCTGCTCCCCCTCCACCCCCTGCATCTCCTCAGCAGCGCAGAGGAAGGGGGCGTGGAAGGGGACAAGGTCCTGTCCGAGGGGATAAGCGCAAACGTCCCTAGCTCCAGTCTGTGTCACTTCTCAAACTGACACTGGCCTCTTTGCCCATTTTATCCTGGCAAAGAACTTCGCCCAATTCACGCTTCAGGTGTGACTTTGTCCGTTACCCAGCAATGGGACTGACATCCAAACAACACATCCCATTGTTTTAGACCATGCTGCATTTTCTTCACTGAGGGGTGCCATTTTAAGATCTATTGGCACCCTTTCCAATAACATCTGGAAAAGCACTTACAAACATCAAAGTGCATTTGCTCTAACATATTTGTCTATTTATGGTGTTATCAGCACCAAGGTGTGCCATATCTACCATCCATTGGTACCCTTTCCAATAACATCTGGAAAAGCACTTACAAACATCAAAGTGCATTTGCTCTAACATATTTCTATAGTAATGCTGCAGTGTTTCCCAAAACATTCACTTGGGCCAAAAATGTTACATGTAAGGCTCAAAGAATTGAAATACTACTCTTTTGCTTGTGTATTTTTCACTAATTACTTCAAACATAACATATGTTAACATATGCTACCTCTGGCCTACTTTGGCTACCCAGCACTCCTAATAGGTGCCAACGCCTACTACCTCCTCCTCCTCCTCCTCCACCTGTGCTCATTCAATAGCAAGTCCTAGGTGTATGATATGCCTTATAGGCACAAATGGTTGTTACTTTGCACAAGAAGTTATGTGGCCTACCTCTGGCCTACTTTGGCTACCCAGCACTCCTAATAGGTGCCAACGCCTACTACCTCCTCCTCCTCCTCCTCCACCTGTGCTCATTCAATAGCAAGTCCTAGGTGTATGATATGCCTCATAGGCACAAATGGTTGTTACTTTGCACAAGAAGTTATGTGGCCTACCTCTGGCCTACTTTGGCTACCCAGCACTCCTAATAGGTGCCAACGCCTACTACCTCCTCCTCCTCCACCTGTGCTCATCCAATAGCAAGTCCTAGGTGTATGATATGCCTTATAGGCACAAATGGTTGTTACTTTGCACAAGAAGTTATGTGGCCTACCTCTGGCCTACTTTGGCTACCCAGCACTCCTAATAGGTGCCAACGCCTACTACCTCCTCCTCCTCCTCCTCCACCTGTGCTCATTCAATAGCAAGTCCTAGGTGTATGATATGCCTTATAGGCACAAATGGTTGTTACTTTGCACTATCAAGCATTGTTGGGTGTCCAACACTCTACCTGGCCAGCACTAATCTCATATTGTGGATTTTCAACTGGCCAAATTGTCATATTGACAAGTGTTAGTTGTACATCATATTGATTGTTATATTATTGTTTTTGATACAAGCTTATCAGGGCCAAATTTTTGGATACTGTTTAATGTAAAGTTGGCCATGATGAATCCTGGGGTGCATTAGCAATGTTATGCAACAAATGCTTTGTAAAACCTTTGTAAAGCTTTTGCCCTTTAGTGGTCTATAGGGGCTGCTATATTTTGAAATATATGTTGAGAACAAATTCCTCCTGTGCCTTCCAGCTAAGGTACATATTTTAAGGTTTTCAAATAACTATTGTATGTTCCAAAAACAAAGAAACAAACTTTCTACTGATATATATTGTCTTTTTATTGTTGTTCAACTGTTTTGGATTTTGACCAAGATTGTGTCAGTAAAGCCACTAAAACATTACTGGGTGTGTTTGTTTTTTATTTTTTGACAAGGTGCTAGTCCAAAATAGTAACATGGGTAATGTCATTTCAAGCAAGAAAACAGAAGAAGCCATACCTGTGGATCAAACAAGAAAAATGCATTAACACAAATCCAAACTAATTTAAGTAGCCACACAAAAGCCTGTCATTGCTAAACAAACACTGCCACTTACTGATATTTTATTGAAAGGTCACTCCACCCAGGTTCAAATGAGCCAAACAGCTTTCAGTTCATCATCTGTCGGTTGTGTTGAGTCCAATTTAGTGGGTCAGGAAAAGTTTGCACATGGAGAGGCTGCAAAGTCACATCAATAATATGGTAAGTTGTTAGCAATATATTTTTAAATTCCCTGAGTAATTCCTAAATACCTGAATAACGGAGTTTGAGGCGTGGCCAATCAGTCAGTGTCCATGTCTGTATCCTCTGTGGGCAAGTACCAAGATAATAAAGTAGAGTACGACACACATGAACCACAACCATAACACAGTAGGAGGCCAGAAAGCTGAAATGACAAGTACAGATAATGCTTTCTCTTGAATATGTGTATACACATGGAAATTTGTTTATCATCTCATCATTTTTCTGCTTACAGCATAAGATGTTACAGGAAAGCATTCACTGCTAGGGGCACGCCAGCACATCACCATCAGCAGGCTGTTCATTTGGAAGAAAAGTATCAAAAATTGTTTACTTTCCAGATATCCATTCAAAACAATTTCATTTCCCAACAATCATATAAGGCCTAATAATTGAGATTGGTTATAAAGACCTGACATATAACACTCATGACAAGGCAAACATATTAAGGCCAAACAACTGACCTAGGAATTAATGGGTTTCAGACATTATTGAGTTGATCTAGATCATGACATTACTAAACCTCATTACAGGGGAGCGCAGGAGTAGACGCATGCAGTTGTTTTCAATGGGGCTGTACAGTTTGAGACGCAACATGCCAAATTTCTCTTGTGTTTGTGGAGTACAGTCCCATTTCAAACAACTGAATGCGTCTACTCCTGTGCTCCGCTGGGGCTAAACACAAAAACAGAACGCAGGGGAGCGCAGCTTCAAATGCTCGTGTGAAAGAGGGCTAAAGGTTAAGCAAATGACCAGATTTACATTGTAAAAACATGGTTTGAAAGGTAACTCACAAGATTGCAAACAATCACAAAAAAAGCACTTAGGAATAGGGCCCAAAAAAATATGTACCACTATTTGGCCCTTGAGAAGTCTTAAGTAGTACAAATTAACTATTTTTGTGTGGTTTGTTCAACTTACAACTAAAAGTGGGCACGGATGAGCCTTTCACGCACTCTTCTTCCCTCTGGTTGGTTGTCCCTCTGTCTGGCAACATACCCCTCAATCTCAGGTTCCAGGTCATCATCAATGTCTGCAGGTAATCCATGCTGCCTTGCCACATTATGCAGCATGGCACAGACAGTGATGATTTGTGAAACCTTCTGGGGGGAATAAAGCAGAGCTCCCCCAGTGACTGAGAGGCATCGGAAGCGAGATTTGAGCACCCCAAAGAGGCGCTCAATGATATTACGTGTCTTCCGATGGGCACGATTGTACCTACGTTGGGCAGGTGTTTGGGCAAACCTCACAGGGGTCATCAACCAAGGCAGAAGTCCATATCCTGCGTCTCCTAAAAATGTAAACCAAAATATATTATAGTAATTGATTCCAGTTGTCTGTTGTGTTGACTATTCCAATGGTGTAGTTATGTCCATTGTGTAGTAGTACAATCTTTACAAACAGATCTACACACAAATTCTTTGCTGTTGGGGTACTTACTTTACCCCTTTTGTTAGCCAAACAACATTGCTGGCACAAAAATTGTGTGTGTGCAGATCCATTAAGAAATCATCCACTTAACACATCTCACCTGTAAACTGAATCAGGTGGCAAGAATTAAAAGCCCTAACAAAGTTAGCTGATTGAACTAAACTACAGGTCCCAAGATGCATAGTGCATCTATTGTAGCCAGACTGAAAATAGGGCAACATTTCTGGAAAATACATACATATCACCTTTAAAATAATATTTGAAGTGTCTTTGTATGAAATTGCAAATATAACTTACCCACAAGCCAGCCGTCCGGCATTTCTCCTTGGGTAAAGAGGCCATGGAGAGCTGACTGACGCAGGATAGTGGCATCATGGACACTTCCAGGAAAGCCAGATCTCACACTCATGATGCGCATGTTGGAATCACACACCACCTGCACATTGATGGAATGGGAGCGCTTACGATTTCGGTAGCGCTCCTGCTGATGGCGAGGTGGTGTGAGCGCAACATGAGTGCAATCAATGGCTCCTAGGCAATTTGGAAATTGGCCAATTAGGAAAAAATCCTGTTTTAATCTTATCCACTCTGCCTGAGTAGAGGGGAAGGAAATGAGCCTTCGCGAGTGCTGCAGTAGTGCCCTGAGCACTTGTGTTAGTATCCTGCTAAAGGTGGGCTGGCTCATGCCAATGAGGCGTGAAGAAACCTGCTGGAAACTGCCAGTGCCCAGGAAATGCAAAACTGCAAGCAGCTTGCACATCCCAGGCACTGCCTGAGACCGTGCCGTCACAGGTTCAATGGCCTCACTGATGAGACCATAAACCTGCACTATGGCGGCACGACTCAGGCGGAACATCCTCACAACCTCACCATCAGACAACTCGTCCAAACAAAGTACAGGTCTCCTGAAGTGACGAAGCTGCCTGATCCTAGCAGGGACAAGCTGTTCCTGCTCCTCATCCTGCTCTTCTGCCTCCAAAATGGCGGCTACCAAAAATTCAATTTTTTTAAACTTTCTTACTCAAATGGCATCTGGTGGGGGGGTTTTTATAAGTAAGCCAGTGTTTCCCAGCATTCCATGCAGCTTGGAAACATTTAACCATTTAGTGAAGCGTAAGGATAGATAGGGCCAATTAATATTTGAATTGATGTTGTAAAAAAATATAAATCAAAAATTATGTTTTAAGCCATTGATACTTGAAAATCTTAGCTTAGATTCTGATAGATGCCAAAACAAACATGTTTCTGGTGTCAGTATTTATTTTAATGTAATTCCCCAAACCTCTAGTGCAGCCACAACTAAAAAACAGTTTCTAACAGTTTATAAAGTGATCCCTAGGTGTCACTATACACCCACAACAGTGGAGAGCACCAGCAAAAAAATCGAAGTAAATCGAATAGGCGAAGATGGGTTACTTCGATCGTTCGATTCGAACCATATCATCTTCGAATGTCGAAGTCCAAAATCAACTTCGGTAGGTCAAAGATGGGGTACAAATAAAACTTCGGGTGAAGATTTCATAAATAAGGTATCCTTCGAGTCGAGTCGAATAGTCGAATAGGCGAACTAATACATCCTTTGACAATCGTACTTGTCCACTTCGATTATCGAATTTGACTATTCACCTGATCGGAGGATTGCTCGACCGTTCGAATCGAAGGTCGAATTCGAAGTAAAAAAACAGTCGAGGCTTAGTGAATTTGCCCCTAAGTATTATAATGTGAAAGATGTTGATTGAAAATATAATGTCATTGGTTAATTGTTGGAAGCAAATGCTGATGTCACTATAGCACACCCCCCCTTTTTTTGACTATTGAGTATTTAAACCCACATTTTAACACTTGCACAATATCACTGATAAAGGTCCAAAAGTGGACTGAGCGTTGGTGATATGCACAGTGGAATAAATCTTCACTAATTATGAAACATTGGAGTGCTCATCTTCATTACTAATATTTATCACTTTTTGATGAAGCAGAAGCACCCACTCGTTCAAGTCAGAGTACGGATACACATCTGGACTTATATATTTGGTGTTTCGGGGGGCAATATTTCTGGGCTATTTTTATAGGCAAGGTGCCTACCACTGGTTATGAAAGGCACACTTATGCATTAACAGTTGTATCATTGCTATGGTTAGTAATATTTAAAGGAATGTCTAGGGATGCTCACTCTCTATTGGTGAGTAAATATCATGTGCAAAACTCTTCTGCATTCCAGTACTTTCCCAAAGCCAGCATTTTTGTTCTCTCTCTCTTAAAAGCCTGCAAAGCCTCCAGTATAAGATGCATGCTGGCAGAAGTCCTATTATTTTTGCTGATTTCTCCAGCAAATCAGCAGCACAAAGAGTCCTGCAGAAATCTGGGCTTGTTTTTGAGCTGAGAGCTTTAGCCAGGAGGGGGAAGGGGAATTGCACAGTCAACCCAATTTGCATACAGTGCCTGACGACATTTGATGTCACTGGGCTGCTATTTAAGGAAGTGGCAGTCTGAAATAGCAGTCAGTCTTTGGTTTGTTGCATCAGCAGTCGGAAGCATGCAGTTGAAGTGCACTGACTGTGTTCCCCTATACACAGCAGAGCACCCACTTCTAGGAGTCCCTTAAAGGACAGGATTTATTTTGCTAGGGGTCTATACTGAAAAGCCATTGTGCAAACATGAGCACAGAAATGTGTAACTTCCCCATGGAGGTGGCCGTGTACGAGCTGCACAATTTTTCCATTTCATTTTTTTCCTCCTTACTGGGGGCTGATGTGGTGTCTGTAAAGTTGGATAACAGGTAAATACAGCATTCTTATTTTATTGTGTCCTTCATACCTTGCAAAAACAGTTTGGGGCAGAAAAGTAGTTTTTATATGCTTTTAAAAATATCTTGCATATTGATAACATGTTGCATATTATAGGTAAAATTGGAATATTTTGCTGTAGAATGACTTTGTCTGTGAAGTTACAGAACGATTTCTGTGCTGATGAGCTGCACCGGGTTTCCTTGCTATAATAACAGATGTGCAGATTTTGACTTATGGCTGTGACCATTCACTTATCTGCAGATCTGTGTGTGTGTGTGTAAATACAGCCAGGCTTGTGCAGATCATTTGCTATCAGGCAGAATTTACATTATGGCTGGATCCTCATTTCCTGGAGACAGTCGGTTAGAGCAGGATAATCCCAGTTTGGACTGGAACAGACTCAATTTCCTCCTCCTTGTTTGTCACCAGGGCTTTGGGAGGGAGGGGGGGTTAACCCATGCTGGGCTGTACTAAACTGCACAATTCCTCAGGGTTGCACCTGGAAACCAGATGACTAGATGCATTACGATACATGTATGACGGTAGTAATACATTAAATTAATGCATGTCTTTAATGGTGTTATTACTTTGCACGATTATAATCAATTCGTTTTTTTTTTCCACAGTGCATCGGGTGCCAGTGTCGTTGCCATTGACAACAAGATTGAGCAAGCCATGGTGAGTATCTCTTTCCTCACCTAATGCCCCCACATGTGGAAAAGAAGGCACAGGTATAGCAGATAGGGAGGGCACTGGCATATCAGAAAGTGTTCCTTTACATCATTATTGTAGTAAATGTTTTCATAATGTATGTGCAGATATCTGCAGTGCAAGTTAGAAAATATTTGAGACATTATAATGATAAAATAATAATGAGTGGCCTCCAGCAGTTACTTTATCAGGGGCAATCAGGCAGTGCATGACTGACAGCTGGTTCAGAGTATGTGGCAGTGCAGGACCTCCCTGGCATTCACTGCAATGGCTATCTTCTGTTGACGGGCAGAGGTGGGCCGGTGGGATCTCATTGGATGGAGCAGCACTGCAGTGCTAGCTGTGGATAATGCCATCGTAGGCATAACGACATTGGTTTCTTTTCAAAGGAAATTGCAGCCTTTATTCACTTGCTGAGAAAAGGATGCCTTCCTTGTATGGACTTTGAATTCAATCAGGAGTGGGCAGCCTTCCCCTGTGTGGACCACATTTCCCAGCATCCACAGATAAGCCGTGTGCTGGGATTTGTTTTAAGTTCAATAACAGATGATAAAAACTAGGGCCTTATAGAATGACTAGATGGTGATGGGAGTTAATGTGTATTTGAATGGGCAGCAGTGTGCATTAGGACACACCACTAGTACACCTTCAGGTATATCTTTAAAATGCTGCATTGGCTAGTATAGTATGTTTTGCATTTACATGCCCCCCCACACCTTACATATAAGCTACTGAAATAAATAGTTCTCACTTATCAGTGTTAATGTGTAACTAGAGCTGTTTAGTTTGCAGTGCCCCCAAGTTGCAGCAGTAGGGATTCTGTATTTTGTAGGGACAAATGTGACCTTTGCAGCCTTATATTTGCCCAGTGTGTGACCTTTCCCTAATATCTGCCATGTTTGCCCTACAGGATTTGGTAAAAAATCATCTCATGTACGCTGTGTGCGAAGAGGTCGAGGTGCTGAAGGAGCAGATTAAAGAGCTGGCGAAGAAGAACTCACAGCTTGAGAAAGAGAATCATCTACTCAAGAACCTGGCAAGCCCAGAGCAAATGAAGAAGTTCCAGTCCCGGCTTCCAACAGATGAAACACCAACCAAGACAAAACTAGATTTCCATCGATCAACTCTGAAAGCCGGCTCTGCAGTCTAAGCGGCTCTGTCTTTGGAATGGGCAGAGCCACTGAACTTTTCCTATTCATCAATGTCTATATATGAGAAAAAAATTTTTTTTCCCCCCTCTTTAAAGTGTCACCTCAGATTGGAAGGTCGTTGACTAGCCAAAGCTGGCATGTGCTGGGGCTAGCGTGGGCCTCCTCTTCAAGAAAAGAGTGAGAGAAGCTAGACATGGACTCTTTAAGAAGAGTAACAGCCAGAGACAGAGCTTACTCTACATGAATCTTGACTTTGGCAGCAGGCTTGGAAAGCAAAGCCTGGAAACTAGCAGGACATGCTAAAGATGACCAGAGACTACTTCAGAAAGAGCTCTCTGGCCATGGAATACAAGCTGAAGAGGACAACTCCCTCTCTGTGTGTTTTTTATAGACTGTACCATGGTAGGAAGCAGAGAGTGTGAGCCTCCTGGAATGAGGATATGAACAGTTACTCTAATAACCGTTCAGTACAAAGCATAGTCTGGGCACTTTAGTGCTTCATAATGGAGATTGTTATACATTGGCTTACAGATGCCCAAACAAGTGATGATGGCAGTGTCATTAGACCACACAACACACAGGGCTTGTTGGTATATGTTTACATAGTTTGTATGTAATTTAGCACTTGCCAAAATGTTCTCATTGAGGACATGGGAATCTGCTACAAAGATTTTATTTTATTATTTTTTTTTACTTTTGTTTTTCTGTATGTGTAAAATAGAAATGTACCTGTCTGTCTCTATGTCAGAGCACAATGGTGGGAAAAACTTCCTAAAAGACTCACACAAGACACTTTACAATTTTGTAATATTCCTAATAACTTCAGAATCACAGCTCCCAGCAATGGCCATAAAAGGGGTTGCTTGAACGAATAATGTATTCTGTTTTTTAACATTACTGTCGGAGGTTTCTGGATTGTACATAACTCAGTGGAAAGCTGCAATAAACACAATTTTTATATATAAACAAATGCTTTTTTTGTGTGTAAATCATTGGCTTTTACTAATGGAGCCATTATTATGGTCACACACTTTAATTATAGTTACTAATATATTCTGACATTCTTGTGGCAACCATCAACAGCTAATTTCATTGGGTATTCAAAATGTTAACATGGGTTAGGTTTAATATAGTTCAAGTTTCACACTACAAGGACCTATGGAACTAAGCTTAAACCAAACTGCTTCTATAATAAAAATACTGTGCAACATCAACATGCACCTTTTCATAATTGAGGTAGTTACAGTATGTGGTTTATTTGATGTAAAAAGAATGAGCTTGATTTCTTGAGGGACTTTCCCTTTGGTTCCAAGTAACTGCTACTGTAAGACTATTGTACACTTCAGCTGCACATCACCCATCAAGCATCAGTATAACATTTGAAAGGCTAAAACACTCTACATTGTGTCTTTAGCCTACTTTAATTAAAGGGCAGTGTTGGTATCTGGGTCAGTTCTTAATCCTGGATCCTGAGCTGTATCAGATCTGCAGCTTCAGAAGCATAGAATCTATGATCAAGGTAGATTCTACCTTGCCGATGGTTGTAGTTCTGTAATATCTGGGGCCCAAGTTTGAGAGTCTGCTTGACAGTCAAATGCTCAGCTTTAAGGTTGCCATAGACGTAGAGATCACCAAACGAGCGGATCTCTCCCGATAGTCCCACATTGAAGTGGGCGATATCGGCCTGATCCGATCATGGGCCATAGGGCCCAACGATCGGATCATAATGGATCCGATACGGGCGGTCGCAGGACCGCATACTTGCATAGATGAGGCCACGATCGGACTGGATTTTTTAATCTGCCTGATCAAGATATTGATCGGCGAAGTCCGTCGGATGGCCCCACACATGGGCCAATAAGCTGCCGACTCGGTCTGTCAGCAGCTTTTATCGGCCCGTGTATGGGGGCCTTCAGTCTGTCTTTTTTTATTCATAAGATCTTTTCCAAGATAATCAGGAGAGCAGGGAGGGAGGAAATTAACAAAACTGCAGAGGTTTTGCTTTGGTAGTAACCCATAGTGACCAATCTATAACTGGCACTGGCACTGATGAGAAAATAATGAAGGTAAAATGCGGATTCCTATGGGTTAGTAAAATGTTTTATGAATTTCTCCCATCCCCAAATATCTTCAACCTGCAACCTATAGACTCTTATGTCTACCCTGCTGTGGTACAGAAGTGTGTGTTTGTGTGTGCAGGCTATAGTTCAAGCAGATATTTTATTTACCCTCTGATCTAGTGTAAAACCATTTCCCAGAGACTCTTATCCTTACTGCTACTATAGGAACCATTTCTCCCTATTACACCTGCTATCCCACAGTCACAGTTCCTTCCCAGAGACTATTAACCCACAGCTATGATAGGCACCATCTCTCCCTACTATACCTGCTATCCCACAGCCACAGTCCCTTCCCAGAGACTATTGTCCCCAATACTTCTATAGGCACCATCTCTCCTACTATACCTGCTATACCACAGCCACAGTCCCTTCCCAGAGACTATTATCCAACTGTTACTATATCCACCATCTCTCCATATTATACAGGCACCATCTCCCTCTACTTTATCTGCTATTCCACAGCCACACTCCCTTCCCAAAGGATATTAGTTCCACTGATACTATAATCATTCTGACCTTACTAGCAAGTTTCATTCTGTCACCCCATTCTGATACTGTGCAGGGCATCATTCCTCTGGATCCCCTTCAAAGTAGATAAGCCCAGTAGCAGTTTAGTGCAAAGGCTATAGCTGTTCTAGATTACACACTTTAAATTAAGAAGCCTGCACCAAATGTACAAGAATAGATCAAGAAGCATCTGTCTCCAGGTTCACCCTGTTATGACTATATAGATAACATTATATGTAAAATTGTCTTCATCTACTGATGGGAACATGTGTAAATGCATCACCGTTTCAGCTCAGGGTAATATACAGTAACAGTGTATACATGCTGTAAGTTTTCCTACTCTCACTTTAACTTTTGTCTTACATTAGTGACCATCAATTCCAGATGACCTACATGAGCCTGGAAGGAGTGTTTCCATGCCAACGTGATATTCCACACCTTATTATGAGCTTTCTAATCAAAAACCAACATATTCATAATGTATTGTCTTTTAACTCAAAGGTGATTCTATATCTGTAGAATAAGTGGTAACCCGGGGAGGTGTCCAACTCTACAATTTTTTTTTTTTTAAATGTTAACATGCTTTGTTCAAATAGCTTGGAACTGCCCAGTAATAACATTAATAATGCACTGTACTAATTACCTAATTTTAGCAGCAACTAGATGGAAGGCTAGTGTAGCACCTCTTGAAATGAAAGGATACTATTATTTTAGTTTATAATACCAAGAAGCCAACGTCTTCATCTGTGGACATTGAGCTTTTAGTGGCTGCAATAACTTCCTTTATAGTTCATTCAAAGGGATCCAGGTGCCATTTGTGGCATATTTTTTCCCAGTAATGACTTTCTTCTAAATGGGCAGAGGTAAATGTCTGCTTGTGAACTTGTGCTCTGATGCCAATTTGCACCTGCGGTTGGGAATTTCTCTGAAATACAGAGGAAAATTAATTTAGCCTTTTGACACCATGGCTCTTCTTATGTATGATACACAATACATGCTAGAACTGATGTTTATTTTCACATGAAAAAAATTAGAGGCAGCCAAATGACTAGAAAATACACTTCCTCTATAGCAATCGGTGGCCTCATCCCAAGTGAGAGTCAATAAATGTCTGTAGATTCCCAGCAGAACATTTTCAGAGAATTTATGGTGACAGTTAAACAGTTCAAGAAAGTGTTGCTATGGCATTTAAGCAGGTGTATGATAAAGTAGCACATAATAGAGCATTATGGAAAAGGCCCATATTTTGGTTCTTGTAAATGTGAATTTTCACACTGCCATACTTTGCATACTTAAAGACATAATATATATCTGCACCTGCTATATTATAGCAAAGTCAAAAGAAGGGACTCAAAGTCTGATTTCTCTCTGAAAGTATAACTGGTTATTTTGGTTCACAGAACTCTTATGTAGTGATTCACACAAGCTGTCTCTTCCCGATGACTAACATCATTGTATATCTCACAGTTTTGTCATTCGTGATGCCATCCTTATGAAATGTGATTTGAGCCTGAGTTCAAATTCAAATAAAAGGACGCCCAGGTCGCCGGTTCAATGCCCAAGTATAGGAATTGTTTGCTGCATTCCTGGGTGTGTGATAATTCTCCTGTTATTGATTTCTGGATTCCTGACCTTGCCTGGACTTCTCTAATTTCTGCCTGCCTTTGAACTCCTGCCTGGATATTGACTCTGATTTCTCCTGATCCTTATCTGTACAGCGAATTTGGACTTTGACCTCTTTTGCTTCCTCCTTGGTCCTGACTACTCCCGCTGGGAGCCGATAGGCCACCTGACATTATACTTGATCCTTCAGACGAAGCTCAGCCTGATTTTGGTTGGGCTTTTCATGGTCTGCATTCTCGCATGGAGCCTTACGAAGCTCGGCAATCACATTTCGGACAAGCGTTGGAGGCAATCCTGGAAAAACTATCCATTCTTACGCCAACAACACCAACGCCAGTTCCAGTCGCTGCAGTCGTGGCTCCACATTCTTCCACCACTGGTCCACGTATTCCGGCACCTCCTCTCTACAGTGGAGATCCCCAAGCATGTCATGGTTTTGTGAACCAGTGCCAGATCCAGTTTGTTCTGCAACCCACTCAATTTGAGTCAGAGCGAGCCAAGGTGGGATTTGTAATTACTTGCCTGGCTGGGAAAGCACTCGAATGGGCATCTCTGCACTGAGAGAAGGAGTCTCCTTTAATTGATGATGCCGAGTGTCCACCTTGACAGCCAAATCAATAAGGTCTTCCACCAGTGTAGGCAATTCACAGGAGACCAGATTGCAGATAGAGAGCCCATTGTAGAAGGCAGCATGGTAGGCTTCATTGTTCCAACCAGTCTCTGCAGCAAGCGTATGGAATACAATAGCATATTCAGCAACGCTGCGACTCCCCTGTCGAATCTGAAACAGTCGTGATGAAGCGGTCGCAGCCCGACTGGGAGCATCAAACACAGTCCGAAACTCCTGGAGGAAATCCAGGAGTTTCGGACTGTGTTTGTGTTTTACCTCTGCCTCTGTCCTCCAACATCCTGACCCTGTGTTACCCTTCTTCATTGAGGTGGATGCTTCCGAGGTCAGAGCTGGTGCTATCCTTTCCCAAAGACATCCGGCTGATGGGAAATTACATCCATGTGCATATTTCTCCAAGAAATTCTCTCCGGCAGAGCAAAATGATGACGTTGGAAATTGTGAACTCTTGGCAGTAAAGCTATCTCTCGAAGAGTGGAGTCATCTCCTAGAAGGGTCCTCGATTCCGTTCACTATCTACACTGACCATAACCTTGAAAAGACTGAATCCTCGACAGGCAAGATGGGCCCTCTTTTCTCGTTTTAACTTCATCTTGACCTATCGTCTTGGATCCAAGAATCGGAAAGCGCATGCATTCTCCCGCAGCTTTACTCCAGTGGGCCATCTCCCTGTCATGCCAGATCCTATTATTCCTCCTGCCAAGATTATTGCTTCCCTTTTACCTCAGTTTGCCGAGCAAATCCTGTCAGGTCAGTCTTCTGCTCCTGCTGATACAGCATTTGGGATGGTGTTTGTACCCTCTTAGCTTCGGCTGCCCATCCTACAACAGACCCATTGTTCTAAGCAGGCTGGACATCCTGGTTCAGAGAAGACTAGAACTTTTGCGATGCCTAGTTTGATGGCCGACAATCCGCAAAGATGTCAAAAACTTTGTTGCTGCTTGTACTATTTGTGCCACTTTCAAGGCTAGTCATTTTTGCCCCAGCGGTCTGTTACAGCCTCTACCAATTCCCTCCCATCCATGGACACATTTGCAATGGTCTTTATTGTAGAGCTTCAACCCTCTAGGGAACACTGTGATCTGGGTAGTTATTGAACGCTTCAGCAAAATGGCACACTTCATCCCGTTGCAAAAACTTCCCTCTGCGGTGGAACTATCCCAGTTCTTCATCCAATTTATTTTACAGTTGCATGGCTTACCCGTTGAGATAGTCTCTGACAGGGGATGTCAATTCACAGCTAAGTTTTGGCGTTCCATATGTAAAGACTTAGGTATCACTCTCCAGTTCTCTTCAGCCTACCATCCCCAAACCAATGGGGCAGTGGAGCGGGTGAACCAAGCATTAGAGCAATTCCTGAGAAATCATGTTTCCCTCTGTCAAGATGATTGGTCTGATCTCCTCCCGTAGGCGGAATTCGCTCATAACAATGCATGCCACACTTCCACTGGAAGGTCTCCATTTATGACTGTGTATGGACAACATCCTCAAGCCTTCCCTCAAGACTTCATCTTGTCTGACGTACATGCTGCGGATGATCAGGCAGCCAATATGTCTGCTATTTGGGCTGAAATCGAGTTTTGAAAAGAGTGCTCTTGTGCATAAGACTTTTGCCAATCGGAGATGTAGATCCTTTCCTCCATACAAGGTTGGTGACAAGGTGTGGTTTATCCACTAGGAACATTCACTTAAGAGTGCCTACTCCCAAATTGGGTCCAAAATGTGTTGGTCCATTCTCCATTGTGGAGATTGTTAATCGTGGGGGAGGGGTACTGTCACGAGCAGCGGTAGGGGCATCCTTCCCCTCCGGTGGTGAATCCAAAATGGCGGCGCCCATAGCTACCACGTGGGTGTTGCAGTGACCTTTTTGTAGCAAAACAAATTAGAGTCTATGGGCAACTTTTTTGTCTACTGTGCAACATTTTTGTATTCCGGGCAACATTTTTTGTCACACGTAAAACCTACCTCGTGGCAAATTTTTGGCACAGCGCTAAACTTCTTTTTACAGCAAAATAAAACATGTTGAAAACATTTGCTCATCACTATAACTGTATCAATAATGTAGTTGGTTGTGGAACAAACCCAAGGCAGCAAGTTGACTGCAATACTCTTTATTGGGAGGTAGAGTTACACAACATGTTTCGGGCGGAGCCCTTTGTCAATTGTAAAGGAACATTTGAAAAAGCAAACATTTAAAACCTCATGTGACTCATCCAGTGCATCATGGGTAAACCATTAACCATTTAGTTAACCATTACATATTACATTCAATTAAGGTGCATTATGCTAAAGTGCAACGTGAATAAATACATTTATCTCAAATACATTAATAAGGATGCATCAAATAACCATTGCATCAATTATCATGACCTCAGTCCATATATAATACATAATAATATTACGTGTAATTAATCCATTAGAATTCCAATTCATATAGTGAGTACATATTAATAACCCAATAAATTCCATAAAGATACATTTAAAATCCAAGTAACTGCTTGATCCAGCCTAACCTGTAAAAAATAGGGAAAATGCCATTAAGGCCTATCCAATCACTTGCGTTTTATAACTATGTTGTGCCAGTTTAGCATTTATATTTATATTTATTTTTGCAACATTGTTCCTACTCAATTATATGCTCACGAATTTTCAGCTACAGAAACTTGTATCCATATATTATCTATTTGAGCAAGTATATTGCAAAATTGTTGCAATCAGCATAATGGCAATAGCTGAAAAAGGTATTCTCCTAATAGAATGGACTCACCCATACATGATTCAGCAGGAGATCCATGACATTACAACTAGCTGACTAGTTAAAAATCCTGAGGACAAAGAAACAGAACAGTATTATTTCCAAAGATCTTTCAAAGAAAACATGCTAGGTTATATTGTTCATTTTTTGGGTAGGTACTTTCTAAGCGATTTATCCATCTAGCCTCTCTCTGTAATAATAAGGTATTATGATCACCCCCTCTGGTTTTGGTACTGTCTCTAGCACCTTCCATTTAAGCTTACATACATTGTGCGTTGCTAAGTCGAAATGCCTAGCAACAGGGGTATCAGTATAGGTATTTGGTTTAAAATTCCGTATATTACTTTTATGTTCTTTAATCCTGGTGTTTACAGGTCTTATTGTTTTGCCTATATATAACTTCCCACATGGACATATCAAAGCATATATTACATAACTTGTTTTACATGTGGCAAATGACCTCAATTTTATTTCCTGACCCGTAATTGGGTGACTTATATTGGGTCCTTTTATAATAGAACTACAGCAGTTGCAACTCATACAAGGGTATGTACCTACTCTAGGGGTACCTTTAAAAATTGTTGTACTACTATTGTCTGGTCTAGAAATGGAACATAATGTATCTCTTATAGAACTACCTCTTTTATACGAAAAGCGAGGGAGATTAGAAAAAATTTTTCCGAAGGTAGCATCAGTTTGAAGTATTGGCCAGTATTGTCTAACAATCTTTTCTACCATTTTGCTACGTTTGTCATATTTACTTATTAAAGTCAATCTATCCTTGTCATCATTCTTTTGTTTAGGGTGCAGTAGGTCACTCCGATTTATCCTATTAACCTCTCCTGCTACAGCTTTGAGTTTCCCTTTCGGGTATCCTCTTTGTATGAATCTTTTTGTTAACTCATTACTTGCCTGTTCAAACCCCATTTCACTAGATGCAATTTTCTTTGCTCTCATGTATTGTCCCTTATGGATAGCTTCCAAAGTCCGAGGGTTATGGAAACTCTTCCTATGGAGAAGGTTATTCCTGTCCATTGTTTTGCGGTACAAATTAGTGACCAAGCTGTCATTCTCTAATTTAATTTGTACATCTAAAAAATTGATGGCACAATTAGAAGACTCACTTGTAAATTTAATCGTTCTATGAGCTTCATTTGCCATCTTTACCATACCTTCAAACACTTCTAATGGTCCATCCCAAAGGATCAGTATGTCGTCCACATACCTATAGTAGTGTTTGATGTATCGCAAAAATGGTTCTTTCAAGAATAATTTCTTTTCTATGTCATAGACAAATAAATTAGCAAGGGATGGAGCTACCGCTGAACCCATCGACGTCCCTTGTTTTTGCCAATAGAAAGAATCTTTGAATAATTCTTTTTTAGTACAATTTCGAGACAATCCAGTACAAAATATACATATGAATTAGACATGTTAGTTTCTAATAGTGCCTCTTCAACACACTTGATCCCTTCATCCTGGGGTATAGCAGTGAACAAACTCTGTATGTCAATACTACAAAGCAAAGTATTAGAATTCACATTACGAATTTCCCCAAGTTTAATCAGCAAATCATTAGTGTCTTTTAGGCAAGTCGGCAGGTTATGGACTAGACCTTGTAGCTGCTGATCAATAAATTTAGAAAGAGGTTCAAACACAGATCCTATACCAGACACTATAGGTCTTCCAGGTGGATTTTCTAAAGTCTTATGTATTTTAGGCAACACATACAGCATAGGGATTCTAGGGAAATCAGTAGTTAAATATTCTTTAGTTGTTTTGTCAATTATCCCAGTAATTGGTGAGCCGCACCCATTCCTTTATTTGAAAACATTTGCTCATCACTATAACTGACTCAGGTCATTTGCTTTTCCATTAAGTTTTTACTTTGATGTACTCCAGTAACCCCTTTTGTAGTTTTATATTTTAGCAGAGTTATTCTACAGGAAGGAAGGCCAAACTTCCATTTGATTTTAGCACCCCTACACCTGTTCTTTTTATGGTTGTCTCTTTGATGTGTTCCACCTGTGTTTGGTACTTTCCTGCACTGCAGTGAATGCAATAATAAAATAGACTGGGCTGCATTTATTCCTGCATTTCCATGTTAGGGAATGCATGAAAGATCCACTACAGGGGAATTCAGGAAGAAACGTTCTTATTTAAGAACCCTAACATTGGTAAACTCTACCTTAGTCTGATATACTCACCTGCATTACCATTAAGAAGGTCATCTTCAGGGAATCAGTTAATCGGGGGCTAAAAACTCCTTCTAATGATCACTGCTTGGTTACTGAGCTGTGTCCCAGCCTGTTGTTCCAGTCATTGTATCCACCTGCTTAGATCCAAGACTCTTGTTGGATTCAGTATTAATGAATTTCTGCCCTTCACCTACTGGATACAGTTTCCCCACCTAGATCTGTGAGATCCAGCTCCTGTTAGATCCAGCTTTCCAGATCCCAAACTCTTGTTGAATACACTATTCCTACCCTGAACTCTTGCATTATCCTGAACCAATATCTGTTGGAGTCCTTAAAGGTAATAAAGAATATATTTTCCTCTGCCATGCTTGTAAATTATTCCATATACTAATTTTTGGTAGATTATACCCGTCTTAAAAAAGCAGTAATCAGGCACAAACCATTCACAGTGATGGCAGTGCAGTGTCACTAGGGACCAGAACATAAACTGAAAAACGGCTTCTGGGATATTCTGTCCTGTGCCAATGCCGGTAGCTGTTACTATGCTACATAAAAACATATCTGACCTACAGTGTGCCCAGCAGCTTTTAAGATAAAACAAAAAACACTATCACTGTAGAACAAGCTATACACAGTGCAGTAATACTGGGACCTGGAACTTATGCTGTAGCTGACCTCCCTGGCACTGTCACAATAGGAAATTAGAATTTAGCTCCAGTTTTCTTCCATTAATTCCAATTGTTCCTATGTATTGACTGAGAAATCGGCATTCCTATACACATATGCTCAAACATGCAAAGTACTGAATTATTTTATTTAAAGGCTATTTAAAGGTCCAATTCCTTTAATCACAGTTCAAACATGATTATGAAGATTTTCATTCATCCAGGTCATGGTATATCTAGTATAGGTACATTTAAAACAACTGGACTTTCACGAGTAATCAATGAAGACGTTTCACTACTCATCCGAGCAGCTTCTTCAGTTCAACTGACTGGTGTGGGAAGTTCTCGGCATATAAACTCTTCCACTAATCCAATCACAATGGTACATTGTAACTCTTCAAAGAGATGACATGTGTTCAAACACATATTTTCACGTTGGAAGCACAAACAATTAAGACCCAGGTAAATCAATAGTTTGTGGCTTCTAACTGTCCCTTGGTGTGACGACAAATTATCCCCCGTCTGTCCCAACGCCCAGCAGGAAACAGACAGAGAGTCAGGCAGTACCTTTCAATTATCCTTGTTTATGTCAGGCCTGCGCCCCCACAGTATTATATTTAGCTGGGAAATTATCTACTGAAAGAATGTAATTAACTGCCCTGAATGTCACCTAGCCATATCATCCCAATCGGTATCACAGTGTCACACGTAGCAGCATAAATATGTAAAACCTACATATGTATCCATACGTAATACTGTATAGAAACATACCACTCAAAGTATAAGAAAACAGATAAATATATCTTAATATATTTCCAAAGGAGGAGCACTCACACAAAAATATATACCATAGTCTGTCTTGGTGCTATAACAAATAATTTTTTCTCAGTAATAATAAAACAGTACTAAGATATAATTAATCATTATTTAAAATCAGAACCATCTGTTTGGGTTTATCTAATGTTTATATGATTTTCCAGTAGACTTAAGGTATGGCGATCTAAATTACGGAAAGATCCATTAGCCAGAAAGCCTCAGGTCCAGGGTCGGACTGGGCCAGTGGGACACCGGGAAAAAAACCTGGTGGGCCCTGCACTCTTGTAAGTCCTGCCAACCCAGATCCCCATCCTGCTCTTCTTCCTGCCACGACCGGCCTGAAGAACGCTGTGCATGCACACACTTCACAGCGGGGGCCGGAGGGAGGCCCTGAGATAGCAGCCCCAGTGGGCTTCAGGGCCCCCCATTCTGAGCCTGCCCAGTTCCTGAACATTCTGGATTACAGGCCCCATACCTGTATCTAAATATGAAAATATATTTTTTTAAAAACCAGGGTTTGTATTTGAATTAAAATCTTAGAAACTCCTTACATTTGTGGAAAAAGCTCAGTAAAGTTGAATACAGCAACTCCATGGGTATGAAAGCAATAAATATTTTTATATCTGTAGTACTGCTTAGTGTAATGTAGGTGTCCTGTATGCATTGTGTCTATTCTATATCATAGTGAGTGTGTATACTGGTATCCTGTATATGTTGTGTCCATTCTACATTACAGGGTGTGTTTGTACTGATGCCCTGTATGTGTTGACTATATTATATTGTACTTTGTGTCTGTGTATTGGAGCCATGTACAGCTTTTTTTTCTAATTTTGGTTCTGTACATTACCACAATGAATTTTAAATGAAACCACTCAGCTGCAGTTGAACTGCAGACTTTCAGCTTTAATTCAGTGGGTTGAAAAAAAAGATTGCATACAAATGTGAGGAACTAAAGCCCTTTTTTTAACACAATAACTTAATTTCATGGGCTCAAAAGTAATTAGACAAAATAAAAAACTGAAAATAAAATGTTCATTTCTAATACTTGGTTGAAACCCCTTTGCTGGCAATGACAGCCTGAAGTCTTGGAAGTACTCATGGACATCACCAGATTCTGGATTTACTCCTTTTAATGCTCTGGCAGGCCTTCACTTCAGTGGCTTTCAGTTTGTTTGTGGGCCTTTGACCACATGTTGTCGGTTCACAGCAAAATCTTCCACATACAAGTACTCCCCTCAAATCAACTCCAGGGCTTTTATCTGTTTCATTGATAGACATAACAAAGGAATTGCCCACACCTGCCCATGAAATAGCCTTTGAGTCAATTGAGTTACTTTTGAACCCCTGGTCCAATTACTTCTGAGCCCCTGAAATTTAGTGATTGTTTTAAAAAAAGGCTTTAGTTCCTCACATTTTTATGCAATCTTTTTGTTCAACCCACTGAATTAAAGCTGAAAGTCTGCAGTTCAACTGCATCTGAGTTGTTTCATTTAAAATTCATTGTGGTAATGTACAGAACCAAAATTAGAAAAAAAAGTTGTCTGTCCAAATATTTATGGAACTAACTGTATTTGCTGTGTCCATTCTGCATTAAAGTGTTTATAGTGTTCTGTATGCGCCATGTCTATTCTACACTATAGTGTGTGCAAGGATTGGTATCCTGGGTAAGCTGTGTCTATTCTGCAGTAAGAGTATCCTGTATCTGTGGGGGAGAGCTTTGGGAGTTTACAGGCACAAGCAGTAACAGAAATAGCCAGTAACTGATAATGTCTTTCACTTGTTCTGTGCTGGTCCAATAGGTATATATTATTAAGTATGCTTTTATATTTCTATAGATTACAGCATAAATCTTTCATAGCAAATACAGTTGTAGTCTTTCCCATGAAATGGGTCCAGTTCAATTTATTACTGTTCTGCAGCTTTCTTTGCAGTGTTCAGTAACATAATTTTTAAAAAAAATTATTCTCTTTATAGTGTCCTTCCCTTAATGAGAAATCCCTTTGCTGTTTTTCAGTTCCTCTCTGTCAGCAAACTTCCCTTTATTCTGGCCTGCAAGCAGTATGACAGCCATGTAGCTGTATCTCTCTGTGCCAGCTCTGAACAGCTGAGCAAAACACTGTGTTCTCTGTATCAGGGTTAGACACAGACATGCGCAGCCTTGTAGCTTTCCATCTGCATTGTTTGCTCATTTTGCATTGCCTTCAGTGATGGAATTTTCCTCTATAACACTGCCTTGATCAGTGGAAGCCTTACTGTACCATTTCTTGCCTCTTCCTTTGTTTGGAATATACACTAATACACAATTTATAGTAGACAAAAACATGTCTATTATTTACACTCAGGGGCGCTCCACCAATGAGGCGAGTTGAGACACTCGCCTCAGGCGGCAGCGCCCCCCTGGTTACCAGGGGCGGCAAAAATGCCGCTCCTGGTAACTAAGAGCCGAATTTCCGGTTTTCAACCTGGAAATTCGGCTCTTCTAGTGCAGAGAGCGCAATTGCGCTCTCTGCACTAGCGTCGTGCAGTGCCCCGACTCCCTCCTGCGCAGAAAATGTGAGCGCCGTGAGGAGGGGTCGGGGCGGCAATGGAAGGCCGCCTCAGGTGGATCGGCGCTGTTTACACTTGTATATAAGCCCTTTAAAATTACTTTATTGGTTGCTACAGTTAGCAGTTATTCTTTTTGATTTATGCATTTTATATACCCTCAAAATCAGCAACATTCACCTAACATTCACCTAACATTCCATATACTATAGTGTCTGCATCTTTCGTTACAGGTGGTTAGAGTGTAGTCATTGTCTTTCAATGTGAGACCTAGATTTAAGCTGGTTATACAAACCTGAATTTGGCCAATGTACCATATAAGCCATTTGATGGTAAGATGCAGCTCACCTTCACTTTCTACAGTTCCAGTCATTTAGGCTGTCAGTCGATATTAGCAGTAAATAATATGGTATCTGTGTGTTAGACCCATGGGTCCATCAGTCAGATTTAGAATATCAGCCTATGGCCACAATTAATAGGGATGTAGCGAACTGTTCGCCGGCGAACTAGTTCGCGCGAACTTCGACTGTTCGCGTCCGCCGCAAGTTCGCGAACGTCGCGCGACGTTCGCCAATAGGCGTTCGCGTCAAAATCGGTCGCCCATTCGACCATTCGATCGCTAAAATCGAACGATTTTCGTTCGATTCGAACGAAAATCGTTCGATCGAACGATTAAAATCCTTCGATCGTTCGAATCGAACGATTTTCGGATGATCGAAGTTCGCGAACAGTTCGCGAACAGTTCGCAAATTATGCCGGTGTTCGCGAACGGCGTTCGCGAACACATCGGCGGCGGTTCGCTACATCCCTAACAATTAAGCATATATATGGATCAATTCCAGTAAGATATAGGAGTTGGGTATATGCTTACCTCTCGAAACTTTTGGTCTGGTGCACATGCCCCAGACCTTCAACAAGGGGACAAAACAGTCAAGACAGGAAAATGCAGGTTGGCACTAATCTGGATCCCAAAAATTGCTTACAGTGTCGGACTGGCCCACTGGGATACCAGGAAAAGTCCCGGTGGGCCAAGGTGTCAGTGGGCCCTTATGCTGCTAGACATTTGGCCTATTTCATGGCCATTCCCTATTTCTATGAGAAATAGATGGAATAATAGATTATAGTATGTAAAGAAAAGAGACTAGGAGAACAGAGGTTGAGTGAGGAGAGAAAGAATAATATCACTAAGAGTGGGCCCCTGGTCTAAGATTAATTGGTGGGACCCTAGTCAACAGTTTTTGGGTAGGCCCCTTGCAGGCCCGGACGGGCAGTCTGTGGGTTCTGGCAAATGCCAGAGAGGCTGCTGTATGGTTCCATAGAAAGTTACCATATAGTGGGCTGGTAGGGGGCTGTTTGGGCCTCTTTGTACTTGGAATGGCAGGGCCTATTTTGACTCCCAGTCCAGGCCTGGGCCCCTGGTGTCCCAGTCCGATACTGATTGCTTATAGAGCCTATTATTAAGTGTCCATGACACGAAATGTGTAAGGCTATTAGATATGATTGTGTAAGACATGTAACAATGAACTTAATTTATTTTATACTACAAGAACTGCTACTGGTTTCTCTATAATTGTTGGGATCTGGATTAGTGCCGGCCTGCATTTTCCTGTCTTGATTATGGCCACAATACTATTGTCCTTTGCCTTTCTTGCTGGGCAATTGGGTTCACTATGACATTTTTGTGGGTTTAAGTATCAGTATTTGAATATGCAATGTCATAGCTTCCTATTAGTATCATAATAGTTACCCATATCGTCCAATCAGGAATTAACTTTGATTGGTTGGTTTATTTGTCACTAAACTTTAGTGAAACTAGATCAACAGAAATAATGTAATTGTTAATTGAAAAGATTCAATTTTGGGGTGTTGGGCAAATCACATAAATGAATTGTCCAGTTGCTGTTGTCCTGCAATTCCCAGCACCCAAATAACAACCATTGGGATTTTGGGTGTTGTTATTCATCTGCTCTCTGTTGCCCTTTCAAAGCCCATGGATGATTAGCATGTATCTTGGTATTCTGGTTACCCTGGAATCCCATAAGGGTTTTTAAGACTGCTGCAGCCCTAATAGGAGTGCGCCATTTGTAACCAATTGATGGGTATTGTTTGACTTAAAAGAGGATTACATCAAACCCATTTATTGTCAGGCAGTAACCAAGAATTATTGACTTATTGTCTTTATATTGGCATCTTTGTAAAATACTTCCCAGTACAAGGGCTGCTTCTGCCTCAGTGGTTTTCTGCTCACTGTTTTTGTTCTGACAATCCCTGCTGTGATTAGAAAGGATTAGCAGGCCTCTGCAGCATTTATACACAGTGAGGAACTTTCAGAGCCAGGAATCGAAAACACTGGGGCTATAAGTTACTCTATTTGGCCCAAGAAGCAAGCGAGAGAGAAAAATAATAGGTTTAAGGTATAGCAAATTGTAAAGCATGCATTTTATTTTTATTCAGTCAATGTTGTTTTCTTTTTGTCCATGAGGCAATGGGCTCCAAAATTGCTGCTATCTCCAATGTTAGTAAAATCCCTTTATTTCGCTTCCCTTTATTTTTTCTCCTCCTGTGTTTTTACAAAAGATACAACCAACTCAGCGGGCAGTTGAGGAAATCGCCAGCGGGATGGCACTCGCAATTGCTTTGTTTTCCGAAGTCACCCAATGTTTTCTCGTGAGGCAACTTCGGGCGACTGAAAACGGACTTGGAAAACGAAGTGCTGCGAGTGCCATCCCGCTAACGATTTTTCATTATAGCCGGCGGTAAGGCAGTTCAGGGAGATTGTCGCCCAGAAGAAGAGGCGATTTGTCGCCGGGGCAACTCTTACACTTGTGTGACTATAACTCACTGTGCAATACCATTAGGGGACGGGATGCAGAACAAAGCAGAGGACCAAAAAGCTTTTCTTCTCCCTTCCAGATAATTAATCACCATTCAGAGAACTGTGCGTGTCTGTGTTGTCTAAAAGTAAATGTGTGTAAACTCACAAATAGGTGATTAGATGGACCCACTTATCCACACTCATTTGTGTGACTACAACTCTCTGTGCAGCACTATCACGGCACGCATTACAGAACATGCAGTAAGGATATGTCCTTACTGCATGTTCTGTACTGCGTGCCATGATAGTGCTGCATCGGGATAATATTCTTCTCCCTTCCAGACAGTACAACATTATTAGAAGCATACAGGAGGAACATGAAA
This sequence comes from Xenopus laevis, assembly GCF_017654675.1. Lineage (NCBI taxonomy): Eukaryota > Metazoa > Chordata > Amphibia > Anura > Pipidae > Xenopus > Xenopus laevis. The sequence continues at coordinate 47,585,129 of NC_054386.1, forward strand.
CCCAGATGAAGAGAATTTTCTCTAATTCGGGACAGAAAGAGAAAAATGTGAAAGAGAATAATGGCTGATGAGGGTGTTGGGAGCCACGTATGAACAGAGACAGGAGTATACAAGAAGAAAGAGAGATGGGAGGGAAAATGAAAAACCAAAGACAACCAGGAGAGGAAAGAAACTTAGAACATCTTGTTTATCAGCTCTGCAAAAGGAGAGTAATGGGAAGTAGTACTAAATCTATCAGACAAGAAATTAATAGATGAAGAATTAGGACTATTAGCCAATGGATTTACGTTTAGCCCTTTGGTGAATTTTGACTTATTAGAGACATAAGGAAACTAGTCTTAAAGAAATATTTCTAAATAAAGATAAGTAAAATCCTATGATAATTAAATCTATACATCAGTCAGACCTTATGAGTATAAAAGGGATAAAAGGGAAAGTACAAATTGAAAATAATATATGAAGTTTTAGGGAGGAAGCAACCGTAGACGCCTTGGAATCACTTATGGCTGATTCAGAAACCGATGTATTACATACAGAAGGCGTTAATAAAGCAGATTTGGAAAAAATAAAGGGAAAATCAAAATTCTATCTGGTACATTCCCGGGGAAATGCAGTAGAGTCGTTTCAGGAAGTAGTAGAACTTGAACTCACAAAGTTGGCAAAGACAAAAAGTCAAAAACAATTTAAATCTAATTTAAATAGAAAAGAAAAACTAGCCTTAGCAAATTTAAAAAAAATACAAAACTATTACAATTAAGAAAGCTAATAAGGAAGGCAATGTGGTTGTGTTAAATACCCCTGACTACGTTAAAGAAGCCAAATGGCAATTAGAAGAAGTAGAGTCATATCAAACTTTAAGAAGTGATCCCACTAGCAATTTAAAAAGAGAATTAATACAAATAGTGGGGAAAGGGTTTGAGACAGGAGTGTTTGTTGTGGAGATAAAATCTGTTCTAATTCCAGAATCCCCTATGGTACCAACATTTTACCATCTTCCCAAAGTTCATAAGGGTCCCTTTCCACCAAAAGGGAGGCTAATTACTGTTTGTCAATGGGTTCACTAAATGAAAAGCTATCTGAACTAATTGATCTATGTTTATAGCCTCTAGTAAGAAGACTACATTCATAACTGAGAGATACGAAGCATGTGATACAAATTTTTGACAATTTCAAATGGGAACAAGATTGTATCTGGGCAACAGCTGATGTAACGAGCCTCTACTCCTGCATACTTCACACAAAAGGCCTGCATGCAATAAACTACCACTTACAAAGGTACAGTAATTATGACACATATACCAAAAATAAAATTTTGGAATCAATCAAATTTTTATTAGAACACAATTCTTTTTCAATTCGACTCTGTCTACTACCTCCAGAAGTGTGATACCTCAATGGGTGTGAAATTGGAGCCCACCTACGCCAACCTCTATACGGGGTAGTGGGAAGAGGAACACATATATGGAGATAGTGGAGCGAACACAGGTGCGATTGTCATGTACAAACGTTACATAGACGATCTAATATTTGTATGGAAAGGTGAAGGGAATGCTTTTTTGAAGTTTTTAGAGAGATTGAATAGTAATGATTTGAACTTAAAATTCACAGGAGAATTTGGGGAAAGAAGAATTAATTTTCTCGATTGGCATTAACAAACGATTTGTTTAAAGTAAACACCACAGTTTTTCGTAAAGAATATGCAGGGAACACTTTGTTGCATGCACAATCCTGCCATCCAAGACTTGTCTTTAGAGGGATAACGGTAGGATAATTCTTCAGGTTAAGACGCAACTGCAGTTCAGATAGTGATTTCGTTACTGAAGCCCGTGAACTAGAGAGGGATCACAAAATGCCAGATTTACAGAAAGCATTCGGAGCAGCCCTTAAGAAGGATAGAAGGGACCTTTTAAAAGGGAGAGAACCAGGCAAAAAAGTAAAAGACAAACCAATGTTTATTACATCCAATAGTTGCCAATTTGAAAGGATGAAACATATTGTGAAAAAAAACTTAACTATTCTAACTAGTGATACAAAACTACGAGAAGTTTTGAAAGATGGATGCTTGTTTGTTTGAGTCAGAGAGCACCTTCTTTAGGACAGGTCCTATCTCCTAGTGAATTTAGAAGAGATAAGCCCCAATCAAATTAGCTAACAACAACGGGCTTGTACCGATGTGGAGCGTCTCGCTGCATAACGTGTACCAGGTATATAGTTCTAAAAAATTTAGGGGTAATAAAATAGGGAATGAATTTAAAATTTAACATTTTATTAACTGCAATGGAACATTTGTAGTATACTTACTAACATGCTTGGCATGTGACATATAGTATGTAGGATGCAAAACTCAGCCTTTGAAAAATAGAATGCGTGAACATATGAAAGTCTCTAGACATTTTGTGCAATGCAATGGAGGCAATGTATCCATGCTTGGTATCAAGGGTATAGACAAGATTGGATAACAAAGCAGAGGAGGAAAGAAACACAATAAGTTACTAAAGTTGGAAGCTGGATTACTAAAGTTGGAAAATGGATTTTCAAACTTGCAACTAGAGAACCAGAAGGGTTAAAAAAGAAATGGGATATTAGCTGTTTTGTATAACTAGAATCCCTTCATAAGATTTGATAAAAGCATAAAGAAATAAAAGAATAAGAAAAATAAATAAAAATATGGATGAAACAAATAAAGTATTTACCGGATATTTAATTGTAGTACATACGTCTTTAGCATTAAAAGTCAATTCATATCTATTTCTAAGAATTAAAAGCCACATGAAAGTGAACTGAACTATATTAATTTGGCTAGAGTATTTAATAATAAAATCTCTAAAAAATAAGTGTTTTAAAAAAATATTAAAAACATTAATTAAAAATTTGACACCTGATGGCTAATCACATTGTAGAAGCAAAATAAACTGCACTAAAAAGTGAATTTATACTCAATTTCAAGAGTATTTAACAAGAGATTAAAAATTTGGACATTTTAAAATTATGTATTGATATATAAAATATAAAAATATGCTTCTAATAGTGTTGTACTGTCTGGAAGTCAGAAGAATACCATCCCGATCCTATGTCCTTACTTCATGTTCTGTACTGCGTGCCGTGATAGTGCTGCACACAGAGTTGTAGTCACACAAATGTGTGTTGATAATCTAATCACCTATTTGTGAGTTTACGCACATTTACTTTTAGACCACACTGAGACTTGAACAGTTCTCGTGAATGGCGATTTATAATCTGGAAGGGAGAAAAACAGCTTTCCGGTCCTCTGCTTTGTTCTGCATCCCGTCCCCTAATGGTACTGCACAGTCAGTGAGTTATAGTCACACAAGTGTAATGGTCATTGAGCGGTAAAGTGGGTTAAGTTAACAGATGGAATCCTAGGTCGCACTGAGATGCGAGCAGCCTTTTGAAATGAAATCTAGAGAACTATCTGATGGATAGGGTAAAATGTTATTTTGTCGAAACAATATTGCAACTAGGATATAAAATGCTTAAGCATGATAAGTAACCAATTGTAAGCTAAGTGTCTAAACAGCACAAGATAGCGATAATTATAAGAAGAAATGCCTTTTTAAACCGTTGTCCTCAAGTGATTGACAGAATGCATATACAAGATGCTTTTTAATGAACTGTGCTATTGTTAAGGTGAATATCATATGTAACGGATGCTAAGCAATATTATACCTGACAGGTTTAACAGAGGGAAGAACAAAGCTTTTTGCCATATAACAAACAAGATGAAAAGTTACCAGCTCTGCTCCACATGGCTGCATCATCCCTAAGGCATAGAATACTATCTGGCCTGCTATCGAGGGTGCCCTCTAATGCCCCCTGTGCTGCATAGGGTTTCCATCTTTTCTGTAAAAATATACCGGTCATATTATATTTTTAGGGTTTTTCCCTGTTAATAACATTGTAAAATACCAGCCAGGTGGCAACCCTAGTGCTGCATAGTAATAAACATGAACAACCATTTCCTAAAATGGCTCTTAAACACTACCGGTTCTTAATTGGAAGTTCTAACAAATGGTTGAGAAATACAATGCTGCACTGATAATTCTAGAGAAAGAAAAGTATGCAAAACATAAATATGATAGTTTTAGATGAAATGGCTATTCTTATTGTAGTAATCTGCTTGTGTGGTCATATTGGTTAAGGGCATTCCTGCTGTTTTGCCATTGTCTTATGATTCATATTCCTGCTCCTGTTTCCCTTTCCTGTCTAAGCTGAGAGGAAGCATGAAGCAGGCCACACCTACCTGCCATGTTGCACCAGAAGTTCCTGTGCTTGTCTGGCAGCTTTGCCTGAGCCCTGAACACAGCAGAATAATTTAATCCATTACCAGCCAAGCAGTTTATCACACTTATTAGGGTAGAGGCACCCAATGCTATTTGGGGGAAATTACTTGCACAGTGACAAATCGCTTCTTTTTTTGCACGACTAATCTCCCTACAATGCCTTCGCAGTGCTTCGTTTTCTGAAGTCATCCGAAGTTTCCTCGTGAGTACTGGCAACTGAAACTCCCCGAATCTCCACGTGTGTCTCTGCCCTTATCTTGCAGCCTAAGCCATCATTATAATAGGCTTAATATCACTTCAATAATGTCTAACAAACTCTCAAATAAGCTTCCTATATGATCGTTAGGCTCCAACTTCTCCTCCTAGCTGTAATCTTGCACCAGTTAGCTTTAACGGTCTCTTAATAATGTGCTTAGCTATAGTTTAACTACTACATAATAGGTTATGCCAGAGACGTGGGACTGATCATGTGCACACACATTCTGTATAGTACCAAGTGTAGGTCTTATGAGCAGTCTCCTAGTTAGCTATAGTTCAACTACTACATAATAGGTTTAGCCAGAGATGTGGGACTGATCATGTGTACACACATTCTGTATAGTATGATGTGTAGGTCTTAGGGCAGGGGCACACGGGCAGATTCGGGGAGATTTAGTCACCGGCGAATAATCGCCTCTTCTTTGGGCCGACAATCTCCCCAAACTGCCTTCCGCCTGCTAAAATGAAAACGTGCCTGCGGCAATATACTAGCGGCGCTTCGATTTCCGAAGTCGCCTAAAGTTTCCTCGTGAGGCAACTTCGGAAATTGAAGCGTCGTTTTCTCATTATAGCAGGTGAGGAGATTGTTGCCCCGAAGAAGAGGCGATTGGTTGCCAGGCAATTAAATCTCCCTGAATCTGCCAGTGTGCCCCTGCCATTATGAGCAATCTCCTAGTTAGCTGTATCTCAACTACTATGTAATTGGTCTAGCAATACAATTCAGTCATTCCTGAGTACAAACAAAAGGGGTCATTTATGCAGGGGCAATTTAAGGGGATCATAGTTTATTTATATAGCAGCAGCAAGCTACACAGTGCTTTACATTAATTTATAGATAACAGGGGTCTTATGATGCCCCCACCCTTACCTGCCCAGTGCTTACATCTTTCACATCAAAGTGGGTCGAGGGGGGGGATAAACACTATTGCAGAGAGCACACTCACACACGTCGTACATGTCACATGCATGATGTCACATATTGGAAATGACGACACCCAGAATTAGAATTAGAATAGAGGAATTGGGTCTGATTTGCGTCAAACACAAATATAATTGTGCAAATTGTAACGCATTGGATGCAATTGTGTCAGGCACATCTCACCCTGGTAACTGCAATTGCACTTGCATTATGGGCAATGTGATGAATTGTGGTTAAAAAAACATGGCTATTATGGTGGTGACCCCTAAATTCTATGGGGCAAATTCCCTAACCAGCGAAAATTCACCAGTTACAGCTTCACAGCCATCAAAACACTTCGCCAGGCGTAAATTCACTAGGACAACGCTAATTCACTAAAGTGCAAACTTGCGTCCAGGGTGCCAGACGATGGCGCATTTTCACCAGCGTTACTTCTGCAATCAAATCGAAGATGCGCAAGTGTTACCTTATTTGTATATGGCAGGAAATGATAAAGTTACATGGACATATATGTTGCAGCAAATACATTACATTACACAAGTCCAGGGAACTTTAATAAATAAAATAGAGTTGTTATAATGCCCTACACATGAGCCCACTGTATATTTTTTATGGACCTTTGCAGACTATCACTCAGAAAAATTTTGCACAAGAAATTGAGGAAGTCCTATGCACTCCACTGCACTTCGACTGGTCTGAGCTGGTGAAGGCAAGTATGGCAAATGAGGTAAAGTTGATTAAAATCCACATCTTAGTAAAGTTACGTCCATTCACCACAGCAAAAATACGCCTGGCGTTAGAGTGCGAAGCAACGCTAGCGTCTATCTCCTTCTCTAGCGAAGTGACGCCTGCGCCAGTTAGGAAATCAGTGAAGTCCCTGCGGGCGGTAACGCTACCAAATTGACGCTAGAGTTAGCCACTTCGCCCTTTAGGGAATCTGAGGTAAAGTTGATTAAAATCCACATCTTAGTAAAGTTACGTCCATTCACCACAGCGAAAATACGCCTGGCGTTAGAGTGCGAAGCAACGCTAGCGTCTATCTCCTTCTCTAGCGAACTGACGCCTGCGCCAGTTAGGAAATCAGTGAAGTCCCTGCGGGCGGTAACGCTACCAAATTGATGCTAGAGTTAGCCACTTCGCCCTTTAGGGAATCTGCACCTCTTTAGTACAATGTATAGCCTTGGCGATTAGGGCCATTGTATAATTAATACTGCCAAATCTGAACTGTGCAGTTCCTTGCCTTGGGAACTACCTTGGGCAGGTAAGGGGGGTGGCATCAAAAGACTCCTGTGTTATAAATGAATGTAAATCACTGTGCAGCTTGCTGCTGCTATGTAAATAAAATATGATCCCCATAAAATTGTCCCTGCATAAATGACCACTTTTGTTTGCACATAGTACTCAGGAGTGGCTGCTTCTAAGACCTACACATCATACTATACCGCAGGGGTCCCCAACCTTTTTTGCCCCAGGGACCGGTTTCAAGAAAGACCACCTTCTCAAGGATCGGGGGGAGTATTGTCATGTAATAAAACACAAACTAGTCACAGTGCATAAATAATTTAATTATTACACATATAATGCAAATGTAATGATTACATTTTATATTATGCACTTAATTTCTATTATTATTATTATTACACTGAAATGTAGAAAATATAATACAACTTAGAGAATCAGTGGGAGACCTGAGCTTGTTTCCCTGCAACTAGATGGTCCCATCTGGGGGTGATGGGTGACAGTGACACTCTGAGTGTGTTTCTTATATCTAGTCTGCTTCTCGTTTTGGTTGCGGTCACTGCAGAAAACCCTGCTTCACAAAGATAGGATGTTGGAAATGGAAGCAGGGTTTTCAGTGCATTTGTGGAAATGTCAGGATATTCCACCTTGACTCTATTCCAGAACATGTGGAGATTTGAAGTTGTCTCAAACATACTTTTAAGGCCACCATCATTTGCAATCTCAAGCAGTTGATCCTCTTCTAACACGGACAAAGTCAATTCACCTGGCTTGTTCACAAATGGGTTGCAGATCCATTCCTTTCCAGTTTGTCTTTTGTGGTTGGGAAGTAATGCTCAAACTGTCTTGAAAGCTGAGATAGGCGATCTTGCACCAACTGGCAGAGTGAAGGGCCAGGCTCAGTGTCTTCCAAAATTCCTACTAATGTCTGAAACATGTCAAAAATCCCAATGTTCACTCGTCTTCCCCATAATTCCAGTTTGGCTTTGAATGCAGCCACTCTATCTGCCGACTTGAAGACATTTTCCCCTGAAGTGACAGGTTGAGTTCATTGAGCAGGTTGAATATGTCTCACAAGTAAGAAAGTTTTGTGACCCATTCTGTGCTACTGAAATGTGCTGCCAGTGGTGACTGTTTTTCTAACAGAAATCTCTGGAGCGGCTCTCATAACTCAAAGACTCTGGCCAGTGATCTACCCTTAGAAAGCCATCTTACGTTTGTGATCTGTATCCATATCCTCAGAGGCGAGTTAAGAGCATGTACTTTGATGTGGTTGATCATTTTAATCACATCATGCAAAACATTGTTAAGTTCGGGTGACATTTTTCGGCTAGCCAGCATTTCTCTATGGATGACACAATGTGTAGACTCACATTCAGAAGCAACTTCCTTGACCAGAGTGGTGAAACCAGAAAGCCTTCTAGTCATAGCAGCTGCTCCGTCTGTGCATACACCTACACAAAATGACCAATTCCGTTTTCCTGACTTGCAATCATTCAGAGACTTGAATAATTATGCAGCTGTGGTGTTGGTAGGCAACAATAATGCACATAACATATCCTCATGCACATCCCCCTGAAAAATATATTGCACAAAAACAAGCATTTTAATGCCTTGTTCTCAACATCGGTAGACTCGTCAACCTGGATTGCGTACCATGGTGACTCCTTGATCCTCTCTGCCAACTGTGCCTCAATGTCCTCTGCTATGTCATCAATTCATCTAGTTACAGTGCTAGCAGAAAGAGGAACACGTACCACCTTTTGAACTGCAGGACCAACTCTTCAGCAATAGTAAAGAGCTTCTTAGCTTTAGCAATGCGGTTAGCAACTAAAAATGATGCTCTTAGTGCAGACACATTTGCTGAAGTAGTGGCCTTCAATAATTGCTTCTGTCTTCGTGTTCACTTTTTTTTCTTTTGAAAAACTCCAAAGGCTTATCTTTAAATGCAGGGTGCTTGGTCTCCATGTGGCGAAGCAGTTTTGAAGGTTTCATGGCTTCATTAGATAGCCGCTCACCACATATTATACAGATCGGGTATGGAGAATGTAAATCACCTGTTGCAATGAACCCATATTGTAAGTAAGACTCTTGATACTTTCTTTTAAACACAGCTCTATTTGTGCTGGCAGTCTTGGAGTCTCCTGCTGTGTCATTATTGGGTCTTTCCCCCTTTTCAAAGAAGCACTTTAGCAATGATTGTTTTTGCTCATTTTACTGAACTTGTTGCAAAACACATGTAAAAGTATTTTGGTCATCTGGGGATCTGTAGAAAGTGTCATGCATAGGTTGCCATGGTGACACGCCAGAGCTGGACTGGGGGTAAAAAGCAGCCTGGGCAAAAAAATCAAAGCAGCCCACATGAAAACACGCAATGGTCTTGTACTCATCCACTCATATATTTGGGTAAAACTGCAAAAAAAATATTTACATAAAGAGCTGCCTTTTGACTTAAGTGTAATTCATGTAAAATATGTTAAAGATCCTTCAGCCTTGTGCCTTTATATGGTCACAGAACACCTCAGACTTCTAATATCCCTAAATTACAGTAAAGCAACAGTAACACTATAGTGTAATTTATAATTAATGGAATGAAATGCAAAGTCTCAAATGACCCCTCCTTGCAAAACATAAAAATAAACTGAACAAAGCCCACCTGTGTCCACATACAGGTGCAGACCCACGTTTATCAGAGCCACCTCAAAAATGGGGAATTACTATGCCATAATTTTATGGTACCTTTTAGGGGGCTGTTCCTGCTTAATTGTGCTTAGTACAGTGGAATACCTATGCTGCCATTGTTTTATGGGATCTCTCTGTACAGACTATGAGCAAACTTAGGGGCTGTTCCTGCTGAATTGTGCTTAGTACAGGGAATACCTATGTACCATGGTTTTATGGGATCTCTCTGTACAGACTATGAGCAAATTTAGGAGACTGTTCCTACTGAATTGTGCTTAGTACAGGGAATACCTATGCTGCCATAGTTTTATGGTATCTCTCTGTACAGGCTATGAGCAAACTTAGGGGCTGTTCCTGCTGAATTGTGCTCAGTACAGGGGAATACCTATGTGCCATAGTTTTTGTACATTTTGCTGAACTGCGCTTCACAACTCTGGAATAATTTTAGTCTGAAGTAATAATCTCTAGCAAATAGCTTTGTTTGGTCAACTACAAAAACACTGATGCCCACAACTAGCGCTTATCCTTTCAAAACATATACAAATGGTTAAGCACAATAGATAAATTAAACAACCTTTCACAAATGTGCACACAATTGAAGTAAATATAGGTACAGTAGGGGTCTAAAAGATTACCAATAGATTGAAGTTGGGAAACTCTAGTACCTGACTCTATTTCATTGCCAGAGTTCTGGATCTCTATACTGAAATGTCAGGATGCTACACTTTATCTACTAGAAAAGCACTCTGTGTGGGGTGTGTAGAGGCACAAAAGGGATGTAGCACAATCAGGGCAGGTAGAAAGCTCACGTGTAGTGATTCTCCTCTGTGCATTCCAGCAGCCCCGTGTCCCTTAACAGCACAGCTTGCGACCCGCCCCCACTGTACAATGTGACCAAATGACGCTGTCCCCAACTCATCTGACACCTACCCAGCATACTGCTTTCCTACTCAATAGAGGAAGCATACTCACAGAAACTCCATGCTGACCGTGCTGGGACACACACACAGCAGCACGAGAGGAGTGGGAGGGGTGGAGCCACAGTGGGAGATAGACTGAAGGAGTGGTCGTAGAGCCCGCCGGATGCAGTAAAAGGAAGTTTTATCGGAGCGTCCCATTTAAACAAAATATGAAGCGGCCCCTCTGGCAAATGCCCGAACAAACAGATTGTCAGTCCGGGCCTGTGACACACCAACCCATAAGCACACTGCGTCCACTTCAAATGTGCGCCGCTTAAAATGCACGGCGCACCACATCACTCATTTTGCCGGCCCTGTTGATCCATGCCCCTGGCCCGCGGCCCAGTGGTTGGGGACCACTGCTATACAGAATGTATGTCCACATGATCAGTCCCACATCTGTAGCTAAACCTATTATGTAGTAGTTAAACTACAGCTAACTCTATTCATAAGAACCACCCAACATACTATGCAGAATTCGTGCACATGATCAGCCCCACATGTGTGGTGGCTACACTAGTATTTGCCACATTTTCTGATCGGGGAAAAGGGGCAGTGGGTAGGTGGATTGGTTGGGGGGTGGGCGGATGATGTCAGGGGGACAGTGACATAAGGGGGCAGGGAGGATGATGCCATTGACTGATCGCCATGTCATTAACAATGACATGTCCAAATTTCCGGACAGGCACTTTTCACCAGGACAACCCTTCAAAAACCGGGCTGTCCGGGTATAATCTGGAGAGGTGGCAACCCTAGGAAAAACCTATTATCTAGTAGTTGAACTACAGCTAACTAGGAGACTACTTATAAGACCCACCCATCAAACTGCACAGAATGTGTGTACACATGATCAATCCCACATCTTTGGCTAAACCTGTTATGTAGTAGTTGAACTATACTGGTGCAAGATTACAGATAGGAGGAGACATTGGAGCCTAACAATCATAAACAAGCTTATCATATTATCATATTTCCCAACATTTTGGAAGTAAAAAGAGGGACAAAAAATGTGTTTGCACGTAGAACAGCAATTTTTGACCACGCCCCTTTCTGTGGTCACACCCCCTAATTACCATATTAATTTTACAAAATTTGGCAGGTTATGAAAGTTTGAAAATAATTCTCCTTATCTAAAGTGTTTTTTTGTGTCTCAAAATGGTTACAAAGTATCTTATTTGCACCTGTTAGCTGTTCTGTGCTCTCTTAGCCAATTAAGTGAGAAACGCTGTTCAGTGCAGAGAAAATAAGGACTTTCCAGTACAAATGAGGGACTGCAGGTTGAGCTGTCAAAAGAGGGACTGTCCCTCCGAAAAAGGGACAGTTGGTAGGTATGGCTTATTATTGCCTATTATAATGATGGGTTAGGCTGCAATATAAAAAGTGTGATAAACTGCTTGGCTGGTAGTGGTTCTAGTGATTCTGCTATGTTAGTTCAGGCAAAGCAGCCAGACAAGAACAGTAACTATTGGCACATTTATTACATTGGCAGGTACTTCTCATCTGCCTCATGCTTCCTCTCAGCTTAGACAGGAAAAGGGAAGCAGGAACAGAAAATATGAATCATAAGACAATGCCAAAACAGCAGGAATGTCCTTAACCAAAATGACCACACAAGCAGGTTACTACAATAAGAATAGCCACTTCAACTAAAACTATCATATCTATGTTTTGCATAGTTTTCTTTCTATAGAATCGTCATCAGTGCAGCATTGTATTTCTCAGCCATTTGTAAGAACTTTCAGTTAAGAACCCCTAGGGGCAAATTCACTAAGATGCGAAGTTGCGGCAGGCACAACTTCGCCGCACTTCGCCAGGTGTAGTTTCGCCAGGGCTCCGCAAATTCACTAAAATCCGAAGTTGCGCACAGGGGTACCGTAAGGTTGCAGAGTTGCGCTAGCGTTGATTCGCTATATAAAGCGAAGTTACGCTAGCGAAGACTAATTTGCATACGGCGCGAAATTCAAATTTCAATGGAGGAACACGTATCTGCACTACAAATGCCTAGAAAACCTTCAAATCTGCAAATAAAAATTTTATTTTGCCCTACACATGTGCCCACTGTCTAGGTAAGTTGCCATGAGTCAGGAAATGTAGGGGGGAGGAAGGGGAGCCCCAAAACATTTTCGATCTTTTTCAGCCTATCAGCCATCATGTAGAAAACACATGACTTTTTTTTAAACAATCCCTATCTACTATATTGACTTTTTTTTAAACAATCCCTATCTACTCTATTGCGCTTCGCCAGGTCTGAGGTGGTGAAGGAAGTCTAGCGTAAAAGGTAGCGTTCAGTACACTGCGTAAGTTAGAGAATTTGCGTAGTTTCGTCGCTAGCGTACATTCGCCTGGCGTAAGGTTGCGAAGTAACACTAGCGAAACTACGCCAGCGTTCGTTAGTGAATTTGCGCAGTAGCGAAAATGCCAAATGCTAGCGAATTAACGCTAGCGTTCGGCGCTTCGCGGCTTAGTGAATTTGCCCCCTAGTGTTTAACAGCAGCCCTATTAGGAAAAGTTAGTTCGTATTTATTTCTATGCAGCACAGGGGACATTAGAGGGCGCCCTCAATAGCAGGCCATATCCTATACCTTAGGGATGATGCAGCCATGTGGAGCAGAGCTGGCAACTTTTTATCTTGTTTGTTATATGACAATAACCTTTGTTCATATTGGTTCAGTAAAGTGACTGACATTAGTTTCACAGAATGGATATTTTATCTGTTTTGTGAATCTGAGCTTTCATTGTGTTGAAAGAATGAATTCTGTACTATAAAATCTTGCTTTCTGTCACACATCTATTTGGTCATTACAATCTAGCTTGGCATGCACTAGTTAGTTACACCATTATATATTCTGTCCAAGTTTTTTTTTTATGTAATTAATTCTGTAAGTAACTTTACACATAAGTGCATCTGTTACATGTTACACTGCCACAATGTAGCGGTTTCTCCCAGAATTATTGACACAAACAGGCAATTCTCTTGATGCAGTTATACGGTGTCTACTGCAATTGTGTCTGATCAGCTGAAATCGGTACAACTACTGTATACTAGGGTTCGCCTGTTTCACCTGATTTGGAACAAAGCAGAAATGACTGAGCTCTGCTGAGTGCAACGATACAAAAGTGCAATAAGGAATTTTGCCACAAGTACCTTTAATTAATTTGGTTTTGGGCACAAGTAACTGCAAGGAAAATAGAAATTGTCCACTGAGCTTGTAAATGAAAAAGAGCTCTATAGTACTTTTTGGACCTCCATCCAGTTTCAAAAAGTTCAGATTTGTGCTGGAATGAGGGAAGGCTTTACATGTACTTTTGTGGGTTTGCCTTGTGCAGATTGGAGGCTTTGCCACAATTTTAGACCAGGAATGAGAACTTTATTGTCTGTACAGTGCCACTTTACTGTTCTGTATTCATTCTAATACTCTTTGGGGCAGAGAGGACTCAAATGAACCGAGCCTTTTCTAAAGATACAAGCAACATTTTATAACAGCTGTGAATTAGGATGTCACATCTCTCAGCATGTCCCTGCCAAACTGTGTATTTACAGATGATTACATTTGCATTTCCATAACACCTATAGGACTAGAGCACTAGACACTGTAATGTGGTTGTTCTCTCTGTGGCACCCCACCCTCCCTAAATTAACTGGGTGGCCCCCTGTCTTTTAACTCTGGCCCTAAATCTTTTGCATCTGTAGAGCGAGACAAAGAGAGAAGCAATAAGTAAGAGTGCGTTATGTGGGCTTACATTTCCGGCACACCGTGTCCCCATCCACTGTTGAGGTTTGTGGCTTTAAAAGGTTGCTTTTGAACAGAAGTTCAAAACGGAGATACAGATATACAGTATGTACGTGTATTTAAATCACGTTACCATCACGCATATCACCTGACTAGAATACATGGGCAGCCTTTCATTCAAAAAACAAACATTATAGAACAAAGGAACATTATTTCAAACATATTAACATATTATGGATGCACCGAATCCAGGATTCGGTTCGGGATTCGGCCAGGATTCTGCCTTTTTCAGCCGAATCCTTCTGCCCAGCCGAACTGAATCAGAACACACAAGGAAGTAAAAAAATATTTTCCTCTTCCCACACCTAATTTGCATAAGCAAATTAGGATTCGGATTCGGTTCAGTATTCAGCCAAATCTTTTGAGAAAGATTCGGGGGTTCGGCCAAATCCAAAATAGTGGATTCGGTGCATCCCTATAACATATGCGTTAAGAGAGAGTGAGTTTATTGTCATTTCATCCATATACATTTGTACAGTACACAGTGAAACAAAACAACGTTCCTCAAGGACCATGGTGCTACACACAACATAGAAATAGCGGACAACAGACAAAAAGTGCAAGTGCAGGAGAACCATAATATACTGTATGTAAACTGTAATTTATAAACAAGCTTTACATTTATTTTGATGTTATGTTCATTTAAACATACTGACACATTATTCTACTTTATGGCGTTTTTTTCTACATTTTCAAAGTAATATATAAAAGAAAGTGAAATGTAAAAGAAAGCAAAGTGCACATAAACAGTTGTAGAGTACACAGAAAAATTTGTAAAGACAGACATAATTCAATACATGCTTGGCCAACCACCACTCTACATCAAAATTTCTTAAAGGGGCAGTATAAGCACTTTTCAACATGAGAGTGTATAGAACTTGTGCTGAACTTTTGCCTAATGATTTAATCATGTTTACTTCAATACATTTTTATTGTTAATAGCAAAATTTGTACAGAATGTTGTTTTCAACAAACATCTCATACATTTAAAGATATTAAAATATCTTTGGTAGCAATGTAATTACAATCAATGTTGAAATATTACCATGTTAATAACAACATTTCAATAGACAGTTAAATGTACAATAATATTCTTATAGTAATAGAGGAACAGGGAAAAATATCACTTCTACACTGACTCTAAATTAGAAACTAGGTCTAACTATAGCGAGGAAAAGGATGTTGGGCACACCTATATCTATATTCAATGCAGGGACCCCAGGTTAATAAAAATTTCTGATTAGTGTCTAGTAAAATATGGGTCATTTTTTCTTGGGACATAATCCAGTCAATTCTGGATTTTACGGGATCAAATGGGATGTGTTTTTGTTTCCAGGCATGTGCAAGGGTCTTTTTAGCAGCCGTCATGAAAAATGTAAACAGTCAGAATTGGGCATAATTCAGTCCTTCAGGTTTTATGCCTAATAAGGCTATTACAGGGTCTCTGGGCAGAGAAACTTCAAATACAGAGTAGGCCATGTTGAAAACTCTGATCTAAAATCTTCGAGCCATGGGACATGACCACCATGTATGGTACATTGTGCCTATTTCACCGCAACCACTGAAGCAACCAGGGTCAGCTAAGGGGGAGAATTTAGCTATCCGTTCTGGTACAAGATACCAACGAAAAAGTACTTTATAATTAGTCTCCTGCAAGGAAACATTATTTGATGATCTCTTAGTTTTAATCCACACTTGGTCCCAATCCTTCATGTCTAGTTCTCTAGAGAGATCTTTATGACAAGCAAACATATATGGTAACTCCAGGGGCTGCGGGGTATTGAAAAATGTATTGTATAGACAGACACTGCTTTGAGTAGTCTAGGAGAATGAATGTACCATTTGTCAAAAGCTGTTTCCGGGACATCTTTGCTCTTAACGTGGGACCATTGAGAGTGAGCAAAATGGAGAATTTGTTGTAGCCTAAACCTTTCACCCTGTGGGATGGAATACTTATCTATAACCTGTTGAAGGGAAAAAGGGCCTGAGGATGAACAAAACTGACCTAGTGACACAATTTTTTGTTCAGACCGCCACATAAGTTGTGAAGCTTGGATGCCTGGAACAAATAGCGGGTTCCTTAGTATAGGTGTTGCGGGACTGAGGGGAGAGCACACATTTAGTTTCTTTTGAAAAGTATCCCAGAGTTTCAAAGTATGTTGAAGACACCTGCTAGCTATTTTCAGTCTTTTCCCAGGAGGACACCAGATAAGGGCAATGGGAGAATGTGGCTGAGTAAAGGTGGCTTCCAAGGAAACCCAATGTGGGCTGTCTTCTAAGGAGTGAAGGGTTAAAATCTGCACCAATTGGGCAGCTCTATAGTAGAAAGAAAGTTTAGGGAGACCCAGGCCACCCCTATTTTTAGGCTGAAATAAAGTAAGTTTATTCACTCTTGGGGTCCTCCCTGCCCAAACAAACTTTACAATAGTTGATTCAAATCTTTCTAAACTACAGGCTGAAATTGGAAAAGGTAAAGTCCTGAATAAATACAGGAGCTTTGGTAAAAGAGTAATTTTAATGGAGTTTATACGGCCAACCCAGGATATATGATGAGAGCTCCATCTCTTCAAAAGGTCAAGGATTTAAACATTAGTGAATAATTACATTTATATAGGGGGTCAAAGGATCTTGTCAGTTTAATTCTTAGTAGGGAGATATAATAAGGTTGCCAAGTAAATTAAAAATTAAATCATGTGGAAGGTTAATGTTTTTTGATGGTTAACCTAAAGTCCTGAAATAGTGCCAAATGTGTCCAAAAGAACATATAAATATAAATTTGGGTGCAAATTCATTGGTTTGAAGATGATAAGGAACTGGTTAAGGAACTCGAGAGAACCCCTGGAGAGTCTGGAATCCAAGGTCTTTTCCACCTCGTACTCCTGTTAACCTTCCACAGAGATGGATGAAGGAGGAGACTGATCAGAAGAGAAGCGATTGGAAATTGCTGGTTTTACCAGGGAGACATGAAAAACTTTAGGAATTCGCATCTCCTGGGGAAGAGATAGTCGGATTGCCACAGGATTAATTATCTCTGAGATGGAGAAAGGACCAAAAAACCTTCGGCCCAACTTTGGAGAAGGAACCTATAGATGAATGTTCCTAGTGGACAACCACACCTTGTCTCTGACTTTGTATGGAGGAGGAAATCTCCATCTGCGATCAGCAAAAATTTTATGCACCAGAGCACCCTTCTCCAAATTTGCTTTGGTCGCGGCCCAAATAGCAGACATATGGGCTGCGTGATCATCTGCAGCAGGGATATCTGACAAAACAAAGTCTTGTGGGAAGGCTTGAGGATGCTGTCCGTACACCGCCATAAAAGGAGATCTTCCCATGGAAGTGTGATATGCATTGTTATGAGCGAATTCCGCCCATTGAAAGAGATCAGACCAGTTGTCCTGGCAGAGGGAGCTATGATTCCTCAGGAATTGTTCTAATGCTTGACTCACCCATTCTGCTGCTCCATTGGTTTGGGGATGGTAGACAGAAGAGAACTGAAAAGTGATACCCAGATCATACCCAGAACATAAGGAACGCCAGAATCTAGCTGTGAATTGCGATCCCCTGTCAGAGACTATCTTAGCCAGGAAGCCATGCAGTCGAAAACTAAAACAGTTGGGACAGTTCCACTGCTGAGGGGAGTTTTTTCAGAGGGATGAAGTGTGCCATCTTACTGAAGTGATCTATAACTACCCAGATGACAGTGTTCCCTCTTGAGGGTGGTAGCTCTACAATAAAGTCCATTGCTAGGTGAGTCAAGGGACAAGAGAGAGTGGGTAGAGATTGAAACAGAACACTGTGGCGAGTATGACTGGAATTGTACAAGCAGCAACAAAGTCTTTAACGTCCTTGAGGATAGTCGGCCACCAGACTAGGCGTTGTAAAAGCTCTAGATTCTTTTCTGAACTGGGATGTCCAGCCTGCTTAGAACAATGGGTCTGTTGTAAGATAGGCAGACGAAGCTTCGAGAGAACAAACGCCACCCTATAGCACAGTGGATATTTGATTTAATGATTTACAATATATATCTGATTTATAGTGAATCAAACCTTAAGTTTGAGTAAGTATAAGATTTTGGGATAGTTATTTGAATCCAATGTCTCTGATGTAGTTATATTGCTGGGCAAACGTTCTATAGCAAACACAGGCATTGTTGGCCAGCAAACATCTTTAAGAATGAATAAACAGACAGCAGACAGACAAGACTCAGATTGAGTAACAAACTGTGTCTTGGTCAAAGAGATACAAAGTTCTTGCTGATCTTTTAGAATTCCATTCGACAGCATTTTGGGCTAGCTAACTATATTGCCTAGGTCAGTATTTGGGGTTAAAGGTCTCTGTAGCTGTTGATTATAAAGCACACCTTCACTTTACATGGGTAGCTTCGCCTCGGACCCATGAGTGGATGCCAGGATTTGGATCATCGCTTGATTATCGGGAACCTAAGGCTGATGAACAAAAGGTTGTGGGGCTCCCCGATTGTGCAGAACTGGCTATTCTTGTAATTACCATCATATGAAGTTAAGTAAACGTTTTTAAATTCTACCTTTACTTGTGTGTGTGTGTAAGTTATTGCTCACAAGCAGTATATCAAAAGGTTTAATCATTGATCCTGTATATTTGTATTAATATATTTATTTTAATTAATACAAGTATTATTATTGATAAAGGTTTACTCCTTTATTACATTTGGCGCTGTGAACAGGATTAACACTTTTATTGCTGTGAAGTGCAGTAATAACTTATAGAAACTTGTAGAAATTGTAGAATGTATTTATAGTTCAGCTTTGTATGTTAGGGTAGTGGCAGTATTGTAGTGGCTTGTGCAGGGCAAACATACTGTTGAAAGATAGCAAAAAATGTTCTGCTTGTTTAAAAATAAAGTTAGAGGGGTAGATGATCAAATGAGCACCCTTCCCACATGGGCTAGTTCCGGACCCTTGACCCATGTTGCTTATGAATTGATTAAGTATCAGCAACCTTTTCAGGTGACTAACCCCGGTCACCAGTTGCTGAATTTGGATTTGTCTCGATATTCCAAGGCAGAGCAGAAGTCTGCAGCACAAGTGCGTTGGTTGTGTTTTCAGGCGCTAATGGAGGAGACAACCAAAAGGGAGTCAGTTGAACTGGAACTGCAGGCAGTTAAAGATCAACTATTTGTGTTAAGAGAATGTTTCCGCTCTTCAGAAAAGCACCGTGATGAGATGGAAACAGAGTTTTCACAATATGTAGTGAAAACTGTTAATAAACAGCAAAAAGGGAAAGGGAGAAAATCATCAGAAAAGTGTGCCTCAGTTAAAGCGAGCCCTCTTGTAAATAAAGGAGACTCTGGGGAGTTAGCCCAGTGGTCAGGAGCAGATTCAGATGAGGAAATTGAAATAGGAGATGATATAGAAGAAGGAAAACTAAGGCTAATAGTAACTACCAAACAAAGGAGAGAAGTAACTCAAAGAGCAGGCAATATTAACAGACATCAGGATTACAGAGGAAATGCAGAAGCAGCAGAACAGCAATATACAGAGGAAACACGTTCATATACTGCAGGAGAATTAACAGAGTGGGGTCAGAAATTTGCCCAGAAAGGAGGAGAAAGTATCCTTAAATGGGTCTTGCGAGTGTGGGATTTGGGTGGGGAGGGTATCATGCTTACTAGCAGGGAAGCAATAGGATTAGGCAGTATGGCTAAAGACCCTCGGGTGAGGCTTTATCTGAGGAGAGCACGTGATACTACTGTGACTTTTTCCCTGTTACATTTGATAAGGGATTCAGTCTTACAAGTGTATGATACGCCCACTGAAATGATTGATTCTACCCCATGGCATACTATAGGGGAGGGAATACAAAGGTTAAGAGAGTATGGATGTGTGAGCAGCTTGATTGCTGATCCGTTAGCTTCAGCACCCCCAAATATACCTACAGTAAAAGAGATGTGGTCAGGGCCAGATATGGCTCCCTTTACTGCACACATGAAAAATAAATTGCTTGTAGGATCACCCATCCATTTGAAAGTCCCATTGTTTACAATGTTAAGTGCTTTAGATGCCAAGCAGGGTGTTATTCATGAAGCTGCTACATTGCTGAGTCAGCTGGGTGAGTTAGAACGCACAGGAGAAACCATTGCTAGGCAGCGGGATGTAAAAAAAAGGGGTACAGAAAGGTTAAAAATCAGCCGCAGGCAGATGTTCTTAAATTTGCTTCAGAGTGGAGTAGCTAAGGTTGAAATTGATGGCATTGCCACTGCTGATTTGTTTAAACGCTGGGAAAAACTGAAACAAAAGGTGAGGTTGAAATTAACCAAAAAACAGAATGTAGCAACAGGCAACATAGAGGACCGTGTCACACATGCAGTCCTGCTAATGAAGGGAAATAATTCATCCCACATAGGGAAGAGGACTTGCTTTAACATAAAGAGAGGATCCAGGAGATTAGATGATAGGAAGGCAGAATGTGTATTATAAAAGTTTTTTTTTTCGTTTGTCAAAACAGGATTGCAGCTGTTTTCTGTCCCCTTACATTTCAGTTTAAAAAAAAAACCAACAAAGATAGAGTAGTTCAACTCTATATGATAAACAATAGAAATGTCAAATTGTGCTAAACGCAGCCATATGTAGAGTTGTATGAGGTGCCTCTCTCTCTGTGTTAAGAACAGAATTGTAGCTACTCTGTGCCCTTCCCTTTTTAGAGAGATACAAGTTCAACTAAGGGAATCAGTTGTGTAGTGAAACTGAAGTAACAAAAGTATGTTAACTTGTTAGAATTGTTAGCTATGTTAAACTCATCTTTGTGTTCAGATAATATAATTCTTTTCTCTGTTTCAGGATGACATTTTAATTTTGGATTTGAAAATTTTTCTAATGAAATAAATATTAATAGATACATTTGTATGCTAAGACGGTTATTTCATTTGGCAATACCAAATTAAAACCATATGGTATAAAATATGAGCTCATTCATAAACATTTTCAAATAGAAATTCTGATAATATATTATTTTTGACAAATTTTTGTTTTGTTTTTAAGTGCACAGATTTTTGAGTACAGCCCTTAAGATGTCTATTTTGTTTTTAAAGAACTATGATAAAACACCTAAGTGTGAAGCTTGCAAGTTTTGAACATTTTTGTTTTGTGTGTTTCTGAGTGTGTGTGGGCCCACATGAATGTGTTATGTGTTTTTTGTCTTGTCTTACATGTGGTAGAGACTTAAAACCAAGTCTGCTGATTATTCTTGACAAATTTATAGAAAAACAAGAAAGTTGACAAAAGATAGTGTTTTAAGAGCAGGAGACTATGATTTCTCCTCACAAAATTATAAAATTGATAACAGTTGACAAAACAGATCTTAAATGCTAAGAACTGATGCTGCCTTGATCCTTTGTTTTATAGAGGTTTAACATGGAAGTAAACAGCTGCATTAACCAAGATGGTTTGATCTTAAAACAATGGACAGTAAACACAAAGATTTGGACATTGTTAATCTTCAACGGACATCAGTTCAGTGAATAAAGATCCTGGGACCTATTTAATGTTGGATGGAAACTTCAATGGACATTGGTTTATCATCAGTTATCATCAGCATGGACTTTATAAATGAATATTTGCCTTTTATTCAACTGGTTATGCAGACTGTGTACACTATTGTATTATTGTTAACATGACTATTATAGATTGTTACATGAGCTATAAAGTGCTAGTTAAGTGGGTTTAGAGTACAGGCAGCACCACTGAGCTCTTTATCTCATATGGCAGTGCTATCAAACTTATTACGTTTAGTGAGTCAAACTTTTTATGCAACATGTTTCAGGGACACATTATCTTAAAATGATAATGTCATACAATGAAGTATATAGAGCCAGTGAACAGACTAAGTGCCAAAAAAATCCTCTGGAGAGCCACATATGTTCTAAGGTATATAACATTGTGCAGTAAACCTGAAGCATAGAGTATGGTGTATCTTAAAGAACTTAGTATGTGAAACATTTTGATGCATAGAAAGATAACCAGGGTAGTTTATTATCCTAAGAGATAAATTGCTATGTAAACACAGCATTATGGAATAAGTAATTATTGCATATGTGTAAATAGGGTAACAGTATATGTGTAATGTAATGCTAATGTTATGGGTTGGTTTGAAGAGAGATACTTATACTTGATAAAGGGCCATACGGCTTGAAACGTTGTTGCGTTTGTTCAGATGATAAAGCCATGAAGTTCCAATAAAGGCTTTTTTAAACAAATTCTCAAGACTGGTGCTGTCTACTGTGATTTTGGGATATTGAAGCTGGTGGAAGTGGACACCAATTGACGTGCACCTGGTCGCTACATTTAAAAATCAAAGTGGTGAGTGCTGGCTGACTATTTGTATATGAAGAGAGATATATCTATATGATTGAAATGCATAATACTGGAATATACAATTCTGCTGAAGGACATAGTAGTTTACACAAAGTCACTAGACTTGATAGTATCATCCCAGGTGATTTGAATACACTGAGCGATGTACACCTTTATGGTTGAAGTTTATGGCTACTAGTGATAGATTAGTATTTTGGAAAAGCATTGGCAGAATCTGTTGCTGAACTCTGCTGAGCTGAATACAGTTGCCATTGTTCTATAAGGAAGCAGGTTTGGTAGAAATAAAGTGCATGGCAGATACAGTGAATAGTAAACATTTTGCTTCCTGAAGAAGCACTGTTTAACTAGGTGAACTGTAAAGCCCGTAATGTAACCTGCCCTTGGCTAAAGTATTTGAGCAGCTGAAAGCTTGCAATGATAAAGCAGAGCAAAAGGGATGCTTGTCATATGTTTTCCCAAGATATTTGTCTACACGTAGACATAGATTTTGTCATGGGGCACTAATCATTACAGAAGTATTTTATGACTTGGGATGTAGTTGAGATTTCTTTAATCTTTTACTAAATGAAGTGTCCTTCAATCAGAATTACACAGACTCATTGTATAAATTGTTTCAAGCAATAGTTAAATGGGTATGTGTGCAGAATATTATTTGGTGGGGTTGTGGGAGCAACTATTAGTAATATATATAATAGCAAATTTCCATCAGCAATTATATCCATTATCAGTATATTTTGTAAATCAAGGGGTGGAATGTAGCACGGTGGATATTTCATTTAATGATTTACAATATATATCTGATTTATAGTGAATCAAACCTTAAGTTTGAGTAAGTATAAGATTTTGGGATAGTTATTTGAATCCAATGTCTCTGATGTAGTTATATTGCTGGGCAAACGTTCTATAGCAAACACAGGCATTGTTGGCCAGCAAACATCTTTAAGAATGAATAAACAGACAGCAGACAGACAGGACTCAGATTGAGTAACAAACTGTGTCTTGGTGAAAGAGATACAAAGTTCTTTTAGAATTCCATTGGACAGCATTTTGGGCTAGCTAACTATATTGCCTTGGTCAGCATTTGGGGTTAAAGGTCTCTGTAGCTGTTGATTATAAAGCACACCTTCACTTTACATGGGTAGCTTCGCCTCGGACCCATGAGTGGGTGCCAGGATTTGGATCATCGCTTGATTATCGGGAACCTGAGGGTGATGAACCAAAGGTTGTGGGGCTCCCTGATTGTGCAGAACTGGCTATTCTTGTAATTACCATCATATGAAGTTAAGTAAACGTTTTTAAATTCTACCTTTACTTGTGTGTGTGTAAGTTATTGCTCACAAGCAGTATATCAAAAGATTTAATCATCGATCCTGTATATTTGTATTAATATATTTATTTTAATTAATACAAGTATTATTATTGATAAAGGTTTACTCCTTTATTACACACCCCCAATAGGTGTATCAGCAGGAGCAGAAGACTGACCAGAGGATTGTCTCCCTGAAAGGCAAGATCCTATTATTCCTCCTGCCAGAATTATTGCTTCTCTTTTTCCTCAATTTGCCGAGCAAATTGAGGAAAAAGAGAAGCAATAATTCTGGCAGGAGGAATAATAGGATCTTGCCTTTCAGGGAGACAATCCTCTGGAGTGAAACTTTGAGACAGCCCATCCGCTTTCCGATTCTTGGAGCCAGGGCGGTAGGTTAAGACGAAGTTGAAGCGGGAAAATAAGACGGACCACCTTGCTTGTCGCAGATCCAGTCTCTTGAGAGTTTGAGTGAATTCACGTTTTTTATGGTCAGTATAGATAGTGACCGGGTTTGAGGCCCCCTCTAAAAGGTGGCGCCACTCTTGCACATGGATGTAATTTCCCATCAACATTGAGTCTTTGGGAAAGAATAGCACTGGCCCCAACCTCGGAAGCATCCACCTCAAAGAAGGGTAACAGAGGATCAGGATGTCGAAGGACTGAAGCAGAGGAGAAAGGATTGGAAAGCTACAATGGCTGGAGGAGGCCATGAGTTGTGTTTACCCCCTTTTTGAAACCTGATGAATCTTTGGATGGCCTTGGTGCTCAATGGAAGGGGCCACTTCTGAAACTTCGGTGGAGTCCATCTCAAAACCTTCTGGGGAGATGATGTAGCCGAGAAAAGGGATCTTGGCCACCTCGAAGACGCATTGAGAGAGTTCTTCCTCAGACGAGAGAGCATCACTTTTACCTGGGAGCGATGACTTTCCAAGTCTTTGGAGAAGATTAAGATGTCATCAAGGTACACGACCAGGGATTTCCCCAAGAGATCCTGGAAGAGGTCATTCATGAACTCCTGGAAGACAGCAGGGGCATTGCAAAGACCAAAGGGCATCACAAGGTATTCATAATGCCCATTCTGAGTGTTGAATGCCGTCTTCAGTTCGTCCCCTTCATGGATGAGGATGAGATTGTATGCCCCGCATAGATCCAACTTGGTGAAAACCCTAGCCCCTTTCAGTTGGTCAAACAGTTCTGTGATAAGAGGCATGGGATATCGGTTTTTAACCATAATTTTATTAAGTCCATGGTAGTCATTACAGGGATTCAGACTACCATCCTTCTTCCCCACGAAGAAGAAACCAGCCCCTGCCAGGGAAGTAGAGGGACAAATAAATCCCCACTGGGAGAACTCACCCTCAGGTAGTTCTCCTATTGCCTTCAGACGCCTAAGCATCTGGATCTTCGACCTCTTGGTCTCCACAGGTCTGTACCAAGGATAGTCACAGGAAAAAGAACACTAGGGAAGGGGTAGAGAAGGAGGGGATATGTAGCAGAGTGTATTAATTGGATTGGTTGTCTTTTTCCTGTACTACAGGGATGGAGCAGGGCTTAACCCATTAAGTATGTGCTGCCTGAGGACTAAGGAAACGGCAGCTTTCAATAGAGAACAAATGTTCTCTTAGAAAATTTGTGTTTATTGGTGTGATATAACAGTAGTGAAAAATCGAGATTTAAACTGAGTCTCCAGTTAAACAAGGTTAAGGTCAGCCTCACTGCAGAATTTTTCACCTTTACAATGGGTTATCCATAAAAAGGGATAAGGATTAGATATTTAATGCTACTTAACATTTAATTCACATGCAATACTTAGATCACATGCAACACTTGCTTTGCATCTCCCACACTCGCTGTGCGGACAGAAACTTATTGAGGATTTTTTTAAAAAAAAATGTAAATGCATCAGAAATGATACTCACTAATAAATGTGACAATTAGAGGCTCATTTTATTATGCCTGGGGTGCCTGGACACAATTGTAAGAGAGCTTTAGGGGCATAAAAAGATGATGTTGTTCCTCTCTGGACCTTATGTCAGGTTAAAAATGTGGAGCAAAGTGCAGAGCAGGAGGGCTGTCAGGCGCAAATTAGCCCTCAAATTGTACTTTGAGCTATCTTCCATAACCCTGTATTCCCTCACTTGCAAAAAAGCCATCCAACCCCTTCTTAAAGTTATCTAATGTATCAGCCTGTACGACTGATTCGGAGAGAGAATTCCACATCTTCACAGCTCTCACTGTAAAAAACCCCTTCAGAATATTTAGACAGAACCTCCTTGGAAAAGGGTCACCTTGTGTCAACTGAAAAGACCTACTGGTAAATAAAGCATTAGAGAGATTATTATGATCCCTATATATATCTATAAATAGTTATCATATCACCCCTAACGATGGGGGAATTTGTCTCGTTTCGCCAAAAAATTCACGAATTTCCTGAGAAATTAGAGAAACTGCAAAAAATCCATGAAATGCGAATTTTGATGCTGCTGTCAATTCGCGGGTGTCAAAATTGACGCTGACGTTAATTTGACACACATTAATGTCAATGGGTATGCATTTAAATGTCACCAGCATCGGAATTGTCACCATGCGTCAGAATTGTCGTCTGCGTCAAAAAAATTACGCGCCAAATTCTCCCATTACTAATCACCCCATTAAGCCCAACAGACAAAGTAGTTTGTGGGGCACAGTATCAAACGCTTTGGCAAAATCCAATAAGATTACATCTATTGCTCCCCCGCTGTCCAGCATCTTACTTACCTCATCATGAAAAGCTATCAGATTTGTCTGACATGACCTATCCTTTATAAAGCCATGCTGATTGCTGCTCATAATGCCACTCACTAGGACAACATTTGAATGTGATCCCTTAACAAGCCTTCAAATAATTTTCCCACGACAGATGTCAAACTTACTGGTTTTATTATTATTTCTAATTTTTAACTGTTTTAAGTAGTCTTAGGGTACAGAGATCCAAATTAATAAAAGATCCCTTATCAAGAAAACACTAGGGGGCAGAAAAAAATTAAAATTAGATTTTTGAGATTTATCATACTCTTTAAGAACTCAAATTTGACTATTCGCCACCTAAAACCCGACAAATTGCTGTTTAAGTCAATGGTAGAGGTCCAGGGATCAATTTTGAGTTGTTTGCAGCCTTCCTGACATTTGAGTTTTTTTTAGGAGAAAAAAACTCAAATTTTGAATCAAATTCAATTCAAATTCGATTCGAGTTTTCGGGTCAATTCTATTCATCCGAGTTTTAAAAAGTTTTTATTAATAAATTGTGATTGGTCGAAAGCAATTCTGTTAATATGTTTTGTATTTGTAGTCTATAGTGCATTATAATTTCCATTTCTAGCCCCATTGCCTCAGAATTTGGCTGTCCTAAGAAAGCTACAATGTGTTTTATACTTCCATTCTACATATTAGCACAGAAGAATTGATGTCCCTCAACTATTTGAACTTATTTTACTTACTTATTTTAAATTTGCATCCATAATAACATAGTTACATAGTTAAATCGGGTAAAAAAAAGACAAAGTCCCTCAAGTTCAACCCCTCCAAATGAAAACCCAGCATCCATACACACACCCCTCCCTACTTTGATATAAATTATATATACCCATATCTATACTAACTATAGAATATAGTATCACAATAGCCTTTGATATTATGTCTATCTAAGAAAACATCCAAGCCACTATTAAATGCATTAACAGAATCAGCCATCACATCATCGACCGGCAGTGCATTCCACAACCTCACTAAAATCATTGTAAAGAACCACCTACGTTGCTTCAAATGAAAGTTCTTTTCTTCTAGTCTGAAGGGGTGGCCTCTGGTACGGTGATACTCTTTATGTGTATAAAAAGTCCCCTGCTATTTGTCTATAATGTCCTCTAATGTATTTGTAAAGTGTAATCATGTCACCTCGCAAGCACCTGAGAAAACAACCCCAACCTTGACAGTCTACCCTCATAATTTAAGTCTTCCATCCCTCTAACCAGTTTACTTGCACGTCTCTGCACTCTCTCCAGCTTATTTATATCCTTCTTAAGGACTGGAGTCCAAAACTGCACTGCATACTCCAGATGAGGCCTTACCTGGGACCTATAAAGAGGCATAATTATGTTTTCATCCCTTGAGTTAATGCCCTTTTTATGCAAGACAGAACTTTATTCGCTTTAGTAGCCACAGAATGACACTGCCCAGAATTAGACAATTTGTTATCTACAAAAACACCAAGATCCTTTTCATTTAAGGAAACTCCCAACACACTGCCATTTAGTGTATAACTTGCATTTATATTATTTTTGCCAAAGTGCATAACCTTACATTTATCAACATTGAACCTCATTTTCCAGTTTGCTGCCCAGTTTCCAAAAAAGACAAATTACTCTGCAAAGTGGCAGCATCCTGCATGGAACCTATAGTTCTGCATAAGTTAGTATCATCTGTAAAAATAGAAACTTTCAATGCCCACCTCCAGGTCATTAATAAACAAGTTGAAAAGCAGAGCCCTGCGAAACTCCACTAACAACACTTGTCCAATTAGAAAATGTTCCATTTACCTTCACTCTTTGTAGTCTATCTTTTAGCTAGTTCTCTATCCGAGTACAAATACTATGTTCCAGGCCAACATTCCTTAATTTAACCAGTAACCTTCTGTGTGGCACTGTATCAAATGCTTTTGCAAAGTCTAAGTAAATCATATCCACTGCCATCCCAGAATCGAGGTCCCTACTTACCTTCTCATAAAAAGAAATTAAGTTAGTCTGGCAAGATCTATTACACATAAAACCATGCTGGCACACACTCATAGTATTATGATTTGCTATGAAGTCCAGTATCTTATCCTTTATTAACCCTTCGAAAAGCTTTCCTACCACTGACGTCAGACTAACTGGCCTATAGTTTTGACGCTGCGAACAGGATCCTTTTTTGAATAGCAATTTGCCAGTCTTTTGGCACTATGCCAGACCTCAAAGAATCCTGAACAATTAAGTAGAGGTTTGGCAATCACAGAGCTAAGCTCGTTAAGTACCCTGGGATGAATACCATCCGGCCCCGAACCTTTGTTTATCTTAACATGTTCTAGTCTCTTTTGAATTTCCTCATGTGTGAACCATGCATCATTAGTTTTAGTATTAGAATTTGTGTTAGAATTAGTATTTAGTATTAGAATTGGGACTATCAAGACAGAAACCTTCATTAACTGGTTCCTTATTTGTGTAGACAGATGAAAAATATGAGTTCAAAATCTGCTTTTTTTTGTTTTCATCAACCAGCTGACCCCCTCTGATAGTAAAGGTCCCATCCCTTCCTGCTTCATTTTTTTACTATTAACAAATGTAAAAAATAATTTTGGATTCTTTTTACTGCTTGCTGCAATATCCTTTTCCATATCAATTTAAGCTTGCCTTAAAGCTTTTATGCATGATTTATTGGCCTTCTTGTACCTTATAAATTAATCGGCTGATTCTTACCCACCTCAACACCAACACATCTATTGAATCAAAAAGGTTTTGCTTTGCAACGACGTTCCTTGCTCACAAGGGGAATATACTGACATGTATATTTATTAAGCAGCATTTTAAAGGCATTTTTGTTCTGTGTTTAACCCTGTGAAAAGCATTTCCCACTTAATATGTTGCAGAGATGCCCTTATACTGTCAAAGTTTGCATGTCTGAAATGTAGTGTTTTAGTTACTCCCTTATAGAATTGGTTCTGCAACAGAATCTCAAAGGAGACCATGTTATGATCACTATTCCCAAAGTGCTCACCCAAAGAAATGCTAGAGATGAGTTCAGTATTATTAATTATTACAAGGTCAAAAAGAGAGTTATTCCTAGTAGGTTCTTGAACAAGATGGAATAAAAAGTTGTCATTCAGCATATTTACAAACCTACTAGCTTTTCTGCCTTGACAACCCCATTACCCCAGTCAATGTCTGGATAATTGAAGTCGCTTCTATCTGCAAGAGTAGCTGGGCTTCATACTCGTCACTTATACAAGGTGGCTTATAGCATACACCAATGATAATTCTCTTTGTAACCTTTTACCCAGTTACCCAGAGGGATTCCACACCCTCGCCAGTGCCAGCAATGGTTATTTCCTGGCATGGCTTCAGTGCATGGTTTTAATTCAGGCTTTACATACAAACACACTCCTCCACCCTTTTTAATCCCTCTGTCCCTCCTAAAAAGGGTGTAACCATTTAAATTCACAGTCCAGGCACATGTTTCATCCCACCAGGTTTTTAGAGCATGCAATTAATTCTAGGTCTACCATTTTACCTGACAAACTCTGTGCATTTGCCAGCATACAGCGGAGGTTACTACTTTTACTTTTGAAATTTGCATTACTTAGTGGAGAATTGTATGTTAAGTTAGTATTATTCTGTTTTCCTTGTAACAGAAAGACCTCCTTAGCTGGTAAACTTTATGCCCCCTCACTCCTCCCCCATGACCCCTTACTAATCCCACTGCCCCAACTACCCTAGCTTCCCCATAATTCTTTATCTCACCCCCCTGCCTAGTTTAAACACTCCTCCAGCCTCAGCCATTCTTTCCCCTAGCACACGATCCCCTTCCATTGAAGTGCAAACCATCACGACACGAAAATTCAGCCCAGTGCTCTAGGAACCCAAACCTTTCCTTCCTAAACCAAAACTTGAGCCCCGCATTTTAAAGGTTTACTTATCCTTTAACTTAGAATGTTTTGTTCTAAATAACATTTTAGTTGGTCTTCATTTTTTTATATTTTATATTTTTATTAATTATTGCTTTCTCCTTAACTATTATAGCAACAAGGTCACTGACTCTGGAATCCAAAGAACTACTGCCCAGTGAGGCTACAATTGTATTGTTACTTTTTATTACTTATCTTCTATTCAGGCCCACTCCAATACATCTTCCAGTATCCAATACAAACTGCTGCCTGGTTGCTAGGCTAAATGAATCTCTCGCAACCAAATAAAAAAAAGCTAAAATATTCAAAACCATATAAAATGAATGCCAGTTGTAAACTGCCTCAGAATGTCACGTTATATTAAACATTCATTTAAAGGCTATCTATACCTTTAACAGAGTCTCTTAATAAGAGGTGACCAAACCCATGGCAGGTGTGTCCTGCTGGTGTCTCCAGGGTGTCTCCTTGGTGATATTTACTGCCAGTCTTTTTGAGCCCTGGCTCAAATTGGCAGTTTCAAATTGGCAGTTGATATGCGGTATCTCGAGGCAGCCGAATCCCATGTTGAGGTGCGTCTGTAACCATCTGTGTATTGTCCTATGTGTTTTTAACCCTAACTGGGTATAGCCAGTGAAACATAATATTGTGTTTTCTAAGAGTAAAATTGGCCTGGGTAAAACCACACCATTAAAGTGTCTGCACCAAGAGGTCTGAGAAAACATCTAGCAAGGTGTATTCAGTAATTAGATTGTACTTTGCCCAGAAGGCTGATGTAAGTTGTTCCTTGATTTGGTAGAAGTGCAGCCTAATTATCAGTGGCGTAACTACAGGGCCCCCCAGCAGCTCGCGCTCCATTGACTTCTTCAGTGTTTCTGGGCGTACAGAGAGGGGTGGGGGCCCGGCTGCATGTCCCGCGCCAGGGCCCATCCCCCTCTAGTTACGTTACTGTATAATACACAAGATTTAGTGAGTCTTGTGACAGAAATGACATCACTACTCACAGTTTATAACTGATGACATCAGTACTCACTCTTCATAAGGATATAATGTATAAGATATTCATGGCTTTTGTGTATTATATATATATATATATATATATATATATATATATATATATATATATATATATATATCACTTAAAAGTACAAAAAACTACAAAATAATACTACATAAAAACAAAAACCCCAAAAAACTACAAAAAAACTAAAAAAAAATTATTTTGTAAAGGGCCTCTGGGAATGGGACTGTGCAAAACTGTAATAACTGAAAAAAAACACAGAAATGTGTTCAAACTTTCATAACCTGCCAAATTTTGTAAAATGAACATGGTAATTAGGGGGTGTGGCCACAAAAATGGGCGTGGTCAAAACATGTTGCTGTGCTACGCGCTCCAACTTTTTTTTAGCCCTCTTTCTGTTTCCAAAATGTTGGGAGGCATGTGCTAGCATGGCTGTTCACTTCTCGGGCTTTGTGCCAGTATAACCTCTCTGGCCATGATTGGTTCAACCACTGTTACGCAGCTGAAGCAGTACTGGTGACATGGCTGTCCCCATTCAGAGCATCTATATAGAAGGCGCATGGCTCCTCTGCGCAAAGCCACCAAGTCCCTCTTTACAGAACAGGACATAGAGCTGACCGAGCGACTGCAATGCTAATCCTCGCCGTACTACTTGCTCTCCCAACCCACTAATGCTGTATTCCAGCCCAATGCGTGGGGGGGGGGCCCAGTTTTAAATTTCCATACCAAGGCCCTTAGGGGTCTAGTTATGCCACTGCTAATTATTGTCTCTGTAGTATCACTGTATGGAGCTGCTTTGGGTTTAGGAAGTCTATGTGCCCTGGCAGTCAGTAGATGTTCTTGTGGGGCAAAACAGTTTGCAGCAAATGCAGCTCCTGTGCAGGAATCTTTCTGAAATTACTCTAATTTCTAAGTTGTTCCTCTTGCTCCAATCATTAAGACTTTTCATTTTGTTGTCAGCTTCTGTATTTCCCCTAGGTTATTTTCTCTAGGTTAATGTTTGCACTGGGGTTTATCATATGATCCGTTCAGTCACCCAAAAACTTGATATCCATCCTGATGAATGTTTCTATACCCCTTAAGTGTAAGGGTATAAGTTTTGAGTATAAAATGTTTCTAAACAGCACTTGGGTGACAGGAGGTAATAGGAGCATCTAGGGTGTGGCATGGGGAACTAACTACACTGCCAACTGAGTGGGCAGCTGTCTTGCAAATCAACACCATATTGTGATTGTGATTTTGCTTGCATTCTGGTTTTTGGTTGAAACAGAGGCACCTTTACCAGTTACAGCTTCTTCTTGGTGTTATTTACTGAGAGACTGTAGAATTTTTACTACAGTTTTTGATGTGGGCTATTATTCTTCTTTTGGTACAGAGCAATAGGTTCATGTGGCCATCTCGCTAGCAGTACAGAGTCTGTCCCCAAGTAATTCTTAATTAATCGCATGAAAGGGAGTGTAGCACTAAACTGACATTAAAGTGATACTGACACAAAAAAATTATTATTCAAAATATTGTATGTACATCAAAAGTTACCTATAGCTCATGTTGATCGTTTTTCACTGATAGTTCTGCTTTTGTAAGTAATTGTTACTTGAAGTTCCTAAACCTGACCAACCTGACTGTCCCTTCTCAACCTAGCATTAGAGTTTCTAATGCTATCGAACTCCTGCTGCACAAATATGGCAGCCCCCTCATAAAGGAACATGGAGGATCAGATGGTTAATGTAAAAGCATCTTTAAATACTTTTATGGCAAAATTATTGATAGCAAAGACAATATTATGGTAGATGTAAAATACATGTTTAACCCTTTAAGTGCCACAGAACGTAGAATCTACGTTCTGTGGAAAAGTATTTTGAAATGCCACAGAACGTAGATTCTACGTTCTGCAGCATATGCGGGCGGGGAAGCTCAGGAGCGGCTTTAAATGCTGCTCGCTCCTTCCCCGCTCGCTCAGAACCCCCTAGGCAACGAGCGGAGCGGGTGGGAAAGGGGCTCCTGGGGCGCGATCGTCCAGGGGCCCCATAAACGCAACAGACGCACGTGTCTGCGCGCTGCTGCTGCTGCCTGCACTTCCGGGTCCTCCAGCGACGCCCACGCATCGGATCAACGGATCTGGCGACTCCCTCCTGCTTCTCCACTCCTCCTGCCATCATGGACACAGATCTGCAGCTACACACCCCAGGTTAGTGTAGCACACACATAAAATACACTTACACACACTTTATACACTAATACATGCTTAGATTTACACTTACACACACTCACATACATTTTTGGGGGGATCAGGGGGGTCACACACACTTGGGGGGGTACATACACTTGCACACACAAACACATGCACATAACATGCAATTTACCAATTGTCCACATGCACACACACATACACTGTTGTGTAGCTTTTTTTTTTTTTTTCCATATTGCATCGTTGTGTTTTTGGCTGAAAAAAATGTTTTATTGCCTTTGCGAATAGCGTATTCGCTAACCGTACTGTGCAATACCTTTTGTATGTTATTTCGGTGATAATTTTGAAATTTTGGGGATTTTGGTGCATTGTTAGCCATTTTATTGCATTTTCAGC
Source organism: Xenopus laevis (assembly GCF_017654675.1). Classification (NCBI taxonomy): domain Eukaryota; kingdom Metazoa; phylum Chordata; class Amphibia; order Anura; family Pipidae; genus Xenopus; species Xenopus laevis. The sequence goes on from NC_054386.1 coordinate 47,619,231, forward strand.
GCTGCATAACTGTTGCTTGCTTTATTCTGTCCGTAAAACTTATTTTGCCAAGCTAAAATATTCAAACTGTAATTCTGATGTCTGATTACACTAGTCTGAAAAAAAAAAAGCATAGATTTTTGTGGTTTTATTGGATTTTAGTAATTTATTTGAATTTCACACTTTCTGTATTATTTTGTTATGTCTTGTAAATTTTATCTACTATATATCCAATTGGGCGTCTCTGTGCGCCACATAATTTGGTAAATTGGGCATGAAAGTGTTCAGTAGACACCTGTCGTTCATATTTAGGATGGTTTATGCGGATACTTTACGAAATGTTGGGCATATAATGGGGTAAAATTCAAGCTTTGTGACGATTTTCAGAAATTTGATAAAAACCGTTACGTTCAACATTGCTTTGCAGTTTCGCAGTTTGCAGTAGAAACACATATTTACCCATATTGGATTTATCAGAATGTGTACTTTCTGAAAATATATGGTTTTCTGGGGTCTCTGTACTGTTGGGGGGGTCTAATGTCGCATAATACACACAGCAGGTGCTTATATTGCAGCAGCCAGCGCCTCAGCCGTGAAAATTTATATACACTATTGTCATTTGGGGGTCTCTGTGGGCCACATAGTTTGGTATATCTATACATATTGGGCATCAAAGTGTTCAGTAGACCCCTGGCGTTCATATTTCGGATGTTTTATGCTGATACACTACGAAATGTGGGGCATATAATGGGGTAAAATTCAAGCTTCGTGACGATTTTCAGAAATTTGATAAAAACCGTTACGTTCAGCAGTACTTTGCATTTTGGCAGTTTGCAGTAGAAACACTTATTTACCCATATTGGATTCGTCAGAATATGTACTTTCTGAAAATATATGGTTTTCTGGGGTCTCTGTACTGTTAGGGGGGTCTAATGTCGCATAATACACACACCAGGTGCTTATATTGCAGCAGCCAGCACGTCAGCTGTGAAAATGTATATACACTATTGTCATTTGGGGGTCTCTGTGCGCCACATAGTTTGGTATATCTATGCATATTGGGCATCAAAATGTTCAGTAGACCCCTGGCCTTCATATTTAGGATGTTTTATGCTCATACGTTACAAACTGTGGGGCATATAATGGGGTAAAATTCAAGCTTTGTGACGATTTTCAGAAATTTTTCTAAAAACCGTTACGTTCAACATTGCTTTGCAGTTTGGCAATTTGCAGTAGAAACACATATTTTCCCATATTGGATTCATCAGAATGTGTACTTTCTGAAAATATGTGGTTTTCTGGGGTCCCTGTACTGTTAGGAGGGTCTAATGTCACATAATACACACACCATGTGCTTATATTGCAGCAGCCAGCGCGTCGGCTGTGAAAATGTATATACACTATTGTCATTTGGGGGTCTCTGTGCGCCACATAGTTTGGTATATCTATACATATTGGGCATCAAAGTGTTCAGTAGACCCCTGGCGTTCATATTTCGGATGTTTTATGCTGATACATTACGAAATGTGGGGCATATAATGGGGTAAAATTCAAGTTTTGTGACGATTTTCATAAATTTGATAAAAACCGTTACGTTCAGCAGTACTTTGCAGTTTGGCAGTTTGCAGTAGAAACACATATTTACTCATATTGAATTCGTCAGAATGTGTGCTTTCTGAAAATATATGGTTTTCTGGGGTCTCTGTACTGTTAGGGGGGTCTAATGTCGCATAATACACACACCAGGTGCTTATATTGCAGCAGCCAGCACGTCAGCTGTGAAAATGTATATACACTATTGTCATTTGGGGGGTCTCTGTGCGCCACATAGTTTGGTATATCTATGCATATTGGGCATCAAAGTGTTCAGTAGACCCCTGGCCTTCATATTTAGGATGTTTTATGCTCATACGTTACAAACTGTGGGGCATATAATGGGGTAAAATTAAAGCTTTGTGACGATTTTCAGAAATTTGATAAAAACCGTTACGTTCAGCATTGCTTTGCAGTTTGGCATTTTGCAGTAGAAACACATATTTTCCCATATTGGATTCGTCAGAATGTGTACTTTCTGAAAATACGTGGTTTTCTGGGGTCCCTGTACTGTTAGGGGGGTCTAATGTCGCATAATACACACACCAGGTGCTTATATTGCAGCAGCCAGCGCGTCAGCTGTGAAAATGTATATACACTATTGTCATTTGGGGGTCTCTGTGCGCCACATAGTTTGGTATATCTATGCATATTGGGCATCAAAGTGTTCAGTAGACCCCTGGCGTTCATATTTAGGATGTTTTATGCTGATACATTATGAAATGTGGGGCATATAATGTGGTAAAATTCAAGCTTTATGACGATTTTCAGAAATTTTATAAAAACTGTTAGGTTCAGCATTGCTTTGCAGTTTGGCAGTTTGCAGTAGAAACACATATTTACCCGTATTGGATTCGTCAGAATGTGTACTTTCTGAAAATATATGGTTTTCTGGGGTCTCTGTACTTTTAGGGGGGTCTAATATTGCGTAATACACACACCAGGTGCTTATATTGCAGCAGCCAGCGCGTCAGCCGTGAAAATGTATATACACTATTGTCATTTGGGGGTCTCTGTGCGCCACATAGTTTGGTATATCTATGCATATTGGGCATCAAAGTGTTCAGTAGACCCCTGGCGTTCATATTTAGGATGTTTTATGCTGATACGTTACGAAATGTGGGGCATATAATGTGGTAAAATTCAAGCTTTATGACGATTTTCAGAAATTTTATAAAAACCGTTAGGTTCAGCATTGCTTTGCAGTTTGGCAGTTTGCAGTAGAAACACATATTTACCCGTATTGGATTCGTCAGAATGTGTACTTTCTGAAAATATATGGTTTTCTGGGGTCTCTGTACTTTTAGGGGGGTCTAATATTGCGTAATACACACACCAGGTGCTTATATTGCAGCAGCCAGCGCGTCAGCCGTGAAAATGTATATACACTATTGTCATTTGGGGGTCTCTGTGCGCCACATAGTTTGGTATATCTATGCATATTGGGCATCAAAGTGTTCAGTAGACCCCTGACGTTCATATTTAGGATGTTTTATGCTGGTAATGATACATGGACAATACGATGCTGGAAAGTTGAAGCTTTGAAGCAATTTTCAGATATTTCACCAAAACCGCCAAATTTGGCAAAGCCTCGCGACTTAGTAGTTTGGAGCAGAAAGGCATGGGTACCCATTTTAGATTCAGTAGAATGTGTACCTTCCAAAAATATATGGGTTTGGGGGGTAAAAATATATTTCTGTGTTTTTACCCCACAAAAATGCAGTCAATGTGTTGATTTTTCATTAGCTGAAGTTACCCACAGGACTATTTGTATGCGCTAACTTCATTTTGGGGCCTCTAAATGCCAGATACTTTGGTGAACCTATGAACAATGGCCACCAAACTGTTTGGAGGACCCCTGGCAATCATATTTAGAGTGATTTTTCTTGGTGCGTAATGATACATGGGTGATATGGTGCTGGGAAGTTGAAGCTTTGAGGCAATTTTCAGATATTTCACCAAAACCGACAATTTTGGGAAAGCCTTGCGACTCAGTAGTTTGGAGCAGAAAGGCATGGGTACCCATTTTAGATTCAGTAGAATGTGTACTTTCCAAAAATATATGGGTTTGGGGGGGTAAACATATATTTCTGTATTTTTACCCCACAAAAATGCAGTCAGTATGTTGATTTTTCATTAGCTGAAGTTACCCACAGGACTATTTGTATGCGCTAACTTCATTTTGGGCCCCCTAAATGCCAGATACTTTGGTAAACCTATGAACAATGGCTACCAAACTGTTTGGAGGAACCCTGGCAATCATATTTAGGGTGCTTTTTCTTGGTGCGTAATGATACATGGGTGATATGGTGCTGGGAAGTTGAAGCTTTGAGGCAATTTTCAGATATTTCACCAAAACCGGCAATTTTGGGAAAGCCTTGTGACTCAGTAGTTTGGAGCAGAAAGGCATGGGTACCCATTTTAGATTCTGTAGAATGTGTACTTTCCAAAAATATATGGTTTTGGGGGGTAAACATATATTTCTGTGTTTTTACCCCACAAAAATTGCAGTCACTGTGTTGATTTTTCAGTAGCTGAAGTAAAGTCCTGAACAATTTGGATGCGCTAACTTCATATTGGTGTCTCTAAATGCCAAATTCTCTGGTAAACCTATGCATAATGGGCATCAAACTGTTCAGTGGACCCCTGGCAATCATATTTCAGGTGCTTTTTCTTGGTACCTAATATAGTTTGGGATATGCGGAGCAGCAAAATAAAACCTTTGAAGTGATTTTTCAGAATTTTGAAATTTTTCTAGAAAAACCGCTATGTTCAGACAAGCTTTTATCTTTGGTAGTTGGGAGTAGAGAGACATAGTTACCCATTTTGGAATCAGCAGAATGTGTACTTTTCAAAAATGTATGGTTTTCTGGGGTAAACCTACGGTTTCAGGATTTTTTGCCTTGGAATCTAAAGCATGCCGTTTTCTGCCTTAGTGCTTTCAAAATTCGGTAATATACTGCAGGGAGTTTTTGCTGTACAGAAGTCCTAAATCTTCCTAAAACTATACATATCTGGTATTGGCACGTTCGAGAGACATAAGGCTTTCCAAATCAGTTGGATTTTCATCCGTAAAATGAAATATTTTTCTGGTATAAATTGATATACTATGAAAAATGGTAATTTTTCATTTTTTTTTGGTATTTAGCACTATAAATTTTTTTGCACAGGTGGAAATACATAAAAACTCAGGCAGATTTAGAAAGCTCAGTTTCTACCGAAAAAAACAATGTATAGTTTTCCTAGGTAAACTATAGGTTTCCCCTCATAAAATGCCCCTAAAGTGAGAGAGCACAAAATGTTTAAAAAACGGCTGGCATTTCGCGTAACCAAAATGTGAAATTCTGCTGGCACTTAAAGGGTTAATTTCTGGTGTCAGTATCTCTTTGAAGTAGTTATGTTGTAAAATTTGTTATGGGCCCCTCTAACACACACACACATCTTCCATGCACCATGGTATCTCAAGTAGGCCCCGAGGAGGAGTTGGATCTAGTGCAGTCTCACTCCAGCCAACAGTTCTGCCACTGATGCGAGTGTATTTTTTAGGACCTGTATGCACAAAATATTTACACCATAGAGTGCAGAGGATCACAATGGCAGTTAGCACAATTCACAACTATACTGAAATGCAAGGAGTTTGAACGACAGTACTTTTAATGAGTGAGGTCAACACATATTTGTATCCATTTTAGAGCAAATGCACTTATGGCTGCTTTCCTAAATTACCTTTATAGCGTGTTTTTTTTACCTGGCTCAATGCAAATATATGGATGCAAGTACCTTTAATAAATTAAGCCAATTCCTACAACAACTGCATCCATTTTTGTGCAACCACAACTGTTGGTGTCGTAAATTAGCCCATTACTGGCTATTTTCCCTTAAAGAATAGTTCTGCTATGAAGAAATGAAAATTTACTGTTTTTGTTTACTAAATATAAAGCTATTCTTCACTACCTAACTCTCAGCAATCTGTCCATCTTCTTGTAGTTTTTTGTTGGAGACAGTTTTGGTCATGGACAGTTAAGTTGGCCATATAAAGGCCAATTAGAGTTGCCGACGGGTCAAGTCATCAGCTTTTTGGGCCATGTATGGGCAGGCTTCCCTAATCTAGTGAGAGACCTATTAAAATGGCCTTTTAGTTCAGTTCTTACTCATAGATGCTTAGCAGAGCTGATCTACTGGACATACTTCTTTTATAAAAAAAAGAACAGGATTCCCTCAGAAAAGGGAGTTAAATCCAGGAGCAGAGAAAGTGCCCAAGACTAATACAATACATATTTATTCAAGGCTTTGGAAAATAGATTCCACACACTAATTAGTGGCTATTTTCCCTTAAAGAATAGTTCTGCTATGAAGAAATGAAAATTTACTTTGTTTTTGTTTACTAAATATCAAGCTACTCTTCACTACCTAACTCTCAGCAATCTGTCAATCTTCTTATATACAGGCCAATTAGAGTTACCGACGGGTCAAGTCATCAGCTTTTTAGGTCATGTGTGGGCAGGCTTCCCTAATCTAGTGAGAGACCTATTAAAATGGCCTTTCAGTTCAGTTCTTACTCATAGGTGCTTAGCAGAGCTGATCTTCTGGACATACTTATTTTATAAAAAAAAGAACAGGAGTCCCTCAGAAAGGGGAGTTAAATCCAGGAGCAGAGAAAGTGCACAAGACTAATACAATACACATTTATTCAAGGTTTTGGAAAATAGATTCCAAGCACTAATTATCTCTGGCCATTTGGCACAGAACCAGTTTACATTTACATCCCCTGAAAATTCATTTGCAAAAATCTGGCCTTTAACCAAAAAAGTTTCCAATAGAACATTTACAACCTTCTCTTCCTATGGTCTAATGTGCATGAGTGTGGGAGGAATAATTCTCATTGTAATTACGGTGACAGCTCTATCAGAATGTTCCCTTTGCCTTCCACTCACAGTTGAAGGAAAGGGGTAGCATGTACCCTTTAATATACTAATGAAAGGCTTATCTGAATATTGGCAGTGTATCCATGTAGAGCAAGTTACAGTAAACATTGCCATGAATATTTCTACCTGCAATCCTACATCAGTGTATACCTTGCTTGTGTCATTATTTTGCCCTCTAGTAATCATTTAATAGAGGTAGTGTGTGGTTTATATGAAAACAAATTGCCCATTACAAAAATAACTTTGTATTTGCTTTGTATAAATGTCTAGGGCAATGAATATCTACCCTGGGCCTCTACAGCCCTGCTATTCATCATCAGTACTGGGAGCTGATATGCCCCTTACCATCCACCATCCACCATGACCCACATGCCTATATTAGTACTTAGTAGAATTCTGTATTTTTGTGTTTAACCTATGGGCTGTTAGAATGATACAAAAATGGGAACAGGGTAAATGTCTTTATGAACATGGCAACATGCAACATAATACTCATTCTCTTGAATGCTCAATGGCATGCAAAAGGTTGTGATTTGGAATAGCAAAATCTTTAAAATGCAGGTCAAATCACATCCAAGTCACATTATGGAAACAACATTTTTTGCTGTGAAACAAAAGTAATTTTCCATTTAGTGAAGGTAAACATTCCATTGTCATAATAATGTGGTCAGTAGGTGCATTGCTTCATCAGTTCTAGGTGGGACAAGCAGTTTTCTGCTGATAGGAGCACCGGCCTGGAGTTTCAGGTAAGTAAATACATTCACTTGGGGATGCCTAACATTTGGAACCCCCAAGTGTGAAACGACTTTCCTTCTCCTTTAAGATGAACAACTCATTTACATGTGCATAGGAGTTGTCATACTGCTTGTACTAATTGTAGTATTATGTAGAGAGTGATACTCTGAGAAAATTTGTAATTGGTTTTCATTTTTTATTATTTGTGGATTTTTTTAGTTGTTCAGCAGCTCTCCAGTTTGCAGTATCAACAATCTGGTTGCTAGGATTCAACTTACCCAAGCAACCATTCATTGATTTTAATCAGAGACTGGAATATTAATAGGAGAGCTTTGAAAGCATGTGGCTACCCAGACTGGACATTTGTCAAAACAGCAGCAACCAAGCCCAACACATAGTCCAAAAAGCCCAACAAATAAATAACCACCCTGAGACACATAGTAGGCGGAACATAGTCATCCCATATGTAGATGGAGTGTCAGAGAAACTCAGGAAGATTTTCAACAAACGCCACATCCCTGTGTTTTTCAAACCTAGCAACACACTGAGACAAAAACTGGTACACCCAAAGAATACAACATCTAAAGAAAATCAAAGCAATGTGGTATATGCAGTCCAGTGTAGCAAGGAGTGCACTGACCTATACATTAGGGAGGCAAAGCAACTGCTCACCAAGCGAATGGCTCAGCATAGGAGGGGAAACTCTACAGGGCAAGACTTAGCTGTCTTTCTACACCTAAAAGACAAGGGACACTCCTTTAAAGATAGCAATGTCCAAATCTTGGATAAAGAAGGCCGCTGATTTGAACAAGGCATGAAAGAGGTGATTTATGTCAAGGTGGAGAAACCATCCCTAAACAGAGGAGGGAGCCTTCGACTCTGCTACATACAATGCTGTTCTAACATCTGTACCTTGGCTGGTTCAGAACACTACACACATTCTTTCATGCAACTCTCACAAGTAACAAGTTCAAGGAGTTGAATGATACCTTGCTAATCTTATCACAGTAACCACACAGAATCACACCTTTGTTAGTTTCAGGTGTCACATCTCTTATTGGGTTAGTGGAAGAGTTTATATGCCGAGGATTTCCTATACCAGCCAGTTGAACTGAAGAAGCTGCTTCGATGAGTAGTGAAAGTCTTCAATGATTACTCAGCAAGTCCAGTTGTTTTAGAATTACTTATAATAGATATGACCCATGCTGTATGTTCTTCTAATATTCAAATAGAATATAAGCAATTTTTAAGGCATTTTAATTGGAGGACAGTGTTACCATGTTTTGGGGGACATAATCTTTATCTGATCTTCATTTTCATTCATGCAGCACACTTAGATATGTGTACACCAAGTGTGTATACAAAGATTAAAGTCTGATTTTTGAAATTAACTGGCTGCAGGATGTTATTCTACTGAGCTAAAGTAAGGTCTACTGTAGTGTGTGTCTGGAGATCTATAAAATCTAATCAATGCTAATAGTATAAAAAATATCATAAATATGGATAAATACAGCAAGGTTTAGTGCCATCTGGTAAGAGTCAGTAGGAAGGAAGTTCCTGTCCTGTAGAGCTTACAGTTGGCGGGTAACATACAGGCACACATTGGAGGGTGAAACTGCACAAGGTTAGGACATTGTGCCTTAAATTCCAGGAATAGACTAAACTAAATAATGTTCTAGTGCTCCAGACGGAACCTGAGTTCTTTTCTTGAAAACGATTGAGAGGGTGCTCCTTATGGAAGAACTAAGGGATAGAATTCCAAAGGTAACGAACATCGAGATAGAAAGGTTTAAGAATAGAGTTGGCAGTGGGTGTTCCAAACTGTTAACAGATAAGCTGGCCATACACTTGCTGATAAAAGGTGGCAACTTATGAACCCATGTATGACTGACTACTCAACTTATATTTGACAATAAACCAGCCAGATATCTATTGGACAGGTATGCGAGAACCGCACTGGAACGTTGATACAGACAATCTGATCATTGTTTTTCAAATGGCTATACACACCGACTTTACCAGCCTGATAGATATGTGCCCCCTATTTCAGCTTGATATCGGTCAGGCAGGCCCTCCTGAAGGTCCCATACAAGGGCTTATAAACTGATGGCAAAACCTTGTATCCAATGACAGATATCTGTAAGCATAAGGCCAAATGGAAGAGGGCTCGTGTATAACTAAAAAAGTGGTGTGCAAAGTGAAAAAAACAGGCCTTATACACTGTGTACACTTTGTACCCTGCCTTCCTGACTAAACAAAATGCCTAGGTCTCTCTGCTCCGTTTCCCTTCCTCCCCCTAACTTTTGAGCCATTCAGAAGTTTAAGTTAGAGAATGACAACAGTGGCATAACTAGATGTTACTGGGCCCCACAGCAAATTCATTTTTGGACCCCCAACATAACCACAGTTTGCCCTTTTTTTTAACAATATTTATTGAAATTTCTTATTATTTAGGGCCTCATGGGGCCTTATACCTCCTGCTCCCTCTGTAGCTACATCCCTGAATGACAATTTGCCAAGTGCAGCCAGACAAGGGTTGCCACTAGGTCAAAACTGCCTGCCCGGTTTTCCAAATTAGGAAAACCGGGCAGAATTCCCTATAATTGATTCAGCGACCTGGCCGGCTAAGAAGCACGCACATTTGCCCCTTAAAGCTCTTGCACTTCAGCACTGGGTCTTAGTAAGTGACCCCTAATGTTTCATAATAAAAGCCATTTTAATTTTAAGCAATTTTCCACCATACGTGATGATACTTTAATCAAGAGTCTAATCAAACTGTCTGTTCTTTGCTATTCTCTGCACTGCTACTCTTGACTAAATATACCTTTGACCCAATGTAGCAGCCAATTGCTCTCTTGCAGCCAAGACATTTCCCACAATGTCCTTGTAAGACGCGCCGGGAGATTTCAGCGTTCTCTTACCTCCTGGCGTGTTTCATCTAAGAAATTTGTGCGCAGGCACGAATTTACGGGCCTTGCATCTATGCTATTCTCTGCACTGCTACTCTTGACTAAATATACCATTGACCCAATGCAGCAGCCATTTGCTTTCTTGCAGCCAAGACATTTCCCACAATGTCCTTGTAAGACGCGCCGGGAGATTTCAGCGTTCTCTTACCTCCTGGCGTGTTTCATCTAAGAAGTTTATGCGCAGGCATGCATTTCCAGGCCTTGCGTCTACTTTGACGCAGAGCGTCACAACGTGCGCCACTGCGTCAATCGCTGTGATGTCACGAATAGGTGCTGGATTTGAATTTGGCACCAAATCAGCTTTAAACGTCCAGTCCTCCATTTTATGAGTGCCCAAGCTAGGCTTCAGTTTACTGTTCCTGTTCAAGCATATTTTCCACTCTGATTATCTGGTTTTTGACTCCTGCCTGACTCTCGTTTGCGAATCCTGCCGCCAGCCCTTGATTCCTCGCCTGTTTGACTATGTCCTTTCTAAATCTCTGCCGGTATCTCATTTATGGACTTATTTCAAAACCCTGCACTTCCTTGTTGGTTTTCCGCAGCAAAAAGCTTGGGCCCCAAAAAGGCATCGGTGAACACCGGAGACCATAGGGTTAACCTGTGCAACCAAGTGTACCCATCACTGTGCAAGGTTCTGATAACGAGATTGGTACAGATAGCTTGGGCCAAGGAACGTTCCCAGGCTGCTGCTTCTTCGTCCACGGAAGCATACTTCGATGTGATGATGAAACATCTGGACAGCCAAGAGTCTTAACAGGCGCATCTTGCTCAAGCTTTGCAGCATATTACTTCATGGTTGGAGGCACTTCAAATTTCTGAGACCACCGCACATGCTCCACCACTTGCAAAGGTTCCTAATATTCCAGCTCCAGTTCATTTTGGGGGTGATCTGGATGCTTGCCGAGTATTCATATCTCAATGCAAGATCCAGTTTGATCTGGCACCTGACTAATTCTCAACGGAGAAGTGTAAGGTTTCTTACATCATTGCTCTTCTTCTGCTTGGGTGTCTCCACTCCTGGATTGTGATGATCCCCTGGTTCATGACTCTGCGGCCTTTCTTTCTACTTGCCGCCAAGTTTTTGATTTTCCTGGCCAGAAAAAGTTAAAGTTAAAGTAAATAGACATAGTGTATTTACTTAGTAAATGATGTGGGTCATTTACTAAGTAAATACACTATGTGAAAGTTCAAGGTATTCGATTTTTAAAACAGAATTGTTTGTATAATGTAAATGATCAGCTCACTATACCTTCTGCAAGATCTCCCCTATCTCCCCTGCAGTTCTAGCTGAGGCAGGCATCTTGGATTTCACTGGCTCCTCCTACCTATATCTTCCCAGCCAACTGCAGCTCTGAAATCTCGCACATGCTCAATTGAAATTCCTTGCTTGCTTATCAACCCTTCTAAGCTATTTTCAAATCAGCCAAACCTCTTTGTTAGCTACTGTTCAGTAGTGCTGCCACCTGCTGGAAGTTAGTGTGTCCCCTTCATTTGCATAATAACATCACCAGCAGGGGACAAGGTAGGGAAATATCCTAATACTTCTAGTGGAGGAGTTAACTTAAACAAGGCATTCTGGGTAGAATACTCAAAGCAGTGTTACAATCTGAGCATGCTCCTGTATATAAGAGTCTCTGTTATAGTCACTGTATGGCCTCCCTCAGTGAAAGAACCCATTTGACAAAGTAAGGGATTTTTTTTAAAACCTGCAATTTTTTCAAAAAACTTTTTGTAAAATTGTTAATATGTGTTTGATTTTGGCTGTGATAGGTGCCCTTTAATGCTTCTGATCAGCTCATGAAGATCAACCAAGGATCCAATAAGGCCTCTGAATATGCCATAAATTTCCAGACTCTGGCTGCAGAAGTATCCTGGAGGGGGCTTCATGAGGATCTAAAGGACGAGCTGGTCACTCGGGATCTGCCTATTTCTTTTGATGACTTTGTAGTATTTATCGCCAAGATAGACTCCTGAATGAGAGAGAAGTCTTCCCTTATGCTCCGTGCCCACAAGCCTTTAGTTTCATCCTACATCAGGCCTGACTTTACTCCTCCCGTGGCTTCCATGCCGCCGGTTTGCGATAAACCTATGCAGGTGGGAGCTTCTCGCTTAACTCCAGAGGAGAAGAACCGTAGGAGAAATTCTGGTCTCTGTTTATACTGTGGCCTCGCTGGACATCTGCTGAGATCCTGTCCCACCCGACCTCAGAGTCAGGGAAATGCCTCAGCCTAGGTGTGAGAGGGGAGTCTCCCCTAGGCAAGATTTCTGCACTCCTAATCTCTTTTAAAAATCTTATGTTTCTCCCTGCTTCCCTCTCCACCCTGTCTGGTACGTTTTCCTGCCAAGCTTTTCTTGATTCTGGAGCAGCAGGAAATGTAATCGATAACGCATTTGCCAAGTTTTGTGGTCTGCCCGGGCTATGGAAGACCAATTTCACCAGGTATTCTTTCTTCTGCTACCTTCCCAGTCCTGTTCCGAGTGGGCAGTCTTCATGTAGAGAATATGTCTTTTCTGCTCATCGATTGTCCTGAAACTCCCATCATTTTGGGGTTTCCTTAGCTTTGACTCCATAATCCGTCCATTGACTTTTCTTCGGAGGAACTTACGGCATGAAATTTGTTTTGTCGTTCCAATTGCATTTCCTCTTCTGTTATTCCTGTGGCTGCCTCATCTTTGCTTCCAGTCTCCAGTCCTCTTCTCCCTGATGTCTACAAGGATTTTTCAGATGTATTTGAAAAGCGAAATGCTGAGATCTTACCTCCTCATTGTTCATATGATTGTCCTGTAGATCTGGTTCCCGGGCTCCATTCCTCCTAGGGGAAGAACATATCCCTTATCCATGCCTGAGACCCAAGCCATGTGAGAATATGTTCAGGAGAATCTTTCCAAAGGGTTAATCAGGAAGTCCACATCTCCGACCGGAGCCGGTTTATTTTTTGTTTTTGGATAGCACGCTTAGACCGTGCATTGTGTATCATGCCTTGAACAAAATTATTTGTACCTGGATAGAGAACTGGCTAAAAGATAGACTACAAAGAGTGGTGGTAAATGGAACATTTTCTAATTGGACCAGTGTTGTTAGTGGAGTACCGCAGGGCTCTGTACTAGGTCCCTTGCTTTTCAACTTGTTTATTAATGACCTGGAGGTGGGCATTGAAAGTAGTGTTTCTATTTTTGCAGATGATACTAAATTGTGCAGAACTATAGGTTCCATGCAGGATGCTGCCACTTTGCAAAGTGATTTGTCTAAACTGGAAAACTGGGCAGCAAACTGGAAAATGAGGTTCAATGTTGATAAATGCAAGGTTATGCACTTTGGCAAAAATAATATAAATGCAAGTTATACACTAAATGGCAATGTGTTGGGAGTTTCCTTAAATGAAAAAGGATCTAGGGGTCTTTGTAGATAACACGTTGTCTAATTCTGGGCAGTGTCATTCTGTGGCTACTAAAGCAAATAAAGTTCTGTCTTGCATAAAAAAGGGCATTAACTCAAGGGATGAAAACATAATTATGCCTCTTTATAGGTCCCTGGTAAGGCCTCATCTGGAGTATGCAGTTCAGTTTTGGACTCCAGTCCTTAAGAGGGATATATATGAGCTGGAGAGAGTGCAGAGACGTGCAACTAAATTGGTTAGAGGGATGGAAGACTTAAATTATGAGGGTAGACTGTCAAGGTTGGGGTTGTTTTCTCTGGAAAAAAGGCGCTTGCGAGGGGACATGATTACACTTTACAAGTACATTAGAGGACATTATAGACAAATGGCAGGGGACCTTTTTACCCATAAAGTGGATCACCGTACCAGAGGCCACCCCTTTAGACTAGAAGAAAAGAACTTTCATTTGAAGCAACGTAGAGGGTTCTTCACAGTCAGGACAGTGAGGTTGTGGAATGCACTGCCGGGTGATGTTGTGATGGCTGATTCAGTTAATGCCTTTAAGAATGGCTTGGATGATTTTTGGACAGACATAATATCAAAGGCTATTGTGATACTAAACTCTATAGTTAGTATAGGTATGGGTATATAGAATTTTAATTAAAAGTAGGGAGGGGTGTGTGTATGGATGCTGGGTTTTCATTTGGAGGGGTTGAACTTGATGGACTTTGTCTTTTTTCAACCCAATTTAACTATGTAACTATGTAACTATGATAAAGAATCAATCCCCTTTAACTTTTAAACCAGAATTATTCAACAGACTAAGAGGAGCTAAAGTCTTCACAAAGTTAAACTTGCAGGGTGCATACAACCTCATTCGCATTTGTCAAGGCGATGAGTGGAAGACGGCCTTCAACACCCAGGATGGCCATTATGAGTATTTGGTTATGCCGTTCTTTGAAGTTTTCATCAATGATGTCTTTCGAGACTTTTTGCAAACTTGAGTCATAGTCCATTTGGACAATATTCTGGTTTATTCTGCTTCAATTTCTGATCATCTTTGTCAAGTAAAACAAGTTCTTCTCAAATTAAGGGAGAATTGCCTTTATGCCAAACTTTAAAAGTGTGAGTTCCACAAGTCTTCAATCTCCTTCCTGGGATATATGATTTCTCCATCAGATTTTGAGATGGATCCTGCTAAAGTTTCCTCTGTTCTCGATTGGCCGGTTCCTACAACTTTGAAAGCCATTCAACGTTTCCTGGGGTTCACCAACTTTTATTGCAAGTTCATAAAGAACTTTTCCCAAACAGTGGCACCCATTACGGCTCTTATGAAGAATCCTTGTAAAATTGTTTGGACCCCTCAAGCACAAGAGGCGTTTGTGACTCTTAAAAGATTGTTTTGCATTTTATTCTGGAGGTCGATGCTTCGGAGGTCAAAGTTGGGCCGTCTTGTCTCAGTGTGCTGAATTTCAAGGGGCTTGCCTATTTCTATCACAAACTTTCTCCTGCTAAGAGGAACTATGATGTGGGTAATCGTGAACTTTTGGCTGTTAAGCTTGCACTGGAGGAGTGGCGTCATCTGCTTGAGTGAACTGAACATCCTATTACCATCTTAACAGATCACAAGAATCTCAAATACATTTCCTCGGCTTGAAGACTTAATCCTCGTCAGGCCCATTGGGCTTTGTTTTTCTCTAGGTTTAATTTCTTCATCTCTTATCGGCCCGGTTCTAAGAATACTAAAGCAGATGCCTTGTCTAGATGTATGGTGCCGATTCCACCCTCTTCTATTATTTCTCCTGACTTGGTTGTTGCACCCACCTCTCAATCCTTGTCTGATCTGTCCAACTTGGAACGTCCTGAATGCCCCTCTGGGAGAGTATTCGTACCATAAGTTCTCGAATGGGCTCATTCTTCTAAGGTTTTCCAGGCATCAAGAAGACTCAGGAGTTTGTTTCGAGGTATTGCTGGTGGCCTTCACTCGTTAAAAATGTCAAGCTCTTTGTTTCAGCATGCACAGTCTGTGCACAACAGAAGAGTCCTTGTTCCTTACCCTGTGGCCTTCCTTAACCCTTACCCATTCCCACTCAGCCCTTGCAAGATGTGGCTATGGACTTTATTGTGGACCTGCCTAGGTCAGGGGTGCCCATACTTTACTAAAGCGAGATCTACTTTTAGTATGATGTCCCATTTTGATCTACATTCCTAAAACATTGTTAGCATTCTGTTCCATAACCTATGACTTAAATACCCGATCTACCTTTTGGACACCCCTGGCCTTGGTCCTCTGATACTATACTACTATTTTGGTAGTAGTGGACAGATTTTCCAAGATGGCTCATTTTGTTCCTCTGAGAAAACTTCCATCCGCTGCTGGTTTGGCTCAAATTTTCATCAAAGAAATTGCTTGCATGGTGTGCCTCACATTGTGTCCAACCATGGGGTACAGTTTGTATCCAGATTTTGGCAGGCTTTTTCGAAGCATTTGGGCATTAAATTGAACTTCTCTTCGGCATATCATCTGTCAGACGTAGAGGACCAATCAGAGTTTTGAACAGTTCCTGTGATGTTTTATTTCTCAGAACCAGGACAATTGGGTTGAACTCCTTCCTTGGGCTGAGTTTGCTCATAATAATCTTCAACTTGAGTCGCTGGGAGTTTCTCCCTTTTTCATTACCTTTGGCTATCATCCTTCTGCTCTTCCTCCTGATTTTTCAAGACAGAGATACCTGCAGTCGATGCACTTGTTCGTGATTTCAAAGACATCTGGTCTCAAGTCCACCAGTCTCTAAGGAAAGCTTGGTCTGCTCAGAAGATTGAGGCCGACAAACACCATTGTGCTAATCCTTCCTACCTTCTTACCAGAAGTGTTGGGAGCCCCCGGAGGTTACTCCTCAAGGGGGGGTACTGTAAGTGCGCCTGGAGATTTCAGCATTCTCTTACCTCTTACCTCTCGGCACGTCTCTTCTAAGAAGTTTGTGCGCAGGCACACACTTCGGGGCCTTGCATCTACTTTGACGGTGAGCGCCATGACACACGCATCATGGCGCCAAGCGTTGTGACGTCACAAATAGGCGCCGGATTCGAATTTGGCGCCAAATCAGCTTTAAAGGTCCAGTCCTCTATTTTGTGAGTGCCTAAGCTAGCCTTCAGTTTACTGTTCCTGCTCAAGCATATTTTCTACTCTGATTATCTGGTTTTTGACTCCTGCCTGACTCTCGTTATGATTCCTGCCACCAGCCCTTATTTCAAAACCCTGCACTTCCTTGTTGGTTTTCCGGAGCAGAAAGCCCAGGGCCCCAAAAGGGCATTGAACACCGGAGAACACCGGAGACAACAGGGTGTTAGGTTGAAAAAAGACACACATCCATCATGTTCAACCTTTCAACTATTTTAACCTGCCTAACTCCAAAATGGCAATCAGACTAGTCCCTGGATCATCTTGTACTATGAGCTATCTTCAACAACCCTGTATTCCCTCACTTGCTAAAAAGCCATCCAACCTCTTCTTAAAGCTATCTAATCGATCATCATTTGGGAATTTCAGCAGTGAGAAAATATTTAGAAGAAGACTCATCTTTGGAAAAAATTCAAGAGGACTTCTTAGTAAAAAGTATAGAATTCATACTAACAAAAAATTATTTTTGGTTTGAGAACGATTATTACCTGCAAATTAAAGGGACAGCGATGGGAACTCATTTCGCACCCAGTTACGCAAATCTCTTTATGGGAAATTGGGAACAAAACAATATTTTACCTCTGTTAAATGAAAATGCGAATATAAACGAAAACAAGGGTCTTGTCATCTGGAAACACTACATAGACGATTGCCTTTTTATATGGGATGGCACTGAAAATGAACTGAAGGAATTTTTAAATGGTCTAAATTTGAATGATCAGAATATTTGCTTAACCAGTGACTATAGCTCTAAAAGTGTAAATTTTTTAGACTTGACGATATCGGTAGAAAATGGGAAACTTGAAACATGCCTGTATAGAAAACCAACTGACTGCAATGGCTTCATTCTCAAAAAAGCTGCCACCACAAAAAATGGCATAATAATATACCTTATAGCCAGTTTAATAGAATAAAAAGGAATTGTAGCAAACAAAGTGATTATGAAAAAGAATGCCAAATCCTAAGTAACCAACTGACAGACAAAGGATATGATGAAAAACTAATACAGGAAGCAAAATCAATATGTGATAAAAGAGATCGTAACGAATTAATAAATAACAACACAGAAAAAACTAAATCTAAAAATGCTATTTCATTTATTACCACATACAATAATTCAATTAAAAAATTGAAACCATGGGGCGTGGCCTAACTGCCGATGTAGAGAGACGCGTCTGCTCAGAGCTCCGGTGCAGTTGTTCCGTCACAGTTGATCCTGTGCCCCCACGGGCTACAAAATTTTCCCTGTGGGTGCCCGAGTGCCCCCTGATGCCACTAGATGGGAGGCGTTAAAAAGTCAGCCGAAGCAACGACCAGTAAGCTGGATAAATATGTGCGGCATCCGAACCAAGATGGCGCCCGCTTGTGCAGGGCTGACCCGCCACCTCCACCCCCTCCTGATCCGGCCGGACCTGAGCCTCCTGAGCAACCAGAACCGACACTCCAGGAGGTCCTGCAGGCGATTCGGGATACGCGGACAGCAGTGGAGGTAAAGATTGATACTAGGGTGGAGGAGGTGAAGATTGACCTGGCACTGCTCCGCCAAGATCTCCAAAATTTGAGAGAGCGCACAGCGGAGTCGGAGCGCCGGATTTCGGACCTAGAGGATGCTACCAGAGAGGTCCCACGTGCAATCGCAGATCTTCAGAACCAGCTGCGACTTTGTAAGACGCGGGCTGATGACCTCGAGGGGAGGCAGCGACGCAATAACATACGCGTTGTCGGCATACCCAAAAAACAGGAGGGTGCCACTCCTGAACTGTACCTGGAAAACCTCCTCAGGGACCACCTGGGGGCTGCCCAACTATCTCAGATGTTCCTGGTTGAACGGGCCCATCGTATTCCATCGCGGCAACCTCCCCCGGGGGCTCCCCCGCGCACCATGATTGCCAAGATCCTTAATTACAGGGATCGAGACGCCATCTTGAGGCTGATGCGCACCAAAGAAGACCTACACGTCGGAGATGCTAAGATTATGATCTATCCGGATTATACCATGGAAGTCCAGCGGCAAAGAGCCAAATATGCAGAGGTCCGGAAGAAGCTCAGAGATAAAGGCATTCTCTACTCTACAATTTTCCCAGCCAAGCTGAGAGTGGTGGACGGCAACAACACCAGATTTTTTGTGACGCCACAGGAGGCCATGGACTGGCTGGAACGGCGATAAGGCCCTCCTGCATCCTGCTCACCCCTTGGGGTGTACCTACCCTTTGGGGTTTCTGTCCACTCTTCAGATGCGGACTTGTGGCCTTGGGTTCGTGAGTATATACCCTCCTTCCATGGTGTACCAAGCTGTGTTCCTATTTACTGACCACCACTCATGTCTTCAATGGACAGTCTCTCATTGTTACCAACTGTTTTATGTGGGGACACTCACCAAAACCCGGAAGACTGGGGGCCCGTGCTTATGTTGAGTGTTTTGTTTAACTACATAGTGTTTATGCTATAGTCGCCATGTCCCTGGCGATGGCTATTAAGGTTTTGTTAGGGGTCGAGGCCCACCCCAGTTTACAGGGTGGGCAGGGCGGGCTAGGGTGTTGTGGGACTTCCCCAGGTTTTTCCCCCTTTCGCCCCCACTCCCTTATTTACTCGTGCAGCAGCGAGGTTTTGACATACAGTAGCATTTTTCTATTTGATTATGGCTAAGGTTACTTTGGTTTCATGGAATATCAGAGGCCTTAATGATAAAATTAAGAGGGCACTCTTGTTCAATGCATTGAAACAATGGTCCCCGGCGATTGTATGCCTCCAGGAAACCCACTTAACAGGCCAAAAAGTCCTAGCGCTGAAAAGGGCGTGGGTCGCTCAGGCGTACCACGCTACCTTTTCCACTCATGCGAGAGGGGTCTCCATTCTAGTCAGGAGAGGCCTTCATTTTTCGCTTCATCACATTCATGTGAACCACTATGGTAGATATCTTATCATGCACTGTACTATCTACTCCTTTGAATTTATATTGGTCAATCTATATGTACCCCCTCCCTTCACAACGGAACTTCTGGATACGGTAATGCGGAAGGTGGCGGCTCTTCCATTGGTCCCCCAGTGCTGGGTGGGTGATTTCAATAGTGGCATGACCCCTGTGTTGGATAGGCTTAATTCAGCTGATACCAAACCAACTAAATTGAAGGCCTGGTCGAACTCAATGGGGCTTCAGGATGTCTGGAGGGCCAGACATCCTGGGACTAAAGTTTTTTCCTGTCATTCCGCCTCACACCAAACTCTTTCGAGAATAGATATGGCCCTGATGTCCTCCGAGATGGCTAACAAAATTGGGCACATTCAGTATGGTGCCAGGTCCATTTCCGACCATTCTCCCTTAATTGTCACTATACAACCCTATGCAGGGTCCGGGGATAGAAGGTGGAGGCTCAGCCCTTTGTGGCTAACACAAAAAGAGGTGGCAGATAAAGTTTGCGAGGCGGCGGAAACATATTGGGATGAAAACCAGGGCTCAGCCTCCCCTTCTATGCTATGGGTTTAAGGCAGTCTCGAGAGGTACTCTGATTGAATCCATAAGTAGAGTGAGGACTGAGGCCAAACGGGAGGTTCAGCAGGCATCTTGGGAATTGGAGGCGGCGGAATTAGCGTATATTGAGGCCCCCTCTCCTGACCTACATAACGGCTTGATACAGGCCCACACTAAACTGCAATGTAAAATGACTGCTATTACCCAGAAAAAGCTACTATATGCCTCCCAGAGGGGGTTTGAGCAAGGTGACAAGTCAGGCAAACTGTTAGCCTATCTATCCAGAGTTACTAATCCACAAACAATCATTCATAGGGTAATATCTGCTACCGGGCATCCGATTACGGATCCCCGTGAAGTAGCAGACGTATTTGCTGAGTACTTTACCAATCTATATTGTTCCCAGGTGTCTTACACTGAGGCCCAGCTAACAGAATTTTTATTGGATATTCCCCTGCCTACATTACACCCTTCACATGTAGCTTTACTTGACAGTCCCATTACACCAGGTGAAATCCGTGAAGCTATAGCCTCTATGACTCCAGCCAAGGCCCCGGGTCCAGATGGGCTACCCCTGGAGTGGTATCGTACCTTGGGGGAGAAAACACCGGCCACACTCTGTGAAATTCTGAATCAGGCCAACCAAGCCAGTAAACTCCCGCCCTCCTTTGCTAATGCGCTCATTGTTTTGATCCATAAGGAAGGGAAAGATCCAGAGCAATGCGGTTCATACCGTCCCATCTCCTTAATAAATGTAGACGCCAAAATTCTGGCAAAGGTGCTGGCGGTCAGATTGCAACAGGTTATTACTCAGTTGATTGAACCTGACCAGACTGGTTTTATGCCCAAGAGGTCCACAGATGTTAATTTAAGGCGGCTTTATTATAATTTGCAGGTCCCTCATGACAACCTGGGATCCAGGGTGGTAGTTTCCTTAGACTCCGAAAAGGCGTTTGATTCTATTGAATCGCCATACTTGTGGGCAGTGTTGGAGTCCTTTGGTTTTGGTAAACAATTTATTAAGTGGATCAAGTTGCTATACAGTCATCCCACAGCTCAGGTCTTAGTGAATGGCTTTATCACTCCGTCCTTTCCTCTGGGCAGGGGGACGCGCCAGGGCTGCCCCCTGTCGCCCCTCCTATTTGCTTTGGCGATAGAGCCACTGGCCACTCAATTTCGTATTTCCACTAATCTCACTGGTCTTAAGTATGGCCGAATAGAGGAAAGGATCTCACTATATGCGGACGATGTATTAATTTATTTGGCGGACCCTAGTCCCTCTCTAACGGAAGTGTTAAACATCTTTGCCCGATTTACAATATATGCTGGCCTCCGTATCAATTGGACTAAGTCTGTGATCTTTCCACTGGACCCGGATTTAGACCCCCAGCTAGCGGCTGACTCCCGCCTTAAGTGGGTTGATTCCTTTAAATATTTGGGGATCACCATCCATCTGGATCCGAAACAATTTGTGCCCTTGAACATTTCTCCCATTAATCATCAACTGGCCACGGTATTGCAGGCTTGGGGCAATCTCCCTTTAACACTCTGGGGCAGGATCAATATTGTGAAGATGGTCTATCTACCCAAGTACTTATATCTATTTCATAACTCCCCAACGGTTATACCCAAACAAACCTGTAAGGCCATACAGGCTCTGATTACCCCTTTTCTTTGGTGTAACAAAGCTCCTAGAATCTCGTCACTCAAGCTGATGGCCACGTCTATGAATGGAGGATTGAATCTCCCTAGTTTTCACGACTACTATATAGCTAGCCAACTTAGTTATATTAACTGGTGGTTTACGCAAGATTTGAGTAATCCTAATGTACCTCTACAAGCCCGTCTAGTGGGATCCCTAGAAGCCCTTCGTAATTATATCCTCAGGAAGCCGAGGGACTCGCCTACACTACCCCCTTGCATGGTAGCCCCTCATGCAGCTTGGTTAGTTGCTCTGAGAACATTCAAAATGCCATCCCCTATCCTGTCCCCACGGCTGCCTCTCTGGAGGAATTCACACCTCCAGCACTTCCTTCCATCAGAGGCCATGTGGTTCTGGGCCCAGCACAATGTCAAATACCTGGGGGACATTGTGAGTGATGGGAGGTTCATGGATATGGTTCCGTTGAGAGATCAGATGGGGGTTCCAGACCTTCCTATGTACCGTTACTTGCAGCTAAGACATATGTTTAGGGCACAATTCGGGTCTGGGGAGTTGATATTGGGGGACCCTCCCCTTCTGGTCCAACTGAGGAAGGAGGACCCAGTTAAAATGGTTTCCCGGCTCTATGCCTGTCTGCAATCCTCCAAATCCCCCCCGTTCTGCTCCCTTTTCAGTCAGTGGCAGGCTGATATCCCCAGTTTGACTGAAGAGCACTGGGAGGAAGTAACGGATAGGCTTTACCAATTCCTAATAAGCACCAGGGACAGACTTATTCAGTACAAATTCTTAATGAGGATTTACTTGACCCCTAATAGACTTCATCAAATGGGGAAAATACCCCTTCCATTGTGTAAAAGGTGTGGAGATAATGATGGCTCTCTCTGGCATATGATCTGGACGTGCCCTATAATAGCTAGATACTGGGCTAAGGTGGTAGGCTATATTGTTGATACGCTGCAGTTACCCCCTCTAAAGAAACCAGAAATTTGCCTCCTGGGTCTGTTAGATGATATGATACCAGCCAATAATACCAGGGTTCTGGTGAGGACATTGCTATTTTATGCTAAAAAGGTAATTGTACTGCATTGGATGGCCCCTGCTCCTCCCAAGAAAGCGATCTGGTTTGCTCATGTTAATAAGATGCTGCCTCTAATAAAGTTGACCTACGAGGCTAGAGGGCAACCCGACAAATTTGATAGGATATGGGGTGTCTGGATGGAGTCACATATGTTAACTTTGCCATAACTGTGTGGTACATATATTGCTGTGCTTTGACTGTGTTCAGATTGTGAAGTTACGACTGCTGCTGTATTATTATTTTATTTTCTTGCTTTATTTTATCTGTTCCCCCTTCCCTTCCTTTCTGTATCCCCCCCCCTTTTTGAAAATTTCAATAAAAAGAACACCTGCTAAAAAAAATTGAAACCATAATAAAAAAACACTGGCATATTCTTCAAAAAGACAGAGATTTACAAGAACACCTAACAAAAAATCCTCATGTAATATATAAAAAACCAAATATAATTAAACAAATATTGGCACCAAGTTGTTTACCACCCATAGATCGTAATGGAACATCAAAGCCATTTCTTATGGGAAGCACTAATGGATTTTTCACCTGTAGGACATGCAAAGGATGTAAAACTAGTAAAATCAATGAGAGAAAAGTGAAAAAATCTGAATCAAATGTAACCAAAGAAGAATTCAATATAAAATCATCCATAACGTGTAACAGCAATAATGTTATTTATTTATTACAATGTCCCTGCAATTTGCAGTATATAGGAAGGGCAAATAGAACATTGAAAACCAGAATAAGGGAACATATGAATAATATTAAAAAGGGGCTACTAACTCAAAGCGTGTCAGCTCATTTTAAAACCCATCATAATTCAGATCCCTCTCTATTAAAGTTTATAGGTATAGTACAAAAGAAAAAACATTGGAGAGGGAGTGATATTATACAGACTATATCGCGTGAAGAAACATATTGGATACACAAACTCAAAACATTAACCCCAAAGGGTCTAAATATAGAAATAGATTTGAAGTGTTTTTTAATGGAATAACTTTTTCCAAACTCAATTATTTTATTTTTAAATTATTTTAAATTATACACTATTAAATTGATTGTTTTAATGTTTTATGAATTCATTTATTAAACATAAATTAATGTGATTGTTTTTAAAATAATGCACTGTTAAGAATCAGCTAATTGACAATTAGGCTAATGACTTGATCAAACCTCCTATTTAATCAGTGACGTAATGTAACACATGTGATGCCCCTGAGGAAGTATCGGGAGTATTTTTAATCAAATAAAATTAATTTATAATTTGTTCTCTAACTTCTGCCGGAATAAGTTCTTTCCCTAAAAACCCGGACCGCCGAGCTGACAAGGCTGGGAGACACGTAATCGCTAGATGAGCACAAACGATAACCTCTGTGCAGAGACGCCGCCATCATCTGATCCAGCAGCCGTTTTCGATAGGAGACAGCGCATTTTACCTGCCGCATTTCTGCACTACTCCGCATCCTTTGGATCATTAACAAGCGGAGATTTCACGCTAGAACTGACAAACATACCAGGCTCTCTCTTTACTACCTCTCAGTAAGTGCAAACGGCCCGTAGGGCCAACTCTGAAGTTCCGGCGATATAACACCATTTGAAGCCTTCTTTGTTTTAGGAATACTTCAAAGACGATATACCCGTACTAAAACAGTGAATGTGTGAGTAGTTCTATATAAAACTCATAATCCATCTGTCTCAAACGTACTACTCTATATATTGTCTTTTTATCTAGGCTTTTTGGGAACTACTTTTTCTAGCAGATATCAGCGCACCTAATCCCTGATCATTTACAATGTATCAGCCTGTATGACTGATTCAGGGAGAGAAATCCACATCATCACAGCTCTCACTGTAAAAAAAACTCATCCGAATATTTAGGCGGAACCTCCTTTCTTCTAATCAGAATGGGTGACCTCGCGTCAGCTAAAAAGACCTGTTTCTATTTTTGCAGATGATACTAAATTGTGCAGAACTATAGGGTCCATCCAGGATGCTGCCACTTTGCAAAGTGATTTGTCTAAACTGGAAAACTGGGCAGCAAACTGGAAAATGAGGTTCAATGTTGATAAATGCAAGGTTATGCACTTTGGCAAAAATAATATAAATGCAAGTTATACACTAAATGGCAATGTGTTGGGAGTTTCCTTAAATGAAAAGGATCTAGGGGTCTTTGTAGATAACACGTTGTCTAATTCTGGGCAGTGTCATTCTGTGGCTACTAAAGCAAATAAAGATCTGTCTTGCATAAAAAAGGGCATTAACTCAAGGGATGAAAACATAATTATGCCTCTTTATAGGTCCCTGGTAAGGCCTCATCTGGAGTATGCAGTTCAGTTTTGGACTCCAGTCCTTAAGAGGGATATAAATGAGCTGGAGAGAGTGCAGAGACGTGCAACTAAATTGGTTAGAGGGACGGAAGACTTACATTATGAGGGTAGACTGTCAAGGTTGGGGTTGTTTTCTCTGGAAAAAAGGCGCTTGCGAGGGGACATGATTACACTTTACAAGTACATTAGAGGACATTATAGACAAATGGCAGGGGACCTTTTTACCCATAAAGAGGATCACCGTACCAGAGGCCACCCCTTTAGACTAGAAGAAAAGAACTTTCATTTGAAGCAACGTAGAGGGTTCTTCACAGTCAGGACAGTGAGGTTGTGGAATGCACTGCCGGGTGATGTTGTGATGGCTGATTCAGTTAATTCCTTTAAGAATGGCTTGGATGATTTTTTGGACAGACATAATATCAAAGGCTATTGTGATACTAAACTCTAAACTTTAGTATAGGTATGGGTATATAGAATTTTAATTAAAAGTAGGGAGGGGTGTGTGTATGGATGCTGGGTTTTCATTTGGAGGGGTTGAACTTGATGGACTTTGTCTTTTTTCAACCCAATTTAACTATGTAAAACATTAGAGAGATTATTATATGATACCCATATATATTTAAATAATAAATGTTGGTGCAGGGCACACTGGTAACTCACGTATAGATCAGACCAAAGGTTTGTAGACAAAAAATGGATACTTTATTTATAAAATCATCTCTTGCCTGACGTGTTTCATGTCGCTAGGACACTTAATCATAGGCTTGAGCATTTACAAACATAGAACAGTATTTAAAGGCTGAGCCACAAATCAAAAAAGAGGGGGAGGAGAGAAGGAAAAAAAGAGACCACACATGACAAATCTAGTCCAGATTTAAAGCCACCAAGTATCCAATTACATAAAACAATATCAAGGACAAAGAATACATAAAAAAACAAAATAGGATAAAACCAAAGGTCATTGTTTAAGGTGATTGTTCAAAAAATTTCTTTTCTAATCTCTCATTAATATAAGTGTATAAGAGTCCAAGGAGTATAAATATAATATGCAAGTGTATAGATAGATATAAAATAGAAGTGTAAATATCTTATTGTAAATGTTTAAAATAAGTTTATAAATATGACAATATAAATATGAAGATATATGATATATCGAACCTCTTCTTTTCTTTTTTCTATTTTCTTTTTTGTGGATGCGCATTAAAACATAATAAAGAGTTATGGCCAACAGATATCTTATATAGGGACCCCTCCATTTTAACAGTGGAAGGGATAAAAAGCAGATATATAAACAATTAGAACTGGTCACGTAAATAGTATGAATATAGAAAGAAATAGAGTACTAATGAATGTACACAGATGTATATATTTATATTTCTAATCATAATAGCAAGACACATTGAAATCTGAGTTTATGCCTTTAGGTAACCTAGTATCAAGGGTGAATATCCAGAATACTAAGGGGCGTTGCTAACAGCTCAATGTGAAGAGACGCACTTGTGTGGAGCTCCGGTGCCTGAACTTCCATTAATCCTGATTTAGCCCATAAAAACCGACTAGAGAGTGGCCAAAGTGGAGCAGAGTGTGGAACAAGAGCCGCTAAGCCTACTGATGGGGCAAAACCGAGCGCAAAAACGGGCATCTGAAGCTGCTGCGAAGCTGGGAAAATATGCCCGCGAAGGTAAGGCTGCGCAAGATGGCGCTGACTATTCCAGGCCTACCTCCCCGATGGCAGATCATCCCGAATCCCGCTCCAAACGGCTGAGCCGTCACTATCGGAGCTGCTGGCGGAGATACGGGCCACCAGGGATACGTGCACGACGCTAATTACCGCCAAAACGGATGAGATTAAGGTGGATCTCTCCATCATCCGGCATGTTATGCAAAAGATCCGGGAAAGAGCGAAGGCCGCGGAGCAGCGGATTGGCGACCTGGAGGATGTGTGCTTACCTTTGCCTGAAAAAGTACAGCAACTGCAAAGAGATTTATTGCTAGCCCAGAACAAAGCAGACGATATGGAAAACCGTTTATGCAGAAATAACTTGCGCTTTGTGGGCTTTCCTGAGCAAGCTGAGGGGGACGAGCCGGAGCAATTTCTGGAAAGATGGCTGAGAGAGATCTTTGGGGACTTGATCCCCACGAGACGTGGACCTCCAGGCACCCCTCCAAGGCCACTCATTGCTAGACTCCTCAACGCGAAGGACTGGGACGGGATCCTTAAACAAGCAAGGCAGAAGGAATCCATGTCCTTTCAAGCTCACCGTATTTCAATATATGCGGATTTTTCTGCTGAAGTCCAGAAGCAAAGGATGCAGTTTACGGAATGCAAGAAACGCATGCGGGCCCTTAACCTCCAGTATGCAATGCTGTACCCGGCAAAGATGCGAGTCACCTTGGATGGTACTACGCACTTCTTTCAAACGCCTAAAGACCTTAGCGACTGGCTGGACGGACAGAACCTGAGGGAGAATAACAACCCAGCTCAGCACCAATGACACAGAGATGACCTTTGCGGATCCCTTCTTCGCTCACTGAACCAGTAAGGACCCTTACTTTCATACAGCCTCCTAGCAGCTTACACTATAAGTACTTTTATCCTTATACAGCCTAGCGGGAGGGGTATTGCAGGACTTGGACTTTCTACCCTGAACTCATGGTTTGACCCGCTTCCTGAACAACTCAGAATAATATCTCTTTATTTACAGTTGTACTCTAGCCGGGGAAATAAATGTGTTTGCAGGCCAAAATATCATTGGTGCTACTACCGGGTGCTTCAGCGGGACACGAAGGGAGGGCACCTCACGGAGCATTCTACAGTTGTTGTTTCAGTTCACTGCGCATTTTAGCGCGCTGCACTGGCTACCCCAGTTATGTTTACTAAAATTGTTTCGGGATTAATTCTACCTACAAGTTGGGGAGGTGGTAGAAGGGGAGGGGGGAACTACAGGGGGTTCGGGTATGTTAATACTATAATTTGTTCTTGTGAATTCACTGCTCAGGTTTTGGGAGATTTGCCTGAGAGATGTATAATTTTTGTCTGTTCATATGAGCGAACCTACCCTTCCTACGACCCACCATGACCACCACACTTATTAGCTGGAATGTCAGGGGACTTCATTGTCCCATTAAACGTAGGCTAGTTATGGATTACCTTAAGCATAAAAAGATAGGTATAGCATTGCTTCAGGAAACCCACCCCACAGGCAGCAAAATCCTAGCCTTAAAAAAACCCTGGGTGGGTTGGCATTTTCATGCCACTTATAGCACATACTCTTCAGGGGTAGCAATAATAGTATCTAAACATGTACCTTTTCAGCTTCTAGACCTACGATCTGATTGCAAAGGTAGATTCCTGTTTTTGCATGCTAAGATTCATCACCAGGAGTATATTATTGCCACCCTGTATATGCCGCCACCTTACAACTCCACCTGTATTCTACAGCTGCTGCAATTTATAGCGAAATACCCATGAGCTAAGGTGATAGCAACAGGGGACTTTAACACTCTTCTAGACGTTAAGTTGGATAGGCTCAGGATAAGGCATTATGAGGGGGTTGATCCACAGTCTAATCTGGCCGAGCTAACTAAAGGGACAGGCCTCACTGAAGTGTGGAGACATTTCCACCCCAGCTCCAAACAATATTCTTGCTTCTCGGCATCTCACTCTGTCCTCTCTCGGATAGACCTGGCCTTCGCCAATAGCTCCGCTTTAGTAGACCTGAGGGGAGCTGAGTATCTGCCCAGAGGAATAACTGATCATGCCCCCCTTGAACTGGTGCTCAATGTTGATCAAGTACAGCACACTAAGAGATGGGCCTTGAATCCTATTTGGTTAACGGTACTTGATAATAAGAAAGGGCAAGAATCCGCTATAGCTGAATTATTTTCTCTTAACTCCCAAACTACTGACAGTAATCTACTCTGGGACACCTTTAAAGCGTTTTAAGGGGATACCTGAATAAAGAAATTATCGCACATAAAAAGCAGGCCAGGCATTTCCAGACCTCTGTGGAATTAGAGGTCTCGCAGGCAGAAACCCTTCTAACAGTAAACCCGTCACCCCAGAACTGTGCTCAGCTGAAACAGCTACAAGACAAATATGCTAAGCTTATGTGGGAAAGATCTCACTATAGTCACCTATGTACGAAGGCTAGGATACTGAAACAGGGTGAGAAGGCAGGCAGGATGCTGGCTTTGCTTACTAGGGAGCAGTCAAAACCTCCCATGATCACACAACTTAAGGCAGGGGATGACACCCTTACTAATGACCCCAAAGAGATCAGGCAAAACATGGTAGCTTTTTATGCAGATTTGTACCAATCTAAATTAGACCCAGAGGGTAATACAACTGAGTCTTTCCTCACAGGCTTACACTTTCCAGTACTCCCAGCACAAAGTAAGGAATATTTAGATCAACCCATTTCGACGGAAGAGATACACGAAGCTATAGGGTCTTTCCCAGTAGGCAAGGCCCCCGGAGCAGACGGAATCCCTATTGAATTCTATAAACTTCACTCCGCACAACTAGCCCCCCATCTCCTAAAAACTTATAACTATGCCTCCCAACATAAAAGTCTCCCGGCCTCCATGAAGCATCCATAATCCTGGCCTCCATGAAGCCTCCATAATCCTTCTCCCTAAACCAGGGAAGGATCCGACTTTACCTGAAGCTTATAGGCCCAATTATCAATGTTGGCAAAAATCTTGGCTAGAAGGTGTCACGATCGCCGCCCGGAGCAGTTCCATGAGCTCCGGGCGGCGCGTCCTCCCCTGCCGGCATCGCTCTCAAAATGGCGGCGCCCATGGCCGCCACGTGGGTAGCGGCGCTGGCGTGATGACGTCAGCGTGCCGACGTCAGCGCAAGGACGCCAATGACGTCACAATGGCGCCAAATTCAAATATAAAAACGCTACCAAGACGCCAGAATGGCGCCCAAGTATAGGAAACTTTGCTGGACTTTATCCGCCTGCCTGTGAACTCTTGCCTGGATTCTGACTACTCCTTTGATTAACCCTTTGGACACCGCGACCTTGCTCCCTCAAGAGGGCTTCCTCCTCGATCCTGACTACCTCCCTGGAGGGAGCTCCCGGCTCCCTGACATTATACTTGGGCCATGGATCCTACTGAGGAAGCTACGCCTGATGTCGGACGAGCGCTCCGCGGACTGGCATCCTGCATGGAGGAATATGAAGCCCAGCAGTACCGCATAGGACAGGCACTCGATACCCTTCTCTCTCGAGTGCCTCCAGCGCCTCCTGCTTCCCAAGCTGCTGAAAATCCTCCCATGGCGGTCGTCTCATCTACCACAGGTTTCTCGTCTGGTGAGCCTCGTATTCCGCCTCCTCCTCGCTTCAGTGGGGACCCACAGGCCTGCAGAGGTTTCGCTACACAGTGCCAGATTCAGTTCGAGTTTCAACCCTCGCACTTCCCCAATGAACGTTCCAAGGTGGGCTATGTGATGTCTCGTTTGGTGGGCAAACCGCTTGAGTGGGCAACATCTCTTTGGGAGAAGAATTCTCCACTGACTTTTGATGCCAAGGCTTTTCTTCAAGCATTTCGTACTGTGTTTGATGCCCCGGGTCGGGTCACTAATGCCCCGTCTCGTCTTCTGCAACTCCGGCAGGGGAACCGCAGTGTCAGTGACTATGCTATTGACTTTAGAACTTTGATGGCTGAGACTTCCTGGTATGACGATGCCTATAAGGCCGTATTCTATCAAGGTCTGTCTATTCGCATTAAAGATGATCTTGTCTCCAGGGAGTTCCCTGATCTGCTGGAAGATCTGATTGCACTATCCATTAAGGTGGACACTCGTCTCAGAGAGCATCAAGTAGAGAAGGAGCGTTGTAAAAGTTTTCAACCCTTGTTGGCGCCCCGTTCCAAAGACCTCTCTTGCATACTCCAGCTACTCAAGCTTCTACTTCTCCTCCGGAGGAACCGATGCAAGTTGGAAGAGCTCGTCTCTCTGAACAAGAAAGGCTCCGTAGACGGATGGCTGGCCTATGTCTGTATTGTGGCGGACAGTCTCATTTTGCGAACTCTTGTCCGGTGAAGCCCACGAGTTCTGTCCCCCGGGGTATATCTAGGGTAACTCATGTAGGGGGCACTACTCCGTAGTCTCAAGAGAACACTCACAGGTTTCTCCTTCCTTTACAGATTCGTCTAGCCACTAAGACCATTGTCGGCTCAGCTTTCATTGACTCTGGAGCTGCTGGGAACTTCATGGACGCTCTTTTTGCCAAATACATGGAAGTTCCCTTATTCCCATTGTCTACTCCTCTTCGTGTCACTGCCATTGACGACAGACCCCTGGAGGCTGAATTTATCTCTATGATGACTGGGGAATTACCGGTGCAGATTGGGACGCTGCATAAAGAAAGACTATTGTTCCTAATTAGTTCCAGTTGTTTTGGGTCTCCCTTGGCTGCGCCTGCATAATCCCACCATGGATTGGTCCGCAGGACAGATTTCCCGTTGGAGCCCATTTTCCCAGCAGCACTGTCTTCCTGCTGAACCCCTCCAGAGGGTGAATATCTCTATGTCTGATCTGAAGACTCTACCCTCCTCTTACAGGGAATTCTCTGATGTATTCTGTAAGAAGTCTGCAGAATTCCTTCCTCCACATCGACCATACGATTGTCCTATCGATCTCCTGCCAGGAACCATGCCCCCTAGGGGTCGCACCTATCCTCTTTCTCCAGCTGAGACTTCCGCTATGAAAGACTATATTCAGGAGAATCTCCAGCGGGGGTTTATCCGCCCCTCTACTTCTCCTGCCGGGGCAGGTTTCTTCTTCATGGAAAAAAAAGATGGAGGCCTACGTCCTTGCATTGACTACCGGGGCCTTAATAAGATCACAGTTAAAAACCGGTACCCCTTGCCTCTGATTGCTGAACTCTTTGACCAATTGAAAGGGGCTAAGATTTTCACTAAATTAGATCTCCGTGGGGCGTACAACCTCATCCGCATACGTGAAGGGGACGAATGGAAGACAGCATTCAACACTCGAGATGGGCACTATGAATATCTCGTGATGCCCTTTGGCCTCTGTAATGCCCCCGCTGTCTTTCAAGAGCTCGTGAATGACATCTTCCGGGATCTTTTGGGAAAGTCTGTGGTCGTGTACCTGGATGACATCCTGATCTTCTCGAAAGACATTGTATCTCATCGCTCCCAGGTGAAAGAAGTACTCTCTCGTTTGAGGAAGAACTCTCTCTCTTCGCCAAGTTGGAGAAATGTGTCTTTGAGGTGTCTAAGATTCCTTTCTTGGGTTATATCATCTCCCCAGAAGGTTTCGAGATGGATCCCGTTAAGGTGTCAGCAATCCAAGAGTGGCCCCTTCCCTTGAGCACCAAGGCTATTCAAAGGTTCATCGGATTTGCCAACTACTACCGGCAATTCATCAGGGGGTTCTCATCCCGTATTGCACCTATCCTTACTCTCATCCGAAAAGGGGGTAATCCCAGTTCTTGGCCTCCAGTTGCTGTCGAAGCTTTTCAGTCCCTAAAGGACGCATTTTCTTCTGCCCCAGTCCTCCGTCATCCGGATCCTAAGCTACCCTTTTGCATTGAGGTGGATGCATCTGAAGTAGGTGCTGGGGCTATCCTATCCCAGAGACATTCTGCCGATGGGAAGTTGCACCCTTGTGCCTTTTTCTCCAGAAAGTTTTCTCCTGCAGAACAGAATTACGATGTAGGGAATCGAGAACTTCTGGCAGTCAAGCTTGCTCTTGAAGAGTGGCGTCACCTCCTAGAGGGTTCTTCAATTCCGGTCACGATTTATACTGATCATAAGAACTTGGAGTTCATACACTCTCTCAAGAGACTGAATCCTCGTCAGGCCAGGTGGGCCCTGTTCTTCTCCCGCTTTAACTTTGTTCTGACCTATTGTCCTGGTTCCAAGAATCGGAAGGCCGATGCGCTTTCCAGAAGTTTCACTCCGGGTGATCGTCTTCCAGAAAGACTTAAACCAATTATTCCCCCCGCCAAGATTATTGCATCTCTGTTTCCCCAATTTGCCGAACAAATCTTGGCTGGACAGTCTTCTGCTCCCCTGGATACCCCCATTGGGATGGCTTTTGTTCCCTCCGAGTTACGTCTTCCCATTCTTCAACAAACCCACTGCTATAAGCAAGCAGGACACCCTGGTCCTGAAAAAACTCTTGAACTCCTTAGACGTTTAGTCTGGTGGCCGACTATTCGTAAATATTAACAATGGTACGAGACAAGGGTGCCCGCTGTCCCCTTTGTTATATGTCCTCTGTATGGAATACTTATTAATAGCGATTAGGAGCAACAAAGATATTTCAGGGATGTTTATAAGGGACCAAGAATATAAGATAGCCGCCTTCGCGGATGATCTAATGTTATGCATAACCAATCCTCATATCTCAATGCCTAATGCTATCAAAGAGCTTAAAACTTATGGAGATATTTCCAATTATAAAATTAACATGACAAAATTGGAGGCCCTTCCTATCCATATGCAACAAGACTTGCTCAGTCAACTTCATCTGAATTATACATTTCAATGGCAAAATCAGAAGATTAAATATTTGGGAGTATACTTGCCTAAGGATTTAAGTGATATATACCAATTTAACTACAAATCAATGCTAGCGACAATATCCAAATTACTTGGAGATTGGAACAAAACTCATTTCACATGGACAGGAAGAATATCCATAATTTAAATGTCAATTCTTCCTAAAGTTCTCTATCTATTTCAAACCCTCCCAGTATGGATTCCTAACAACTTTTTTCAGGTTCTCAACACTATTATTAAGCAATTTGTATGGTCAAATAAAACACCTCGACTACGAAGGTCTATCCTATACCAACTGAAACTTAAGGGTGGTCTAAGTCTACCGGACTGTTATTCCTATTACCAAGCATGCATGCTGTCCAAACTTATTGAGCATGTGGACCCTAACTCTCTAAGTGTGTCTAGGTTAGACTGATATATTAAACCTCCACTCGATATACCTTGCTTCATTACCAAATGTATAAATGTAAGAAAGTGTGATACCTCAAGATTCAACATGTACTTACCTCTTTGCACTTCTCCTTTCTCTTTTCTCTTTCTTTTTCGTTCTTCTAGTCTCTCTTGACAGCCCTCTGAATCATTTCATGTTAACTGGAAGACTACTGGTATTACTTGTATACTTGATTGTTTTCATTGATCAATAAAAGCTATCTGAAATACAAAAAAAAAAAAAAATCACTTTATCATAGGCTCACAAGTCAGACAGTGTCATTTCCTTAAATATACAACATAACAGCAACATCTGCTGGATAACATCTAAATCACAATTTAAAATACATCCAAATCGGGGTGTTATATACATCAAAATGTGAATCCAAAGTAGCTCTTACTTGCGAGATTCTAGTCACTTGTTGGAAAAACTATCTGCTATCACATGGTTGAATACATATTATTGGATTTCTATGGATGTCAAATCCTTATACTCTTCTATACCACATGACAGTGGTTTATGGGCTATCACGGTGACCCTCTCAAATTCAAATCAGTACACACAGGATTTTGTTCATTACATTTTATTGGTTTTGGGATTTCTTCTTACACACAATTTCTATTTCAATGGGGGTTTCTACCTCCAAAAATCCTTTGCCCCCTCGTATGCCAACCTATACATGTGTTGGCGGGAGCGGTCTCACATTTTTGGATGGGATAACCCCCATCATAAACACATCATTTGGTATGGTCGTTTTATTGATGACCTCTTATTTACATGGGATTTTTCACCTGATCTTATTAAGGATTTCCAAGCGTATCTGAATGGTAATGATTTTAATCTTGAATTTTCTCTGAAATGTGATGGACATGAGATACACATTTTAGATTTAAAGTTGAGAGGTAATGTGTCCTCGGGGAAGATAGAATCTGATGTCTTTAGAAAATCGACATCAGGTAACACCATAATCAAGGCAAATAGCTGTCATCAAAGGCATACCATACGTAGTATACCTTACAGTGATACCGTAGGAACTGCAGTTCGGACAAGTCTTTCAGTGAACAGAGTGCAGAACTCTCAGATAGATTACATAGAAGAGGCTATACTTTGGACCTCCTAAGGGCGTCTTATGATAGAGCAAATACAGCAATCACACGACCTGGTGTAAGTAACAAAGACAATAAGAATAAATATATGAGTAAGAATCCTAAGGATAAAGATAAGGATAAGATTTTTTTCATAATGGAATACAGTGAGGAGTATAATTCAGTTTGTAAAATAATAAAAAAATATCTTCCCATCCTATAATAATAGTAGGCTTGGCCTATAAATGTGGGTCAACTATGTGCAAGACCTGCAGTGTGATTGATATTAGTAATAATTTTAAGTCCAATGTTACAGGTGCAATATATCAAAACAAGGGCTTCTATAACTGTAACTCTAAACGCATTGTCTATCTTTTGGAGTGCAAATGTTGTACCAACCAATATGTAGGTCGGTCCATCCGCTGCCTAAAAGATAGGGTGAGAGAACATATAAGGGCCATTGAGAATAAAGATGAAAAATCCCCTATAGGTAAGCACTTTTCAGTATGTTCAGTATGTACCTTAAATTTGAAGGTGAGGGTAATAGAACAGGTTAAAATTCGCCTCAGAGGAGGTGACACCCTCCGACCCCTGAATCTAAGATAGACACCCTTCGACCCCTGATCTTTAAGCTAGATACCAGGGTACCTAAGGGTTTGAATACGAGATATAATCTCACATATTATACTAGTTTAACCCTATCACACTATTTTATTTTAATTTAATCACCTTAATTACTTTACCTAATTATTCCTCCCCCTACTCATGACTAATAGCCGTTCAACATATGTAGGCACCAGTTCTTCCTTTTCTTTGAATGAATGTGTATATACTTATATATATACTGTATATTTATATATATTTATTTATTTATTTTTAACAGTTTATTCTGGCTTTTTTCCTTGTAAGGAAATAGAATAAAAACATTTATTTATAGAATAAATAAATTGTGATTTAGATGTTATCCAGCAGATGTTGCAGATGTTTTTTTTCAAAACGCATCAGTTAATAGTGCTACTCCAGTAGATTTGTACACTGAAATCCATTTCTCAAAAGAGCAAACAGATTTTTTTATATTAAAGGGGTTGTTCACCTTCAATGTACAAATCTTATGAAACCACTAACAATGCTCTCAATGTGTTAGCAAAACCATTTTCCATAACAAAAAGTAAAAATGCCATTGTAAAAGCTAATTTCTATACCTATTAACTCAGCCCTTCTCCTGTCTCTCTGACCAGTTTTCTGAAGTGATGGGAGTGGCCTATTTTGAACCTGACACACCAAGAACTTCCTATATGATGACATCATCATGCCCAGGCTTTGCCCTTACTTGTTTCCTATTGGATGTTGATACTGCCCTCCTCCTAGTAATTTATTGGGTGCTTGTGAACTGTAACCAGTCACATCATTTGAATCATTGGTTGATTACTCAATTGTAATGGCAGAGGTTAACAGACGCAGCATATAAACAAACCTGCCTTGTAACAAACAATCACACAGCCATGCAGACAAATACTGCAGAAAAGGAAGGAGCAACATTGTTTGGCAACCTTTGGCATTAAGCATAATGTCAGTTATTTACAAAATTGCAACAAAACCAGCACTGACTTGCTTAGAAACGTATGTAACTTACACATCTAGCAGGGACAGTAGGGCTGCCGCCTCACCCTTTTAAAACCAAACACATATGAAATCCACAGGCTGCATGGCTAATTATCAACTCATTTAGATGCTGCAGACTGAACTGATTTCTGTGCAGCCATGTATCATGCATCTAAATGAATTGCTAATTAGCCATGCAGGCCGTGGATTTCATATGTGTTTGGTTTTAAAAGGGTGAGGTGGCAGCCCTAAGTGACAGGCAGAGCAGTGATGAGGGCAGGTACGTTTTTTGAACATTTTGTGCGCTCTCCCGGGGGGGCGGTAATTTACCTAGGAAAACGATACCTTTTTTAAGTGTTTCACTTCTGGAACAAGATTTAGAGCTCTAAATACCAAAAAATTAAAAAGTTATATTTTTCATGATATAGGGATCTATACCAGAAAAATTTTTTACCTTTTTTATGAGGTAAATACACAAAATAATACATGCCCCCCCCCCCCAAAAAAATAAATAATATATTTCTGGAAAGTACAAGTGTCATCTCCCATAGTAGCCATTATAATCCAATAATTCAAATTTTTAAAAATGATTTCTTTTTCCTGTGTAATAATAAAACAGTCGCTTGTACTTGATCCCAACTAAGATATAATTAAGCACCTTGATCCCCCCATCTGCACAGTCTCTGCAGCACACAGCCCACACTCCCCCTCCCTCTCACAAACTTGTAACAGTTTCTCTTCAGTACCTGAATGCTGCTCAAATTCCCCAGCACAGCCAGCACAGGAAGCAGTGGCAGATTGACAGCAGACATAGCCAATAGGAGTTAAGTTAGCTGCCAGTACAATGTGTGATGTCATATAAGGAAGAGGAAGTGAACACTGTAGTGTTTTTGGGGGTCAGTGACCCCCTCCCAGCACAGGGTCTGTGTGGAACTGAAGGATTAGTACAGGGACACTTCTGAGGTGAATATCTCTTGAACTGTACTTTTTCTGTTAACTATTTCTATGGAAAAGTTTGTTCTATTCATGTGAACTGTTAGATTTGTCAATTTGTTACAAAGGTGAACAACCCCTTTAAATTTTGAAATCTGACATGGGGCTAGACATTTTGTCAATTTCCCAGCTGCCCCTGGTCATGTGACTTGTGCCTGCACTTTAGGAGAGAAATGCTTTCTGGCAGGCTGCTGTTTTTCCTTCTCAATGTAACTGAAGGAGTCTCAGTGGGACATGGGTTTTTACTATTGAGTGTTGTTCTTAGATCTACCAGGCAGCTGTTATCTTGTGTTAGGGACCTTCCCATTGTTCTTTTGTTTGGCTGCTGGGGGGGAGAGGGAGGGGGTGATATCACTCCAATTTGCAGTACAGCAGTAAAGAGTGATTGAAGTTTATCAGAACACAAGTCACATGACTTGGGGCAGCTGGGAAATTGACAATATGTCTAGCCCCATGTCAGATTTCAAAATTGAATAAAAAAATCTGTTTGCTCTTTTGAGAAATGGATTTCAGTGCAGAATTCTGCTGGAACAGCACTATTAACTGATTCATTTTGGAAAAAAATTTTTTTCCCATGATAGTATACCTTTAAGGAAACTACACTGTCTGACCTGTAAGCCTATGAATAAGGGATTTCTTTCCCAAAATGCATAAGGCCATGTGGATCCATCTCCTGTTGGAATAAATTTTCATTATTCATTTTTATCTGGAGTGCCGCCTATCTGTTTT
The DNA here is from genome assembly GCF_017654675.1 of Xenopus laevis. Lineage (NCBI taxonomy): Eukaryota > Metazoa > Chordata > Amphibia > Anura > Pipidae > Xenopus > Xenopus laevis. Next base: position 47,657,904 of record NC_054386.1, read on the forward strand.
TATAATTACAAGGCACAGCTGGGGCGCTGGTGGCTGAGCACCCGGTACTGAAGTGGACTGTGTTAGTTTCTCAATTATCTAATGATATTCCATATATTATTATATTGTCAGCTAGGGGACCGCTCTCTCTTATACAAGACATCATGTAAGTCTTCATAATATGAAACAAGGGCACAGTCTAGCTAACAAACAGAAGAGGGTGTTGTGTATACAGTTGTGTTCAGAATAATATTCTGAAAGCACTAACATGATCAGTCACTGTTTTTGGTAGAAATTATATTTCTACATGGCAAATAATTTACTAGTAGGTGTAGTAGAGTAATAGAAAACCAACAGACCCAACTGTCATTATATGCATGCTGCTGATTCTGTGTCATTGAATCATTAATTGAGGCTTGTTCCAAATAATAGCAGTGTTTAAAATAATAATAGCATGTTCCAAATAATAGCAGTGTGTAGTTCAATTAGTGAGGTCATTCATTCTGTGAAAAAACAGGTGTCAATTATGGCCCTTATTTAAGGAAGGAAGGCAGCAAATGTTGTGCATGCTGGTTATAGTGCATTTCTCTCTGGAAATCTGAGTACAGATTAAAAACGTTGATTGGAGACGGGAAACCATATAAGAAAGTGCAGAAAATGATAGGCCGCTCAGCTAAAATGATCTCAAATGCTTTAAAATGGCAACCAAAACCTGAAAGACATGGAAGAAAACGGGAAAACTACCATTAGAATGGATAGAAGAAAAGCCAAAATAGCAAAGCCAAATATCAGCTCCAGGAAGATCAAAGAAGGTCTAAAGTTACCTGTGAGTACTGTTTAATTAGAAGATGCCTATGTTTAGCCCAGCTATCGACAAGAAGCCAAGAGAAGAGGTTACAATTTGCCAAAGAACACATTGACGGGCCTAAAAAGAAATGGCGCAACATTTTGTGGACTGATGAAAGCAAGGGGTCTAGGTGCCACAGAGAGAGTTTGTCCACCTCCAAACATTGAATTCAAGCCATGTTACACTGTGAAGCCAGTGAAGCATGGTGGAACAAGAATCATAATATGGCCTGTTTATCACATAACATGAATCAGTTTCAATACAAAATATTTGAAGAGGTCATGTTTCCTTATGCCGAAGAGGAAATGCCCTTGAAATGGGTGTTTCAACAACCCAAACACACCAGTAAAGAACAACATTTTGATTCCAGTACAACAAGATTGACGTTATGGAGTGGCCAGCCCAATCCCTGGATTAAAAAATGCTGTTTCTGAGGCAAAACCAAGCAATGCAAAAAAAAATGTATCAGCTGTCAGAAATTGGTTGACCCTATGTAACACAGATGTGCAGCAGTTCTCAGAAACAGTGCTTATACAACTAAATATTAGTTCACGGATTCTTGAAACATTTTTCAGTTTATATTATGAACGCTTGAGTTTGTAAAGAAGAATGCAGGCACTGCAATTTTTTGGAACTGCCTAATATTCTCTTTTCTTAACGTTCTGTAAACAGGTACCAGAAATTGGTAGACTCTATGCAACACAGATGTGAAGCAGTTCTCATAAACACTGCTTATACAACTAAATATTAGTTCACTGATTCAAAGAAAAGCAAAATCTTTACACATTTTTCTGTTTATATAGTGAATGCTTGAGTTTGTAAAGAAGAATGCAGACACTGCACAGCCTAATATTCCCTTTCTTCATTTCCTGTAAAGGAATAACACAAATTTGATACATTTTGTTTCATGTTTTGATTTGGAATAAAATATGAGTATTCCCAAAATGTATTTTCATGTATGGAAATAAAAGCTATTATAACGATTTTGTGCTTTATTCACTTTTTTAAACACACAGCTATTATTCTGAACACAACTGTATAACCATTAATACTGTGGGAATGTAAGTGAGACTGATGTATGTATTGCATGAATCCCACAAATAGTGACTGCTAGAAGTTGCTGGACAGTTATTGGGCTTATCTGTGGGATTTTCTCTCCAGGGACACATTTCCTGGCTTCTTTCCAAGGGCTAATATATTTTGCAGGCTTAGAAATGTTGAAGTAGTGTCCCCTGGTTACTGAGCAAGTTTTGTACAGCATTACTCTGAGTATTTTCAGGGACCATGTGGAACTTTGGATGAGAAGGCATGGAGCAGTTGAACTGAATATATCTGCATCAGAGACATACATGTGTTTGTAATTATGGGGGTTCAAGGGTATAGAGAACAGAAATACTTTATCAGGGATAAATAAGTTGATGGTGGAATGAGCGGCACCTCTATGGGTTCACACGGTGAATATAGGGTAGAAGTGGTACAAATCCATAGTCCACGAGGGTTGCAAACTATCAGGGTCGGACAGGACAACGGGAAAAAACCCAGTGAGCTCCGGCCCAGATCTGCTCCCTGCACTCTCTCCCTGAACCCGGTAGCGCTGATGCACTCAAAAGAGGTACGCGTGTGCGTGCATGCATGCTCCAGGAAGGTTATTGCAGAGAGGACTTTGTGGCTGGGGGCCCGGGGGGGGTGCGGGGGCCCCCCGAGGCTACAGGGTATTGTAACTAGGGTCTCAAAGTTTGCACCAGTTCTAGTAACCCATAGCAATAAAACATCCCATTTATTGCTATGGGTTACTAGACTTGGTAATAGGACTTTTATGGCATGAGCCCCTATAAAAACTATATTGAAATACTTACTCCCTAGGTAGGTCAAACCAGCAACATGCAGGGGTATATTTCCAGCAGCATCACCCAGCTTTTGGTTGAGAGAGGATGCTGGGAATAGTTGCTCATGTATGACAGCACTCTTGAGGCATGCAGGATGATAACATACATCTGAAAGCAGCAGCATAAGAATGCAATGACACAACACTGATGTAAATATAAACTCCTCAATACAGATTGTAAAGTCACACATAGCCTGGAAAATTCTGCATTCCATGTCCCAAGAAAGATCATAATTCTTAGGTTGGCTCAGCGCCTACTTAGAATACTAGAGGCTGAACAAAGCATTGCATAGAACTCTCTTCACTTATTGGTCTGATTTGATGGCTCCTTACAACTCAGAAAGATATAAAATTACATCTATATAAAACATTCCATCTTCTATTAGTTACAGCACAGCTGTCTCACTGATTTATACTAGTATGGAAAAAGTTCAATAAACTGCCTGAGACATCTTTTTGTATATTTTAAAATACAAAATAAAATATAGCATGCTATTTGCATCTTTGCGCTTAATATTACATAATTCTTAATGCAATTATTGCAGAGTGGTCTCATTATTACATCAATGTATCACCATAACCAGTAGCTTATTCTTACATCCAATCACGCTTTCCATAGCCACAGGAAGGGTCATTGACCCAGGTGAACTACAAAAAAAACCAGATGTCCCTTCCCCTAGGATGAAAGCTTGGGATCCCCTCTTAATTATTTGGAGTTTTGTTATTCATTGGCTGAGCTTTCAAAGTAGCAATTTATTTTTAATATATAACATGCCTTATGGAAACAGTAGTATTTTAGCAGTAACAAGTTTATTGGATTAACAGAAAATATGCAATATGCATCATAACAAAATTAGACAGGTGCATAAATTTGGGCACCCCAACAGAGATATTACATCAATACTTAGTTGAGCCTCTAGACGACTCTTATAGCCTTTGATGAGTGTCTGGATTCTGGATGGCAGTATTTTTGACCATATAAAATCTCTCCAGTTCAGTTAAATTTGATGGCTGCAGTTAAATTTGATGACAGCCTGCTTCAAATCATCCCATCGATTTTTGATGATATTCAAGTCGGGGACTGTGACAGCCATTCCAGAATATTGTACTTCTCCCTCTGCATAAATGCCTTTGTAGTTTTCCAAGTGTGTTTAGGGTCATTGTCTTGTTGGAATATACAACCCCTGCGTAACTTCAACTTTGTGACTGATGCTTGAACATTATCCTGAAGAATTTGTTGATACTGGGTTGAATTCAGCCGACCCTCGACTTTAATAATGGCCCCAGTCCCTAAACTAGCCACACAGCCCACAGCATGATGGAACCTCCACCAAATTTGACAGTAGGTAGCAGGTGGTTTTCTTGGAATGCGGTTTTCTTCTTCCGCCATGCAAAGCACTGTTATGACCAAATAACTAAATTTTTGTCTCATCAGTCCAAAGCACTTTGTTCCAAAATGACTTTGGCTTGGCTAAATGAGCTTTTGCATACAACAAGTGACTCTGTTTGTGGCAGTGAGTGCAGAAAGGGCTTCTTTCTAATCACCATGCCATACAGATGTTCTTTATGCAAATTGTGCTGAATTGTAGAACGATGTAGACACTATCTGCAGCAAGATGTTCTTGCAGGTCTTTGGAGGTGATGTTTGGGTTGTCCGTAACCACAATCTCACAATCCTCTTAGCTTGCCAGACCTGGGTTTTATAGCAACTGTGCATGTAGCCTTCCATTTCCTAATAACATTCCTTACAGTTGAAACTGATAGTTTAAACCTCTGAGATAACTTTTTGTAGCCTTCTCCTAAATCATTATACTGAACAATGTTTGTTTTCAGATCTTTTGAGAGTTGCTTTTAGGATCCCATGCTGTCACTCTTCAGAGGAGAGTCAAACAGAAGCACAACTTGCAATTGGCCACCTTAAATACATTTTCTCATGATTGGAGACACTTGTCTAGGAAGTTCAAGGCTGAACAAACTAGTCCAACTAATTTGGTGTTGCCAGTAATCAGTATTGAGCAATTACATGCATTCAAATTAGCAAAATTACAAGGGTACCCACATTTTTGCACAGTGCACAGTAGGGATGTAGCGAACGTCGGAAAAAAAGTTCGCGAACATATTCGCGAACTTGCGTCAAAAATGCGAACGGTTCGCGAACGTCGCGAACCCCATAGACTTCAATGGGAAGGCAAATTTTAAAAGCTAGAAAAGACATTTCTGGCCAGAAAAATGATTTTAAAGTTGTTTAAAGGGTGCAACGACCTGGACAGTGCCATGCCAGAGGGGGATCAAGGGCAAAAATGTTTCTAAAAAATCCATTGTTGACACAGCGCTGCGTTTTGTGCTGTAAAGGGCAGAAATCACACTACATTTCTAAACCTGTGTAATAAAATGCTTTAAAACGTCCGGCGTCTACATGCCAATCAAGTCGTGTAAAGGTTACAGCCTGTTCACACGCAAAGACGAAACGCGGTGCTTACTGCAACGCAAAAAGACGCAAAGAGCTTTAATGAATGATACCGTTAAGTGAGCAAATAATAGTTTTTAATTACTAGTTGCTTGTCACCTCCAGGATGTTCGTCCTGTTGGTGGCAATATTTCTGTAGTGGTGTGTTTAGCAGTCACCGTGCTTGTGCGCACGTGCACTGTCAGGCAGAGGTAATTCAATGTACAGTGAAGTGAACCAAAAAACACTGATTCTGCAGTGTGGGCCCAGTTTTGGTCTACTTTATTGATCACCTGCGGTGACCATAAAAGATGCGATTTTGCCACTGTTGCAGAACCCTGAAAAATTAGGCATGTGTACTTTCCTGAAAAATTATGTTTTTTTTGTCGCAGCCACTGAACCAGAAGTCCAGAAACAATATGCCATATAAATGCTGAAAATATTAATTTTTTTTTGTCGCAGGCACTGCAGCACAGAGGCCAGAAAAAATATGCCATATAAATGCAAACAATATTAATTTTTTTTTGTTGCAGCCACTGCAGCACAGAGGCCAGAAAAAATATGCCATATAAATGCAAACAATATTAATTTTTTTTGGTCGCAGCCACTGCAGCACAGAGGCCAGGAAAAATATGCCATATAAATGCTAACAATATAAATTTTTTTTGTCGCAGACACTGAAGCACAGAGGCCAGAAAAAATATGCCATATAAATGCTGAAAATATTCTGTTTTTTTTGGTCGCAGCCACTGAAGCACAGAGGCCATAAAAAATATGCCATATAAATGCTGAAAATATTCTGTTTTTTTTGTCGCAGCCACTGAAGCACAGAGGCCAGAAAAAATATGCCATATAAATGCTGAAAATATTCATTTTTTTGTCACAGCCACTGAAGCACAGAGGCCAGAAAAAATATGCCATATAAATGCAGAAAATATTCTGGTTTTTTTGGTCGCAGCCACTGAAGCACAGAGGCCAGAAAAAATATGCCATATAAATGCTGAAAATATTCATTTTTTTGTCACAGCCACTGAAGCACAGAGGCCAGAAAAAATATGCCATATAAATGCTGAAAATATTCTGTTTTTTTTGGTCGCAGCCACTGAAGCACAGAGGCCAGAAAAAATATGCCATATAAATGCTGAAAATATTCATTTTTTTGTCACAGCCACTGAAGCACAGAGGCCAGAAAAAATATGCCATATAAATGCAGAAAATATTCTGTTTTTTTTGGTCGCAGCCACTGAAGCACAGAGGCCAGAAAAAATATGCCATATAAATGCTGAAAATATTCATTTTTTTGTCACAGCCACTGAAGCACAGAGGCCAGAAAAAATATGCCATATAAATGCAGAAAATATTCTGGTTTTTTTGGTCGCAGCCACTGAAGCACAGAGGCCAGAAAAAATATGCCATATAAATGCTGAAAATATTCATTTTTTTGTCACAGCCACTGAAGCACAGAGGCCAGAAAAAATATGCCATATAAATGCAGAAAATATTCTGTTTTTTTGGTCGCAGCCACTGAAGCACAGAGGCCATAAAAAATATGCCATATAAATGCTGAAAATATTAATTTTTTTGTCACAGCCACTGAAGCACAGAGGCCATAAAAAATATGCCATATAAATGCTGAAAATATTCTGTTTTTTTTGGTCGCAGCCACTGAAGCACAGAGGCCAGAAAAAATATGCCATATAAATACTGAAAATATTAATTTTTTTGTCACAGCCACTGAAGCACAGAGGCCATAAAAAATATGCCATATAAATGCTGAAAATATTCAATTTTTTTGTCACAGCCACTGAAGCACAGAGGCCAGAAAAACTCAGGATTTACCTGGATTCAAATTAAACCAGTAGGGTTTGCACCCTAGTTTGTAACGGTGGTGGAGGGAGGAGGACGCTAAAGGACAGCTGTATGTGGAGTCATGAGGCGTGCAGAGAAGGACAGCTGCATGGGGAGTCAGAATCAGAAACTCAGCACAAGTCTTCCGGCGTGCAGTAACCCTCCGAGATCCACCCCTCATTCATTTTAATAAAGGTCAGGTAATCCACACTTTTGTGACCTAGGCGAGTTCTCTTCTCAGTTACAATCCCTCCTGCTGCACTGAAGGTCCTTTCTGAGAGGACACTTGAGGCGGGGCAAGACAAGAGGTTCATGGCAAATTGTGACAGCTCTGGCCACAGATCAAGCCTGCGCACCCAGTAGTCCAGGGGTTCATCGCTCCTCAGAGTGTCGATATCTGCAGTTAATGCCAGGTAGTCCGCTACCTGCCGGTCGAGGCGTTCTTTGAGGGTGGATCCCGAACGGTTCTGCCGCTGCCTTGGACTGAAAAACATTTGCATGTCTGACGTTACAGAGTGGCCAAAGTGCTTTGTCCTTGCAGGTGCGCTCGTGGCAGGATTACTGGCACCTCTGCCCCTGGAATGTTGATGAGTTCCTGAAGTGACATCACCCTTAAAAGCATTGTACAACATGTTTTGCAGGCTGGTTTCTAAATGCAGCATCCTTTCAGACTTGTGGTATGTTGGTAACATTTCTGCCACTTTATGCTTGTACCGAGGGTCTAGTAGAGTCGCGACCCAGTACAGGTCCTTCTCCTTAAGCCTCTTGATACGGGGGTCCTTCAACAGGCATGACAGCATGAAAGACCCCATTCTCACAAGGTTGGATGCAGAGGTATCCATCTCCGCTTCCTCGTTATCAAGGACTGCATCATCCACGGTCTCCTCCCCCCAGCCACGTACAAGACCAGGGGTCCCCAAAAGGTCACCACTAGCCCCCTGGGAAGCCTGCTCCTGTTGGTCCTCCTCCTCCACAAAGCCACCTTCCTCCTCTGACTCCACTTCTGACACCTCTCCCTGCGTTGCAGCAGGTGCCTGGGTTCGTTCTGGTGATTCCGACCAGAAATCGTGCGCTTCCTGCTCCTCGTCACACTGGTCTACAGCCTCATCTGTCACTCGTCGCACGGCACGCTCCAGGAAGAAAGCGAAGGGTATTAGGTCGCTGATGGTGCCTTCGGTGCGACTGACCATATTTGTAACCTCTTCAAAAGGGCGCATGAGCCTGCAGGCATCGCGCATAAGCACCCAGTAACGGGGTAAAAAAATCCCCAGCTCTGCAGATCCAGTCCTACCACCCAATTCAAACAGGTATTCGTTGACGGCTCTTTGTTGTTGCAGCAGACGTTCCAACATGAGGAGCGTTGAATTCCAGCGAGTCTGGCTGTCGCAAATCAAACGCCTGACTGGCATTTTGTACCGCTGCTGAATGTCAGCAAGGCGTGCCATGGCTGTGTAGGACCGTCTGAAATGGGCCGACACCTTCCTGGACTGCCTGAGAACGTCCTGGAATCCTGGGTACTTTGAGACAAAACGTTGTACTATTAAATTCAGAACATGTGCCATGCAGGGCACATGTGTTAAATTGCCCAGTCTCAGTGCTGCCAACAGATTGCTTCCATTGTCACACACCACTTTTCCGATCTTCAGTTGGTGTGGGGTCAGTCACCGATCGGCCTGTGACTGCAGAGATGACAGGAGTACAGATCCGGTATGGTTTTTGCTTTCCAGGCACGTCAACCCCAAGACAGCATGACAACGGCGTACCTGGCACGTCGAATAGCCTAGGGGGAGCTGGGGGTGCACAGGTGTGGAGGAGGAGGACCCAGCAGCAGAGGACGAAGAAGAGGAAGAAGACGAGGTAGAGAGCGAAGGAGGAGTAGAGGTGGTGGCAGAACCGCGTGCAATCCGTGGCGGTGACACCAACTCCACTGTCGTTGTTGAGCTACACATTCCCTGCTTCCCAGCCATTACCAAGTTCACCCAGTGGGCAGTGTAGGTGACATACCTGCCCTGACCATGCTTGGAGGACCATGCGTCAGTAGTCATATGGACCTTTGGCCCAACACTAAGTGACAGAGATGCGGTGACTTGGCTCTGCACATGGTGGTACAGGTGTGGTATTCCCTTTTTTGAAAAAAAATTGCGGCTGGGTACCTTCCACTGCGGTGTCCCAATTGCTACAAATTTGCGGAAGGCCTCAGAGTCCACCAGCTGGTATGGTAAAAGCTGGCGGGCTAAGAGTGCGGACAAGCCAGCTGTCAGACGCCGGGCAAGGGGGTGACTAGCAGACATTGGCTTCTTACGCTCAAACATGGCCCTCACAGAAACTTGGCTGGGGGCAGATGACTGGGAATGGGAACTGGTGGTCAAGGTGGAAGGCGGAGTGGAGGGTGGTTCAGACGGGTGAAGGACAGCAGAGGTAGAGCAGTAAGATGCTGGACCAGAAGGAGGGTGGCTTTTAGTTTGCCTGTTGCCTTTGAGGTGTTGCTCCCAAAGTGCTTTGTGCTTGCCGTTCATGTGCCTTCGCATAGAAGTTGTACCTATGTGGCTGTTGGGCTTCCCAAGACTCAGTTTCTGACTGCACTCATTGCAAATGACAACGCTTTTGTCAGAGGCACACACATTAAAAAAATCCCACACTGCTGACCTTTTTGAGGCTGGCAATCTGGCGGTAACAGTAGAAGTCGGCGGCGTTGGCGGCAATGGCGGGTGCGTTGGCCGGCTGACCACAGGTGCCGATACATGTTGTTGCCCTACTGTTCCCTGCGAGCTGTCCTCCCTGCTTCTTCTAAGTCTTATTCTCCTCCTGCCTCTCTGACTCTCCGTCTCTCCATCTGAACTATCCTCCTCTTCCTCTCTTCTACTGGGCACCCATAAAACATCAATCTCCTCATCCTCATTCTCCTCAGATGCATCAATTTCTTCTAACAGCTCACAGAAGGAAGCAGCAGCGGGGACCTCCTCGTCATCACTCATTATGTCCATCTCTGTTGTGTTCTCTGCCAGAATTAAATCTGGTGTAACGTCCTCATCTCCTTCATCTTCTTCTGCCAATAATGGTTGCGCATCACTCAGTTCAAGAAACTCATGTGAAAATAACTCCTCTGACTCCAGTGAAGAAGGGGCGCCGGTGGTGGAGGAAGTGTTACGTGGGGTGCCCATAGCAGTGGAGGATGAGGATGTTGTGGTAAAGTTAGAAACGGTAGAGGATGGGGTGTGCTGTGTAAGCCAGTCAACTACCTCTTCAGCATTTTGGGAGTTCAGGGTCATTGCCTTTTTAAAACTGGGCAATTTCCTAGGGCCACAGGATAGCATAGCAGCACGGCCCCTTGTGCCTCTGCGTGGCGGCCTGCCTTTGCCTGGCATTATTTTTAAAACAACAACAACAACAACTCAGGTGGTGTTTCTAGAGACGGTATTATTATTGATATTTAGACAGAATGTGAACAAGCTCACACAGCTAGATGGGAGTTGTTTGAAAATGAAGAAGAAGAACACACTGGGCAAACAAGGCCTACAAGGTCAACGTATACACTACTACAGCAGTGGATACGGAATATATTATTGCTGCCTGAAAAACGTCACTCGGGTGGTGTTTCTAGAGACGGTATTATTATTGATATTTAGACAGAATGTGAACAAGCTCACACAGCTAGATGGTTGTTGTTTGAAAATGAAGAACACACTGAGCAAATAATGCCTACAAGGTAAACGTATACACTACTACAGCAGTGGATACGGAATATATTATTGCTGCCTGAAAAACGTCACTCGGGTGGTGTTTCTAGAGACGGTATTATTATTGATATTTAGACAGAATGTGAACAAGCTCACACAGCTAGATGGTTGTTGTTTGAAAATGAAGAACACACTGAGCAAATAATGCCTACAAGGTTAACGTATACACTACTACAGCAGTGGATACGGAATATATTATTGCTGCCTGAAAAACGTCACTCGGGTGGTGTTTCTAGAGACGGTATTATTATTGATATTTAGACAGAATGTGAACAAGCTCACACAGCTAGATGGTTGTTGTTTGAAAATGAAGAACACACTGAGCAAATAATGCCTGCAAGTGCACTACTATTGGTGCACTACTATGAAGAACAGCAACAGCACTGTACACGTTAAAGAACAGTAAGATAAGTAAAAGAAAAAAAAATATATGTATATTAAAAAAAATATTTTTCTCGGGTTGGTGCTGCTGAACTACTAGGAGCAGCACAGTAGCACACCAGTCCCACTCCCCAACACTGCTAGACTAATAGCACTGGGCTTATAGTAGCAACTAGCAAAGTAAAAAAACAAAAAAGAAAATAAAAGCAGTCCTTACAAGGACTATTGGGTTATTACAGCAGTCAGCAGATGAGATCAGAAGAGATCAGTGCCCACAGCAGGCAGCTACATACAGAGCACTGCAGTAGAAGGTAGATTACTAGCCAGCAAAGCTACCCTAAAATGTCCCTCAAATCCCTGCAGACTTCTATCCCTCCAATACAGAGCAGTATCAAGTAGATTACTAGCCAGCAAACTTACTATCAACTGTCCCTCAAAGAAATCAGTGAAATCAGTAACAGCTCTCTCCCTACACTAGCTCTTGCAAGCACACACAGGCAGAATGAAAAAACGCTGCAGGGCTTCAGTTTATATATGGAAGGGGAGTGGTCCAGGGGGTGTGGGGGTGGTCCAGGAGGGAGAGCTTCCTGATTGGCTGCCATGTATCTGCTGGTCTGGGGTGAGAGGTCAAAAAAAAGCGCCAGGTAAGGCGAACCCAAAATGGCGAACGTCGCGCGACGTTCGCGAACATTCGGCGAGCGCGAACAGCCGATGTTCGCGCGAACAAGTTCGCCGGCGAACAGTCCGCGACATCCCTAGTGCACAGCCAGTTTTTCACATATTTCATACAACTGAATAATGCTTCACTAAAAATCTTTGTCCCAGTACTCAGATATTCCTGGGAAATGACAGACATACCACTGTTATCTTTTTTGTTGAAAGTGGAGTAAATTATTATGCAGGCTGGGAGAGGTTCCCAAACTTTTTCATATGACTGGAGATACTAAAAAGCACAAACAAAGTTGGGCCTCCAGCAAGAAGTTCTGCTCCCCTGTAGCTATACACCTATCTTGCTGTTATAGCCCAGTAATGCACTGCATACTATCTATAAGCACAAATTTCTTAGGGTTCCAATCTCATTCAAAAGCTAGGTTTAAACTTCCCAATGCGGGATACTTTTTTCATAATGCCAGCCGGTCTGATATTATTCCTTTGTGCCACACTTATAAATATATTTACTGCATCTACTCAAGGAGTTCATGAGAAAGAACAAATTATAAGCAGGTGGATATTAGTTTGGGGTTAGCTAATCAGACCAGTTTGATGGAAATTTACTTCCATCAAATTGGAATGTCAATTCCCCCTGCTATGGGAGTGTATGCCCAGTTTTGATAGACTTGCGCGCAGTGAAAATGTTTGCAAGCAGGTGCCTATAATGTGTTTGTTTATTATAAGAATCATGTATTATTGTAAAGAGATGTGTAGCCATTGCCATTATATAAATAATACATCTCTGCATGCCATTGTTATTTTGTGTGTGTGTTCTCCCAGTGGGGTTAAATATCTCTCTTGTGTTATGATTGGGTTCATTTCAGGAAATAAACCTCAGGGCAGCTCTAACTTACATTACTGTGGGTGTTGCTTCCCCTCTATCTTAACCCTCTCAGTATTTATCTTTTCTTTCTATGCATTTGGATCTGTTCGCTAATCCAGCTCTTGAGATCTGTGACGTTTTGCTTTTTTTTCCACACCAAAGTCATCATCTACCCTGGACATAGATGCAGGGAACTGTTCCAGCAGTTGTTAAAGCCATGCGCTAAAGAATAACCATAGCTGGCACTGGTAAGGGTGTAGAATCCCTCTGGGTAGAGATTTTGACTGGGCAAAAGGTTACAAAGAGAATTATCATTGGTGTATGCTATAAACCACCTTGTATAAGTGACGAGTATGAAGCTGGGTCAAGTTGTTGCTATGGGTGACTTCAATTATCCAGACATTGACTGGGGTAATGGGGTTGCTAAGGCAGAAAAAGCTAGTAGGTTTGTAAATATGCTGAATGACAACTTTTTATGCCAGCTCGTTCATGAACCAACTAGGAATAACTCACTTTTGGACATTGTAATAACTAATAATACTGAACTCATCTCTAACATTTGTGTGGGTGATCATTTAGGGAATAGTGATCATAACATGGTCTCCTTTGAGATTCTGTTGCAGAAGCATTTCTATAAGGGAGTAACTAAAACACTAAATTTCAGATGTGCAAACCTTGACAGTATAAGGGAAATGCTTTTCACAGGGTTAAATACTGAACAAAAATGGGAAGTCTTTAAAATGCTGCTTAATAAATATACATGTCAGTATATTCCCCTTGTAAGCAAGGAACGACGTTGCAAATCAAAACCATTTTGGTTCAATAGAAGTGTTGGTGTTGAGGTGGGTAAGAAAAGGCGTGCTTTAAAGGCTTTCAAGTTAGCTGGGACAGCCAAATCATTTATAACGTACAAGGAGGCCAATAAATCATGCAAAGAAGCTATAAGGCAAGCTTAAATTGATATGGAAAAGGATATTGCAGCAAGCAGTAAAAAGAATCCAAAATTATGTTTTAAATATGTTAATAGTAAAAAAAATGAAGCAGGAAGGAGTGAGACCTCTAGTTTCAGAGGGGGGTCAGCTGGTTGGTGAAAACAAATTAAAAGCGCAGATTCTGAATTCATATTTTTCATCTGTCTACACAAATTAGGAACTAGTTATTGAAGATTTCCTTCTTAATAGTCCCAATTCTAGTAATACAACTAATGATGCATGGTTCACACATGAGGAAATTCAAAAGAGACTAGAACATGTTAAGATAAACAAAGGTCGGGGCCAGATGGTATTCATACCAGGGTACTTAGTGAGCTTAGCTCTGTGATTGCCAGACCTCTTTACTTGATTTTTCAGGATTCATTTAGGTCTGGCATATTGCCTAGAGACTGGTGAATTGCTAATGTGGTGCCTCTATTCAAAAAAGGATTCCGTTCTCAGCCTCATAATTATAGGCCAGTTAGTCTGACGTCAGTAGTAGGAAAGCTTTTTGAAGGGATAGTAAAGGTTAAAGATAAAAGGTTAAAGATACTGGACTTTATAGCAAATCATAATACTATGAGTGTATGCCAGCATGGTTTTATGCGTAATAGATCTTGCCAGACTAACTTAATTTCTTTTTATGAGAAGGTAAGCTGGGACCTCGATTCTGGGATGGCAGTGGATGTGATTTACTTAGACTTTGCTAAAGCATTTGATACAATGCCACACAAAAGGTTACTGGTTAAGGAATGTTGGCCTGGAACATAGCATTTGTACCTGGATAGAGAACTGGCTAAAAGATAGACTACAAAGAGTGGTGGTAAATGGAACATTTTCTAATTGGACCAGTGTTGTTAGTGGAGTACCACAGGGCTCTGTACTAGGTCCCTTGCTTTTCAACTTGTTTATTAACAAATAACTTGTTTGACCTGGAGGTGGGCATTGAAAGTGCTGTTTCTATTTTTTCAGATGAAACTAAATTGTGCAGAACTATAGGTTCCATGCAGGATGCTGCCATTTTGCAGAGCGATTTGTCTAAGTTGGAAAACTGGGCAGCAAACTGGAAAATGAGGTTCAATGTTGATAAATGCAAGGTTATGCACTTTGGCAAAAATAATATAAATGCAAGTTATACACTAAATGGCAGTGTGTTGGGAGTTTCCTTAAATGAGAAGGATCTAGGGTTTTTTGTAGATAACAAGTTGTCTAATTCTGGGAAGTGTCATTCTGTGGCTACTAAAGCAAAAAAAAGTTCTGTCTTGCATAAAAAAGGGCATTCTCATCACTAGAATTTATCAGCTACTCTCCCTCCCCTCGGGACCTGCACAACAGAGACATAAGTATATGGACAAATGGGATCAGGCTTTACCAAACCCATTAACAGCTGAAGATTGGACCCTTATCTGGGACAATGCTATCGAATGGTTTCTTGTGTACATCAGAAGGAGAGCATCTTTAAGATTTTAACCTTTTGGTACTACCCCTGGACCGATTGCACAGACTGTTTCCAAACCATCCACCCACTTGCTGGAGAAACTATGGGGCCTCAGGCATGCTTCCACGTATTTTTTGGGACTGTCCTCAAATACAACAGCTCTGGAAAGGCTCTCATAAGCCAAATCATAGCTCGCCCAGTCCCATTGGATCCGATCGTTCTCCTACTTGGTAAGCCTATCCCCAAATTACGCAGATGTGGTCAGGCTTTGGTAAATCAGATCTTAACAGCTACACGCCTAGCAATTGCTTTCAAATGGAAAGACCCGACACCACCAACAAAGCCCGAAATTATCCGGAGAGTAAATAGTAACAGAACATTTGAGTCAAATATTGCTTAAATGCAAAACAGGATGGACTATTGTGTCAAGGTCTGGTCGATGTGGGAACTAAGGGGTTTGGTCTCATAGAAGTCAGCGGATATCTAGAGAAGTCTCTTCAATAGCATGCTCTAATGCTCATGACCCTCCGGACATAGACCCAGCTCTACCAACGCACATGTGTTTATCCCCTCATTGCCCTTCCTGCCCCCCATATATATAAACATCGCAAGCCAAGAATGTGCCTGCTTTTGGAAACTCACACTGCCGATGCATTTGTTCGTTTTGCCAGAATGCCTTTTGCTCCTAATGGAGCCTTTTTTTTTTTTTTTTCATGTTACATTGCAACAAACAGTGACATATGCTTTTATTCTTCATATGTATTTACTGACATGTGCCTTATAAAATTGCAAATAAAATATAAGTTATGAAAAAAAGGGCATTAACTCAAGGGATGAAAGCATAATTATGCTTCTTTATAGGTCCCTGGTAAGGCCTCATCTGGAGTATGCAGTGCAGTTTTGGACTCCAGTCCTTAAGAGGGATATAAATGAGCTGTAGAGAGTGCAGAGACGTGCAACTAAACTGGTTAGAGGTGTGGAAGACTTAAATTATGATGGTAGACTGTCAAGGTTGGGGTTGTTTTCTCTGGAAAAAAGGCGCTTGCGAAGGGACATGATTACACTTTACAAGTACATTAGAGGACATTATAGACAAATAGCAGGGGACCTTTTTACCCATAAAGAGGATCACCGTACCAGAGGCCACCTCTTAAGACTAGAAGAAAAGAACTTTCATTTGAAGCAA
The DNA here is from genome assembly GCF_017654675.1 of Xenopus laevis. Taxonomy (NCBI): domain Eukaryota; kingdom Metazoa; phylum Chordata; class Amphibia; order Anura; family Pipidae; genus Xenopus; species Xenopus laevis. The sequence continues at coordinate 47,674,156 of NC_054386.1, forward strand.
CGTAGGGGGTTCTTCGCGGTCAGGACAGTGAGGTTGTAGAATGCACTACTAGGTGATGTTGTAATGGCTGATTCAGTTAATGCCTTTAAGAATGGCTTGGATGATTTTTTGCACAGACAGAATATCAAAGGCTATTGTGATACTAAACTCTATAGTTAGTATAGGTATGGGTATACATAATTTGTGTGAAAGCAGGGAGGGTGTTGTGTATGGATGCTGGGTTTTCATTTGGAGGGGTTGGACTTGATGGACTTTGTCTTTTTTCAACCCGATTTAACTATGTAACTATGTAATTAACTATGTTTGCATGGGATAGGCTCATAGGCCTGTCCTATGGGGTTCTCTGGAATTTGGCCTTAAAAAACATTATTTAAGATTTTAGCAGATGTGTCTACATACACATTTCAAGAAATATAAAACACACACCCACTTACAATGTCTTACACGTGCTGATTCATAAAAAATCCCAAAGTGGATACACAGCAATTTGCAGTTGGCTTTCATTCTTTATTATTTCTGGTTGCCAGGGTCCAAATTACCATAGCAACCAGGCACTGATTTGAATAAAAAACTGGAATATGAATAGGAGAGGGCCTGAATAGAAAGATGAGTAATAAAATATAGCCTTATGGAGCATTGTCTTTTATTTGGGGTCAGTGACCCCCATTTGAAAACTTAAAAGAGTCAGACAAATAATGCAAAACCTAAGGCCAGTTGAAAAATCACTTAAAATTAGCCATTCTATGACTTTTTAAAAATGTACTTAAATGTGAACCACCCTTTTAAAGTTAAAAGGCAACAAAGCAAGGATCAGTTTTGCACATGTGAAAGGGACTGATATCCCAATATCAATTAACCTACCGACTGATCTACATTATTTCTTTCAACGCTCTTATTTTGCAGGATGTAGAGCTTGGTTACATCCTGCATTTGTTATCTACTAAGTGCTTATCATTTAAAGGCAAATGGTAGTTTATTTAGAATGACAAGAAAGGGTAGATAAGGTATCTATGCCACACACAGGAAAGGTGAAAAAGCTGCAACTTTCACCATCTGGCATAGAGTAGACCCTCCATGGACCGCTTAAAAATGTTTAATGATGGGGCTATATTCCACTTTTTTATTAATACTCCTTAGATGATATAAGGATATTTTTTTTCCAGTAGTAACAATTGTGGATGGGTAAGTCACTCAACTAGGATAAGGCACTCACCTAGTACAATGCTGCCATGCTGGGGTGTCATTCCTCGTTGGCGAGCCTTACAAATAGTCATGTAGGTGGCTGCAGTTCGGTGTTGGAGTGTTGAGGTCCGTCTGTGCAGAACAAGTAGCTCGTCTTCAAGCGAAAGCGAGAGACGGCAGAGATCAGAAAGCTAGAGGAAAAGGGTTACCAAGCAGCGGAGGCAAAGATCTGTAAAATTCTGGACCTGAACAGAAATATCTGTTGCATCTCTGGGTTTACTTGACCTTGGGTGCTTGTCTCTGCTTTAGGAGCCATTATTGGGTAGGGGATAAGACAACCAGGTTGCACATGGATTAACTCAGTCTGTTCTAGGGTAGTTTCTTGACTCTCATGCTTAGTCCGTGGTTTGTTGCCATTATATCCGCAAACTCCTTCATTCTGGGAAGGTAAACATTGGTATGTGCCAACGTGCCATGAACTGTGATCTCCTCTTCCCCAAGAAGACTGGGGCCTGAGTGTCCTCTTGTTAAAAGGCATAAAGATTGGTAATCGGTCACTGCCAGTGCCTTACTATGGACATACTCATATACATATAAATACAAGTCATGAATTTGCTTGCATAAATTGGGCGATATTTGTCGTTTAAGGATTTCCAACCATAAAGCAAACCACCTTAGAGTTAATATTAGAGCCAACACAAGATATCCAAGATGCAAAGGGTCTTAGTCCAAGTTCCTATTTGAAGTAGCATAAAACCGCAAAGTAGTTTGATGCCTTGATAAAATCCAGTTTTCCAGGTAAATTTGTTGATGTGCCAAAACCCAATACAGACCCCAGTCAGTCAAGAAGGACCAATTCAGGATATGAGGCTGACATACTAAACATCCCACAAGTAATTCTACATCCCAGGCAGTGCTTTTAACATTTAATGAGTTTAATTTAATGAGTTTAATTTTAGAATTTTGGGGTATGAGCTATCTTTATAGTAAGAACTGTGCACAGGTCCACTTCCAAATATTAATATGAATTAGAGACATGCACAGCTTCTCACTTAAAACATTTATTTGCGCATTTTATTCACAGCAAAAATTCATATTAATACATTTCAAAAACACACCACAGTGCAGTATCTCCCCCCCCTGGTCTGCCTACCTTGTGTTAGCCACTCCATCCTGATGCTTTTCACGCTATTGGTGATGGCTTCTGATGAAGTGCCCAATAGTGCGAAACTCTACTGTAAGTGCACTTACACACACATTACTGTAAGTGCACTTACATACACTTACAGTACATATATACACTTAAACACACATTTTAGTAAAGACTTATTTACATGTATTTACACACTCTTTTAGAAGTGCACAAACATGTATACACAAAAACTCACAAACAGGTTTTTTTTTTACTTTTTCATTGTACCGTTATCTTTTGTTTTTTTGCCTAAAAACTTGTTATTTTGGCAGCGTGACTATTGGATGATCAATTTTGGTCACTAATTACATTGCACAATTTTTGTGGTTTTATTGCAATTTTATCTCTGCATTATTGTTCCTTATGCATCTTTAGTATAGTTTTGCTGTTTGGTGCTTTGGTATAGAAAGATATATTTTACTTTTGATCCGCTAGAATATGTGCTTTCCAAAAATATATGGTTTTCTGTTCTGGGGTCTTACAGCACATAACGCACAGTTCGGGCTCTCTTTTCAGCAGCTGAGTTGGCCAGCATGACAATTCATATGCACGTTTTCCATTTGGGGTCCGTACACACCACATACTTTGGTAAATCTATACATATTGGGCATCAAACTATTCAGTAGACCTCTGATGTCCATATTTAGGTTGATTTTCCTTTGAGGCAAACTGCAAAATATTTTGGCGATTTTCAGAAATATTGTAAAAACCTCTTTGTTTATAAAAGCTTTGCATTCGTCAGAATGTTTACTTTCCAAAAATATATGGTTTTGGGGGGTCTTTGCTGTTAGGAGGGTCTTGTGGCACATAATATGAAGTCAAGGGTCTATGTTCACAGAAGGCGAATCGGCAGCGGTGAAAATTCATATGCACTAATTGTATTTGAGGTCCACACATGCTAGCTGCCTTGGTATATCTATGGATATTGGGCTGTTCAGTAGACCCTTGGGGGCACATTTACTTTGCTCGAGTGAAGGAATAGAATAAAAAAAACGTGTTTTTTTTTGGCTACTTCGACCATCGAATTGGCTACTTCGACCTTCGTCTACGACTTCGAAACGAACGATTCGAACTAAAAATCGTTCGAATATTCGACCACTCGATAGTCGAAGTACTGTCTTTTTAAGAAAAACTTTGACCCCCTACTTCGCCACCTAAAACCTATGGAGGAAGGTCCCCATAGGCTTTCTAACAATTTTTTGGTCGCAGAAAAATCGTTCGATCGATGGATTAAAATCCTTCGATCCAAATGATTCGAAGGATTTAATCGTTCGATCGTTCGACTGAACTATTTGCGGTAAATCCTTCGACTACGATATTTGAAGTCGAAAGATTTACATTCGGCAGTCAAATATCGAGGGTTATTTAACCCTCGATATTCGACCATATGTAAATATGCCCCTTGGTGTCAATATTGGGTGAGATAAATGTGGCTAATTGCAATATTTTTAGGCGATTTTGAGAAATGTCATAAAAACCGCTGCCTTAAGCGTAGCTTTTCAGTATGATAGTTTGGAGTAGGAGGACCTAATTACCCATTTTTGATTCATCAGAATGTGTATTTTACAAAAATATATGGTTTTGGGTGGGGTCTTTGTGCTGTTAGAGGGTCTTGTGGCACATAATACAAAGTAGGGGGCATTGTTCAGAGAAGGCGAATCGACAGCGGAGAAAATTCATTTGCACTATTTTTGTTTGGGGTCCGCACATGCCTATTGCAATATTTTTAGGAAATTTTCAGAAATGTCATTAAAAACCGCTGCATTTAGCATAGCTTTTTTCAGTATGGTAGTTTGGAGTAGAAAGACATGATTACCTATTTTTGATTCGTCAGAATGTGTACTTTAAAAAAATATTGGTTTTGGGGGGGGGTCTTTGTGCTGTTAGGTGGTCTTGTGGCACATAATAAACTGCCAGGAGCCTTTGTTCACAGAAAGCGAATCGGCAGCAGAGAAAATGAATATGCACTATTTTCATTTGGGGTTCGCACATGTCAGTTGTTTTGGTATATCTATGCATATTGGGTATTAAACTGTTCAGTAGACCCTTGTCGTCAATATTTAGGGTGTTTTCCAATTTTATGTAAGAAATTGGGGGAGATAAATGTGGCCAATTGCAATTTTTTTAGGCTATTTTCAGAAATGTAAAAAAACGATGTCTTTATCGTCAAATTTAGGAAAGGTTTGCGGCTTGGTGCTTTGGAGTAGAAAGACATGTACCGTATATACTCGAGTATAAGCCGACCCGAGTATAAGCCGAGGTACCTAATTTAACCTACGGAAACTTATTGACTCAAGTATAAGCCTAGACACAACTACAGCCCTGTCTCCCAGCAGCGCACATTCCGCCAAAGCAACCCCCACAGGGATCAACCGGAATTCTTTGCAAAGTTGATGGTGACAGAGAATTGCCAAACGGATAACTGTGTGCATTGTCCCACTGTCCCACTACCATGTGCAGAGGGTGCTGTGTGATATTGCCATCACTGTTAATCTTTCGTATAACCAACAGAGGGCACTGTGTGATATTGCCATCACTGTTAATCCTTCATATAACCAACAGAAGGCGCTGTGTGATATTGCAGGCACTGTTATTCTTTCATATAACCAACAGAGGGCGCTGTGTGATATTGCAGTCACTGTTAATCTTTCATATAACCAACAGAGGGCGGTGTGTGATATTGCAGTCACTGTTATTCTTTCATATAACCAACAGAGGGCGCACTGTTATTCTTTCATATAACCAACAGAGGGCGCTGTGTGATATTACAGTCTCTCCCCAAGCAAACTGTTGGTATAGGAATGATTAAAAGTGACTGCAATCTCAGCTAATGCTCACTGACTCGAGTATAAGCCGAGTTAGAGTTTTTCAGCACATTTTGGATGCTGAAAAACTAGGCTTATACTCAAGTATATACGGTATACTCAATTTGGATTCGGGGAATGTGTACTTTCTGAAAATATATGGTTTTCTGGGGTGAACATACTTTTTCTACCTTTGCCCCCCCCCCAAAACTATGTAAATATGATTTTGCAGTACCTGAAATGACAGGTCATATGGGGGGGGTCTTCATTTTCGGGCCCCTCTATGCCACTTGCTTAGGTAAACCTATACATATTAGGCATAAAACTGTTCAGAGGACTCCAGGCATTCATATTTGGGGTGATTTGTCTTGATACCTAAAAGTATGTGAGAAATACGATGCTGCAGGGTGGAAATTTTTAGGTGATTTTTGGAAATGTTACCAAAATTGCCAAACTTAGGAAAGGTTTGCAGGTTGTCCTGAAAAAAACAATATTTTGTTTTCCTGGGTAAAGTAAAATACCCCCCCAGGAAAGGCCCTTAATGTGAAAGAGTACAAAATGTCTAAAAACTGCTTGACAGTAGATGTTCGCATATTGGACAAAACAGCTGGCAGGGAAAGGGTTAATCCACATGAGTGCAGTAAAAAACATTTTTAATATGTTTGTATTAGGGGTTAGTATAACCTTACGTGCATTTAACAAAGCTATTCAACTATAACAAGCATATTTGTTAGCACCTGCATGGCCTAACAGTACAATGTCAAAAACTTACACAAATTTGCTGCAAGGAACACACTATACAGGGCTTTGGAGCAGTTTTTCTTACAACAGGAAATACAGATATTCAAGTAGTAAACGTATCCCCTCCCATCATTGCTTATGTGGCTTTACAGCAGGTAGATCCACTGAGTTCCATAAATCTTCTCAAGTTACTTAACCAAAGCTTCCAGCAATAGCAGTTGTCGGTCCTAGGAGGTATCATTTAACATATTCCTGCTGCACTTGTTACCAAGCACCCCATTTTAGTATGACGCTTGCTGCACAGTTATAAATTCATTGCTTTTTAGCTTTAATATAGATTCCATTTATAGGGTAAACTCCCTTTTACATTTACTTTTAGAATGTTAAAGATAAGGATTCCCCCACCCCCAAACTATGGGCCCAAACCAATAGCTTGTTAGGGTGAGAGGTTGTGAATATCTATATGCTCTTATAGTTACTCCTGGAAGCCAAATTAAACCTTCTTTAAAGAGGTTGTTCACCTTTGAGTTAAATGTTAGTATGATGCAAAGAGTGATATTCTGAGACAATTTGCAATTGGTTTTCATTTATTATTTTTGACTTTAGCTTTTTATTCAGCAGATCTCCAGATTACAATTTCAGCCATCTGGTTGCTAGGGTCCAAATTATCCTAGCAACTATGCACTGATTTGAATTAGAGACTGGAATATGAATAGGGACTGAATAGAAAGATGAATAATAAAAAGTAGCAATAATAATAAATATGTAGCCTTACAGAGCATTTGTTTTTTAGATGGGGTCAGTAACTCCCCCCCCCCCTCCAATTTAAAGCTGGAAAGAGTCAGAAGGCAAATAATTTAAAAAACATAAAAAGTAAATAATGAAGGCCAATTGAAAAGTTGCTTGGAATTAGTATTCTATACTAAATATTATATTAAAGGCATAGACAATATATGGACAAATAATCCCTGTTTTGTTTAAAGGAGAAGGTGTTTTTAGTAGCTTAAGGCACAACATTTTCAATGTCCTCATATTGATAATGGGTTGAGTGCAGAGGATTTCTTGTGTTTGTCTATGTGAATTTTGTGGTCACAACATTATTGCACCCCTGCTTGTTTTTAAAAATTAGTGGTGAGCACAACTTTCCCTTGTTTGTTATAGTTCATATAGCAACTATAGTGAAGTGATCCCACATGTGGCTAATAAAAGGGCAACCAAGTTTGGGAGTTTTACTTTGAAAGCAGAGAGTAAGTTGAGGTAAAACTTAGTCCCTTTGTAGAATGTATAATGAAGCAATTGATTTCTTAATGAATCAGATGAAAGTTGAGTGTAGGACTGGCCATATCGTGTATTGCACTATATGGACAAACAATCCGTGTTTTTTTTAAAGGAGAAGGCATTTTTAGTAGCTTAAGGCACAAAATGTTTCAATGTCCTCAATATATTGATAATGGGTTGAGTGCAGAGGATCTCTTGTATTTGTCTATCTTAAAGGTAAACCACCCCTTTAAGCTAAGATTTATTCCCTTAAGGAGTAAATGTAGAAGCTCTAAGAATCACACTATGTGACTTAATATAGAAGTAAAGAAGTTAATAGGAAAGAAGAGAACGGCATTTAAAAACAAGTCTGTTGGGACAGAAGCTGCATTTAATGAATATAAACACTATAATAAATGTTGTAAATCAGCAATCCGGAAGGCAAAGAAAGGAAATGAAGAGTGAATTGCGGCAGAGGCTAAGATTAACCCCCAAAAGTTTTTTTAAATATATCAATAGTAAAAAGATGCAGGTTGAGAGTGTTGCTCCATTAAATAATGGTGCCAGTATTGTTGTAACAGATACAGAAAAGGCAAATGTGCTAAATCAGTTCTTTTCTTCAGTTTATACAATAGAGGAGTGTGAGTTCCCAGGCTCACTTCCTAGCTACACTGTTGGCTCAGCTCAATCTAGTCAGTGGCTGACTCAGGATATGATTCATAAAGCTTTTATAAAAATTAATGGGCCTGGTGGCATACATCCCCGGATTCAAAGAGAGCTTAGTTCAGTTTTACACCAGCCTCTATTTCTGATTTTTTTAGATTCACTTTCATCTGGTATGGTACAAATGCAGCCACTTTTTTTTTGTACATTTAACGCGCTGTGATGCTAGCTAAGCAGCAGCAAGCGTGATACCTAGAGATGTCTCGTCGCATTTAACGCAGTTTGTTTTTAAATTGATTGTAATACCACCTTTGGCCACTAGATGTCTCCAAGCGCTATGTATTGCTTCAGCTAGGAATCTACGTGAGCTGCAGTGAGAGGTGAGAGGAGACAGATAATTCCAGCCACAATCTCCTCATAAGATGAAGAGCTGGAAAAAAGATCTCTTTGTATTCAGCTAGAAGATTAAGGCAGTGTGATTTAAATAAAAGTGTGGAGACATGTTTCTGATGGAGAGGAACACTAATTATAAATTGTATTTGTGGATGACTTTGCATTGGGTTATTATAGGGGATCTGCACTCAGAACTTTTAAACAAATCCATGATCTGCCCTTATGTTTTTTTTAATTATGCTGAAGTTTTTTTTAAATAGCAGATTGCAATGTAGATAAACAGAAAATAATCAGAAATGACTGTAAAATCATTTATTTGTAGCTTTGTAGCCTAGTGGGCTTGATGCAGGATTATGATGCTGAAGGTCATGAGTTCAATTCTTGGAAGTTTTCTACATAATTTTTTTCCCCCCAGTTTTATTTTTAACTATTTATTATTTTTAACTATTTACTAAATAAACTTTTTTACTTGATATACTACAGAAAGAGCACTTGCTGCTTGTTGAATTTTATGCTCATCCTAAAACCTTAGTACATATATTGGCACTGGACTAGAGTTTATAGAAGGCTGTTTCTTGAGCCCTCACACAGCACCAGGTCAGTTCTATCAACTGTGGATAAAATATAAGTAAACTATTTTATATGCCACCTCTCTATAATGCCATTGATTTTTCAAAACTATTGCCAATCCATAGAGAATTTCACCTAAATATCTAAATATGATAATTTTGGTAATAAATGTTGTCATTAGTGACCAAAACAAGCATTTGTGTGCATTGGTACATCTACAATCTAACCATCTGAATCTCCGGGTAAACCAAAGTATTGATTCTGTTGGCAGGGCTGCTAAACTCTAAAGTTGTCTGTATATATCTCTGTACATAAATACTGGGGAGTAAGCTTGGAAGGCATTTTTCCAATATAAATTGTCCCACATTTTAAATCCAAAAAAAGGCAGAATATTTTCAGGGAATTAGAGCCACAGGTCTACATATTCCCAGTAGCAGTAGTTCCCCATGAAGTCAGGCTGCTGTCTGATTACCATGTACAAGCTTTAAGGCTGAAACTCCAAGGGTGTCTCTGCGTGCATCCTACGTGACACAACTGTCAAATGGAGATGCAACATGCAGCACAACAACATCCGACATTGCTATTACCTATCTTAGATTTGGCGCATCCGACATGACGCGTCGGATCACTCTGAAGACACTCGAGGAGTTCCACCACTGGCTCCTGCATTGTTTACTTCTCAGGGTTCAGGCTGTAAAAGCCCTCCATTGTTGCTCAAACCTAAAGCTGGCCATAGATGTAAAGATCTGATCATTTGAATCCTCGAACAATCAGACTTCCCCATCTCCCGACCTGTCACTAGGTTTGCCACCTGGCCGGTATTTTAACGGCCTAGCTGGTAAAAATGGCTGATCCCAATGTTATTAAAAGGGAAAAAAGATAAATATAAGGCCGGTATTTTTTTCCAGAAAAGGTGGCAACCCTACCTGCCACTAACCATCCCGATCAGGGCCGGACTGGGACTGGTGATTGGTTAAGCTACAGGGTGAAATTTGAACTACCCCTCCTACCTATAAAATTATCATGCAGCTTTATCGGGACTAGCAATACAGAAAGCTGTACGGTGAAAGAAGATTCAAACTCTCCCTCCCCAGTGCATTTAGCTGGGACTGTCTACGAGTCAAGCCAAGTTCAGTTTCATTACCCTCTCCAATTCTACCATTTACTCAGTACTGATAATGGGGAAGCCATGGCCCGCCCCACTCATCCACCAATCTGTCTGTGATTGGCAAAGAGGCTTTCTTTCTCTCCAATCCCGGGCATGCAGTTGGTGGAGAGGATGTCGCTCCTCAGATATCCCACCCTGGTTAGTCGGGGCTGCTGAAGCGAGGCGGGGATTGTATGAAGCGCATCCTGGCAGAGTCTGTGACCCGGAGGGGAGCAGTACAAATAGGTGCATGGGGGAGACTGGGCCGCACTTCAGGAGCGGGCACCGGCCCAGCTGTAAGAAAAACATTAGGTGCAAAAATAGAGCTCATGATCAGAGCACCGGCAAAGTGCTACTTAGACAGCGTGCGGCCCATTTAAATGAAGGGTAGAGTGGCCCCTCGGGCATTTGCCCGAAGTCACAGATTACCAGTCCGGGCCTGATCCCGATCATGTTTGGGCCTCGATGTACTTGAAATACCAGAGCCTATTTTGACTCCCAGTTAGGGTTGCCACCCGGCCGGTATTTTACCGGCCTAGCCGGTAAAACACCTGCCAGGGCCGGACGGGTATTACAAATTTACCGGCAATGTAGCTGCCGGTAATTTGTAATACCATTTACAAAATCCCCTGCCCGCCGAGGAAAACTTACATTTTTGTCGGCTTCAGGCGGTGGCCTGCCCCTTTTGTGGCGCTACTCCACATGACCCCGCCCCTTTTGTGATGCTACTCCCCCGTGGCTCTGCCCCTTTTCCGGCACCCTCATTGGCTCTGCCCCTTTTTGCATCACGCCCCGCCCCTTTCTTTCCCCCCCCCCACCATGGCAGGTAATTTTTTTTTAAAAGGTGGCAACCCTAATCCCAGTCCAGACCTAGTCCACAATTTACTGTATGTACTACAGGGCATATTATTCACCTTTTGGGCTGATCTCTATTTCCACTCGGTGTAGCTAAACGCACAAATTAAATAAAAATGTTTTTTACTGTATATTAGAGTCTATGAGCATTTTTCATAGCAAAATATTTCACCCATCTAGGCCTGGATTGGCATATGCACGGGCCTAGGGTGGCAAAAGTTCTGGGGAAGTGTGCCATGCAGCTAGGGTTGCCACCTTTTAAAAAACAAAATACCGGCCAGTGGTGGGGTGGATAATAAAGGGGTGGGCCGTGACGCAAAATGGGGCGGAGCCAGCAGCCAGCGACGTAAAAAGGGGTGGAGCCACAGGGTAGCGCTGCAAAGGGGCCGGGGCCACATCGCAGAAGCCGAAGGAAATGTAGGTTTTGACTAGAGGGCAAGGGCTTTTGTAAAGGGTATTACAAATTTACCGGCAGCTACATTGCCAGTAAATTTGTAATACCGGCCCCGGCCCTGGCAGGTGTTTTACCGGCCGGGTGGCAACCATACATGCAGCTGCATCCTGCGCATGTGCGTGCAGTCGTAGGGGTGCATGTTCCGGGGGGGGGCGTGAACTGACACATAGTCACAGGCCGTACCACGCAAATCTAGCTAAATCTAGACCTGCACCCATCATTTTTCCTCACCTAGCAGGCCTGCTCTGGCAATCTGTGGGTTCTGGCAAATGGCAGAGGGGCTGCTTTAAAATGCCATAGAAAGTCACTCTTTAGTGGGCTGGTTAGGTATAGTTTGGGCCTCTGTGTATTTGCAATGCCAGGGCCTATTTTGACTCCCACCCAGATACTACAAAAGGCAAGGCTTGTATAGATGGTGGTTTCTCTCCCTACACATCACCATCTCCCACAACCTCTTACTAAGCACATGGAATACAACAGCACACAACCCCCACCCCTAACCTTTGTTGTCTGTACCTTAATCACCTTAAGGGCTATTCCACACGGGGAGATAGCGACGCGTTTGCGGTCGCGGCGACAAAGCGCCGCGACAGTCGCCGCGACCGGCGCAGGCGACAGTTTTGTATGGGCGCCTATGTAAAAACGCCTGTGCTAACCACACGAGGCGATGCGCTTTTCAACAGTCGCCTGAAAATGCCTCGCCAGGCTTTTTCAGGCGACTGTTGAAAAGAGCATCGCCTCGTGTGGTTAGCACAGGCGTTTTTACATAGGCGCCCATACAAAACTGTCGCCTGCGCCGGTCGCGGCGACTGTCGCGGCGCTTTGTCGCCGCGACCGCAAACGCGTCGCTATCTCCCCGTGTGGACTAGCCCTAAATGTGTATTCCTGTGCACTTTAGCTAATTTGCATTTGAAAGCACAAGGGCTTGCTCATGTGAACAGTCTCACACGTAGGACTTTAGTAGGGGGTTGGGGCTGTTAACAAGAGGCACTGGCACCACCTAGAGCTAAACGCTACGGGCGATTCCAGCGCGATCCAACGCTACATTCGCATGTGTCATGTCGGATGCGCCGAATCTAATGTAAGTAATAGGAATGTCGGGTGTTGTTGCAGCGTGCATCGTCCGCATCCAACATTCGCGTCATGTCGGATGCACGCTGCGACAACATCCCACATTTCTATTAATTACATGGGAACGGTATGCTATAATGCAGAAAATAACACATATCCAATAATACACATGACACCATATTATAGAATAATACACATGACACCATATCTTAGTTGGAGAATGGCCGCAGCAGAATTTATTAGTAGATTTTTTAAACATACCATGTACTTTCCAGATACATAAAACTAGCCAGCCCAATTCCTTCATTGGGTAGCCTATCCCAATAGTTCCGCCTTTTGATTCTTCCGGCCAGGAAACTACTTATATAACAAACTTAAATTTTTCCTCCAGCTGCGACAATAGTTTTTTTTATTTATTTATTTATTTATTTATTTTTATATAATAAAATTTTATTAACAACATATACTCAAATATATTACACAAATGGGTGGGTGGGTGCAAATCTGGACAGCATGTTGACGATGCTCCTCCTTCACCGATCTTCGCCGACTGACAGGTAAGCTAGCCGCGAACCGGCTTTTATACCCCTTCCTTTAGAACACGTGATTGCTAACCGCCAATCACCTTTCTTTTCTCCTCAGCTGTCGTCCGGGACCTTCAGTCAAGCCAGGGACTTCGCTGACTGCAATTTCTACCTCAGGTAAGTATATAAACGTAACCCTTCTTTCTTTTACAGCAACCTTCCCATGCCTGCTATAAGTGTTACGCACATTTAAGCTTACATGGGAACAGTATGCTATAATGCAGAAAATAACACATATCCAATAATACACATGACACCATATTATAGAATAATACACATGACACCATATCTTAGTTGGAGAATGGCCGCAGCAGAATTTATTAGTAGATTTTTTAAACATACCATGTACTTTCCAGATACATAAAACTAGCCAGCCCAATTCCTTCATTGGGTAGCATATCCCAATAGTTCCGCCTTTTGATTCTTCCGGCCAGGAAACTACTTATATAACTTAAATTTTTCCTCCACGCCAATTCACTTTACTCAGGAAATGTGTAATTGGCACATTCCCATTTAAACATTGCTTTTTCAATGGCGTTTTGCAAACCGACATTAAAGATATCATTGCCGATATCTGAGAGATGAATACCATCACTTCTGCGTAGGCCATCTCCACCTAACTCCAACTCCTCATGTCTGTATGTGAGCAAGTTTAAAGATTTCATGAACTTACAAATTCCAAAATTCAACTTCTTTTTGCAGCGTTCCAACGCCTTCAAGTTAGGCTGTTGAAGCCACGGCAACCGAGACACCATTTCCGACCAAACGATAATAGCTTGAGGTAAATTGAAATGTAAAACCGCTAAATCTCTTTTAATCTGTCTAGAAAGATCCCATATTATAGTTTTACCTATGTCATTCCCTCCCAAATGAATGATCACAATGTCAGGTGTTCCCCACTTATGTAACATTAACGAAAACAATTGCCATAAATCATTCCAGACAGCACCTCTAATGCCTAACCAGTGAATCTTAACTCTGTTAACAGGAAAACTTAAATTAAGTCCATGACTTCTGATCAATGCTCGTCTCTTGGCCCAATATATGAAAGAATGGCCAATGATCCAAACCAGATACTTCTTGTCCCCTGGAATAAATCAATCAAACATTGTCAATTAAATTAGGCCTAATGTATGATCTGTATCTTTTTGAATCCCATCGTCCTAGCCTTCTGATAAAACCCTCGCCAAAACCTAATAATGAAGCTTGGGTTGCAGCTCCAATACGGAAAGAGTGCGACTTGTATGCCGTAGGCTCCATGTTCAATTTTTGTAAGCAGCGCTTAAGAACATGTTCTAATTGAAATCTAGTAACTGGTAAACCATCGGAATGAATGAAAAATGAACCATTTACATTAGGTCTAATGGCGAGGAAGCTCTCATAGGCTTTGACCGGGCATAGATTTAAACGTTCAAATGATCCTATCCACAGCAGTGTTCCTTTACCTAACTGGTCAGTTTTGGATTTTTTAATTAAAACTCTTAATTTATTATCTATCAGTTGCACATCGTTTATATGTAAACCACCTTGTTTTAATTTTGAAGCACTAACAGCTTCACTTACTCTTAATGCTGCAAAAAACATCAAGAGGAAGAGTAACTTAAACAAAGTAGCTTCGTAATCAGATAAGCAAACTGACTCCGATACAAGTAACAATTTGTGTAACAGATCAAAAGTAATTGGCTTTCTTTTATCAGCTACAAATGTTCTTTTATGCCAACCTTTTAGAAATTGTTTAACAACTGCTGCTTTTGTGACATCAACTTGACCAAACAGTCTCAAAAAGAAAGAAATGCCAGCCAGCTGTTTTTTAACATAAGCAACCGAATGTTGAGCATCAACATGCTCCAACATTAGCAAAATTAAATGATCTAAATCCCCATTGACTCCATCCTTGTTTGCTTTATGATTTAACCAATTTTGCCAAGCGTTCAGATAATCCCTCCAAGTTTTCTTTGAAAGTGATTGAGAAATAAACTCTTCTAAATTGTTGCTATTAAATTCCACAGAAAACTCGGGCAGTCTAAACTTTCTGGATCGATGTCTCCTGCTAGCTGACTGAAAAGAGTAAGCTGAAAACGAGACAAAGCATCTGCCAATGAATTCTGACACCCCGGAACATGTTTTGCTTTTATCCATATGTTATGCTTGAATGCTCTAAAAACAATCTGTCTTAATATATTTACCACTGGCGGAGATTTTGCTGATAAAGTATTGATTACTTGAACTACCCCCATGTTGTCACAATGTAATATAATCCTTTTATTAACCAGTAGATGACCCCAAATTTCTAACCCCACCAATACTGGGATTAGTTCAAGTAAAACCAAATTTTTAATTAAATCTGTTTGACTCCAATCTGCGGGCCAAGCCTCACAACACCAATGTTGTTTAAATATTACGCCAAAACCCGTTGATGCTGCAGCGTCTGAATAAAGGTGTAGTGCAGAGTTTTCGACTAAATCATCCTGCCAGCAAGGTTCTACCATTGAAATGCATTAGAAACTGCTGCCAAATTATCAAATCCTCCTTAACTTCGTTAGGGATAAGAATATGCCAGTTAGGGTTAGACATACCAACTGTAAGTTGTATGAGCCTCCGATTAAAAACCCTACCGATCGGGATTATCCTTGTCGCAAAATTTAAATGTCCTACTAATGATTGAATATGCTTTAGAGTCAGCTTCTTGGCTGCTAGAGCAGCCGAAAGCAAACTTCTTAATTTTTGAAGCTTTGCATCAGGTAGTCTAAATTCAATTTTGACAGAATCAATTTCGATCCCTAAAAACTGTAAAGTAGTAGATGGTTTAAATGTTTTATCCATGGCTATAGGTATCCCAAATTTTTTAGCTAATAACAAAAATGTGTTTAACAGAATGTTGCAAGTGTCTGTACCGGTTGGACCGATAAATAAAAAGTCATCTAAATAATGTAAGATAAATTCAGAACCAGTTTCAAATTTAACTGTCCATTCTAAAAAATTAGAAAATAATTCAAAATAATTGCAAGAAACAGCACAGCCCATAGGCAAACATTTGTCATAATAATAACCACCATCAAAATGGAAACCTAAAAGAAAATAACAATCGGGATGAATCGGAAGTAATCTGAAAGCAGACTGATATCTGATATCTGAATATCACTTTTTGCTAACTGTGCTCCAGCACCGCAAAGTCTGAGTAAGCTAACTGCTTTATCAAAGGACGCATATTCCACTGAACATAACTCTGGAGAAATGCTGTCATTAATCGATAAACCATTAGCGAACGACAAATGATGAATTAGTCTAAAAGAGCCAGTTTCCTTTTTAGGTACTACTCCTAAAGGAGAAATTCTCATATTAAACAATGGGATATCTTCAAAAGGTCCAGCAATTCTACTGTAAGATAATTCTTTAAATAATTTTTCTCTGACAATTTCAGGATATTTCTTAGCTGATTTTAAATTATCCACTACAACTGGAGACCATTTTGTGTTATCAGTCGGGATAATAAAACCTTCACTAAAACCCGATTCAAGTATTGTTGCTTTCTGTTGGTTTGGATAAACCTTTAAGTAGGGTAACATTGCGGACAGTATCACTGGTGTTATCACTTTTTTGGTGCTGTTCTCTCTGATTGGATTTTCCTGCTTGAGTAAATCTCTTTGCACAACGAAAGGCAGGGTGTGCCCCCGCGCAAATAGGGCATTCATGTTTATAACGGCAACTATTTTGCCATTTGCAAAAATTTTTATTAAAGGACCAACATGCATTCCTACTTGCAACATTCTTAGTCTGATTCTGCAGTGGCTGAGGTTTTGGTGCTAACATCCCCATCCATAAATCTATGTCCTTAGAACCCCAAAGCATAGACTTATGAACTGCCATTTTTTGTCTCACTCGGTCATCATATAAAAAACCAAGCTACTCCGCCATAGCTTCGATATGCTTCCAAAATAATATCTAAATGTTTAAATAAACCCGGACTCAAATTGGGAAACTTCTCACATAATATATTGAAATATATGCAAAAAGCCTGCAACCAATTTGTGAATGTTCTAGCCACTGGTCTGCGTCTGTCCTCCTCAGTATCTTTTTTATGGTCTGATTTTAAAAATTCCTTGGCCGAGGGCAAAAGTGAAAGCAAGTCTACATAATCACCTTTTAAATTTTTTTCTTTAGCTGCCCCTGATAAATGTAAACCAAGCGGAGTAGCCTGACATACAAATACATCCTTATAGCTATTCTCGTGAATTCCTGTGCTTGTTTGCGTATTCGCCGCACCAGGAGAGTTAGAGTTAATTAAAGTTTTAAATATATTACCTAGTTCCTGTAGCAGTCTTGAACCTTGCTCAGCACTTGCCTGTGGCTGTGGATCTTGTTGGATGCTGACCTGAGCTGGGAGGGAGGAACAGAGGCTGCCCCAGCCACAGAAGTGTAGCTGGAAGTGTTTGGCATCGCTAAAGAAGCAAGCCCAGCTCTTTGAGCCCCAAAGCTACTTGCATCAGCGCTCTGGAGCTCCATGGCAGCCTCCGATGCCATCCCAGACTCGACCACCACCAGCGATGATGTCTGCGGTGGTGATGACGCCGGCCATCTGGGAACGTTGCTAGAAGATTCCGCTGAAGTGCTTGGCCTGTCTTGGCTTGTCCCTGTAGCGGCAAATCTGGACAGCATGTTGACGATCTTCACCGACTGACAGGTAAGCTAGCCGCGAACCGGCTTTTATACCCCTTCCTTTAGAACACGTGATTGCTAACCGCCAATCACCTTTCTTTTCTCCTCAGCTGTCGCCCGGGACCTTCAATCAAGCCAGGGACTTCGCTGACTGCAATTTCTACCTCAGGTAAGTATATAAACTTAACCCTTCTTTCTTTTACAGCAACCTTCCCATGCCTGCTATAAGTGTTAGGCACACTTAAGCTTACATTAGATTCTGCTCATCCAATGTAACACATGCGATTTGTTGGCTCGTGCTGATGTCGCCCATGGAGTTTTACATTCAAATGTAAATAGCCGGCTGCACGATTCATTTTCCGAAGTTGGCCGACTAATCTCCCTGAATCTGCCTGTGTGCCCTGACCCTTAGATGTACAGAAACTTGAAAGCAAATGTTTTTTTTGAATCTCAGCCATAAGACAGGATAGGACTACTGCTTCCAATGAGGACCAGATAGGGATTTTTATTAAATAATTTAAATAAAAACATTAACAAAAACAAAATACACCAATCTTTAAATTTTCAAATAGGCAGATTATGAACAATTTTTACATAATGCAAATTAAATATAATCAAAAGAAATTTCCCATGTAAAATTAATTCCCCTCCAATTTATATTTTCTTTATTTTTACTAATTTCTTTAAATCTGATGAAATACAAATCCTTAAGAATTTTCTTTACAGTCAGATCCATGGTTCCTTCCTCCCTCCCAAATGTTTTGCCACACCTACTCATCCATAAGTGATACCGAATTACAGAAAAAATAATAAAAAGTGTTTCCTTCTCCAATGAATGTTTTCTGCTAATGATACCATAGGCCCTTTCCTCATAAGTTCCCCTACAAAAGCCCTTAATACCCAGTATTGTCATGACATGATCATAAAGATTGTGGGAAACGGAGCAGTCTGTAATTTCTCCTTCTCCACATCCCCAAGGACAGAATCTTTCAACAATATTGAGATAGCTCACATTTCCTCTTAAGAAAAGTTTTCCCTGTAACGCCAGCCATGCATTGTCGAAAAGCTTCCCAGGAAGCCTATGGCCATTAAAAAATTTAATGCAATCCCCCATACTTATCGTAGGGCAATCTTTCAAAATCAGTGCAGAAGTAAAAAAGGAATTAAGCACCAATCTATATAATTCCTTTCTAGGGGGATTTTCCATTTCCCTAAAACTCAAGTTCCACTTCTTAAGAAGTTTTAACACCAGAAGAATGTGCTGCGGAAACCCACCCTCCCTTATCCGGACCCCCTTCACTCTACCGCCCTCCATCCAGTCTCTGATAAAAGGCGAAACCCAGGACCTGACACAGTTTTCCCACCGAGAACACGTCCTTTGAACCAGGTTCCCAAAGTTGAATTTAAGGAAAATGGTGCCAAAGAAGGTGATTGGACAAACCATCCCTAAACCTCCTTCTTTCCTCTGCAGGAATGTTACCCCTCTTTTTACTGGGTTCAGTCTGTTCCCCCAAAGCATCTGGAAGAACAGACTGTAGACCCGAGCATAGAGAGATTCTGGCAAGGGAAACACATAAGCAATAAAAAGAAACAACAGGATCAAAAAGGTCTTGATCAGATTAACCCTTTCTCTATAGGTCAGCTTCTTAGATCTCCAACGCTGAACTTTCGCTAAACCAGCATCCACTTTCTCTTCCCAATTTAGTCTGCTATTATCATGCCTCCCAAATTTCACTCCCAAGATTTTAACCTGCTCTGGGGCCACTGGGAAATTTCCGGCCTGAAAATCCGGATCCCCTCCTAGAGTCCAAAAAGCTTCCGATTTTTCATGATTAAAAGGCCCTCGAGTAGCTTCTGATGCAATCAGTGATCACCTCAACCTCCACCTGCTTAGAAATGACCACTGACACATCATCCGCATATGCTACAAACCTGAGTGGCTGCCCGCCGGGCACACAGACCCCCTCCAAGCCCTTCTCCTCCAGCATCCTCAGGAAAGGATCCAGAGCAAATACGTAGAGAAGAGGACTCAGAGGGCAGCCCTGCCGCACCCCGGCCCCAACATCAAAGCTTTCACCTTGCCAGCCATTAATTAGTGGGAAGCTTTTTGCCCCTTCATACAAACTCCTTAACCATCTAATAAATTTACCCGGGATGCCATATTTAAACAAAACAGTCCATAGATAGTCATGGTTAACCTTTGAAAAGCTTTACTTTGATCTAAAGACAACAGGTATTTGCCCCAACCATGAGCTTTGCATGATTCCAAGGCTTCGCTTAAAGTAAGGAGGGCCCCAAAGATGCTCCGCCCCTTCACCATGCAGAACTGACAGGACGATAATAAAGTGCCAGAAAACGAAATCAAACGTGAAAAAAGAATCCTCGCCAGAATCTTTCTGTCAGAATTGAGAAGGGCAATCGGCCTCCAGTTCTCAACCTTCTCATCATTCTTCCCCTTTGACAGCAAAATTAAAGAAGAACACCTCATTGACTCAGGCATACCCCTCTCCAAACATTCATTAAAGATCTTAACTAACACCGGGACTAGCAGCGATTTAAAGGTTTTATAAAATTCTGCATTTAGCCCATCAGGCCCTGGAGCTTTCTTGTTATGCATTCTATCAATCGCACCCACCACCTCTTCTTCCTCAATATTTGCTGTAAATGGGGAAAAGTTCAAATTTACTGTATCAGGTCCTGGGGTCGCTTTTAAGAAATTCTCAGTCCTTTCCCTCTCCAAAGTTTTACTTCTGAACAGACCAGCATAATACGACCTTACAACCCCGAGGATAGCCTCCCTGGATTTCTGAAAAACTCCCTCGGAGTCAATAAGGCCAGTCACCTGCTTTTTCTTAAAGGTCTCTCTACAATTCTGAAAAGGATCAGGGGAGTTTTTTGCCCCAAAATCTCTCTCCAGAATCATAGAGTCTTGCGACTGTACTGATGTTGTCTAATGTTGATGTTGTCTAATCAGATATTTCAACCGGGCAATTTTCTCCCCCACCACCTAGGGTTGCCACCTTTTCTGGAAAAAAATACCGGCCTTCCTATATATTCATCTTTTTTCCCTATTAATAACATTGGGATCAACCATCATTTTTACTGGCCAGGCCAGTAAGATACCGGCCAGGTGGCAACCCTACCACCACCCCGGCCGCAATTAAGGTTTCCAACTTCTTCCTCAGAGACTGGTATGTTTTTGATCTTAAACCCTCCAGTTTAACAGATAGTTTTGTGAAGAAGGTTCGGATTTCTTTTTTAGTTGCCTCCCACCAGTGTACTACAGAATCAAAAAAATCCAACTTAGACCATTGGGCTTCAAAAAATCTTTTGAAGGAACCATTCTCTGCTGCATCTTTTAAAGAATTAATTCCTAGCCCCCACAAACCCCTCCCTCTCCTAGGAAGGTTTGACAGTCCCAACTTACAAGAAACCATGAGATGATCTGAAAATTCTACTATAGATTCTTTAACCTCAGAAAAAGTTTAATTTTCTTTAACAAAAATCAAATCTATACGGCTACTCCTATTTGCACAGAAATATGTATGTATACCCTTCCTCCCTCCCCACACAGCTACATCGATTAATCCAGCCTGTTTAATCATGTTTGATAAAAAAGACTCCTTCATATTTATTAAATTTCCCAGTCCTATCACCTGGATTTAATGTCTGGTTGAAGTCTCCAGCTAACACCACTGGGTAAGAAACATAAAGGTACTGCTTGATCTCTTCTAACAAATCTTTTCTTTCTACAATTGTGTGAGGGGCATAAACATTTATGAATCTGAAAATTTCACCTTTAATATCCACATCAAGTAGAATACACCTACCAAAACTAATGTCCAAACGTCTCTTTTTAGAAAAGCCTTTAAAAATGATTCCTATTCCCCCTGCTGATTCCTCTGCAATTGAACAAAAAGATGGTCATAATTGCCAGTCCATTTTTGCACTAAATACATCCACTTTGTTTGATAATCTAGTTTCTTGTAAAAAATAAATGTCTGATTCTGTTTTACTTAAGAAATCATAAACCTCCCTTCTCTTATTCACATTCTTTATGCTGCACACATTAATAGTGCTAATTGAAATTACTTGTTCAGGCATCTTGGGGATTTAGCCAGCCTTCCCATTTTAACTTCTCCGTGCCTTTTAGATTGAGGCTTCTCTGAAGCACCCAAAAAATTGTCATCAACAAACAAATCCTCTTCATCCACTGACTCCCACTACTCCTCACTATCATTCCTTCCTTTCCTCTTTTTCCCTTGTTCTTCCATTATCTCTGTCTCCATAGGGGAAGGATTTAAAATTTCTGAGACCTTCCCTTTTTTCTCTCCCTTCTTTTGATTTTTTTAGTGGTAATGGTTCACTCTTTTTTAAAATACTTTTCCCTTTTTTTAACCTTACTTTTCCCTTTTTATTTTTATCATTCTTACCATCTTCCTTTCTTATCCTTCTCACTTCCTCTTCTTCCTCTGCCAAATCTCCCCAAGACTTCCCAGAAGGTAATTCAAACCTATTTGAAATTGTAATGTTACTTCCCACAACCATTTTCCCCACAACCTTACCGGACCTTTTTCCCACCACCTTCCAATCCTCCTCCCTGCCTTTTGAAGTCCCTCCATCATTTTCCCCCATTCCCATTTGCAGCCTGGGAAGCACAGTCCTCTCTACCTCCTTCTCCCACCTGCCTATTTCCTATATCCTGGCCCACCTCTATAGTCATGTCTTCTTGCAAAAACTCCTGCTCCACCCTAGGACAACTTCTAACAATATTATGCCAGGCCTCAGGACAGTCACGATGTGTATGGCCCAGTTCTGCACAAAGGTTACATCTTACCTTATCACATTCTTTGCTAAGATGCCCCTGGGCCCCACACAATGCACACAGTTTCACTGTACAATCTCCTGCCAAATGTCTTCTTGAGCTGCAATTGTAACACTGACAGGGCTGCCCTGGATAAAAACAAACCCCCCTCTCTTTCCCAATGAAAAAGGAATTTGGGAGATACTGAGTCACATTGTTATCAACATTCAATTTAACTTGAACCTTCCATCCCACTACCCAAAATCCCTCCTCATTAAAGATTGATTTTAAAGGTGTTTGGACAGTGCATTGTCTTCTTACTCAAACCAGAACATCCTCAGGAGGTATAGATTCATTTTTAAATATAATAGTCACCGTCTTAACATCAGGTTTTGAAACTGGGATTGCTCTGAAACCTTCCCACATTGAGGATGTTCTCTTTTCCTGATATAGATTCCAAAATCTGTCCAAACCTTGCGACAACTTGAAACTGAACTCAAATTCCACATCTGAAACCCCAATAAAGGCATACACATCAACAGGAGTAAACCCCATAGATTTTTACAGACATATCTACTGCCCGGGCACTTTTCCTTTTTTCCTTACCATCTAATTGTAACAACATTCCTTCGCTTAAACACAGTGCCATCATACATGGGTTCCTCCTGCCTTACAAAAAATCTTCTCTTCTCCCAAAAACTTTTACTTCCTTGTTGCACATCACCTGCATCATTTACCTGTGCAGCCCTTTGATTTTGCTCAGCAGAATTAACTCCCGCACCTCCCCCACTCACTGCATTAACCACTCCATTGCCAGAAGGTATAAGCAGAGCAATCCCACCAGTAGCAGAAACATTAGGATTTAAGTTGGAATGGTTGGTGTTTGTAGCAATAGAATTAGAAGCACTTTGATTAGAAGCAACAAGGTTTGAGTCAGAGCAATTAGGGTTAGAAACAGAAGGGACAGGTGTAGAAACAACAACAGTTTGTGTTTTCTCTGCTCCCTCCCCCATATGCACAGAGTCCAAATGCGCAGCTGCAACCGATTTTACTTTTTCTGCAGTTCTTTTCATTTCATCAAAACGATCTTTATTTTGAAAAGTCTCTTCCCAGGGTTTAATAATTGTTTCTATTTCTTCATTAATCTCCTCCAACTCTTTGTTTTTCTCTGCCAGCTTTCTTATTCTTAAAGTCCTTAACAATCCTTTAGTAAATGTAAGGTTTGCAATTTCCAGCTCAATGTCTTTTTCTAATTTACTTTTTCTCTTTCTAAGTGAGTCCATAGCCTTTAAAGCTGCAACAATCCATGTGGAATCAACACAAGAATCAATGTCTTTACTCTCTGCAGTAACACAGTCTCCATGTATTTGCACAGCACCCTTTGCCCCTACCTTAACTCTGGGCTCCTCTGCACAGTCCAAAGCCCACTCAGCCATTTCCACAGCAAGGCTTCCACAGGCACAATCGGCAGCATTCTCTGCAGCCACTTCCGCATCACGTGTTCCCTTCTCCGGGTCTCTCTCCCAGCATGCACTGCTAGCCTTGCAATGCTTTAGGGACTCACTGGTAAGCGCCGCACTCACATCACAGGTCTGCTCTGTCTCACCTGCCGCCATTACTGCCGCCTTCTCCACACCAACACTAAAAGTCCCGCTCCTCTCATGGGTCTCAGATTATCTAGGCTAAGGATCCCCCTACCCCCTTCCGTTGTGCTTACCACCAACCTGAATAAAAACCTGAATAACGACACGGAGACTTCTTAAGGTGGCAAAATCTGTGGAGGTCACGTATTTTATTAACAAAGTTATATATATATGTGCCAAGGACTAGGTACACCCTGACCACCAGCTGCGGCTCCTATAATCGCCAAGAACGTGGGCCTGGTGCCCACACCGTACCAAACAGTTATTTTAGAGAGCAGGGATCATGGGGCAGAGCGCCCGCTGTTGACCAACCAGTAGCCCATCCCCCTGCTCCCTATCATGTGCAATAATGGCGCTAACCCAGCCTCTCGCATGACACAGACAAGACCGTGCAGTCAAAGTCTGCTCCACACTCGCGACTTTCCGAGGGTTGGCCTGCACTTCACTGAAAAAACCATCCATCTTCCTGGAGCCGCACTGATGCCTTGTCACTGAAAACGCAGCTGTGTCAGGGTGGTACCTATTGACCTACACAGATAATGGTGCCCCAGAGGAAGGCAAAAAACTCAGGTGCTTTTTTGGCCAATTAGCAGCCTGATGAAAAATTCCTTCCTGACCCCATAAGGGCGATCGGTTGCTAGAAACCCTGGAGCACCGTCTTTTCGTATCTTCTTGCTCTTTACCTGGGATGGGAGGGTGGGAGAAAGAAAAAACAGGTTATGTTTTACTGGCCTCCTGCTCCTCCTTAAAAAGCCCCTTCCTGGCTTACCTGCCCCCTGGCTCCGCCCTTCAGCCCGCCCCCTTTTTTCCCGCCGAAAAGGGGGACCTATTGTTGTAACTCCCTGTGAGAGAGAGTGGGGGCTGACAGCCGATACTCACAATACACATCTAGCGGGGGAGGGGGCCTAGCCTAAACTCATCTCGACCCTATGTGGGCCTCGTTCCTCCTAGGCTAAGGATCCCCCTACCCCCTTCCGTTGTGCTTACCACCAACCTGAATAAAAACCTGAATAACGACACGGAGACTTCTTAAGGTGGCAAAATCTGTGGAGGTCACGTATTTTATTAACAAAGTTATATATATATGTGCCAAGGACTAGGTACACCCTGACCACCAGCTGCGGCTCCTATAATCGCCAAGAACGTGGGCCTGGTGCCCACACCGTACCAAACAGTTATTTTAGAGAGCAGGGATCATGGGGCAGAGCGCCCGCTGTTGACCAACCAGTAGCCCATCCCCCTGCTCCCTATCATGTGCAATAATGGCGCTAACCCAGCCTCTCGCATGACACAGACAAGACCGTGCAGTCAAAGTCTGCTCCACACTCGCGACTTTCCGAGGGTAGGCCTGCACTTCACTGAAAAAACCATCCATCTTCCTGGAGCCGCACTGATGCCACACAATGGAAAAGAAGGGAAGGGTGCCACCTATCCTTTTCCATGGCCCACCTAGACCTCCTGCGACCTCCACCATTCTTCTATATAATTCCTGAAGTTTGCCCAGAACAAATCCAAACCTTCCTCTGTCAAATGTACTTTATCCTTTCTAAAAAGCTGTGTTTGTCGGTACCTTATATTGTCATGTCTAATTACCCCGTTACCTGAGGAACACATGATCTTGTGCATGGCCCGGTTTACTTTTTTCCTGGCTCTTTCAATGCCCTGGGGGGAAACTGCTCCTCGCCATTCTCCTCTCTGTATGATGTCTGACCAAGCCACTCCCCCTATCTTGTTGCTGGACATTAAATCCTCCAAGTCCTTTCTCATGCTTTCTATCAACGCTGGGGTTTTGATTGACGTAAGGTCATTTCCCCCAGCATGTACTATCACCAGGTTTATGAACTTGAACTTCTGTATTGAACTATACAACCGGCCTCTCATTTGTTCCCACTTCATGCCTCTCCACCCCTGCCATGTAATCTTCATGTGTTCCTCCGGTAACCCCAACTGCTTGCCTGCTGCATGCTGTCTTGCCCAAAAAATAAAGGAGTGGCCTATGATCAAAATGTTGCAGGTAGCTTTTCCCCCTGCAGCAACAAACCAAAGAAAAAAAAAAAAAAAGGGGGGGGGGTAGGTTAAAAATTGTAGGATTACTACTGTGTTACATTTATGGGGCGTATGTATTTTTTGTATGCTTTTGATTTCCACCTCCCAATTCCTTTTATCCTATCCTCTGTTTCTCCCCTCATTGCTGCTTCTGTTGCTGCCCCTATCCTGAATGAATGTGATCCAAATTTTTTAGGATCCCATCCGTTCGCAATGACTGCCTTTTTGAGCACTTGCCTAAATTGAAATGCTGACATGGGGGATAAGTCCCTGTGAATTAACAAAAGGTGCCCCCCTGCTGGGCGCATCCCTATGTAATCCTGCAAGGCCTTGACCGGGCATGTTATTCTCGAAGTTTTTTGTATACTGAACCATCTGCCCTTACCCAACTGATCTGTTTTTGATCTACTGATGTAAACTAACAACTTCCTGTCCTGTAATAAAACCTGGCTATACATTAAACCTTTATCTGTTACCTTCTTGGATGGGGGGACCAATTCGCTTATCCTAAACGCTCCTCTGAAAGCCAGAGCGAAGGCTGCTCTAAACAAAATACATTCAAATTGGTCTGAACACACCTCCTCAAGAGAGTTCAGAATCATTTTTAGTCTGCATTCAATTATGGGTTCTCGCTTATCGACCCTGGGGCCTTCAACTCTTGCCCATCCCTTCATTATTTTCCTAACTAATGGATCATGTGTGATATCTGCTCTACCCTTTACTATGGAAAAATGAGAAATTGCGGCTAATGGGTTGCTGGCTCCTGCTCTTGACTTTCCTTCTCTGTACAGGACCATTAAAAATGACACCAAATCCTTAGTGCCTTGATTGCTCTTACCGCTTCTGCAGAATATCTGCCATCTCTTCCAGGCCCTTTTGTAGCTGGAAAGAGTCTTTTCGGATACTGCCCTTTCACACAATTCTTCTAAGAGGGGGTCACGAGCTGCCATAAATTTTTAGGGCATGCGTAAGCTGATTTTTCCGCATATGGAGCGCACTTAAAGAAAATATCCCACTTTTCTCTAGACAAGGCATCTGCTATAGTGTTTTCTACCCCTGGTACATGTTGGGCTCTGAACGATATATTAAACCTCATACAAATCAGAACCAGATGTCTTAGTAGTCCAATTACTGGGGTTGAGTCTGATGACAGGTTATTCACTGCGTGGACCACTCCCATGTTATCAGAAAAGAACTTAATTGCCCTATCCTTCAAATCTTCTGCCCAAAGCTCCAATGCTACCAAGATTGGGAATAACTCCAACAATGTCAAATTCTTTGTCAGACCTTTGTCATGCCATGCTTGCGGCCACCTGGCCGCACACCATTTCCCTGCCAAGTAAGCTCCAAAGCCAACGCTTCCGGCTGCATCTGTGAAAAGCTCTACCTCTTGATTAATTTGTGTTTCTGCTAACCATAACCTGACACCATTGAATTTAGATAAGAAACAGTTCCATATTTTCAAATCTGCTTTCATTTCCTTTGTGACCCTTATTTTATGAAATGGTTTATTAACCCCTGATGTGGATTTTTCCAATCTCCTGTTAAAAATGCGACCCATTGGTATTATCCTGCATGCGAAATTCAATAGACCTAGGGCTTGTTGCATTTCCCTCAGTGATACTTTATTCGCTGCTTCCAATCTCCTAACTGCTTGCCTAGTTTTTACTACCTTTTCTTTTGGTAATCTACACATTTTGGCCCCTGTATCAATCTCAATACCCAAAAAGGTCAATTTTGTGGTTGGTTCTACTGTTTTGTCAACGGCCACTGGCACTCCTAATTCCTTCAACATATGCAGAAATATTGCTAATGTGTCCTGACAGATTGAAGAGTGTCTGGGGCCTATGATCAGGAAATCATCTAAATAGTGAGCTATAGCTTTGTTGCCTGATCTTTTATATAACTGCCAATGCAAATAGGTGCTGAAAGTCTCAAAAAATGAACAAGAGATTGCGCAGCCCATGGGTAGACATAGGTCGACATAAAATGCTCCCTGAAAATGACAACCTGTCAATCTAAAGCTTTCTGGATGTAAGGGTAACAACCTAAATGCAGATTCGATGTCTACCTTTGCCAACAATGCCCCTTTTCCTTGACTCCTAACTATTTCCAATGCTTCATCGAAAGACTGATATTGTACTTTACACTGTTCCTCGTCTAAAGCATCATTCACCGATTCTCCTTCTGGATATGAAAGGTGCTGTATCATTCTAAATTTTCCTGACTCCTTTTTTGGGACTATACCTAAAGGTGACACTACTAGCCCCTCAATAGGCAAGTCCTCGAATGGTCCTGCCATTCTCCCTGCTTTTATTTCTTTTTCGATTTTGTGCTTCAAAACTTCGGTATGTCGACTAGCTGATTTCAAATTTTTAAAAACTTTGCTGGGTGGGGGAGGGTGTAAAACTGGGATCCTAAAACCTTCCAAAAAACCTTTTGTTAAAAATTTTGCGGCTTCCTTGTCTGGGTAACTTGCCAACTCTTTACTTAGCCTGGCTGTCTGTATTGGCGTTTCCGCTCTTCTGGTAAGCTGTTCGAAAAGGCTGCCTGTTTATCTGACCTTCTTTCTTTTTATTACATTCAGATACCGCATGAGAAGATCCGCAAGCCAAACAAGAATGCTTAAACCTGCACGCATAGCCCCTAGTACACCTTTTCTCGTTGTACGCAAAACAGATGTTTCTGGGCTTAAAAGCATATGACCCTTTATTGCCATTGCCAGCTGAACCATTATCTTTTGAAACCAATCTCGTCCACAAATCTATATCCTTTTGTCCAAAAGACAAGACCTTGCTACTCAATATCTTCTTCCTAAAAGCCCTGTCATAATCCGACCATGAAGAGCCTCTATAAAACAAATATGTATCGACTATTGTGTCTATGTACTTTATAATATTCAAACATTGTTCTGGTTTTTTCTCTAAGTATACGCTTGCAAAAACCAAGAATCCCTTCAACCAATCGAAAATTGTTTTTCCCTTTTTTCCTTTCTCTTCGGTTTTCACCCCGTTATCCTTTGCCTGAACAGCTTCCCTAGTCAACTCATAGATATCCACAAATTTTCCAGCCTCAATATTTTTCCTAGTTTTCCTCAGCAAGTGATCTGCTGTTTCTGTCAACGCGCATGCGTAAGTATCTGCTGCTCCAACTAGCACCATTGATTGACTACTTTCTTTTGTTTTTCCTAAACCTTTTTCTTTCCCTTGTCCTCTAAAGAATTTTTTCATTAATGATAATATCTTTCCTCCCTCAGTCTCACTATCTGACCCCTCAAAATCAGATTCCGAATCAGAAGAAATATTCAACTCACCCATAGTAGTCTTCCGTGTAGGCACCTTGGTCCTGTCGCCGTTCTGTGAAGACTGCCCTTCTGTACTGGATGAAGCCCTCTCCCTTCCTTCCTGCCGTCTTGAAGGTCCTGCTTCCTCCTCTCCCTTCTGCTCTCTCTCCTTTCTCCATTGGATCCAACTCTCCTCCTCCTCTCGGTTTCTAAAATAAAAACTTGGCACCCGGTTATTTCCGTAACCAATGTCTTCCTGCCACATTCCCTTTACTGGCCTCCTTTGCCGATGCCCGTGGCTGCTTGCAGGAAAAAAACTCACAATCATCCTCGTAATTGTATTCCTCGATAAAATAGCAAGAGTCATCATCTTCCCATTGGTCATACTCCCCAGACCACTGTGGCTGGCTCCAGTGTCTTGAGGTTTGAAAATACGAGTGACCACCTGTTCCCCTGGGCCTGGAGTTCCCTCCCCCCCTTGGGAAAGGTCCTGGGTGCCTGGCCCTAGATTGGTTTGGGGTGGATTCTGCCTCCATCCCCCATTCTCCTTCGTCGGAGCCCTGCTCCTGTTCCCAGCTCCCTCCCCCTCTATGGGCATTCCTATGGATCGGGGGAGTTGTAGGGGCTGGACTGCTGGGGTTGTTGGGGCGGGCCTGGCTTTTCCCCCCGCGTTTTCCTAGTTCCCGGCCCTTGCTTCTTGGAGGGACCCCCCTCTGGCTACTGGGAGGGGGGTTCCCTGTTTGGGCGGAGATGGGGTTTGTATGGCGGGGTTTTAATAAGATAGGGCCCCTGGTTGGTGTCTTGCCCCGTGGCGTAAATGCTCCCCGATCGTTGGTGGGCTGGCGTGATGAGCAAAATTGGGGCCCCTTGGGTGCTGCATGGGGTATTGTGGCCTCCTTCTCCCCCGGCTGTGGACCTCTGTGGCTGGCCGTAATCGGGCTCTTAGCGGTGTGGACCGCTCCGGCTCCCTTACCTCCTTCCGGTGCGATGACGTCATCCGAGTCTCGCGATGCCTGCATCTTCATACCGCCGCATGCTTAAAGGGATACTTGTGCTTGTTTGTGAAACATCCATATCAGACAATATAACTGGAGATCTTTCCAAATCATCTGACATGGCTTGAGAGTTTGTTTCCATCAGTTCCTCTTCCACACTACTTTCACTGTCTCTCTTATATTCCACCTTATTCCTGCTGGTTTTAGCTTTGCTTGTACTTTTCTCCACCTCCATTTTCTGTCTCAATCCTTTCCTTCTTTCTGCAACTCCTTTTTCTTTCTTCACATGGGACGAAACTCTTCTTTCCATTTTATAAAAAAATATGAAAGGGCTGGAAATAAGTTCCCAAAAACAGGAAAAAAGCTGCCCCCAGACCCTTAGAGGGCCAGGGGAAATTGCACCACACAGGAGCTCCACAAAACATGCCTGCTTACTTTGTGGATCAGATAGGAATATTTTTATTAGTGAAAACTTAACAAATACAATATTACTTTCAATTCAGAAAGAAACTAAATATTCAGACCATTTTCATAAAAAGTTAATAATTTTTCAGGTTTCCCATCATACAAAACTTTCTCAGAGTCCTTCTGTCCATGAAATAGATGTTCAACCCGACCACAAAGTCCCAAGTCCGACTTCCAATTATTAGGCCGTCACACCACCCTCCTCCCTTTCTCCATACACAAAGCTTTGCATTCACACAGGCTAAGATATAAATGATACAGATAAGTCGGGTCTCCTGAAGGAAAAACACCTCTGAGCTTGAGTTTGCCAAACTTTCAAAAGCCAGAAACCTAGACCTCTGGACTTTAACGCTACAAACATTTGAGGCAAGAAATCTAATTGGAGACAACACCATCATGTACTTTTGGCAAAATTTTAGTCCTTCTTTCTTTTGCTGAAGAATCAGCCTTGTCTCCATATCTTTTTACCTGGGACCCAAAGGGAAACTGTCCCTCATCTGCACCACCAGCTAAACTTTCCACTGGATTTTGGGAAGTATCTGCAGTGCCTCCTATACCTTTTTTACTCACTGGATGTTCACTACCTTCTCTAGTTCTCTTTTTTGAAGCCAGTTGGATTTCCTTAAGCTCAGGCTCCAACTCTCTTTGCTCTCCCTCCTTCTCTGTCCCCTCTTCCTTCTCCAACCTCTCAAACTCCTCTCCCAGGACTCAATGTCTAGCACTGAGAATTTATTCCCAGTACTGAGTGAGAATGTAAGTACCTCTGAGCCACCTTCTCCTGGGTCAAGCTGATGGGCATATTTTTGTTTTGTTTTTCTCTTTTGATAGATTTTCCAACCTTCTCCTTCCACATTCTCTTCACTTGTAGCCTTAACTTCCTTCCCTCTTACCTCCTTTTCTGGCATCTTTCCTCTTTTCTGACTATTTACAGGTCTTTGCTTTTTGGAAACACCTTCCTGTGATAGGGGCGGCTCTGTGTCCTGTTCCTGTTCTCTTTCTCCTCCCACCGGTTGCATTTCCCTTCTCATTTCCCTATCTATCTCAGGGAACAGTTTGACAATATTGTGATAGGCTTCAGGGCACCTTCTATGGGAATGGTCCATTCTGTTGCACAAATTGCACCTGACTCAGTCACAGCTTTCTGCCTCATGGCCTGTCGCATTACAAAGTGCACATTTTAGAACTTTACAAGTTCTTCCAAAATGGTTTCCAGCCCCACATTTAAAGCATCGGCGCGGCTGGCCAACATAAAAGCATGTACCTTTCTCCTTGCCTATGGAGAAAGAATTGGGCAGATGATTTGGTACATTGCCTACTACTTCTAACTTCACCTGCGTGCACCAAGCACCTGCCCAGACATTGTCTTCATCATATATTTTAACTAAAAGGAGTCAAAACAGTGCACTGGTGCCATAACTAAACCAAATTGTCCTCCTGGGGAATTGCATAATTTTTCATGACTATTGTTATATTTTTGGTTTCTGGCTTGGTCATCGATATGACCACTAAATCATCCCAGTTTTGATGACCTGCTCTCTTTTGTACATTGTATATCTTCCAGAAATGGTCTAATGCTTCTGGCAATTTAAATGTAACATCAAAATCAATATCTGTCTGTGCCATAATGGCCGATAAGTCATCTGGTGAGAACCCCAGTCCATCTAATAAGAGGGATCTTACAATAAAGCACCTGGGGGGGCATCCTCTTTAGTACCATCCCACTTTATCTTAACCCAGTTCTTTCTCTTAAAGGGCTCATTGTCTGACAAATCTGGAACTGGGAACAACCTTCTTTTGTCCCAAAAGGATGCAGGGTTTCTTTGTACACTATCACCACCTACTTGGATTGATTCTACTTCTACAGAAGCTGCCTCCGCCTGATCCACCTCAACTTGCCTATTACCTGCTAATTCCCCAGTAGAATCGTTACCTGCATTCCCACTAACTTGCACTTGCACTCTTTCACTCTCACTGCTCCTTCCTTGCACCCCTTCACCCATCACACCATTCAAACCACTCTGCACCACTCTCCATTGCGCCGATCTCCATTGCACCAATCTCCACTGTGCCACTCTCCATTGTGCCGATCTCCATTGCATCGATCTCTATTGCACCGATCTCCATTGCACAAATCTCCACTGTGCCACTCTCCATTGTGCTGACCTCCATTGCAGCAATCTTTACTGCACCACTCTCCATTGTGTCACTTTCCACTGTGCCGCTCTACATTGCACCGATCTCCATCGCGCCACTCTCTTTCAAATTTGGAAATGATTTTGTTGAAACTTCCATTCCACTTTCTTCTCCTGCTTCCAGGACTCCTTCACGCTGTTTGTCACTTCTCACAGAAGCAGACTTGCATGGTGACTTCACATTAAGTTTGCCTTTAACCTTTGGTAAATCTGGAAAATCTTGATCCGATGATAACTCAAAAGATCTTTCAATTGGCAGATCTTTTTTCTGTTTATTTACTTTAAAGGTTTTAATTACAGATTTCCTCTTTTCCTGATTATCCTTATCTTGCTGATCAAAAGCCATGTTTTGCCAGTTTACCTTTCCTCTGTCCCTTTGCATTTTTGGGGGTAACGGTTTGATAAACTCCGTTTCACTCTCGGATGAGCCGGGCTATTGGATGTACTTGCTTGGTAGGATTTCTGCAGAACAGGCTTTGATACAGAACCACGGACATTAGATCCCATTGTTTCAAATCGTTGTTTATTTTGGTAGATCTCTTTCCATGGATCGACATCTTTATACAGCTCACTTATTTGAAAATCAATGTCAGCAAGTTCACCCCTTAACTCATCTCTCTTCCTTGCATTTAATTCTTTCATGTTGCCTTCAGAAATTGCTAACACATGAGTTACAGATTTGATTGCCAACTGCAGTTTTTTCTTTTTATTTTGCAAGGTGGCTAGTTCCTTTAAGGCTTCAGCTACTTTTTCAGCAGTTAGCGTTTCTTTAACTTTGCCTTTAATTTTTGGTTCTTTTGTGTCTGTACCTTTAAGAGACAGTACCTTCTCTTCAGTCAACCCCTCTTCACACAATCTATGTGCTTTGCTGAGTTTGCATAAACTGGGCTCCTGTACTGGCACTTGTGCTTTACATACAACACCAGTGTAAAGTCTGGCAGCTGTATCTGGGGTTCCAGTCTCTTGGCAAGTCGGCTGTAACACATGCACTGAATGGTTAATTGCTGCACCTGACTCCTCCCCCACCTGACCAACTGATTCCAGCTCACACAGTGGAGCCTCTGCTTGTTTCTCAGCACAGCCCTGGATTCTCTGCTGCTCACAGGCCCCAGTCACACACTTCTGGGGGGGATTTTGGCAAAGGTTTAATTTCTTCAGCACAGTTTCCTTATTCTTTACATTAATATCAGTTTGTGATACAGACACAGGTTTTTTCCCAGACACATCCACACTCACTATTGGCAGTTCATTTACAATTAAAGGTACAGATTGTGTTTCCATACCTTTGTGCTTTATTTCTTCATCAGTAGCCATTCCTTGTTTTCCTTGCATTTGTTTACTTTGCTTTCCATCCACTTTAACCAGAAGCTCAGTCTTTGCTGCTCCAGGGGGATTGATTCTTCCCTGTGGGGCACCTCTGCGGCCTTAGACCTCCTGAGCCTGAGCTGCTGCTGCGCTTCTTTGCTTCTGCCTCCTGCTGTCAGCCACAAACTTCTCCATCTCATTCTCACTGCTGGTTTCCCCCCAAGGTGTTGTTGGGGTCCCAGCAGATGAGGATCTTAGCCTTGGCCTTGAAACTCCAGCCACATGTCTAAGCCCCATAGCCTGGGCCTCAGCTTTCCTGGTAGCCCGACCAGCCCTAGCAGGGCCTAGGGTAGCCGGTAAAATACCTACCAAGGCCGGGGCCGGTATTACAAATTTACCGGCAATGTAGCTACCGATAAATTTGTAATACGATCAAAACGAGCCCTCGGCCTGCCCCCAATCCCCTGCAACTTACCTTTTTCTTTGCCTCTTCTAGCATCCGCGGGTCTCCGTCGTGTGGCCCCGCCCCTTTTGATGTCACGCCCGCCCTTTTGACGTCACGCCCTGCCCCTTTTGAGGCCCCGCCCCCAGCAGGGGGCAAACCTAGCAGAGCCTGGGCTTGTTCCAGACATTTACAGAGCTCACTGATACACCACCGCTTCTACTGGGGATCAGATAGGGATTTTTATTTAAAATAAAAAAACAATACAAAGCATAACAAAATCAAAGTATATCAAAATTACATTATATTACAATATGTACATTATTTACAAAGCATTTGACCAAGAGAAATCAAAGTTCAACCAATTTTTTTCATTCAAGCTTTTTTTCTGAATCTCATTGACTTTAATAAACACAATTTCCCTTAATATTTTACTTATTGTTTGGTCTATTGATTGATTGTCTTTCCCAAAGGTTTTCATGCATCGGATAGACCACAGATGATATCGAATGACTGACAGTATAATAAATACAGTCTCTTGGTTATAGCGGTGCTTCCTATTAATGATCCCATAGGCTTTTTCTGCATAGTCATTAGCACATATATTATAAATACCCAACACCTTCAGTACACCCTCATATAAACTGTTTGACACCGAACAATCCACCAAAAAGTGCTCTTGACTCTCCTCCACCCCACACCCCCAGGGACACTCTTTTCTTACATGACTCAGATATTTCATGTTGCCCCTCACTCCTGCAGTGTCAGCCAGGAGTTATCAAACAGTTTTGGGGGGAGTCTCACGCTGTTTAAATACTTTAGTATGTCCTCCAGTGTTTTGCTGGTACAGTCTCTTATAGCCAGTGGGACAGTAAAGAAGGATGTTAGTACCCTGGCATAGATTTGCTTCCTTGGGGTTGATGTTATTTCTGCTGCCCCAATGCCCCACCTCTTTATCAGTTTAAGGGCATGGGCAATGTGTGGTGGAAAATAGCTCTGTCTTACACGGACCTCTTTCGCCCTACCGCCCTGCAGCCAGTCTATGATAAAAGACGATGCCCAAGACCTGATACAACTTTCCCACAGGGAGCTTGTTCCTTGAGTCAGACCCCCAAAGTTAAACTTTAGGAACATGACACCAAAGAAGGTCACAGGACAGACCATCCCCAAACCTCCCTCTTTCCTCTGCAGGAACGTTACCCCTCTTTTGACTGGGTTTAGCCTATTCCCCCAGATCATCTGGAAGAATAAGCTATAGACTCGAGCATAGAAAGATTCTGGCAAAGGGAACACACAGGACACATACAAAAACAACGGGATCAGAAAAGTCTTGATAAGGTTAACTCTTTCCCTATAGGTCAGCTTCCACCCTTTCCAACGCTGAACTTTTGCCAAACCGGTATCCAACTTCTCTTCCCAATTTAGCCTGGCATTATCTTCCCTCCCAAATTTAACCCCTAGTATTTTTACTTGAGAGGAGGCAACAGGGAAGGTTCTTAACTCAAAACTGGGGTCATCCTCCAAACTCCACAAAGCTTCCGACTTTTCACTATTGACTAGAGACCCTGAGGCCTCTGAGTAACTTCTGATGCAACAGGAGACTCTCTCCACCTCTTCAGGCTTTGAGATAACCACTGTCACATCATCCGCGTAGGCCACCAACCTCAGGCGCTGACCACTGGGTGCACAGATACCCTCCAAGTTACCTTCCTGCAGCGACCTAAGAAAGGGATCTAATGCAAATGCATACAGCAAAGGACTCAGAGGGCACCCCTGTCTTACTCCTGCCCCAACCTGGAAGTCTTCACCCTGCCAACCGTTAATTAGTGGGAAGCTTCTCGCCCCTTTGTACAAAACTTTTATCCAACTGATAAATTGACCCGGGATACCGTATTTAGACAAAACAGCCCATAGGTACTGGTGATTCACCCTATCAAAGGCTTTTGACTGATCTAAACACAGAAAGTATTTCCCCCACCTTTGAGCTTTGCATAATTCCAGAGCCTCTCTAATAGTAAAGACAGCTCCAAAAATGCTCCGCCCCTTCACCGAACTGACAGTCAGACAATAAAGTGCTTGAAAATAAACTTAAACGAAAGAAAATAACCTTTGCGAGAATCTTTCTATCTGTATTGAGCAGGGCAATCGGCTCTCTCCAGAGCCGATATGTTCTCAATATGCTTCTCGTCCTTACCTTTTGACAGCAAAATCAAAGAGGAAAACTGCATAGATGGCGGGAGGTCTCCTTCCTGTAAATAACAGTTAAACACCTCAGCAAGTGCCGGAGCTAACAGATCTTTAAAGGTCTTATAGAACTCTGATGTTAAGCCATCCGGACCTGGAGCTTTCATATTCTGCAGACTCTATCGCCAACTTTACCTCCTCCTCCGTGATTTTAGCTGTCAAGGGGGAAAAATCCAAATTATTTGTGTCAGGTCCTGGGGTCGTCTCTAAGAAAGCTGTCATCCTTTCCCTCTCCAAAGTTCTTTCCCCAAACAAAGCAGCATAGTAGGATCTCACGACCTCCAGTATTCCCTCCCTTGTCTTTTGCTCTTTACCCTGGAAGTCAATGAGACCCCTCACCAGTTTCCTTTTAACTGACTCTTTACAGTTTCTAAAAGGATCTGGGGAAATTTTCATCCCAGAATCCCTCTCAAGAACCAGAGACCTCTGGCAGCTGTACTGATACTGCTTCATTTGGTTCTTTAACTGGGTCACTTTTTCCCCCACCACCCCATCCGAAATATAGGACTCCAGCTTCTTTCTCAAGGACTGATACTGCCATTGTCTATTTCCCTCCCTTTTAACAGATAGGGACTTGAAGAAAGCCCGAAATGACCTCTTGGCCTCTTCCCACCACTGTGTTGGTGAATCATAAAAAATCATTTTTGACAGAATATTTTGTACAACAAACTCACAAAAGGGTTTTTGTTCCTCATCCTTTAGTATTTCTGAACCTAACCTCCACAGACCTTTACCAACCCCCAGACTATCTGATACCCCATATTCAAAAAAAAGGACCAAGTGGTCAGAAAACCCCAATTCAATCTCCTTAACCCCTGAAAAAGGAGCACCAGCTTTAATATAAATCTGGTCAATTCTACTACTACGGGAGCCACAAAAATACGTGTGCTTAGCCTTCCTACCCCCTTCAGTAGCCACATCCACCAACCCTGCTGTTTGAACCACCTCATTGAGAAATGCACCCTCATATTTCCTATACATACCAGATCTATCCCCTGGCCCTGTCACTTGGTTGAAATCCCCGGCTAGGATGACTGGCATTGAGGTGTGCAAATATTTTCTCATTTCTCTTATGAGTTCCTTCCTCTCCACCACTGATTGGGGCCCATACATATTAATTAATCTTAGATCTTTCCCTTCTATCTTAATATCAAGTAATAAACACCTGCCCATTTTAACCTCCACCAACCTCTTAACTTCAATGTGCCTGTCACCATTAAACAGAATCCCCACTCCTCCCGCCTGTTCTGAGGGCCCTTTCTGCCAGTCTCTCTTTGCATTGTAGATATCGTATCTATTAGTTAGGCGAGTCTCCTGAACAAAAATGATATCTACCACCAAGGAAAATAAAAACTCAAATGCTACCAATCGTGCCTTGGGAGACCTAATGCTTCTCACATTAAGGGTACAAAAAGAAATTGGGGAACCCATCATGTTTTAGGGAGTTTTGCTGAAGACTCTTCCCCTCCTTCCCCACATCTCTTAACTTGCATCCCCTGAGATTCATCCCCTTCTACAAAAACCAGAAACTCCTCCTCAAAGGAAACTCCCTCCCCAGAGTCTCTCTCCTTCCTCTTTTTCCCCTGCTCTTCCCCAGTAACTTCTAGAACTTCTGGGATTAAAGTCTGGCCTGCATCGGGTTGTGGGGAAATTCTTCCTTCTTTTGTTTTTCGCCTTTTCTTTTTCTTTTTCTTCTCCTCTCTGTCCCTTTCTTCCTTCTCTATCTGCCTTACTTCTTCTTCCTCCTCCTCCTCCGCCATCTCCCCCCAACTCTTTCCACCTGGGAGGGTAAATCTGTTTGATGTGCTCACACCTGCCTTAACAACCATCTTTCCCTGTTGTTTATTCCCCTTTGCTCCTACCACAGTCCAGCCCTCCTTCTCTGTCCCTTTCTCCTTCCTTTCCTTCCCCCTAGTTTCCTGAGGGACTGCAGGCTCCACAACTCCTTCCACCCTGGTCTCCAACTCCATTTCTTCCTCATGCCCCCGCCCCTCCTCCCGATCCTCCTCCTCCTGAAATTTCCGCTCCAAATTAGGGCAATCCCTGACAATGTTATGCCAAGCATTGGGGCAGTCCCTGTGTGTATGACCCAGAGCATTACATAGGTTGCACCTGACCTCATTACATTCCTTGCTGGTATGGCCTTTAGCACCACACAGAGCACATACCTTGGTTTCACAGTTAATGGCCAAGTGTCTGTTTGACCCACACTTAAAGCATTGGCGAGGTTGGCCTGGGTAAAAACAAACCCCACGTTCTCTTCCTATGAAAAATGAGTTAGGGAGGTGCCTGGGGACATTGTGTTGAACCTCTAGTTTCACTTGGGCTTTCCATCCTCCCGCCCAAAAACCTTCCTCATTATAGATCTCAGGGGGGACTGATTCATGTTTGAAAATTATGGTTACATTTTTGGTTTCAGGACGTGAGATTGGGATTGCCTTAAAATTTTCCCACTCTTTTGTGCTTTTCTTTTGGTCATAAAGAGCCCAAAACCTCTCCATCCCCTGGGACAGTTTAAAGCTGAGATCATATTGAGTAACAGAGATATCTAGAAAAGTATTGACATCATTGGTAGTGAAACCCACAGACTCTTTCACCAGGTTACGTGCCACATATCTCCAACCTGGGAATTTTCTTGCTCCCCCTCCCATTTAATCCTCACCACATTGCGCCTCTTAAACACTGGCCCATCAAAGGATCTATTTAGCCCAGATGAGTTAGCAAACAGCCTCTTCCTTTCCCACACATTCACAGGTGCTTGGCTTCTCTCTTGCCCAACCTCTGGAGCAGCCTTACTGCCCCCCACATTCCCCTCTCCCATCCCCCCCACACCAGCACTTTCACCCCCTGTACCCCCTCACTCACAGCCTCTCTCTCACCACTTGCCCCACTCACACCTGCACTCACACTCACACACTCTGGCTGCACAACAACATTAGCAGGGATATTAGAGGAAACATTAGAAGAAAAACATTTCCCTTTTTCCATCTGCTCAAACCTTTCCCGGTTCTTATAAATCTCTTCCCATGGTTTAATTATAAGGAAAGTCTTTTTAATTTCTTCCTCCAGTTCCTCCAACTCTTTATTGTACATAGCAGTCTTTCTTATTCTCTGCCCTCTTAACTCTCCAGTCGCTTTGGCAGCCAAACTAAGTTCTTTTGCAATCACATTATTTAGTTCTTTTTTCCTCTGCTGCAAAAACTCCATAGTCTTTAAAGCTTTAACAATTTCCTCCTTATTTACAGAGTCTTTAGAGGTGGAGACCCCAGAAAAGTCTTTAGAGACACAGTCTGTAGCAGCAACAGTCTCATTAGTGGAAACCCCCTCCCCCACACAGGCAATTAAGGAAAAGTCAGTTTGTTTGTTACCTGCAGATTTCTCCTCCAGCACCTGTAAAGCCACAGTCTCTGCCAGGTAGCCACAGTCCATGCTTGCCTCCATTCCTCCCTCTGCTGAAGCTGCAGCAGCAGTTGGTGCCATTTGTGGGGGTGTTCCCTGATTCTTTGCTGGAATCTTTCTCACTGTCTCTGCTGGACTCTCTGCAGTTCTTGCTGGGTGGGCCTTCCCCTTTGCTGTGCACAAGCCTGTCTCTGCTTCCAAAATGGCGTCCTCCTTCCCAAGCACATGGCCGGCCTCCATTACAGCAGTGCAGCTGGTACCTGCTTTCTCCCTCAGCTGGGGGTCACTGTCCATAGCAGCAGCTGCTTGTGTGTCAGTACAGCCGCTTGTACCTTCCATTTCCCCCAGCAAAGCACCGCTCCCCTCTGCTCCCTGACTGATGCAAATACCAGACCAGGGGCTCCAGGCTGCGCTGGCCACAGGACTTTCCTCCTCCATAGCTATGGGGGACCTGCTTGTTCCTTGGGGGGTGCTCTCTGGGACACAGGTAGCTTGGGATTCACCAACCTTTGCTGAAGCTCCAGATGTAGAGACTTGTAGTTCCGCAACATGTTGCACAGGGGGCTCAGATGCCGCAAACCCAGACAGACTTGACTCAGGGATCTCATCCAGCTTTTCTTCCTCCTCACTCTCCACAGACACCTCTTCCACCTCCTCCTCCTTTGGCAAAACTTTCCCTTTCTTGTTCACTTTCTTTACAGTAGCAGCCATTTTCTTTTCTGCACCAACTACAGCTTTCTGGCTTACTGCACGCCTGCTGGATCCCAGCCTTGTTCGGGTATTCATTGCCCCTGCTTCCTCTGTTGGGGGCAACTTCTTACCCATTTCCAAAAATAAATAAATAATAAATAATCAAAAACAAAAAAGAAAAGTAAAGGCTATAAAGCCGCAAAAACAACTGAGGAATCAACCTCCCCAGACCCAGAAGGGCCTTGGTAAGTCAAAATCACAAGTTCTCTCTCAAAATCACGAGCTCTCTCCAAACACGTCTGTTCCCTTCGAGGATCAGATAGGATCTGTGCAGCCACTGGGACAGAATGCTCTGTTATACAGATAGCTAGAATCTCAGCTGTCATAAAGCAGGTCAGGAGACATCCCAGGCCCTTTATCAAGAACTTCCTAAATTTCAGATATAGGGAAGCCGTGTGTAGGCATCAAGGAGAAAGGCCCTGCTTACGTGGAATGGCAGCCCCATGTCGCTCTACTCAGACAACTGCTGGTGATAAAATAAGCAGTGCACCACCTTCCTAGGGGTAAAGAGAAGACTATTATGTCTCTACAGAAACACTGATGCAGCCGGCCTTATACTGGCTGCACTGCTACATCACTAATGCATGCATTCTATCCACAGGTTGCACAGAGTAGGCACATCTATATGAGAAGCGTGGTTGTGCCCCAGGCCAGGACTGGCAATCTGTGGGTTCTGGCAAATGCCAGAGGAGCTGCTGCAATTTGCTATAGATGCTATTTATTGGGCTGCTGGAGGGGGCTGTTTGGGCCTCTGGGTACTTGAAATGCCAGTTGAATCCCAGTCCAGACCTGCTGTGCCCCCTGAACTTCTCCACTTTTAATACAATGCAAGGACAACCAATATATAAGTGACTAAATTTCCCTATGCTTCCTCGTGTGCCAAGTCTCCACTACTATACAATGCACGCCACCAATATGACTCATAGGGGGTTGGCACCATGTACTATACTGCTATAAACGTTACCACTCCCTGATGTCTGCTGAGACACTAAAGTACAACCCCCACCCCATATAATTGTACAGATGTAATTAGTTGCGGTAATGTTTGTTAATGGAGACTGTTCACTGTGCAGGAGTGATGCAATTCTTTGCCCTGAACATTTTCTAATTGTGAGATGCCCTGCATACAAGCACCTAAAATGTCAGGATGACTTTTCACCAGCTTAAAGGAACAGTAACACCAAAAAAGTGTTTTAAAGTAATGAAAATATCATGTAGTGTTGCCCTGCACTGGTAAAACTGATGTGTTTGCTCCAGAAACACTACTATAGTTCATATAAACAAGCTGTTGTGGTGCAATGGTGGAAATTGAAAAACGGCTATATGGCACAGGTTAAATAGTGGATAACAGATAACACCATTAGACAGACAGACAGCTTATCTGCTATCTGCTGTGTAACCTGAGCCTTTTCTTCTTTGAATGGCTGCCCCCATTGCTACACAGCAGTTTGTTTAAATAAACTATAGTAGTTCTTATCTGTTATCTACTGTGTATCCTGTGCTTGAATGGCTGCCCCCATGGTTACACATCAGCTTGTTTATATAAACTATAGTAGTAGTACTTTTCTGTTATCTACTGTGTGTCCTGTGCTTGAATGGCTGCCCCCATGGCTACACAGCAGTTTGTTTATATAAGCTATAGTAGTAGTTATCTGTTATCTACTGTGTATCCTGTGCTTGATTGGCTGCCCCCATGGCTACACAGCAGATTTTTTATATAAACTATAGTAGTACTTATCTGTTATCTACTGTGTATCCTGTGCTTGAATGGCTGCCCCCATGGCTACACAGCAGCTTGTTTATATAAACTATAGTAGTACTTATCTGTTATCTACTGTGTATCCTGTGATTGAATGGCTGCCCCCATTGCTACACAGCAGCTTGTTTATATAAACTATAGTAGTACTTATCTGTTATCTACTGTGTATCCTGTGATTGAATGGCTGCCCCCATTGCTACACAGCAGCTTGTTTATATAAACTATAGTAGTGTTTCTGAAGCAAACACATGTTTTACCAGTGCAGGGCAACGCTGTATTATATTTTCAATACTTTAAAACACTTTTTTTTTTACATTACTGTTCCTTTAACAGAACCTGTTCTACGCCGGCCTGCAACCGCCACAGAAGTCCTTCTAACAATGTACATTATGTCTCCCTATTAACACACTACAACCAACTACACTAGGACCTTTGAAGCTGCAAATCCATTACTAAAGTATCTACTGCAAATCCCTGAAAGCCTTTGTGAGCCTTTGGGTCTGTTTCCCAAAGTGTTTCCAACCCAAATTAACCTGCTTCTATAAGTGCCACTGCTCACTTTGCCACTTGTGTCTCACTACAGATGTGCACATACTGTATATGGATAACACATATCCACTGTACTATTACTAATGTTCTAAGTTACCTGGTTACCACAAAGTAGGTATATTGTGTAAAATGCTGTGGCAAACTGTCATGAAATTCTGGACCTTTTGTATAATGTTAATATTGAAACACTGTCACATGAAAATGAACTGCTAAGTTAAAGCTATTTTTATTTCAAAACTTTGTTTTTTATACATTGATTTTAGCACCTAAATATTGATTAGGATTGATTTTAATAGCAGAGATTAAATAGGTTTGAGACTATAAACTCCTATTTTAATACAAATCTACAAAACAAGGCTACAATCAGCAATTTAAAACTTTACTCTGCATAAAAGTTCAATACAAAAAAAAATGGAATTGGAGATTTGAACCCTTGACCTTCTGCACTAAAAACCCACACCAAAACCACTTTAAAATTTTTAATTAATTTGATAAAAACTTTCTCTTATAGTTAAATAGTCAGTAGCATCAAATATTTCTCACAGTATATCTCATAAATGTATTCAGGATAAATATATATATTTTTTTTTTTACAGAAAATGGCAAACGTGCTGTTTATTGTTTGTAGTTTTTTTTTTTATAGGTACAGAGCCCAATCTTTTGAGGGAAATAGTTGCATGTTACTATAGCTTAGACTT
This sequence comes from Xenopus laevis, assembly GCF_017654675.1. Classification (NCBI taxonomy): domain Eukaryota; kingdom Metazoa; phylum Chordata; class Amphibia; order Anura; family Pipidae; genus Xenopus; species Xenopus laevis. The sequence goes on from NC_054386.1 coordinate 47,718,299, forward strand.
AAGAATGTAAAGCACATACAAACCACTGTTTGGCTGTGTGTCCAAAGTGTTACATTTAAATCAGTTTTTTGCAGCAATAACTTATTTTGTTGGGCCTTCTCTCTGTCACGGAAGATCTACTGGAGTCGGCTCAGGAATGAAAAGTAGGTCAGTCCATTAGTGGAATTGCGCCTATTTTAATTTAAATGCCTATCTTTTGTACACGTCGGGACAGCCCGATTCCCTGCAGTTAACGCGACCAGCGCATTTAACTTGATATGTTACAGCGCGCCATACATACCATCACTTCTGGCTTCATCTGTATCTATGGATTGGAGAAAAGCGGATGTCATTCCAGTATTTAAAAAAGGATTATGATCTCAGCCTGGCAATTATAGGCCAGTAAGTTTGATATCTGTGGTGGGCAAAGTATTTGAAGGCTTAAGGGATCACATTGAAAATGTTGTCCTAGTGAGTGGCATTATGAGCAGCAATCAGCATGGCTTTATGAAGGATAGGTCATGTCAGACAAATTTGGTTGCTTTTTATGATGAGGTAAGTAAGATGCTAGACAGTGGGGGACAGTAGATGATGAGTAGTGATGTATTTGGATTTTGCCAAAGCATTTTATACCGTGCCCCACAAAAGACTGCTTTCTAAACTAAGATCTATTGGGCTTAATGAAGTTGTTTGCACATGGATAGGAAACTGGCTACAGGATAGGGTACAGAGGGTGGTTGTTAATGGTACATTCTCTACTTGGAGTAAGGTTCTTAGTGGGTTCTCTCAGGGCTCAGTATTGGGTCCACTTTTATTCAACTTGTTTATTAATGACTTAGGGGAGGGTATTGTAAGTAATGTATCAGTGTTTGCAGATGAGATAAAACTGCCCAGCCCAATAAATTCCATCCAGGATGTGGCATCCTTGCAACAGGATCTTGACAAACTGGCAATCTGGGCAGCTAAGTGACAAATGAGATTCAATGTTGATCCATGCACCTGGGAAGTAAAAATATCCAAGCCACTTATACCCTTAATGGGACTGCACTAGACTACAAAGTCCTTGTAGATGATAAACTTGGCTGTAGCAAGCAATGCCAGTCAGCAGCATCAAGGGCAAATAAGATCTTAAGCTGTATTAAAAGGGGGCATAGATTCACAGGAGGAGGGGGTCATTCTTCCACTTTATAGAGCACTGGTAAGGCCCCATCTAGAATATGCCGTACAGTTTTGGTCTTCAGTGCTCAAACAGGACATTATTGTATTAGAGAGGGTCCAGAGAAGGGCAACTACGCTGGTAAAAGGTATGGAAAATCTTAGCTATGAAAAAAAAAACTGGCCAAATTGTGGATGTTCACGATGGAGAAGAGGCGTTTAAGGGATGATAGGATAACTATGTATAGATATATAAGGGGATCATATAATAATCTCTCTAATGCTTTATTTACCAGTAGGTGTTTCCAGCTGGTCACCCATTCCGTTTAGAAGAAAAGAGGTTCCACCTAAATATTCGGAAGGGTTTTTTTTTACAGTGAGAGCTGTGAAGATGTGGAATTCTCTACCTGAATCAGTTGTACTGGTCGATACATTAGATAGCTTTAAGAAGGGTTTTTTTAGGAAGTGCAGCACATACCAAGAGAGATGTCCCCTCCTCCTAGGACAGGAAACAAGAACAAAACACCCCCCCCCTTTCCAAGAGATTTTGAAAAGATCAAGGGGAGGGAACACAAGCCGCCTGCAACACTTTCTGGCCAAAAGCAGCCTCCCTTGAAGAATATACGTTTAGCTTGTAATGCTTGGAGAGCATCAAAGTCCACGTTGCAGCTTTACAAATTTGTTCTGCCGATGCCTCCACTCTCTGTGTCCATGTCGTGGCAACTGCTCTAGTCGAATGCGGTTTAATCCTGGCAGGGAAGGAAGGAAGAGTTTATTCAATTTCCTGAACTGTGCCGATCTAGACAGGTAGAACACCAAACAGCATCTGACATCTAGCTTTTGAAGCTTGTGTTCTTTATTCCCCACTGGATGTGGGTGAAAGGAAGGAAGAACAATCTCCTGGGAAGAATGAAAAGTCGAAGCCACTTTAGGAATGAAGGTAGGTGGAAGTCTTATCACCACCCTATCTGGAAACATCTGAAGATAAGATTCCTCAATAGAATGACTCTGTATTTCACCCACTCTTCTAGCCAAAGTGAGCGCTATCAGGATTACAGTCTTTAGGGTCAGTAACTTAATATGAATAGAAGATAATGGTTTGAAAGGATCTTCAGATAGAACCAACAAGAGAAGGTTCAAATCCCAAGATGGACAAATCTGCTTGTTGCTTTAATGAACTGTGTAACAAGATGATTTTCACCTAGTGAATAGAGTGATCTCTGCACCAGAAAGAAAATCTTCTCGAGATTCTAGAATAGATTTTATTAGATCCTGCTTTTCTGCTGTGAATCATAACTGCAACAACTTCAGTTGATAACCCCTGCTGAGTTAGCGACTGCAATTCAGGATTCATGCTGACAGAGCCAGTCTGTTGGGGTCCGGATGGTGCAATGGTGAAGCAGAGTCTTGCTGGAGCACAAGAGTAATGGATCCTCCTCCGCCATTTCCAACAGTAGGGAAGACCAAGCCCTCCTGGGCCAGTATGGAACCACCAAAATGACTGACTCTGTCCAACTTGATCTTCTTCAGTAATCTGGTTATCATCGGAAGCAGAGGGAATATGTAACTCAGACTGCCTTGCCAGCATTGCATCATGCCATCTACTGCTGCTGGTCTTTCTTGTGGAGACAGGGAATAAAATCTGTTCAGTTTGGCATTTTCCCTTGTAGCCATGAGATCTGTAGGAGGAAGACCCCACCTCTGAATCAGAAGTTGAAAAACTGACGCACTGAGAGACCATTCCCCAGGCATAACTGGTCTGCGACTCAAAGTCTGTTCTGATATTGTCTGAGCCCTTTATATGTATATTGCCTGCAGCGTCTGCAGATGCATCTCTGCCCAGCAGTTCTAGTAATTTCTGGCTGTGAGTTCCTCCTTGTCTGTTCAGATGAGTCACTACTGTGGTGTTGTCCGTTCTGACTTTCACTGCCTGACCTCTGGTCAGATGTGCCATCGCTTTGAGCTCTCCAGGCAGCCACGAGCTCCCAGTGATTGGAGGAGAGAGACGCCTCCTGAGGAGACCACATGTCTTGCCAGACACTTTGCTCCAGAGTTGCTCCCCACCCTTGCCTGCTGGCATCGGTGGTGAGAATGAGCCACCACTCTATGACCCGTGTAACTCCCTTGGACAAATTTGGGTCTTTCCAGCAATTAAGCGAGTGTCTTACATGAGGAGATAGCGTCATGGGATTGTCCAGAGTGCCATCCCAACTTCACAATATTGCTCTCTGAAGAAACCTCATATGCATTCTGGCCCACGGCACCGCTTCTATAGTCGCCGTCATTTCTCCCAAGGCCAGGGCCGCCATCAGGGGGGGACAGGGGGGACAAGCGTACCGGGCCCGGGCATGAAGGGGGGCCCGGCAGCGCTGCATTTTTTGAAGATCCGGGCCCCCCTTACGAGCGCCCGAGCCGTACGTCTTGCCTCTTGCGTGCCAAATGCGGAAGTGCCGAAAAGCCGAAGCCGATGCGCCGAAAAGACCCGAAGTCACGGAAAAAGCCGATGTCACGAAGCGCCGAAAAGAACCGAAGTCACGAAAACAGCCGAAGCCGAAGTCCTGAAGCAGCGCAAAGACCCGAAGTCACGAAAAGAGCCGAAATTGAAGTCCTGAAGCGGAGAAAAGACCCGAAGTCACGAAAGGAGGCGAAGTGGAAGTACTGAAGCCATGAGTTCAATCCTACTGGACACCAGTTTGTGGTTTTTTTTTTTTTTTTAATCCCCTGGCCACCAATGTATTATTTTAATATTCTATAGGCCCCTGCCTCCAATCTTTTTTTTAAAACTTTTTTTGGGGGCCCCAATTTTTTTTTTAACTCGTAAGGGGCCCCTTGCCACCATTGTTTTTTTGTTTTTTTTTTAATTTAAAATTTTTTTAATTTTTTTAACTTGTAAGGGGGCCCCTGCCACCAGTTTTTTTTTTTTTTTTTTTTCAAAAAAAAATTTTTTTTTCAAAATTTTTTTTGGGGCCCCAATTTGTTTTTAACTTATAAGGGGGCCCCTGCCGCCAATGGTTTTTTTTTTTCAAAAAAAATTTTTTTTTTTTTTCAAATTTTTTTTGGGGCCCCAATTTGTTTTTAACTTATAAGGGGGCCCCTGCCACCAATGTTTGTTTATTTTTTAGTTTTTTTAAAAAATTTTTGTTGGGGCCCCAAGTTTTTTTAACTTATAAGGGGGCCCCTGCCACCAATGTTTTTTAAAAAAAAAAAAAAATTTTTTTCTTTTTTTTGGGGCCCCAATTTTTTATAAGGGGGCCCTGACCATCAATAGCTTTTTACAACTTGTGTGGGGGGGTTACTTTTTTAGCGCTGATGTCTGTGTGGTCTTTTAACTGCGATGTGGAGTGGGCGGGATATGGGGTGGAGCTTGGTCGTCAGTGTGGGTGGGGCCCAGGGGGCCCCAAAAATTTTGTTGTACGGGGCCCCGTGATTTCTAATGGCGGCCCTGCCCAAGGCTGACATGGCCTGCCTGATCTAGACTACCCTTTGCTGAGAGCGACCTGACAAGGAACTGCACAGGCTGACCTACCTCAGCTGAGGAAGGTAATTATGACTCTGTTCCAAGTACAGCAGAACCCCCAAAAACTGCTTCCTCCACAGCGGAATAAGATCTTATTTCTGGTAATTGATCTTCCAACCCAGAGCCTCCAGACAGGAAATTGTTCTCTGTAGATGACTGAGCAGTAGACCGCTGGAAGACGCTTTCAATAGCCATTCGTCCAGATAAGGAACAACTGGAATGTTCTGGGTCCTCAGGAAAGCTACTACCACCACCAAGACCTTGGTGAAAATCTGAGGGGATGACGAAAGACCGAAAGGTTGAGCTGCAAACTGATAATGACTTGTCTTGTGCTGATCTTTGATCGCAATTCTCAGGTATTGTTGATGTCCCTACCAACTTGGAATATGGAGGTAAGCATCCTGAAGATCGATCGTCGTCATGAAATCTCCTTCCTGCAAGATTGAAACTGCTGATCTGACGCCCTCCATCCTGAAATTAATCTTCTTCATGAACGTATTTAGACTAAATGGATTATCACCCGAAAATTGCCTGTTTGGGGACCAAAAAAACTGAAGAATAAACTCCCTTCGCTTTGAGGAACAGAAACCAACACACGGGATTGCACAAATTCCTGAACTCCCCTGAGGAGAAATGTTCTCTTCACAAACTCCCTGAGAAGAAATCGAAGTCTTGGACGAGAGGCCAGTTCGAGCCTGTACCCTTCCCGGATAATACTTAGAACCCAAGGATCGCTGGTGATCCTTGTCCATTTGTGAAAAAAATAACGTAGTCTTCCGCCTACTGGTCTGGATAAGTTGGCGTCAGAACTGATCTGTCTTACGAGTCTTCTGATCTATTTCCTTTTGTCTGAGGTCTACCTGGTCTGCCACGGATGGAAGAAAAAAAAGTCTTCTTCCTCTCTCTGGATCCTTTGGCCTGGTTTGATGGATGAAAAAAATGTTTATCTTGAGGCAATAATTTCTTCTCTCCTAGTTTAATAACCAGCACCTCTAACTCTTTACCGAAAAGAAAGGGACCTTCAAAGGGCATGGCACAAAGCTTGTTCTTTGATGCCAGGTCTGCCGCCCAATGTTTAAGCTTCGTGCATGCCTACCAGCTACAGTCAGGGCAGAAGAACTAGCTGCCATTCTAATGCTTTCTACCGAAGCATCACTTAAGTAGTCTGCAGCTAGCTTAATAATTTCCACAGAAGACTTCATGTCTTCACGGAGACTTCCATATATTGATCCAGCTGAGTAAGCCAAAGCGTAAAAGACCAGATGACACAAGATGTGGCCACTTCAAGCCTAAACCCCGCTGCAGAGGAGTCAAAGAGTTTTTTGAAAGCAGCATCCACCTTCCGATCCATCGGATCTCTAAAACTGGCTCCATCTTCCACTGGAATAGTCGTCATCTTAGCCAATCTTGCCACCTCCACATCGAATTTAGGGGGAAGGTCACAAGCGGCCGCCACCTTTTCTTCAAACGGAAACAATACTTTCAATTTCCTAGTCATTGTTAACTTTTCAGGTTTTAACCATTCCTTAGAAATTATACTTGAAGTCACCTCATACACTCGAAATTCTCTAGACGACTTTTTCCGACCTAGAATCATCATGCTCTGTTCTGGAACGTGGCTTATCTTCATCTCCATTGAGGATCTGACAGCTTTAACAAGATGACCTAGATTTTCCACTGCAGAACAAACCTAACCACTAGTTAGCAACACCCAACAAGCAGGCTCATAGTACTCACCAGAACTGAGTCAAAAACGCACGGCAGCCGCAGCGAAGGGAGGCTTACCGTAATGGTTGCAAAACTCGGCTTTTTAATTTGACGCCGGCCGTCACGTGACCTGCAGCCGAAACCCGGAAGTCACTAACCAGTGCTAAGCAGAGCACAGTGGCCGGACCAACCCTTCCAGCCCAGAACCGGGAGGCAAACAGGCGGCACAGAGGAGGACTGCCAGCTGGATAGCTTAATGTACCGTCAGTCCTAGGCTGCACTCCCCTCCTACATGCTGGCAGGAGTACAAAAAGAGAGGAAGGAATAGGGCCCCCCCCCCTTTATTAGGAATCCTGCTGGACCCCGAATACCTCCTCTGAGGCAAATTGGAGAGGCTTCAGATGGGGTTGTTTGCCTTCCTCTGGATCAACTGGCAGTTAGCCAGGTTAAAAAAAAGTTAAACGGTTGAACTGGATGGACATGTGTCTTTTTTTCAACCGTAACTTACTATGTTACTTTGTATTTGGCATGAACAAGTTTATATGCTGCCCCAGATATTCATGGAACAAGGTCTTGAAGCAGTTGCATTTTGATGTTATGTGTTATAATCCAAGTGGGGACATATTGGACGGCAGGAGAAGTTCAGAGTACATAAACTATTATAGATAAACCTAGTCTATGCAGACTTTTTTTGTTAAGGGTACCATAGCTTTAGCACCATACTGCCATCTATACTAATGTCCCTAGAGCACAGGTAGCTGCCAGGACAGTGAAGACACAAATTTGTACTCTATTGTGCTGTTCAGAACAGCCAAGAGAATCACTGGGACATCAGTAGAGATGGTGAACCGGTGCTAAGGTAAGCAATTATATTCACAGGGAACAGGCGGCACATTGACCCGCTCAATGCATAGGACTAGTTGCACTTTAAAAGGTGAACAGTAACACCAAAAAATTTAAGTTTTAAAGGAATGACCATATAATGAATGTTCTGTTGCCCTGCACTGGTAAAACGGGTGAGCTTGCTTCTGAAACACAACTAGAGTTTATATAAAGAAACTGCTGTGTAGCCAAAGCTGAAAAAGGCACAGGATACACAGCAGAAAACAGATAAGCACTGTAGTATACAATGGGATTCTTCAGAATTTAGGTTATCTAATGTGTATCCTATGCAGGAATGGCTGCCCCAATGGCTACACTGCAGCTTGTTTACATCAACTGTAGTTGTGTTTCAGAAGCAAACACCTTTTTTACCAGTGCGGGGAAACAGTACATTATATTGTCATTCCATTAAAAACACTAATATTTTGGTGTTACTGCTCATTTAACTGAAATGCATTCATAATAAGGCCCAGATTATTTTCAAAGGATAAAACCAAGTTTGCATTTAATGGTGCCATGACATCATTTTCAATGTTTACTAAAGATTTATTTAACTAAAAAAAGAAACATATGGGGTTGAATTGTATTCTAACAGAGAAAGCCTGCAGTGTTCCAACACTGTCCTAGTCTAGTTTTGCTCATGAAAGCAGTAGTACAAGTACAGTTAGGTCCATAAATCTTTGGACAGAACTTTTTTCTAATTTTGGTTCTGTACATTACCACAATGAATTTTAAATGAAACAACTCAGATGTAGTTGAACTGCAGACTTTCAGCTTTAATTCAGTGGGTTGAACAAAAAGATTGCATAAAAATGTGAGGAACTAAAGCCTTTTTTAACACAATCACTTCATTTCAGGGGCTCAAAAGTAATTGGACAATAGATCAAAGGATATTTCTTGGGCATGTGTGGGCAATTCCCGTTATGTCATTATCAATGAAGCAGATAAAAGCAGAAAAAAGTTGTCTGTCCAAAGATTTATGGACCTAACTGTATATCATGGATATTGCCTACCAAAAATAAAAAACAGAGTTGCAAAGCCAATAATTTAGATGATGCCGGGTTTCCCATATGCTCTTGTGCAGCCTTTGCAATCCTACAGGAAGCAAAGGACACCATGGATTGTTTCCATGTCCACTCATGGGAACGGATTGTTTTTATGTAGTGTAACATCAAAATAGCTCCCTATACCTAGTAAATCCATTGTGTGCACTACATAAACCTGCAGGCCTAATATTTGAGCGGCAAACAAGGCTAATTAAATCTTGTATCAAGACCGCATACAACTGAGGTGGCTTTATTGACTGTTCTTTCCTGCCCAAAATGCAGTTAACCCACTCTGTTCCAGTTGCACTCATGATCTCGGACTGATGTTAATTTGTAGCAAGTGCTAACCAGAAAATCAGACTTGGCAATCTAGCAATTTACATCACAGAGCCACAAAGTATATGTTCTGTGGCATTAAAAGTATCAACTTAACTTTTTACGAATAACCCTATGCTTTGTCAAACTGAAGCAGAATGCATATGCAAGGTTTTAAAAAAAACAAAACTACTGGCATTTTATAATGACAAATCATTGTTGTACATTGTACAGTACTGTAAAATAAACCCAAAGTGCTAAGGTAATCAATAAAGATTTTTATTTTAAAGTAAGATGTGCTGTGGATGTTCAACCACTGCTCTGTTTGGCTGCCAGTCTCTTGTCTCTCTCCTCAGCAATGGTGAGACGGATACCCTTTCCACGGGGCAAGGAGATCCAGGGTTTGTTACCCTGCAAGAGAAAGAAATATGTCAACATTTCAGCTCTATTTGAAGTTTTAGCAGCATTAATCATTCTAAACATTAATGAAGTGAGGGCAAATAAAAAAAGTCTAAGTATTTGGAGACAAAGAATACATAATGGAAAGCCCAACACATGCGACTGCCATGGAAATTAACTGTATGCTTCTCACTTTGCCAATGACAAAAATGTTTGATAGCCTGGTGGCAAAGTTGTTGCCATTTGCATCCTTGACATGGACCACATCAAATGAGCCTGGGTGCCTCTCCCTGTTGGTGATAACACCAATTCGCCCCAAGTTGGCTCCTCCAGTCACCATGCAAAGGTTACCTGTGTGAATTAAGAGGATAAATAGGTTAACAAGCATTTAATATAAACATTAGCTATTCCTACCATCACAAAATGGCAAAATTAATCTGTATTTGGCATTTTATAACCCTATTGTGCACATCATATATAGACATGGTAATGTCATCTGTATTTGGCAAATTTAACAGCTTGAGAAAATAACCAGCTATTCAACAATTTTCTGTCAAAAAAAAAAAAAATACAAAAAAATAGGCCTTATCTAGTCTGTACAAAAGCTATTGATAGTGCCTATTAAACAATATAGTACAAGTAGCTGCAGACTAACAAATTAACAGATACGTTAACTCTGATGTTAACACAAAGTCCAGCTCTTTCAACTACAGTTTTTGAAAGGCTAACAGAAATTACATGGAATTAACCAAGTGGTGGTTATCACTGCTGCCTTGAACACAGAGGTCCAGATATTTATTGTAGTCAGGGCACTAACAGTATGGGTTTTTAGCCATACTCCAAAGACAGAGGCAGGTCAACCAATTCAAAAAATATATATCCTAACATGAGTGCAGGATGGGGCAAGGACAGATTAGCAGCTAATTCCAGAAGTGTACAAGAATACACATATTTACACATACATTTTGTAATAAAATGTATGTATAACTGAAAAGCCCTTAGCCCTGGTAAAAGCTCCAATCAACACACCTTTAGGGTGGGGATACACATTGCTTCTTGGGGATTTTAGTCTGCCAGCGACAAATCTGCTCTTCTTTGGTGACTTATCACCCTGCAATGCCTTCCCGCCGGCTAGAATCCCTGGCAGGATGGCACTCCGATTGCTTCGGCTTTCCCAAGTCGCCGAAATGCAACTTCGGAAAAACTAAGCAATATTATTTGCCTAATAAAACAAAACACAATGTAAGGCAGCTGATTAACAGACCTGTCTTTGCTGGGGGACTCTTGACTGTTGCAACATTGTATCAAGTCAGAGACATCAGGTCAGAGAATAGGCATGGACAGACACTGCTTCAATAGCAATACATATACAAATAAACCATAGAAAATTTGTAATGAATGTATTAGGTTAAGTTGCTTAGAATTGTGTTTTCTTTTATAAGCAAAAATAAAAATTATTTTTTGGGGTTGACTTATCCTTTAAGAGATTACTTTAAAGCAGTAACTTGCAAACTGGGTAGTTGCCAGCTGACTGGGCAAAAGGTCCAACTTTGTAGTGAGTTGTGCATTTTTATCCTCTGATCTCAGAGACAACAGGCATCACCAACACAGGAGTATCAAAAGCATCAGTCTGAAGAGTTTTATGGAGCATTCTTTTTTAAAACGAAAACTAAAGCTTAAAGAATTAGGCTAGAAATGTTGTACATTGTGTTTTGGGCTTCTTTAACAGCCCAGGGCAACCACGGCCCTTTAGCAGGGAAGATCTGTGGCTTCATATGGGCCCCACTAGCCCCATCTTTTCTGCAGATTCACTGCACATGCTCTGTGATGTAATCACTTACTGAGCTTAGGATCAGATTCAAAATAGAGAAATTTTATTACTTACCGTAATTTCTATTTCCAAGTCACCTACCATGGCAGCACTCACCAACATGAGTATTCCCCGCCCCTCAGGTCACTGGACAGGAAAGGGTTAACTCCCAACCCTATAACATCCGCTCTGCACCGCCCCCACCTTGTCTATGTTTCCTAGCTTCAGAAGGGAGGGAAGTTGGTGAGTGCTGCCATGGTAGGTGACTTGGAAATAGAAATTACGGAAAGTAATAAAATTTCTTTTATTACGAAATTAAGTAATAAAATTTCTCTATTTCCCAAGCCACCCATGGCAGCTCATCACCAACATGAGAATTTCCAAAGCCAAAAAGAAGGGAGGGACAACAACTGATGCTTAATATTTATTATGAATGCAATACAGCTTGCAAAACCTTTCTCCCAAATTTAGCCTCTTGGGAAAGAAAAACATTTAACTTATAATGTTTTATAAATGTATGCAAGGAGGACCATCTTGCAGCCTTGCAAATTACGTCTGGCGGCGCTCTGGCTTCCGCCGCCCAGGAAGCAGCCAATGCTCGAGTAGAGTGAGCCTTCAAGTCTCTAGGTACCTCTCTGCCTGTTTTGTGATAAGCGAACACTATGCATTCAACGATCCATCGACTAATAAGTCGCTTTAGACGGAGCACAACCTCTTCTAGGACCCCTCGGAATGACAAACAGTCTCTCTGACTTCCTCCACGACTGTGTACGGGTCAGATAATGAGATATTATTCGAACTAGATCCAACGTATGCCACTGTTGTTCACGCCCTGTTTTGGGATCCGGACAAAAGGAGGGTAAAGTTATCTCCAAATTCATCTGAAATTGTGATACAACCTTCGGAAGGAATTCAAACGCTGGTCTCAAGACCACCTTGTCAGGGAACAAAACCGTATCAGGTTCCTTCGCCGAAAGAGAATGAATTTCCCCTACTCTGCAGGCTGAAGTGATCGCCACCAGAAATAAAGCTTTCAGAGTAACATGCCAATCCGAAGCCTTTTCCAAAGGTTCAAACGGAGCTGCCATCAAAACCTTTAGGACCAAAGGCAAATCCCATGGAGGCATCCCTAGTCGTCTCACTGGACACACTCTTTTGAGTGCATTGAACAGGCGAATGACCAACGGATCCTCAGCCCATGGTTTTTCAGTTAATGCCGACAGTGCTGAAACTTGTCCTCTCAAAGTGCTGACACTAAGCTTCCTCTGGTACCCAGCAAAGAGAAACTGCACCAATTCCAACGCCCCAGGACATCTGGGATCAAATCCCTTATCTTCCGCAAACTTAACAAAACAGGACCAGACACGATAATACTGACTTGACGTTGAGTGCTTTCTAGATTTCAACAGCAATTCTATCAGATCTTTCTTGAGGCCCATACCTGATAACCTCTGCCTTTCAACTTCCATGCCCTCAACGACAGGTGGAACACCTCCTGAAATGGAACTGGGCCCTGCATCAGCAGATCTTTCACAATTGGTAGTTTCATTGGAGGCTCCACTGACATCTGCCTCAAAAGTGGAAACCAGGGACGCCTGGGCCAGAATGGAACTATTGCAATCACCTGTGTCCCTTCTTTGTCTATTTTCTTCAATACCCTCCAAATTAATGGAAAGGGTGGAAAGACATAACCGAACATCCCTCTCCAGTTCTGATTTAGGGCATCTACCCCACTGGACATCCGGGATGGGTACCTTGAGAAGAACCTCCTGCACTTGTGGTTGTGATCCGAGGCCATGAGGTCTATCTCTGGATTGCCAAATCTCTGGGTAATGGTCTGGAACACAGCGGGATTCAGGGACCACTCTCCTGGCTCCAAGGCATTTCTGCTTAGGAAATCCGCCTGCACATTCATTTTGCCTGGCACAAAAAAGGCTACTAAACCTCTGAGGTTTGATTCTGCCCATGACATGATAGTTGACAGCTCTTGTATTAACTGCACACTCTTGGTGCCTCTTTGTCTGTGTACATAAGCCACCGCCGTGGCATTGTCTGACCGGATTTTCACCCACCTGTGTGTTATCCTCTCCGAGAAGGCTAATAGAGCCATCCTTATTGCCCTCAACTCCAATACATTGGAAGGAAGATGAGAGACTTCTCACTGCCCTTGGGCTGACAGATCGTCTAACATGCCTCCCCAGCCTGTTTGAGAGGCGTCTGTTGTAATCGTGACGTAGTCTGGTTCTGTTAACGGCATTCCTCTGGTTAGATTCCTCGGAATCAACCACCAGTCTAGGCTCGCCATCACCTGTTTTGGAATATGAAGGAGTCTCTTCAAATTTACGGGATTGGTCAACCCTGAACCCAGAAAACATATTTGAAGGGGTCTCATGTGCCACCTTGCCCAAAGTACCATCTGAATGGTGGAGGAAAATAGACCCAGAATTGACATGCAATCTTTGACTGACACGCTGGTGAGTTGTTGAAAGGACCTCACTCGGTCCATGATGTATGAGACCTTCTGTTCTGGAAGAGACACTATCCCTTGAAGAGTGTCCAAACTGGCTCCTAAGAAGACTATCTTCTGAGTTGGCACCAGATGACTTTTCTGCCAGTTTATTACCCAACCGAAATGTTGCAGAATTCCAACCGCTTCGTCTGTTTTTTACAGCTTCTTCTTCTGAGTTGGACACCAGAAGGATATCGTCCAGATAATAGAAGGCTGGGACCCCCTTCACTCTCAGGAAAGCTATTACTGTTACTAAGACCTTTGAAAATGTCCTTGGAGACATGGACAGGCCAAACGGGAGGCAAGTGAACTGCACGTGTTGTTCCCGAAACACAAACCGCAGGTATTTTCTGTGTGGACCGTACACTGGAACATGGAAGTATGCGTCCTTGAGATCCAGATTTACCAACCATGCTCGAGGCGGAAATGCTGCAACTATGGATGTCAGGGACTCCATTTTGAATTTCCTGCAATGTATAAATTGATTTAGGGGTCGAAGATCCAGCACAGGTCTGAACGCCCCTGAGGATTTTCTTACTAGAAAGAGTTTGGAGTAAAACCCTCTCCTCTGTTGCTCCCGAGGTACTGGTTCTACAGCACCGGTTTCTAGCAACTGATCCATGTATTCTTGAACTACTTCCTTTGCACCTTGAACCTTCGGCACCAAAGAAACTCGATACACATCGTATCTTGGGACTCTGGAAAATTCGAGATGATAACCTTCCTTTATAATCTCTAGAACCCAACGATCCCGAATATTCTCGGCCCAAACCTCCTCGAAGAGTGCCAGACGCGCTCCTACTGCACAGGTTCGAGCCGGCCTGATCTCATTGTGTTCTGTTTGAGGAAGAGCCAAAACCAGTTGCCTTCTTTGCCGGTTGTGGTGGCTCCCCTCTAGAAGGTCTCCATGGAGACTGTCTGCCTTGAGACCTCCCAGGCCTATACTGCCTTGAGTTCCGAAAATTCCTATTTTTTGGCGACTCAGCTCTTGGCCCATGACGTCTGAATTTTCTCTCCTGTGGAAGAAAAACACTTTTCCCACCAGACACCTTTTTAATAATTGAATCCAGACTTTCACCGAACAATCTGTCCCCTTCAAAAGGCAATTGACACAAATTGGCTTTAGAGGCAGTGTCTGCTGACCAGGACTTCAGCCATAGTGCTGTCCTTGATGCTACTGAAAGAGCCATTGACCTCGCTGCCAACCTGACTAAATCGATGGAAGCTTCTGCCATAAAATCAGTAGCTATTTTTAGATCAGATAACATATCTCGCAGGACTGATCTCTTGACATTTGAAGAAATGGCATCTTCTAGATTATTTACCCAGATCTTCATCGCCCTAGAAGTTGAAGTTAGTGCAACCGCAGGCCTGCAAGATGCCCCGGCAGAGACAAATGCTTTCTTCAGATCCAACTCCATCCGCTTTTCCATCGGATCTCTAAATGCACCCGCATCGTCAACCGGTAGGGTAGTCTTCCGAGCCAAGCGAACCACTGCCGCATCAACCTTCGGTGGATTATCCCACAACTTTGCATTAGGCTCATCCACAGGGTATTTCTTTGCAAATTTACCTTGAATAACCACTCTCTTTTCCGTCTTTTTCCACTCTGAGCTAATTAGCTCTTTAATTGAACCATGAACCGGAAAGGTAGAGGAACGTTTCTTCACGGACGGAAACAACTTGTCTGCCGAAGAACTCTTTGGTGTCTCTTCAGTTAGACTTAATGTCTTCCTAACTGCCTTCACTAGACCCTCTATTGTCGAGGCATCAAAGGCGGACTCATCCTCAGCGAAAATTTCTCCTTCCTCTGATAAATCCGACTGAACATCCGCAGGATCATAATATTCATCTTCTGAAATGTCCGAATGGGACTCATACAGCATTTCCCGAGACCTCTTAGGCCTCCTGCTTGAGGAAGATGCTTCCTGCACCCCTTGCACCACTGCTTGCTTAATTAGGGACACTAAGGCATCCAATTGGGGTGCTGAAGAAGTTTGAGGCTCAGCCGTTAAAGGTTGTTCAGCAACCGACTGCTTTCTTGCTTGTTGACTTTCCACCTTCTGTGCTTCAGTAGCGGCAGAGAGGCTAAACAGGAAAGAAACAAGCACCATCAGCCTCCACTCTCTCCCCAAACAATAACTCCGTTATCATTCGCTTACCTAGAAACTTTTGGCTGCACTCCTCTCCCAGAGCCAGACTGATCCATCTTGTCTGTAACCTATGAGACAGGCAATAGTAAGCACCCTTGCGTCCAAAATATGAAGAATCTATCTTTCTCCATGCTCACCGACACACCACGCTCCACTTCCAATTTTGGCGCGCGTCGTGACGTCAAGACGCCGGCGCACGCACCCGTCGCGTCAGAAATAACGCGCGACCTGAATGACGCGCGACCGGAACGACGCGTACATCCGGCCGGTGGAACGCAAGATTGCCTGGCTCTGGGAGGAAAATGACGTACTTCCTGCGTCTGTTAGAAGCGCTTTTCAGAGGATCCGCACTTCGCCACCAAACAACATGGCCAGTTTAACTGTGGGCCTGACAGGTGGAATGTGACCCAGCCATTGGTCCTTCTCCACCGCGATCCCCTCCGGGGAGCATATGGGAGGCATCAGGGCAGAGAGAGCAGAGAGACCCTGGAAGCGGTAAGCTACACAAGTGACCTGGACAGGAAAAAGACAAGGTGGGGGCGGTGCAGAGCGGATGTTATAGGGTTGGGAGTTAACCCTTTCCTGTCCAGTGACCTGAGGGGCGGGGAATACTCATGTTGGTGATGAGCTGCCATGGGTGGCTTGGGAAATATACAGTACACAATATAATTCCAATTCATAATACAGATAACTACATTGCAGCACAGAAACCACAGCAATTAGTATCAGAATCTAAAAATCAGCCTTATAGCATTAGCTTCTGTTACAGACCAGCCTCATTTTCTAAACGAAGAAATACGATGTGATTAATGGCGGAGCTCTGCCCTTGCACGCCAGCTCCTGCTGCTCTCGCGATGAATCGGCTCCTTCCAGCCGGCTTCTACTCACACACTCTCTGTCATCGCTGTATAGCGCTGTTCAAAGCATTATCGGAGTCTGGCTTGTTAGTATCAAATAAATGGCTTTATTGAGCGCTTTAACATAGCTGAGGAGGGGGATTCACATCTAACGCGTTTCGTGTCAGTAAACCTGACACATCATCAGAGTGATCATTTTCTGTTTGATAATTTGCAACTACCCCTAATCTTAGCTTATCAAAAGCTGCTCAGAGCCCACGGAGTGTCGCAGACACTTTGCAAGATGGTGAGTCCCTGACAAGTTTTAAGTCTGGATCATTGCTGCTACTGAAGAGTTTAAAAATTAGGCTGGTGCAATAAGTTCAGTATATAAAATATGGTATTTGTAGTCATGTTTAGGGTTTAGTTCTTTAAATACCCCCCCGGTTCTTCCACAATGTGTGTTTTGGAATAACACAGGACTATTTTCACAAAAACGTTGCTATGGTCCACCCGTAGTTGCAGACTCTGCAAAACCTGAAATTTTAGCCGGAAAGCTAAAGACAGAAAGAAGCATGTTCTGATAATGCATACATGTCCATGCAAAACCATTTTGAGAGGAGAATTGCCCATGGACCTTATGAATTTGGCCCACCATACAACACAAAAGTGCAGGAGTCACTGTTCACAGAACACCCTCTTGCAATTCTCCTAGAGGGAGAAACAAGATAAGGGATCTTACTTTAATTTAGATCACCATACCTTAAGTCCGCAAAAAATATTACAGAACTCCTTTGTACCCACTTCAGTGCTCTCAAACACCAATTCACAATCAGCAGTTGTGGTCTGCAAGTACAGCAATCCACCATAATCAACCCAACCACAGCCTAATCACAACTCATGTCCACTATCAGCTTAAACCTCATTTATTAGCTCAGGTGCTGGTTTCTACACAACTTGTATGCTCAGGGGGGCAGTGAAGCTCTACCCACATGAAAAACATTTTTTTTTTCACTTAGTTCTGAACACTGAATCATCTGTAGGAGGTTAAAGTGGACCTGTCACCCAGACACAAATCTGTATAATAAAAGTTATTTTCAAACTAAACATGAAATTCAATTTCTATTTAAGCATTCATAGCTGTTGGCTCATTTAAAAATCTCTGCTGTCAAACAAATGTCTCCCCCTCCTCTATGCCTTAGGCATAGAAGCCGGGCAGACAATTACTTTCACTTTCCATTCAAAACTTCCTAGATGTCACTGCACTCCCCACATTCCCCCTGTTCTCGTAACCATTTAATTGTGTAGCCAGTGCATGGGGATGGACACCAGGTCCCCCATTCTGGTGCACAAACAAGATTCTGACATGATGTAAGGCTTGCCTTAATAACAGTGTCCACAAAATGGCTCCTGCCTGCTTGCTATAATTATGAGTTCCTAGACCGAACTAAACAAAT
Source organism: Xenopus laevis (assembly GCF_017654675.1). NCBI lineage: Eukaryota > Metazoa > Chordata > Amphibia > Anura > Pipidae > Xenopus > Xenopus laevis. The sequence continues at coordinate 47,736,064 of NC_054386.1, forward strand.
CAAAAAATTTAGTGTAATTAAAATTTGCTTGACTAATGTGATAAAATAGGATTTTGAATATTTTTTTTGGGTGACTGGTTCCCTTTAAAGTGATTTTAGCAGCTAACAAGAAGTGAACCTTTCCATTCCTTCCATACCAAAGAACCAACCACCTCACACAATAGCATGAACTGTTCGACTGTTTATTTCCTGCCAATTGGTTAAAAGTGGTAGCTCACTTTTAAATCATAGTATGTCTTGGACAATGTACAATTTGTATTAATGTTTTATGGTTTGCCAGTTTAGATTTTTGTTAAGCAACTACAGTTTAGAATTTCAGAATTTTTTGGCTGCTGGGTTCAGTTACCCCCATGTGAATGAAAGCTGGGAAGAGGCAAGCAAATAAATTAAAAACAAAAATGCTGTAAATATGCTAATATTAGATTCTATAACATTAAACGTTAATTTAATGGTGAACCACCCTTTATGAAGGCTGAAAACATCTGAAATAAAAATGCAGTTTTCATATGAAGGTAATTTCCTTTATCCACCCCAGGGCCACATGAATTAGATGTTTGTAAAGAACCTTCAGCACCTCTATTTAGCTTAGTAAATATACAGAGCATGGAAGATCTGATTAAACTCACCAGTATCAAACTTAATGAAATCTGTGATCTTGCCAGTTTCCAGGTCAATCTGGATGGTATCATTGACCTTAATTAAAGGATCAGGGTAGCGGATTGTGCGTGCATCGTGGGTAACCAGATGAGGGATTCCTTTGGTTCCCACCCAGGTCTTCCTCACCTTGCACAACTTGTACTGGTAGACAGGAACCAAGAACACTCAGATGTTGAAACACACTGATATACAACACTATAACATGCATTATACCCAACTATTCTAAAGTGTGACAACATAATTAATGTAAATTATCCAAGATCTACTTTACTTACTGCTTTCTAAAGCCAATGTGCCGTTCTAATATTTCGAGAGCAATAAAAGCAGTCAAACAATGCAATTAACATGGCATTTCTCACAAAACCAAAATTTCAGATCACAGACAGCAACAATCACAGATGTCTTTTTTAAAACGCCTTTATTAAGACATGGGCTATAACCCAGATAATCAACGTTTCAGATCGACATCAGTCTTATCAAGCCTTGATAAAAGAAAAGACATCTGCGATTGCTGCTGTCTGATCTGAGATTCTGGAAATAAATTGGAGGTCGAAACTGTGGGACTTGCACCAGACCAGGCAATCAGGAGATATGAGTGCTGACTAAATCCTTGCTGAACTATCCATAACTTTTTCAAAAAGATTTTTACACTATATATATTCAGAAATATGGTATACTTTCCATTTAACAGTTCAAGATTACGCAAGAATAGCAGGGTCCATGTGGCAACTTAAAACTTACCTTGGCCTCTTCAGATGTAATTCTATGCACTGCAAATCGGCCCTTGGTATCATACACCAGACGGAAGTGCTCACCAGTCTTTTCAATACTTATGACATCTGTGGGACAATAAAGAATTAAGTAAAACTATTACCAGCCCAGAACAAATACAGCATATCACATTATATATATAGCCTTATACCCTTAATCCCATAAAAAGACTAGGCCAAAAATATTTTAGCATCCAATATTTAGATTGAAATATATTTACACGTGGCATGAAAAAAGAAACAATACACTTCAGTATGTAAACCGCAATAGAAAGCGTAGGAGCAAATGTGTTCATAGTATAAGGCTACAGGGTTTAATCCCTTTGATTATTCAAATTTGAAATACCCAAGTAATGAGCCTACAAGTGTCTGTCTCAACTGCTAAGCATTATGGTACCCAATAATTCCTAATACTAGCACACCACTTCCTTCCCCTAATAGTCCTGCAGTACGATGCTCACCCATGAAGCCAGCAGGATATGTAATGTCTGTGCGGACTTTGCCATCAATTTTAATAAAGCGCTGCATGCAAATCTTCTTCACCTCATCCCCAGTCAAAGCATACTTAAGTCGGTTCCTAAGAAAGATGATCAGGGGCAGACATTCTCTAAGCTTGTGGGGACCAGTGGATGGACGAGGAGCCTGAGGAAAGTAAAGACATCTTAGGTCACTGGTTATGTAAGGTGACATGCATGTTATATACACATAATTTAAAATTTAAAATAAAGCAATCAGACCCCTATACATTCACTTATGTACTTTTATTAAAAAAAAAAAGTCAAATTAACATCCAGTTACTGCTTACTATAAAGAATATCTGGACATATCTTGCAAGTATCTTACTGCACCAAACCAAACACATTGCTGCCTTGTAGACATTTATTGATATAGCGGTTGAAAGAAAAATTATCCCCTTTGATGTTCTCACATTAAACAAATGGCAGTAAAAATGACTATTACTTACAAAGACTCCAGTCAGCTTGTCCAACATCCAATGTTTTGGCGCAGCAACGCGCTTCAAATGCTTCTTCGGTCCGCGAGCCTATAAAAGGAATAAACGAGGTGAGCCAAAGAGCATAGATATTGCATTTAAACGTGTAGTTTATTGTAGGTCCATTACATAAAAAAATGACATGAGATGCAACTGCCAGCAACACGCTGGGAAACAAAGTTAGCAGCAGATGGAGGGCTGAGAGTTTAAAACACCTACAAATAAAGTATGCAGCAAATCTTTACAGATGGCTGTGATATATATTTATTCTTTGACAATATACAGGCTTTGTCTGCTGGTTGACTTTAGTATGAGGGCTGCAAATACGCTTTGATTAAAAAAAAAGTGGCTTATACAGTGAATTCACCAATCAAGGTAAGGGGGTCCTTTATCCAGAAATCTTTTCAATTTCTCCTAGAGGCATATATAAACAGTTATTTGCCTAATACCGATAATAAGACAACCTCCTCCTCTTATTCGTGGGTTTTAATGCTTGCTAGTGCTGCTTCAATATGGAAAAAAAACCCCACATACAGAAAACCAGAAGTCGCAAGTACTGTGGTAATGGGTCCATTCCCTGTACCACCGATTATAAAACTAGTTAATTACAATTTCAGAGTGAAGTATTTCCTATGCCATGAAGTTATAAAGAACTAAGGACTACAGGAGAACTGTTGGAAGAGCTGAACACAATGTTTGGACCAAACCATTTTCGCTGTCCCCTTTAGACCGCTGTAGGAATTCTGCGGATACTTTATAATAAGTACCACAGTACAATGAGGCACGTCAACCCAGCGTCGAGCACTTTTCGCAGACACCCAAGACCCAGAGCGGCCTGCAACTATTGCTTCCAGACACCCATATAGTACAGCCACAGTTTATAAATCTCTTTCAATAGGGCGCCAGCACTACTGCTCGGACAATTCCTCTCACTCCGAGCTGGTCGGATAGCGATAGAAAGCACGCATAAAGATGATGGGAAAAGATTCAATATCGAAGGTAATGAAAGTACAAGTCTCACCATGGCTGCGCCTGCAGTGGAAAAGACCTCCTCCTTCCGGTCCCGCCGGGATAAAGAGTGCGCGCTGAACTCTGGCAGGAAGAGAGCGCGCGTCCAGGATGCGCCTATGAAAAGCGTTGCACCCTGCTGTTGCGGAGGTAGTACTACGTTTCGCACGTGTGACGGAAAGTAGAAATGTGAACTATGCACTTCAGTCGTGGTGTAATATGTTTAACCTCCTCGTCGGCATACAAAAATAGAACAATAGCCCCGGCAAATGTGATTGTCATCTTCGCTCACCCGCCCAGTCTGACTGGAGTCAAGCTATCAGACTGTTTCTGAACAGCAGTCAAGCTATCAGACCATTTATTTCAATGCACACAGTCAAGCTTTTTTTTCAGCAAATTACATTTTCCGTGCATTCCACCACTACTGCCACGAAGTACAACACCACCTTACTCAGTCCACTTAGTTTCGTGAAATTTCACTGTCTAAATTTTTCGCCATACTTCGCCAAATATTGCAATTCACACTAAATTCTAGTCCTCATGTGCCGATTTCTGTTACCCATAGCAACAGCAAATCACATTTTCCGTGCATTCCACCACTAGTGCCACGAAGTACAACACCACCTTACTCAGTCCACTTAGTTTCGTGAAATTTCACTGTCGAAATTTATCTCAATGCTTCGCCAAATATTGCATTTCGCACTAATTTCTAATCCTCATATGCAAAGTTCTGTTATCCATAGCAACAGCAAATCACATTTTCCGTGCATTCCACCACTAGTGCCATGAAATACAACACCACCTTACTCAGTCCACTTAGTTTGGAGAAATTTCACTGTCGATTCGCACTAATTTCTAATCCTTATATGCAAAGTTCTGTTATCCATAGAAACAGCAAATCACATTTTCCGTGCATTCCACCACTACTGCCACGAAGTAACGAAGAAACACCACCTTACTCAGTCCACTTAGTTTCGTGAAATTTTACTGTCGGAATTTACCGCAACGCTTCGCCAAATATTGAAAATCGCACTAATTTCTAATCCTCATATGCAATGTTCTGTTATCCATAGCAACAGCAAATAACATTTTTCGTGCATTCTGCCACTAATGCCACGAAGTACAACAATACCTTACTCAGTCCACTTAGTTTGGTGAAATTTCACTGTCGAAATTTATCGCAATGCTTCGCCAAGTATTGCATTTCGCACTAATTTCTAATCCTCATATGCAAAGTTCTGTTATCCATAGCAACAGCAAATCACATTTTCCGTGCATTCCGCCACTAGTGCCATGAAGTACAACACCACCTTACTCAGTCCACTTAGTTTGGTGAAATTTCACTGTCGAAATTTTTCGCAACACTTCGCCAAATATTGCAATTCACACTAAATTCTAGTCCTCATGTGCCGATTTCTGTTACCCATAGCAACAGCAAATCACATTTTCCGTGCATTCCACCACTAATGCCACGAAGTACAACACCACCTTGCTCAGTCCACTTAGTTTGGAGAAATTTCACTGTCGAAATTTATCGCAATGCTTCACCAAATATTGCAATTCGCACTAATTTCTAATCCTCATATGCAAAGTTCTGTTATCCATAGAAACAGCAAATCACATTTTCCGTGCATTCCACCACTACTGCCACAAAGTACAACACCACCTTACTCAGTCCACTTAGTTTCGTGAAATTTTACTGTCGGAATTTACCGCAACGCTTCGCCAAATATTGAAAATCGCACTAATTTCTAATCCTCATATGCAATGTTCTGTTATCCATAGCAACAGCAAATCACATTTTTCGTGCATTCCGCCACTAGTGCCACAAAGTACAACAACACCTTACTCAGTCCACTTAGTTTGGTGAAATTTCACTGTCGAAATTTATCGCAATGCTTCGCCAAATATTGCATTTCGCACTAATTTCTGATCCTCATATGCAAAGTTCTGTTATCCATAGCAACAGCAAATCACATTTTCCGTGCATTCCACCACTAGTGCCATGAAATACAACACCACCTTACTCAGTCCACTTAGTTTGGTGAAATTTCACTGTCGAAATTTTTCGCAACACTTCGCCAAATATTGCAATTCACACTAAATTCTAGTCCTCATGTGCCGATTTCTGTTACCCATAGCAACAGCAAATCACATTTTCCCTGCATTCCACCACTAGTGCCACAAAGTACAACACAACCTTACTCAGTCCACTTAGTTTGGAGAAATTTCTCTGTCTAAATTTATCGCAATGCTTCGCCAAATATTGCAATTCGCACTAATTTCTAATCCTCATATGCAAAGTTCTGTTATCCATAGCAACAGCAAATCACATTTTCCGTGCATTCCGCCACTAGTGCCATGAAGTACAACACCACCTTACTCAGTCCACTTAGTTTGGTGAAATTTCACTGTCGAAATTTTTCGCAACACTTCGCCAAATATTGCAATTCACACTAAATTCTAGTCCTCATGTGCCGATTTCTGTTACCCATAGCAACAGCAAATCACATTTTCCGTGCATTCCACCACTAATGCCACGAAGTACAACACCACCTTGCTCAGTCCACTTAGTTTGGAGAAATTTCACTGTCGAAATTTATCGCAATGCTTCACCAAATATTGCAATTCGCACTAATTTCTAATCCTCATATGCAAAGTTCTGTTATCCATAGAAACAGCAAATCACATTTTCCGTGCATTCCACCACTACTGCCACGAAGTACAACACCATCTTACTCAGTCCACTTAGTTTCGTGAAATTTTACTGTCGGAATTTACCGCAACGCTTCGCCAAATATTGAAAATCGCACTAATTTCTAATCCTCATATGCATTGTTCTGTTATCCATAGCAACAGCAAATCACATTTTTCGTGCATTCCGCCACTAGTACTAGTGCCACAAAGTACAACAACACCTTACTCAGTCCACTTAGTTTGGTGAAATTTCACTGTCGAAATTTATCGCAATGCTTCGCCAAATATTGCATTTCGCACTAATTTCTAATCCTCATATGCAAAGTTCTGTTAGTCATAGAAACAGCAAATCACATTTTCCGTGCATTCCACCACTAATGCCACGAAGTACAACACCACCTTACTCAGTCCACTTAGTTTAGTGAAATTTTACTGTCGGAATTTACCGCAACGCTTCGCCAAATATTGAAAATCGCACTAATTTCTAATCCTCATATGCAATGTTCTGTTATCCATAGCAACAGCAAATCACGCTTTTCGTGCATTCCACCACTAGTGCCACGAAGTACAACAACACCTTACTCAGTCCACTTAGTTTGGTGAAATTTCACTGTCGAAATTTTCCGAAATGATGCGCCAAATATTGCAAGTGACACTAATTTCTCCTCAAATGCAAGGTTTTGTTACCCATAGCAACAGCAAAACATATTTCCCATGCATTCCACCACTAGTGCTATGAAGTACATCATCACCTTACTCACTCCACTTAGATCGGTGAAATTTCTGGCATCTGTTGCAAGAGATCAAAGAGAAATGTGGGACATTTTAATAAGAATCTGGGACTGTGGGCTTAGCTGTCAAAATCTGGACTGACCCACAAAAAATGGGACAGTTGAGAGGCATGACATATGGTATGGCCAGCTTCTTATTATTCTGCTCAATGATGCAAAATGCATCAGAATAACAAGGTGAAAAGAGAAGTTAAGACTCCATAGTGCATGGAAATCAGTCAGAAACTGCGGCCCACCATTCTTGCACAGATGAGCCTATGCAGCCTAAACATGATTACATAATATAAAGGACGGACCCCTTTCTCTCCAGTGGAGAGAAGTGGGACATCCAGTATGCAAGATGGTGTGCCCTTGTCCTAAACACAGTAAGCTCAAAATACCAATACGTTGCTGAACAAGTTATGTAGTAAACAATAACTACAAAGACTACTTGGTAAAATTCAAAAATGTCTTGACAGTTGGTCGACAAAAGTAGATAATAAAAGAGGCAAATGGGGGCAACACCAAGTTAACTTTAATAAATTAAATATTTTAACTATAATCCTTTATTTTATAATAGTACATTTTAATAAAATGCTTCATAGAAAGTGTAGATAAATATTTTGTTAGAAATACAAAAAAATATCATTTACTGTAAATGCAAATCTAGAAATAGTTTAATAAAGTATTCAGTATTTCTCTAGCGGCCCACCTGTCAGTGAAGATGTCAGGGGTTTGTCTTCATTCACCTTTGGATTGATTATATCAGCTGGCTCCACCTTTTCCTCTCAGTTCTTTGTCCTGCCTCGGAGGTGAATGAAGGACAGATAGCAATTCTTCTTTTTATTTATTTATAATTTTCTTTTATTTCTTACATACTCTAATCCAACTCTACAGGAATATGCTAAAACACAGCGGCACAAAAGGGACACACAGAGCTGTCCTTAGGTGCAATTGTACCACAAGGGAATCCTTGAATACGTCTCCTGAAAGACTGTAATGGAAAATGGAGAACTTACCCCACGGGACATCCAAGATGGCGACCTCCTGCTCCACCATGCGGTTCTTCCTGGTCGTAATATGACTGCGTCTGAAACGTGTCGCCCCAGGATTGGTCGCCGGCGACGGAATGGACGCCGGAGTCAGAATGTGCGTCGGCGTCAGGACGCCAACGTGAGGACGCCGGCGTCGGCGTCATGACGTCACCGCGTCAAGTTTTGGCGCCAACTTTGGACTATTTATTCCTAATTGCCCTTTTCATCCTTGCCCAATTATAGGTCTATCTTGTATAGTTCCTGGGTGTGATTTACTGCTTTTCTGATTATCCGTGTACCGACTTCTTGCCTGTTTTACGACTCTGATCCTTGCTGCCTGTATTTGACCATTTGCCTGTTTACGACTATTCTCTTGATAAATCCTTTTGTACCGCGAACTTGGTGTTACTGCCTCCTCCTTGGTCCACACTACAACAGAGCCTTCGGCCATGACAAAGACACACCGAGCTGTACGTCATATTTCCCGACAACACACAGAGCTGTTGCTTTAGGGTCAGAAATGATGGCGCTCTAACTGAACACAGAGCTGTTCTGAGCTTAAGTGAGCATGGGGCATGCAGAGCTGCTTCACACTTAGCTAGCCACTGACTTATATCACAACCTTAGCCAGCCATTCTGTTTTCAAGCAGAGGAGTCACAGTCTGGGGTAACTATTGACTGTGGACTATGGTAATTGGTAACCATCAGGTGCAGCTATAGCTTACAAAGACTGAACTTCCACTTTGCACCCAAAAGAACCATCCGTTTGCTAGGTGACGATTCGCGCCGTATCTCCACGCCTATTCCTAACTTTTGGTTTGCCAAAGTCATTAGCGGTCGCCTCCACAGTCCGCTCTTGAGCTGACAAGGCTGTAACTGCGCACTTTGCCGGAGCTTCAAGATGGGACACACTTTCCCAGGCATGACTGCGCAGTTACTGGGACCAGTGTCAGTATAGGTGACATCACTACAGTCCGTGAGTGTGTCATTATTACCACAATACACGCATTTGACTCAAGGGCGCTTTGAATGCGATCCTGTTAACCTATGTATACCACACTAATTGCATACCCTATACCCTACTAGGTTTTACCATACCTAACTTCACCATGAAAAAAACTGACTCCCTTGAGGAACTCAGAGATGATTTACAATCAACTAAAAAGACAAAAAGAATTGAAAAATTACCTAAATGTAAAAAATGTAAACATTTTCTCTGGAAATCAGAGAGAAACTACTGTTCTGATTGCAAACACCACACAAACATTGAGAAGATGCTGGAGGCACCTGTACTATTACCACAACCCGCCCAGCCTCAGATATCAGAGGGACCTGGCTCAATTTCCACTACACCCCCAATAGCCATTCCAAATACTCCTATTTCGCATACTCCTCCACAGAGCATAGTAGATAACCCCATTCCCTTACCTTGGGGTCAGAACTCAGCTGTAGCCTCAGGTTCTGCACCAGTACCTAACCAAGTGAGGGAATGTTTTTAATGTATAATGAATACGGTTCAACTCAAACAAACACGCAATACAACAAAAAGTGAAAAGCACCAATTCCACAGCCTGCCTTCTCTGAGTCAGAAGAAGGATTAGCTTCAGACTCCAAAGAGAAGGATCTACCCGTACCAGATTCTGACCTCTCTGAACAGGCACTCTAATTGTCGGATACTGACTCAGAGAATGATAACTCTTCCTCAGCAAATCCTGAGGTAGCCAAAAAAATACTCAGAGAAATGCTAAAACTCTAGAGATAAGATATGAAACAGTAGCTTTATCAAAAGCGGATATTACCCAAACAATTGAAACTGAATGGTCTCAGCCTGATTTCAGGCTTCATTGCCCTCACTTTTTCAAAACCTACCCGGTGCCAGAGGACCATCAAAAAAAATGGGATAAAGCACTCAGGGCGGACTCTGTAGTTGCCCGGCTATCCAGACAGACTGCATTGCCTGCAGAGGAAGCAGCATTCAAAGACCCATTGGACTGACACATGGAGTCAACTTTGAAGAGGTCTTATATTCAAGCAGCAGCAATACTTTGCCCAGCAGCGGCATCAGCAGGTTTAGCCGGAACGGCAAAAACCTGGGCACAAGAACTGGCATGCCAGCCGCCATCATCTCGACAACAATTCCACACAGAAGTACAAAGGCTAACCACCACATTAATTTTCTTAGCTGACGCAGCTATCGAAGTGTTCAAACTAGCAGCTAAAACAGCAGCCAACACCGTGGTAGCGAGGTGCGCCCTTTGGCTCCAACACTGGTCGGGTGATGCAGTCTCAAAGTTGAGACTGCTTTTAATTTACCGGGGATTCCTTATTCGGACACAGAGCCGAATGCAGATAATTGTAAGAAACAAACTGCAGTGCTCGCACCTCAAAACAATGCTGGCACAGCTTAGAATGGATATAACGGACTCCAAAACTACCGTACGTGAGTTAAAGGCAGACATACAGGCCTTAGCAACATGCACTGACCACATAGAGAACAATAGACCAAGTAGATGCACAAGACTCCCTTATCTCAGCATTGCAATTCAAAATAGGGGATCTGGAGGATCGCTCCAGAAGGAATAATATCAGTCTGAGAGGAGTACCAGAGGACATTACACAGCTACTGCTCTGCCAATACGTACAAAACTTCATACTGTCAGCACTGCTAGAAAGACTTGCAGATCACCTCCTTATTGACAGGATCCATAGACTCCCTAAGCCAAAAACCGCACCAAATATGTCATACTGAGAATTCACTTCTACCACACTAAAGAAGAATTGCTGCAATTCATGAGGAAACAGAAATCTCTCCCCCAACCTTATGAGAAAATACAAATCTTTGCAGACCTCTCTCCAACCACGCTTGCAAAGCAGCGTGAACTCAATAACTCCTGCAAGCACATGGGGCTACCCAATGAAACTAATAATACAATGGCAAGAAACACAAAATCATCACAACACATCACAAGGACCAGATACTGTAACTGTGAAAAATAAACATTACAGAATGATTGCAGCAGCTATAGCCTCTAACAAGAATAGAGGCATAACAATACTGGCAAAACCTAACTTGAATATACAAAGTACAATGCAACTGGCAGATCCCAAAGATAGATGCCTTGCAATAATATGTACCATAAACCAACAACAATATACGCTGGTCAACCTCTATGCTCCCAACAACAGCCAAACCTAATTCTTTAGACAATTACTAGAAAAACTATCACCCATACAGCAAGGTACACTAGTAATTGGAAGAGATTTCAACACTATACTAGACCCTGAAATGGACAGGACCCCCCAGGCTTCCAACCTACCCAAAGTGTACAGATGCAAAGTTATCAAAGAGGCTAGGAACAAGATTACTGACTCAGCACAATCTATATGATGTCTGGAGAGTCCAAAACCATATTATAAAGGACTATACTTATTACTCTCCACACCATAAATAACACACAAGAATAGACTTATCCTTAGTACAACCTCAGACATTAAACCAAATAACACACAGCTCCATCAAATCTGCAACCTGGACACATCACTCAGCAGTAAATTTCACTCTAGAAGAAAAACATCAATTTTCCACCAGGACAACTTGCAGATTAAACAACTCACTCCTAAATGACCCCACACTAACTGACCAAATCCCCAAAGAAATTGACCACTACTTGATAAAAAAACACACCCAAGGAATAAGCAATTTCTCCCTGAGTTGTGCATATAAGGTGACTGTCAAAAGGCAACTCATAAGCATAGCTACAACTAAGCTAAGGCCAAGCAGAAACAACTACTACTCCACATCAATGAACTAGAACAAGAAACCTACAGTTCTCCTTCTCCCACCACACAACACAATTATCTAAACTTAAAGAGGAATTCAACATCCTAGTCCTCCAGAGAAGTCAGAACCAGCTACTCAAATTTCAAAGCCATACCTAAGCTATGGACAATACAGCACATGCAGCCCTAAAGAAGCAACTGATCAGGCAGGCCGCCCAAAATAATATAGCCAAAATACAAGCAACAAATCAGGAAATTAAAATAAACCCCAAAGAAATAGTTAATACCTTTGCCCAATTTTATTCTCACCTATACAACCTGAAAGACCTAACACTACCCTTTACCAGAGATATTCAGTCATTCCTAGATACATTGCAACTCCCTGCTATCCGACAGGAAGCAACAGCTTTAATCCTACAAACGGAAATCCTAGCCACCATCTTTCAGGACTTACCTGTTCTCAAACCCTGGTCTGATTGATGAACCGTATCTGCATTAACCTACTCAGTCACTGCGGGTTTTCAGTGTGGATGTGGGTTAACTATCCTGTTGGTCATGGGTCTCTCTCTGCCTGCTGGTCTCTCCCTCCACCCAACTCATTTTCATCATGTGTTACCAATTATTCAATTAAGGGACTTTATAAGCCCATTGGAAGCAACCCCTGGTTGCTTGATTATTGAAGCCCTTTCGCCAGTTCTAGCGGTGGTCTGTTCCTGTGTTCCTTTATTCCTGATTCCTGCTGGAGTTTCCTGATTCCTGCCATAGTTACTGAGTCCCTCCTGGTTCCCTGTTCCTGCGCCATGCCTGTGGTTCCTCTACTCCTTTTACCATTCCTTAATTGGATCTCCTAGTATTGACCTCGGCCTGCCCATCGGACTCTCCTTGTCAGCCGCCTGCCTTCGACCTTTGGCCTGGTAAAGGACTTATTACTTGAGCCTACATTCCTTGCTGCTGTACTCTTTCTTTAATAAATCTTCATGCTTACAACATGTCAGCTGCCTTTTAAGTACCAGTTTTATATTACACACGTAACACAGCAAATAGGCTCCAACCTGCCAGCCACTCACCTGTGGCTCAGCATGACAGAAGCCAGATCGGAGGAGTCACCAGGGTCAGGAGCCAGATCAGAGGAGTCACCAGGGTCAGGAGCCAGATCAGAGGAGTCGCCAGGGTCAGGAGCAAGATGGGAGGTGTCGCCAGGGTCAGGAGCCAGATCGGAAGAGTCACCAGGGTCAGGAGCCAGAATGGAGGAGTAGCCAGGGTCAGGAGCCAAGACAGGAACATTGCTAGCGTCGAGAGCCAGGACAGGAACATTTCCAGAATCGGGAGCCAGGACAGGCCCCTTCACACCCATTACAGGTGGCAGACTGAGGCAGGCACCCATTACAGGTGGCGGATTTCCCAGGACAACAGGAAGACCATCACGAATAGCAACAAAACTGGTAGAATCTGGATACAACACAGTATGCTAATTACAGGCCAATCCCCCTCCTCAACGAAGATCTGAAAATATATGCTACCATCTTAGCACAAAGACTTCAACCCCTACTACCAGGCCTAATAAAATCAGTTTGGCTACGTAAAGGACGGCAGCTATATGATAACACTAGACGATTACTCACACTGACCCAACACCTGCTTAGAAGTAAAACACCCTCCATACTGTTAGCACACGATGCCGAAAAGGCGTACGATAGGGTGAACTGGCTATACAGTACACATGTACTACACAAATTTGCTATACCTGCTCCCTTGGTGATGGCTATCATGGCACTCTACTCCATCCCAACAGCGCAAGTTAACATCCAAGGTTTCATGTCTGATAACTTCTCCTTAACAAATGGGACTAGACAAGGCTGCCCTCTATCCCCCCTCATCTACATCCTAAGCATTGATCCCCTAGGCCAGGGATCAGGAACCTTGGCTCTCCAGCTGTTAAGGAACTACAAGTCCCACAATGCATTTGCCTTTAGACTCCTTCAAAAGGTTCCTTCATTGCATTGTGGGACTTGTAGTTCCTTAACAGCTGGAGAGCCAAGGTTCCTGATCCCTGCCCTAGGCCAACAAACATGGCAAGCCCAACATATACAAGGCCTCAAAATTGGACCTACTGAATACAACATTCAGATATTTTCCGATGATGTGGCCCTAATCCTTACAAACCCATGTACGGCACTACATACTATTCAACTTCAAAAGACTATCCCACTATAAGCTCATTATGTCCAAAACCCAGGCACTCCCCATCCACATGGCGCATACTGAACTGCAGAGATTGAAAGGAGACTACAACATGGACTGGCAAGATACCTCTATTAAGTACAGGGCCGCTCCAGCCATGAGGCAAGGTGAGAATTTTGCCTCAGGCGGCACAGAGCGGCCAGTTACCAGGGGCAGCAAAAAGCCACCTCTGGTAACTTTAAGAGCCGAATTTCCATTTTTTAAAACGGAAATTCAGCTCTTCTAGTGCAGCAAGCGCAATAGCGCTCTCTGCAATAGCTATGCGCCCCCTCCTCCACCCGCTCCGACAATAGAAGTTAGAAGCACCGAGTGGGGAGGGGGCGGCATCGGGGCTGCTGTCTCAGGTGGCAGCAGCCCTGAAACATGCCTGATTAAGTATCTAGGAATCAACATCACAGCTAACCCCAATGCTCTATACCAGTGATCCCCAACCAGTAGCTTGTGAGCAATATGTTGCTCCCCAACCCCTTGGATGTTGCTCCTAGTGGCTTCAAAGCAGGTGCTTATTTTTTAATTCCAGGCTTGGAGGAAACTTTTGGTTGCATAAAAAACTGTAGTTTTGCCAAATAGAGCTTTCTGTAAACTGCCAGTTCACATAGTTCACAGCCCTTCATTGGCATCTTCGGGAACTATTTTCGTGCTTATGTTGCTCCCCAACCCTTCTTACATTTGAATGAAATGTTGAAAAAGGTTGGGGATCCCTGCTCTATACCAACAGAATTTTGCATCAATATTGCAAGACTGAATGAACTGCAAGCCTGGAAAACTACCTTTGTGTCCTGGCTAGAAAGGATAAATGCAATAAAAATGCTGATGCTCCCAAGATATTATATAAGCTCCAAGCACTCCCAATACCATTAGGAAATGCCTTCTTCCAACCACTGCTGAGACTCCTCATGTCATTCATCTGGGGCCCAATTAAGCCAAGGATCGCTAAAGACATTATGTATACAAACAAGAAAAAAGTGGGCCTGGCGTGCCCAAACCTACAAAACTACTACAGAGCAACACTGTTGAGCCAACTAGCAGACTGGCAACTTCTCCCAAACACAAAAAGCTAGGTGGACCTAGAACACTGGATTTACAAAAATCAAACTAAACAAGCCATAACAACACATTTATGGTCACAAGACAAAAGACCACAGTCAAGCAAGGACCCACTGGCACTACCAATGAAAGCAACACTACAAGTATCGCAAACCACAAAATCAACAGAAACTCTGGTCCAGTTCCCAGAGGTCTTAGCCCCATTAATAACATTAGAAGGGGCTATACAGGACTTAACCCTGACCACGTGGACTCAAGCAGGATTACAAACAATGGGGGACCTATACAACCAAGAAGGCATTACAACCTTCACAACAATCCAAAGCAATTATGGGCTCCCCAACAACCAACTATATACAGTACATACCTACGAATGAGACACTACCTCCAAGCTAATAAATTACTAGCAACTTCACCCCCTACACCAGCGGTGCCCAGGATGTCAATCACGGTCTACCAGTAGATCCCATTAATGTTCCTGGTAGACCGCGACATGTCCTTGTGATTGGACTGACCGCCGCATAACAACTGCCTCTGTCGCTGTTACAAGCCTGGACTGCTCTCTCCCCACGGCTCCTCGGTGGACTCACCAGCAATGCACACACAAATATCCAGGTATGGAAAGTTCAGTCGCCATGACGACTTTGCCAGCTCTGGAGGACTTTCACCAAAGCTTCCTGGCAGTGCCTTTTAGGAAACTGGAAAAACAGTAGTGTTTGTTATTTTGCTTCCTTTTTCAATGTGGTGGTCATGGGTATGTCACAGTAGCTTTGCCTGCAAATGCATCCGGGACTCTGCTGAGAGCCACTGACGTTTCATCCCACCCCCACCAATCCCTTTCATTTCCTCCTCTTTGCTTCCCTACATCTTCCTTCCTTCCTAGCCTGTCCTATAGGTACGGCATTGTTATGAGGCTCCAGTGCAAGAGAAGTGTGTGTAGCTCAGGCATAAAGGTGTGTATGTTGTGCATAGAAGCAAGGTTGCAGAAATGTGTGACACAAGCACACAAGTGTTAGGAAAAGCAGGACTGTTGGACACTGTGCATTTTCGTGGATTAGAGAGTGATGGTTTGAATTTACTCCCCTATCCAATCCCTGTACGGTCCTACCAGGACGAAAACTGTGACAAGCAGCTGTACAGCAAGCTGCATTTTTTCAGCATGGTCGGCTGCACGATTTTAAAAAAGCTGACCGACGCATAAATACGCTAGAATAATGTGTTATTGCCTAAGCTTGAAACCGCTAAGCATATTTATACGGCAATCTGTTTTTAAAAAAACGTGCTGAAAACGTGCGGAAAAACCGCATATGTGTCCGGGGCCTTATTAAACCATCAAGGTAGATCTCCTGATGGGGGCCAGGTGTCGAGAGTAGATCCCATAAAAAAAGTCCCAGACACTCAAAGATTAAACGGTTTTTACTTAAACCTCTTCCTGGTGCAAAAAAAGAGGGAAGATTCAGGCCAGTACTCAACCTGAAACCGCTCAACCCAATAGCAGCCAAACAATAATTCAAAATGCAATTAGTCCAGACAGTAATCGCAGTAAACCACACACTACAGGGACTATGGTGCCCAGAGGAGAGCATATTACTTGGGATGCACCAAATTCAGGATTCGGTTTGCGATTCGGCCTTTTTCAGCAGGATTCGGATTCAACCGAATCCTTCTGCGCAGCTGAACCAAATCCGTATTTACATAATTAGGGGCGGGGAGGGAAATCGCGTGACTTTTTGTCACAAAACAAAGTAAAAAATTGTTCCCCTTCCCACCCCTAATTTGCATATGCAAATTAGGATTCGGTTTGGTATTCGGCCGAATCTTTTGTGAAGGATTCGGAGGTTCGGCCGAATCCAAAATAGTGGATTCGGTGCAGCCCTACATATTACCCATTAATATCTAAGAACTCAGGGCAATCACCCTGGCGCTGGAGGGATGGTCCACGATGTTGAGAACCCATAAAATCAGAGTGCAATCGGACAATACCACAGCCGTGGCATATATCAACAAGCAGGGAGGGACACATAGTAAATTGGCCATGAAGGAACTGTCCCGAATCCTCAGGTGGGTGGAGCAGATGGTACCGGCAATATCTGCAATATCCATCGCTGGAGTACAGAACTGGCAAGCGGACAACTTAAGCAGATTGACTAAGAAGAATGGTCGTTAAACAACAAAGTGTTCCTACAAGTAAGGCGCAAGTGGGGAATGCCAGAGGTGGAAATGCTAGCGTCCAAACTCAATTGCAAGGTCCGACGCTATTGCGCAAAGATGAAGGACCTCAAGGCAGTGTTCATAGATATGCTTGTCCCGCCTTGGAACTTAAAGATGGTATATGCATTCCCTCCACTCCCCAAACTACCCAGAATAATCAGAAAGATGAAATTCAGCAGCACCAGCACGATCCTAATAGCACCAGACTGGCCCAACAGAGTATGGTAAACAGACTTCATTCAGTTATCAGTAGCAAGACCCTGGTGACTACCTCAGAGACCCAACCTTCTCAGGGCCCCCTCAATCATCCAAATCTACCCATGCTCCATTTGACAGCCTGGCTCTCGAGGCCAGCTGGTGGACCCAACACAGGTTTTTCGCAGAACGCAACAGATATATTACTTCAGGCACATAAGTCGCCCATGGGTAAAGCATACTACAGAGTGGCGCACCTTTCTTACCTGGTGTGACCTACACCACATACATTTGCAGACTGCATCCAACCATTCTGTAATAAAATTTCTCACTGAAGGTTTCCAAAAATGACTACACATGCGGAAGACCCAGGTCTCCGCCTTTCGACTCTCACACTCACTGGGCAGACGACACTGCAATCCAACAATTCTTCAAGGGGTTGGCCTGTAAGAGACCACCCCTGAGAGAGAACCATTACCAACCTGGGACTTGCCACTAGTGTTAGCTGCCTTGCAACAGCCCCCATTTGATCCACTCCCGACATGCAACCTCAAATGGCAATCTCTCAAGGTAACTTTCCTCATAGCTATAACAAGCAAATGAGTGTTAGAGATTGCCACCCTCTCCTTTAAGCAACCATGGCTCACCATCCACCAGGAAAAGGCTGTACTCAGAACCATTTCTGGGTTCCTCCCTAAAGTGGTGTCAGAACTTCATATGAACCAAGACATTATTTTACCATCATTTTGCCCAACACCGACAAATGCAAAAGAAAAACTAATACACAAATTGGATGTAGTTAGAGCTTTTTACCTAAAGTGATAAGTGGCCTACCGCCGCTCTGACAATCTTTTTTTCTCCTACTCCTTTACACACAAGGGTAGAGTTATTTCTAAGAGAACTATTGCATGTTGGTTGGTAGAGACCATTAATATGGCCTACGACCATAAAAAAAAGGTCCAGACCATTCGTAGTGAAGGCTCATTCCACTAGAGCACAAAGTACTTCCTTGGCGCTGCAAAACATGGCAACAGCAGAGCACATCTACAGAGCAGCAAACTGGGCCTCACCAAATACTTTCATTAAGTTTTACAAGTTAAATGTTTTTGCTTCACAGTCTGCCATGTTTGGCGAAAAGTTTTACAGGCTGCCGTAGCATAATTATGTAAATTACGCTTCGCACCGTTCAGGTATACCCACCCTTACAGAGGGACAGCTTTTGTACGTCCCTGGCGTCTGCACTGACAGGAGGGCCTTTAGAGAAAAGCGGATTTTGGACTCCCTGGAAAATCATTTTTTAGTTGTCAGTGCAGTTAGTCCCACCCAGGCTGATTTTAGTATGGGCATTGGGACCTCTTCTCGCTATATACTCTACCTATTGTCTCTTGGCCTTCCAGCTTCCCAATAGAACTGAGAGGAGAAGGTGGAACCAGCTGATATAACCAGAGGGAGAGACATGGAGAAATCAATTTTCTGTCCTGCCTCTAGATGTGAATAAAGACAAAACACTGATGTCTGCACTGACAGTTTGGGCATACAAGAAAAGGATTTTCCGAACGTTATTTAAGAAAAAATATACGCAAAAAAAACCTATAATTAAAAAAAATAAATACTAACATTATAATACCACTGTAAGTTTCTATATAGTATATATATATATATCAATATTAATAATATTATATCAATATTAATAATATACCTCAACCCACTTACTAGGGTTTCTGGTTCTTTTGAGCAAGCAGACAATGAATCCACACCAATGAGCGTATAGTAAAGTGATGTATTGTAAAATAAATCAATTGATTGTTCTACATAAATCATTACACTTACTAAACAAAAATTACTATATTTACAGTTACACATTACACAAGTCTACATAGTTGTTACCAAAAAAACAGGGGAATAGAGTTCGGCTTCATCTCTGCCTTCCCCTCTGGTCTTCATTCCTCACATGTCTTGTCCCAGGCACCTCTGGCTTCTCCAGTTCTCTAGCTGCCTCCTCTCAGCTGCCCAGCTCCCCTTCACATTTGCCCAGCGTTCTTTTATCCTGGGTTCTCACCTGCCCCCACAGAAACCCTCCCAACTGCCAAGATGCTGTGATAAACCCCCAACTTGCCTACATCCTGTTGAGCAAGTTCTCTCGCATACACAATCAGTTTTATGGTCCCCACAGCAGACATAGACCTTAGTAATCACAGGAAAACCTTTGTTATGATAATCAGGGCTTCATGTAAGTTCCCTGAACAATAGGGATGTCGCGGACTGTTCGCCGGCGAACTTGTTTTTTTTTTTTTATTTTACTTATCTTACTGTTCTTTAAGGTGTCCAGTGCTGTTTGCTGTTCTTCATAGTAGTGCACCAATAGTAGTGCACTTGCAGGCATTATTTGCCCAGTGGCCATCTAGCTGTGTGAGCTTGTTCACATTCTGTCTAAATATCAATAATAATACCGTCTCCAGAAACACCACCTGAGTGACGTTTTTCAAGCAGCAATAATATATTCCGTATCCACCACTGCTGTAGTGTATACGTTGACCTTGTAGGCATTATTTGCCCAGTGTGTTCTTCATTTTCAAACCACTGCCACTTAGCTGTGTGAGCTTTTTCACATTCTGTCTAAATATCAATAATAATACCGTCTCCAGAAACACCACCTGAGTGACGTTTTTCAAGCAGCAATAATATATTCCGTATCCACCACTGCTGTAGTGTATACGTTGACCTTGTAGGCATTATTTGCCCAGTGTGTTCTTCATTTTCAAACCACTGCCACTTAGCTGTGTGAGCTTTTTCACATTCTGTCTAAATATCAATAATAATACCGTCTCCAGAAACACCACCTGAGTGACGTTTTTCAAGCAGCAATAATATATTCCGTATCCACCACTGCTGTAGTGTATACGTTGACCTTGTAGGCATTATTTGCCCAGTGTGTTCTTCATTTTCAAACCACTGCCACTTAGCTGTGGGAGCTTGTTCACATTCTGTCTAAATATCAATAATAATACCGTCTCCAGAAACACCACCTGAGTGACGTTTTTCAAGCAGCAATAATATATTCCGTATCCACCACTGCTGTAGTGTATACGTTGACCTTGTAGGCATTATTTGCCCAGTGTGTTCTTCATTTTCAAACCACTGCCACTTAGCTGTGTGAGCTTTTTCACATTCTGTCTAAATATCAATAATAATACCGTCTCCAGAAACACCACCTGAGTGACGTTTTTCAAGCAGCAATAATATATTCCGTATCCACCACTGCTGTAGTGTATACGTTGACATTGTAGGCATTATTTGCCCAGTGTGTTCTTCATTTTCAAACCACTGCCACTTAGCTGTTTGAGCTTGTTCACATTCTGTCTAAATATCAATAATAATACCGTCTCCAGAAACACCACCTGAGTGACGTTTTTCAAGCAGCAATAATATATTCCGTATCCACCACTGCTGTAGTGTATATGTTGACCTTGTAGGCATTATTTGCCCAGTGTATTCTTCATTTTCAAACCACTGCCACTTAGCTGTGTGAGCTTGTTCACATTCTGTCTAAATATCAATAATAATACCGTCTCCAGAAACACCACCTGAGTGACGTTTTTCAAGCAGCAATAATATATTCCGTATCCACCACTGCTGTAGTGTATACGTTGACCTTGTAGGCATTATTTGCCCAGTCTGTTCTTCATTTTCAAACCACTGCCACTTAGCTGTGTGAGCTTGTTGACATTCTGTCTAAATATCAATAATAATACCGTCTCCAGAAACACCACCTGAGTGACGTTTTTCAAGCAGCAATAATATATTCCGTATCCACCACTGCTGTAGTGTATACGTTGACCTTGTAGGCATTATTTGCCCAGTGTGTTCTTCATTTTCAAACCACTGCCACTTAGCTGTGTGAGCTTGTTCACATTCTGTCTAAATATCAATAATAATACCGTCTCCAGAAACACCACCTGAGTGACGTTTTTCAAGCAGCAATAATATATTCCGTATCCACCACTGCTGTAGTGTATACGTTGACCTTGTAGGCATTATTTGCCCAGTGTGTTCTTCATTTTCAAACCACTGCCATCTAGCTGTGTGAGCTTGTTCACATTCTGTCTAAATATCAATAATAATACCGTCTCTAGAAACACCACCCGAGTGACGTTTTTCAGGCAGCAATAATATATTCCGTATCCACTGCTGTAGTAGTGTATACGTTGACCTTGTAGGCCTTGTTTGCCCAGTGTGTTCTTCTTCTTCATTTTCAAACAACTCCCATCTAGCTGTGTGAGCTTGTTCACATTCTGTCTAAATATCAATAATAATACCGTCTCTAGAAACACCACCCGAGTGACGTTTTTCAGGCAGCAATAATATATTCCGTATCCACTGCTGTAGTAGTGTATACGTTGACCTTGTAGGCCTTGTTTGCCCAGTGTGTTCTTCTTCTTCTTCATTTTCAAACCACTGCCACTTAGCTGTGTGAGCTTGTTCACATTTTGTCTAAATATCAATAATAATACGGTCTCTAGAAACACCACCCGAGTGACGTTTTTCAGGCAGCAATAATATATTCCGTATCCACTGCTGTAGTAGTGTATACGTTGACCTTGTAGGCCTTGTTTGCCCAGTGTGTTCTTCTTCTTCTTCATTTTCAAACAACTCCCATCTAGCTCTGTGAGCTTGTTCACATTCTGTCTAAATATCAATAATAATACCGTCTCCAGAAACACCACCTGAGTTGTTGTTGTTTTTGTTTTAAAAATAATGCCAGGCAAAGGCAGGCCGCCACGCAGAGGCACTAGGGGCCGTGCTGCTATGCTATCCTGTGGCCCTAGGAAATTGCCCAGTTTTAAAAAGGCAATGACCCTGAACTCCCAAAATGCTGAAGAGGTAGTTGACTGGCTTACACAGCACACCCCATCCTCTACCGTTTCTAACTTTACCACAACATCCTCATCCTCCACTGCTATGGGCACCCCACGTAACACTTCCTCCACCACCGGCGCCCCTTCTTCACTGGAGTCAGAGGAGTTATTTTCACATGAGTTTCTTGAACTGAGTGATGCGCAACCATTATTGGCAGAAGAAGATGAAGGAGATGAGGACGTTACACCAGATTTAATTCTGGCAGAGAACACAACAGAGATGGACATAATGAGTGATGACGAGGAGGTCCCCGCTGCTGCTTCCTTCTGTGAGCTGTTAGAAGAAATTGATGCATCTGAGGAGAATGATGATGAGGAGATTGATGTTTTGTGGGTGCCCAGTAGAAGAGAGCAAGAGGAGGATAGTTCAGATGGAGAGACGGAGAGTCAGAGAGGCAGGAGGAGAATAAGACTTAGAAGAAGCAGGGAGGACAGCTCGCAGGGAACAGTAGGGCAACAACATGTATCGGCACCTGTGGTCAGCCGGCCAACGCACCCGCCATTGCCGCCAACGCCGCCGACTTCTACTTTTACCCCCAGATTGCCAGCCTCAAAAAGGTCAGCAGTGTGGGATTTTTTTAATGTGTGTGCCTCTGACAAAAGCGTTGTAATTTGCAATGAGTGCAGTCAGAAACTGAGTCTTGGGAAGCCCAACAGCCACATAGGTACAACTTCTATGCGAAGGCACATGAACGGCAAGCACAAAGCACTTTGGGAGCAACACCTCAAAGGCAACAGGCAAACTAAAAGCCACCCTCCTTCTGGTCCAGCATCTTACTGCTCTACCTCTGCTGTCCTTGACCCGTCTGAACCACCCTCCACTCCGCCTTCCACCTTGACCACCAGTTCCCATTCCCAGTCATCTGCCCCCAGCCAAGTTTCTGTGAGGGCCATGTTTGAGCGTAAGAAGCCAATGTCTGCGAGTCACCCCCTTGCCCGGCGTCTGACAGCTGGCTTGTCTGCACTCTTAGCCCGCCAGCTTTTACCATACCAGCTGGTGGACTCTGAGGCCTTCCGCAAATTTGTAGCAATTGGGACACCGCAGTGGAAGGTACCCAGCCGCAATTTTTTTTCAAAAAAGGGAATACCACACCTGTACCACCATGTGCAGAGCCAAGTCACCGCATCTCTGTCACTTAGTGTTGGGCCAAAGGTCCATATGACTACTGACGCATGGTCCTCCAAGCATGGTCAGGGCAGGTATGTCACCTACACTGCCCACTGGGTGAACTTGGTCATGGCTGGGAAGCAGGAAATGTGTTGCTCAACAACGACAGTGGAGTTGGTGTCACCGCCACGGATTGCACGCGGTTCTGCCACCACCTCTACTCCTCCTTCGCTCTCTACCTCGTCTTCTTCCTCTTCTTCGTCCTCTGCTGCTGGGTCCTCCTCCTCCTCCACACCTGTGCACCCCCAGCTCCCCCTAGGCTATTCGACGTGCCAGGTACGCCGTTGTCATGCTGTCTTGGGGATGACGTGCCTGGAAAGCAAAAACCATACCGGATCTGTACTCCTGTCATCTCTGCAGTCACAGGCCGATCGGTGGCTGACCCCACACCAACTGAAGATCGGAAAAGTGGTGTGTGACAATGGAAGCAATCTGTTGGCAGCACTGAGACTGGGCAATTTAACACATGTGCCCTGCATGGCACATGTTCTGAATTTAATAGTACAACGTTTTGTCTCAAAGTACCCAGGATTCCAGGACGTTCTCAGGCAGTCCAGGAAGGTGTCGGCCCATTTCAGACGTTCCTATACAGCCATGGCACGCCTTGCTGACATTCAGCAGCGGTACAACATGCCAGTCAGGCGTTTGATTTGCGACAGCCAGACTCGCTGGAATTCAACGCTCCTCATGTTGGAACGTCTGCTGCAACAACAAAGAGCCGTCAACGAATACCTGTTTGAACTGGGTGGTAGGACTGGATCTGCAGAGCTGGGGATTTTTTTCCCCCGTTACTGGGTGCTTATGCGCGATGCCTGCAGGCTCATGCGCCCTTTTGAAGAGGTTACAAATATGGTCAGTCGCACCGAAGGCACCATCAGCGACCTAATACCCTTTGCTTTCTTCCTGGAGCGTGCCGTGCGACGAGTGACAGATGAGGCTGTAGACCAGCGTGACGAGGAGCAGGAAGCGCACGATTTCTGGTCGGAATCACCAGAACGAACCCAGGCACCTGCTGCAACGCAGGGAGAGGTGTCAGAAGTGGAGTCAGAGGAGGAAGGTGGCTTTGTGGAGGAGGAGGACCAACAGGAGCAGGCTTCCCAGGGGGCTGGTGGTGACCTTTTGGGGACCCCTGGTCTTGTACGTGGCTGGGGGGAGGAGACCGTGGATGATGCAGTCCTTGATAACGAGGAAGCGGAGATGGATACCTCTGCATCCAACCTTGTGAGAATGGGGTCTTTCATGCTGTCATGCCTGTTGAAGGACCCCCATATCAAGAGGCTTAAGGAGAAGGACCTGTACTGGGTCGCGACTCTACTAGACCCTCGGTACAAGCATAAAGTGGCAGAAATGTTACCAACATACCACAAGTCTGAAAGGATGCTGCATTTACAAACCAGCCTGCAAAACATGTTGTACAATGCTTTTAAGGGTGATGTCACTTCAGGAACTCATCAACATTCCAGGGGCAGAGGTGCCAGTAATCCTGCCACGAGCGCACCTGCAAGGACAAAGCACTTTGGCCACTCTGTAACGTCAGACATGCAAATGTTTTTCAGCCCAAGGCAGCGGCAGAACCCTTCGGGATCCACCCTCAAAGAACGCCTCGACCGGCAGGTAGCGGACTACCTGGCATTAACTGCAGATATCGACACTCTGAGGAGCGATGAACCCCTGGACTACTGGGTGCGCAGGCTTGATCTGTGGCCAGAGCTGTCACAATTTGCCATGAACCTCTTGTCTTGCCCCGCCTCAAGTGTCCTCTCAGAAAGGACCTTCAGTGCAGCAGGAGGGATTGTAACTGAGAAGAGAACTCGCCTAGGTCACAAAAGTGTGGATTACCTGACCTTTATTAAAATGAATGAGGGGTGGATCTCGGAGGGTTACTGCACGCCGGAAGACTTGTTCTGAGTTTCTGATTCTGACTCCCCATGCAGCTGTCCTTCTCTGCACGCCTCATGACTCCACATACAGCTGTCCTTTAGCGTCCTCCTCCCTCCACCACCGTTACAAACTAGGGTGCAAACCCTACTGGTTTAATTTGAATCCAGGTAAATCCTGAGTTTTTTCTGGCCTCTGTGCTTCAGTGGCTGCGACCAAAAAAACAGAATATTTTAAGCATTTATATGGCATATTTTTTCTGGCCTCTGTGCTTCAGTGGCTGCGACCAAAAAAAACAGAATATTTTCAGCATTTATATGGCATATTTTTCCTGGCCTCTGTGCTTCAGTGGCTGCGACCAAAAAAATTGAATATTTTCAGCATTTATATGGCATATTTTTTCTGGCCTCTGTGCTTCAGTGGCTGCGACTAAAAAAAACAGAATATTTTCAGCATTTATATGGCATATTTTTCCTGGCCTCTGTGCTTCAGTGGCTGCGACCAAAAAAATTGAATATTTTCAGCATTTATATGGCATATTTTTTCTGGCCTCTGTGCTTCAGTGGCTGCGACTAAAAAAAAAAGAATATTTTCAGCATTTATATGGCATATTTTTCCTGGCCTCTGTGCTTCAGTGGCTGCGACCAAAAAAATTGAATATTTTCAGCATTTATATGGCATATTTTTTCTGGCCTCTGTGCTTCAGTGGCTGCGACTAAAAAAAACAGAATATTTTCAGCATTTATATGGCATATTTTTCCTGGCCTCTGTGCTTCAGTGGCTGCGACCAAAAAATTGAATATTTTCAGCATTTATATGGCATATTTTTTCTGGCCTCTGTGCTTCAGTGGCTGCGACAAAAATAAATGAATATTTTCAGCATTTATATGGCATATTTTTTCTGGCCTCTGTGCTTCAGTGGCTGTGACAAAAAATGAATATTTTCAGCATTTATATGGCATATTTTTTCTGGCCTCTGTGCTTCAGTGGCTGCGACTAAAAAAAAAAGAATATTTTCAGCATTTATATGGCATATTTTTTCTGGCCTCTGTGCTGCAGTGGCTGCGACCAAAAAAAACCAGAATATTTTAAGCATTTATATGGCATATTTTTTCTGGCCTCTGTGCTTCAGTGGCTGCGACCAAAAAAATTGAATATTTTCAGCATTTATATGGCATATTTTTCTGGCCTCTGTGCTTCAGTGTCTGCGACAAAAATTTTTTATATTGTTAGCATTTATATGGCATATTTTTCCTGGCCTCTGTGCTGCAGTGGCTGCGACCAAAAAAAAATTAATATTGTTTGCATTTATATGGCATATTTTTTCTGGCCTCTGTGCTGCAGTGGCTGCGACAAAAAAAAATTAATATTGTTTGCATTTATATGGCATATTTTTTCTGGCCTCTGTGCTGCAGTGGCTGCCACAAAAAAAAAATAATATTTTCAGCATTTATATGGCATATTGTTTCTGGACTTCTGGTTCAGTGGCTGCGACAAAAAAAACATAATTTTTCAGGAAAGTACACATGCCTAATTTTTCAGGGTTCTGCAACAGTGGCAAAATCGCATCTTTTATGGTCACCGCAGGTGATCAATAAAGTAGACCAAAACTGGGCCCACACTGCAGAATCAGTGTTTTTTGGTTCGCTTCACTGTACATTGAATTACCTCTGCCTGACCGTGCACGTGCGCACAAGCACGGTGACTGCTAAACACACCACTACAGAAATATTGCCACCAACGGGACGAACATCCTGGAGGTGACAAGCAACTAGTAATTAAAAACTATTATTTGCTCACTTGACGGTATCATTCATTAAAGCTCTTTGCGTCTTTTTGCGTTGCAGTAAGCACCGCGTTTCGTCTTTGCGTGTGAACAGGCTGTAACTTTTACACGACTTGATTGGCATGTAGACGCCGGACGTTTTAAAGCATTTTATTACACAGGTTTAGAAATGTAGTGTGATTTCTGCCCTTTACAGCACAAAACGCAGCGCTGTGTCAACAATGGATTTTTTAGAAACATTTTTGCCCTTGATCCCCCTCTGGCATGCCACTGTCCAGGTAAAATAATTTTTCTGGCCAGAAATGTCTTTTCTAGCTTTTAAAATTCGCCTTCCCATTGAAGTCTATGGGGTTCGCGACGTTCGCGAACCGTTCGCATTTTTGACGCAAGTTCGCGAATATGTTCGCGAACTTTTTTTCCGACGTTCGCTACAACCCTACTGAACAACAGCTTTCATATTAAATAACAAAATCAAGATGGCAATTTCTTACAATCCCCACCTAGAGGGCGAAGGACTTCACAAGGAAAGAGCCCTCTAAATTAACAAAAAGCATAGCATTGCCAATGCAGGGACACCCATTAATATACTGTTTCTGTATGTATTGGATCTGAAAGTGATAGGATTATTGAGACCTAAATGATGTAACACTCACAAATATTTTAAATTTGGGATACTGTGAGTTGAATTTTAACCTAATTACACAAACACTCACAGTTGTTCATACTCATAATGTATAACCCTTAAGCCAGTTATGAGCCCACACCCCAACTTTTAGAGGTTTAATATCCAGCTTATTGCGCTGCTTTGTCTGTGCCCCACTTACCACCTGACCCTGCTCCACCCAGGTCTGGGCTGGATCCCATTTTAGGCCTCTACTTTTAACAAACCATGGTCTTTGCACTTTGGTGTTTGCAACACCCAACACATTTCTGCTTACCACAGTTTTCATATTAAAGCGACCACACAGGGAAAACATTTTATTATTTTAGGGTAGGGTGTAAATGTCTGCGACACATTTTATTAATCAGCATAGCTGGAAAGAGAACCTCAATTCAGTGATAGGTGTGTATGTAATGCCAATACTGGCCTCAGGAAATTCAAAAGATACCCTACACTAAAGTGTGCAGCACTATCTTGGCCAAATCACTAGTGAGATGTTTCTCGCCTTTGTCTCAGTATCTCTATATCAGTTTCATACCAGATTATCACAACCCAACAAAACAGAAATTAGCATTATTATCAGAAGAGAGATCATTTGGGACAGAACACCCACAAGAGTTATTTAACAACAAAAGAACAACACAAGAAGTAAACTGCTGTCTCTCGCAGATCTGTTATGTAAATAACCCCATGCATATCAATGTAAGACACTTGTACATTTGCTGAAGGCTCTAGTAACTTTTAACATGTAGACTGTATATTGGAGTGTTTTTCTTTTTTTTTTTTTCTTTTTTTTTTTTTTTTGAACACCCCACCTTGAGAACTGCAAATAATTATAAACTACAAACAATGACATACAAACTTTGAAAAAGAAATCAAAAGAAAAAAAATATAGAGTGAATACTGCTTTGATTAAGAAACACATACTGATGTTATCAAGCAGCATGCAGTCTATGTAAAAAAATGTTCATAACCTGTTGCTGCTGAAACAAGAGTAAAACAAAAATGTCACTCAGGCAAAAATACACCAAAAATAAAATTCAAAATATGCCTCAGTGCTTTTTACTCTTCTGTAGACTAAAGCAGCAACCATTTCAAAACTCCACAGTGCAGGCAATTCTAACTATTAAAAACAAAAATATTTTAGAATTTGGTAAACCTGACTGTACCATATCAATTTAGAGGCTTTTCCTTAAGTACAAAAAGTAAAAGAAAAAAACAAATAGGTAAGGTCCTCTATAACTCTTTTTTTTTCCTGAGATAAAAGGGGGAAGGGAATTGTTTGGAAATTCTTCTTTTTGTGATCTGCCATCCTGTTACCTGGAAAACAAACTCATAGAAGACATTAACACTGATTTACATCATCTTTTGTTCTTTTCATTTGAGAAATCTCTATCTTGAGACTCTCCAATTAATTGTTAAATTTTCCCCATGCATTTTTCAGACTTGAGTTCTCTTCACTCAGCCTTTCATTTTGAGTTTTAAGAACATGGTAGGGAATCCATGTATTCCAACTCTTGCTTTTATTTTGGAATCCCCACCTAGAGGACTTCCAACTTCCATTTCCATTGTAAACATTTTTATGATTGTTCGTGTTGTTAAATTGCACGGTACAATTTCTTGCTATGTGCCCAACTCTGGAACATGCATAGCATCTAAACACTTTCTTTTGTGAACATTTTTTATCTGTACTGTACACACTTTGTTTCTCAGGGTGGGTAGCCTTTGTGGCAAACACCCTTTCACTGCCAGGCTGCTTCTTGGGTTGAACAGGTTTGTAAAACTGTACTTTAGGAACGTCCTGCTTTTGTACTGCAGTCCTATTTTCTGTACATTTCAGTGTCGCTATAGGAGGCTTATCCTGTCTACAACAATCCACATTTAGCATTTTACTTTTGACTGCTAATTCACAATTCATATTGCTGTCTTTTATGCATTTCACATCAGTTACATTTCTATCATTTTTAGCAGTTTTCTCTACTTTAACTGCAGAAACTACACAATCTCTTGCTCCTAACTGAGCCTTTAACTGTTTAATCTCAGATTTGCAATTTGAATGATCAGCCCCTGCTTTTCTGAAGGTTGCAACCAAACTTTCTGCATCCCTCAGCCTTTGTTTGAGCTGCTCATTCTCTATGCAAACCTGCTTGTACTTTGCAGTTGTTCGCTGGTTGCTAGCATTAATAGCAGCAGCATTTTCTACAGAAAATTTTAGAGAATCTACTAACAAATTTAAACAATGAACCTTTTCTTCAAGATTCCCTTTTTGCACAGATAAAATTTTATACTGTTCTGCTATCCAACAGGCAGCATAAACCAGTGCACCTTTACCCTTTGATTTAGACAGAGATTTGTCATGAATTGCCCTGGCAACATAATCTTGAGCCTTAGCCCATGGATCTGGAGATCCTTGCATACATTTAACAATCTGTCCTGAGCATTTGACCATGGCCATCTTTTTAGCTAAAACCTCCATGATTATTTTAACAACAATTAAAACAACACAAAACAATCAATTAATTTACTACACAATATTACACACTCGTAAATATGGATTAAATGCCATGCATTGAACTCCTACACTGGATCGCCATTTGTAAGTTTCTATATAGTATATATATATATATATCAATATTAATAATATTATATCAATATTAATAATATACCTCAACCCACTTACTAGGGTTTCTGGTTCTTTTGAGCAAGCAGACAATGAATCCACACCAATGAGCGTATAGTAAAGTGATGTATTGTAAAATAAATCAATTGATTGTTCTACATAAATCATTACACTTACTAAACAAAAATTACTATATTTACAGTTACACATTACACAAGTCTACATAGTTGTTACCAAAAAAACAGGGGAATAGAGTTCGGCTTCATCTCTGCCTTCCCCTCTGGTCTTCATTCCTCACGTGTCTTGTCCCAGGCTCCTCTGGCTTCTCCAGCTCTCTAGCTGCCTCCTCTCAGCTGCCTAGCTCCCCTTCAGATTTGCCCAGCGTTCTTTTATCCTGGGTTCTCACCTGCCCCCACAGAAACCCTCCCAACTGCCAAGATTCTGTGATAAACCCCCAACTTGCCTACATCCTGTTGAGCAAGTTCTCTCGCATACACAATCAGTTTTATGGTCCCCACAGCAGACATAGACCTTAGTAATCACAGGAAAACCTTTGTTATGATAATCAGGGCTTCATGTAAGTTCCCTGAACAACAGCTTTCATATTAAATAACAAAATCAAGATGGCAATTTCTTACACCACAGTACAAATAAAATACAAGCATTTTGCTCAAATTTCATGAGGAAATTTCTTGAATTGTGCTTTATTCCACAGGCAAACCATATATAAGGTTAATAATCATCAATTGTGTTAAATCGATTTCAAAGCATATACCTGTTACAGATAAATGTATATGTCATTAAATCTTCATCAGAAAATAATATTTTCACTGTTAACAAGCCATGTTAATATTTTTAGTATTTTAATATAGTGAGTAAGTTTGTGTTGTACTTCATGGCACTAGTGGTGGAATGCACTGGAAATATGTTTTGCTGTTGCTACGGGTAACAGAACTTTGCATATCAGGACTAGAAATTAGTGCGACTTGCAATATTTGGTGAAGCGTTGTGGTAAATTTCAACAGTGAAATTTCACGAAACTAAGTGGACTGAGTAAGGTGGTGTTGTACTTCGTGGCACTAGTGACGGAATGCACGGAAAATGTGATTTGCTGTTGCTATGGATAACAGAACTTTGCATTGAGAATTAGAAATTAGTGCGATTTGCAATATTTGGTGTTGCGGTAAATTTCGACAGAGAAATTTCTCCAAACTAAGTCGACTGAGTAAGCTGGTGTTGTACTTCGTGGCACTAGTGGTGGAATGCACGGAAAATGTGATTTGCTGTTGCTATGGGTAACAGAAATTGGCACATGAGGAGTAGAATTTAGTGTGAATTGCAATATTTGGCGAAGCGTTGCGATAAATTTAGAGAGTGAAATTTCACGAAACTAAGTGGACTGAGTAAGGTGGTGTTGTACTTCGTGGCACTAGTGGTGGAATGCACGGAAAATGTGATTTGCTGCTGCTATGGATAACAGAACTTTGCATTTGAGAATTAGAAATTAGTGCGAATTGCAATATTTGGCGAAGCGTTGCGGTAAATTTCGACAGTGAAATTTCACGAAACTAAGTGGACTGAGTAAGGTGGTGTTGTACTTCGTGGCACTAGTGGTGGAATGCACGGAAAATGTGATTTGCTGTTGCTATTGGTAACAGAAATTGGCACATGAGGACTAGAATTTAGTGTGAATTGCAATATTTGGCGAAGCGTTGCAATAAATTTCGACAGTGAAATTTCACCAAACTAAGTGAATTGAGTAAGGTGGTGTTGTACTTCGTGGCACTAGTGGCGGAATGCACAGAAAATGTGATTTGCTGTTGCTATGGATAACAGAAATTGGCACATGAAGACTAGAATTTAGTGTGAATTGCAATATTTGGCGAAGCGTTGCGATAAATTTCGACAGTGAAATTTCACGAAACTAAGTGGACTGAGTAAGGTGGTGTTGTACTTCGTGGCACTAGTGGTGGAATGCACGGAAAATGTGATTTGCTGCTGCTATGGATAACAGAACTTTGCATTTGAGAATTAGAAATTAGTGCGATTTGCAATATTTGGCGAAGCGTTGCGGTAAATTTCGACAGTGAAATTTCACGAAACTAAGTGGACTGAGTAAGGTGGTGTTGTACTTCGTGGCACTAGTGGTGGAATGCACGGAAAATTTGATTTGCTGTTGCTATTGATAACAGAAATTGGCACATGAGGACTAGAATTTAGTGTGAATTGTAATATTTGGCGAAGCGTTTCGATAAATTTCGACAGTGAAATTTCACCAAACTAAGTGAATTGAGTAAGGTGGTGTTGTACTTCGTGGCACTAGTGGCGGAATGCACAGAAAATGTGATTTGCTATGGATAACAGAACTTTGAATTTGAGGATTAGAAATTAGTGCGATTTGCAATATTTGGCGAAGCATTGCGGTAAATTTCGACAGTGAAATTTCACGAAACTAAGAGGACTGAGTAAGGTGGTGTTGTACTTCGTGGCACTAGTGGTGGAATGCACGGAAAATGTGATTTGCTGTTGCTATGGGTAACAGAAATTGGCACATAAGGACTAGAATTTAGTGTGAATTGCAATATTTGGCGAAGCGTTGTGATAAATTTGGACCGTGAAATTTCACGAAACTAAGTGAATTGAGTAAGGTGGTGTTGTACTTCGTGGCACTAGTGGCGGAATGCACAGAAAATGTGATTTGCTGTTGCTATGGATAACAGAAATTGGCACATGAAGACTAGAATTTAGTGTGAATTGCAATATTTGGCGAAGCGTGGCGATAAATTTCGACAGTGAAATTTCATAAAACTAAGTGAATTGAGTAAGGTGGTGTTGTTCTTCGTGGCACTAGTGGCGGAATGCACGGAAAATGTGATTTGCTGTTGCTATGGATAACAGAACTTTGCATATGAGGATAAGAAATTAGTGCGATTTGCCATTTTTGGCAAATCGTTCCGGTAAATTTCGACAGTGAAATTTCACGAAACTAAGTGGACTGAGTAAGGTGGTGTTGTACTTCGTGGCATTAGTGGCGGAATGCACGGAAAATGTGATTTGCTGTTGCTATGGATAACAGAACTTTGCATTTGAGAATTAGAAATTAGTGTGATTTGCAATATTTGGCGAAGCGTTGCAGTAAATTTCGACAGTGAAATTTCACGAAACTAAGTGGACTGAGTAAGGTGGTGTTGTATTTCGTGGCACTAGTGGTGGAATGCACGGAAAATGTGATTTGCTGTTGCTATTGGTAACAGAAATTGGCACATGAGGACTAGAATTTAGTGTGAATTGCAATATTTGGCGAAGCGTTGCGATAAATTTCGACAGTGAAATTTCACCAAACTAAGTGAATTGAGTAAGGTGGTGTTGTACTTCGTGGCACTAGTGGCGGAATGCTCAGAAAATGTGATTTGCTGTTGCTATGGATAACAGAACTTTGAATTTGAGGATTAGAAATTAGTGCGATTTGCCATTTTTGGCGAATCGTTCCGGTAAATTTCGACAGTGAAATTTCACGAAACTAAGTGGACTGAGTAAGGTGGTGTTGTACTTCGTGGCATTAGTGGCGGAATGCACGGAAAATGTGATTTGCTGTTGCTATGGATAACAGAACTTTGCATTTGAGAATTAGAAATTAGTGCGATTTGCAATATTTGGCGAAGCGTTGCGGTAAATTTCGACAGTGAAATTTCACGAAACTAAGTGGACTGAGTAAGGTGGTGTTGTACTTCGTGGCAGTAGTGGTGGAATGCACGGAAAATGTGATTTGCTGTTGCTATTGGTAACAGAAATTGGCACATGAGGACTAGAATTTAGTGTGAATTGCAATATTTGGCGAAGCGTTGCGATAAATTTCGACAGTGAAATTTCACGAAACTAAGTGGACTGAGTAAGGTGGTGTTGTATTTCGTGGCACTAGTGGTGGAATGCACGGAAAATGTGATTTGCTGTTGCTATTAGTAACAGAAATTGGCACATGAGGACTAGAATTTAGTGTGAATTGCAATATTTGGCGAAGCGTTGCGATAAATTTCGACAGTGAAATTTCACCAAACTAAGTGAATTGAGTAAGGTGGTGTTGTACTTCGTGGCACTAGTGGCGGAATGCTCAGAAAATGTGATTTGCTGTTGCTATGGATAACAGAACTTTGAATTTGAGGATTAGAAATTAGTGCGATTTGCAATATTTGGCGAAGCGTTGCGGTAAATTTCTAAATTCTGATAGCTTGACTGCTGTTCAGAAACAGTCTGATAGCTTGACTCCAGTCCAGTCTGCGGGGTTACAGTGCAGTAATGATGTGTACGCTGTGTGCAATAACTTCAATTTGCTTAGTATACTGTCCTATTTCCTGTATACTGTATAATTCAATGTTCCAGTAATGATTTTCTCAATGTATCTTTGAACCTTTGAAATCGGTGTATATCTACGTACGTAAACTTAGCACAGATCATAGTTTTCTGTTCCTTCCACATGGCAGTGAGCTACAACGTGCTGTGCAGTGGGATACTAATATGGTTGAACCTCTCATTAAAGCGGTCAGAAAAATTTCACAGGCGTGCCAGGCAACCCTGGCGCCCAAGGCAACCCAGCTGCCAGCTCGCCGCCCTCCCTTCCCCTGTCACACACGCATGCATAGTAACGATGCTGGCGCGCATGCGGAATAACGACACAGGATTGATCAGTAACCACGCTCACACATGCGCAGTAATGCTGCTCGCGCACATGCGCAATATTGTTCAGGGAACATAGCCTACGCTGAATTCCAGGTGAGTCCAGTCTAGGGGTAGGCAGAAGAGGTAGCTGCCCAGCGCCCCCTAATCATTGCGCCCTAGGCAGCTGCCTCTTCTGTCTACCCCTAGTTCCGGCCCTGCTTGATTTAGAAGGAGCATCGGCCCCAAGACCAGACAGAATGTTTAAATCTGTATCTAAGAAAAATCACCTTTTCCCGGTCCATGAAGTAATCAAATCCATGATAAATGCAGAATGGGAACTCCCAGACAAAAAACAGGTTGTTACCAAATAAATTAAAAAGATTTTTCCTTCAGACATATCCAAACTTTGGGATCACCCACCTAAGGTGGACGTGGCAATAACTTGGGTAGCCAGAAGAACTACTCTCCCAGTCGATGAGGTAGTATCCTTAAAAGACACAATGGAGAGAAGGCAGGATGGGGCCCTCAAAAGAATATATGTAGCAGCCTGCAAAGCAGCCATTGCAACCACTACAGTGACACAAGCAAATAAAATCTAGTTAGAGGAATTAGAAGAAGCCATTAAAGCTGGTACTACAAGAGAAAAGCTGGTAGACATGCTTCAAGATGTGAAACTAGCCAATGACTTTGCGGCTGAAGCCTCTATGAATTCTATAAAACTAGCGGCCAAATCCATGAGCCTCTTAGTTGTAGCCAGAAGAGGATTATGGCTCAAACACTGGAACGCGGACTCACAGAACAAACATAATCTGTGTGGCTTCCCATTTAAAGGAAATTTCCTGTTCGGATCAGAATTGGATACCATCATTTCCAAAGCATCAGCAGGTAAATCCTAATTTTTACCGCAAGAAAAGAGAGATAGAAAGAATTCATCCAGAATTCCCAGAAGCTCCATAAAAGATGCAAGACAATACAAGCCAGGGAGTCAATTTTCCAGACTATGGAAGAACTCGTGGTGAAACATAACTCAGTCCTTTCCTGCCAAAAGAACAAACCTCAAAACTGAGAAGCCAAGAGCATGAAGGGTCGGGAGCCCCTTCACACATAGGGGGAAGATTGATGCATTTCGATGCGGAGTGGGCTCGAGAATGTATGGACGAATGGGTCCTAAAAGTGATAACACAGGGATACGTTAGATCTTCAGAAAACCACTTCAAACCGGTTTGTATCCTCGGACAAACCAAGATCCAGAGAAAAACACACTGAATTAGTTGCGGTTATTCAGGACCTCATAAAATACAGAATAATCTCAAGGGTTCTCCAAGATCAAAAATACAGAGGAATATATCCTCATCTATTTTTTCAGAAACAAACCAAATGGCCAATTAAGGGTCATTCTAAACTTGAAAAATCTCAACAAACAGCTGAGAGTTCCTTCCTTTAAAATGGAAACTCTGAGATCAATAGCTCAGCTTCTAGACCAAGGCAATTGAATGGCAAACTGGACATAAAAGATGCCTACCTTCACATTCCCATCAGAACATATCAAATGAGGTTCCTCAGGTTCAAAATACTGGGAAAGCACTACCGATACAGATCACTTCCATTCAGGCTAGGCACTGCACCCAGAGTATTCACAAAAGTATTAGCCCTAGCCATAGCAAACTTGAGGCTACAAGGAATTCAAATATTCCTGGACAATATCCTAATCAAAGCCCAATCAAAGGACACACTTATTGCTCACTTAACGATAACAGTATCTTACCTACAACAACTAGGATGAGTAATCAACAAAGCGAAGAGCGAATTGATTCCTTCCCAACAACTAGAATTCCTAGGGGTGGCTATCAATACTGTAGAGTACAACCTCAGCCTTCCAAACAGGAGGAGACTAGACATCCTACAGACAGTGAACACCTTCCTAGCCAAAACAATCCAAACAGCAGAGAAATGTCAAAAACTCATGAGGAAGTTAATCTCTACAATGAAATGGGCTCAGTTCCATACGAGGATCTTTCAGAACAACTGCCTAAAAAAAATGGGACCACAACTACAGGTTACCATTCCAACCCATCCGTGTACCTCCTACAACAGTACAGTCACTGAAATGGTGGAAAAAACCTACCAAAGGTATATTCTTATGGAAGATGAGATCCTTTTCGTTATAATGGAGGGTTCAACTTCAGAGTTTAGGCGCTGCAAAACCTACAGACTTTCATAATTCAAAGATAGGACTCTGGAGAACCAAATTGCTGTTTCAGTGATTCATTTATTCAAAATGTGCACGACATGTTTCGAGCCTAGTGGCTCTTCCTCAGGTGCTTATACAAAATGCTGTGGGTAACCCAAACCCTTTTAAAACACATCAAAACAAACAAGATTGTCCATTCCAAACTGGCTAGACACATTCAATTACATTGTAACACAATTATTTTTCCTTACAGAGCACTGCCATCTTCAGGCCTACTCCGATACTGCACCACAGATAAAGTACAATTACATGTTACAGTAATCGTTATACATTTAGGTAGTTGCCTACCTTTCAAGTAAACAGTCCATGTTGTATCGTTAACAAGCTGAAAGGACAAAAAATATACATTAGCTTTTACAGAAAACACTTATAGCTTAGTGCATCATTTAATCCCAATGGTTCAAGTGTGTTCAATGTATCTATCCATTTAGCCTCACGTTGAAGTAACAATTTCTTTCTATCCCCACCCCTAGTTGGAACAGGTATTTCCTCTAGTACTTGCCACCTTAGGCTAGCACTATTGTGCTTGTTGTCAAAGAAATGTTTACCTACTGGTGTATGGGTTTCGGATCATAATTAGTTATAGACCTTTTGTGTTCACCGATCCTTACTCTTACTTTTCTGGAGGTCTGGCCTACATACATCTTGCCACACGGACATTTAAGGCCATAAATAACAAAATCACTGTTACATGTAGCATACTGTTTCACTTTTATTTTGTTACCTTGTAAAGGATGAGTTACATTTTCACCCTTAATAATGGAATTGCAACATCCACAATTTAAACAGGGAAAAGTACCTACTTTAGGGGTGCTAAGAAATCTTGTGTTTTTTTGTTTAGATCTTATGTCAGACTTAACTAATCTGTCGGCTAAGTTTCTACCCCTTTTATAGGAGAAGATAGGGAGGTCTTTGCAGTATTTACCCAAAGAGGGGTCTTTCTGGATAATTGGCCAGAACTGACAAATTACATTTTGCATAATTTTACTGTTTGGGCCATATGTAGTTACAAAAGGAAAACGGGTTGATTCTTTTTTGTTAACTTTTCTATGAAGTAAGGATTCTCTTGGAACCCTTAGAACCTCATCACGTACTTGGGTTAGCATCTGTCTTTCATAACCTCTTGCTACAAATTTTTCTATTAGCCCATTCGCACTATTGAGGTACTTTAAGTCGCAATTCCATTATTAAGGGTGAAAATGTAACTCATCCTTTACAAGGTAACAAAATAAAAGTGAAACAGTATGCTACATGTAACAGTGATTTTGTTATTTATGGCCTTAAATGTCCGTGTGGCAAGATGTATGTAGGCCAGACCTCCAGAAAAGTAAGAGTAAGGATCGGTGAACACAAAAGGTCTATAACTAATTATGATCCGAAAGAAACTAAAACCCATACACCAGTAGGTAAACATTTCTTTGACAACAAGCACAATAGTGCTAGCCTAAGGTGGCAAGTACTAGAGGAAATACCTGTTCCAACTAGGGGTGGGGATAGAAAGAAATTGTTACTTCAACGTGAGGCTAAATGGATAGATACATTGAACACACTTGAACCATTGGGATTAAATGATGCACTAAGCTATAAGTGTTTTCTGTAAAAGCTAATGTATATTTTTTGTCCTTTCAGCTTGTTAATGATACAACATGGACTGTTTACTTGAAAGGTAGGCAACTACCTAAATGTATAACGATTACTGTAACATGTAATTGTACTTTATCTGTGGTGCAGTATCGGAGTAGGCCTGAAGATGGCAGTGCTCTGTAAGGAAAAATAATTGTGTTACAATGTACTTGAATGTGTCTAGCCAGTTTGGAATGGACAATCTTGTTTGTTTTGATGTGTTTTAAAAGGGTTT
Source organism: Xenopus laevis (assembly GCF_017654675.1). Taxonomy (NCBI): domain Eukaryota; kingdom Metazoa; phylum Chordata; class Amphibia; order Anura; family Pipidae; genus Xenopus; species Xenopus laevis. The sequence continues at coordinate 47,775,256 of NC_054386.1, forward strand.
GGGTTACCCACAGCATTTTGTATAAGCACCTGAGGAAGAGCCACTAGGCTCGAAACATGTCGTGCACATTTTGAATAAATGAATCACTGAAACAGCAATTTGGTTCTCCAGAGTCCTATCTTTGAATTAAGAAAAAACCTACCAACCTACAACAACCGATGTCCCTTCTCCAACTGGAATGGGTCATAGTGATGACAGATGCCAGCAAGTGGGGCTGGGGAGCCCACATGGCAGAATACAAGACACAGGGCAGATGGGCACCCTCAGAAATTTCAAAATCCTCAAACTGGAAAGAACTAAAAGCCATATTCCTAGGATTAATATCCTTTCAACAGATACATGTAATTTAATGTATTTGCTGCAACAGATACGTCTATCAAGCTTTAAATTTCCCGCTGTATGCAAATTAGCCTGAGCGAAGAGCTCTAACGAAGTTGCGCTAGGATTTGCTCGCAATGTCGAAGTAATGCTAGAGAAAATTTGCCAGCGTTTGGCACCCTGGACGTAACTTCGTATTTTAATAAATTAGCACTGTCTGAGCAAATTTTCACCTGGCAAAGTGTTGTGATGACTGGAAAACCATTGCTGGCGAATTTTTGCCGCTTAGTAAATTTACCCCCAGGTCTCCAGTGCTCAAACAGGACATTTCTGAATTAGAGAGCGTACAGAGAAGGGCAACTATGCTGTGTTGTTTATGCTGGAGAAGAGGCACTTAAGTGGTGATATGATACCTATGTATAAATATATAAGGGGATCATATAATAATCTCTCTAATGCTTTATTTACCAGTAGGTCTTTCCAGCTGACACAAGGTCACCCATTACGATTAGAATAAAAGAGGTTCCGCCTAAATATTCAGAAGGGATTTTTTACAGTGAGAGCTCTGAAGATGTGGAATTCTCTCCCTGAATCAGTTGTACAGGCTGATACATTAGATAGCTTTAAAAAGGGGTTGGATGGCTTTTTAGCAAATGAGGGAATATAGGGTTATGGAAGATCATAGTACAAGTTGATCCTTTCCAGGGACTAGTCCGATTGCCATTTTGGAGTCAGGAATTTTTTCCCTCTCTGAGGCAAATTGGAGTGGCTTCAGATGGGGTTTTTTTGCCTTCCTCTGGATCAACTAGCAGTAAGGCAGGTTCAAAGGTTGAACTTGATGGACGTGTGTCTTTTTTCAACCTAACTTACTATGTCTTTACTATGTCACTATGTCACTTCCTGCTCCCTGAATTGAGCTGGTGGCTCTCAGCTCACTGCACTGTAGGACAGGAACCAATGAGCAACTAGCAGGACCTGATAGGGAACTGAAGCCTGTCTGTGCTTGTGTGACTGCAGGACTGTGATTGGCTGTCCCCCTCCTACTGTGCTTCTGCCAGGGACCGTTAGGTGACCCACCCCTCATTTGAAACACAGGCAGGGACCAGAGAACATCTATATGGAGCTCCAATAGAGGGGTTATTTTTAAAGAAAAAAACTCAGGAAAAACAGACGGCACTTCTGAAAATTGGGATTTATTGGGGTTCCTGCTAGTAAACCTTACGCGTTTCGGGAGTTATCCCTTAGTCATAGGTCAAGAGTTCACTCGTTACAGCTGGATTTTTTATACACAAGGTGATGGTGCCCTCTAGTGGGCTGTCAGTAAAATAACAACTTTATTTAAATCCCTTAAAATCTGAAACAAAGTGAAACATAAAAACATTTTAAAAGGAGTTTCCTGAAAACAGTGTTCATTAGGTGATTAAAAACCAAACAAACTGTCGAGACAGCTTTTGTAGCTGGGATAATGCGGATGTCCTGCCTCTCTAGTGAATATCACTAGCCGCGAGGGGTCTGGAGATCCTTACTACTTGAATGCGGCTTATCGGATACATTCGATAGGAGCCCCTATATTCAGCTCATTAGTACAGATAGCTGATATCATGTCTATAGTTAAGACCATTCGGGATCCTTGTATTCAATTTAAGGATCCAAAAAGCCTCTCTGAGGTTTAATTTATGAATGATGTCCCCGCCTCTAATGGGGACCCATACTTTTTCAATAACTTTCACTCTTAGGTCTTTTAGACCATTAGGTGAGCATAACTTGAAATGTCTACCTACCGGAGTGTTCTCCTCTCTATTATTGATACTCCTGATATGTTCCCTAACCCTTTCCTTCAGCATGCGGGATGTACGACCCACATACTGCTTGTTACAATAGCTGCATTCCAATAAATATATCACGTTCCTCGTATTACAATTGTAGAACCCAGTGTTTTTGAAAGCCTGCCCTGATACGTTGGATTTAAAATCCGGCCCAACCGAGATCACTTGGCAAGTCTTACAGACATTCGCCCCACATTTGTAAGTACCCTTTACTTTTAACCAGTTCCCTGTCTCTTTAGATGGGACCGATGAGACTAGGCTCGGTGCCAACATATTACCTAAGGTTGGAGCTTTTCTTGGGACACATTTCACCTCGGTTTGAGCCAAGATCTCTGACATTTTTGCATGACCATTTAATATAGGTAGATATTTTTTAATGATCTTGCAAATGTGGCCATACTCCTCACTATATTCAGTGACGAAAAACATTTTCTGTTTGTCAGGCTTAGTTTGATCGACACAATCCTGAGTCGACCGTCTTGCATCTTTTTTCTCCTTGCCCAATACGGGCTTAACTTTAGCCTTCTCGTATGCACTTCTTATAAGATGTTTGGGGTATCCTCTATCCTGTAGTCTATGGCCCAACTGTTGTGATTGGAGATCAAATGTGGCATTTTGACTGCAATTTCTCCGGAATCTGACAAATTGACTGTAAGGGATACTGTTTAAAGTATGTTTAGGATGACAGCTGTTGTATTTTAAAATTGTGTTGCCTGCCGTTGGTTTCCTAAAGACTTCAGTGTCTATACGTTTAGTACTTGTGTTCCCTTTAAGAGTTAAATCCAAAAAAGTGATAGTTTCCTTGTGATGTATCAGTGATAATTGAAGGTTATAGTGATTTGCATTCAGATATTGATGAAAAGTTAGAAGGGCCATCCCATATGAATAGCAGGTCATCGATGTACCTAGCATACCAAATAATGTGATCCCGAAAGGGGTTAGCACATCCAAAGACGTGGCACTGTTCCCACCGGCCCATATACAAATTTGCATATGAGGGGGCCCCCTCATATGCAAATTTGTATGTGCTAACTGACCTATTTGCCTGGACTTTGACCATTCTTTTGCCTAATCCTATTGTACCGCGAACTGTGCTGAACTTCAGCTTCCTCTTTGGTCCGCTACTCCAGTTTGAGCCTTCGGGCCCTTACAATGGGTTACTGCCTAGAAGCAGATTTGTTTATAAATGAGCCCCAGTATGTAAGCTAAGCACCTGTGACAGTGAGGCAGCAATACCTGCTCTGGCCTACACTACACATTTAACTGATTTTAATATACCACAGATATTGTTGACTCATTGTTGCATCCTTTCAGCTCATCCTTTTGTTGATAAAGACTTAAAGTCTTTAAGAAAAGAATGGCAGTCAAAGTCCAGGCAAATAGGTCAGTTCAGGCGGCAAGGGTTCAATAACGATAAACAGGCAAAGGGTCAAGATCAGGAACAAGAATCAATATATATTAGCACACCCAGGAACACACGAAGTAGAACCTATAATTGGGCAATGTTTGCAGACCTTTAGGCTCCTTAAATAGGCCTCCATTGGCGCCAAAGGATAAACGTGATGATGTCACTGCGCTGGCGTAATTGCGCCGGCGTTCTGACGCTGGCATCCATCGAAGCGCCAGCGTCCATTCTGACGCTGGCGAAAACGCGCTGGCGTCACAGTGTCGCGCCTGGGAAGAACCGCGTGGGAGGACTGGGCGCCGCCATCTTGGACAGCGGGGCAGCGTCGGCGTGGAGGCAGAAGGTAATTCTCCCTTACAGTTTGTACCCGTATTATTTCACAAGGTTCCTGTACACCTTTATGTGTGCAGCAGCAGCCCATTGTTAGCCACCTATTCATTTATAAATTGCACTCTGTCTCTTCTTTGCATAAAATTGCATTTGTTTATTATGTTTAGTTGCACAAACCTAACACCAGCTTCTGAGCCATGCAGAGGGAAACAGACTGCGGTTGCAATGTAGTTGCAGCTGTAACACTGCTCCTCTGTCTAATGCATTTGGCCACATCCTAGAACATCTGAGTGTGTCCCGAAAAGCTGTCGTTTGGAACAAAAACTGAACACATTCACTAAATCCACATGCACGAGAGTTTTTGTTACTGTGAATTCTGATGCACACGCACTAGTTTCCATGTAGCCATGTTATATTTCCCCTGCATAATGTGGATATGACATCCCATTTTTAAAATGTAAAGAAAGAAAGAACAATTAAAGGGGATCTATACCCGCAGCAATAATTTATGTCCTCTGTTTATCTGAAATTATCCAGTGCACATTAATCCTCTGTTCTATCCATGCCAATCCTTATTTCTACTATGGACCTATATAAAAAGCACAATTTACTATGATATTTTATGATATAAAATATCATTAGACAGTATTCATAGATAATCACTATGAGAATGGGGCCAGTGTGTCAGGTTCCCTGGTGGGCCCTAAGACACCAACCTCGATGTAGCTGCCATTCTTCAACTAAATGGTTAAAGGAAACACATAGCATCCCTTAAAGGGGTTGCTCACCTTTTGATTAACTTTTATTATAATGTAGAAAGTGATATTCTAAGTGGTTTTGGAGTTATCTAGCTTTTTATGCAGCAGCTCTCCTTCTTTGCAATTTCAGCTACCTAGTTTTTAGGGTCCAAATTACCCTAGCAACCAGTCATTTATTGGAATAAGAGATTGGAATAGGAAGAGGAACTGGATAGAAAGCTGAGTAATACAAACTCGCAATAACAATAAATTTGTATCTTAACAGAGACTCTTTTGATTTCACTGACCACCATTTGAAATCTAGAAAGAGTCAGAAAGAAAAAGCCAAATACAAGCAAATACGGGCTTCAGTTACCTATGAGGTTCACCTAGCTGCTACTTTCTAAGCACATTCCATCTATATTTAAAAGAGAATAATGCACTGGCACATGCTTGTTTTCCACACAATATGTCTCTTTTATAGTGCAGCCACCACCCTATGACAACACACATCATCCTCCTTGATGTACCTTCTTGCATTCCCTTCCCTTACTATTACATGGCCCATCTCCATATAGTGAAACCTTTGCAGTACTTCCTTGCCCTTAAGTGATGGTTACGTGATGGCATCATACTTTGGATGAGTGGTAGTCACTGGTGGCATATTAAGGTTAGGTAAGGCTTAACAGGGCAGTGCAGTGTGGCCTGTTCCCCAGAGACCCATTATTTGTTAAGCAAGCCTGCAAACAGTGGTTGAAATCTAGGGATATTACAAAACAAGGTACATCGTTCTCCTTTAATTTTCTGGGAGACTGCACCAAAATAAGACCCTCTTATATTATAATTCATGATAACTCTCCAATCCCTGTGTTGGATTATTGGCCCTTTATGAGAATGCATTCAAATATTACTTTCTTTGGCTGATTTATATACTTGCAGTATAATGCCCATGGTATCTTTTTATCATACTGTGTCAGCCCAAGAACATAATATTTAAATGCATTACCCTCTTCTTTCCTTCCCCCCTGTAAAACTATAAACTGGATGAAGATATAGATTCTGCAGGGAATATCATTGGTAGCTTCCCATTTACAATACCTGTACATCTGATAAAACTGCAGTTAAGTATCCTTGTCCCGGCTAGTCCCTGGCATAGGTGTACAAAATAACCAACCAACTTGGGTCTGATTTTGCTTGTATCATTTATTATTCTATACTGTATGTTGTTATTTTAATGTGAACAGCGCCGGATTTCACTTTTGGGCGCCCCTAGGCCGCGCGGTCTGACCAGGCGGCCGCGCGGTCCTAGCGCCCGCCTTCCCAGTGCGCCGGCGAAAAAACGCCGGCGCAGCTGGTGCAGTTGAAAGGCGGCTGGGCGGCTGGGCAGCATGCCGCCCCTATTTCTTTGCCGCCCTAGGCCCGGGCCTATGCGGCCTTGCCGCAAATCCGGGCCTGAATGTGAATCTAAACCAAGCTCATTTTCTTCCTTTCTCAGGATATAACTGGCACACACAAACTTTCATGTTCAACCTTAATGGGCTGGTAAGTGCAGAGCAGTTGTTTTGGGCTACTGCTATGCATCTGTTTGCACTCTGGTTGGGTGACACCTCCTTTTCCTGCAGGGTGGACCTCCTGCCTAATGCTGTGCTCTCCTCAAAAACTAGACATAGTGCTGAAAGACATGTGTGGGCAGAGACAGATTTAACACCACACTTTAAAACTTGGATAGAGAGCTCAGAGAAGACTTTGTACCTTCAGCTAATGTGAAACAAGTTTGAAAGGCAACCAATAAAGCAGCAGGCTGTTTCTTCCTCCCATATTCCATGTTTGCTACTGTACCTCAATCACACTTTGCACAGTTTAACCACAGTGAACAGTATGGCTGCTATGGAGCCAGGAAAGGATTTGTCAAAAAAATCTGTGTCTAGTCTTCTCAAAAGAAAATCATGCCAGGCAGGAACTATAGGTATCAAGCTTCAAAGGTTTCCAAACCAAAGTGGACAGTTCAAGAATCAATGCAGTCTCCATCCATTCTGGGTTAGCTTCCACCAGCTAGGATGGGATCACTGGATCATTGCTCCACATAGGTACAACCCTGGCTACTGCAAGGGAGACTGCCCCCGACTTCTCCTCTCAGGTTATAATTCACCCAATCATGCCATTATCCAGAACTTCATCAATCAGGTAGTGAATGGAAGCGTTCCACGTCCATCTTGTGTGCCGTACTCCAATGGTCCTATTAGCGTACTCATGATTGAACCTGGAGGCAACATTCTGTACAAAGAGTATGAGAATATGATGGCGGAATCTTGCACCTGCCAATGAAATGGCTCAAGACCTGATTGGTGCAGTCTTTTCATTGTGCGAAATATGGCTTTTTTGACCTGCACACAGGCATGTGAATGAAAGTGCACCTACTGGATCTCTGTGAGTATGTGTGTGTGTGTGTATATATATATATATATATATATATATATATATATATATATATATATATATATATATATATATATATATATATATATATATATATACACACACACACACATATATACAGTTCTAGATGGACCAGCACTCCAGTAGTTTGATCAAATAAATTTATTCACACATCACTCGTGTATTCCAACGTTTCGGCCCTCGTTGTGGCCTTTATCAAGGATAAAGTCAAATGACAAAAGTGTGGTTTAAATAGACAATTTCCTTTCAAAAAAGGCACCAAAAATGACGTCATCAGTCATCTAACAGTGTCATTGGTGTAAATAATTCAATTAATTGTGCTTGTAAAAACATATTGTGATTTCTCCACTAGATGTCGCTCTAAGTCATAGCAATATAACAGTGTATTCTGTGAGACCAAAAGTGTTGGCCACAATTTAGATACATAATTAAATGTGTTTAGATGCAAAAAATAGATACAAAAATTTGATACAAACATATAGATAAAAAGTATACTTTGTTACAGAAAAAAATCCTTGCTTACTCTGTTCCAAAGAGGCAGCAAATCCACCATATGTTACCCTATAATGAAAAAAAGGCCTTCATTTACCTATCAAACAATTCTTTACATTTTCCATATACAATCAAATAAATTCATGACTATTTTACACGGGTAACATTTAGATAATGCCTATTGGAACTAAGTAAAAATATCATTCAAATCAGAAAGCATTGGGCAGAGGCCAAGCACAGTCCAGCTTCTTTTCGGTGTATGCCAATCGAACAAATCCCCAAAAAATCTAGAGGAGGTGATTATGATAACTTGTTATTGAAGAGAGAGGCATTCTGGATACATGAGCTGGACTGCGTAGTGCCCAGGGGATTAAATGGGCAATTGGCATTGAACTGCTTTCTGAGACTTCCTGGAATGACGATGCCTATAAGGCCGTATTCTATCAAGGTCTGTCTATTCGAATTAAAGATGTGTAAGGAGTTCTTACCTGGCGTCCCAAGATGGCGGCGTCCAAGATGGCGGCGTTCTCCATGTGCTTCCTTCTGGTCGCATTTCTGTGACATCACGCCAGCGTCAGAATATCCGCCAGCATCGGATTGGTCGCCGGCGCCTAAGTGCCAGCGTCAGAATAGACGCCAGCGCAAAGACGCCAGCGCCATGACGCCACTGCGTCTGTTTTGGCGCCAAAGGAGGCCTATAAAAGATGCTGAAGCACTGCAGACTGTGCCCTACTATAGGTTCTTCCTCGTGAGTTCCTGGGTGCGCTTCCTGTGATTATCATTCCTGATCCTGTGTATTGACCTTTGCCTGATTTCGTATTCTGAACCTTTGCTGCCTGAACCGACCTTATTGCCTGGACTTCGACCACTCTCTTTCTATACCCTTGCCTGTACCTCGAACTATTGGATTGGTGCTTCCTCCTAGGTCCGCTACTCCTGGCTGAGCCTTCGGGCCCCTTACAAGATGATCTTGTCTCCAGGGTGTTCCCTGACCTGCTTGAAGATCTGATTGTGCTATCCATTAAAGTGGACACTCGTCTCAGAGAGCATCAAGTAGAGAAGGAGCGCAGTAAAAGATTTCAACCCTTGTTGGCACCTCGCTTCCAAAGACCTCTCTTGCATACCACAGCTACTCAAGCTTCTACTTCTCCTCCGGAGGAACCTATGCAAGTTGGAAGAGCTTGTCTCTCAGAGCAAGAAAGGCTCCGTAGACGGGTGGCTGGCCTATGTCTGTATTGTGGTGGACAATCTCATTTTGCGAACTCTTGTCCGGTGAAGCCCACGAGTTCTGTTCCCCGAGGTATATCTAGGGTAACTCATGCAGGGGGCACTACTCCGAGTTCTCAAGAGAACACTCACAGGTTTCTCCTTCCTTTACAGATTCATCTGGCCACTAAGACCATTGACGGCTCAGCTTTCATTGATTCTGGAGCTTGTTGGGAACTTCATGGACGCTCTCTTTGCCAAATATATGGAAGTTCCCTTATTCCCATTGTCTACTCCCCTTCGTGTCACTGCCATTGACGACAGACCCCTGGAGGCTGAGTTTATTTCCATGACAACTGGGGAATTGCCTGTGCAGGTTGGGACTTTGCATAAAGAAAGATTATCGTTCCTAATTATTTCCTGCCCATCCGTTCCAGTTGTTTTGGGTCTTCCTTGGCTGCGCCTGCATAATCCCACCATTGATTGGTCCGCAGGGCAGATTTCCCGCTGGAGCCCATTTTGCCAGCAGCACTGTCTTCCTGCTGAACCCCTCCAGAGGGTGAATATCTCTACATCTGATCTGAAGACTCTACCCTCCTTCTACAAGGAATTCTCCGATGTATTCTGTAAGAAGTCTGCAGAATTCCTCCACATCGACAATACGATTGTACTATCGATCTTCTGACTGGAACCATGCCCCCTAGAGGCCGCACCTATCCTCTTTCTCCAGCTGAGACTTCCGCTATGAAAGACTTTATTCAGGAGAATCTCCAGCGGGGGTTTATCCGCCCTTCTACTTCTCCTGCCGGGGCAGGTTTCTTCTTCGTGGAGAAGAAGGATGGAGGCCTACGTCCTTGCATTGACTACCGGGGTCTTAATAAAATCACAGTTAAAAACCGGTACCCCTTGCCTCTGATTGCTGAACTCTTTGACCAATTGGAAGATTTTCACTAAATTGGATCTCAGTGGGGCGTACAACCTCATCCGCATCAATGGGACGAATGGAAGACGTCATTCAACACTCGAGATGGGCACTATGAATATCTCGTGATGCCCTTTGGCCTTTGTAATGCCCCCGCTGTCTTCCAAGAGCTCTTGAACGACATCTTCTGGGATCTTTTGGAAAAGTCTGTGGTCGTGTACCTTGATGACATCCTGATCTTCTCTAAAGACCTTGTATCTCATCGCTCCTAGGTGAAAGAAGTACTCTCTCGTTTGAGGAAAAACTCTCTCTTTGCCAAGTTGGAGAAATGTGTCTTTGAGGTGTCTAAGATTCCTTTCTTGGGTTACATCATCTCCCCAGAAGGTTTCGAGATGGATCCCATTAAAGTGTCTGAAATCCAAGAGTGGCCCCTTCCCTTGAGCACCAAGGCAATTCAAAGGTTCATCGGGTTTGCCAACTACTACCGGCAATTCATCAAGGGGTTCTCATCCCGTATTGCGCCTATACCCAGTTCTTGGCCTCCAGTTGCTGTAGAAGCTTTTTAGTCCCTGAAGGATGCGTTTTCTTCTGCCCCAGTCCTCCGTCATCCAGATCCAAAGCTACCCTTTTGCATTGAGGTGGATGCATCTGAAGTGGGTGCTGGGGCTATCCTATCCCATTCTGCCGATGGGAAGTTGCACCCTTGTGCCTTTTTCTCCAGAAAGTTTTCTCCTGCAGAACAAAATTACGATGTAGGAAATCGAGAACTTCTGGCAATCAAGCTTGCTCTTGAAGAGTGGCGTCACCTCCTTGAGGGTTCTTCAATTCCAGTCACGATTACTGATCATAAGAACTTGGAGTTCATACACTCTCTCAAGAGACTGAATCCTCGTTAGGCCAGGTGGGCTCTATTCTTCTCCCGTTTCAACTTTGTTCTGACCTATCGTCCTGGCTCCAAGAACCGGAAAGCCGATGCGATTTCCCGAAGTTTCACTCCGGTGGATCGTCTTCCAGAAAGGCTTAAACCAATTATTGCTCCCGCCAAGATTATTGCATCCCTGTTTCCCCAATTTGCTGAACAAATCTTGGCTGGACAGTCTTCTGCTCCTCTGGATACCCCCATTGGGATGGCTTTTGTTCCCTCCGAGCTATGTCCCCTATTCTTCAACTGACCCACTGTTCCAAGCAAGCAAGACATCCTGGTCCTGAAAAGACTCTTGAACTCCTTCGACGTTTAGTCTGGTGGCCGACTATCCGAAAAGATGTCAAAGACTTTGTTGCTGCTTGTACCGTTTGTGCCACATCCAAGCCTAGCCATTCTCGCCCCAGTGGGTTATTGCAACCATTGCCTATTCCCTCTCATCCATGGACTCATTTAGCAATGGACTTCATTGTTGAACTTCGCCCCTCTAGTGAAAACACTGTGATCTGGGTTGTGATTGACCTCTTTAGCAAGATGGCCCATTTCATTCCCCTGCGGAAGCTTCCCTCTGCTGTGGAGTTGTCTCAGCTCTTCATTCAGTATATTTTCCATCTGCATGGTTTTCCTGTGGAAGTTGTCTCCGACAGAGGTTCCCAGTTTACAGCTAAGTTTTGGCGTTCCCTGTGCAAAGATCTGGGTATTACTCTCCAGTTCTCCTCCGCTTATCATCCCCAGACAAATGGAGCAGCTGAAGGTGTGAACCAAGCTTTGGAACAGTTCTTGAGGAACTACGTGTCCCTTTGCCAAGATGACTGGTCTGATCTCCTCCCGTGGGCGGAATTTGCTCATAATGCCTGCCACACTTTCACTGGAAGGTCTCCATTCATGTCGGTGTATGGTCAGCATCCTCAAGCCTTCCCACAGGACTTTGTGTTATCTGACGTCCCGGCTGCAGATGACCATGCAGCCCACATGTCTGCTATCTGTGCTGCAAACAAGTCGAACTTGGAGAAGAGCGCTCTGGTTCACAAGACGTTTGCAGATCGAAGACGTAGACCCTCTCCTCCCTACAAGGTTGGTGATAAAGTCTGGTTGTCTCCCAGGAACATTCGGTTGAAGGTGCATCTCCCAAGTTGGATCCAAAGTTTGTGGGTCCATGGCCGCCACGTGGATAGCAGCGCCGGCGCAAACACGCTAGCGCATCGATGCCGGCGTCAGGACGCCAATGACGTCACTATGGCGCCAAATTCAAACTTAAAAGCGCAACCAAGATGCCAGAATGGCGCCCAACTATAGGATACATTTCCTGTGTTTACCCTGGGTTCTCTGTGAGCTGTTATTACTGAATCTTGTTCCTGATTGTTATCCTGACCTTTTGCCTGGACTTTGGATCTTGCTTCTATCTGCATGCCTTTGAACTCTTGCCTGAACTTTGATTATCTGTTTGATTAACCCCTTGGACACCGCGACTTTAAACCCTCAAGAGGGCTTCCTCCTCGATCCTGACTACCTCCCTGGTGGGAGCTCCCAGCTCCCTGACACACTTAGCCCTTCCCCTTCAATTCAAAAAGGTGGCGCCAAATCTGACAAACCTCTGAGATGGAGAATGGACCCACAGGCTGTCAGACTTCAGCTTCCCCTTGAGATGCGAATCCCCAACGTGTTCCATGTCTCCTTGGTGAAACCCGATACCTCCAATTGCTTTTCGGTTGTCCAACCTCCCCTCCTGCTATCTCTGTGGATGGTCAACAAGAATATGAGGTGGAGAAGATCCTTGACTCCAGAATCTCCAGGGGTTCTCTTCAGTACCTCATCAAGTGGAATGGCTTTGGCCCTGAAGAATGCTCCTGGGAAGGACACTCTGGTGTTCATGCCCCTCGTCTGGTGAGGGATTTCCACTCTAAGTTTCCAGAAGCCTAGTCTCGGTGGTCCAGTGGCCCCCCGTGGGGGGGGGTATTGTCACTAATGCCGCCCGGAGCAGTTCCAGGAGCTCCGGATGGCGCATCCGTTCCTTCCGGCGTCGCTCCCAAAATGGCGGTGCCCATGGCCGCCACGTGGATAGCAGCGCCGGCGCAAACACGCTAGCGCATCGATGCCGGCGTCAGGACGCCAATGACGTCACTATGGCGCCAAATTCAAACTTAAAAGCGCAACCAAGATGCCAGAATGGCGCCCAACTATAGGATACATTTCCTGTGTTTACCCTGGGTTCTCTGTGAGCTGTTATTACTGAATCTTGTTCCTGATTGTTATCCTGACCTTTTGCCTGGACTTTGGATCTTGCTTCTATCTGCATGCCTTTGAACTCTTGCCTGAACTTTGATTATCTGTTTGATTAACCCCTTGGACACCGCGACTTTAAACCCTCAAGAGGGCTTCCTCCTCGATCCTGACTACCTCCCTGGTGGGAGCTCCCAGCTCCCTGACACACTTAGCCCTTCCCCTTCAATTCAAAAAGGTGGCGCCAAATCTGACATCATACATGTGTAAATATAGCGACATTAGCATATTAAAGTGAAGATTTCATTCTATATAAAAACTACTTTAAATTTGAAAAGCAATTTTACGTACAACGTACAGGGACAGCAATGGAATCAAAAGTGGCTCCTGTATATGCGAATGCGTACATGTATATGTATGAAAAAGATATGATTCTAGGACATCCTATGTTCAGACAGTTTGGTGCCTACTATAGGCGCTACATCAATGATGTCTTCTTTCTGTGGCTGGGTCCAATCGGTGAACTAGAAACATTTGTGGATCAATTGAATGCAGTCGATAGCCCAATTAGGTTCACCTTGAATTACAGTGCGGAAAACATAGAGTTTCTGGATGTAAAAGTGTATAAAGGTGATGAGAAATTGAATACATGCATATATGTAAAACCCACAGATAGGAATACTATAGTGCATTACCACAGCAACCGTCCAAAGCATCTGCTTGATTCGTTACCCAAATCGAAGATGCTCAGGTTGGTTTGAATAGACAGTGACCTACGAAAAAGAGAAGAAGATCTAATGATAATGTCTAACAGATTTTTAGAGAGAGGGTATCCCCCTAAATTGATATACGATACTAAGGAGTGGGCCCTAAGGTTGGATAGAAATGAAATGCCATCAGGGCAAAAGGATGCTGCAATGAATGCAAAGGATCTGGGCGACATGTATTATGTTAGCTGCTATGGGATACCTCAAGCCTGTGCGGCAGTGCATAATGAGACACTGGTCAATGGTTCACAGTGATGAGAGCTTACTCAGAAAGCTACCTTCTAGACCGAAATTTAGCTACAAACTGGGGAGGAGTATTAAAGAAAATTTAAGCCCAGCAGATCACATAGCGAAATACACTGCCCCAGAAACAGCATTTTCTATTACAGCGCCCTGGTGTATACAAATGCACCGGTTGTGTGACATGCAGCAGCTTGATATTGGGAACCAGTTTCATGCATCCTCGCACGGGTAAGAAATATGAAATTAAGCAGAGAATGACATGAACTACCACCTTAGTCGTTTATATCATAAAATGCCCAGGCGGCCTGATTTATTGTGGCAAGACAATAAGGCAGCTGAAGGAACGTATAGGCATGCATAGGGCCAGTATAAGGGCAGCGTTAGACCCAGAGAGAGAGAGCAAGGAGAAAAAACAAGATATTGCCCAACAGTTGGTGGCGAAGCATTGGGCGGAAGCTAGACACAGCCCATCTGCTTTTAGATGCATGCCGATAGAGCATGTCCCAATGAGAACACGTGGTGGTGACTATGATAAAGCTTTACTGCAAAGAGAAGCTTACTGGATCCATGAGCTTGACTGCGTGTTGCCAAAGGGGTTAAATGGCCAGTTAGTTTTGAGTTGCTTCCTAAACTAAACCAAATAAGTTATCACATACTGTTACCAATACATGGCAGTATAGAAAAAGTTTTTGTTAAAGATTGCCACATCATAAAAGAATGTTCATGGCAAATGTTAATATATGTATTGTGACAAGCTGGCGGCTTGAACACGTAACTTGTAGGGGGGATTAGTCAATGGCGAGCAGGCAGCATAGGAGAAAGGAGCATGAAGACAGGGACACACAGCTTCTTCAAGGAAAATACACGTTTATTTTCCTACTTTTCAAAGACAGTCAATAATCCACATACACAGGGGTGACCATTTTATCATTCAAACAAATAATAAAATAAAAACCTAGCCCATTGGGCACTACCTTCACACCTTGAAGCAGTCCCTGACTAGGCCGGGCCCCTTGTGGACTACCAGCAAACAAAACAATTGTTGTGGCACACCCCTGTACTCACAGTCTTGGAGTGAACCTTTTAGCCTCCTGGCTTTTCTTCAATGTCCCACACAGACAACAACTCTGGCTCTTAGTCACAGCCACGGGCTCCCTCTGCTTCTGGCAGGATCAGGCGGCACTCCCAGCTCCTCTGGGAGTTCCTCACACAGCCAGGTCTCCTACCTGCTGTGCCCTGTTGAGAGACACACTCTCCTATTCCAATTAACTTTAAATAGTCTTTCCACAGGACAGCTTTCCTGTGGAAGGTGAACTCCAATCTCTGGACTGGCTCTATGGAATGGAGTCCCTGACTACTAAAGTCTTTAAACAGAGCGCTGATTCTCTGTTTCATAACTCCCTTCCTGGAGCCTATCTCAGTCCCTGGGGCGAAATTAAAGGCTAGAGTGACCTTTTTCCTCCTTTTCCTAGTCACTCTACCACATATCCCCCCTCTCTGCTTCAACCCGTAGGGGTGAGCACATTGAAACCCTAATAGAAATTCTTTTTCTCTTAAAGGGATTTCTACCTCTATACTCCCCACTCTTTCTGTGGATAAAGGGCTAGGGATCTGCATTTCATCACCCTGACCACCAGGGTGTATACTTGGGCACTTTTTAGCCTGTAACATATTGAACCCATATGTTTCAATCACCGTGTACACACATAGGCTGCTTTGCATACTGGACCCTCTCTCAGGCATCACCATGCGTTTGCCTTTTTTTTTCAATTTACTCCCCCAGGTTATCATGCCTGAACCATGGGAGTCACTTTCACCACATGCAGTTACACTTTCTGCCACTAAGCCTGAACCTGCACAGAGAGGCTTAGTTTTCCTTAGAATACCCCCACCAATGGAAGGTATAACGCTCTTGGATGAACCCTTTAAGGCAACCTTATTACCTCTATCACAGGGATTCAACACATGTATGGCTATGGGAATGGTCACACACAACTCCTGCTTTTTATTAACTGGGGAAGATACTTTGGCTGGACTTGTATCAACCCAGTCAGACACACATGCTTTGGCATCACAATCATGCACACTCTGCCTTTTACCCACTGTAGGGTGTCTTTCTTGGTCACAGATTTGTGTCACACACACTGACACACAATCAGTTATATGCTCAGTGGTAGCAAGCAACTCACATTTGGCAGCATTATGAGTATTCATACTGGACTCATCCACTGACAGACACTTTCTGTCTGCAATACTCCTTCTACGGCCTGTAGAACTGGAGTGGGGTCACACACAGGATCTGGGGTATCCAGAATCTCACAATCTGGAGCCTTAAGAGGAAGTTTAACATTAATTTTACTTTCCTCTACATTCACACCATGTGGCTTACCACCATTGGTTACTATATTATCTTTTTCAACAACACACTCAGTTTGGTTGCCACTCAACATACATTCACTGAGTTTAACATAACCCTCTGTCTCTAAGGGTTCACTGTAGGTGGTCTGGGAATCCCCACCTGAATCACTTTTCTCACGCAAGTCTTTAATTTTCAAGTATAGGTCAAATGCCTCCTTTAGTTTCATCCTTGCAGCGTCACACTGTTTAAAGGGGCAATTATCCGTTATGTGACCTGGGCCAAAACAATATGTGCACTCTGTTTTGCACACAGCCTCAAACTTGCACTCTTGCACGTTATACATGGGGCAGGGCTTAAGGTTTACTTCACCTTTAAGATACCCTCCATCTGAATTACCAACACAATTTTCACTCATATTGTGTTGCACACACTCACTTTCTGCTTCTGCATGTTTCCCACTGTGAACAACCTCCTTCACAGGCTCTAGGGGAACATTACATTTAGGGGTCACCCCTACACTTTTCTCTATGGGTGTTA
This sequence comes from Xenopus laevis, assembly GCF_017654675.1. Lineage (NCBI taxonomy): Eukaryota > Metazoa > Chordata > Amphibia > Anura > Pipidae > Xenopus > Xenopus laevis. The sequence continues at coordinate 47,791,997 of NC_054386.1, forward strand.
ATTCACTCCCCACAGTCAGACTTTCAGAATTCACCTCTGAACATTTTTCAGCAAAATTAAACATCACATTTTGCATAGGATAAACATTACCCAACTGGTATAACTGCCCCACATGCAATACTTCATTGTTGTTTAATGAGTCCCGAACTAAGGAAAAGTCTGTTCCCTGAACAATGTCTCTCCGGACCTTGCCTGTAAATAAAGAGTCGCAGTCTTTCAACCCACCAGCCTGCTGTTCCCTTTCCACCACCCCTTTAAGAATAGTCTCAACATTCCTGTAGCAGGGCCTCCGGTGTGGAACCGCTGGGGATGAATTCTCGCCAAATATGCCAGACTGGACTTTGAATCCAGACGCAGTAGACTCTCCTGGCACTTGTGAAGCCTCTCTCACTTCTAGCCGCTTTAACACTGGACAGTTCGGGACACACTCACCAACTCTGTGGCATCTCCAGCATGGCTCCTCCATGTGGCTTAGGTCATCCCTCTTCATCTGTCTCACTTTACACTGCTGTAACACCAAGACATCCTGTCTGTACAGCTCTCTCTGTGGTACACAGAAAACATTAGTCTCTTTCACTGAAGACTTTGTAGGAGCCTCCTTTGCTCCTGGCAACTCACCACCACCAGCTACAGACTCAGCTGCTGGCCTTACTTCCGCCCACATTTGCAGCTGTTGCGGAACCGTAACACTGAACTTTTGCTGCCACTCTCTCAGATCCTGCAGCACTTTGGAATGCTCACCTGGCTTGCATCCAGCCGCAGCGGTCTCCTTTACCATCCGCGAAGTTTCTCTCACTTCCGGTGCCTTTACCACACTCGATGTGCGGACTCTCTCCCAATCGTTGTGGAACTGCATCCACCAGTCGCCACCTTGCTGTTCCTGTTTCTTTAACACAGCCCTCACAGCCTCCTGCTGAACAGCTGAAGAACAGGGATTAGCAGCACAATTTGCCATATTCATCACTGGCTTAAAGGTAAAGTCTCTTAGGCTCATCAGCCCTTTAAACAGGTGTATGTCTTTTAATTGCTCCTTATTGTGCCCGCATCCGAAACACCAAATGTGACAAGCTGGCGGCTTGAACACGTAACTTGTAGGGGGGATTAGTCAATGGCGAGCAGGCAGCATAGGAGAAAGGAGCATGAAGACAGGGACACACAGCTTCTTCAAGGAAAATACACGTTTATTTTCCTACTTTTCAAAGACAGTCAATAATCCACATACACAGGGGTGACCATTTTATCATTCAAACAAATAATAAAATAAAAACCTAGCCCATTGGGCACTACCTTCACACCTTGAAGCAGTCCCTGACTAGGCCGGGCCCCTTGTGGACTACCAGCAAACAAAACAATTGTTGTGGCACACCCCTGTACTCACAGTCTTGGAGTGAACCTTTTAGCCTCCTGGCTTTTCTTCAATGTCCCACACAGACAACAACTCTGGCTCTTAGTCACAGCCACGGGCTCCCTCTGCTTCTGGCAGGATCAGGCGGCACTCCCAGCTCCTCTGGGAGTTCCTCACACAGCCAGGTCTCCTACCTGCTGTGCCCTGTTGAGAGACACACTCTCCTATTCCAATTAACTTTAAATAGTCTTTCCACAGGACAGCTTTCCTGTGGAAGGTGAACTCCAATCTCTGGACTGGCTCTATGGAATGGAGTCCCTGACTACTAAAGTCTTTAAACAGAGCGCTGATTCTCTGTTTCATAACTCCCTTCCTGGAGCCTATCTCAGTCCCTGGGGCGAAATTAAAGGCTAGAGTGACCTTTTTCCTCCTTTTCCTAGTCACTCTACCACAGTATTTATAATGTATCTGTCACTCTTGGTAACAAAGTGTACTATTTGTATATGTTTGCAGGTTATACATGAATGGACTTTTTTCACTTATGAACAATCACTTTTTCCACTGAACAGTGGCACCCTGTGGTGAGAATGAAACAATGCAAGTTGCTCATTTAATGAAGTTTTCACTTTAATATGCTAATGTCGCTACATTTACACATGTATGACGTCAGATTTGGTGCCACCTTTTTGAATTGAAGGGGAAGGGCTAATTGTTTAAAGTTTTTGCACTTGTACTTTATCCTTGATAAAGGCCCTAATGAGGGCCGAAACGTTGGAATCACATGTATGATTAAAAACCTTGAAAAATATGAGAAATAATGATTTACTAATAATAATAATTACTAGCAGGTTTGGCCAAAAATACCCTGTCTTCCTCCTACAAAAGCTAAATAAATACTTTTTCACTTTTTTCAATCCTATGTATAGGTTTCTGTAGCTTAACTGAGGCAGAATAAAACACTTCTTTCTTTGTTGAATATAATAGAATAAGAAACCTCAGTTTGCAATCAACCCATCACAAAAGGCAAGAGGTAAAAAAAAAAACAAGCAAACATTTAGGGGCAAATTCACTAAGATGCGAAGTTGCGCCAGGCGCAACTTCGCCGCACTTCGCCGCACTTTGCCAGGCGTAGTTTCGCCAGCGCTTCGCAAATTCACTAAAATCCGAAGTTGCGCACAGGGGTAGCGTAAGGTTGCGGAGTTGCGCTAGCGTTGTTTCGCTATATAAAGCGAAGTTGCGCTAGCGAAGGCTAATTTGCATACGGCGCGAAATTCAAATTTCAATGGAGGAACACGTATCTGCACTACAAATGCCTAGAAAACCTTCAAATCTGCAAATAAAAATTTTATTTTGCCCTACACATGTGCCCACTGTCTAGGTAAGTTGCCATGAGTCAGGAAATGTAGGGGGGAGGAAGGGGAGCCCCAAAAATTTTTCGATCTTTTTCAGCCTATCAGCCATCATGTAGAAAACACGCCAGCATTTTTTGGGACTTAGTAAAAATTTTGACTTTTTTTTAAACAATCCCTATCTACTCTATTGCGCTTCGCCAGGTCTGAGGTGGCGAAGGAAGTCTAGCGTAAAAGGTAGCGTTCACTACACTGCGCAAGTTAGTGAATTTGCGTAGTTTCGTCGCTAGCGAAGATTCGCCTGGCGTAAGGTTGCGAAGTAACACTAGCGAATCTACGCCAGCGTTCGTTAGTGAATTTGCGCAGTAGCGAAAATGCCAAACGCTAGCGAATTAACGCTAGCGTTCGGCGCTTCGCGCCTTAGTGAATTTGCCCCTTAGCCTGCATAGAAAATGATGAAACCTAATTTTGCTCTACTATAAGCAGCAGCCAAATTTTGCCTCTTCTCTGAAACCAACTTTTCTGCTGATGGGATAAACTTGGTCAGTCAAGACATGGATTTTTATTATACAATGTCAAGGACAGAGTCACCCTACCCTTGTAGGCACTTACTTTATTACTAATATAACTGAGTGGGAACCATTTTCAGTCATGTCAGGGGTTTTAAATACTTGAGGAATTCAATATATGAAAGTATATTTATATTCCTTATGTATAATGAAGCAATAGAATTTTTAATGAATCAGATGAAAATTGAGTGTAGAACTGGCCAAATATGGGATGACTTTGACGTAGTTGGCCAGCTTAAATATATTACAATATATGGACAAACAATCCCTGTTTTGTTTAAAGAGTAAGGCATTGTTTAGTAGCTGTATGCACAAAATGTCTCAATGTCTTAAATATATTAATAATGGGTTGATTGCAGAGGACCTCTTGTATTTGTCTGTATTAGTTCGCATGCCAAGATTTGAAAGGCTTGGGATTAAGGGATATTACACTTACATATTTGACTCGTCTAATGTTCAAATATGATTCTCCTCAAATATTTGCTGGGTTTGGCTGTACATGTACTGGGATGATGTAGGTTTGTCTTTGAGAACATAAAGGCTCTGGTGAGGCTCAGAGTCATTATCTTGAGGAGAGGGAATAAAGGCAGAATAAATTCCAATCCTAGCTTCCCTTACACTCGACCATGGGCTCCATTGAAGCAGCTTGTCTCTTCATCCTCTTACTTCTGTGTGGCAGTGAGGTAAGGAACATAGAGGTAGCTGGCTGTTCAACTATCCAAGGTCCCCTATAGCATATAACATGTTTACATATATTTAAAAACACTCCTGTAAAACCTTTTAAAGGGTGGTTCACCTTTAAGTTAGATTTTAGTATATTATAGAATAGCTAATTCTAAGCAACTTTTCAAATTAGCCAAATTTTGTGTTTTATAGTTTTTAAATCATTTGCTTTTATGTTCTGACTCTTTCCAGCTTTCATATGTGGGTCACTGACCCCATTTAAAAACAAATGTTCTGAAACACAGTAACAAAGTTAGTTAGGTTGAGAAAAGACACGCGCCCATCAAGGTCAACCTTTTAAGTCTATATATAACTTCCTTAACTGCTAGTTGATCCAGAGGAAGGCAAAAAACTCAATTTGAAGCCTCTCTATTTGCCACAGAAGGGGAAAAATTCCTTCCTGACTCCAAGGTGGCAATTTGTAAGGCTAGTAGTTACTGCTTCTTTTTATTACTCATCTTTCTATTTGGCCCTCTCTTATTCGTATTCCAGTCTTTCATTCAAATCAATGCATCGTTGCTAGGGTAATTTGGACCCTAGCATTGATGAAATTGCAAACTGGAGAGCTGTTGAAAAAAATCTAAAAAAAGCTAAAAATAAAAATATATGAAAACCAATTGCAAATTGTCTCAGGAAATCACTCTCTACATCTTTAATAAAAGATCATTTAAAGGTGAACAACCCCTTTAAAGTCACCCTGATATAGTTCCAGTGGTAATCAGATGTAGCAAAGGACAGAATAGCAGAGGACTGGTCATTCTAGTCATTCAGTGTGTGAGCTCTTTTGTGATTACCATGGGCAACAAGATTGTGGCAATTTCCCCTGGAGTTGTCAGGGCAGTAAAATCACTCCGTGTGGCATTATAAGAGATGTTATAAGAGATGTAATCAAAACTGAATTACAAACAAGGGTTGTGTAAATGGGTGTCAAATTAACTAGTCATCTTTAGTGTGGCCTAACTGATAAGGCATTCATGGAGATAGAAGATTTCATCATAAGTATAGGAAGGATAGGAACTGAGGGGGCTGTTGATGACAAAATCATTGGTCATTTTCAAATACAGTAAGATGGAGGCATATACAGTTTTTGTTTAATTACATCTCTACTGATTGGTAATCAGACTTTGCTCTTAAAGCAAGAAAGAATTTTTGCTCCATGGGTGCTCTTTTTTTGTTATTGCCAATCATTGTTTTTAAAGTACTATTTATAAACACCAATATGGGGAGGAGAGGATTTTATAGAACCTCACACAGTTCACACAAAGCTAGATGACACCTCCGCAAACAGCAGGTAGCCAATGGGGAAACTGATCAGACTGCTACAAACCCAGGTGCTCATACTTTACCAACATCGAATCTACTTAGTGATGGTATATTTAGGAGTTTCATCTTGTTATGGGAACACACCTGAATTATGTATGGGTCTTTTTGGTTCTCTCTTTTTTTTTTGTTATTTCATATTGCATGTGCAGGGTCAAAATTTTATCACATAATATCGCAGAAGGACCCACACTCCATTTGTAATAAATCAAATGTGTTTATTTAATGATGCATATCCAATATATATATTTTTCTCAGAACAGCACCTGTTTTAAATAGTGTGGTTTAATTCAATATACATGTAGGTGGGTGTTACATTTAAATTTAATTAATGTTATGTTTAAAGTTTAATTAATTTTGCTTATGTGGCTATCCAAGCTTTAACTAATACAAACCACCAAAAGTTCACTAACATATATATGGGTTATATAAGAGAGTTACAACCTCCCTTCATCAGGATATAAGTACAAATGTGACCAAACACCTTTATAGACACAACCCCGCCTCTTCTTTCTTCCTCACATGATCACATGTGATATATGTTTTAACTGACATCCTCTTAATGTAAAAAAAAAAATTTGGATTAGAAAATCCATTCTCAAAAGTCCAAGTCCCACATAAATAGTGAATAAATAGTGAATAAAGTGTGTATAAAAATCAAATTTTCTCCAAAAACCCAATCCCCAACAAGTGTTAAACATAATCCAAAATACTTTTAATAGTATACGTCATTTGAAACATTGTTCTTTAATACCTCTGATGATGTTAGTATTCTCTATCCCTGACGAAGCTTATCTGTAGGGAAGGGAAACAAAAAGGAAACAAAACAGAGGGGAAGGGGACAGGGTCAGAATCAACTTAAAAATTGTTACATGTAACAAAAAACAAGCTAGACTAAAATTTTCATTGAGGCACTTTGGAACCAGCCTTTTGAGTATCCAGATCCAAAACGTCTCACGTCTTAAATAATACTATTTTAAATCATTACCTGAGTCCTTTTGTACCACTTCCAAAATCTGCCATCTCAACTGGCTTAAAATTTCTTATAATGCTTTTGTGCTCATTCATTCTCACCTTAAAGGATCTAGATGTTTGGCCCACATAACCAAGTCCACACGGATATTTCAATAGGTAAATTACCCCTTCTGTGTTACATGTGGCAAAAGATTTTAATTGTATATCATATCCCAGACTTGGGTGTTTACAGATATCACCCTTGATGACATTATTACAATGGCCACAATTGTATTGGGCCCAATAATACTGTCAAGGCCCGATGGCTCCCCTAGGATTTGCGGACCATGGAGGAAGCAGCAAGTCCAACACAGTTCCAGGTATCGAAGGGGTTGAAGAAGAAGAATAGTCAAGTCCAGGCAAAAGGTCCATTCAGGCAGCAAGGTTCTTAGTCGATATAACAGGCCGAAGGAATCAAAGTCAATAAACAGGAAATCACACCCAGGAACACAAGAAGTAGAATCTATTATTGGGCAAGTTCTGCAATGTTCTGGTGTCTTATATAGGCCCATTTTCACGCCAACCGAGCATGATGACATCATGCGTCACGCACTGACATTGGACGCCATCACTGCACGTTTTGACACACTGGTGTTAAGACGTTGCGCACATTTTGACGTGATCCTTCCTGTTTCCGGATCTGTTTTTGAATCCCTGTTGTAGCCCTGCCTGGCTATTTGACAATCCTGACCATTGCCTGATATCTGACTCTGATCCTGCTTAACCCCATAGGGGTTTGACCCTTGCCTGCCTGATTACGTTTGATCTATTTGCCTCGACCTGGCCTGTTCTGACTTCGATTCTGCCTAACGCCTTGTACTGTGACCTTCAGCCCAAAAGACTCTTGTTTACAGTCTAGAACCCCTTGCCTTGCACCTCTCGTTTTAAGACCTGGCGGCATCTGAGTAGCTGACGGCTCCTTCCGAGGCCAAAGGCGGCTGCTAACAGGCAGAAGCACGAGCCAAGACCAGGGTGCTTGGCATCGGTTCTAGATTTAGGGTGCCAACAGTTACATTATCACAGGCCATGGATGACGAAGGTCACGCCGCTGCTGCCGCTGCTCCCATGGCGATACTCTATGATGACCCAGATCATGCGTCTTCTGCCGACTCCACGATTCGTAAATTATGCCAGGGAAAACGGGATGTGGAGGTGTATTGCACTGAGAAACTGGGTGGAACAACATGGCCTAGTAAACTATCCTTTATCTTCTAACCTGGATGATCTCATGTCTCTTGCCATCCAGGTAGATAGAAGACAGAGTGAGAGAAGGGGTGAAAAGGGTTCTTCTTTTCATTCTGGGTTTACCAATGTTTAGTCTAACTTTCCAAATGTGGTGACCAATGTTAAGACCCCTAACCCCTCTGTGCCTCTACCTCAGGAGGAACCCATGCAAGTGGGCATATCCCATCTAACTCCTGAGGAAAAGGCTTGCAGGCGGTCCCAAGGTTTATGCATTTACTGTGGGGAGAAGGGTCATTTCCTAAATCAATGTCCTAAGAGGCTGGGAAACTTGGAACCCTAAATGGAGAAGGGGAGCTCCATTTAGGTAAAGAAGTTTCCTCTCCCCAATCTACTGCTAGGATTTTGATACCGGTTAAGTTAACCTGGCCTACGGGCTCTGTCAAGGTGTCCGCTTTTGTGGATTCACGGGCGGAGGGGAATTTTTTGGCTGCTGCCTTCATGGCAAGATTTTGTGTTCCTCTTACCCCTCTAAATCCTCCCATGAGGATATTACAGGTCAATAAAAAACCCTTGGGGTCAGGCCTGGTGACTAAAAAGACTGATGTCTTATCCTTGCGTTGTAACAACTTGCACTGTGAGAAATTAACCTTTCTTATTATCGAGGGTGCTTCCTCTCCTCTTATCCTGGGGTTGCCATGGTTGCAAGCACACGACCCACATATTGACTGGGTAACTGGGGAGGTTCTTCATTGGGGTTTAAAGTGCCAGGGGTCTTGCATCCCTCCAGTAGTAGCAACTACACTTCTTGAAGGTTTATCTGTAGCTTACTCAGATTTTGCTGATGTTTTTTCTAAGAAATCTGCAGAGACTTTACATCCAATCGACCTCATCCCAGGGTCTACTCCCCCTTGTGGTAGAACTTACCCTCTCTCTTTGCCTGAAGCCCAGGCAATGAGAGAGTATATTCAGGAAAACCTAGAGAGAGGTTTTATCAGACCCTCTACTTCTCCTGCCAGTGCAGATTCTTTTTTGTTGGGGAAAAAGATGGTGGTCTTCACCCCTGTATAGATTACAGGGGTCTTAATAAGATCACCATAAAGAATTGTTACCCCCTTCCTTTGATTTCTGAATTGTTTGATCAAGTGGAAAATGCCAAGATCTATTCTAAACTTGATCTTAGGGGTGCTTACAACCTCATCTGTATCAGGGAAGGGGATGAGTGGAAGACGGTCATCACAAACACTTCACCTAGGGCGGGTAGCATCCAGATAAATATCATCAGCGGTGGAGCCAAAAAATAAATAAAAAATTCAACTTTATTCAATCCTTCTAAAATAGTATATACAAGCGGGCAGGGAGAGTGTGGCTTGACGCGTTTCGTGACCAATGCGTCACTTCATCAGAAGCTTAAGCTCCTCCCCTCAGAACAACATCTTTATAGCCACCACCAATAAAAGAATGGATATACCAATTAAAACGTCACGACAATATGTATTGGCTTGATCTTAAAGGGCACCAATCATCACTAAAACCATTTTCTAAGTAAAGACACTAAGTTAAAGTTCAAGAAATCCGATTTTTAAAACAGTTAAAATTATTTGTATAATGTAAATCATCAGCTCACTATACCTTCTGCAAGATCTCCCCTATCTCCACTGTAATCCTAGCTGAGGCACTGTTTCCTCCTACGTATATCTTTACAGCCCACTGCTGCTCTGAAGTCACGCACATGCTCAGTTGAAGTTACTTGGTTGCCTAGCAACACTACTAAGCAATTTTCAAATCGGCTCTGAAATCTTGCACATGCTCAATCGAAGTTACTTGGTTGCCTAGCAACCCTTTTCAAATCAGCCACACTTCTGCTGTTCGGTAGTGCTGCCTCCTGCCTAGACGGTCAGGTAATCTGCATTCCTGCTCTCTACACTTAAAATCTTCGGGGAGCTAAAATCTTGGGGGTGCTTCTGCCAGTTGTCCTAATTTGTGCCATTAGATCTGTTCTTACCTTAGTGTTATATCCCTTATTTCTTATTTAATATGCCTTCTACCATTTCTTATTATCTGACCTGCTCTCTGGACTTTTGTTTTAGTCCTCCTAAAGTTTTTGCCTCCTGTCATTTACTCTGCTGGCTTCACACTATATATCCCCAGGCACTCCCTTGACTATGATCCATATTTCGGCAAATAAAAATTCTTTATCTCATCTCAACATTTGTGGTCCTCCTGCTACTCACCCTGATATATGTTAACCTGCTTTTTCCCAATTTTACCATTTGGGGTCCTCCTGCAACTCAGCCTGATGTATGTAAATCTACTTTATGCCCAATTTTACCATTTGGGTTCCTCCTGCAACTTAGCCTGATGTATGTAAACCGGCTTTATTGGCAATTTTACCATTTGGGGCCCTCCAGCTATGCACCCTCTTGTATGTAAACATTCTCTATGGCCAATTTTACCATTTGGGGCCCTCCTGCTACTCACCCTGATGTATATAATCCCACTTAATACTCAATTTTACCATTCAGGGTGCTTTACCTATGAGCCCTTATGTATGTAAATCTGCTTTATGGCCTATTTTACCATTTGGGGTCCTCCTACATCTCACCTTGATATATGTTAACCCACTTTATGGCCAATTTTTACCATTTGGGGCCCTCCTGCAACTAAACTTGGTGTATATAAATCTGCTTTATGGCCTATTTTACCATTTGGGGTCCTCCTGCAACTCACCCTGATATATGTTAACCCGCTTTATGCCCAAATCTAACATTTGGGGTCCTCCTGCAACTCAGCCTGATGTATGTAAATCTGCTTTATGGCCTATTTTACATTTGGGGTCCTCCTGCAACTCACCCTGATATATGTTAACCCACTTTATGGCCAATTTTACCATGTGGGGCCCTCCTGCAACTCAGCTTGGTGTATGTAAATCTGCTTTATGGCCTATTTTACCATTTGGTGTCCTACTGCTACTCACCCTGATATATGTTAACCCGCTTTATGTCCAATTTTAACATTTGGGGTCCTCCTTCAACTCAGCTTGGTGTATGTAAATCTGCTTTATGGACAATTTTACCATTTGGGGCCCTCCTGCAACTCAGCCTGATGTATGTAAATCTGCTTTATGCCCAATTTTACCATTTGGGATCCTCTAGCAACTCAGCCTGATGTATGTAAACTGTCTTTATTGTCAATTTTACCATTTGGGGCCCTCCAGCTATGCACCCTCATGTATGTAAACATTCTCTATGGCCTATTTTACCATTTGTGGTCCTTCTGCTACTCACCCTGATATATGTTAACCCACTTTATGGCCAATTTTACCATTTGGGGTCCTCCTGCAACTCAGCCTTATGTATGTAAATCTGCTTTATTGGCAATTTTACCATTTGGGGACCTCCAGCTATGCACCCTCATGTATGTAAACATTCTCTATTGTCAATTTTACCATTTGGGGTCCTCCTGCTACTCACCCTGATGTATATAATCCCACTTTATACTCAATTTTACCATTCAGGGTGCTTTACCTATGAGCCCTTATGTATGTAAATCTGCTTTATGCCCTATTTTACCATTTGGGGTCCACTTGCTACTCACCCTGATATATGTTAACCCGCTTTATGCCCAATTTTAACATTTGGGGTCCTCCTGCAACTCACCCTGGTGTAAGTAAACCGGCTTTATTGGCAATTTTACCATTTGGGTCCCTCCGGCTATGTACCCTCATGTATGTGAACATTCTTTATTGCCAATTTTACCATTTGGGGTCCTCCTGCTACTTACCCTGATAAATGTATGTAAATCTGCTTTATACTTAATTTTACCATTCAGGGTGCCTTACCTATGAGCCCTTATGTATGTAAATCAGCTTTTTGCACTTTTTTACCATTTGGGGTCCACTTGCTACTCACCCTGATAAATGTTAACCCGCTTATGTCCAATTTTACCATTTGGGGCCCTCCAGCAACTCACCCTGGTGTATGTAAACATTCTTTAAGTTCAATATGGGCCCTCTTGTTACTCATCCTGATGTATGTACATTTTCTTTATGAGCACCACTGGGGGTTACTCATCTTAGTCCCTGTGATTTCTGTGAATGTGTTATCAAAACATTTTTGCACCTGTAAGCCTTGCAGGTAATCTCTTCTGTTTCAACAGGTCATCTTCGATTATCGGATTGAAAAGATAAAGCTGAGAGTTAATATTCTTTCTTTTCCAGAAGTGGTTGCATATGTATTTCTCCAAACTTTGCATATAACAACTAAAAACAAGTTTCACCCCAAATTTACAAATCCATTGTGGGATACAGTTAGTCATTGATAGTTGATTAAGCCACTACTAAATTTAATTTTTAGCTACTATTATTGTCTTCTCTCATTAATTACACTTATAGATGAAAATTTTTGCATCTCTTCAAAATTTTCTCCATTTCGATTTTCAAAATGCCTAAGTGCATCGTTAGTGGTTGTCCCCACAGTACTGGAATGAAGAAAAATCCAAAAAATATAATCTTGCACACGTTTCCAAAACATGAACAACAGATCAAGATGTGGCTTTCCAAAACTGGAGAAGAATATGAGGAATTGGAGGAATTAGTAAAATACATTTCAGAAAGGCGCGCAAATTATCGTATGTGTTCAGAGCACTTTACAGAGGATTGTTATGATATTGTAGAGGGCAAAAGAAGATTAAAAGATCAATCCATATCAACAGTTTTCTCAGATAAATCTGAACAGGACTTGGAGGTTCACCCTCGAGTCTATAAAAAAAGACGACATTATCTAACTAGTAGCCTACCTACTACCTCAACTACAATACAGAAGACATCCCAACAAGCAGGTGCAACAACCAAGGATGTATCGACACAAACAGAAATTGTGACTTTATTGAACATGGAAGTGCAGTTTCCGGAGGATGTAATTTTTGGACAACTTGAGTCAATTCAAAAAGAACATACCTACAGTAAGTCATCCTCTCATATACCAATCGAATCTACACCACTCAAAACAACAGCACATGTTAATGTATCATCAAATAAATCACCATTATTGGATCTTGATGACAACAGTGCTGATATCACTTTATCGCCAATAGAACACACACAAGAGTTTACAGATGAAGATATAAATGATCTTTCTTATAACCCAGACAAATCTTATGCAACTGATGCCTCATTTTATCAAAACCAAGAGGATATAATTTCTTGTCCTGCTTTATCAGAGGAAGCAGTCACAAAGGAAAGAAAATTGATATGTTATGAGTCCTGTCTGGATGCTCTTTTTCAAAGCATGGTATGTGGAAATGGAGGTAAATGTTTTTCTAAGATTGTCCATGTAGAAAAAAAAAATAGAAGGGACACTTCTCCAGATAACTGCAACATGCTACAAAGGACATACAATTGTATGGAACAGTCAGCCAAGGATTGGAAACATTGCAGCCGGAAACATCATGATGTCAGCCGCTTTACTTTTTAGCGGTTGCAATTATCAAAAAATTCATAATATGATGTCAATTTTTGGATTAGTGCATGTGTCAGAAAGCACACATTACAGATACCAAAGGAATTTTTTATTTCCTTCTATTCACAATGCATGGATTAAAGAAAAAGAAGAAGTAAAGCAGGCCATTGGACAGAAAGCACTGTGTATTTGTGGTGATGGGCAGTGTGACAGTCCAGGTTTTTCAGCTAAATATTGTGTGTATACATTCTTGGATGCCTTCACAGAAAAGATAATAGACTTTGAAGTTGTGCAAAGAAGCCAGTGTAGTTCCTCTTCAGCCATGGAAAACGTTGGATTTCAGGAGTGTCTAAACAGAATCATCAGTAATGGGTATTGTGTTAAAATCATAGCCACAGATCGCCATCCAACCATTCGGGCGACAATGAAAGACAAATATAATGGCATTCTCCATCAGTTTGATACATGGCACTATGCCAAGAATATTAAAAAAAATTGGTTGCAGCCAGCAAAAAGAAGAATTGCAAAAGTATTGGATTATGGATTGAAAGTATAATGCGACACTTTTGGTGGTCAGCTAAAACATGCAAGAACAATCCTGTACTGCTTCAAGAGAAATGGGAATCAGTAATGTTTCATGTAGCTAACATACATGAGTGGGATGAAGGCACAATTTACAAAACATGCCAACATGGTCCGATAGAGTCTGAAGAGGATGAAGATACTAAATGGCTTATAAAGGATACCCCAGCATACACTCATCTGGGCCATATCATCAAAGATCCCAAGATGGCCAAGGACTACAACCACCTTTCACACTTTTGCCATACAGGTGCACTTGAGTCATTCCATAGTCATGCCTTACAGTACCATACCAAAAGGATACATTTTGAAATTGATGCAGTGGAAGCACGCACTATATTGGCCATATTAATGCACAACAAAAACATTGGACGTGAACAGGCCATTGTTATGAGTGAGAAAAAAGGAAGTGATCCACTTGCAACAAAAAGAACTAAGCTGTGTTTTCCACGCTCTAGGAAAAAATGGATCATAAGAAAGGTGTATAAATCTATGTCTACTGTACATCTAGATGAACTTATGAGAACTGTTTTGGAAATAGTGCAAGGAAAAACATATTCCTACTGGCAATCCCATAGAGATTCTCTGCCAAGAAACCTTGCAACAGTTGATCGTCCCAACAAACAAGAGGCTGTAAGTGCTCACCTTTCACGTTTCCGAAATGATTAAAAGAAATGGCATTATCGGACTTCAGATTACTGAACTTTTAGGATACTTCCTTTTATATTGATATTACATCACCCTTAGTCTTCAAACCATCCTCAGCTAGCTCTTTCTTCGCATTGGGCCTTCCCTCCATGGCCAATGCATTAAACATCCTCAGCTAGCTCTTTCTTCGCATTGGGCCTACCCTCGGTGGTCAATGCCATTTTCATTACATCCTCAGCTAGATCTTTCTTCGTATAGGGTTTTCCCTCCATGGCCAATGCATTAAACATCTTTAACTAGCTCTTTCTTTGCATTGGGCCTACCCTCGGTGGTCAATGCCATTTTCATTACATCCTCAGCTAGATCTTTCTTCATATTGGGCCTTCACTCCATGTCCAATGCATTAAACATCCTCAGCTAGCTCTTTCTTTGCATTGGGCCTTCCCTCCATGGTCAATGCCATCTTCATTACATCCTTAGCTAGCTCTTTCTTCACATTTGGCCTTCCCTCTATGGTCAATGCATTATTCCTACATCCTCATCCTAGCTCTTTCTTTGCTTGGGGCCTTCCATCCATGGCCAATCCAATTTTTCAACATCCATAAGCTAGCTTTCTTCAAATGGGGCCTTCCCTCCACAAAGGGTCAGACTGGGCCGTCAAGACACCGGGAGAAAACCTGGTGAGCCCTGGTACTTTTGGGCCCTGCTGGCCCAGACCTGATCCCTGCACTACCGCTCGACATACTTCCCTCCTTGACACGTAGGAAAAAGGTATGTGCACACACACGCTGGGGTGTGCCCCCCAGTCTGACGCTGCTTCCACAGACAATTTTCTTAAAAAATTCAATATAAACAATAGAGAAAGTGAAGTCCTAATATGGCTGACAACTGTAGACAATTGGAAAAATACTCAAGAATAATTAAAATACATTACCCAGAATAAAATACAACCATATGTGTTCAAAACATGATACAGAGGATGAATCTAAACACACTGGTTTCAAAGAAAGCAGACCCCTACAAGACTCGGAGGAACACCCTCGAGTCTGCAATAAAAATTCTTGGCTAATATTTTAACATAATTTTACTTTAGTTTTACTACAGTTTACATTTACTACAGTTAGAGTAAAAGTTACCTTGGTTATGTTAAAACTAATTTCTTCAGCTTCAACTTTATTCCTTTACCTTTTTTTAAACATTTTAAATGCAGTTGCCCTGCCCTATATATTTACATATATTTTAAATTATTTTTATAATAAAGAGGTGTGTATGGAACGGCTATAAGGGCATGGTTGGAGGCTGTTTTTTTTTTTTTTTTTTTTTTTTAAATATGATATTAAAACTGAAAGGGCAAGGGCACAAGTGGATTGTCAACCTGCATATAAGTTTACTGTAAAACAAAAACTATATATAATAGAACATAACTATCAAAGTAATTATATAAAGTATCTGTTATACTGAATTTTTAAACCAGAAAGGAAATAGACACAAATTATGATAAATAAAACTTTATTTTATATTTGCATATATGTGAATCTGTTTTTCACATCTATTTTAGACTGAGGAACACCTCATATCTATAACTTCATTATCTTTAAATTCCAATATATATTTTCTGGTAATTGCCAAGCCAAAGTGCAATGTCCAAAACTGACCAGACAAACAGTAAGAAGAAATTTTCCAACAACAATTTGTTTTAAAGACATCACAAGCTTCATATAATATATTGGGAATCCTGTGATTACATCTTTAAAAATATCTGCAGAATTCGAAAAGATGTGTGAAAGGGCAGACGATGGAGCCCAAGAACTATGCTGCGCACCTTTGCTTGTGACAGATGTACACGAAGGAGCAACTGTCAAAGCATTAAACAGTAGGGAAAGGTAGCAGGGAGTAAGGCAATTTAAGGGGGTTAGATGGAGGTTGAATTAGATGGAGGTTGAAAACATACATTTGTATTTTTTGTTAAAAAATGGGTGGGTGTAAAGAATTATATATAATATAATTTAAAGGAACAGTTCACTGTAAAAATAAAAACTAAGTAAATAAATAGGCTGTGCAAAATAAAAAATGTTGTTTTTTTTTAACAATTCTTTTATTGTGCAATTATAACAATACAGTCAGACAGTTGTATAATAGCATTGCATCCTTGTTTTCTGTTACACTAACCAATTAAACAGGTCTTACAAACTTAAACCAGCATGATGTCATCATTCACTTACAGGTCATGCTATTCAGGTATGTTCCAATGAAATATACATAAAACAAAACAGCATAGCATACAAGTACATACTGCTACTGTAGTTAACCCACACCTGTATCCTCCTCTGTCCATGATGCCCAAATTTTATTAAATTTCTCCGGACAGCCCCTCCTCATATAAGTAAGTTTATGTAGGGGGAGCGCACTGTTAGTGAGTTGCTCCCATTCCTGTACCGTTGGGCCTCGACTAGACTTCCATTTCAAAGCTATGGCTTTTTTAGCATACATACATAGAGTGAGTATAAGCGTCCTCTGTGCCCTGTTGTGTGAGATCTCCCCCAGTAGATTCAATATTAACACCTTAGGATTCAGTGGCACTGGGATACCAGTTTTTGTACTAATTATTTGATTGACCTCTCCCCAAAATCTCAGCATAGCCGGGCAGTCCCAAATCATATGCATAAAGTTCGCTGGCGAGTGAGAACATCTGGGGCATTCATCCCGCAAGTCCTGGTTCATTTTTTTTAGTCTGTAAGGAGTAAGATATACCCTATGCAAATAATTCAACTGGGTCATTTTATCTCTGCTGCAGATAATCCCATCCAAACTCAATTCTAGTATCTCCTCCCAGTCTTCCAGAGTAAGCTCAGGGATATCCTGCTGCCATCTAGTTAACAGTTTGGTAAGTGAGGGGCTACCAACTCTAATCAATTGGGTGTAAAAGTATGAAAGAGGTTTCCGAATAGCCTCTGAGCGGATATCTACCTCTATTTTCCTGGGGGTAGTGTCTGGTGGGCCAGTCTTAAATTGGTTTTCTATAGCATGCCTCAGTTGTAAATACCTAAAAAGCATTGGATTAGGGAGAGAGAATTTCTGTTTCAAGTCCTGAAACGAGCTGAAGTTACCATCAGGCATAACATCTGAGAGGTACTTAACCCCGTATCTAGCCCATAACTGTGGATCCGGTATAGTGCGGAGATGTTGGAGTCTGGGGTTACACCACAGTGGGGAAAATTCTGAACAGTGCGGTTGGGTTTTGGGGTAAAATTGCAAAACCATGCGCCACACCGCTATCGTGGTGGACATTAAGGGTGATAAATTCTTAGTAAGGGAGGTACCTCTATACAACAGATTCTTGAGTCCTTCCCATGAGCCCACTATTTGTGCTTCCAGAAGCGTTGCCGCATTAGTGAGGGAAGGAGTAACCCAGCTTTTTGCCACCACCAGTTGCGACGCTAAGTAGTACCAGTAGAGGTTAGGAGCCGCTAAACCACCCTGGGTAATGGGGAGCTGCAGAGTACTCAATGCTAACCTGGGAGGAGCATTGTTCCAGAACAGGGACAACACTATACCCTTTAGTTTGGAAAAAATAGCCTTGTGGATGCCAATCGGGGACTGTCGGAATACATATGTTAGTTTTGGAAGAATCAACATCTTAAACAAATTAATTCTACCCAGGAGGGTAAGGGGGAGATGAGCCCAAGCTTCCCGTCTTTCCAGCATATATTTGAGGATAGGTTGTACATTCAGCTCCACATATTTCTGGAGGTCCGAGTGTACCCAAATCCCCAAGTATTTAAAGGTGTCCGCCCACTGAAGACCATGGATATTCTGAGGTAAGTTCGATGGTAGGGGGTCAATGGGAAAAATCACTGATTTTGACCAATTGATCTTCAGCCCTGAGTATCTTGTGTGCATATTTATTATGTCGAGTGCCCCAGTGAGAGCATGATTTGGATTAGGAAGATAAAGGAGGGTGTCATCAGCATACATGGAGATAATTTCCCTACACGAGCCCAGGTGTAAACCCTGCACTTCCTGCGAAAGTTTTATTCGACAGGCCAAGGGTTCCATGGCAAGAGCAAATAAAAGAGGGGACAGGGGGCAACCTTGCCTTGTGCCCCTTCCTATAGCCAAGGCCTGAGACACCTTGGTATTGGTCCTAACCTTGCCCACCGGTAAGTGGTAAAGTGCCTGCACCCATTT
This sequence comes from Xenopus laevis, assembly GCF_017654675.1. Classification (NCBI taxonomy): domain Eukaryota; kingdom Metazoa; phylum Chordata; class Amphibia; order Anura; family Pipidae; genus Xenopus; species Xenopus laevis. Next base: position 47,810,376 of record NC_054386.1, read on the forward strand.
GATGTAGTCTATGGGCACCCCCACCCTCCTCATTGTGGCCCATAAATAACTCCATTCCACCAAATCGAACGCCTTCTCGTTATCCAATGACGCCACTACTCTCTCCCCACTATTATCATGCGCTACCGAAATATTTGTAAATAGTCGTCGGATATTAATGTCAGTAGTACGACCCGGCATAAAGCCCGTCTGATCCGGTGAAATAACTGTGGCCAGGTGTGGTGCCAGCCTAGTCCCAAGCACCTTTGCCAGTATCTTGGCATCTACATTAATAAGCGATATTGGTCTATATGAGGAACATTCTAATGGGTCCTTGCCTGGTTTTAAAATCAGTATAATGAGCGTTTCCCTCATAGACTCCGGTAGGGGTGCCCCTGTCCTCACATCGTTATACAATTTTACTAACAGAGGGGCTATTTTTTTTACATTTTGCTTATACCACTCGATGGGAAGGCCATCCAATCCTGGAGTTTTTCCCCCTGGGAAGGCTCCTATCGCTACCTCCACTTCTTCCTGTGTAATCGGCTCAGCTAACTGAACTACTGTACCTACATCCAATTCTGGTATATCTGTGGTAGTTAAGTATTGATCCACCTCCCCATCCGTTACTGTCACCTTGGATCGATAAAGATCCGCGTAATAGCTCATAAACCGTTCATTAATACCCTCTGGAGTGGAAACAATATCTCCCGTTAAAAGTTTTATTGCTGGTATAGCCATAGAACCACCCACTTCTTTGGACAATAGAGCCAGTAACTTCCCATTTTTATCACCAAATTCGAAAATATTGGACCTTTGATAAAGCAGATGTTTTTTTGTGAGCTCAACCTGGGCCAGCTTCAGCGCCTGCTGTTTATCCTGCCATAGTTTTAGAGTTTGGTCATTTGGATGTGCCACATAACAAATTTCGGCTTCCTGCACCTCAGCAGTTTTTTGCACCAGATCTTTTTGGTAACTATCCGTCACCGCCTTAATATTACGGATAAACTCCCCCCTTATGAAAGCCTTAAAGGCATCCCAGGTGATTTGCGGGGAGACTTCTTCCCTGTTAATTGTCAAAAAGTTGTCTATACTAATTTGAATGGATTCCTGAAGCCGGTCATGTTTAGCCCAATAAGGACTCAATCTCTAAATCCTATCAGCTGGCATTAGCGAGGTCGACATAGTGAGCAGAAGAGGGGAGTGGTCAGATATGCCACGTGTAAGTATTTCCACCTTTTGAACCCATTTGTTAAACTCTGCGCAGCCTATCGCCAGGTCAATTCTAGACATATTATTGTACCCAGGTGAGTAACATGTAAACTGCCGCACCCCCGGGTTACGTACCCGCCATAGGTCAACCAATTGGAAAGTGTTCAGCCACCTATTTAAAATTGCTGAGGAAAGCCTGGGGGGGTGAAGTTTATCTACATCCGCATGAGCTATCGCATTAAAGTCTCCCATAAGAAGTACCGGGGTCACTTCAATGGATAGGAGTTTGTTAGTTAATTCCTGCAAAAAGGCATCAGTTAAAGGAGGGGGGGCATACACATTTATCAACGTAATTTTCTTACCCAATAAAGTGCCTTGCACAATTCTAAACCTTCCAAGCCGGTCTGAGATAATTGTTTCCGTTACAAAAGGGCACGATCTACACATCAGAATAGAGACCCCCCTAGAATAACTTGAATACACTGAGTGGTACATCGTAGCCAACCAAGGTTTTTTTAGGGCCAGCGTTTTCCCACCCACCAAATGAGTTTCCTGTAAGAATATCAGGTGGGGTCTATGTCTACGTATAAAATCAAAGACTAATCTTCTTTTTATGGCATCCCCCATACCCCTCACATTCCATGATAAGATTTTAACCGACGCCATGACTCTTCAGTTTCCTATTCATTTCCATATTAGCTACCATGGGAATGTGTCTGTCAAACCACAGTTGTAGAACTAGACACGACCTTCCGCTACATGTGACATCAAGCAACAAAACAGTCATAACTAAAAACCATTCTCCCCACCCCCACCCCACCCACTGCATAAACGTATTACAAGTGAGTTTACTGCCCTTAACTAAAACAAGCCTTAACTTTGATGTGGGGTTAGTGTCCGCACAGAGTCCAGTCCAGGGGGTGCCCACCAACAGTCCACACCGGTGCCCTCCAACCTGGGGCAAGATAAATATACCTCTAGATAGTCCCGATATACCGTAAATTAAACACCATTACCTGTCCTGCGAGAAGACATTGATGTAATCAAGTAGGAGTCTGAATAAGTGCCCGTAGCCACCAAACCCAGACAAAAAAGGAAAAAGGTGGGCCGGAGCCATAAAGCCAGTGACAATCCTCCAGAAGTTGTGCGCGGGACCTCCATATTCCAATCTGCATAAAGAACCTCATCAGTCTCTGCGTGGGGAACCACGTGGTCTCTCCTCCATCCATTGTATGACCTCCTCCGGCTTAGTGAAGAAATAAGCTTTACCGCTAAAGTTGACCCGCAGCCTCGCCGGAAACAACATGGCATACGGTAGTTGCTTCTGTCGCAGGAGCCGTTTTGCCTCAGTAAATCTCGCTCTCTGTTTCCGTACCTCTGTAGAGAAGTCAGGGTATATGGATATTCTTTGATTTTCATAGAGAATCTCACCCGCTTGTCGAGCCGCAGCCAGAGCCGCATCCCTATCCCTATAATTCAGCAGACGTGCTATTAGGGGTCGCGGGGGGGCGCCTGGCGGGGGTGGTTTCCCTGGAACTCTGTGAGCTCTCTCCACTGTAAAGGCCGAGGAGAACGTCGGCTGGCCAAAGGTGTTAGTAAGCCACTGTTCAATGAACCTTTCTGTTGCAGCCCCTTCTGCTCTCTCAGGAAGTCCTAGAATCCTGATATTATTCCTACGGAGCCTATTCTCCAAATCATCCACCTTAGACACCAGTAAAGCAATATGTGATTCTGCAGCAGTTAGGCGGCTTGGAATAGGCCGAGTATGGTCTTCCAGCTCACTGATCCTCCTCTCTGCTTCCCCTGTTCTCTCCCTTAGCTTTTGCGTGTCATGTTTCAAAATCGCAAAGTCAGTTTTAAGCTCATCAATTTTCCCCATGAGCACAGTGTGGTTAGATGTAATGGCACTGAGAACCTCATTGAGCGTGGGTTCTATAGGCCCAGGGCTTAATGGGGCCTGGGGTACTTGCTCAGGCGATGTAGCCGAGCCTGGAGTGTCATATTGCTGGGAATCAGGCCCCTGAGGGAGACTAGACTCACCCTTAGCTGGTCGCTGAGTCTGTGGGTCTCTCACAAACTGCGCAAGCCGTTGTGCTGCCACATCACGAGCGCTCACTGTGCGTTCAGGAGTCTTGCTGCGTGCGGACTGATCGGCGCCATTTTGGTTTGGCATGGTGCGCCTCGAGGATTTCGCTAGTGCTGCGCCTTTGCTCCGACCTCTCCGCACCATCAGGAGTTGCAGTCTCCCCAGCAGGGTACTTGCCACTCAGCAGGATTGCAAATGTCGCCGGGTATCAGCAGGATTACATCAGTATATGGCGCCCCAGGTCGGAGATCACACGGCACACGTCCTAGCCGTTCCCCATGCAGGCCACGCCCCCCATAAAAAATGTTTTTGATATAGTTAGTTATCCAAAAATGTAATGTATAAAGGCTGGAGAAACTGGATGTCTAACAGAACAGAACTACTCCTTTTCAGCTCTCTAACTCTGAGTAAAGCTGGCCATAGACTCAAAGATCTGATCGTAAGAGGATTCGTATGATTTTTGGACCATGTGTGGAGCATCCCGACATTCTTCGTCCGGCGGAGATTGGTCGATCGGACAAGTTGAAAGATTTCTGTTGGCTGCCGATAATATCTCTGCATGTATTGCCGATCGTACGATTTTCAGGGAGGGAGACAGTCACCAGCTTTGGTTGGACTTAATTTCAGTGGAAACCAAGATAGCTGAAAAGCAGGTTCTGGTTATTATGTTACACATCCAGTCACTCCAGCCTTTATACATTACATTTTTGGCTAACTAACTATATTGAAAATATTTTTTATTTTGTACAGTCTATTTACCCGTTTTTTATTTTTATACTGAAAACTATTCCTTTAAAATACAAATAGAAATTTACATCATTGCCAAAACATTCATGTTATTTGTATAGATTATGTTTCATTATATCTTTTGCCATATCAACAGCAGCATAATCATAGTACTTAAAACCCACATAAGTGCTTTCTGGGTCTGGAAATTTATCACGGATTGCTTTTACAACACAAGATGGTATCGGAAGACAGTTCCGTTTTCCTAGCGTAAAAAATCTGTATGCTGTTATGCGTAGGGACCTGTAAAAAATTAGAGAAAATATAAATATAAAGAAGAGAAAATGTTTTATATTAAAAAAAAATGTATTTTTATACCTATTAGCCAGTCCAGTATTACTTTTGGCAACACTTTGAATAACACGAAAAGTAACAGTCATAATTGTTTCATATAGACATGATGCCTTGAATGTGTGATGTTCACATATACAGTCGAGGCCCTCCATGTACTGGTCAATATTCCCATTTTCTTTGCAGCAAATAGATTCTTCCACAGTTGGCATATCTACGCATTTACCACATTCGCACCATGAATGGTTTCCTAAACGAGGATGTTCAGTGGTTTGGCCCTCAGATGCCTCTTCGTTAGGTAGCCTTTGAGGATTATTTTGGAAATATGTGGAAGATTCCTCATCATGATATTTTAGATGTAGTTCCTCCAGTAGTGCTATAGTCTGTGACAACATAAAATATTGCATATATAATTAAACATTTTTTAAAAAATGTACTCTTATGTATTCTGTTACCTTTAACATCTTTCTTGTTGTTCCAATATACTGTACCTAAACTTCAACAAAATTTCAATTAATGTTCTAAAAGAGGAATTAGACAAGAACTACAGTTTAAAGGGCACTTTTCGTCCCTATATTGTGAAGTGCAATAGAGAGAGAGAGAGAGAGAGAGAGATTTTTTTTTTTTGAAAAAACAATGGTTTCCCCCAATTAGAGTGTGTGCTTTTGCACTTCACAATATAGGGACGATAAGTGCCCTTTCAACTGTAGTTCCTGTCTAATTCCTCAAAAAATCTTTGTTATCCCAAGAAATAACTAAGGTTATGGGAAAAAATAAAAAAATAAAAAATCATGTAAGATTGCTTACTTCATCATCCAGTACATCCTGGTTTTGAGTGGGTTCACCTATGCACGACAGATTGCTTGCAGTGTCTGTACACTCTTCCGATGATTCATTACTTGTATTCTCTGGTGAAAAGGAACTTGCATCACTGCTGGACTGCCATTTTCACAATCCAAAAATATTCTGTAATATAAAAAAATATTAAATCAGCTATTACAGATAGTACTACATAGTTATGTATGAATGATGTAAGTAACAACATTGTAAAATAAAAGTTTGATTTATTTTAATAAATTATTAGCTGATCCTTTTTTTAAACTCTTCTAAAGTGACACATTATGCAATGTAAACTATGGCTGGAGTCTCTCAATATATTATAGTCATAATTAATAATCTTTAATTTCTGTAATTCTGGTCTAGGATCTTTTATCTGGAAACCCATTGTCCAAAAATCTGGTTTACATGGTGGCCACAGCACATAAGACTAATTTTTAATACAATAATAGAGTTCTCTACAAATAGTTTATATAGATGACCAGCTGCACCGGGAGCGCATTACTGGTGCTAGTTGCCTAGCACTGGCAGGGGATATGTTTTTTTACAAAATAAACATTTTAGTTTACCCCCCAAACTAAGTGCAGCTTTGTTAAGACCACACCTCTGGTTAGGGCAAAATATTTCAGATGAAAGTGGAATTACAGAAAAGGAAATTACAGGCATGGGATCTGTTATACAGAAATACATTTTACAGAAACCTATGAATTATGGAAGGTCTCACAGACTCCATTTTATCAAAATAATCCAAATTTTTAAAAACAATTTCTTTTTTCTCTGTAAAAAAAAAAGTAGGTTATACTTGATCCAAACTAAGATATTGATTAATAAATCCTTATTAAAGACAAAGCTAGCCTATTGGGTTTATCTAATGGTAAAATGTTTTTTTAGTAAACTAAAAGTATGAAGATACAAATTACGAAAATATCCATTATCTGTAAACCCCAGGTCCCAAGCATTCTGGATAACAGTCCCATAACTGTATCAGGAAACTCCCTAGGTCCTGATGATTCTGAATAAGAGATGAAAAACCTGTAGGAATTTTTAAAACACAAGATAAAGTTCTGACAATTCATTAACCATTGTTGGTGCGATTACATATTTACAAAGCATCCGCTAATAACACAGGTTATCCCATAAAACAGCCATTGTTATGTATTTTAGGCTATGGGTACACTGGTTGAAGGCTCTGGCTGTGTATATTTGCTGTCAGACTGTGTATGTTTTCAGGCTGAAAGAAGCAGATCTGCTCAGTGCCCCTGCTCCATTGATTTGAATTCAATCAGCAAATATGTGCTAACACACAGCAAAGCTGAAACTAAGGTCAGCCCAGATACGCAAAAGGAGGCTTCTCTGGGCTGACCTTAGTTTCAGTTCTGCTGTGTGTTAGCACATATTTGCTGATTGAATTCAAATCAATGGAGCAGGGGCACTGAGCAGATCTGCTTCTTTCAGCCTGAAAACATACACAGTCTGACAGCAGCTAGAGCCTTCAACCAGTGTGTCCATAGTCTTCCACTTACTCTACTAACATAAAATCAGAGGCATCTCAGTGATCAGACATCAATAATTCAAAACACACACAGTCTTAGTAATTGTTTTATTACATCCAAATTTTTCATTTTCTACAACATATACATTTGTTAACAGTGTTTTCAGAATTAACAAACATCACATAAATTAAAATACAGAACCACCCAACGGAATCACAAATGACATATTCATCCTATGAGGCACAGAGCATCTTCTATGCCAGCACTAATAGAATTGAGGAACAAATCTAGGGCATTATCAGACAGGTGAACCCCATCATGAATATAATACTTTGGCAATCTCTCTTCCAGCACCCGATGTCTTACTGCCAATCCTCCTAAACTATAGACAAACTTGGACAATACCCTATTAATTTTTATTCTACTTTTTTCTAACGATCGGTAGTCCCTACCATACTTCCATGTTAAACGTGGAACCATGTCAGACCAGACAATCACTAATTTTGGAAACATAATTCTAATTTTCTTTATATCATGCTTCATGTTTTCAATTAGTTCTTTTAAAGGCACTAAGCCCATGTCATTTCCTCCTGCATGCATGACAAGGACATCTGGATTTCTGTTGAGAAAACACCTGACCACCTCATGCCAGGAACCCCAAACCACCGCAATGAGACCCAGTTGCACTCTTTGTCTCTTTAGCGCAGCTCTTTTTCGGGCCCGGTGAATATATGAATGGCCAATTATCCACACACACACAGTTTATTACCTTTGGGGGAAAAAAAAGGAACAAACGGTTAAAGAGCAAATTTTATATATTTTATGTAACACCATTATAATTGTGACATTAGTTAAAAATAATTTGTTTTTATATTTGTGCTTATATGAAATTGCTATTAGTTATTGCATTGTCAGCACAAGCAACGAAGTGTGGGAATACAGTGAATAGCAAGTCATGCCATTTTATTTCTCCATTAGCCAATAAGATTTAGTCCAGGGTGCCCAGGACGTCGATCGCGGTCTACCAGTAGATCCCAGTCATGTTCCTGGTAGACCACGACCTGGGGCCCCGAAGTGAGTGAGAGAAGGTTGGCTGGGCTGAGAGCAGAGGGGAAGGACACGGGAGGCACGGAAAGCGGGCTGAGCACGGGGAGGCACGGAAAGCAGGCTGAGCAGAGGGGAAGGACACGGGAGGCACGGAAAGCGGGCTGAGCAGAGGGGGAGGCACGGAAAGCGGGCTGAGCAGAGGGGGAGGCACGGAAAGCAGGCTGAACAGAGGGGAAGGACACGGGAGGCACGGAAAGCAGGCTGAGCAGAGGGGGAGGCACGGGAAGCAGGCTGAGCAGAGGGGAAGGACACGGGAGGCACGGAGAGAGGGCTGAGCAGAGGGGAAGGACACGGGAGGCACGGAGAGAGGGCTGAGCAGAGGGGAAAGACACGGGAGGGAGGGCTGAGAGCATGGAGAGCTGAGAGCAGCAAGCACCCAGGGGGAGGGAGTGTGTTCAGACTTTTATAACCTGCCAAATTTTGTAAAATGAACATGGTAATTAGGGGGTGTGGACACAAAAATGGGCCTGGTCAATAATTCCCGCTTCGCGTTTTAGAAGTAGATCTCCTGATGGGGGCCAGGTGTCGAGAGTGGATCCCAGTGTAACAAAGTCTGAGCACTCCTGATTTAGTCAATTCATTAGACTATAACTCTGTAACAATGGTATCAAAATATATATAGAATGCACAAATGAACATATATATATTTTGATACCATTGTCACACATGGCTTGATAAAGAGCCTATATAGGCTCGAAACGTTGCTATTTTATATGTGCACACATATGGTGATGTAATTTTTTTACAATTTAATACAGACTTCTTGAGCATTATAAGCGAGTGCTGTCCATTACCACACTTATATGTATATATATATATATATATACATATATCTATATATGGAGATAGAGAGAATAAGAGCGAGAGAACTCTGTGAAAAATTATATATATCAGTTGGTGCACAGATACACATCTCACAAAATATTATACAGTGCTTATCTGCCATTCTACCTGTAACTTTTGATAAGGGGTTCAACAGAGATTTTTGATCACTTACCGTGGAGTTGCCTTATTTTAGATGAAGAGTTTTCTGAAAGTGTTTGTATAAGACTGTCCCCCATCCAATCAGCATACCGTACTCCAGATTCTTTGGACAGGCTGGTGTTCTGACGGACAGAACCATCATTTATCCTTTGTGACAGGGATAGAGTGAATCATATTTTGGTAATTTTCCAAAAAAAAAAAAAATTTAACCATGATAGCTACTTTGAATAAAGCCTAAACAAAAAAATAAAATCCCAGGCACCCGTCCACATAAAGGCAATCTTATGCTGTATGCATTGTATCATTTGAAACTTGTAAATACAACAAATATATGTTTAAAGGGGAAGGAAAGGCTTGATGAACTTGCCAAATGTTAGGCATCCCCAATTGAATGTATTGAGTTACCTGAAACCCCAGGCAGGTGCTCCTATCAGCAGAAAACTGCACCAGCCCGGGTTTATAAGAGTGAGCACCACAGAGCAATCCTCTTCATTTAACTAAAAAAAAACTTTAACTAAAAAGTCGCCTATTTCGTTCGCATGTGCAGCCGAGCAAAGAAAGAGGAAGAAGGAAGAGGATTGCTCTGTGGTGCTCACTCTTATAAACCCGGGCTGGTGCAGTTTTCTGCTGATAGGAGCACCAGCCTGGGGTTTCAGGTAACTCAATACATTCACATGGGGGTGCCTAACATTTGGCAACCCCAAGTACACAAAGCCTTTCCTTCTCCTTTAAAAAATGCCCCAGTAGGGACATATAGAGTCCTCCTGAAAATATAGAAATCCAGTATAGCCTTCACAACATCAATATCAACAAAAACAATACAAAGACAATAAATACTTACATGAAATGATTAGATTTATGCACTTGCTCAAACCTCAGGAGTGTCTGCCCAACATCTCTTTTTTTTGCTGTTGTTCTGTGGTGTTATTTTTCTCTATATTTCGAATTTAACTGTCACTTTCACACTTCCTTTTCTTCAACATTGTCCTCTCCTGTGGGCTACAACACTGTTGAATTCTTCTTTCTTTTGCTGCTTTACTTATCCTCACTGCACATATGCATGTTGGTCACATTGATCAAACATTAGACAAGATATAAAGTCTGGAATGTTCAAGGAACTGGAGCACTTCTAAATCACTTACATACCATCTGCTATTTGATATGTGCCATTTAGCCCTATTTCAACTTGAATGGCAGCCATACCACAGTTACACAGCAGCTTTTTTATACAAGTTTTTGTATAATGTGTTCATAATAAGTTTAGAAGGGCATTTACAAACGCATTGATACAATTGTGGTATTAGGGTCTTCGGAAGTAAATGATTACTCACCACAAAAAGGAAGTGGCCCAGCTGCACCGCCTTCAGCCCTCAGCACGGGGAGCGGACAAACCAAAAAACCAATTGAGAGCAGGCACTCAAAGAAGGCAAACTTCCACCAGGCCAGTAGTTCATTTACAAATGCATTGTAGTGTACAAAGTGCAGTTTTTAAACAAACTGTGATGATCATTCTCACATATTCATATTATGAACCAGAATTCCATTAAAAATTATTGATAAATGAGAGCAGGCACTCAAAGAAGGCAAACTTCCACCAGGCCAGTAGTTCATTTACAAATGCATTGTAGTGTACAAAGTGCAGTTTTTAAACAAACTGTGATGATCATTCTCACATATTCATATTATGAACCAGAATTCCATTAAAAATTATTGATAAATGAAGAGATGAACCCTTGGCCTGGTAGAGGGGCACATAGAAACATCCAACACTAAACACATAATAGGATCATATCATAATTTTTGTAGCAATGCTTTGCATATCTACCTCAGTATTTTCTGTTAAACCGTGGTTCCAAGAATAAAAAACTTCCAAGCCAAAGTGTTGAAGTGCATGATCAAAGATCAATTTACAGTTATTACAATATTATAGCCATACTATGTTATGTTACAACAGCCAGCTAATACAGAGTTTAGAAGAATGTACATACCCTTCGCTGCAGCCATTAATGATGAATAGGGGATTGGTTGATAAATACGACTTTTACTTTTGCACAAATGAACCAAAGCATCTACACATGGTTTTCTACATGGCTTTGGAATTGTATTCCCTCCATAATTGTGATGCTTCTTTAGTCTACAATTTTTTAGCACCATGTCAAATTGTAGAAATTTTCTAACTTACACATGAAGCAAATACAAATCTGTATGGACCACACACAGGCAGCATAGGGCAGGCAGAATATGGCGCAAGCAGGCAATATATGACAGGAGACAATGAAACCCATCAGGACCTCGCCAGTAAATGATCATGACCACTCCAGCATCAATAGTACTGTACTATGTCCAGTGACACAATAAAGGCATCACTCCTACTGGTGTGAACAGGTGAACAATGCAGAGTCTCAACCCAAGGTGTGATAAAAATGTAGGGCATTATAAAGTAATTCTGAAGTGTGAAAATGTGAACAAAGCAGGGTATTAGATTTTGGAGTAAAAGATGCAAGAAATTACAGGTGTTACAGTGTGAATCAGAGCTGTAAACAATGAGAACAATAAATCCTTTGCCAGCAAAGTTTTTTTTTAATAAAAGTGCCACAGATTGCTAAATATGCATTTCTTTGAAGTTTTAAATACTTTGCATAAGAACTATTTGAAGATCTGTGCTTATAAACACCACATGCAATAGCTAATGTAATTTGTGCAAATTACATTAGTCAGTGCCTTGAATAAAACGTTCTGTAAACAAGCCCTAACTATGATATTATATGAGGTTTTGGCACAACAACCACGGGCAAAGCTTAGATAATGATAGGAGAGTGAACAACATATACTGGGGTAACTGTAGCTCAGCAAGTCCATCACTGCACTGAGCCAGCACATTTACAATCCACAGCAGTAGCACAGAAGCTCACATGCTCACAAACACTTTATCCATAGTGCCAATATTATACGGTTATTACAGGTACCATGAAATACAGAACAGAAGCTGACAGTCCAGAAAATATATAGGGGCAAATTCACTAAGCGCCGAAGCACCGAACGCTAGCGTTAATTCGCTAGCGTTTGGCATTTTCGTTACTGCGCAAATTCACTAACGAACGCTGGCGTAGTTTCGCTAGTATTACTTCGCACCCTTACGCCAGGCGAATTTTCGCTAGCGACGTAACTACGCAAATTCACTAACTTGTGCAGTGTACTGAACGCTACCTTTTACGCTAGACTTCCTTCGCCACCTCAGACCTGGCGAAGCACAATAGAGTAGATAGGGATTGTTTCAAAAAAAGTCAATTTTTTTTCTAAGTCCCAAAAAACGCTGGCGTGTTTTCTACATGATGGGTGATCGGCTGAAAAAGATCGAACATTTTTTTGGGGCTCCCCTCCTTCCCCCCTACATTTCCTGACTCATGGCAACTTACCTAGAAAGTGGGCACATGTGTAGGGCAAAATAAAATTTTATTTGATGATTTGAAGGTTTTCTTGGCATTTGCAGTGCTGATACGTATTCCTCCATTGAAATTTGAATTTGGCGCCGTATGCAAATTAGCCTTCGCTAGCGTAACTTCGCTTTACATAGCGAATCAACGCTAGCGCAACTTCGCAACCTTACGCTACCCCTGAGCGCAACTTCGGATTTTAGTGAATTTGCGGAGCGCTGGCGACACTATGCCTGGCGAAGTGCGGCGAAGTGCGGCGAAGTTGCGCCTGGCGCAACTTCGAATCTTAGTGAATTTGCCCCATAGAGTTCAGTATAACAGTGGCTCCACTATAGTATAGTGACCCTCCTCAATAGGGATGTCGCGGACTGTTCGCCCGCGAACTAATTCACGCGAACATCAACCGTTCGCGACCGCCGAATGTTCGCGAACGTCGCGCGACGTTCGCCAATTTGGGTTCGCCTTAGCTGCCGCTTATTTTTGCCCTCTCACCCCAGAGCAGCAGATACATGGCAGCCAATCAGGAAGCTCTCCCTCCTGGACCACCCCCACACCCCCTGGACCACTCCCCTTCCATATATAAACTGAAGCCCTGCAGCGTTTTTTCATTCTGCCTGTGTGTGCTTGGAAGAGCTAGTGTAGGGAGAGAGCTGTTTAGTGATTTGAGGGACAGTTGATAGTAACTTTGCTGGCTAGTAATCTACTTGATACTGCTCTGTATTGTAGGGACAGAACTCTGCAGGGATTTGAGGGACAGTGAGTTTAGGTTAGTTAGCTTTGCTGACTAGTAATCTACCTTCTACTGCAGTGCTCTGTATGTAGCTGCTGTGGGCACTGCTTCTGATCTCATCTGCTGACTGCTGTAATAACCCAATAGTCCTTGTAAGGACTGCTTTTATTTTCTTTTTTGTTTTTTTACTTTGCTACTATAAGAGCCCAGTGCTATTAGTCTAGCTGTGTTGGGGAGTGGGACTGGTGTGCTGCTCCTAGTAGTTCAGCACCAACCAGAGTAATTTTTTTTTTTAATATACATATATATATTTTTTTATTTTACTTATCTTACTGTTCTTTAACGTGTCCAGTGCTGTTTGCTGTTCTTCATAGTAGTGCACCAATAGTAGTGCACTTGCAGGCATTGTTTGCCCAGTGTGTTCTTCAAACAACTGCCACCTAGCTGTGTGAGCTTGTTCACATTCTGTCTAAATATCAATAATAATACCGTCTCCAGAAACACCACCTGAGTGACGTTTTCCAAGCAGCAATAATATATTCCGTATCCACTGCTGTAGTGTATACGTTGACCTTGCAGGCATTGTTTGCCCAGTGTGTTCTTCAAACAACTGCCACCTAGCTGTGTGAGCTTTTTCACATTCTGTCTAAATATCAATAATAATACCGTCTCCAGAAACACCACCTGAGTGACGTTTTCCAAGCAGCAATAATATATTCCGTATCCACTGCTGTAGTGTATACGTTGACCTTGCAGGCATTGTTTGCCCAGTGTGTTCTTCAAACAACTGCCACCTAGCTGTGTGAGCTTTTTCACATTCTGTCTAAATATCAATAATAATACCGTCTCCAGAAACACCACCTGAGTGACGTTTCCAAGCAGCAATAATATATTCCGTATCCACTGCTGTAGTGTATACGTTGACCTTGCAGGCATTGTTTGCCCAGTGTGTTCTTCAAACAACTGCCACCTAGCTGTGTGAGCTTGTTCACATTCTGTCTAAATATCAATAATAATACCGTCTCCAGAAACACCACCTGAGTGACGTTTTCCAAGCAGCAATAATATATTCCGTATCCACTGCTGTAGTGTATACGTTGACCTTGCAGGCATTGTTTGCCCAGTGTGTTTTTCAAACAACTGCCACCTAGCTGTGTGAGCTTTTTCACATTCTGTCTAAATATCAATAATAATACCGTCTCCAGAAACACCACCTGAGTGACGTTTTCCAAGCAGCAATAATATATTCCATATCCACTGCTGTAGTGTATACGTTGACCTTGCAGGCATTGTTTGCCCAGTGTGTTCTTCAAACAACTGCCACTTAGCTGTGTGAGCTTTTTCACATTCTGTCTAAATATCAATAATAATACCGTCTCCAGAAACACCACCTGAGTTGTTGTTGTTGTTTTAAAAAAAATGCCAGGCAAAGGCAGGCCGCCACGCAGAGGCACTAGGGGCCGTGCTGCTATGCTATCCTGTGGCCCTAGGAAATTGCCCAGTTTTACAAAGGCAATTACCCTGAACTCCCAAAATGCTGAAGAGGTAGTTGACTGGCTTACACAGCACACCCCATCCTCTACCGTTTCTAACTTTGCCACAACATCCTCATCCTCCTCTGCTATGGGCACCCCACGTAACACTTCCTCCACCACAGGCACCCCTTCTTCACTGGAGTCAGAGGAGTTATTTACACATGAGTTTCTTGAACTGAGTGATGCACAACCATTATTGGCAGAAGAAGATGAAGGAGATGAGGACGTTACACCAGATATAATTCTGGCAGACAACACAACAGAGATGGACATAATGAGTGATGAGGAGGTCCCCGCTGCTGCTTCCTTCTGTGAGCTGTGGAGAATGATGATGAGGAGATTGATGTTTTGTGGGTGCCCAGTAGAAGAGAGCAAGAGGAGGATAGTTCAGATGGAGAGACGGAGATTCAGAGAGGCAGGAGGAGAATAAGACTTAGAAGAAGCAGGGAGGACAGCTCGCAGGGAACAGTAGGGCAACAACATGTATCGGCACCTGTGGCCAGCCGGCCAACGCACCCGCCATTGCCGCCAACTTCTACTGTTACCGCCAGATTGCCAGCTTCAAAAAGCTCAGCAGTGTGGGATTTTTTTAATGTGTGTGCCTCTGACAAAAGCGTTGTAATTTGCAATGAGTGCAGTCAGAAACTGAGTCTTGGGAAGCCCAACACCCACATAGGTACAACTTCTATGCGAAGGCACATGAACGGCAAGCACAAAGCACTATGGGAGCAACACCTCAAAGGCAGCAGACAAACTAAAAGCCACCCTCCTTCTGGTCCAGCATCTTACTGCTCTACCTCTGCTGTCCTTGACCCGTCTGAACCACCCTCCACTCCGCCTTCCACCTTGACCACCAGTTCCCAGTCATCTGCCCCCAGCCAAGTTTCTGTGAGGGCCATGTTTGAGCGTAAGAAGCTAATGTCTGCGAGTCACCCCCTTGCCCGGCGTCTGACAGCTGGCTTGTCTGCACTCTTAGCCCGCCAGCTTTTACCATACCAGCTGGTGGACTCTGAGGCCTTCCGCAAATTTGTAGCAATTGGGACAACGCAGTGGAAGGTACCCAGCCGCAATTTTTTTTCCAAGAAGGGAATACCACACCTGTACCACCATGTACAGAGCCAAGTCACCGCATCTCTGTCACTTAGTGTTGGGGCAAAGGTCCATATGACTACTGACGCATGGTCCTCCAAGCATGGTCAGGGCAGGTATGTCACCTACACTGCCCACTGGGTGAACTTGCTTATGGCTGGGAAGCAGGGAATGCGTGGCTCAACAACAACAGTGGAGTTGGTGTCACCGCCACGGATTGCACGCGGTTCTGCCACCACCTCTACTCCTCCTTCTCTCTCTACCTCGTCTTCTTCCTCTGCTTCCTCCTCCTCTGCTGCTGGGTCCTCCTCCTCCACACCTGTGCACCCCCAGCTCCCCCTAGGCTATTCGACGTGCCAGGTACGCCGTTGTCATGCTGTTTTGGGGATGACGTGCCTGGAAAGCAGAAACCATACCGGATCTGTACTCCTGTCATCTCTGCAGTCACAGGCCGATCGGTGGCTGACCCCACACCAACTGAAGATCGGAAAAGTGGTGTGTGACAACGGAAGCAATCTGTTGGCAGCACTGAGACTGGGCAATTTAACACATGTGCCCTGCATGGCACATGTTCTGAATTTAATAGTCCAACGTTTTGTCTCGAAGTACCCAGGATTCCAGGACATTCTCAGGCAGTCCAGGAAGGTGTCGGCCCATTTCAGACGTTCCTACACAGCCATGGCACGCCTTGCTGACATTCAGCAGCGGTACAACATGCCAGTCAGGCATTTAATTTGCGACAGCCAGACTCGCTGGAATTCAACGCTCCTCATGTTTGAACGTCTGCTGCAACAACAAAGAGCCGTCAATGAATACCTGTTTGAACTGGGTGGTAGGACTGGATCTGCAGAGCTGGGGATTTTTTTCCCCCGTTACTGGGTGCTTATGCGCGATGCCTGCAGGCTCATGCACCCTTTTGAAGAGGTTACAAACATGGTCAGTCGCACCTGCCACGACCTAATACCCTTTGCTTTCTTCCTGGAGCGTGCCGTGCGACGAGTGACAGATGAGGCTGTAGACCAGCGTGACGAGGAGCAGGAAGCGCACGATTTCTGGTCGGAATCACCAGAACGAGCCCAGGCACCTGCTGCAACGCAGGGAGAGGTGTCAGAAGTGGAGTCAGAGGAGGAAGGTGGCTTTGTGGAGGAGGAGGACCAACAGGAGCAGGCTTCCCAGGGGGCTTGTGGTGACCTTTTGGGGACCCCTGGTCTTGTACGTGACTGGGGGGAGGAGACCGTGGATGATATAGTCCTTGATAACGAGGAAGCGGAGATGGATACCTCTACATCCAACCTTGTGAGAATGGGGTCTTTCATGCTGTCATGCCTGTTGAAGGACCCCCGTATCAAGAGGCTTAAGGAGAAGGACCTGTACTGGGTCGCAACGCTACTAGACCCTCGGTACAAGCATAAAGTGGCAGAAATGTTACCAACGTACCACAAGTCCGAAAGGATGCTGCATTTACAAACCAGCCTGCAAAACATGTTGTACAATGCTTTTAAGGGTGATGTCACTTCAGGAACTCATCAACATTCCAGGGGCAGAGGTGCCAGTAATCCTGCCACGAGCGCACCTGCAAGGACAATGCACTTTGGCCACTCTGTAACGTCAGACATGCAAAGGTTTTTCAGTCCAAGGCAGCGCCAGAACCCTTCTGGATCCACCCTCAAAGAATGCCTCGACCGGCAGGTAGCGGACTACCTGGCATTAACTGCAGATATCGACACTCTGAGGAGCGATGAACCCCTGGACTACTGGGTGCGCAGGCTTGATCTGTGGCCAGAGCTGTCACAATTTGCCATGAACCTCTTGTCTTGCCCCGCCTCAAGTGTCCTCTCAGAAAGGACCTTCAGTGCAGCAGGAGGGATTGTAACTGAGAAGAGAACTCGCCTAGGTCACAAAAGTGTGGATTACCTGACCTTTATTAAAATGAACGAGGCATGGATCTCGGAGGGTTACTGCACGCCGGAAGACTTGTTCTGACTCCCCATGCAGCTGTCCTTCTCTGCACGCCGCATGACTCCACACACAGCTGTCCTTTAGCGTCCTCCTCCCTCCGCCACCATTACAAACTAGGGTGCAAACCCTACTGGTTTCATTTTAATCAAAACTTTTTGGACAGGTAAATCCTGAGTTTTTCTGGCCTCTGTGCTTCAGTGGCTGCAACCAAAAAAATATATATTTTCAGCATTTATATGGCATATTTTTTCTGGCCTCTGTGCTTCAGTGGCTGCGACAAAATTTTTTTTATATTTTTAGCATTTATATGGCATATTTTTTCTGGCCTCTGTGCTTCAGTGGCTGCGACAAAAAAAAATTAATATTTTCAGCATTTATATGGCATATTTTTTCTGGCCTCTGTGCTTCAGTGGCTGCGACAAATTTTTTTAATATTTTTAGCATTTATATGGCATATTTTTTCTTGCCTCTGTGCTTCAGTGGCTGCGACAAAAAAAAATTTATATTTTCAGCATTTATATGGCATATTTTTTCTGGCCTCTGTGCTTCAGTGGCTGCGACAAAAAAAACATAATTTTTCAGGAAAGTACACATGCCTAATTTTTCAGGGTTCTGCAACAGTGGCAAAATCGCATCTTTTATGGTCACCGCAGGTGATCAATAAAGTAGACCAAAACTGGGCCCACACTGCAGAATCAGTGTTTTTTGGTTCACTTCACTGTACATTGAATTACCTCTGCCTGACCGTGCACGTGCGCACAAGCACGGTGACTGCTAAACACACCACTACAGAAATATTGCCACCAACAGGACGAACATCCTGGAGGTGACAAGCAACTAGTAATTAAAAACTATTATTTGCTCACTTGACGGTATCATTCATTAAAGCTCTTTGCGTTTTTTTGCGTTGCAGTAAGCGCCGCGTTTTGTCTTTGCGTGTGAACAGGCTGTAACCTTTACCTTCAGTATAACAGTGGCTCCACTATAGTATAGTGACCCTCCTCAATAGGGATGTCGCGGACTGTTCGCCCGCGAACTAATTCACGCGAACATCAACCGTTCGCGACCGCCGAATGTTCGCGAACGTCGCGCGACGTTCGCCAATTTGGGTTCGCCTTAGCTGCCGCTTATTTTTGCCCTCTCACCCCAGAGCAGCAGATACATGGCAGCCAATCAGGAAGCTCTCCCTCCTGGACCACCCCCACACCCCCTGGACCACTCCCCTTCCATATATAAACTGAAGCCCTGCAGCGTTTTTTCATTCTGCCTGTGTGTGCTTGGAAGAGCTAGTGTAGGGAGAGAGCTGTTTAGTGATTTGAGGGACAGTTGATAGTAACTTTGCTGGCTAGTAATCTACTTGATACTGCTCTGTATTGTAGGGACAGAACTCTGCAGGGATTTGAGGGACAGTGAGTTTAGGTTAGTTAGCTTTGCTGACTAGTAATCTACCTTCTACTGCAGTGCTCTGTATGTAGCTGCTGTGGGCACTGCTTCTGATCTCATCTGCTGACTGCTGTAATAACCCAATAGTCCTTGTAAGGACTGCTTTTATTTTCTTTTTTGTTTTTTTACTTTGCTACTATAAGAGCCCAGTGCTATTAGTCTAGCTGTGTTGGGGAGTGGGACTGGTGTGCTGCTCCTAGTAGTTCAGCACCAACCAGAGTAATTTTTTTTTTTAATATACATATATATATATTTTTTTATTTTACTTATCTTACTGTTCTTTAACGTGTCCAGTGCTGTTTGCTGTTCTTCATAGTAGTGCACCAATAGTAGTGCACTTGCAGGCATTGTTTGCCCAGTGTGTTCTTCAAACAACTGCCACCTAGCTGTGTGAGCTTGTTCACATTCTGTCTAAATATCAATAATAATACCGTCTCCAGAAACACCACCTGAGTGACGTTTTCCAAGCAGCAATAATATATTCCGTATCCACTGCTGTAGTGTATACGTTGACCTTGCAGGCATTGTTTGCCCAGTGTGTTCTTCAAACAACTGCCACCTAGCTGTGTGAGCTTTTTCACATTCTGTCTAAATATCAATAATAATACCGTCTCCAGAAACACCACCTGAGTGACGTTTTCCAAGCAGCAATAATATATTCCGTATCCACTGCTGTAGTGTATACGTTGACCTTGCAGGCATTGTTTGCCCAGTGTGTTCTTCAAACAACTGCCACCTAGCTGTGTGAGCTTTTTCACATTCTGTCAAAATATCAATAATAATACCGTCTCCAGAAACACCACCTGAGTGACGTTTTCCAAGCAGCAATAATATATTCCATATCCACTGCTGTAGTGTATACGTTGACCTTGCAGGCATTGTTTGCCCAGTGTGTTCTTCAAACAACTGCCACCTAGCTGTGTGAGCTTTTTCACATTCTGTCTAAATATCAATAATAATACCGTCTCCAGAAACACCACCTGAGTTGTTGTTGTTGTTTTAAAAAAAATGCCAGGCAAAGGCAGGCCGCCACGCAGAGGCACTAGGGGCCGTGCTGCTATGCTATCCTGTGGCCCTAGGAAATTGCCCAGTTTTACAAAGGCAATTACCCTGAACTCCCAAAATGCTGAAGAGGTAGTTGACTGGCTTACACAGCACACCCCATCCTCTACCGTTTCTAACTTTGCCACAACATCCTCATCCTCCTCTGCTATGGGCACCCCACGTAACACTTCCTCCACCACAGGCACCCCTTCTTCACTGGAGTCAGAGGAGTTATTTACACATGAGTTTCTTGAACTGAGTGATGCACAACCATTATTGGCAGAAGAAGATGAAGGAGATGAGGACGTTACACCAGATATAATTCTGGCAGACAACAC
The DNA here is from genome assembly GCF_017654675.1 of Xenopus laevis. NCBI lineage: Eukaryota > Metazoa > Chordata > Amphibia > Anura > Pipidae > Xenopus > Xenopus laevis. The sequence continues at coordinate 47,830,723 of NC_054386.1, forward strand.
AACAGAGATGGACATAATGAGTGATGAGGAGGTCCCCGCTGCTGCTTCCTTCTGTGAGCTGTTAGAAGAAATTGATGCATCTGAGGAGAATGATGATGAGGAGATTGATGTTTTGTGGGTGCCCAGTAGAAGAGAGCAAGAGGAGGATAGTTCAGATGGAGAGACGGAGAGTCAGAGAGGCAGGAGGAGAATAAGACTTAGAAGAAGCAGGGAGGACAGCTCGCAGGGAACAGTAGGGCAACAACATGTATCGGCACCTGTGGCCAGCCGGCCAACGCACCCGCCATTGCCGCCAACTTCTACTGTTACCGCCAGATTGCCAGCTTCAAAAAGCTCAGCAGTGTGGGATTTTTTTAATGTGTGGGCCTCTGACAAAAGCGTTGTAATTTGCAATGAGTGCAGTCAGAAACTGAGTCTTGGGAAGCCCAACACCCACATAGGTACAACTTCTATGCGAAGGCACATGAACGGCAAGCACAAAGCACTATGGGAGCAACACCTCAAAGGCAGCAGACAAACTAAAAGCCACCCTCCTTCTGGTCCAGCATCTTACTGCTCTACCTCTGCTGTCCTTGACCCGTCTGAACCACCCTCCACTCCGCCTTCCACCTTGACCACCAGTTCCCAGTCATCTGCCCCCAGCCAAGTTTCTGTGAGGGCCATGTTTGAGCATAAGAAGCTAATGTCTGCGAGTCACCCCCTTGGCCCGGCGTCTGACAGCTGGCTTGTCTGCACTCTTAGCCCGCCAGCTTTTACCATACCAGCTGGTGGACTCTGAGGCCTTCCGCAAATTTGTAGCAATTGGGACACCGCAGTGGAAGGTACCCAGCCGCAATTTTTTTTCCAAGAAGGGAATACCACACCTGTACCACCATGTACAGAGCCAAGTCACCGCATCTCTGTCACTTAGTGTTGGGGCAAAGGTCCATATGACTACTGACGCATGGTCCTCCAAGCATGGTCAGGGCAGGTATGTCACCTACACTGCCCACTGGGTGAACTTGCTTATGGCTGGGAAGCAGGGAATGCGTGGCTCAACAACAACAGTGGAGTTGGTGTCACCGCCACGGATTGCACGCGGTTCTGCCACCACCTCTACTCCTCCTTCTCTCTCTACCTCGTCTTCTTCCTCTGCTTCCTCCTCCTCTGCTGCTGGGTCCTCCTCCTCCACACCTGTGCACCCCCAGCTCCCCCTAGGCTATTCGACGTGCCAGGTACGCCGTTGTCATGCTGTTTTGGGGATGACGTGCCTGGAAAGCAGAAACCATACCGGATCTGTACTCCTGTCATCTCTGCAGTCACAGACCGATCGGTGGCTGACCCCACACCAACTGAAGATCGGAAAAGTGGTGTGTGACAACGGAAGCAATCTGTTGGCAGCACTGAGACTGGGCAATTTAACACATGTGCCCTGCATGGCACATGTTCTGAATTTAATAGTCCAACGTTTTGTCTCGAAGTACCCAGGATTCCAGGACATTCTCAGGCAGTCCAGGAAGGTGTCGGCCCATTTCAGACGTTCCTACACAGCCATGGCATGCCTTGCTGACATTCAGCAGCGGTACAACATGCCAGTCAGGCGTTTAATTTGCGACAGCCAGACTCGCTGGAATTCAACGCTCCTCATGTTTGAACGTCTGCTGCAACAACAAAGAGCCGTCAATGAATACCTGTTTGAACTGGGTGGTAGGACTGGATCTGCAGAGCTGGGGATTTTTTTCCCCCGTTACTGGGTGCTTATGCGCGATGCCTGCAGGCTCATGCGCCCTTTTGAAGAGGTTACAAACATGGTCTGTCGCACCTGCCACGACCTAATACCCTTTGCTTTCTTCCTGGAGCGTGCCGTGCGACGAGTGACAGATGAGGCTGTAGACCAGCGTGACGAGGAGCAGGAAGCGCACGATTTCTGGTCGGAATCACCAGAACGAGCCCAGGCACCTGCTGCAACACAGGGAGAGGTGTCAGAAGTGGAGTCAGAGGAGGAAGGTGGCTTTGTGGAGGAGGAGGACCAACAGGAGCAGGCTTCCCAGGGGGCTTGTGGTGACCTTTTGGGGACCCCTGGTCTTGTACGTGGCTGGGGGGAGGAGACCGTGGATGATATAGTCCTTGATAACGAGGAAGCGGAGATGGATACCTCTACATCCAACCTTGTGAGAATGGGGTCTTTCATGCTGTCATGCCTGTTGAAGGACCCCCGTATCAAGAGGCTTAAGGAGAAGGACCTGTACTGGGTCGCAACGCTACTAGACCCTCGGTACAAGCATAAAGTGGCAGAAATGTTACCAACGTACCACAAGTCCGAAAGGATGCTGCATTTACAAACCAGCCTGCAAAACATGTTGTACAATGCTTTTAAGGGTGATGTCACTTCAGGAACTCATCAACATTCCAGGGGCAGAGGTGCCAGTAATCCTGCCACGAGCGCACCTGCAAGGACAATGCACTTTGGCCACTCTGTAACGTCAGACATGCAAAGGTTTTTCAGTCCAAGGCAGCACCAGAACCCTTCTGGATCCACCCTCAAAGAATGCCTCGACCGGCAGGTAGCGGACTACCTGGCATTAACTGCAGATATCGACACTCTGAGGAGCGATGAACCCCTGGACTACTGGGTGCGCAGGCTTGATCTGTGGCCAGAGCTGTCACAATTTGCCATGAACCTCTTGTCTTGCCCCGCCTCAAGTGTCCTCTCAGAAAGGACCTTCAGTGCAGCAGGAGGGATTGTAACTGAGAAGAGAACTCGCCTAGGTCACAAAAGTGTGGATTACCTGACCTTTATTAAAATGAACGAGGCATGGATCTCGGAGGGTTACTGCACGCCGGAAGACTTGTTCTGACTCCCCATGCAGCTGTCCTTCTCTGCACGCCGCATGACTCCACACACAGCTGTCCTTTAGCGTCCTCCTCCCTCCGCCACCATTACAAACTAGGGTGCAAACCCTACTGGTTTCATTTTAATCAAAACTTTTTGGACAGGTAAATCCTGAGTTTTTCTGGCCTCTGTGCTTCAGTGGCTGCAACCAAAAAAATATATATTTTCAGCATTTATATGGCATATTTTTTCTGGCCTCTGTGCTTCAGTGGCTGCGACAAAAAAAATTAATATTTTCAGCATTTATATGGCATATTTTTTCTGGCCTCTGTGCTTCAGTGGCTGCGACAATTTTTTTTTATATTTTTAGCATTTATATGGCATATTTTTTCTTGCCTCTGTGCTTCAGTGGCTGCGACAAAAAAAAATTAATATTTTCAGCATTTATATGGCATATTTTTTCTGGCCTCTGTGCTTCAGTGGCTGCGACAAAAAAAACATAATTTTTCAGGAAAGTACACATGCCTAATTTTTCAGGGTTCTGCAACAGTGGCAAAATCGCATCTTTTATGGTCACCGCAGGTGATCAATAAAGTAGACCAAAACTGGGCCCACACTGCAGAATCAGTGTTTTTTGGTTCACTTCACTGTACATTGAATTACCTCTGCCTGACCGTGCACGTGCGCACAAGCACGGTGACTGCTAAACACACCACTACAGAAATATTGCCACCAACAGGACGAACATCCTGGAGGTGACAAGCAACTAGTAATTAAAAACTATTATTTGCTCACTTGACGGTATCATTCATTAAAGCTCTTTGCGTTTTTTTGCGTTGCAGTAAGCGCCGCGTTTTGTCTTTGCGTGTGAACAGGCTGTAACCTTACACGACTTGATTGGCATGTAGACGCCGGACGTTTTAAAGCAGTTTATTACACAAGTTTAGAAATGTAGTGTGATTTCTGCCCTTTACAGAACTCTGCAAGGATTTGATGGACATTTTAGGTTAGGTAGCTTTGCTGGCTAGTAATCTACCTTCTACTGCAGTGCTCTGTATGTAGCTGCTGTGGGCAGTTGTCCTGCTGCTGATCTCTCACCTGCTGACTGCTGCCTGTAACCCAATAGTCCTTGTAAGGACTGCTTTTATTTTCTTTTTTGTTTTTTTTACTTTGCTACTGTAAGAGCCCAGTGCTATTAGTCTAGCTGTGTTGGGGAGTGGGACTGGTGTGCTGCTCCTCCTAGTAGTTCACCACTACCAGCACCAACCAGAGTCAAAATTGTTACAAAGTATCTTATTTGCAGCTGTTAGCTGTTCTGAGCTCTCTGCCAAAAGCTAATTAAGTTAGAAACAGTTTTTTTTCTGGCTGTTCAGTTCAGAGAAAAGAGGGACTGGTGTGCTGCTCCTCCTAGTAGTTCACCACTACCAGCACCAACCAGAGTCAAAATTGTTACAAAGTATCTCATTTGCACCTGTTAGCTGTTCTGAGCTCTCTGCCAAAAGCTAATTAAGTTAGAAACTGTTTTTTTTCTGGCTGTTCGGTTCAGAGAAAAGAGGGACTTTCCAGTACAAAAGAGGGACAGGGGGTTGAGTGGTCAAAAGAGGGACAGTTGGGAGGTATGCAAGTGCCACCTAGCTGTGTGAGCTTTTTCACATTCTGTCTAAATAACAATAATAATTCCGTGTCCGTAAACATCACCTGAGTGATGTTTTTACAGCAGCAATAATATATTCCGTACCCACTACTGTATACGTTGCCCTTGCAGGCATTGTTTGCCCAGTCTTTAACCAAGTGCCACCTAGCTGTGTGAGCTTTTTCACATTCCGTGTCCAGAAACATCACCTGAGTGACGTAGTGTGATTTCTGCCCTTTAAAGCACAAAACGCAGCGCTGTGTCAACAATGTATTTTTCAGATACATTTTTGCCCTTGATCCCCCTCTGGCATGCCACTGTCCAGGTCGTTGCACCCTTTAAACAACTTTAAAATCATTTTTCTGGCCAGAAATGTCTTTTCTAGCTTTTAAAATTCGCCTTCCCATTGAAGTCTATGGGGTTTGCGACGTTCGCGAACCGTTCGCATTTTTGACGCAAGTTCGCGAATATGTTCGCGAACATTTTTTCCGCCGTTCGCTACATCCCTACTCCTCAACCACCAATGAATATCTGTGTGCCTAAAACTCGGGTGCATGTTGAGTCTGGCAGGTATACAGATCTCTGAACACCATTTGCATTTACTGATGGCAGCCTGCAAAGTTTTCTGACCAGACAACCTTTTTACCTCTAGTTTGGCTGAGAAACTCCTATCCACAATGCTAATGGCCCTGCTAGTCGATGTGCCACATCTAACAAATATATATATGCTTTAGTTTTAGGTGAAGCGCATTGTCTCAGTGCAGCATACTACTACTGAAAAACAGCACTAACCCCCCGAAAAAAGCAGCCATGTAAACTCATGCCACAGATTAAGAACATATTCAAACTATAAGCAGCCTTTTTGCCTTCTGTACCAAAGTCCGGGATATGTGCAATGCAGCTACTGCCTTCACAGGGAACTCAGGCTCTCACAATCAGGCAGGCTCAGTGAAAAGCTGTTACTGCCTGCCTAATTTGCATAATGACATCACCAGCAGGGGGAGACAAGATATTGTAATCTCGTGATACTTCAGTCAAGTAGTTAGGTATTCTGGGTAAAACACACAGGGCCGGATTACAAATTGCGCATGTGTGTGAGCTCATTAGCATTTTGTAGTCTGTGTATGGACTCCCTTAAAGGAATTGTTCAGTGTAAAAATAAAAACTGGGTAAATAGATGGGCTTTGCAAAATAAAAAATGTTTCTAATATAGTTAGTTAGCCAAAAATGTAATGTATAAAGGCTGGAGTGATTTGATGTATAACATGTCAGTCAGAACACTACTTTTCAGCTCTCTTGGTTTACACTGACTGGTTACCCTGGTTACAAGGCAGTAACCAATCAGAGACTTGAGGGGGGGCACATGGGTAATATCTGTTGCTTTTGAATCTGAGCTGAATGCTGAGGGTCAATTACAAACTCACTGTACAGAAATGAACCATGTGGCCCCCCCTTCAAGTCGCTGACTTGCTCAGAGTTATAGAGCTGAAAAGCAGGAAGTTGAATTCTGGCTGTTTTATTAGACATCTGTTCACTCCAGCCTTTATACATTACATTTTTGGCTAACTAACTATATTAGAAACATTTTTTATTTTGCACAGCCTATCTATTTACACAGTTTTTATTTTCACACTGAACTATTCCTTTAAAGAAAGAACCTGTTTAACAAAGTAAGTGATTTTTTTAAAACTGATGTTTTTTTAAAGAAACTGTATATGTAGTTTGATTACATGTGTTTTGATTGTACTGGTCAGGTGGTTAAAGTGTGTTTGATTTTTGCTGTGATAGGTGCCCTTTAATATATCTAGCATGATATAAATATTGTGTAAAGGGTAAGTCGAGCATTTAAATTGGTCTAATAGGAGTAATAAAATGCTTACAGAATTGAGAAATATGTAATAAAAGAAACCTCCTGATAAGACACAAAGTATACAAATAATATAGTTACAATCCATTAAAAGTTACAAGTATCTAATTTATTCATTGTAACAAATTAAAGGTCAAATCAGATAAGCAAGTGTAGGCAAGCAAAAAAGATACTATATTGAACACTTATTGGTATGAAGGAAAATGGGGGTGAGTCAATAAATACTGAATATTAAAGATTAAAACCCAATAGATAGAGAATATAGTTACATAGTTACATAGTTAAATTGGGTTGAAAAAAGACAAAGTCCATCAAGTTCAACCCCTCCAAATGAAAACCCATCATCCATACACACACCCCTCCCTACTTTTAATTAAAATTCTATATACCCATACCTATACTAACTATAGAGTTTAGTATCACAATAGCCTTGGATATTATGTCTGTCCAAAAAATCATCCAAGCCATTCTTAAAGGCATTAACTGAATCAGCCATCACAACATCACCCGGCAGTGCATTCCACAACCTCACTGTCCTGACTGTGAAGAACCCTCTACGTTGCTTCAAATGAAAGTTCTTTTCTTCTAGTCTAAAGGGGTGGCCTCTGGTACGGTGATCCACTTTATGGGTAAAAAGGTCCCCTGCCATTTGTCTATAATGTCCTCTAATGTACTTGTAAAGTGTAATCATGTCCCCTCGCAAGCGCCTTTTTTCCAGAGAAAACAACCCCAACCTTGACAGTCTACCCTCATAATTTAAGTCTTCCGTCCCTCTAACCAATTTAGTTGCACGTCTCTGCACTCTCTCCAGCTCATTTATATCCCTCTTAAGGACTGGAGTCCAAAACTGAACTGCATACTCCAGATGAGGCCTCACCAAGGACCTATAAAGAGGCATAATTATGTTTTCATCCCTTGAGTTAATGCCCTTTTTTATGCAAGACAGAACTTTATTTGCTTTAGTAGTCACAGAATGACACTGCCCAGAATTAGACAACGTGTTATCTACAAAGACCCCTAGATCCTTTTCATTTAAGGAAACTCCCAACACACTGCCATTTAGTGTATAACTTGCATTTATATTATTTTTGCCAAAGTGCATAACCTTGCATTTATCAACGTTGAACCTCATTTTCCAGTTTGCTGCACAGTTTTCCAGTTTAGACAGATCACTTTGCAAAGTGGCAGCATCCTGCATGGAACCTATAGTTCTGCACAATTTAGTATCATCTGCAAAAATAGAAACAGTACTTTCAATGCCCACCTCCAGGTCATTAATAAACAAGTTGAAAAGCAAGGGACCTAGTACAGAGCCCTGCGGTACTCCACTAACAACACTGGTCCAATTAGAAAATGTTCCATTTACCACCACTCTTTGTAGTCTATCTTTTAGCCAGTTCTCTATCCAGGTACAAATACTATGTTCCAGGCCAACATTCCTTAATTTAACCAGTAACCTTTTGTGTGGCACTGTATCAAATGCTTTAGCAAAGTCTAAGTAAATCACATCCACTGCCATCCCAGAATCGAGGTCTCTACTTACATTCTCGTAAAAAGAAATTAAGTTAGTCTGGCAAGATCTATTACGCATAAAACCATGCTGGCACAAACTCATAGTATTATGATTTGCTATGAAGTCCAGTATCTTATCCTTTATTAACCCTTCGAAAAGCTTTCCTAATACTGACGTCAGACTAACTGGCCTATAGTTTTGAGGCTGAGAACGGGATCCTTTTTTGAATAGAGGCACCACATTAGCAATTCGCCAGTCTCTCGGCACAATGCCAGATCTCAATGAATCCTGAAAAATTAAGTAAAGAGGTTTGGCAATCACAGAGCTAAGCTCGCTAATTACCCTGGGATGAATACCATCTGGCCCTGGACCTTTGTTAATCTTAACATGTTCAAGTCTCTTTTGAATTTCTTCATGTGTGAACCATGCATCATTAGTTGTATTACTAGAATTGGGAGTGTTAAGAAGGAAACCTTCACTTACTGGTTCTTCATTTGTGTACACAGATGAAAAATACGAGTTCAGAATCTGCGCTTTTATTTTGTTTTCATCAACCAGCTGACCCCCCTCTGATAGTAAGGGTCCCACCCCTTCCTGCTTCATTTTTTTACTATTGACATATTTAAAAAATAATTTTGGATTTTTTTTACTGCTTGCTGCAATATCCTTTTCTATAGCAATTTTAGCTTGCCTTATAGCTTCTTTGCATGATTTATTGGCCTCCTTGTACCTTATAAATGTTTCGGCTGTACCAGCTAACTTGAAAGCCTTAAAAGCACGTCTTTTCTTACCCACCTCAACACCAACGCTTCTATTGAACCAAAAAGGTTTTGCTTTGCAACGACGTTCCTTGCTTACAAGTGGAATATACTGACAAGTATATTTATTAAGCAGCATTTTAAAGACTTCCCATTTTTGTTCTGTGTTTAACCCTGTGAAAAGCATTTCCCACTTAATATGTTGCAGAGATGCCCTTATACTGTCAAAGTTTGCACGTCTGAAATTTAGTGTTTTAGTTACTCCCTTATAGAATTGCTTCTGCAACAGAATCTCAAAGGAGACCATGTTATGATCACTATTCCCTAAATGCTCACCCACACAAATGTTAGAGATGAGTTCAGTATTGTTAGTTATTACAAGGTCCAAAAGAGAGTTATTCCTAGTAGGTTCTTGAACGAGCTGGAATAAAAAGTAGTCATTCAGCATATTTACAAACCTACTAGCTTTTTCTGTCTTAGCAACCCCATTACCCCAGTCAATGTCTGGATAATTGAAGTCACCCATAGCAACAACTTGACCCAGCTGTGAAGCCGCTTGTATCTGCAAGAGTAGCTCGGCTTCATACTCGACACTTATACGAGGTGGTTTATAGCATACACCAATGATAATTCTTTTTGATACCTTTTGCCCAGTCGAAATCTCTACCCAGAGTGATTCTACACCCTCACCAGTGCCAGCTATTTTTATTTCTTTAGCGCATGGCTTTAATTCAGGCTTTACATACAAACACACTCCTCCACCCTTTTTAATCCCTCTATCCCTCCTAAAAAGGGTGTAACCATTTAAATTCACAATCCAGTCACATGTTTCATCCCACCAGGTCTCAGTGATACCAATTATATCATAATTTTTAGAGCATGCAATTAATTCTAGGTCTCCCATTTTACCTGACAAACTCCGTGCATTTGCCAGCATACAGCGGTGGTTATTACTTTTACTTTTGAAATGTGCATTACTTGGTAAAGAATTATACGTTAAGTTAGTATTATTCTGTTTTCCTTGTAACAGAGGGACCTCCTTAGCTGGTAAACTGTATGCCCCCCTCACTCCTCCCCCATGACCCCTTACTAACCCCACTGCCCCGTCTACACTAGCTTCCCCATAATCCTTTCTCTCACCCACCCCCCCCTTGCCTAGTTTAAACACTCCTCCAACCTCTTAGCCATTCTTTCCCCTAGCACCGCGGACCCCCTTCCATTGAGGTGCAAACCGTCACAGCTGTATAAGTTGTACCCCAACGAAAAGTCAGCCCAGTGCTCTATGAACCCAAACCCTTCCTTCCTGCACCAAGACTTTAGCCACGCATTAAGCTCCCTAAGCTCCCGCTGTTTTCCTAAACTTGCACGTGGCACAGGCAAAATTTCAGAAAAGATTACATATATATATAATTAGAAATGAATATGGGCATAAATAATTAATAATAATCAGAATAAATATTCCCATAAATAATTAATGATATATAACCCAAATATCCTATAAGGAATATCCAGAAAACCAAAATGATAACTAAATGAATGATTCAGTCTACAAAGCAATTGAGATCCCACTCTCTTTTTAATCCTTTCGGTACAACAGTACACAAATCCAGAAAGCCTCCTTCCTGAGGAATAAGGTCTCTGTGTCCCCCTTGTGGGCCCCTGGAATATCTATAACTTGAAAGGATAGGCATAATTTGCCATTATGATGTTCCAATAGATGTTTAGCTACTTGCAGAGCTAAAATCATGTCGTGATACACAGTTTAGATGTTCAGATATTCGCTTTCTGATAGGTCTAATTGTCTTTCCTATATACTGTAAACCACACTGACAAGTGATAAGGTAAATAACATTCTTAGTTCCGCAATTGGCATAAAAGTCTATCTTGAAACGTCTAGAACCATTATTACCTACAAACTCTTTGGAAGTTTTCATATAAGTACAAGCACCACACGAGAAACCCCACACTTATAACAGCCCTTAACTTCTAACCAATGTGTGGGCCTACAGGACCTGGAATCAAGGAATAGGCTTGGAGATAGACTAGACCCTAAACTAGATCGTCTTTTATATGTAAATTGTGATAGTGGGGGTAATATATCTTTAAGGTTGGGGTCCTGTCCAAGAATTTTCCAGTATTTTTGAACTGTTTTGCGGACAAAGAGACTATCACGTGAGTAAGTGGTGATGATGCGAGGAAACCCATCACTCACACTCGACCTTCCTACTGTAGTTCTACTAGGCAACCATGCCCTTTGGCTATGTCCGTTGTACTTTTTTGGTGTTTTTCTCAAAAGATCCTCACGGCTGGTACCCACTGCCCTAACATAGGCCCTCTTGATGTGCCAAAAAGAATATCCCCTCTGAATGAAGCAATCCCATAATAACATGGCCTGATGGTTAAAAGAGTCCCATGTGTGTGCAAAAGGGGTTGTCCTCACCATATACAAAAAGTCGCTCCCACCACCCCACAAAAAGATTTGCATACGAGGGGGCAAATCTAGCACCCATCGCAGAACCTCTTCTCTGGAGATAGTAGGAGCCATTGAACATGAAGTAGTTGGTGTTCAACAAATAATTTAAAGCACAAAGTAAAAAATCGTTCTGGGCCTCCGAATAAAGACATGAATGATTTAACCAAAAACGAACAGCTGATGAACCTCGTGTGTGATCTATGGAAGAATAAAGAGCTGTCACGTCCATCGTGACCCACAAAAAGGATGGTTTCCAAATAACATTGCAGATCTTGTTAATACAATCAGTGCTATCCCTGAGGTAGCTATGTAAACTTAACACAATTGGAAGTAATAAATGATCCACGTTCAATATTTGTATTCATCTGATCAGTATAATGATCAGCATCCATTGCATGCATCTGCACTCAGATCTTCACTGATATCCGAAGTCCCTAATTGTGAACCTATGAATTTAGGACTGGTGTTATAATGTCTCTTCAAGGTTAGTTTACGAATAAAATTATTAATCTCTAGAATGGTATCAAAGGTTTGCATGCCATGGTCTGGGACAAAATTCAAACCATAGTTCAAAATTTTCTTTTCATTGTCTGTTAACAAGTGTCTCGATAGATTAATCACATTACATTTCCCTGAGCGAATTGGAGGAAGATGTCAGACATCAAGAGACGCACGATTACAGGAGGGCTCCTTTAGACAGGGACCGAATCAAAACACGGAGTCAGCCGGGTGCGTTGGATGCCAGGGGACTGGAACGGAACAAAAAGAAATACAACAACAAACATCATTTAATCATGATGTGGAGCAAGCAAGACATGATCAATCATGTAATGTGATTAATCTATCGAGACACTTGTTAACAGACAATGAAAAGAAAGTTTTGAACTATGGTTTGAATTTTGTCCCGGACCATGGCATGCAAACCTTTGATACCATTCTAGAGATTAATAATTTTATTCATAAACTAACCTTGAAGAGACATTATAACACCAGTCCTAAATTCATAGGTTCACAATTAGGGACTTCAGATATCAGTGAAGATCTAAGTGCAGATAGTGAGAATGTTACAATTGATGCAATTATACTGATCAGATGAATGCAAATAATGAATTTTCGTTTGATGATTTATGCACTTTGAATGTCATGGAGGACCTATTGTTAGGCTCCTCGAGGGGGGGCAGATTCTATTGCCCATACAGTGTTATGTAACAAGTCCAAGTTTTACCCTGTACAAAGTAGAGGCATGTACATTGACATGTTTCAGAAACTGGTTATTGGTGATCTGTCTAAGTATAGAAACAAGGGCAATATTTGCAAAAATTTGAATAGAAGTGAATTAAAACCGATTGCTGATCTGAAAGCAAATGAATTGTAGTGAAAAATGCGGATAAGGGCGGTTCTGTGGTGGTCCTAGATTCCGATTATTATATATCCGAGGCCATGAGACAGCTTCAAGATGACAATACATACGAGTCCTTTGATAATGATCCTACTGATAGATTCAGATCTTCGCTTTGTGGTCTTTTGGATTGGGCTAAAAATGAATTGATATTTACTGAGAAGGACTTTGCATATCTTAACTGTACTACTCCACATATTCCTATCTTTCATTGGCTACCCAAAGTTCATAAGAGCATATTCCATTTGTCGGAATACGTGGATCATTTATTACTTGCAATTGTGTTCAGTTTACATAGCTACCTCAGGGATAGCACTGATTGTATTAACAAGATCTGCAATGTTATTTGGAAACCATTCTTTTTGTGGGTCACGATGGACGTGGCAGCTCTTTATTCTTCCATGGAACACACACGGGGTGCATCAGCTGTTCGTTTTTGGTTAAATCATTCATGCCTTTATTCAGAGGCCCAGAACGATTTTTTACTTTGTGCTTTAAATTATTTGTTGAACACCATCTACTTCATGTTCAATGGCTCCTAATATCTCCAGAGAAGAGGTGCTAGATTTGCCCCCTCATATGCAAATCTTTTTATGGGGTGGTGGGAGCGACTTTTTGTATATGGTGAGGACAACCCCTTTCGCACACACATTGTTAAATACTTTCGTTATATCGACGATTTGATCTTAGAATGGGATGTGGATGCCTCGACAGTGGATGCTTTTGTACAATATTGTAACAATACTGATTGTGGCATTTCATTTACTTGTGACTATAACTCTCAGCATATATCATTTTTGGACATCACTTTTTCAGTCGAACATGATAGGGTTATTACTGATTTATATCGTAAACCCATCACCCGTTATTTTTTGTTACATGCGGCTGTCACCCCTCCAATGTTGTGCGGGCGGTCCCGGTGGGACAGTTCCTGCATCTTCGCAGGATCTGTACCTCATGGGACTCTTTTAACCATCAGGCCATGTTATTATGGGATCGCTTCATTCAGAGGGGATATTTTTTTTGGGACATCAAGAGGGCCTATGATAGGGCAGTGGGTACCAGCCGTGAGGATCTTTTGACAGTGAAAAACACCAAAACATACAACAGACATAGCCAAAGAGCACGGTTGCCTAGTAGAACTCCGGTAGGAAGGTCGAATGTGAGTGATGGGTTTCCTCGTATCATCACCACTTATTCACGTGATAGTCTCTTTGTCCGCAAAACAGTTTAAAAATACTGGAAAATTCTTGGACAGGACCCCAACCTTAAAGATATATTACCCCCACAACCACAATTTACATATAAAAGAGGATCTAGTTTAGGGTCTATTCTATCTATTCTATTCTATCTCCAAGCCTATTCGTTGTCCTGTAGGCCCACACACTGGTTAGAAGTTAAGGGCTGCTATAAGTGTGGGGTTTGTAGGTAATAATGGTTCTAGACGTTTCAAGATAGACTTTTATGCCAATTGCGGAACTAAGAATGTTATTTACCTTATCACTTGTCAGTGTGGTTTACAGTACTGTATATACGAAAGACAATTAGACAACGAATATCTGAACATCTAAACTGTGTATCACGACATGATTTTAGCTCTGCAGTAGCTAAACATCTATTGGAACATCGTAATGGCAAATTATGCCTATTTTTTCAAGTTATAGGGCCCGCAAGGGGGACACAGAGACCTTACTCCTCAGGAAGGAGGCTTTCTGGATTTACAAGTTGTGTACTGTTGTACCGAAAGGATTAAAAAGAGAGTGGGAACTCAATTGCTTTGTAGACTGGATCATTCATTTAGTTATCATTTTGGTTTTCTGGATATTCCTTATAGGATATTTGGGTTATATATCATTAATTATTTATGGGCATATTTATTCTGATTATTATTAATTATTTATGCCCATATTCATTTCTAATTATAGAGCAAAAAAAGCCAGCACAGCTCGTTTAAAAAGTCTTGTTGCCTGGGTGCTAACAGCAAAATAGTAATGTATATCTGGAAACAGGCGAGCACACACAGGTCTTAATTGAAAAACAAAAGGTGTTTATTAAACAAAAAACTGACGTTTCGGCTAGCACTCTAGCCTTTCTCAAAGTACAAATGCACACTAAAAACCAACCTTTTAAACCCCCAGTGGCGGGAAGGGAGGGAAAGTGATGTCATAGGTCAGGAATGTTAAGTGGATAAACAGTATGCAACAAAAGGGGCGTGGGAGTAAAGTGAAGTGAAACCATCAAAGAAAAAAGGGGAGGTTAATAATATATACATATCAAGGCAAGCAGTAATTGCAGAAAAAGTACATGTTAACATTAATATATACAGAGATTAATAAAAGCTCCAACGCTGACTTGACACAAATAGTGAAATTTAGACAATATCGGTAGTTCGTTACTCAAAGTCAATGCAACATAAAAATATATGAGTTCATAATAGAGATACAAGTCCCTTGACAAAGTAGATGTATAAAGCGATACAAAGTTGTATCTACGCTTGAGGGAAAGAAACATTGTGTGATGTCTGTTAGTTAACGCATTGATCGCCAGGTGGGTCATCATGGAGGGAAATGTCAAGTAGTGACAGATGTAATGGCGGTTCCACAGCGGTTACCTGTATTTGTCGACTGGTCCGGCCGTAAAAGTGCTGGAACGTGGTGTACCTTGTTGTGGGCCGTGAGATCCATCAGATCAGAGGCAGGAGATCGGTAGCGTGATGCGCCTTAGAGTGCGCAGCGGTGTGGAGCATCCAGTGGTGCTGCGGCTGTTTGAGAGCTACCGTGGATATCAGTCGGGGAAACAGCAGAGAGGTTTCGCTTGTATTCAAGGCGTGGAGTCCGCGGGAATGGTCATTATGGAGATGAAGTAAGGGGTGTGGTATCAGCAATAGATCTGGTGTAGTTCAGGCTGGCTGTAAACTCAATGTGAAGGTGAGCGTCGCTAGGGCCTGGAAGGATAGCAACGAGATCAAGTTCAAGGATCAAAGTTCAAAGTTCACTTATTTCTAACAGGAGAAAAATAATCACAAAGTAATAGATAACAGGATCACAACTAGCGATCTACAGGTATTAGGTACGGAACTGAATGGGGAATAGTCTGCTGTGAATAAAAGGGAGATGAATGTGTATCGTGCTGCAGGCTCATGATAATTGCGAGGGGAGGTACACATAAGGAAGGAACATAAGGAAGGGTGGGTATGGGTACGTATCGGCAGTGGCAGAAAGTGGCGAGGCGATGGTACGTGCTCCTGAGCTGATGATACGTGCTCCTGAGCTGAGGCGGAGTCTGTCCGAGTGGCTAGAAAGCAAGCCAACGGTAATGCCAAGTGATGCTGTTAAAGTAGATGGCTCAACCTAAATTTGGCTAGACCATTATTTTTAATAAAGGTTATGGTGAAAGAGCCAGGTTTAAATATGGTAGGTCCTGGGGGACATGTTCAAAGAGAACCAACATCTGTAACCTGAAGTGCACTGGGCAAGGGGTCCGGTCATCCACCTTGAGATCGCAGGGGCATTCAGACACGTGACCCTCCCGAGTAATGTGCACGACTGGAAGTGTATCATTGGGGGTACATCCACCTAGCTGCAAATAGGGTCTAAGAGACCACAAGGAATGCCTCATATGTGCCAGAAGCCAGAGCATGGGGGGTATTGGAAAGACAGGGGGTGGGTAACAAACAGGGGAAACTAACACAGGGTAGAGGGAAACTAACGCATGGTAAAGGAAAAACCAGTGGGGTCGCAGTTAATCATGTCTGGCAGCAATCGATGTAGCATATAGTTGTGTGTATCAGGTAAACATATTGAAACTATCAACAGAAATGCATGGTTAAGATTATTATGACTGTTCAGAAAAATGGAGCATATGAGATCATCTCATTAAGTCCTTTGGGGTTCAAGGTATCCAGACGGTGTATCCATTTGAGCTCAAGTTGTAGTAACCGCCGTTCTCGGTCGCCCCCTCGTGCCAGGGGCGGGACATGGTCAATAATCATGCTCCTAAGGGACGCTAAGGTATGTCTATTGGAGACAAAATGTTGAGAGACCGGGGTGTCTCCTGAGCCCTTTTGTAATGCTGTCCGTATGGAGGAGCGGTGATTGGCCATGCGGTCTCGAAAGGTGGTGATAGTCTTGCCCACATATAAAAGTCCGCATGGACATTTGATGATGTAGATGACAAACTTGGTGGTGCAAGTGACCCGATGTTGGATCACAACGTGTTTGCCAGAATGTGGATGGGTGAACGAGGAGCCTGTGATCAGTTGTCTGCAGGTGGTGCAGTCAGAGCAGCGGTAGCACCCGGCTCTGGGGGTTGACAGCCAGGTCGAAGTCTTGGAGGTGTCATAGCAGGGTGTGGGGTCAGTCTTGACCAGCAGATCTCTCAAAGAAGAGCCACGTTTGTATGATAACCTAGGTAACTGTTTAAAGATTGGTGGAAGAGTTTTGTCCCTCTGAATAATCGTCCAGTGATCCTTGATTGTTTGCATGAAAGTTTTGGTACTGGGCGAGTAGGTGGTAAGAAAAGTAAGACGGTCATCATTGGCTTTCTTGGCGTGGGTTGGTGTGGAAATGAGGTCAGCGTGAGTCAATTGGGCTGCTCTGTTACGACTTTCTGTCAGTTCATCTGCAGAGTAACCACGTTGTAGAAAGCGTAATGTTAGCTCGTCCAGCTGTGATGCAAGATGTATTGGGTTGCTGTTGTTGCGTATTACTCGTACCATCTGTGAGTATGGGATACTTTTGAGTAAATGTGGTGGATGGCAGGAAGAATAATGCAACAGGGTGTTGCGGTCAGTCGGCTTGCGGTAGATTGTCGTGCTCAATGTGGTTTCTTGTTTAGATAATAAGATGTCCAAAAAGGGTATTTCTTTGCAGTTGATCTGAGCAGTGAATTTAATTGGGGTGGGGAGGTCATTAAGCTCCCTGACCATTGTTGTGAACTGGTCTTCGGTGCCAACCCATAGGATCAAAAGATCGTCTATATAGCGCCAAAGTCTGTATATGAATTGTCCATACTGAGGGAAAATGTGTTGGTCCTCGAAGCTTGCCATGAACAGATTGGCGAAGGATGGTGCCACGTTAGAGCCCATACTGGTGCCGCTAAGTTGTAGGTAATAGCTCAATTCGAATTTGAAGTAATTGAGTCTCAAACAAAGGCCGAGAAGATCAAGAAGGAAGCCTGTATTGGGCCGTTGTGGATCTTTGTGCTGACCGCAACACCCTGTTGCATTATTCTTCCTGCCATCCACCACATTTACTCAAAAGTATCCCATACTCACAGATGGTACGAGTAATACGCAACAACAGCAACCCAATACATCTTGCATCACAGCTGGACGAGCTAACATTACGCTTTCTACAACGTGGTTACTCTGCAGATGAACTGACAGAAAGTCGTAACAGAGCAGCCCAATTGACTCACGCTGACCTCATTTCCACACCAACCCACGCCAAGAAAGCCAATGATGACCGTCTTACTTTTCTTACCACCTACTCGCCCAGTACCAAAACTTTCATGCAAACAATCAAGGATCACTGGACGATTATTCAGAGGGACAAAACTCTTCCACCAATCTTTAAACAGTTACCTAGGTTATCATACAAACGTGGCTCTTCTTTGAGAGATCTGCTGGTCAAGACTGACCCCACACCCTGCTATGACACCTCCAAGACTTCGACCTGGCTGTCAACCCCCAGAGCCGGGTGCTACCGCTGCTCTGACTGCACCACCTGCAGACAACTGATCACAGGCTCCTCGTTCACCCATCCACATTCTGGCAAACACGTTGTGATCCAACATCGGGTCACTTGCACCACCAAGTTTGTCATCTACATCATCAAATGTCCATGCGGACTTTTATATGTGGGCAAGACTATCACCACCTTTCGAGACCGCATGGCCAATCACCGCTCCTCCATATGGACAGCATTACAAAAGGGCTCAGGAGACACCCCGGTCTCTCAACATTTTGTCTCCAATAGACATACCTTAGCGTCCCTTAGGAGCATGATTATTGACCATGTCCCGCCCCTGGCACGAGGGGGCGACCGAGAACGGCGGTTACTACAACTTGAGCTCAAATGGATACACCGTCTGGATACCTTGAACCCCAAAGGACTTAATGAGATGATCTCATATGCTCCATTTTTCTGAACAGTCATAATAATCTTAACCATGCATTTCTGTTGATAGTTTCAATATGTTTACCTGATACACACAACTATATGCTACATCGATTGCTGCCAGACATGATTAACTGCGACCCCACTGGTTTTTCCTTTACCATGCGTTAGTTTCCCTCTACCCTGTGTTAGTTTCCCCTGTTTGTTACCCACCCCCTGTCTTTCCAATACCCCCCATGCTCTGGCTTCTGGCACATATGAGGCATTCCTTGTGGTCTCTTAGACCCTATTTGCAGCTAGGTGGATGTACCCCCAATGATACACTTCCAGTCGTGCACATTACTCGGGAGGGTCACGTGTCTGAATGCCCCTGCGATCTCAAGGTGGATGACCGGACCCCTTGCCCAGTGCACTTCAGGTTACAGATGTTGGTTCTCTTTGAACATGTCCCCCAGGACCTACCATATTTAAACCTGGCTCTTTCACCATAACCTTTATTAAAAATAATGGTCTAGCCAAATTTAGGTTGAGCCATCTACTTTAACAGCATCACTTGGCATTACCGTTGGCTTGCTTTCTAGCCACTCGGACAGACTCCGCCTCAGCTCAGGAGCACGTATCATCAGCTCAGGAGCACGTACCATCGCCTCGCCACTTTCTGCCACTGCCGATACGTACCCATACCCACCCTTCCTTATGTTCCTTCCTTATGTGTACCTCCCCTCGCAATTATCATGAGCCTGCAGCACGATACACATTCATCTCCCTTTTATTCACAGCAGACTATTCCCCATTCAGTTCCGTACCTAATACCTGTAGATCGCTAGTTGTGATCCTGTTATCTATTACTTTGTGATTATTTTTCTCCTGTTAGAAATAAGTGAACTTTGAACTTTGATCCTTGAACTTGATCTCGTTGCTATCCTTCCAGGCCCTAGCGACGCTCACCTTCACATTGAGTTTACAGCCAGCCTGAACTACACCAGATCTATTGCTGATACCACACCCCTTACTTCATCTCCATAATGACCATTCCCGCGGACTCCACGCCTTGAATACAAGCGAAACCTCTCTGCTGTTTCCCCGACTGATATCCACGGTAGCTCTCAAACAGCCGCAGCACCACTGGATGCTCCACACCGCTGCGCACTCTAAGGCGCATCACGCTACCGATCTCCTGCCTCTGATCTGATGGATCTCACGACCCACAACAAGGCACACCACGTTCCAGCACTTTTACGGCCGGACCAGTCGACAAATACAGGTAACCGCTGTGGAACCGCCATTACATCTGTCACTACTTGACATTTCCCTCCATGATGACCCACCTGGCGATCAATGCGTTAACTAACAGACATCACACAATGTTTCTTTCCCTCAAGCGTAGATACAACTTTGTATCGCTTTATACATCTACTTTGTCAAGGGACTTGTATCTCTATTATGAACTCATATATTTTTATGTTGCATTGACTTTGAGTAACGAACTACCGATATTGTCTAAATTTCACTATTTGTGTCAAGTCAGCGTTGGAGCTTTTATTAATCTCTGTATATATTAATGTTAACATGTACTTTTTCTGCAATTACTGCTTGCCTTGATATGTATATATTATTAACCTCCCCTTTTTTCTTTGATGGTTTCACTTCACTTTACTCCCACGCCCCTTTTGTTGCATACTGTTTATCCACTTAACATTCCTGACCTATGACATCACTTTCCCTCCCTTCCCGCCACTGGGGGTTTAAAAGGTTGGTTTTTAGTGTGCATTTGTACTTTGAGAAAGGCTAGAGTGCTAGCCGAAACGTCAGTTTTTTGTTTAATAAACACCTTTTGTTTTTCAATTAAGACCTGTGTGTGCTCGCCTGTTTCCAGATATACATTACTATTTTGCTGTTAGCACCCAGGCAACAAGACTTTTTAAACGAGCTGTGCTGGCTTTTTTTGCTCTTTGTTTATACTTTCAAGCCGTGGCACCCGAGTTCTGCACCTTTAACCCCACTTTTTGAAAGACCAACTTTCTCACCTTTGGCGATGGAACATCAGGAGGGAGCCGAACCAATCGATATCCCTCTCAGTGGATTCCAGTTTTCGGACATCGAAGCTGCAGACATCCTATTCACTGAAACCGCCGATGATCTTGTCCCGACAGCAACTACATTTGATCTATATCACCATCTTCTACGCTTGAAGGAACGGGAAGTCGATCTCAAGTTACACGGCATCTACCTCTCCGACTTTTACAAACGGCACCACATCCCAAGGGGCTTCAGGGTGAAAAACATACCCACCATTGGCCGGAACAACACGGACTTTTGCAAAAAGTGGTGCCAAATTCTTAATAAATGTTCCATGGATTTAATGCTACTTGTTATTGATGAAGTCTCCAAAAACCTAAGGGTAGTCCGCACTGAGATCACAGCCTATGAGACAGCTAATCTACACACCTTACGTGCCGATAGAGACACCAAGTGGATTGAGAAACTTGAACACCAGCTGATCCACTACACTTCCGAGCTGCACAAATTTAAAAGAAATAAAATACAGATCGTTAACACTGACTACCAAAACAGGCGAGTCTACAGCTGGCTCACTGGAGGAGATACGACTGGGCAACGTTTCAACAGACCGCATAGACAGCGGGTGGGCTTCAGCGGGTTTGACTCCTCTCCTTACACCTCCTCCCCTTCAGACACTGACTCCTTCACGCGAGGCAGGGGACGCCAGAGGGGCAGATCCACACGCCCTACAACTACTTCCCATACTTCTACTCCTGATCATCCGAGCGTTTTTTTTAGGATCAGTCACCCGATCCAAAACAAGGGACGCCCCCACAAGAGACGTGGGGGATATCGACACAAGACCCCCCTACCCATACAGGAGGAAGTAGTCTTCAACCTGAGCTCCCATACCCTCAGTCCAGCTGAACACAAACTGCTTACTAAAGGCCTCTCTTTTGTACCAACCACGATCGTCAGTTCCCTTGATCTAATGATTGACATACACCGGTTTCAGCGCACTATGAAACTTAAAGAACACTTCAGAACCAAGACCACTAATGTCACATCTCCTTTTCGGCCTTCCAGCACTTTTGAACCCACCAATACGCCTAAGTCCATTGCTGCTTTCACCAGGCTCATGATGGATGAATCACTTAAACCCAGAGACCAGACTAACAGGTCAAACATTACCAAGGCCGAGAGAGAAGCCATCACCACGCTTGCCAAAAACGCTAACATCGTTATTAGAGCAGCTGACAAGGGTGGGGGTGTTGTCGTCATGGACTACACATCATACCGCTCTGAAATATTGAAACAACTGAGTGATACCTCCACCTATCAAGTATTGCAGTCTGACCCTACAGGCCACTACAAGAGAAAGGTTGACTCCATTCTAAATGCAGCTCTCCTTCAAGGCCTCATATCTGAATCCACACTAGGCTTTTTGACACAGGAGCATCCAGTATGCCCAATCTTATACACTCTTCCAAAGATACACAAATGCTTGAAGGACCCACCTGGCCGCCCTATTGTTAGCGCCAGAGATTCTGTACTCCAACCACTAGCAATTTTTGTTGATTACTATCTGCAACCGCTTGTCCAGAAGGGCATCACCTATCTCAAGGACACTGGTGACTTACTGCAAAAACTACAATCTTGCCTACCGGTTCCATCGAATACTCTTCTGGCTACAATGGATGTCACCTCTTTATACACAGTCATCCCTACAGAGCTGGGTATACAGACTGTATCTGACACCCTTTCCCAGCACAAAGATCCACAACGGCCCAATACAGGCTTCCTTCTTGATCTTCTCGGCCTTTGTTTGAGACTCAATTACTTCAAATTCGAATTGAGCTATTACCTACAACTTAGCGGCACCAGTATGGGCTCTAACGTGGCACCATCCTTCGCCAATCTGTTCATGGCAAGCTTCGAGGACCAACACATTTTCCCTCAGTATGGACAATTCATATACAGACTTTGGCGCTATATAGACGATCTTTTGATCCTATGGGTTGGCACCGAAGACCAGTTCACAACAATGGTCAGGGAGCTTAATGACCTCCCCACCCCAATTAAATTCACTGCTCAGATCAACTGCAAAGAAATACCCTTTTTGGACATCTTATTATCTAAACAAGAAACCACATTGAGCACGACAATCTACCGCAAGCCGACTGACCGCAACACCCTGTTGCATTATTCTTCCTGCCATCCACCACATTTACTCAAAAGTATCCCATACTCACAGATGGTACGAGTAATACGCAACAACAGCAACCCAATACATCTTGCATCACAGCTGGACGAGCTAACATTACGCTTTCTACAACGTGGTTACTCTGCAGATGAACTGACAGAAAGTCGTAACAGAGCAGCCCAATTGACTCACGCTGACCTCATTTCCACACCAACCCACGCCAAGAAAGCCAATGATGACCGTCTTACTTTCTTACCACCTACTCGCCCAGTACCAAAACTTTCATGCAAACAATCAAGGATCACTGGACGATTATTCAGAGGGACAAAACTCTTCCACCAATCTTTAAACAGTTACCTAGGTTATCATACAAACGTGGCTCTTCTTTGAGAGATCTGCTGGTCAAGACTGACCCCACACCCTGCTATGACACCTCCAAGACTTCGACCTGGCTGTCAACCCCCAGAGCCGGGTGCTACCGCTGCTCTGACTGCACCACCTGCAGACAACTGATCACAGGCTCCTCGTTCACCCATCCACATTCTGGCAAACACGTTGTGATCCAACATCGGGTCACTTGCACCACCAAGTTTGTCATCTACATCATCAAATGTCCATGCGGACTTTTATATGTGGGCAAGACTATCACCACCTTTCGAGACCGCATGGCCAATCACCGCTCCTCCATACGGACAGCATTACAAAAGGGCTCAGGAGACACCCCGGTCTCTCAACATTTTGTCTCCAATAGACATACCTTAGCGTCCCTTAGGAGCATGATTATTGACCATGTCCCGCCCCTGGCACGAGGGGGCGACCGAGAACGGTGGTTACTACAACTTGAGCTCAAATGGATACACCGTCTGGATACCTTGAACCCCAAAGGACTTAATGAGATGATCTCATATGCTCCATTTTTCTGAACAGTCATAATAATCTTAACCATGCATTTCTGTTGATAGTTTCAATATGTTTACCTGATACACACAACTATATGCTACATCGATTGCTGCCAGACATGATTAACTGCGACCCCACTGGTTTTTCCTTTACCATGCGTTAGTTTCCCTCTACCCTGTGTTAGTTTCCCCTGTTTGTTACCCACCCCCTGTCTTTCCAATACCCCCCATGCTCTGGCTTCTGGCACATATGAGGCATTCCTTGTGGTCTCTTAGACCCTATTTGCAGCTAGGTGGATGTACCCCCAATGATACACTTCCAGTCGTGCACATTACTCGGGAGGGTCACGTGTCTGAATGCCCCTGCGATCTCAAGGTGGATGACCGGACCCCTTGCCCAGTGCACTTCAGGTTACAGATGCTGGTTCTCTTTGAACATGTCCCCCAGGACCTACCATATTTAAACCTGGCTCTTTCACCATAACCTTTATTAAAAATAATGGTCTAGCCAAATTTAGGTTGAGCCATCTACTTTAACAGCATCACTTGGCATTACCGTTGGCTTGCTTTCTAGCCACTCGGACAGACTCCGCCTCAGCTCAGGAGCACGTATCATCAGCTCAGGAGCACGTACCATCGCCTCGCCACTTTCTGCCACTGCCGATACGTACCCATACCCACCCTTCCTTATGTTCCTTCCTTATGTGTACCTCCCCTCGCAATTATCATGAGCCTGCAGCACGATACACATTCATCTCCCTTTTATTCACAGCAGACTATTCCCCATTCAGTTCCGTACCTAATACCTGTAGATCGCTAGTTGTGATCCTGTTATCTATTACTTTGTGATTATTTTTCTCCTGTTAGAAATAAGTGAACTTTGAACTTTGATCCTTGAACTTGATCTCGTTGCTATCCTTCCAGGCCCTAGCGACGCTCACCTTCACATTGAGTTTACAGCCAGCCTGAACTACACCAGATCTATTGCTGATACCACACCCCTTACTTCATCTCCATAATGACCATTCCCGCGGACTCCACGCCTTGAATACAAGCGAAACCTCTCTGCTGTTTCCCCGACTGATATCCACGGTAGCTCTCAAACAGCCGCAGCACCACTGGATGCTCCACACCGCTGCGCACTCTAAGGCGCATCACGCTACCGATCTCCTGCCTCTGATCTGATGGATCTCACGGCCCACAACAAGGTACACCACGTTCCAGCACTTTTACGGCCGGACCAGTCGACAAATACAGGTAACCGCTGTGGAACCGCCATTACATCTGTCACTACTTGACATTTCCCTCCATGATGACCCACCTGGCGATCAATGCGTTAACTAACAGACATCACACAATGTTTCTTTCCCTCAAGCGTAGATACAACTTTGTATCGCTTTATACATCTACTTTGTCAAGGGACTTGTATCTCTATTATGAACTCATATATTTTTATGTTGCATTGACTTTGAGTAACGAACTACCGATATTGTCTAAATTTCACTATTTGTGTCAAGTCAGCGTTGGAGCTTTTATTAATCTCTGTATATATTAATGTTAACATGTACTTTTTCTGCAATTACTGCTTGCCTTGATATGTATATATTATTAACCTCCCCTTTTTTCTTTGATGGTTTCACTTCACTTTACTCCCACGCCCCTTTTGTTGCATACTGTTTATCCACTTAACATTCCTGACCTATGACATCACTTTCCCTCCCTTCCCGCCACTGGGGGTTTAAAAGGTTGGTTTTTAGTGTGCATTTGTACTTTGAGAAAGGCTAGAGTGCTAGCCGAAACGTCAGTTTTTTGTTTAATAAACACCTTTTGTTTTTCAATTAAGACCTGTGTGTGCTCGCCTGTTTCCAGATATACATTTCTAATTATATATATTCTCTATCTATTGGGTTTTAATCTTTAATATTCAGTATTTATTGACTCACCCCCATTTTCCTTCATACCAATAAGTGTTCAATATAGTATATTTTTTGCTTGCCTACACCTGCTTATCTGATTTGACCTTTAATTTGTTACAATGAATAAATTAGATACTTGTAACTTTTAATGGATTGTAACTATATTATTTGTATACTTTGTGTCTTATCAGGAGGTTTCTTTTCAATACATACAGTAGTTCGCAATTTTGTAAGCATTGTATTACTCCTATTAGACCAATTTAAATGCTCGACTTACCCTTTACACAACATTTAAATCATGCTAGATATATTAAGATCAAGCTAATACGTATTATCGTGACGTTTTAATTGGTATATCCATTCTTTTATTGGTGGTGGCTATAAAGATGTTGTTCTGAGGGGAGGTGCTTAAGCTTTTGATGAAGTGACGTATTGGTCACGAAACGCAGTTTTCCGTCTCCCTGCCCGCTTGTATATACTATTTTAGAAGGATTGAATAAAGTTGAATTTTTTATTTATTTTTTGGCTCCACCGCTGATGATATTTATCTGGATGCTACCCCCCTACATGAAGTGTTTGTGATGACTGTCTTAATGCTGCACCGGAATGGCATGGTGGGTTGTATCGGCAACCGGAAACTACTTCCTCCTCTCTGCTAGCAGCGGTTCCAGCTTTGTATTGATGAGTGGAAGACAGCCTTTAACACCAGAGACGGCCACTACAAATACCTTGTAATGCCATTTGGCCTTTGTAACGCGCTTGCAGTGTTCCAGGAGTTTGTTAATGATATCTTCCGGGACCTGCTGAATTTATTCGTAGTGGTCTATTTAGACGACATTCTAATTTTTTCCTCTAACTTGTCTGATCACCGTAGGCATGTTCGGGAGGTATTGCTAAGGTTAAGGAGGAATAATCTCTTTGCAAAACTCGAAAGGTGTACCTTTGAGGTTTCTTCTGTTCAGCTTTTGGGGTTCAACATTTCCTGTAAAGGTCTTGAAATGGATCCTGAAAAGGTTAAAGCTGTTCTGGAGTGGGCCCAACCTCTGTCCTTGCTGGCAACCCAGAGGTTCTTGGGGTTTGCTAATTATTACCGTCAGTTTATTAAAATTTTTTCCTTGATTGTGGCCCCTATTACTAACTTAACCGAGAAAGGTGCAGATCCGAGCATGTGGCCTCCAGAGGCCATTCAAGCTTTTGAGTTTCTCAAAAAAGAATTTGTATCTGCTCCCATTCTTCGTCACCCTGACACTACTCTCTTGTTGAGGTTGATGCCTCAGAGATCGGGGCAGGGGCAGTACTTTCTCAAAGGCATCCAACAAGCTACATCCTTGTGCTTTCTTCTCTAAAAAATTTTCACCTGCAGAGGCTAATTATGACATTGGGAATAGAGTTGTTGGCTGTCAAATGGGCCTATGAGGAATGGCGACACCTGTTGGAGGGGGCTAAACATTTGATTACAGTGTTTAATGACCACAAAAATCTGCTTTATATTGAGTCTGCCAAACAGTTGAATCCTAGGCAGGCCAGGTGGGCTCTGTTTTTCACCAGGTTTAACTTTTCCCTTACCTACAGGCCAGGTTCCAAGAACACTAAAGCGGATGCACTCTCTAGGAGTTTTGAATCCAATTCGTCTGAGTCTAGTGAGTGCATTCCCATCATCCCTAGCGAACTAATTGTGGCAGCTCTGGGATCAGACCTTGCCACACTATTGACACACTATTATCCTCAGCTCAGTCTGGTGCCACTGTAGAGACTCCCCCCGGAAGGTTATTTGTACCTGAGGATCTTAGGGAACCAGTTTTGGGTGAAGCCCACAATTCCAAGATGGCAGGACATCCTGGCATCTCGAAAACAGTGTCCCTTTTGTCCCGTAGCGTTTGGTGGCCTTCCTCTAAGCAAGAAGCTAAAAATTTTGTTAATTTGTCTGTCAGAGGTCTAAATCCCCTAGGAATTTGTCTCAGGGCCACTACCCATTCCTGATAAACCCTGGTCCCATCTTCCGATGTATTTCATTGTTGATTTGCCCCCTTCTCAGGGAAAAACTGTGATTTGGATGGTGGTGGATAGGTTCAGCAAAATGAGCTTCATTTCCCTTCCACACCTCCCTTCTGCCAAAACATTGGCCGAGTTATTCATTTCCAATATTTTTAAGTTACATGGTTTTCCTGTTAATATTGTTTCTGATAGAGGGGTACAGATTGTTTCGAAATTATGGAGGGCATTTTGCTCCTTGGTGGGGATTGAGTTGTCATTTTCTAGTGCTTATCACCCTCAAACTAATGATCAAACTGAAAGGGTAAACCAGTCCCTTGAACAATTTTTGAGATGTTATGTGTCTGATAACCAGTCCTCATAGGCTGAATTATTACCCTGGGCAGAATTTGCCTACAATAAAGCAACTCATTCTTCAACTGGTGAATCTCCATTCTTTAATGTTCATGGTTTACATCCCATTCTGGTTCATTGTCCCCTGTACCCTCTGTCAATTCCTCCATTAAACGTTTTGCAAAAATTTGGTCTGAGGTGCACGACTCTCTTTCTGCAGCTACAGCCGCTCAGAAAAAAGCAGCCGAAAGGTCTCGTAGATAGGCACCCAAGTATCAGGTAGTAGACTCTGTATGGTTGTCTAGAAAGAATATTAAGTTAAAGGTCCCTTCTCTCAAGTTGGGGCCCAGGTTCATTGGTCCATATCTCATCATTGAAATAATTAACCCTTCTTCTGTTCGTCTCAAACTTCCTGATAATTTCAAAATTTCTAATTCTTTTCATGTTTCCCTCCTGAAACCTGTCACACAGGTACGCCAACAAACCTTTCCTCCCCCAGTACTGGTAGATGGTCAGCCTGAATTCATTGTCCAAGAGCTATCTGGTCAAATGGAAGGGCTATGGTCCTGAGGAGAACTCTTGGGTGCCTGTTGGTGATATTAGGGCTGACCGTCTCAGGAACCAATTCCATCTCAAGTTTCCTGAGAGACCTGGGGGTCCAGTGGCCCCTCCTCAAGGGGGGGTAATGTGAGGTCTCACCTCCCTGGTGGTCCAGTGGTTCAAGGGGGTCGGCGGGGACGCCCGCTGGCTCCTCGGCAGGGCCGCCCGCCGCCTCATCAATCTTCCTCAGCACAAATTTCCTAAGGCGTGCACGGCACGATTCTTCAGGGTTTGTAGGCGTGATGGCGCCGGTGTGCAGTGGCGTGAAATTCAAACATATTTAAAGTGGCAGATTGTATTTGTCAGTGCCCATGATAGGATCTTGTTTCCTGGTGCTCCTGAGCCTTGTGCTATTTGATTCCTGTTTCCTGATCCTTTTTGAATACCTGTTGTGACCCTGCCTGGCTATTTGACAATCCTGACTTCTGAATCCTGACCCTTGCCTGATATCCGACTCTGATCCTGCTTAACCGTTTGATTGACTACCTGGTTTGACCCCTGCCTGCCCGATTACGTTTGATCTCTGCCTGCCTCGACCTGGCCTGTTCTGACTTTGATTCTGTCTAACGCCTTGTACTGTGACATTCAACCCAAAAGACTCTTGTTTACAGTTGTGCCCCTCTGCTTGACTATAACCCCTCGCCTTGCACCTCTCGATTTAAGACCTGGCGGCATCTGAGTAGCTGAGGGCTCCTCCCGAGGCCAAAGGCGGCTGCTACAGGCAGAAGCACAAGCTGAGACCAGGGGGCTTGGCATCGGTTCTAGATTTAGGGTGCCAACCGTTACAAAAGTGAGCCATCTTACCGAATCTATCCACCACCACCCAGATGACTGTGTGCCCCAGGGAAACAGGTAGGTCTATGATAAAGTCCAAGTTCCCGATTTCCCACATAGTAATTCTGTTCAAGAGAGGAGGGAATGTTTTGGAAAAGAAGGCACAGGGGTGTAGCTTCCCATTCATTACATGGTAGCCTCTGAGATAGAACTGCTCCTGCCCCAACATCTGATGCATCTACTTCAATGAAGAACGGAAGAAGAGGGTCAGGGTGTCTGAGAATTGGAGCAGAAGAAAATGCTTCTTTCAAAGTTTTAAAGGCTTCCAAAGCTTGTGGAGACCAACAGTTAGGTTTCCCCCTTTATGGATTGGAGTCAGGATTGGGGCAATTTTATATGAGAAGCCTTTGATGAATTGTCTGTAATAATGGGCAAAGCCAATAAATCTCTGTATGGATCTTGTACTGTTAGGAAGGGGGCAATTTTGTATTGCGGAGATTTTAGCTGGGTCCATCTCGAAGCCTTTTTGGGAAATGATATACCACAGAAAAGGAATCTTGGGGGTTTCGATGGTGCACTTTTCTATCTTGGCAAAAAGGGCATTCCTTCTTAACCGGGAGAGGACTTCACTTGGAGCCGAAGTACAGATGAACAGAAAAACATCATTGAAGAATTCTTGGAAAACTGCGGGCACATTGCAGAGCCCAAAAGGCATTACGAGGTACTCGTAGTGCCCATCACGAGTGTTGAAGGCAGTTTTCCACTCGTCGCCATTCACAAATTCGAATCAAGTTATATGCCCCACGGAGATCCAACTTTGTGAAGAGAAGGGCTCCTTTAAGTTGGTAGAAGAGTTCTGAAATGAGAGGAAGAGGATAGCGATTTTTTTACATGATTTTATTTAAACTCCGATAGTCAATGCAGGGTTGTAAACTGCCATCTTTTTTCTCAACAAAGAAGATCCCCACTCCAGCAGGTGACGAAGAGGGACGAATGAACCCCCTTGGAGATTTTCCTGGATATACTCCTTCATAGCTTTTGTTTCAGAAGGAGAGAGTGGATATGTATGTTCCCGAGGGGGCATTGTGCCAGGAAGGAGTTCAATGGGCCAATCGTACGACGGTGCGGAGGAAGAGTCTCTGCAGATCTTTTGCTGAATACGTCAGAAAAATCTTGATAAACGGGGGGGAAGAGAAGAAAGATCCATGGCAACAGAAGACAATTTCAGAAGAGAATTAGAGGGAAGGCAGTTCTGTTGGCAGAAGGGGCTCCAACAGGAAATCTGAGCTGTGAACCAATCAATGACCAGATTGTGGAGCCGCAGCCAGGGCAGTACTAGAACCACTGGTGTGGAGGGGCAGTCGATGAGAAGAAATTAAAGTTTCTCAGTGTGGAGAGTGTAACTGGTAACTCCAGTGAAGACTGGGAAATGAAGGCTGAAGATAATGGTCTGTCATTGATTGCCAGGACTTACCATGATTGCAGGGGTATGGTATGATGTCTTGCAAATGCTTGATCCAGGAGTTCCCGGCTGCTCCGGAATCAAGGAATGCTTGGATGTGGATGGTTTTTGAAGAAAGTTGAATTTGTTCAGGAAGAAGGAATCTTTTAGTAGCTTGATGGGGAAGAGGATGAATTCCGCCCAGGTTAGTTTCCCCAAACTACCTAGGTGTGGAAGTTTCGCAGGGCAGTTATGGGTGAAATGGACTTTGCCCCCGCAGTATAGGCATAACCCAGCCACACACCTTCGCTGTTTCTCCTGTTTGGAGAGCCGAGCTGCCCCTATTTGCATAGATTCTTCAGTTGAAGTTGCAGAAGATGAAGAAAAAGTAGGCGTGCTGGTAAGTAAGGATTTCTGTAAATGTGGGGCCAGCATGGGTTGAAACCTCCTACTTCTCTCTTTATCAGACTGATGCTCTCTCAGCCGGGTATCCACCTTGATGGCCAATTCGATGAGGTCGTCCAACTGAGTGGGAAGATCATGGGAGACCAGATTGTCTTTCAGGCGGGTAGAGAGCCCATGATAGAATGCGGCATGGTAGGCTTTATTGTTCCAGCCTGTCTCAGAGCCTAACTTGCGGAAATCAATTGCGTATTCACTGGCACTACGATTCCCTTGGCGAATCTGTAACAGCCGCAAAGAGGCTAAAACAACCAGACCAGGAGCGTCAAAAAACGGTCCGAAAAGCCCAGTGGAAAGCCTTGGCATCCTTAATTAAGGGAGATTCTTTTTCCAACAGAGGAGATGCCCATTCGAGAGCTTTCCCTTCCAGATGGGTGATCATGTACCCCACCTTGGCTCGCTCGGAGACATACTGCGTAGGTCGCAGTTCAAATTGGATTAGGCACTGATTGACAAATCTTCTGCAAGCCTGTGGGTCTCCACTGTAAAGAGGAGGTGCCGGAATACGTGGTTCCAAAGCAGGAGCTGGAGCAGCTGGAAGAGGAGCTGCAGCTGGAACTGGAGCCTGAGTTGCTGGCGAGAGAGTGGTAAGCTTGTCCAGAGCTTGGCCTCCATGCGGGATGCCAGACCGCGAAAAGCGCTGCCGAAGTCGGGTTGAGCTTGCTTGGAAGGGTCCAAGGCCCAATAATACTGTCAGGGCCAGAAGGCTCCCCTAGGATTTGCGTCAATAGTCAAGTCCAGGCAAAAGGTCAATAAAGGGAGCAAGGTTCTTACTCGATATAACAGGCCGAATTCAAACAAAGGAATCAAAGTCAATAAACAGGAAATCACACCCAGGAACACAAGAAGTAGAACCTATTATTGGGCACGGTCTGCAATGTTCTGGCATCTTATATAGGCCCATTTTCGCAGCAAACGAGCGTGATGACGTCATAAGTCATGCACTGACGTTGGACGCCGAAGCTGCACGATTTGACGTGTTGGCATTAAGACGTTGTGCACGTTCGATCTTGACACGCTGCCCCCGTTTTGACGCATTGGCATCAGAACGAGTCGCGTGGAAGACCTGGCCATCTTGTCTATGTCAATGAAAAGATCCGGAACGCCGGTAAGGATTCCTTACAGGCATACCAAATTCTGTCTGCTGCCCTTGCTTGCTTGTTGTGTTACACAGGGAATTCAAATGCAGAAAATGACACTGTGTGGTAGTGGGAAACCATCTGAATTGCTGGACCATTAACCCAAGCCAGCAGCTACTGTAGGTGGACCTCATAGGGAACTGTCTTACTGTCATAGCCTGTCTTTGCTTGTGTGAATGCAGGGTTGTGATTGGCTAACCCTGTCTTACTAAGGTTAAGACCCACCCAATCCTCATTTGAAACACATAGGGACCATAGACTTTTTTTTAATCTAACACTCAACCCTTTCCTACGAGCATTACTTGCCTCTCCAGCTTTTTGGGGGATACAACTTGGCACCCGAAATTTCAAATTGAATGCCTTTGCTGACAATATCTTACTATAACTGACCAATCCGTCTGAGGCAATCCATGCCCTTTTAACCAACATTGAAACCTTTAGTAAAGTGACAGGATTTCAAGTTAATTTAAACAAGACAATAGTGATGCCTCTCAATTCACAGTTAAGAAACAAATGGTGTGGTCTGTTTCCATTTAAGTGGGCCACTAAGGCCAGTCAATTCCTGAGAATTCAAATCCCACCACAACCTCAGGCACTTTATAGTTTAAATATTACCCCCCTATTGAACAAGCTAACCTAGGAACTCAGGGTGTTGTCAAAACCACCAGTAAATTATTTTGGGAATTGCCACTTCACAAAATGATATGGTTTCCTCGCTTGCTTTACTTGTTACAAATGTTGCCGTTGTTGTTGACTCACAAAGGTCTGACAAGGCTAAATAAAACACTTAGCCAATTTATCTGATCTGGGGAAGTAACCATTCTCGAATCAGCAACAATCTGAATCACAAGGAAAAAAAAACTGCCAGATATACAGACATATAACTTAGCTTGTAATCTCCACTAGGTGGTGGACTGGGTCAACAATAGAGAACTCTTAACACTACCCAGACTAGAACAAGCTTTGGTACCAGATGTTTCATTAGTTTTTTTCTTTTACACTCCCAATTTGAGCGGCTCTGACTCACCAGACATCCAGAGACCAAGGCACAACCCAAAGCCCACATTTCCCTGGAAGCCAAACTCTGCTCTGACATGCACCGCTCCAACAAGGACTAACGCATTGTGGGTGCCATCTTGCCGACACCACGAGGCATCGGTGCGGCAGAGAGAAGCCAAGCAGAGGGCTTAATTAATAAAAGGCACGTACACAAGGTACAGCATAGCCGACCCTTTAGGCTTCTGTATCAATTAGCAGACCCTGCCTCAGATATACAGTAACCTACAGCAAATCTAGAACATAATCGGTTCGAATTGGCACTGTACGCACTCAAATACCTACCCACAAGATACAGTGTTAAAGATCTATAAAATCCCCACTAGCTATAGGAACATATAGCAGTCATCTGGAACCTGCTTACTCTAGTTTGTGGACTATACATAACAGAACCTCATCTCAAACGTGGCGCTATTACTGTTTGCTAAACACATTATATACAACACGGTTGTTGTATAACATCATGGCAGCACATCAGGCGAAAAGTAACAACCCCCCCAATTAGAAACAAACTTTTAAGGTGACCACTGCACTCCGCCTATGGTGGTGTAGAGTTCAGCAGAAACACATACTACAACACAAATCTGGCTGAAGAACACTGTGCACCTACATAGATTGCATCTCTCAGTCAGCAAACTTGATTAACTATAGCAGTATGTGATACTTCCCTCCAAACAGGGTCCCTGATCTAAATCCAATATATTTCACCTGCTCAAACTGCCTGACAACTCTTTCGTATTTGCTGAATCTTATGGTCATTATGCACAGATATTTAGCAAACCTCCAAACAGGACAAAACTACTAAAACCCAAATAAAGATTTTTATAAAGGATAAAAAAGAAGACAAACATAAACATCTAAAAAAAAAACCAAGACCCTTCTTTCAGCAAATCTGCTGACTGAACTGAACCGCCATTGGACAGCATGGAATCTTCCTTATCCAATCCAACAAAGACTCAGTCCCCCACTTCAATAGCGGCAGACCTTACAGCAATACTAGGTCCATTGTTGGATCACAAATTGGCTTCACTGGATACAAAACTAACAGAAGACTTGAAACAATTATCCTCTCAAGCCAGTAGATTACAGGAGGCAGAACAACGCATTTCGAATTTAGAAGATGCCAAACAAAATAGAAAGCATTTGTTCCAGTGTGCAACAAACTTCACAAAACAGGGCAAAACTTCTCTTTGCACTATCCAGCTAAATTGAGAATACTGGTGGATGGCAGGCCATGTTTTTTCGAGAAACCCGAAGATGCCCTTCAGCATTTTGACCTGAACTAATGGGAACTGGTTTCTTCACAACAGCTAAAGGTCATGTTATGTGGCCATCTTTTAATAGTAAGGAACAGGTTGAATAGAAATCATTTAACAGGTTTATTAATAACTTGTTGCTAGAACATACAAATCAAAATGTGTTTGAACATTTGTTTATCTTCGTTGCTATGGGGGGACCCAAAGTGTATTAGTCCTTTTGTATGATTAAGTTATTGGTTTGGATAATTACTTGTTTCTACCTTCTTAAAATGATAAGTTCTAAAAAAGTTATTGTTTATGTAATAAGAAAAATGCACCCTTTACGAATTGAATGCCATAGGTTACAACCCCGGTCAAACGAGTTCCGCAGCTTTGAGGGACAGGGGAACTTGTTTGTTTATGTTATCATAAACATATTTTATCACTTCCAATGTATTATTCTGTCTAATGACAACTCACTATAATACTCCTCACTTATTCAAGGGACCTCACTCTGATAGTTCTAAGGGCACATTGGAAATTCTCTCTTGGAATGTAAAAGGACTGAATTCCTCCCTAAAACGGAAAAAAGTGATATATATATATCTGCCTCATACGGGACAAAAAGAGAGGTGTAGCTATTTTGTTAAATAAATTGTTAAACTATAAAGTATTGAGAGTCAAGGCAGATGTAGCTGCTAGATTTTTATATGCAGACCTGCTTATTGAGCAAACTAAATACACTATTGTGTAGGTACTGTATATGGGCCAAACAATGCTATATCTACCTTTCACACAGAGCTTATTGCTTCTATTGTAGCATGGGGCTCCTCCACTATGAATACAGTTTGGGACCCGATCCTAGACTGCTCTGGCAGGTCTACTCCAGTTAACCAGGCTTACCCTTCTGACTTGGTCCACTTGGGTCTACAATTTGGGCTAATAGATAGTTGGTGCTCATTAAATCCAGATGGCAGGGATTACACATTTTATTCCCACCCACATGGGTCTTTCTCACAAATATTTTATATTATGCTATCTCAGGAGTTAGCCAACACTCTTTCCCAGGCTAAAATATATAACATCTCAGTGTCTGACAAGCAATGATCTCGACAGTGCTTCTATGCAATCAGCAGAGCCTAGACCAAGACAATGGACTTTTCCCGCTTATTTAGCCAACTCTGATGACTTTCAATTGTATATACAAAACAAATGGGTGGACTACGTAGATGAAAACACCTTGAGAATATAATGTTGTTCTGGTCAGCTTCAATGGTAGTTATGAGGGGACACGTTCTTGCATATACAGCCAGATTAAATAAACAGTTTTTAGAGAAAAAATGCTGTGCTTACCAATACCCTTACGGCCACATATCGAACATATCTAGCCACAGACTCTCCATCAGACAGCCAACTATACATTATAACGAAAGAAGATTTAGATACGTTATTGTCAGACAGAGCAAAAAGAAATCTAGACTATAGGAAAAACAGGTTCAATCAATGGGGAAATAAATCTGGGCGTTTATTAGCCAATTTGGTGTGCAGGGTAAAAGGCCCATCTTTTATTCCTATGATTAAAGCAAAAGGAGGACTTAAATGCACCTCAGCAGAGAACTTGAGTCCTATTATCAAAAACTGTATCAGGCACCCACGGTATGTTACACGAAGGTGTGGAATACCTTCGCTCAGCAAATCTGCCTAAACTATCGCAATCTCATAGAGATATACGCCCTACCTAACGAACAAGAAATAAGTGACACAATCAAGGTTTTAGCCAACAACAAAGCACCAGGGATAGATGGGTTCTCGAGTGAATATTATAAAATGCTATGTGAAGTAATACCCCCAATTCTACATGCGTTGTTTCAACATACAGACAGGTGAGGTCTGGGACAAATTTAGAGAAGCAAAAATTATTGTGATCCCTAAAAAAGACAGACAATTAGATCAGGTAGAATCATACAGGCCAATATCTCTCTGCTCAACCATAAGTACAAAATATTCACTAAGCTACTGACCAGCCGATTGCAAAAAATATTGCCAGAATTGATAATACCTGAACAGCTAGGTTTTACAAGCAATAGGCACTCGGTAAAAGCAATACGTTCCGTATTAGCAGCCATAATAGCCGACTCTCATAACAAGAATTCCCAAACCTAGTTATTTTGGATACTGATAAGGCATTTGACCAAGTGTTTCACTCTCTCTTGATCAGACTAGTGAAATTTAGACACTTTGTGTGTTTATTTGTAAAGGCAGTATTATTACTTTATCACCCCTCACAGGCCAAACTGTACATAAATGGACACTTTTTCTTTCTGCTTTCCCTTGGAAGAGGCACTTGGCAGGATTGCCCACTTTCCCAACTATTATTTAATCTAGCACTCGACCCTTTCCTATGAGTATTACTCGCCTCTCCAGCTTTTTGGCGGATACAACTTGGCACCCAACATCAAACTGAATGCCTTTGCTAACTATATCTTACTGTTCCTGACCAATCCATCTGAGGCAATCCCTGCCCTTTTAACCAACATTGAAACCTTTAGTAAAGTGGCAGGATTAAGAAACAATGGCGTGGTCCGTATCCATTTAAGTGGGCCACTAAGGCTATTCAATTCCTGGGAATTCAAATCCCCCCAAAACTTCAGGCACTTTATAAATTAAATATTACCCCCCTATTGAACAAGCTGACCCAGGAACTCAGGGTGTGGTCAAAACTACCAGTAAATTATTTTATCTGGGGAAGTAACCATTCTCAAATCAGCAAGTTGAAACTCCAATCAAAATCACAAGGAGGAATAAACCTGCCAGATATACAGACATATAATTTAGCTTGTAAACTCTGCTACGAACTCTTCGCACTACCCAGACTAGAACAAGCTTTAGTACCAAATGTTTAATTCGTTTTTCTTTTACACTCCCAGGAGAATTACCTCCCACCTGCAGCAAGGGACAACCCACTGCTTTATACCACAATTAGAGCCTGGCGAACAGCACACCATACATTGTCGGTCTCACCCTATGCATCATTTTTTCTACCCTTTATAGGCTACCCACAGTTTTTAAACAACTATAACGCCATTCCTTTTTAATGTGGGTGGAACCGGGGTTTATGTCGGTAAGACACCTAATGCGTACGCCCACAACTCTGTATTCCCATGTCCTCAGACAGTATGGGATCCATTCTTCTATTTACAATTAAGACATTACACACAGACGGTGATTCAGGCCGTCCCAACTTAAGATATTGACAACCCAATTGATTATTTGTTTCGATCTTTTACAATACAACCCTCCATCTCACTTATATATAGAATTATAAAACCTGCAATATCGGACAAAGACTTTGAAAGATGTATAGAAAAATGGCTACATCAAATCCCAGATCTCAAGATAAGATATTCACCCCACATTTACAATCCAACTAATATCCCAAAGGCAGACAAGAAATTAGCAAACATAATCTCTACAGTTAGACAAATACAAGAGGTCTTCTGCACTCAACCCATTATCAATATATTTAATTTTGTGCATACTGCTACTGAAAAATAATCTCTGCAGTTAGCAGAAAGGCAATATTACATTGTTGGATAGCAAATCATCCCCCACCACTTGAGATGATGATTACAAAGCTAGACCTGGTTTAGCGCAAGGATTAGCTAGAAGCTTCCCTAAACAGGGAATGCCAAGTTGCAGGGAATGCAGGGAATGTTTTTGTACATGTCCGAGGAATTGGCAGGGAGATAATAATATAAAGAACTTAAAGGTAATGGAATTACAGGTGACAGATCAGGTGGCCTTACACCTAGCAGAACCCTAAATGCATTTAGAGGTAACCCCGTGGGAAAACAAAAATTATATTGGTCAATAGAGATAGGGTATTTCATCTTGACAAATATGTAAAATAATGTGGGAGTAGGCCGGGGGAAAGCATTGTGTGTAGGCCTTCTTCCTTGTTATCTGTAATCCTATGTAAAATTAAAATACTATATGGCATTCAATTTTGTTTGTTGATATCTTTAATTGGTGCAAATAAAGACATTATAAAAAAAATACATAAACTTTACTGTTCTGCATATGCTGGCCACTATGTGATATGTTTATTGTTAGAATATTTTATACCAACCTTTCCTCATTCTAGGTGTTAGAAAATGGATTCAATTGTTTCAACATCCACCTCTGCCATGTTATCTGCGACTCTCATCAGCATTGCCTGTGGCTTCTGCATTCCCATCTGACAACACAAGAAACCATCACTGCTGTAGTTTTATTCCATCTATTGAAATGCATGAGGAGTCCATTTCTGGGGGATGCTACAGTCAAAAGTTATAACAGATACATGGTCTGATAGATGGGTTCCAATCCAGGTCTGTCTCTATTTTCTATGTACTTGATTAGCTGCCAATCACAGGAGCCAGAAGTGGGGCTGGTGGAGCAGGTTCTAGCAGAATTTATGACTGGCAAGAATGTAATGGTGCAAGGAAACAAGGGAATGTGTAGCTTAAAAGTGCGATTAAAATGGCTTTTTAGCAAG
Organism: Xenopus laevis; assembly: GCF_017654675.1. Classification (NCBI taxonomy): domain Eukaryota; kingdom Metazoa; phylum Chordata; class Amphibia; order Anura; family Pipidae; genus Xenopus; species Xenopus laevis. The sequence goes on from NC_054386.1 coordinate 47,869,888, forward strand.
GGAGAAAAGCAAGGTTACATAGTTATTCCAGTGAATGGCCAAGGAATCCCCCCCTTAGAGGCTACAGACAGTGGTGTAACTATGGCTTGGCCAGGCCCACTCACAAAAATTCAGCAGGGTCCAGCTTAACCCATCACTGCGCACACATGTTGTCCACCCCTTCCTCAGTGGCCAACGCTCACTTGTTGCATGAGGAGGCAATTTTACTTGTTTGTGAGGGCGACTACCATACATGTATGTATTTATGCCACTAGCTTCAGATAGGGTTTTTCACTTAGACCAATAGGTTGAAATTAAAGGAAAACTATACCCCTCAAACAATGTAGGTCTCTATAAAAAGATATTGCATAAAACAGCTTGTGTTGAAAGGTCTGCTTCATGTAAATAAAGTATTTACATAATAATATACTTTTATAGTAGTATGTGCCATTGGGTAATCATAAATAAAAAATAGCCATTTTAAAAAATAAGGGCAGCCCCCTGGGATCGTATGATTCACAGTGCACACAAACATACCAAACAAACTATACTTGTTAGGTCACATGAGCCAATTAACAGACTGAGTTCTGTCTCTTGCTTCCACACTTCTTCCTGTTACAGTTGTAATGTTTCTGGTCAGATGATCTCTGCGGCAGCACACAGACCATCCCGAAATGGTGGTTCAAGGCAAGAGATATATATTCCAGTTTAATAAGACTCTTTAATGCACCATTTAGGAGCTGATTCACAAAAGGTCGATATTCCTTAACGTTTTTTCGCATGCGTTAATATGCATATCGCAAGTGTTAATTCTACATTTCTGCACAGCGGTATTCTAATCGCATTGCGATATTTATAAAATAGAATTAATCCTAACGTATTTTTCACTAACATCTTTTAAGCAATAAAAGCATAAAATAGTGCGATAATTACTGTGAAATTTAACACCTCCAAGGAGTAGGCGTTACTAAACAACATCAGATGGATTAATAGAGGAAGATGTAGTGAGGAGCTGTAGGGCAGCAATTAAAGACCTCTATGAGGAACTGGAGATTTACCTACAGCCATTAACACATTTTTATGATACCTTGCGCAGATCCAGAATGCACTACGTTCTGTGTCATTGAATAATATTGAGTTTCTCAGGGAAATAAATGACTAGAATACTGTTAAAAGAGACTTCTACTCTGCCAGTGGCATCCGAATGTCTTAGGTGATATTATAGATTGCTCTAACACCTTGTGACAACATCATATGCCTTAAAATATAGCACAAAATAACGCATGCTATAAAATACCGCACACAATTCAGCTAAAATGAGCGTTTAAATATCACTTCTTAAATTAGACAAGTGAACTTTTATTGAATCAATTGTGATAACATTTTTAAGGCATGCTATAAATAAAACTCACTTTTTTGACCTTTAGTGAATCGGCCATTAATGTGATATGTTGCTTAAATATTCTTTTTGGGGGTATAGTTGTCCTTTAATTGTCTTCCTTCAACCTAAATTACCATTACACAAACAAATATATTCTCTTCCTGTGACAACAACAGGGTAGTGTGACTAGGGAAAATGTATTGTGTAGCTAAGTTTAGTGTGTGTGGGCACCATAATAACTTTGCTGAAGCAATTTAAACAGCTGCATGGTCAAAACCAGTCAAAAGTATTTTTATTTTGGTAAAAAAATATACAGTTTGTAATTGATTTTATTTAAAACAAACTAGCACTAGAAACAACAGGAACTAGGAGTATGCAAGATAGTGAGCTGCTGTTTGCACAGCTTAAGGTTGGCACATCTTTAAGGGGTTGTTCACCTTTGAGTTAACTTTTAAGTATGTTGTCGAGTGATATTCTGATACAATTTGCAATTGATTTAGATTTTTTATTAATTAAGGTTTTTGAGTTATTTAACTTTTTATTCAGCAGCTCTTCAATTTGCATTTTAAGGTAGCTAGTGTCCAAATTACCCTAGCAACCATGCATTGATTTGAATAAGAGACTGGAATATGAATAGGAGAGGGTCTGAATAGAAAGATGAGAAATAAAAAGTAGTAATAACAATACATTTGTAGCCTTACAGAGCATTTGCTTTTTAGAAGGGGTCAGTGCCACCCATTTGAAAGCTGGAAATATTCAGAAGAAAAAATAAATAATGACATCCAATTGAAAAGTTGCTTAGATTGGCCATTGTATAACGTACTAAAAGTTACCTAAGAGGTGAACCACCCTTTAAGGTTGGCACAGTTTAGGGTTGGCACAGCTTAGGGTTCACCCCCGTTGAGTGAAAATTTAACCAGTATCATACAACAGGGCTGGTATTCAAGGTCGGACTGGGAAAAAACCCAGTGGGCCCCGTGTCTCTTCCCCTCAGATCCCCTCGTAAATGACCTATAACATTTTTATTGGCTAACACGGTACAACAATAACTCTCTGTGACTTATATCTTTATAATTTGCAATATTTCTGTAGGAGTAATCTAAAAAGGGTACTTCCCTGCTCTGTACAATGGTACAGACTTGTTCCTGTTGTACAATCTTTTCTATTTGCAAAAGTTCATTTTAAGGGGACATTTCCTTTTAAAATGCCACAAGTTAATTAGTATGTCTCAATCTAACGGTATAACACAGTGCCTTTCAATGAGCCAATAGTTTTTTGGCCTTGCTCCTTTTTATCTGTCATACCACAAACGGCCAGCAGATGGGAGCAAAAAACTACAAATTGAAGCTCCCTGACTGACCATGCAAGGAGAGGTTTTCGTGGGACGGCCATGAAGCCATTACATCAGCAGGAGGAGGGGAGAGTGACGGACAAAAGGAACTTCACTGTAAGCGCTCATATGTCTGGCCAGCTTTCCCTTTGCTGAAATTGAGAGAGAGGGGGAGGAGTTGGTTGCAAAAGAAGGTTTTGTCAAAGGGGGCTGGTCACTTTCTGCAACAGACATGGCTGTCGCTCTCATTTCTTCTTTTCTGTAATAGATCTTGAGAGTTTTAGCAGTGCAACCTTCTCTGAGGCTCAATGAAATCTGAGCCTGGCGTGGCCTGGGGCAAGACACTTCCATTTTTCTCTTCACACGGGTAAGTTTGTGAGAGTGGAGGTACTTTGTTTACATGCTCGGTCTTCTAACCACTATGGAAAGAGAGCTGAAATTACATCTGGTCAGAGCCAACCAATCCTCAGCAGGCAAAGAAAGCCAGGGCCTACCAATCCTCAGCAGGTAAAGAAGGCCAGTTTTCCTGGTGATTACTGTAATGTATCTGCCCATGCATTGCAAGTCCTGCGATGAGTAGAGCTATAATGAAGGAGAGCCACAGACATATGGGAATAAATGTATATTAGATTAGAAAGTTGCTTTCACTTATCAAACTCCATGTCAGTACTAAACAGGATAGTCCTCCCCCTGCTCCCATCAGAAGGACCCTCCCAAAACCTTTAAAGGAATTGTTCAGTGTAAAAATAAAAACTGGGTAAATAGATAGGCTGTGCAAAATAAAAAAATGTTTCTAATATAGTTAGTTAGCCAAAAATGTAATGTATAAAGGCTGGAGTGATTTGATGTATAACATGTCAGTCAGAACACTACTTTTCAGCTCTCTTGGTTTACACTGACTGGTTACCCTGGTTACAAGGCAGTAACCAATCAGAGACTTGAGGGGGGGCCACATGGGTCATATCTGTTACTTTTGAATCTGAGCTGAATGCTGAGGATCAATTGCAAACTCACTGAACAGAAATGTACCTTGTGGCCCCCCCTTCAAGTCGCTGACTAACTCAGAGTTATAGAGCTGAAAAGCAGGAAGTTGGATTCTGGCTGTTTTATTAGACATCTGTTCACTCCAGCCTTTATACATTACATTTTTGGCTAACTAACTATATTCGAAACATTTTTTATTTTGCACAGCCTATCTATTTACCGAGTTTTTATTTTCACACTGAACATTCCTTTAAAAGGTAAACCACCCCCCACTTACCGGTGTCTTTTTTTTTTTTTTTGTTGTCCTCCTTTTTGCTTTTGCTCCCGTTTAAAGCAACATTTTTCTTTTTATCCTAGGGACAGGGGTTTTGGTCCATTATTTTTTTTTAACCTTCCTATGCAGACATCCCCTGAGTATATGCAACAAGTTCCACTGGCTATGAAGACACACACACACACACCCCCGCCCCACAGAGTGCAATCAGGTGATTCTTGTGTCTTTGCAGACACCAGCTAAGTATATTCAGGTGATTCCTGTGCAACTGGCAGCTATAGCAAGTGGAGATGGTCCCGCTCACTCTCTAAACTCAGCAGACTAGAACGCTGGTCTTGGAGCCTTGGGAAAGTGCTGCTGTTGTCTGTAAGCTTGTGAAGCCTGTGTGGTATTTGAAACTGGTGTCCTACAATGCAGTGGCGTTTAGGGGCCTGATTACAGCCTGGCATAATGAGCAGTAAGTAAGGTGTGTGTTCCTATTCTGTTCTGTTCTGCAGTGTACTGAAGTCTAGCTAATTGCTTACATGCAATGTGATCATATGCTGACCTGCACTGTGGTAGGTTCTGGCTATTTGCTTACCTGAAACTAGTAGCCCTAATAGAAATAGATATTTGGGCTTGCATGCATGTGATCATATGCTGACCTGTCTAATGGCACACCCTCATTCAGTAGCACTATTGGATAATGTATATATTTTTTAGGTATGTGGGCTGCAGTTTAACATGATCCTATGCTGACCTGCAGAGTTCTGGCTATTAAACACCTGAGTTCAGTAGCCCTTATGAATATAGATAAGGGGGCTGGCAGGCAGGGTGCTCCTATTGTTTGCAGGATGATATGGTTTGGCTATTGCTCACCTAAAACCAGCAGCCATAATGGAGGTAGATTGTTGGGCTGGGTGGCTGCTAGGCTCTGATATATGCTTGATCTGAGCAGCAGCTAATCTAAACTGTACATTACATGTTGCTGTGATTGTATCTTGGGTGTATTGGTGTCTACTACACCATACCTCTCAACTAGAGAAAAGGTGATCAAGGATCCTGCGGTCCATTCCCCCTGCCGGTGCCCAATATCCGTTCTCCTTCAGATGTACCAACCAGAAAATATAAACACAAAAGAGGACCAGCGCTAAAAAACAGCTTGAGGGTAGACAACAAGAACAGATTGACTAATATAGTGTAGTATTTTTAACCTTTGGTTAGATATGTTTAGGGAATATATAGGTGGGTACTTACAAACGTTTAATATTTGTATAAACCTTCAAATATTGTGTTGCTTTCCACAGAGGAGTCTGTTTGTTCTCTCCGGGGTTTCAGTAATTCTATAGGAACGTGCTTAAAATAGTGTAAAATCTTCTTTAATAATAAAATATATAAAAGAATTGCACTCACATTTTCACTATGTATTGGTATTTAATACAAAGTCCCCGAGGTGTCAAAGTGCGGACAATTCACTATGCGGTCTGTTGTTTTTTCGCCAGCGTTTTTCCTCAGCGTGTGGTCCTTAGGCGCGTACGGGTGACCTCACAGCCTGACGCGTTTCATCTTGTGACTTCCTCAAAGGCTTCACAAACACTATTGCGCATGTCTCCTTTTACAATATCACAGCAGCCCTGGCGGCACAAACGCCTCCTCCTACTGAGGCGTCACGTGCGTCGCCCCAGTGACGCATGCACGCCTCCCTCCATTGAGACACTGTGTGCATCGCCATGGCAACTCGTCTTATTATAGCTTAAAATTATTTGACAAGCATGCATTCCAAGCTGAAACTGAGAGAATTATTTGACAAGCATGCATTCCAAGCTGAAACTGAAATTAACACTTATATACATCTCATGTTAAAAGAATAGTGAAAGGATGCCATAGACTGCAGAGCTCTGCTGCGTTAGTGCTTTATTGTACACACGACATGTTTCGAGTCACACGGACCCTTTCTCAAGTGTAACAATCACATGCTCAAAACACCTCTTATAACCTTAATTACCACACAGTGTTCCTCCTCCCACCAATTACCTCATTAGTCCAGGGTAATAGTAAAAGTGTAAAATAGGTAGAAAACGTAAAACGTATAAAACGTTTAAAAGTCCCAGTGATCTCCAGTGAACAGGTAGTGTCCAAGTGTCAAAGTTCCATATCCTCAGATTCACTCTATAATAAAAACAAAAAATCCAAAACCCACATCACCTTAGTCCACTAAAAAATGGACAACTGCTATTTGGTTTAAAAACAATTAAATAGGGGGTCGCATGCGCGGCGCAGAGTGAGTAAGACGCGACTTCGCTGAGCTCTGAGAACGGGCTTAAAGAAAGCCGGTAAATTAGCGTTTTATTAGCGTATTTTAGCACCGGACCAGGCACAGAGGATCCGGATCACGATGGGGAAGAAAAAACCCAAGGATACTGCAGGTACGATGTCCCCTTACCTCAGTAAATATCCAGGCCAATCTCACAAGCATGCAGCCCAAGATGGCGCCGAAAATGGAGGCTCGAGTCAACACGTCTCGGCTCCTGCTTCCCCAGCTATGTCTGCATTAACAGGCTCCCAGAGCCCTAGCCCACAACGTGATGGGACACAAGATATGCAATGCACCCAGTCTGAATTTAAGGTGGCCATACACGTGCCGATAAAAGCTGCCGACAGACTGTGTCGGCAGCTTATTGGCCCGTGTATGGGGGCCCCCGACGGGCTTCCCCGATCGAGATCTGTCCGAAAGTCGGCCAGATCTTGATCGGATGGGTTTAAAAATCCCGTCGGATCGCGGCCGCATCTGTTCGTTGATGCGGTCCCGCGATCCGACCGCCCGATTACCGAATGCTAGGATCCGATCGTTGGGCCCTAGGGCCCACGATCGGATCTGCCCGATATTGCCCACCTCAAGGTGGGCATATCGGAGGGAGATCCGCTCGTTTGGCGACATCGCCAAACGAGCGGATCTATCCATGTATGGCCACCATTACTCCGGTAACGGAGAATATCTTACTGCAGCATTTGAACAGTCTTAAAGATTCCTTAACTGATACCATTGCTGAAACAGTGGCTCAGGCTCTCTCCACAATCAAAGCTGATGTAGCTGAATTGGGGGACAGGACAAACAAGGTGGAAAACACCCTGGATGAAATAATATCCTCCTATAATTCTTTGGCGGAAGAACATAATGCCTTACAAGCAGATCACCAACAATTGAAATTGCTTTGTGAAGATCTGGAGAACCGTAATCGCAGATGCAACCTGCGTATCAGGGGTATACCAGAGACAGTTAAACAAGCAGATCTCAAGGATTATTTACATAATTTGTTTGTGCACCTGGCCCCAAACCACCCAGCAGAACTGTGGCGCATGGATAGAGCACACAGAGCTCTGGGGGCCAGACCACCAGACGCAAAACTCCCAAAATATGTGATCCTATGTCTGCATTACTATGAGAGCAAGGACAGGGTCATTATGGTTACCAGAAACCGCCAGTCTATCGCATACTTGGGAGCAACTCTGCAAATCTTTAACGATATCTCGGCTATTACTTTAGCTAAACGGAGAGCTTTGAAGCCACTCACTCAACAGCTCCGATAAAATAACATCCCATATCGGTGGGGATATCCGTTTAAATTAATTGCCACCAAAAATGGCAGGCAATTTACTCTACAGGAAGTCAGCCAGACTAAGCAGTTCCTGCACGCTTTGGAATTATCGGACAAAGCCACGCAGCATCGTCCAGCGGAACGTCTTCCACCTGGCAGAATACAGCCGCTTTGGGATAAAGTACCTGCGTCATGCCAACAAAATGATTGATAACAGTGGAGCAGCATAGCTTTTCTTACCCGGATGACAAAGAGGACCTGCTTTACCTTGGAATGACCTCATTGCCGTTTGGACTTGGACGGATCCACTGTTTTGTTATCTTCGGCCCGGATCGAGCTCAGCCGGAGTACTTTCTATATCTACTACATTTTTTTTTGGCGTATTACGACGTCTGAACCAGTACCATACCCCGAGGATGGAGACTGGGGACTACCAGCTGAATATCCCAGTGAGTACTCCAAGCTTGTAGTTTTACTACTAACGCTGATAGAAGGATAATAGTTGAGTGGATTGTGTCTCGTTGTAATACCTGCCCGCCCTCCCGATCTGCAAGCAATGCCCTACATCATTCTTAGCCTTTTTTAGGCTTTTCACTGCTCCAGGAGGACAGATGAGTACACCTTATATCCACGCTTCCTTCACTTCATTTTCGTTTCCTAAATGATACTGTTTACTTTGTTATGTTTTTGTTTACAGTTGATTCTTTTATGTTTTGTTTATCTGTACATTTTCGGTTTTGTGAGTGGTACCTAGTCAAAAAGAGCTATGGGAATAGTTGGTTGGGGGGGATTATGATGGTCATATGATTTCATCTGCGCCCACTTCCACAGAGATCTAGGAGAGCGGAGTATTATCGTATAAATGGTTAATTTTGTCTCGTTTAACCTCAAGGGGACTAATTCTCCTCTGAAGAGAAAATTGGTTTTTAAGGAACTTCAGGCTTTGACGGCAGATGTAGCTTTTCTGCAGGAAACGCATCATAAAAAACGGGAGCTTTGGAGACTGACTAATCATGTGTTTCCGAAATACTACTCTGCCTCAAACCCCAGTAAAAAAGCAGGAGTTGCTATTTTAATGCGTAACACTATCAACTTCTCCCTCACTCATAAAGAAGTGGACGCGGAGGGACATTATATATTGCTTAATGGAACCTTGGAAGGGGTAAGGGTGACTCTATTAAATGTATATGTACCCAATAAAGGGCAGATCCGGTTTATGCACAGGCTCAACACTAAACTTAGAAAATACCACAATGACCCTATAATTTTAGGAGTATACTTTTTATTCCCATCCGCATAACACCCATAGTAGGATTGATTATTTCTTTATCTCCCCCAGTTAAGTCATCCTGACCTTACGGCTGACATAGGACTAATTACGTGGTCAGACCATGCCCCAATCTCAGTAAGCATACCATTTCGGGATCTTGGACCTAAGAAAACATGTCAATGGAGGCTTAATGAAACTCTCCTGACTTCTCCAGATAACTTAAAACTCATAGGTGACAAATTAGAAGAATTTTTTAGGATAAATAAGGGGACAGTGGATGACGTTTCTGTACTCTGGGAGGCGCATAAGGCCACTATTCGGGGTGAATTGATATCCTTAGCAAGTCAGTTAAAGCGTCATAAATTAACTGCTCTAAAAACTTTACGAGATTTACTAACCACATTGGAGCGTCGATTTGCGCAATGGCCTACTTTCCACCAGCTAGCAAGAATTACCCAAATCAGAAATGATATCAAAAAGATCCAAGTCCAGGATGTGGAAAAGTCCTTACAATGGACTAAACAAAAATATTACGAATATGGCAATAAGGCCCATACTATGTTGGCGAATAGATTAAAAGATCGTAGGGCGCTTAATAGACCTCTCATAATTCAGTATAAAGGTAGGCAGGAGACGCAGCCGGATAAGATCTTAGAGTGTTTCAGGAGTTATTATGAGAAGTTATACAATTTGCCACACCACCTGAACAATCAGCTGCAACATCAACAGGCACTTAAAGAATTCCTTAGACAGAGTAGGTTGCCCACCCTTACTATGGAGGAATTATCTAGATTGAATGCCATAGTTACGGTTGAGGAATTAACTCAGATCCTCAAGGATCTTCCTTCCAAAAGAGCACCTGGCCCTGATGGCCTGACTTATAAATACTATAAATGTTTCCCTACCCAACTACATGCTACTATGTGTGATCTTTACAACGGTTATTTACATGGCAATCCCATTCACAGGGAAACATTGCGGTCCTTCATTACGATCATACCTAAGGAAGGACGTGACCACACTAAATGCGCAAACTATAGGCCGATCTCTTTGCTCAACTCTGACCTGAAGATTTTCACTAAATTACTAGCAAATAGATTAAATGAGATTCTTCCCAGGTTAATCCACAAAGACCAAGTGGGTTTTGTCAAATTCAGACAAGCAGGGGACAATACCCGTAGAGCCATAGATTTGATAGATATCTTGAATAGAGAATCGACCAGCGCCTTAGTTCTAAGTGTAGACGCTGAAAAGGCGTTTGATCACCTAAATTGGGGATTTATGTTCTCTACTTTGGAGGTGATGGGTTTTCAGGGGCCTTTTGTAGAGGCTATTCGGGGATTGTATTCTCAACCCTTGGCACAGGTTAAGTCAGCAGGGCTACTCTCCAACGCCTTCTCAATTCATAACGGAACCAGGCAAGGGTGTCCTCTGTCACCACTGTTATTTGTACTTAGCATAGAACCACTTGCAAGTAGAATACGAAATAATCCGGATATTCATGGGATTTCCCTACATGGCAGGTCATTTAAAATTTGTTTATATGCGGATGATGTTTTGTTCACGTTGACATGCCCTCTCACCTCTCTACCCAATTTACATCAGGATATTTACAATTGATATTTATGGCCAATATTCGGGAATGTACCCTCTGCCACTTTAAAGCTATTACAACTCAATTTTAATTATCGCTGGCAGACTGACAGTCTTAAGTATTTGGGTATACGTCTCACTACAAGTTACGACACTCTATATAGAGCAAACTATGCAGCACTCTGCAGTGCTTTGTCAAAAGATATTGATAGATGGGGAAAGCTCAATTTGTCTTGGTTTGGTAAAATAGCCACACTGAAAATGACTGCCCTTCCCCGCCTGCTTTACTATTACTTTTTAGACATCCCTGATTTTTATACATACTATCTAGCTACTCATGTGCGACAGACTATACAGTGGTCCTCTAAATTGGCTTACACCAAATGGATGGAAATAGAAAAATTGTCTTTAGCTCCTATACACCCTAGTACACTTTTATGGACCAAGGGCTATGGGGCACTGGGACACGTAGCCCCACGTACGATTCATTTTACTCTGAATATATGGTCAAGATGTAAGGACCGACTGTGCCCCAAAGATAGGCTTGCCCCCCTTACACCTTTCCTTTATAATGCAGCATTTCCTTTAGGCCAAGAAGCGCACTTTATCAGTTTATGGAAGGACACATTAGCCTTTCAGATTGTGCATCTATTCGATCAGCGAACAAAAACTTTTCTGGACAAACAACAATTGATTGAGGGCTATAATTTAAGTGGTTTTAAAGACTACATGTATTTTCAATTAAGGCATTATGTTAAGTCATTATGTCCTAGTATGAAAATGCCAGTATTGACTATATTTGAAACATTGGGTGTTAAAATTGGGGAAAGAGTAGGTCATATATCCCAATGTATAGGACCTTAAACTCTTATCCCATAGAAGTAAAACCTCACTCTTACATGCTGAAATGGGACAGGGATTTAAATATGAGCATTTCGATAGAACAATGGAACCGTATATGGATAAATGCTGCAAAGTCCTCTGTGTGTTTCCATAAAAGAGAATATCTATAAAGTAATGTTTGGTTGGTATCATACCCCAGCTCTCCTAAAGAGGCTCTTTCCAGAAACGTCGCCAAATTGCTGGAGATGTGGGGAGACTCCAGCTGATCTTGTCCATATATTCTGGTCCTGTCCTCTGATCTCTCCATTATGGTCTATAGTTAGGACAATTGTAAAGAAGGCTACATGCCTGGACCTCCCAGACAATCCCTTTACTCACCTATTAGGACATCCAGTTTGCGGGGTGGGGAAAAGGATTCAGAAAATTCTGAACTGCATACTATCGGCAACTCGTTGTTCGATTGCCGCAAAATGGAAGGATCCATCCCCCCCATCCCTGTGGGATTTAGTTAATAGGATAGAACATGTTAGGAGAATGGAATATTTAACAGCCTTGGCTCATGATAAGGTGTTGGAGTCTGAGGAAGACTGGTTCATGTGGAACGGTTATTACCGAGAACTACTAGAATCTCAAAGATAACATAGATAAGTTGTGGAGGAGTGGAGGTGAGAAATGTTCCTCACTTATGTATAGAGAACGGGTTTCCATTTAGCCCCCTCCCCCCCCTGAAGAATGTCTTGGACCCTCTAGGTTGTCAGTTGTTTGGGTTCGAATATTGAGGATTACTGTTGATGTATGTCTTGACCAATGATGTTGTATGGCTTGCTTTTATCTTGTACACCTCAAAACCTATGTCATGTATTTGATATTGTGTTGATTTGAAAATGTACCACTTACTTTTTCATGTAATTTTAAATAAAAAAATACAGTTGAAAAAAAAACAATTAAATATACATATTCACATAAGAAAGGTGGTACTATCCTTTTTTGGATCTACCTGTCCTGACATTCCAAGACTACATGCATAACTGTGCCTTTCCACAATTATTCTAGAAATACATTCATATTCGACTATTACACTTTACAATACGATTTACGTATTAAAACAATAGCTTCTTCCTTACCTTACCCCCAGCTGAGAGGATAGGCACCAATTAATATCTGAAATAAATAAGAGTACATCATTACAATTCTTATAAAAAGCATTTCAAACTCCAGGCATCATTAAGCCCAACTGGGGCTAGTGAATTCAATTTTGAAATCCATTTGGCTTCATGTTGTAGCATCTTTTGCTTGAAATTACCACCTCGACTTAATGGTTGTACTACTTCGAGGACTACCCATTTTAATTGCCCGTGGCTATGTTTTGCCTCATTAAAATGTCGGGCTACAGTCGTATCTGTCTGAGATCCTGGTTTATAATTCCTTATGTCACCTTTATGCTCTTTAATCCTAAATCCTAAAGAGCATAAAGGGGACATAAGGAATTATAAACCAGGATCTCAGAGAAGCTATTGTTTTAATACGTAAATCGTATTGTAAAGTGTAATAGTCGAATATGAATGTATTTCTAGAATAATTGTGGAAAGGCACAGTTATGCACGTAGTCTTGGAATGTCAGGACAGGTAGATCCAAAAAAGGATAGTACCACCTTTCTTATGTGAATATGTATATTTAATTGTTTTTAAACCAAATAGCAGTTGTCCATTTTTTAGTGGACTAAGGTGATGTGGGTTTTGGATTTTTTGTTTTTATTATAGAGTGAATCTGAGGATATGGAACTTTGACACTTGGGCACTACCTGTTCACTGGAGATCACTGGGACTTTTAAACGTTTTATACATTTTACGTTTTCTACCTATTTTACACTTTTACTATTACCCTGGACTAATGAGGTAATTGGTGGGAGGAGGAATACTGTGTGGTAATTAAGGTTATAAGAGGTGTTTTGAGCATGTGATTGTTACACTTGAGAAAGGGTCCGTGTGACTCGAAACATGTCGTGTGTACAATAAAGCACTAACGCAGCAGAGCTCTGCAGTCTATGGCATCCTTTCACTATTCTTTTGATGTTAATTGAGGTCTATACGGTGTGACCTTTGGAAGGAGTGCCTACTATTGCAAGGATTGGGGATAAACTGATAATTCTTTGTTGGAGATTTGAATACATCTCATGTTAGTATTTCTCAATTGTTAGAAAGAATAGAAAAATCGATCAGAACATATAAAACATTTTATCTCATTTAAAACCACTTGTAAAAATGCTCTCAAGTTAATATCTATAATCAAACCCTTGGGGATAAATTTTTCTAAGGTGTATATCCATCTACTCTCACACTGGAGGGTTGTTTTCACCAAATCTCCTCCTCCTCCTCCATTTGTTTTTAACTTCTTCTATACCCCAATAGGTTAACCCTTTAGGGTTCATTCCATGTACTTCTTTGAAGTGTTTGGAGACACTGATTTACTTTGCCTTTTTTATATTGTTTACATGTTCTCTTATTCTATCTCTTAGCATTGGAAGCAATATATAAAAAATTTTGTAGTACACTTTAAAATGAGAAGGATGTAGGGGTCTTTGTAGATAAGTTCTGTCTTGCATAAAAAAGGGCATTAACTCAAGAGATGAAAACATAATTATGCCTCTTTATAGGTCCCTGGTAAGGCCTCATCTGGAGTATGCAGTGCAGTTTTGGACTCCAGTCCTTAAGAGGGATATAAATGAGCTGGAGAGAGTGCAGAGACGTGCAACTAAATTGGTTAGAGGGATGGAAGACTTAAATTATGAGGGTAGACTGTCAAGGTTGGGGTTGTTTTCTCTGGAAAAAAGGCGCTTGCGAGGGGACATGATTACACTTTACAAGTACATTAGAGGACATTATAGACAAATAGCAGGGGACCTTTTTACCCATAAAGTGGACCACCGTACCAGAGGCCACCTCTTTAGACTAGAAGAAAAGGACTTTCATTTGAAGCAACGTAGGGGGTTCTTCACAGTCAGGACAGTGAGGTTGTGGAATGCACTGCCGGGTGATGTTGTGATGGCTGATTCAGTTAATGCCTTTAAGAATGGCTTGGATGATTTTTGGACAGACATAATATAAAAGGCTATTGGGATACTAAGCTCTATAGTTAGTATAGGTATGGGTATATAGAATTTAATTAAAAGTAGGGAGGGGTATGTGTATGGATGCTGGGTTTTCATTTGGAGAGGTTGAACTTGATGGACTTTGTCTTTTTTCAACCCAATTTAACTGTGTAACTATATTCTGTTTGATCCTAAGTTCTTTTTTGTTAACTTCGGAGATAAAGGATTTTTTCAACTGTCCCATTTTAAGCGAGACAGTCCTGCTTTTGACAGCTCAACCTCAGTACAAAGGGTTTGTACTGGAACGTCCCAATTTTCTCTGCAATATACAGCTAAAAAAAGATAAAATGTTTCTAACTTACTTGGCTTTTGGCAGAGAGCCCAGAACAGCCACGAGGTACAGATAACATACTTTGTAACAATTTTGAAATAAGCAAATAAGTTATTCTAACAATATAAGATAACAGGTCCCTTGGGAGAAGTTAGCATGTATTCTATATGTTCTGGCAGGCAAAGGCACTAAAGCTAAGAACGTATGTAATACGTTCTTTGGCATTTTAAGTGATTACTCTGCTTCAGCAGCTTCAGGTGATTTTTGGAAATGTCACCTAAATTGCCAAATTTAGGAAAGGTTTGCGGTTTGGTGCTTTAGAGTAGAAAGGCATGCATAGCCAATTTGGATTCAGGTGAATTTGTATTTTTCTAAAAAATATGGTTTTCTGGGGTGAACATACTTTTTTTCTACCTTTGCCCCCCCTCCCCCAGTGATGTAAATGTGTTGGTTTTGCAGGACCTGAAATGACAGACCATATGCGGGGTCTTCATCTTAGGGGCCATATGGGGGGGTCTTCATCTTGGGGCCCCTATATGCCACGTGCTTAGGTAAACTTATACATATTGGGTATCAAACTGTTCAGTTGACTCCTGGCAATCATATTTAGGGTGTTTTACATTGTTACCTAATGATGTGTGGGAGATATGATGCTGTAGATTGGAAGCTTTGAGGTGATTTTTCACCAATTTCTATAAAAAAACACTTGAGAGGAGGAAGACCGGTGTGGCAGGCGTCCCCGCCGGCCCACTAGACCGCCAGGGTGAGTAGCCCTCATATTACCCCCCCCTCAAAGGAGGGGCCACTGGGCCCCCAGGTCTCTCAGGAAATTTAAGATGAAATTGTTTCCTGAGACGATCAGCCCTTACATCACAAACAGGAACCCAAGAATTTTCCTCAGGGCCGTAACCCTTCCATTGTACCAGATATTGCAACTTACCCCGCACAAAGCGAGAGTCAAGGAGTGGGGGAGGAAAGGACTGTTGGTGCACTTGTGTGGCTGGTTTTAACAGAGAGACATGAAAAGAATTAGAGATCTTAAAATTATCAGGTAGCTTGATACGAACAGAAGAAGGATTGATTATATCAGTAATGGGATATAGACCAATAAACCTGGGCCCCAACTTGAGTGGGGAACCTTAAAGGGATACTTTCATCGGAAACAAATTTTTTTTTTCCAAAATGAATCGGTTTAATATTGCTACTCCAGCAGAATTCTGCACTGTAATCCATTACTCAAAAGAAAAAACAGATTTTTTTTTTATATTCAATTTTGAAATCTGACATGGGGCTAGACATATTGTTAATTTCCCAGCTGCCCCAAGTCATGTGACTTGTGCTCTGATAAACTTCAATCACTCTTTACTGCTGTACTGCAAGTTGGAGTGATATCACCCCCCCCCCCAGCAGCCTAACAAAAGAACAATGGGAAGGTAACCAGATAGCAGCTCCCTAACACAAGATAACAGCTGCCTGGTAGATCTAAGAACAGCACTTTATAGTCAAAACCCATGTCCCACTGAGACATATTCAGTTACATTAAGAAGGAAAAACAGCAGCCTGCCAGAAAGCATTTCTCTCCTAAAGTGCAGGCACAAGTCACATGACTGGGGGCAGCTGGGAAATTGACAAAATGTCTAGCCCCATGTCACATTTCAAAATTGAATATAAAGAAATCTGTTTGCTCTTTTGAGAAATGGATTTCAGTGCAGAATTCTGCTGGGGTAGCACTATTAACTGATGTGTTTTGAAAAAAAACATGTTTTCCGATGACAGGATCCCTTTGAGTTTGATGTTTCTTGTGGATAACCATACTGAGTCTCCTACCTGATAATAGGGTGACTCTCTACGAGACCCTCAGCTGCCCTCTTTTGAGCAGCCGTAGCTGCAAAAAGAGAGTCGTGTACCCCAGACCAGATCTTGGCAAATTGTTTCACAGAAGAATTGACAGGGGGTACAGAGGATAATGAACCAGAAAAAGAAAATGCTTTGGTATGTAAACCATTAACAATAAAAAACGGAGATTGACCAGTAGAAGCATGGGTATGTATATATGTATGTATATTTTTATTTGTAAACTGCTCCTTGAGGGCAAAGCACTGTACAGCAAAACAATAAATTAGTAGTAACAAACATTTCCAGGTCATTGGAATAAAAAGTAACAATAACTGCAAACAATTCACATAAATATAAAAAATATAAATATAATGAGTAGCATTATTGTAAGCAAATTCTTCCCAGGGTAATAATTCAGCCCATGAGGATAGGTTGTCAGACACATAACACCTTAAAAATTGTTCAATGGACTAATTAACCCTTTCAGTTTGTCCATTAGTCTGAGGGTGGTATGTGGAAGAGAAAGACAAATCAATCCCAACCAGAGAGCAGAATGCTCGCCAAAATTTAGAAACAAACTGCATCCCTCTATCAGAAAGAATATTGACTGGAAAACCATGTAATTTGAAAATATTAGAAATAAATAACTCGGCCAAAGACTTGGCAGATGGGAGGTGTGGGAGGGAAATTAAATGACTCATTTTTCTGAACCTATCCACCACCACCCAAATCACTGTTTTCCCTTGAGAAGAAGGGAGGTCAACAATAAAATCCATAGACAGATGGGACCAGGGTCTGTCTGGAATAGGTAATGGCCTTAGCAATCCCTGTGACAGGTTCCTAGAAGACTTTGACCTCTGACAGACAGGGCAAGAATTAACAAAATTTTTGACATTTTGTTTATAAGAAGGCCACCACACATTGTGAGACAATAAAGACACAGTCTTAGAAATACCAGGATGTCCCACCATTTTTGAATTATGAGCCTCACCCAGAACCTGTTCCCTTAAGTCCTCAGGTACAAATAACCTCCCAGAAGGCGTTTCTACAGGGGCAGAAGATTGAACAGAAGACAATAGTAGGGCAAGGTCTGATCCGAGAGCCGCCACAATTAACTCACATAGAATGATAGGAATACACTCACTAGGTTCAGACAGGTTAGACTCAAAACTCCTAGAGAGTGCATCTGCCTTAGTGTTTTTGGAACCAGGCCTGTATGTAAGAGAGAAAAAAATAAAGCCCATCTAGCCTGCCTAGGATTCAACCACTTAGCAGACTCGATGTACAACAGGTTTTTGTTTTCAGTAAAAACCGTAATAGTATGTTTAGCCCCCTCCAACAAGTGTCACCATTCC
Source organism: Xenopus laevis (assembly GCF_017654675.1). Classification (NCBI taxonomy): domain Eukaryota; kingdom Metazoa; phylum Chordata; class Amphibia; order Anura; family Pipidae; genus Xenopus; species Xenopus laevis. The sequence goes on from NC_054386.1 coordinate 47,887,728, forward strand.
TCAAAGGCCCATTTGATAGCCAACAATTCTCTATTTCCAGTGTCATAATTGGCCATGGCAGGTGAAAATTTCCTAGAGAAGAATGCACAAGGATGCACCTTGTTGGTTATTGATGCCTTTGAGAAATGCCATTTTCCCTGGCGTAATTTACGAATCGCGGTATCGGCAGATGATGCACGATCCGGGTCATAGTAAAGTATCGCCATGGTGTTAAAGAAGGTTTCAAGGGAAAAACGGGCAGGGTCAGAGGAGGAAAATCTTAGGGCCCAAATTTGAGGGTCACCCTTTTCTCTCCAGTACTGAAGGATTGAGGTAAAAAGCTAAGGTATAATTTGCATGCCTCCTGAAAGACAAAGAATTTTGTTCTATCCCCACTAAATTTTTTGGAGAAAGAAATTTTGGGTTCATGGTATTTATGAATATTACCCATCACGGCAGGAGAACCCACTTGGACGGCAACAGGAGGTGAAACTATTGGACTTGGCGTCTGTTGCGAAGTGTCCAGTCTGCGAGTCAGGTTATGAAAGCCTTGCATCAGATAATCTTGCTTCCGCTCTTGATCCTCGAAGTGCTGTGGCAGAGTAGTGAGGAGTGCTTCAGTGGTAGAAGGAGCAGCGGCAGCGTGACCTTCATCTTCCATTTTGACCCGTTATAATGTCACGGTACCCTAAATCCAGAACCAGTGCTAAGCACTCTGTTCTCGGCTCTTGCTGCTGCCTTTCACCTCGGGAGGAACCCTCGGCTAATCGGATGCCGCCAGGTCTTATTAAGAGAGGTGCCAAGCAATAGGTTCTGGACGAGCAAAGGGGCTTGATGGTAAAGCAAAGTCTTTTGGGCAGAAGGTCACAGTACAAGGCATAGACGGGAAGCGTAGTCAAATCAGGAATACAAGTACAGAGCACCAGGAACTCACAAAGATTGATCCTATAACGGGCAAGGATTATAAACAAAGATTCCCCTTCTAAGGCGTTTGAATTTCGCTCCAATGCGCGCTGGCATCATCACGCCAGCGCGACTGCACCTATAATTCTAGCAGAGGCACGTGCCACGCGCGCGCACCAGAGAATCTACTGTGTTCTCGTACATAAAATAAATAAATTGTTTTTCTGATATATGTGATTGTATTATGTAAAACATGATTTTTTTTTTTCATTTTATTAGACACTTACAGAAGTGGAATAACACCAAAATATCATATTTTGAAAGATCAGGTTGTCCTGAAAAGAACAATATATTGTTTTCCAATCCTGGGTAAACTGAAAGACCCCCCCCCCCCCGGAAAGACCTTTAAAGTGAAAGAGTACAAAATGTTCAGAAATGGTCTGGCAATTCAAGTACCAAATCAGCCAAATCGGCTGGCAGGAAAGGGCTAAAGAGCAATTCACCTTCATTAGCAAAAAAACAGAAATGTGTTCAAACTTTCATAAGCTTCCAAATTTTGTAAAAATGAACATGGTTATTAGGGGGTGTGACCAAAAATGGGCGTGGTCAAAAAATTGTTGTCCCTCTTTATGTTTCCAAAATGTTGGGAGGTATGCTACACTTACATGTCTTAATATGCAACAAATGCTCCAGAGTGTGGCTGAGCCTCATCAGGAAAGTAATTCTTCTATTGAACAACAATGTGAAATCCAGAACACAAGCAAGGCTAATATGAATGTTGTATCTAGAAGTTACCTGGACAGAGAGCCCTGTGACTATGTACTCTAGACACACAATGCCCAGCCTGTGTAAATGGGAATCACCATATAGGAAGCAATGTGAAAGATTTTGGCAAACAGACAACTCAACCAAACATCTTGTTAAGCACAGATGACTTAAAATTTTCCTCAATGTATCCACTAAAATGAAAATCCACAAGGCTGGCAGGTGAAGGAGATTGCAGTTATTTCAGGATAGTGCAAACGCCTCCGGTAAGGGAAGACTATAATACTCTAAGACATTATAGCCTGAGGCAGTAGAACCGCCAGGTTCCAATACTGCTGGTGGCTCAAAAGGGCACTGGCTTATAACAAAAAGGAAAGAATCAGCACTCATTGGATGCTTCCATCCTCTAGTTACCTATGTGGAAAGGAAGAACAGCCAGTCCTTTATCCTAAACACCCAATAACTAGGAGATTAGACAAACTGAAAGAAAAAAAAAACAGACCCAAGAATAAGTCTGCCTTCTATACCCAGAGCAGAAAACCTGGCATTTAACACAATGATGTTCCACTTTGCTGGCAGTATAACTGAAGACTCCTATCCTGGACCAGCTAATACCAATCATGTTTTATAACCTTGCTCGAATATCTTGCATGGGTCAAACAGACACTCTGCTTGTTGAACCAGCCTTATTTAGGACAAGCCCTCAAAGAACTGATGGATAGAATATGATCCATGGAGCTAACTTTCAAGTGCCAGGTTCTTGTTGTTTTGTGGGGAAAGCAAATTGCAAGCCCTAAAAAGAGTTAAAAGTTAAGCTGTTTGCCCTGACTATTTTTGCTGCAGTCATAACTACGTCACTGACATTAAAGAGGTTGTTCCATTCAACTAATATGGTTGCTAGAGTCTCAATTACCATAGCAACCATGCATTGATTTGAATAAGAGACTGGGACATGATTAGGAGAGGCCCTGAATAGAAAGAAGAGTAATAAAAAGTAGCCTTACAGAATATTTGTTTTTTAGTTGTGTTCTGAAAAGTCAGACGATGAAGGCAAATAACAATTAGGAGATGCAAAGCATTGGTTTTCCTAGCATTCTCATGCTCTCTCTATTGAATATGCAGGATTTGTATTTTCACTTAAAGGGGACCCATCACTAAAAAAAATTATTGCAAAACCTATTTTATCACGTTAGTCAAGCAAAATTAACTTTAATTACACTATATAAATTATTTGAACCTTGTTTCTTTTGGTCTAGGAATCATAATCATAGCAGGCAGGAGCCATTTTGTGGACACTGTTATTAAGGCAAGCCTTGTATCATCTCAAAATCTTGTTTGTGCACCAGAATGGGGGATCTGATGTCCATCCTCATGCACTGGTTACACAATTAAATGGTAAAGAGAGCGGGGAAATGTGAGGAGTGCAGTGACCTCTATTCCTAAGGCATAGAGGAGGGGCACACAATATTTGATTGACAGCTGAGATTTTTAAATGCGTTTACAACAACTACTGTATGAATGCTTTAATACAAAAAAAAATGTCATGTTTAATTTGAAATTAACTTTTATTATACAACTTTTTATGTCTGGGTCACAGGTCCCCTTTAAGTGATGGATCCTAAGCATAAGGAACTACTCAGAAGGCAGCGCCTGGAGCTTTGTGCTGAGGGCCTTGCAGATGGACTGGTCCCACAGTATTTACTACAAGAAGGAATCATCACAGAGAGCCATTTAGAGGAAATCAGTTCCCAAGTCACCAGCCAGAGACGAGCCATGAAGCTTCTAGATATTCTTCCTACCCGTGGGCCAAAAGCATTTGAGGTTTTCGTGGATTCTTTAAGTGAATTTCCCTGGGTGCGTGAGAACTTGATAAAGCTTAGTAAAGATGGCACTGATATTCCAGGAGGAAGGATGCTGGAGTTGCCATGTAAATTCCATCACAGCTGCCCTACTGAAAAGCAATTGAACATCCTGGCAGGGAAGTTGGGGCCAGAGTGGGAGCAGATACTTGTACATCTCGGCTTGGACCACAGTGACCTGTACAGATGTAAGGAGCAGAACCGTTACAGTGTGCAGTCGCAAATAGTGGAAGGTTTGGTGAAATGGAAACGGCAAATGGGAAGCAAAGCCACAATGTTGCAGCTATGGCAAGCGCTGGAAGCAGCGGAGGCAGACTTGTCTGTCATGCAGTATATCCTGCAGTGATTTTTGGGAACTGATTTAATATAACTATAGGCATAAATTTGCCCAAGCCTTTAACCCAAAGCCATCAGTCTACTTTAAATGCACTAAATGCCTATAGCTTGACTATAAACCTATATACATGAACATTAAAGCCACTCACACCTGCGTAAAACCTTGACTGTAGCATAGCATTATGCCTAACCATCCTCAGGTCCATCCTCCATCCTCCAATATACATTGTTTATGCCCTGTTCAAGAAGCTAGCCAGTGGTCAGTAGTAGATAGCAGTAGGCAACAGGAATAATGCCTTGACGCACAGCCTGTACAGAGAGATATTATAAACCAATGCAAGCTTGGGTATTCCTCTGTACTGAGCTGAAAATTGTCATAGCCTTGTAAAGTCACAGTCCTTGGCTATATACACCTCTGTGCAAAATTATCACAATAAATGGGACTTTTGGTGAAACTGATTTCTGTTTGTTCTTTAATATTAAAAAATGTGTTTAATGTTTCTATTTTAAAGTATTAATGGAGTAATTAGGAGAGTTTTTATCAATTTTGAAACTAAGCGCCATATAACAAAACCTGTCTTTCTACCCGTTGCAGCCTGTTATATGCTTAAGGAGGGAACATACATACACAAACATACAAAGAACATATCTTGTCATTCACTAAAGTTGTTTTCAAAAATCAGAAAAGGCCTAGGGCAGCACAGATTTAGGGGCAGCATGGTGCCCAGCTGCACCGTAGATTTATATAGGGCACTGGGGTCAAATTGCTCAGGAGATCTCCTGTGCGCCTGTCCGGCGTCAAATCATATGATGCACTGGTGAGCAATCGGGGAGGGGGCAGGGTATAATTATGGCCGCAGGGTGCTGTGCCAAGAAATCCGGCCCTGTTTTTCAGCTCAAGTACTATTCATTAAACTTATATATATATAAAGATATATATAGATATATAGAGCATGTTGTTGGGTTATAGAATACTGTATATAGAAAATCCCCCTCTGTGCATGTGACTCTCTATAGACAAACCTGCCCGCTGGGACGTATTCCCTGGACAGAACTGAATTTTTAGACACCAAATGCAAAGATCTGCAAAGAAAGTCGGTCAGATTTATGGGTGGATCTGGCTTGATTTGGAATAAGTTTTTCCCAAGCCACCCATGGCAGCACTTCACCAATACGAGTATTAGACTTAATTAGCCTATAACATCTGCCCCTCCGCCTTCCCCTTTTGTCTTTTTTTCCTGTCCAGGCCACGGATAAGCTTATCGATTCCAGGGGCTCCTCTCTTTCTCCACTCCCAAAATGCTCCCCAGAGGGAATAGCTAAGGGGAAGGACCGATAGGCTGCATATTGCACCAGGATAGCTGATAGCTGTACGCTGGCTGAGAAACTGGTGGGGCAGTGCAGCATCTTGGAGGTACCGCCTTTGCTTCTTGGAGCAAAAGGGATCCCGGAGAAGTGATACCCGGAAATGTGCACAGAAGCTCCCCTTCAGAGCTAATTAGAATCCACTCAGTCTGAGGCCATGGTGAAATGTGTTCCATGGCAGACGGCACTTCCGCATTCAGAACAGGAAGCATCTCCTTGTCAGTGCAGATAGAGAGCGATTTGTGTTCCAGCTGGAATGCGTGTGCGTTCCACAGTGAACGTCACTTCCGGATTCTGTGCTTTTAATCCTGCAAGACACAGGGGCAAATTCACTAAGCCGCGAAGCGCCGAACGCTAGCGTTAATTCGCTAGCGTTTGGCATTTTCGCTACTGCGCAAATTCACTAACAAACGCTGGCGTAGTTTCGCTAGTGTTACTTCGCAACCTTACGCCAGGCGAAGTTTCGCTAGCGACGAAACTACGCAAATTCACTAACTTGCGCAGTGTAGTGAACGCTACCTTTTACGCTAGACTTCCTTCGCCACCTCAGACCTGGCGAAGCGCAATAGAGTAGATAGGGATTGTTTAAAAAAAAAAGTCAATTTCTTTTTCTAAGTCCCAAAAAACGCTGGCGTGTTTTCTACATGATGGCTGATAGGCTGAAAAAGATCAAACATTTTTTGGGGCTCCCCTTCCTCCCCCCCTACATTTCCTGACTCATGGCAACTTACCTAGACAGTGGGCACATGTGTAGGGCAAAATAAAATTTTTATTTGCTGATTTGAAGGTTTTCTAGGCATTTGTAGTGCAGATACGTGTTCCTCCATTGAAATTTGAATTTCGCGCCGTATGCAAATTAGCCTTCGCTAGCGTAACTTCGCTTTATATAGTGAATCAACGCTAGCGCAACTCCGCAACCTTACGCTACCCCTGTGCGCAACTTCGGATTTAAGTGAATTTGCGGAGCCCTGGCGAAACTACGCCTGGCGAAGTGCGGCGAAGTTGCGCCTGGCGCAACTTCGCATCTTAGTGAATTTGCCCCACAGAGTGCAGCTGACGCTTTTGGAAAAGACGGTTTTGGCAGTTACTGAGAATAAGAGTGGTAAGGAAAACTCTTTGGAGTGCCACAAGTGGAGTGACGAAAGTGGTCTGACTGCTTGCGTTTTGTTCTTGGGTCCATGCAGTATGGAACAGCCTGGCTCTGGAAAGTGGGTTCAGCCTAAAGTCTCTGGGTAAGCTGAAGACAAGAATGTGTTTCTTTTTCATCTAATGGCAAGAGGTGAAAGGGGCTAATTAGGATTTTGTTTATTTTTTAGTCTCTCTGTCCCTGGAGATATGCGGAAATTCATATGTCAAGGAAGCAGCCCTCTGCTGAAAAATCTCCTATAGTGGAACCTCAAACCTCTTCACTCCCTCAATTGGATGCTTTAGTCTCTTTCATAAAGCAGGCGGTGCAGGAAGTATCAACCTCTGGTGTAGCCCGGAAGCCTAAAAGAACAAGAGAGGTCCTTTATGACTCCCTGTCAGAAGTGTCTGAGGAGGAGAGGTCCTTTATGACTCCCTGTCAGAAGTGTCTGAGGAGGAGTTGTATGACCCTGTGGATGTCCAGTCTGATTTTTCTGAGGAGGGAGGGAGGAGAGGTTCTTTCGGAATAATAAAATGGCAAAAAGTAATTTCCTTCAGTAAAAAAGCATGCAGCAACTTTTCCGGTACATGATTCCATTAAAGAGTTAATTCCGAGTGGAAGAAGATGGAAAAGAGTTGTAAATCAAGGGAAATTTTCTAAAAAAAATACCCAATGGATGAAGCTAATGCAAAACTATAGGATAATCCACCTAAAGTGGATGCAGCAGTAGTCAGATTGACTCGGAAGACTATGCTACCTGTAGCTGATGCGGTTGCATTCAAAGATCCAATGGAGAAAAGAATGGAATTTGACCTAAAGAATCTTTTGTCTCGGACGGGGCCTCCTTTAGGCCGGCAATAGCGTTAACCTCAACTTCAAGAGCCATGAAGATATGGGTGAATAATTTGGAGGAGGCTGTAGCCACAAATGTGAAGAAATCAACGCTGCGAGAGGTGCTGTCATGTCTTAAAGTGGTGGTAGACTTTGTGGCTGAGGCTTCACTAGATCTGGTCCATCTTGCAGCAAGGTCGATGGCTCTTTCGGTGGCAGCGAGAAGGTCTCTATGGCATAAGCCTGATTGGCAAACTTAGCCTCAAAAACAAACTTATGTCAGCTCCCTTGTGAAGGGGAGAGATTATTTGGTGAGAATTTGAATTCAATCATAAAAAGAGTGTCAGGAGGCAAAAGCATTTTCTTGCCACAGAGAAAAGATTCAGATGCCAAGGGGCTAGACCAGAGTCTCCTGGGAATAGGTCCTTTCAGAGTTCTAGACAATATAGACCTGGAATGTCACAAGGGAGACAAACATCCGGGAAGATCCTTTGGAGCTCCCTCGACCAGAATACAATGAGATCAGGCCGGCCCAGATCTACAAAGTAGGGGCGCGTCTGGCACTCTTAAAAGAGATTTGAGTCGAAAAAATTTGAGATCACTGGGTCTTACAAATTATAGAGGAAGGATATTGGCTGGAATTTTCAAGGATTCCAACGCACAAAGTTTTTCGGGTTTCGTCAGTTCCAGAGGTTCAAGGAGCAAGACGAATATTTCAAGATTATGTAGATCAACTGCTGGAGCGGTGGAACCAGTGCTTCTTCTACAGCAGCGGCGAGGCTTCTACTCAAAACTCTTTCTAGTCAGGAAGGCATCAGGAGACTTCAGACCGGTGCTGGATTTATGTCCACTAAACCAGTTTATAAATTGCAGAAAATTCAAGATGGAATCTCTTACTTCAATAATTGTAGCAGTGTCCCTGCAAGCATGGCTAGTCAAATTAGATCTCAATGATGCATACTTTCATGTTCCGATATACAGTCCCCACAGAAAATTTCTGAGGTTCCTTTTCTCAAGACCAGCATGTGCAATACACATCACATGCCTACCGTTTGGCCTCTCCATGTCTCCAAGAACTTTCACAAAGGTTCTAGTGACAATAATAGCCCTTATGAGGGTGGAAGTGGTATCAGCTTTCCACTATTTAGACAACATCCTCTTGGTCACCGATTCAAAGGAGGAGGCAAGAAGAAGCAGGGACAAGGCAGTCGCTTTCCTTCAGAATTTTGGTTGGGTGATAAATTGACAAAAAAGCCAGTTAGTGCCAAAAAAGAACCTTGTATTTCTGGGCGCAGAATTGGACACGCTCCAAGGGACGGTGTCGCTTCCAGAACAAAATATATCACAAATAATAGACCGAGTGGGATCCTTCAAACAGAAGTTGGAGGTGTCTGTCAAGGAATGTATGTCCCTTCTAGGACTCTTTTCCTATGATACAGATGGTGGGTTGGGCGAGATGGCACATGAGACCTCTGCAGATCATTTTTTCTGAAGTCAGGAGCAACCAATCCCCTGAAGTTGAGACAGCGTCTTTGTATTCCAAAACAGGTAAGAGCAAGTCTGGAGTGGTCGTCGGTTCCACACAGCCTAGCAAGAGGGTTGATGTAAGCATAACCGAAGTTTATGACCATAACCACAGATGCATCTCTGACAGGCTGGGGCGCAATGCTAGACGGTGTCCATTCAAGGGCAGTGGAATCTGGGCCAACTTCCCTCCAATCTATTGGAACTGAAGGCGATAAAAATGGCATTGATGGCCTTCGCAGAAAAAATTACTCACAAATGGGAAAAGATTCATTCAGACAATGCTTCAGCAGTGGCATATGTCTGAAAACAAGGCGTGGTAAGTTGCTCAAAGAAGACATGATGGCCTCGGATCAGAATTTCAAATGCAGGACATTATTTTCAAGATACCCGTCTCAGAAGACCAGTGGAGTGGATGCGTTGATCCAGAACTGGAAAGGAATATTCAGGTATGTTTTTCTGCCCTTTCCAATGATTTGGAGGGTGTTAAAGAAAATAGGCACGGAAGAGGCCTTAGTGGTTGCAGTGGTTCCGTATTGGCCAAGACGCCCTTGGTTCGCTCTTCTGAAGCAGATGGCAGTGCAGCCTCTAAAAGACCTGTTGATGCAGGGTCCGATACCCTTTCAGGATGTGTGCTGTCTGTCACTGATGGCATGGAAATTGAAAGGCAGAGGCTGGAGAAGGCAGGATGTGGGTCTGAATTAAAATTTTATTATTATTTTAGTGTTAAAAAGTCCATGTCAAATCAATATTACAGAGTGTGGGCTTGTTTTGTTAAGTTTGCAGAGAATTCAGGATTCGATCCGAGGATACCGTCTGCAGTATAGGTGGTGAATTTCCTCTTTGCAGGATTTCAAAGAGGTCTGGGAGTAAGTACATTAAGAGGACAAATTTCAGCCCTTTCAGCATTAATTGGCAAGACTTTAGCTGAAGAGACGTTGGTAATTCCGTTTTTCAATGCTTCATGCTTCAATTCTCGGAAGCCAAGGGTCCCTCCGTGGGATTTGCCTTTGGTCTTAAAAGTATTAACAACAGCTTCGTTTGAACCCATTGAAAGCGCCTCAGATTGGCACGTTATGATAAAAGTACTGTTTCTAGTGCCGATCACTTTGGCTTGCAGAATAGGAGAGATCCAGGCCTTGTCAGCGAAAGAGCCAGATACAGTGATCTTTCCAGATAAAGTCATTCTAAGACCGGCATTTCAGTTTCTTCCTAAGGTGATGTCTCAGTTTCATCTAGACTTGGAATTAACCTTACCATCATTTTGCCCCCCAAATCCAAGTAATAAGCAAGAACGAGAGTGGCATATTCTAGATCTAGTTTGAGCTATTATTTGACTTGTATGAATTCTTGGAGGAAGACTGACAGATTGTTCGTGATTCCTAGAGGTCCAAGAAAAGGAATGGCACCTTCGAAATCGACGATTAGTCGTTGGATCGTTGGCTCATACCACAAAGCAGGCAGAGAGGTTCCTGGAGACTTAAAGGCACACTCTCCTAGAGCATTAGCTATTTCCGGGGCGGCAGAAGCCAGGGCTCTGCCAGAAGTGATTTGTAAGGCAGCGAGATGGTCTTCCTTACATACATTTATAAAGCATTATAAATTGAATGTGCTTTTATCCAAAGATGCTAGATTTAGGAGGCAAGTCTTACATTCTGTGTTGCATTAATTATAACAAAAAACACTTAAGCATTGTTGTCCCTCCCTTCTTTCTTGTAGCTATGGGAATTCTTATATTGGTGAAGTGCTGCCATGGGTGGCTTGGGAAATAGAGAAAGTTTATTTTACTTAACGTAATTTCTACCAAGTCACCTTCCATGGCAGTATTCACCAATCTCCCTCCCTTCTGAAGCTAAGAAACATAGACAAAAGGGGAAGGCGGAGGGGCGGATCTTATAGGCTAATTAAGTTAACCCGTTCCTTTCCAGTGTCCTGTGGGGCGGGAATACTCATATTGGTGAAGGTGACTTGGAAATAGAAATTACAGTAAGTAAAATAAATTTCTCTACTTTTAAGTCATATGGAGGTTTTGGAATAGTGGAAAGACTGGTGATGCTATTTCACTGTAGTCCTTTATACTGTACTGTATGTTTAGAGACAATAAATGAAATTAAATTCCTACCTATGTAAAAGGTTACATTTTTTATCACTGTAACTACATACCTACAGCTAAACAAAATGTTGAGTGACACAGAACATAATCTAATTTTCAATGTGATTCCAATACTAACCACAAGATGTTTTACATGCGTCACGCAGGGCTGGGGGCGGCAAGATTCTTTCATAGGCTTATTACAATGGATAAGGTACTCCACACTATAGAGGCATTGCACCACCTCCAGCAAAGTGTGACGGATACAGCTGCAGAGAATTTTTTGCTGTGTCACTCAAATAAGTACTGCTGGGCTGCAGGTGGCTTTGTGCGACTTTTAGTTTGCTAGATTTTTGTGCCACAACACCTTGGTAATACTGCCACTTTCCAAAGGTGTTCCAATGAAATGTGTCATTGTCCCTTTAAAAGGCTAATCTGTGCCTTCAGTGTCTTCACAGGAATTAAGGGCAGGTCTTTGGAAAATGCATGCTCAACCCTGTTCTAAGCAATGAGTACATTGCCTGCAAATTCATTGCCTGCAGGTGAGACAGGGTCGATGTTGCCATTCTGCTTAAAAGAACAGTAATGCCAAAAAAATCAAGTGTTTTAAACTAACAAAAATATAATGTAATGTTGTACTGCACTAGTACAACTGGTGTGTTTGCTTCAGAAACACTACTGTAGTTTATATAAACAAACTGTTGTGTAGGCATGGGGCAGCCATTCAAGCTTGAAAAAAGAGAAAAGGCACAGGATAGCCAGCAGATGATAGATAAGCTCTGTAGTATACAATGGGACTCTTATGGGACGTATCTGTTCTCTACTGTGTCTCGTGCTTGAATAGCTGTCCTCATGGCTACACAGCAGCTTGTTTATATAAACTATAGTTGTGTTTCTGAAGCAAACACACCAGTTTTACCAGTGCAGGGCAACACTACATTATATTGTCATTCATTTAAAACACTTTAATTTTTTGGTGTTACTGTTCCTTTAAGAGATGGGATAACCAGTAGCTCACATGAGCCTGCAGTTTTCTTTTAGACAAGGAGAAACTGCACACAGACACCATGCTTCTCTTCAAGAAGACATAACTTTATTAACAATTCTGCATTAGCAGACAAAGATCATGTTACATGACACTGTCAGTATCCAATTACTACGGGACTGTATGAGAGCACACACTACTACATGTCTTAAAGTGATACTGACACTAAAAAATGAATTTTAGCATATGAATGTACATTAAATGTTACCTATAGGTCATGTTGATCATTTTTTGCTGAGAGGTTTGTTTTTGTATATAATTGTTAGTTGAAGTTCCTAAACCTGACACTCTGACTTTGCCAACCAGACTGTCCCATCTCAGCCTGTTAGTTACAGTTTCTAATGCTAACGGACTCCTGCTGCACAAATATGGCAGCCCCCTCATACAGGAACATGGGGGATCAGATAGGTAATGTAAAAGCATCATGCAAATACTTTATGGCAAAGTTAGAAGTAGCTTGCAAAGCCAATATTATAATAGATGTAAAAAAGTTTAATTTCAGGTGTCAGTATCTCTTTAACACCCCCAATTGCTCTCATATTACAGAAAGACATATTTAGCATAAACGTACAGTGCACTGGTTTATACTCCAAATATGTAATGTACAAATTCTCCCAGTTTAAACTTTGTTAATGGCTTAGCCATGACACTTGCTACCATTTTGTTTGTGGAACAATACTCAAGTCATCTTTCCCTTTTTTTAGTACAGATCTAAGAAAATCGTATTTGATATCAACATGTTTGCACTTTGGATGGCAAACCAGGTTCTTTGCGAGAGCTATTGCATGCACCTTGATTATCTTCAAAAATGTTTACTGTCTCATATTGACATTCACTATACATTTCTTTGAGTAACTGCACAAGGTATAAACTCTACAGTGTGGTAGCAGCCAGTGCTATATATTCAGCCTCACAGGAAGACCATTTGTGGATAGACTAAATCAATATCCTGTTGTGCGTCTTCTGTCATTTAGGTCTGAGGCCCAACTAGCATCACTACATGCCTCAAGTTTTAAGTTCTCCTTACATTTTCTCTAGTTAAACTCAAAATCTATAGTACCTTTCAAGTATCTCGTCATATGTTTCAGATCCATCTGCATTGCTTTTTATTGCATAGACCCATCCACCCCCCCTCCCCCCCATTGCATTTTTACCTTCTGGTAGAGTGTTCAGTGTGAATGTATCATTCTCTTTTAGTGAATATCTTTCATTGCATTAAGCCATATCTGTGACTGGGATGAATCTATGGCTTCTCTTTTAGTTTGTGGTACACCATGTGCTCTGTAACAGTAGTCAATGTTTGTCAGTATTTGATCATTACAATCTGACTTTAATACAGTCATTTAAGTACTGAAGGGGCTTTTCCATCCCTTTTGGGGTACCTTGTACAATGGCTGTCCTGTATTTGGCCATTATTGTTGCCTCTGCACCCTCAACTTCTACTTGATGCTGGGACCTCTCCTGGATTTGGGTTTAACCTTTTAAATGCCATAGATCATAGAATCTACTTTCTGTGGAAAAGTCTTTTGAAATGCCACAGAATGTAGATCCTACGTTCTACAGCATTAAAGGGTTTGGCAATGGAAGAGTGTCTTTTAAAGCCACTTGCTCTGTTCCTTCTTGTTCCCCAGCCCCTAGGCAATGAGCCTTATCGGGGAATGAGTGTCCCCTGAGGCATGATCGCCCAGGTTCTATGCCCTGCTGCTGCCTGCACTTCCTGATGTGCCAACCCCCGCCCACTTACTGGATCCAGCAAGAAGACTGTGCCATATTGCCTGCAGCCCTCCTTGACAATCTGGACCCTGCCATCCCAGGTTAGTGCTCATCCACACACACAAACACACACATTTGTAGCCATTTTATTGCATGTTTAGCCATTTTATTACATTTTCAGCTTTTGCGTAGGTGTTGTTCACTTATTTCTGTCCATAAAACCTATTTGTTGTAATAATCAAACAGCAAGCTAGAAGACATTCAACATATCGAGACAGAAACTGGTGACAAAAAATGGTAACAAGAAATAATGAAGTAGCTAATAAATATCTATATAAACTATAATCAAATTGGTCGACATATTTATATCCTAACTAGTTAAATTAATAAGTTAAATTCATATATCCACATATTTGAAAACAGGACAACAAATGCATGATTAGAATACATAGAAAATTAAATACATAATTACATAATTATGAATTATCCAATCATATACTCCAAGGATTCTTGAGTTCACCCGCATGATACTATAATAAATCAAGATCGAATAACCCTAAACTAGTATGATTCTAGCTGGATATCTATATTGGAATTAAAATACAGCAAATATATTGAATACAGACATATATTGGAACCAAGAATCTAAACAGAAAAATTTATAAATTGGTATACTTATGATCTACTCTCCCATCTTGTGTGAGAATCAACAATATATGTATCAGAACCAAAATACCATCAATCAAATTATTAACCAGTAAAACAACTCAACTCCTACTCTGTTCAAACCCATAGGGACTATTATGTCTAATTTATAAATCCAAAATGCATCTCTTCTCAAAAGAGACACCTCAGTGTCTCCCTTTTGAATATTGGACACAACTCAAATATCTGGAAGGATGTGCACAATTCACCCACATGTCGTTCCAACAAATGTTTGGCTACAGCTAAGCTATTATCCTCTCTAGAGACAGTTTAAATGTTCAGATATGTGTTTTCTGACCGGTCTACTGGTCTTACCTATATACTGAAGTTCACAAATGCATGTAATTAAATAAATGACTAATTTCGTGCCACAATTCGCATAGAAATTAATCTTGTACCGTATGGAATTGTTACTTCCTATAAAATACTTCAAAGACCTAATGTAGGATACCCCACAGCTATAACAACCCTTGGTGTCTAACCAATGAGTGAGTCTTGCAGGTTTTGAGTCTGTAAATAGACTGGGAGATAATCTGGAGCCTAAACTTCGCCCTTTCTTATATGCAAAATTGGGTTGGGGTGGTAAAATACTTTTTTTTTTATTGTTATTGAAACAGGAAGTTAAAGTTGATGTTGCGAAATCTTTGGATGACATTTCTGGAAACAAAAATCAAACACTAAGAGAGAGAAATTCCTCAGGGATAAAATGGACTATGAGTTAAACGGTACACTACCATTCGCTCGAAATACCCGTTTAACAAATCTTCCAAGAAAAATAATTCTTCTTACCACCCACAAACCCCCAGCAACATTTATAAATGCTTTAAAAACATGGGTACTGGTGGACATATGGTGCACTCTTCATCCAACAAGCTCTAACTACACATTTTTTTCACATCCACACAAGACATACTCCCGTATCGATTATTTTTTCGCACCCACCTCTATGATCTCTTCAATCATTGACACCAATATACAACCAATCTCTTCAATCATTGGCACCTCAATGAAGCTTTATTAAGCTTCATTGAGGCTAAATCCCACACAAACAAAACCCCACCCCACAACTTACAAAACAACTACAGCACCTCCAGTCAACCCTTACCAACCTATTAATGTATTGGGTTTGTCTTAAAGGAACAGTAACACCAAAAAATTTAAGTGTTTTAAAGTAATGAAAGTATCATGTACTGTTGCCCTGCACTTGTAAAACTGATCTGTTTGCTTCAGAAACACTACTATAGTTCATATAAACAAGTTGCTGTGGAGCAATGGCGGAAATTGAAAAACGGCTTTATGGCACAGGTTAACTAATGGATAACAGATAACACCATTAGACAGACAGCTTATCTGCTATCTGCTGTGTAACTTGAGCTTTTTCTCCTTTGAATGGCTGCCCCCATTGCTACACAGCAGCTTATTTATATAAACAATAGTAGTCTTTCTTAAGCAAACACAGCAGTTGTACCAGTGCAGGGCAACACTGCATTATATTTTCATTACTTTAAAACACTTTTATATTTTGACGTTACTGTTCCTTTAATAAATGAATAATTTGTGTCTGGCCCATCCAATGGATTTAGCAGAAAGAATCCCAAGGCACACAGGGTCAATGCAAGCAAGCTGCCTTGCGTGTGAAATGGCATTTCGCAATAAACACGCAAGGCAGCTAGCTTGCATTGACCCTGTGTGTGCTTGGAATTCTTTCTGCTAAGACTGTTTGTGAGGTGGCCGATCCTCTACCTTTGTGCACCAGGTATCGTTCTACTAATTAGAAGAGGGTGTGTGGGAGCCAAAGTTGAATTACCATCCAATGGATTTATCAGCTTCTTCTGAAGCTGATAAATCCATCGGATGGGCCAGACATAAATTATTCATTTATAAAGACAAACCCAATACATTACTAGCCAGAAAATTAAAAAACTTTTCCAGGCTACCTCAAATCCAAAAGATAAGGAATAAACAAAATAACATAGTCACCCTACCCCAAGAAATACTACAGGTCTTTCAAGAGGTGTATATAGCACCCTGTACTCTCTCCTAAATTAGACCCAGACGCTTTGTTTTCTTCCCTGTATCTCCCCAAACAGTCAGACCAGGAGCTCTTCAACAATAGTATCTCCGCTGAAGAAGTATCTTGGGCGATTAAACATATGAAGGCAAAATCTAGCCTGGGCCCGGATGGCTTCCCTCCAAGCTACTACAAAAAATTTGCCCCACAATTGATACCACATTTGACGACAGTATTTAACTAAATGTTAAAGGGACACGCCTGCCCTCCTGAAATGCTAGAGGCTAACATCTGTTTAATCCCCAAGCCCAACAAAGATCAAACAGACCCACAAAACTTCAGACCCATCTCAATTATAAATGTAGACATTCTTATTCTCTAAAATATTGTCAGCTAGATTGAACCGTATTATCCCAAAATTAATTCACCCAGACAGCAGATAATATTAGAAGGTTTATAAGCACGATAGACTACATTAACACTAAGAATTCACAATGTCTAGCTCTGTTGCTAGATCTTAAAAAAGCATTTGACACAGTAGATTGGTCCCACCTATACTGATCCTTTAGATTATTCTGAATTCAAGGGGACTTCATCAACGCTATACGAGTGTTATACTCTTCCCCTAGTGCTAAAATTAAAAACACGGGCCTCATGTCGACCAAATTCCAAATTGTCGCAGCACATGCCAAGGCTGCCTCTGTCCCCCTTGATCTTCGCAATTACAGTGGAACCCCTAGCCAAACTGATTAGACAGGACCCAAACATTTCTGGGGTATTAATTAGAGATACAGAATTCAAGGTAAGCCTATACGCAGATGACATCTGCCTCACCCTTACAAGGCCTCAAACATCACTGCCCAATTTGTTCACACTCCTAGGAAAATTCTCCCCCAGTCCAGGCCCGGACTGATAATCTGTCCGTTCGGGCGCTCCTAGGAAAATTCTCCCCCAGTCCAGGCCCGGACTGATAATCTGTCCGTTCGGGCATTTGCCCGAACGGCCGCTCTATCCTGTGATGAAATGGGCCGGGCACTGCACTTATCTGATTTTAAAATTTAGGAGCAAGGAGCGCACAGTTCACATATTTTTGAGTGCGCACGCTGAAGTTATTTTCAGAGGGAGGGGGAGAGAGAGTGAGTGAGGAGAAGTCAGCAGTGACGGCACTCCCCCCGGAACTTCGTGGGCTGGCTGGACAGTGCGTGTGCTGAATAAAGTTATTGGAGATGTCACGGCTCTCATCACAGCCACGTGACTCGTCTCCTTTGGAGAGAGAGATTGCCTGCCCCTGCGCTCTGCATCTTAAATCTGTCAAGTCAGTATGTGAGGTCCTGGGAAAAGCTACTGCACAGTAGGCATATAGGGGAGGTTAAAGCTATAGACATGGGAAGGAAGCTGATAAGAGGGGTCACTGAAACTGTTTACTGCTAAGAATGTTTGTGCTGCTCAGGTACCAGACACAATCTGGACTTGGGGGGGGGGGGGGTTAGGGAGTTCTAGTTTAGCAAGTGCTTTGTTTTTTAGTTTAACTTTACTATGTATTACAATTACTGCCTGCTTTAAGAACATTGTGTTACCCTAGGGTAAATTGTATCTGTAATGGAAATCTGTTGTTTTTGAAGTACAACACCCCAAAATCCTGACCAGGGCCGGAACTAGGGGTAGGCAGAAGAGGCACGTGCCTAGGGCGCAAAGGCAGAGGGGCGCCAGGCACTTACCTCTTTTGATGCCTTCCCTTAGTTCGGACCCATCTGTGGCTGCAGTTCCTGCTCAATGACGATTGTGCGCTCTTCCGCAGTCACTCGTTCTCTTCTGCGCATGTGCGAACAATTGGAAGCGCCGTAGTCGGCCAGGTTGCCTTGGGCGCCTGGTCGACTTGGCCCGGCACTGATCCTGACATCCCGTCCCCATTATAAGTTCACTTCTTGCTATTTGTTTTATGGGGCCCTTTTGCCTCAGTGTTGGATGTTTAAAGCAGAAAGGTGAGTTCCACCTGTGCCAGCTACTTGATGAACTGAGTCATTCCTAGGGCAATAGCAGTAGAGCCAGTTATTAGGGCCTTATTGGGCCCAAATGTACAGCAGTTACACCCCTGGTGATGGTTAAATCTGTCCCATTTAGCTTCGTGGAAAAATTTGCAAAATTTGAAAAGGCATATTTTCAAATATATTCATTTATTTTTTTTTTTTACTGCACAGGTATTGTAGTTCATTTCTGTGTATTTCCTTTATTTTTAGAAATCAAAAGTGTTATGTATTTCATGTGCGGCCCCAGAAAAAAAATTCTTCTTCGAATGTGGCCCAGGGAAGCCAAAAGGTTGGACACCCCTGCAGTAAATTATAATTCATAATGTACCCCCTAATTTATAAAGATATGTATGCTTTTATATTGTCACATAACTTCTCTGTGACTTATAATATCTTTATAAATTACAGTAGGGGGTACATTATCCACTATATAATATATATATATGTATATTTATGAAATATGCGTGTGTGCAAGTAAAAGACCAGGGCTGCTTTTTACTCCCAGTCCGGCCCTGCCCCAGTCTCAGGGCTTGAAGTTAACATCCCAGAATCACAAGCCATGCCTATAAATATCCCAAAACACACAGTAAAACGTCTTCAACTCAAATTCCCACTCCATTGGAGGAGCTCCTTTGTGGAATATCTAGGAGTTAACATAACATCCTCTAACATCTATAACATCTACACTCTACAAAGCCAACTACACAAAACTGTTCAGGAAACTAACAAAAGACCTGGAAGAATGGTCTAGATACTCAATCTCGTGGTTTGGGAAAATTTATGCTGCCAAAATGACCTTACTTCCCATGTTATTATATAAATGTCATGCTTTACCAATTGCAATTAATAATATAGATATAAAGCACCTCCAAAGCAAAGTGAAGTCATTTATATGGTCGGGCAACCCCCCAAGGATTAATGTCATGACAAAGTACAGACCACCAATTAATGGAGGCCTTGGTCTTCCAAACTTATTTACTTATTTTAAGGCTGCACAACTTTCCCGAACCACATTATGGCACTTACCTCAAGTAGAATCCCTATGGGTCCACCTCGAGGCATTAATCGCACATCCAATAGACCTAACCGCCTACCTCTGTGTGGATAAAACTTGTAGGAAAATGACAACCCACAACATTCTGTTTTAGCACATACAATCTGTACATGGCATAACATTCTCCACAATTCCCAAATTACCTCACCCCAAAGCACTCTACCCCCATACACAATAATCCTCTCTTTCCTCCCAGACTAGCCACATCAGCATTCAAGTGGTGGAAAGAAAATCATATCCTCCGAATCAAACATCTCCTTCTCAACAGTGGCATCAAATCAATCCAATACATGCAATTTGCACAGTACATGCCAGAAGGAGAAATCTTTAGATATACCCAGATACACCCCCCTCCCTATTATAAACTTGCTCCCGACGAGCAGGCAAACTTAAGGGATAGCTTTCGCTTTTATATAAGTTACTACTATCTCAAAATGCTCTCCTACGTGCTTTCGAGGATGTGGAGAAATAGGCAATTTTATACACGTGGTAGACATGCCCAGTGGCATACTGGGAAGATATCTTTAGACTTATACAAACAGTATTTCAGAAGCAAATACAAAAAGATATGCACTTAGCTCTACTTGCACTCCCTACCAAGAGTTAATTGAATCGCACAATAAACTTCTGTCTCATCTTCGCAACAGCCAAGATTAACCTAGCAAAACAATGGTTACAAAACCGAATTTCAATCCATGAGTTAGAGGGAAAAATAAATGCTAGTCAAAACCTTTTGTACTTAAATGCTTTATTGACAGATCAAATGGATAAAAATATCTAAATATTGTCCCCATGGCAGAATTAATGCAAATCCAAACAGTAAATGGCTCTAGCATAATACAAAATGCACCGGTAATCTTCTTTCTTTTCCATACTTTTATGGTAGTTTTTTTCTTTATTTTCTTGTTTCCCTTTTCTTTCTTTATTCTGTTTTTAAATACTAAAGTTCCCCTTCCCCCCCCCCAAATTGCAATGTTAAAGTTGTAACTTGAAGGGTCATCTTAAATTTATGTACCATCATATTAAGACAAATCATGACTGTACCTATTTTATTGAAATTTTAAAATAAGAGGGTTAATTTCAAGGATCAAGATAACTATATATCTGACAGCTCAGTATCCTCTTTGTCTTTTTTACACATGGAGGGGGACCATGGGCGTCCACAGAGGGGGGCAAGAGGGGGCAGTGCCCCCCCTGGGACTGTAGCGAATAAAGCAGGAGCACTCCGGTATTTTTGAAAAATTTGCAAAACTTTACTCAAATGCCATAGGCAACGTTTCGGGCTACGCAGGCCCTTTGTCAAGCCATTAATTAACAGTGTCTAAACGTGCTTAAATACCCACCACAGAGAAGTCACACCATTCCACCTCCACATTACCCATAAGTCACTGAGCTATTTCCATATCAAATTACTTTCAATATCAGATTACATGTTTCGTATTCATGAATTGCCACAAAAGAAGTGAATTGCAGAAAGTGCTATATAGTGACAGGTAATAGATAAATAAACATTTTTCAAATAGTGACACAATGTATTAAAACCTTTTTAAATAACCTTTGCAACATAAGTGTCGAGGACAGGAAATCTTACTTTACTTTGTCTCAATATTAAACTCCTGAATTTTACTTATCTCTGGCTCCAATGCTGAATTCAGGGAACTGAAACCCCTGAATTACTTTGAATCAGGAGCTTCCATGTCTTTAAATTTCACTGTCCTATAACACATAAGTTTCCGCCTGTTCGTGCATTGGCCCCAGCTTACTGTGGTTTTTTTCTTCTGTGCAGCAGAGTTTTCTTTTAGCTCCTTCCATAGGTGCTCGCCCCCCTCTCCCTTGTCACGGTGCTGCCGGATCGTATTACTTCAGCTGTGACAGAGAGAGAGAGCAGCCAGGGAGCATCTGATTGGCCAGTAGCACAGATTGCAGTGCGGGAGAAAACGAAGGAAGGAAAGCCCTATCTATTGCAGTCTGCAGCCTTGTACTTGTGAGTTCTGGGGGTATTTATACAATTTCTTGCCCCTGTGCCATCTGTTTGTGTGTTCTGCTGGTATTTATGTATGTACTTGCCCCTGTACCATCTGTTTGTGAGTTCTGGGGGTATTTATGCATGTACTTGCCCCTGTGCCATCTGTTTGTGAGTTCTGGGGGTATTTATGCATGTACTTGTCACTGTACCATCTGTTTGTAAGTTCTGGGGGTATTTATGCATGTACTTGCCACTGTACCATCTGTTTGTGAGTTCTGGGGGTATTTATATATGAACTTGCCACTTTGCCATCTTTGTGTGAACTAGGGTTGCCACTTGTCAGACAACCGGTATTTTGAAGGGTTGCCCGGGTCAAAATTTCCTGGATGGTTTTTCAAATTAGGGAAACTGTGCAGGATTCCCTTGATTGACCCGGCGATCAGCTGATCGCCGTGGCATAGCTCGACCCCCTGATAGCAGTGACACACCCACCTATCTTACAGGCCGGCCCACAGATGCCTCCTTGCCCCACCCTGGAAAATTTTCTGCGGACACCCATGAGGGGGACCTATCCCCAGACGAAATAGAGGACGACACCAGATGGCAAGAGAGACAGAGTTACAAGGGGGCCCCTATTTATAGGGAACAGGTCAAAACAAGCCAGCCAGGTTTGATTGGGGAGGTCTGGAATCGACCAGGTGAACACACGGCAACAGACGTTACTAGTCCCGGATATGGAGGGGATGAAACCTGAACATACATGTAACGTGATAAATCTATCCAACTACACACATCCAAAGATGAATTGAATGTGTTGAGGTATGGTCTGAATTTTGTCCCGGATAATGGCATGCGAACATTTGATATTTGAACAATAGATCGGGAGACCCCGACACATCCCATTACTCCGATTATAGGGACCCTCATTTGGGTTATAGTGATTTGGTTAGTTCACATATGGGTAACCAAATGACCCTCTTCTTTTCTGACGAATTATGTACTGTGAATACTATGCAGGATCTGTTGTTTAAATCACACAGGGGTGAAAACACAGACTGCTCTGTTATACACACTAAATTGGGTGAAAAATCCACATTCTACATCGATATGTTTCAAAAATTAGTGATTGGCGATTTGGCTAAATGCAAATCAACTCAAGGAACTCAAGGCCATCACAAATTTGGAGTCCAATAAATCAATTATCATTAAAAAAGCTGATAAGGGGGGCTCTGTGGTCATATTAGATACTGTATATTACAAATCAGAAGCTCAGAGACAGTTACAAGATACTGAGAAGTATCAGATCTTGTGAACCTATTAGGAATTTGCAGGACATATCACAAAATTTATTACATTGGGCTAAGAATGAATCTATTTTGACGGAACAAGAGTTTAATTATATTATTTGTACTAACCAACGTATTCCAATTTTTCACTGGTTACCTAAAGTCCATAAAATTATTGTAAATGTACAGGGACGCCCAATAGTTTCGGGTATTGGGTCCCTTTATGAGCACTTGTCGGAATATGTGGATGATTTTCTGTTACCCATCGTCCTGGAACTCCCTAGTTATCTCAGAGACAGTACAGACTGTATAAATAAAATTCAAACTATTTCATTGAAATCTTCATATATCTGGGTTTCTCTAGATGTGAGTTCTTTATATTCTTCCATTGAACAGGATCGGTGGATGTCAGCGATCAAATTTTGTTTACAATACTCTAATTTGTATCTAGATGTCCAAAATGAATTTCTTTAATAGGCCCTTCACTTTCTGTTGAATACCAACTATTTTATGTTTAATGGCTCCTTTTACCTCCAGAAAAGGGGAGTGGCTGTGGGTGCACGGTTTGCACCTTCATACGCAAATCTTTTTGTGTATGGTGAAAATAATCCCTTTCATTCTTTTATTATTTGTTATTACCGTTGCATCAACAATTTGATTTTGATTTGGAATGGTGATGAATCTTCAATTACAGAATTCATCAATTACTGTAACAAAATCAACTGGGGTATTTCTTTCACCAGCGACACAAATTTCCATGAAATTTAATTTTTGGACATTAGATTCAATGTTGAAGGCGAGACCATCATTACAGATCTATAACAAAAAACGATAACTCGTAATACCCTACTTCATGCCAATAGCTGCCATCCCACTAGTGTCTTTCGAAGTGTACCGGTAAGCCAGTTTTTGAGGCTGCGTAGACTTTGCACCACATGGGAATCCTTCAATACCCAGGCCATGACACTTTGGGATCATTTTGTTGAGCTGGAAAATTCTTTTGTAGACACTAAATCCACTTATGATAGGGCAGTTGCAACTAGTAGGAATCCTTACCCTGGTGGTCTAGTGGTGGTGCGGCGGGGACGCCCGCTGCACCGTCCTTTTCCTTCACTGCCGGCTTCCTAATGCGTGCTGCGCGCGCATTTCTGGTTTTTATAGGTGCATGTGCGCTGGCGCGATTACGTCAGCGCGCAATGGCGCGAAATTCAAATAGGATTCAAAGGGACATTTTCTTCTATGTAATTGCCCGCGATAGGATTTGTTCCTGGTGCTGTTAGCTATTGCTATTCTGTTTGAATCTGTTTCTGATTATCTGTTTTGACCCCTGCCTGGCTGTTTGACTACTCTGATCTCTGGAACCTGACCCTTGCCTGAAACCGACCTTGATTCTGCTTAACTCCTCTGTTCGACATTCTGGTTTGACCTCTGCCTGTTATTCGACTCCGATTCTGCCTCGTCCCATCTGATTGACTACCCGGTTTATACGCTTGTCTGTCTGATGATTCTAGTGTAATGGAATCTACCTCGGCTTCTCAAGATGGCGTCCAAGATGGCGTCCAAGATGGCGACCGCCTACCTCACCACATGGCTCTTGCTGGACGCAGGTCTATGACCTCACCTCCCTCCCATTCCGGGATTGGTTGTCGGCGACGGAACGGACGCCGGCGTCAGAATCGGGCGCCGGCGTCAAGGCGTCAGCGTGGGGACGCTGGCGTCTGCGTCTGACGCAAGCGCGTCAAAAATTGGCGCCAACCCTGGGACTATTTAAACTCACTTCCCCTTCCACTCCTTGCCCAACTATAGGTTCCTGTTACTGTGTTCCTGGGTGTTATTTACTATATTGATTACTTGTGTACCGATTCCTGCCTGTCTTACGATTCCGCTTGTCTTCTGCCTGGTCTGACCTTTTTGCCTGTATTTTGACGATTCTTTGGATAAACCCTCTTGTACCTCGAACCTGGTCTGGTCTCCTCTTTGGTCTACACTATTACTGTGCCTTCGGGCCCGTTACAGTATAGTTGGGCCATGGACCCTTTGGAGGAGACTCCAGCTCCACCTGATGTCGGTGGCGCCATCCGCGGTTTGGCTTCCCGCATGCACGAAGCCCAGCAGTCGCACTTCGGTCAGGCTCTAGAAGCTATCCTGGACAAGCTGTCGGCATTATCACCTGTGGCCCCGGTCCCTGTGGCCGTTCCTGCAAGCCCACTCCAACCCTCGGAACCTCGCATTCCTGCGCCTCCCCTCTACAGCGGCGACCCTGATGCATGCAGAGGTTTCATCAACCAGTGCGAGATCCAGTTCGCCCTGCTGCCAGGTCAGTTTGCATCTGAACAGGCTAAAGTGGGGTACATCATTGCTCGCCTGCAGGGGAAGGCTTTGGAGTGGGCATCACCTTTGTGGGAGAAGAGGGACCCTTTGATTGACGACGCCAGGGCCTTCATCCGTGAACTACGGGTCGTTTTCGATGCCCCTGGTCGAGCTATGTCATCCTCGGCTCGCTTGTTCCAGATCCAGCAAGGCACTCGCTCTGTTCCTGAGTACGCAATCGAGTTCCGCACACTAGTGGCGGAGACCACCTGGAACAATGATGGATACCATGCCGCCTTCTACAACGGCCTAGCCATGCGTATCAAAACGACCTGGTCTCCCGGGAAATTCCTTCTCGGTGGGAGGATCTGGTGGCGCTGGCCGTAAAGGTTGACACCCGACAGAGGGAATTTCAAGTCGAGCTCAACAGAGAGCATTCGAAGAAGTATCCCCGGTTCCAATCCACACTGGCTCCCCGCTTCCAGAGACCCCTACTCTTCAACCCGGCTACTGCTTCTCCCTCTCCTACTCCTGCGGCTTCTGCTTCCTCTGCTCCATCTTCTGAGGAACCCATGCAGATAGGACGGGCTCGTCTCTCTGAACAGGAGAAGCTACGGAGAAGGGCTGCTGGTCTATGCCTGTATTGTGGGGGTAAATCGCACTTCGCCCATGAGTGTCCGGTGAAGCCGGGAAACGCCAGCACCTAGGTAGGTTTGGGGAGACCTATCTGGGTGGTGTTTGTTATACTCCCCAACCTTCTATTCAACGCTTTCTTCTTCCGGCACAGATCCAATTCGGTTCCCAGAAAATCCCAGTGCAAGCGTTCCTGGACTCTGGTGCTGCTGGAAATTTTATGGACAGAGGATTTGCTGTTCGTCATGCGGTCCCCCTACAACCCTTGGCTTCTCCTCTGCGAGTATTGGCTATTGATGACCGCCCTCTGTCTTCGGCCATTATCTCTCAAACCACCGCTGAACTTTCTCTAAGAGTGGGCACCATGCATCTGGAGAGATTGGCCTTTCTACTCATTGACTGCCCTTCAACTCCACTCGTTCTGGGGCTCCCCTGGCTGTGCACTCATTAACCCAGTCATTGACTGGTCATCCATGCAAATCTCCCGCTGGAGTCCCTATTGCCTTCAGAACTGTTTGCCTGCCGTACCTCTTATCAAAGTGTCTTCTGTGTCTTCCAATTTTTCCCTTCCATCCGCCTATCAAGATTTTACCGATGTCTTCAATAAGGGCTCTGCAGAGACTCTTCCTCCTCACCGACCCTATGACTGTCCGATCGAACTTCTTCCTGGTTCCATGCCTCCCCGGGTCGCACCTATCCTCTCTCCCCTCTGAGACGGCCGCCATGAAGACCTACATTCAGGAGAATCTCCAAAGAGGCTTCATTCGCCCTTCTTCTTCTCCTGCTGGCGCCGGATTTTTCTTTGTTGAAAAAAAAAGACGGAGGTCTGAGACCATGCATCGATTATAGGGGGTTAAACAAGATCACCATTAAAAACCGTTACCCTCTCCCCCTAATCTCCGAACTCTTCGATCAACTAAGAGGGGCCAAGATCTTCACCAAGCTGGATCTTCGGGGTGCCTATAACCTCATTAGAATTCGTAAGGGGGATGAATGGAAGACCGCCTTCAATACCCGAGACGGGCATTACGAATACCTAGTCATGCCCTTTGGACTCTGTAACGCCCCAGCGGTCTTCCAGGAGTTTGTTAATGATATATTCAGAGACTTGTTGGGACAAAGCGTTGTCGTCTATCTGGATGACATTCTTATCTTTTCCAAAGATCTCCACGAGCATCGCTCCCAAGTGAAGGAAGTTCTTCTTCGCCTAAGAAAAAATAGTCTCTTCGCCAAATTTGAAAAGTGCTCCTTTGAAGTATCTTCCATCCCTTTTCTCGGGTACATCATCTCCCAGCAGGGTTTCAAGATGGATCCAGCCAAGGTCTCGGCAATTCTTGATTGGCCCCTCCCCACAAGTGTTAAGGCTATCCAGAGGTTTATTGGCTTTGCCAATTACTACAGACAATTTATTAAAGGTTTTTCTTCCAAGATCTCTCCCATCCTGGCCCTTATCCGCAAGGGGGGTAAACCACAGCACTGGCCTCCTCCAGCCTTGGACGCCTTTGAATCCTTGAAAACTGCCTTTTCTTCTGCACCTATTCTCAGACACCCCGAGCTTCTTCTTCCTTTTTTCCTCGAAGTTGACGCCTCAGATGTGGGAGCTGGAGCTGTCTTATCACAGAGATCATCCTCGGATGGGAAGTTACACCCCTGTGCATTCTTCTCTAAGAAATTTTCTTCCCCCGAACAGAACTACGATGTGGGGAATCGTGAGTTATTGGCAGTGAAGCTCGCCCTGGAAGAGTGGAGACATTTATTGGAAGGATCCTCCATCCCCGTGACCATCTTTACAGACCATAAAAACCTTGAATTTATCCAATCCCTCAAACGCCTGAATCCCCGACAAGCCAGATGGTCATTGTTCTTTTCCCGTTTTAACTTCATTATCACTTTTCGTCCTGGCTCTAGAAATAGAAAAGCTGATGCCTTGTCAAGAAGTTTTGTTCCTGAAGTTCCCTGTTCCGAAGATCCTGAACCCATTGTACCTCCCTCCAAGATCGTCGCTGCTCTATTTCCCTCCTTGGCCTCACAGATCCTTTCCGCTCAAATTTCGGCTCCTGACAATATTCCTCCTGGGGTTGCATTTGTTCCTCCTGATTGTCGTCAGTCTCTTCTTTCTCAGGCTCACAGTTCTAAACAGGCCGGCCATCCCGGAGTGGAAAAGACTACCGAACTCCTTTCTCGCCTGGTGTGGTGGCCATCCATGAGAAAGGACGTCAAAAACTTCATTTCTTCTTGTACCATCTGTGCCACTTCCAAATCTGGACATTCTCCCCCCAAAGGACTTCTTCTTCCTTTACCCATTCCATCTCGTCCCTGGACTCATCTTGCCATGGATTTTATTGTGGATCTGCCTGTTTCCTCCGGTCACACTGTCATATGGGTTGTCGTTGACAGGTTCAGCAAGATGGCTCATTTCGTTCCCCTCCATAAACTCCCCTCTGCTCCTGAACTTTCCAAGCTGTTCATCCAACACATTTTTCGTCTCCATGGCTTTCCTGCCGAGATCGTCTCTGACCGAGGCTCACAATTCGTCTCTAGATTCTGGAGATCCCTGTGCAAAGCTCTCAACATTTCCTTGCAATTTTCTTCTGCTTATCACCCACAGTCGAATGGAGCCGTTGAAAGAGTGAACCAGGCATTAGAACAGTTTCTTCGCTGCCATGTCTCCCTGTGCCAGGACGATTGGTCGGATCTCCTTCCCTGGGCTGAGTTTGCCCATAACAACGCCTTCCATTCTTCCTCACATCAATCCCCTTTTTTCTGTGTATACGGTCAGAATCCATTGGCATTCCCTCAGGATCTTCTCCTCACCAATGTCCCTGCCGCCAACGATCAGGCTGCCCACATGATGGCTATTTGGGCTGCTGTTTCTTCTAATCTGCTGAAGAGCTCCCAGGTCCCAGAAGAGGTCTGCCGACAAGAAGAGGATTTCCGCTCCACCCTATGCTCCTGGTGACAAAGTTTGGCTTTCCACCCGTAACATCCGCCTGAAGATTCCGACCCCCAAGCTTGGTCCCAGATTCATCGGTCCCTTTCCTGTCATTGAAGTCATCAATCCGGTGGCGGTTCGTCTTCAACTCCCTCCTGAGATGCGGATCCCAAATGCTTTCCATGTTTCTCTTCTCAAACCTGCTGTATCTTCTTCCTCTTCTTCTTCTCCCCCAGCTCCAGTCCTGCTTGATGGTCACCAGGAATTCGAGGTGAAGAAGATTTTGGACTCTCGTCTTTCCAGGGGCACTCTTCAATATCTCATCGAATGGAAGGGGTTCGGTCCCGAGGAGTGCTCCTGGGTCAGGAGCTCAGATGTCCATGCGCCCATCTTGGTTCGTAGATTCCATAAATTATTCCCTCTCTCCCCTAGTCTCGGTGGTCCTGAGGCCCCCCCTAAGGAGGGGGGTACTGTAATGGAATCTACCTCGGCTTCTCAAGATGGCGTCCAAGATGGCGTCCAAGATGGCGACCGCCTACCTCACCACATGGCTCTTGCTGGACGCAGGTCTATGACCTCACCTCCCTCCCATTCCGGGATTGGTTGTCGGCGACGGAACGGACGCCGGCGTCAGAATCGGGCGCCGGCGTCAAGGCGTCAGCGTGGGGACGCTGGCGTCTGCGTCTGACGCAAGCGCGTCAAAAATTGGCGCCAACCCTGGGACTATTTAAACTCACTTCCCCTTCCACTCCTTGCCCAACTATAGGTTCCTGTTACTGTGTTCCTGGGTGTTATTTACTATATTGATTACTTGTGTACCGATTCCTGCCTGTCTTACGATTCCGCTTGTCTTCTGCCTGGTCTGACCTTTTTGCCTGTATTTTGACGATTCTTTGGATAAACCCTCTTGTACCTCGAACCTGGTCTGGTCTCCTCTTTGGTCTACACTATTACTGTGCCTTCGGGCCCGTTACATCTAGCTATCTGCCTGCCTTGACCCGGCCAGTCTGACTGTCGTGCCCCTTTGCTTGTATCCCGATATGAATCCTGCAAATACATTAGGCCTTCAAAGGATTTTGTAGGAAGTAACAATTCCAGACAGTACAAGATTAATTTCTTTGCGAATTGTGGCACGGAATTCGTCATTTATTTGATTACCTGCATTTGTGGACTTCAGTATATAGGTAAGACCAGTAGACCAGTCAGAAAACACATCTGAACATTTAAACTGTGTCTCTAGACAGAATAATAGCTCAGCTGTAGCCAACATCAAGTTCAACCCCTCCAAATGAAAACCCAGCATCCATACACACACCCCTCCCTACTTTCACATAAAATATATATACCCATATCTATACTAACTATAGAGTTTAGTATCACAATAGCCTTTGATATTCTGTCTGTCCAAAAAATCATCCAAGCCATTCTTAAAGGCATTAACTGAATCAGCCATTACAACATCACCTGGCAGTGCATTCCACAACCTCACTGTCCTGACCATGAACAACCCCCTACATTCTTTTCTTCTAGTCTAAAGGGGTGGCCTCTGGTACGGTGATCCTCTTTATGGGTAAAAAGGTCCCCTGCTATTTGTCTATAATGTCCTCTAATGTACTTGTAAAGTGTAATCATGTTCCCTTGCAAGCGGCTTTTTTCCAGAGAAAACAACCCCAACCATGACAGTCTACCCTCATAATTTAACCAGTTTAGTTGCACGTCTCTGCACTCTCTCCAGCTCATTTATATTCCTCTTAAGGGCTGGAGTCCAAAACTGCACTGCATACTCCAGATGAGGCCTTACCAGGGACCTATAAAGAGGCATAATTGTGTTTTCATCCCTTGAGTTAATGGCCTTTTTTATGCAAGACAGAACTGTATTTGCTTTAGTAGCCACAGAATAACACTGCCCAGAAATAGACAACTTGTTATCCACAAAACCCCCTAGATCCTTCTCATTTAAGGAAACTCCCATCACACTGCCATTTAGTGTATAACTTGCATTTATATTATTTTTGCCAAAATGCATAACCTTGCATTTATCAACCTCATTTTCCAGTTTGCTGCCCAGTTTTCCAACTTAGACAAATCACTCTGCAATGCAGCATCCTGCATGGAACCTTTAGTTCTGCACAATTTATTATAATCTGCAAAAATAGAAACAGAACTTTCAATGTCCACCTCCAGGTCATTAATAAAAAAGTTCAAAAGCTAGGGACCTAGTGCAGACCCCTTTGGTACTCCACTAACACTGGTCCAATTAGAAAATGTTCCATTTACCACCACTCTTTGTAGTCTATCTTTTAGCCAGTTCTCTATCCAGGTACAAATACTATGGTCCAGGCCAACATTCCTTAATTTAACCAGTAACCTTTTGTGTGGCACTATATCAAATGCTTTAGCAAAGTCTAAGTAAATCACATCCACTGCCATCCCAGAATTGAGGTCCCTGCTTACCTTCTCATGAAAAGAAATTAAGTTAGTCAGGCAAGATCTATCACGCATAAAACAATGCTGGCATACATTCATAGTATTATGATTTGCTATAAAGTCCAGTATCTTATCCTTTAATAACCCTTCAAAAAGCTTTCCTACTATTGACATCAGACTAACTGGCCTATAATTTTGAGGCTGAGAACGGGATCCTTTTTTGAATAGAGGCACCACATTAGCAATTCGCCAGTCTTTCAGCACGATGACAGACCTAAATGAATACTGAAAAATTAAGTAAAGAGGTTTGGCAATCACAGAGCTAAGCTCGCTAAGTACCCTGGGATGAATACCATCTGGCCCGGACCTTTGTTTATCTTAACATGTTCTAGTCTCTTTTGAATTTCCTCATGTGTGAACCATGCATAATTAGTTGTATTACTAGAATTGGGACTATTAAGAAGGAAACCTTCAATAACTGGTTCCTCATTTGTATAGACAGACAAAAATATGAATTCAGAATCTGCGCTTTTACCAGCTGACCCCCCTCTGAAACTAAAGGTCCCACTCCTTCCTGCTGCATTTTTTTACTTTTAACATATTTAAAAAATAATTTTGGATTCTTTTTACTGCTTGCTGCAATATCCTTTTCCATATAAATTTTAGCTTGCCTTATAGCTTCTTTGCATGATTTATTGGCCTCCTTGTACCTTATAAATGATTTGGCTGTCCCTGCTAACTCGAAAGCCTTAAAAGCACGCCTTTTCTTACCCACCTCAACACCTACACTTCTATTGAACCAAAAAGGTTTTGCTTTGCAACGTCGTTCCTTGCTTACAAGGGGAATATACTGACATGTATATTTATTAAGCAGCATTTTAAAGACTTCCCATTTTTGTTCCGTGTTTAACCCTGTGAAAAGCATTTCCCACTTACTCCCTTATAGAATTGCTTCTGCAACAGAATCTCAAAGGAGACCATGTTATTATCACTATTCCCTAAATGCTCACCCACACAAATGTTAGAGATGAGTTCAGTATTATTAGTTATTACAAGGTCCAAAAGTGAGTTATTCCTAGAAGGTTCTTGAATGAGCTGGAATAATCATTCAGCATATTTACAAACCTACTAGATTTTTCTGTCTTGGCAACCCCATTACCCCAGTCAATGTCTGGATAATTGAAGTCACCCATAGCAACAACTTGACCCAGCTGTGAAGCCGCTTGTATCTGCAAGAGTAGCTGGGATTCATACTCGTCACTTATGCAAGGTGGTTTATAGCATACACCAATGATAATTCTCTTTGTAACCTTTTGCCCAGTCAAAATCTCTACCCAGAGGGATTCTACACCCTCACCAGTGCCAGCTATGGTTATTTCTTTAGCGCATGGCTTTAATTTAGTCTTTACATACAAACACACTCCTCCACCCTTTTTTGTCCCTCCTAAAAAGGGTGTAAACATTTAAATTCACAGTCCAGTCACATGTTTCATCCCACCAAGTCTCAGTAATACCAATTATATCAATTTTTAGAGCATGCAATTAATTCTAGGTCTCCCATTTTACCTGACAAACTCCGTGCATTTGCCAGCAAACAGCGGAGGTTGCTAGTTTTACTTTTGATATTTGCATTACTTAGTGTAGAATTATATGTTAAATGGATCTTGTCATCGGAAAACATGTTTTTTTTTTAAAACGCATCAGTTAATAGTGCTACTACTTTTTTATATTCAATTTTGAAATGTGACATGGGGCTAGACATTTTGTCAATTTCCCAGCTGCCCCCAGTCATGTGACTTGTGCCTGCACTTTAGGAGAGAAATGCTTTCTGGCAGGCTGCTGTTTTTCCTTCTCAATGTAACTGAATGTGTCTCAGTGGGACATGGGTTTTTACTATTGAGTGCTGTTCTTAGATCTACCAGGCCACTGTTATCTTGTGTTAGGGAGCTGTTATCTGGTTACCTTCCCATTGTTCTTTTGTTTGGCTGCTGGGGGGAAAAAAGGGAGGGGTCGATATCAGTCCAACTTGCAGTACAGCAGTAAAGA
Organism: Xenopus laevis; assembly: GCF_017654675.1. Lineage (NCBI taxonomy): Eukaryota > Metazoa > Chordata > Amphibia > Anura > Pipidae > Xenopus > Xenopus laevis. The sequence continues at coordinate 47,920,663 of NC_054386.1, forward strand.
GTAATTGAAGTTTATCAGAGCACAAGTCACGTGACTTGGGGCAGCTGGGAAATTGACAATATGTCTAGCCCCATGTCAGATTTCAAAATTGAATATAAACAAATCTGTTTGCTCTTTTGAGAAATGGATTTCAATGCAGAATTCTGCTGGAGCAGCACTATTTAGTGATTCATTTAATTTTTTCCCAAGTTAGCAATATTCTGTTTTCCTTATAACAAAGGGACCTCCTTAACTGGTAAACTATATGCCCCCCTCACTCCTCCCCCATGACCCCTTACCAACCCCACTGCCCCGTCTACCCTAGCTTCACCATAATTCTTTATCTCAATTGCCTAGTTCAGTGATCCCCAACCAGTAGCTCGTGAGCAACATGTTGCTCTCCAACCCATTGGATGTTGCTCTCAGGGGCTTCAAAGCAGTTGCTTATTTTTGAATTCCAAGCGAGAAAGCAAGTTTTAATTGCACAAAAACTAAGTATAGTGCCAAGTAGAGCCTATTGTAGGCTGCCACTCCACATAGGGGATATCAAATAGCCAATCATAGCCCTTATTTGGCACCCCTGTAGACGTTTTCATGCTTGTGTTGCTCCCCAACTCTTTTTACATTTGAATGTGGCTCACGGTTTAAAAAGGTTGGGGACCCCTGGCCTAGTTTAAACACTCCTCCAGACTCTTAGCCATTCTTTCCCCTAGCACATTGGAACCCCTTCCACTGAGGTGCAAACCATTACCACTGTATAGGTTGTACCCCAAGGAAAAATCAGCACAGTGCTCTCGGAACCCAAACCCTTCCTTCCCACACCAAGATTTGAGCCACGCATTTAGCTCCCTAAACTCCCGCTGTCTTCCTAAACTTGCACGTGGCACGGGCAAAATTTCAGAAAAGATGACATTGGAAGACCTTTCCCTGATCTTAGAGCCTAGATCCCTGAAATTACTCTTTAAGGTCTTCCATCTACCGTTTACTTTGTCATTAGTACCGATATGCACTAAGACAGTTGGGTCATGCCCAGCCCCACCCTATAATTTGTCTACCCGAACAACCACATGCCGAACCCTGGCACCAGGTAGACAGCAAACTGTTCGGTTGTAGCGATCCGGATGACAGATTACCCTATCCACTTTCCTAATAATTGAGTCCCCTACAACCACAATCTGCTTAGGCCTGTCTCTGCTCTCCTCCCCACCACTACTAGAGAAACTGATCTCCCAGCTGTTAGAGAGATCAGCCCCATCTAGAATTGCCAATCCTGAGTTCATACTCCCATCATCATCACACAATCTGGCAAATTTGTTGCGATGTATAAGCTCTGGATCAGCCTCCATTTTCCTTTTGCCTACCTTAGATTTTCTAACTGTCACCCAGCTAGATGCCTCAATATCCTGCTGCTGTTCTGTTCCCCCCAAACTATCTGACCCCGCTAGGTTCTGCTCAGTGAGCAAGAGACTCCTTTCAAGATTGTCAATTGACCACAGTGTTGCAATTTGTTGCTCGAGCCTCCAAAGTGGCAATTTGCTCACAACCACCACAGAGGTAAGCATTTTGGATCTCTTGTTCCAAATCTACATACATATGACAGATTGTGCACTGAGTCAGACCTTCAATCTTGCTAGCACTCATTATCCCAGTTACAGATCAAAACAGGAATAAAAAAATAAATAAAATAAAAATTAGGGTTTAGAACAAACTTTTGACCTAGTTTGAACCTCCTTTAGTTTGAAACTCAGGTCTTTGTAACTCCACTTACAGATCCCCCACTTTGTAACTCCACTTACAGATCCCCCACTTTGTAACTCCACTTACAGATCCCCCACTTAAAGAGCAAAAACTTTAGAGCAGCTAAACACTAGAGCAGCTAAACACTGGAGTCCCAGGGGTTCTATCTATACAGTCTTTTCAGATGGGACTAATCAAACCCCACCCCCTCAAACTGAGGGAAAACTAACTGCAAAGTAAAGCAGGTTGTGAAAACTTGCTGTAAGCACACTAGCACACCAAACGTTGCTGTTTAGCACCCAAGACAGAAAAAAAACTATAAAAAACTAAACCACTTATAATTTTCAGTTGATTTGTTTGCTTTTAGTTGCTTTTTCCAGTCAGCAGCTTGTTTCAAATAGACTCACTGGAGTCCCATGCACATGAATTGTTCCAGATTATTGACAGAGTTGTGTCCAATATTCAAAAGGGAGACACTGAGGTGTTTCTTTTGAGAAGAGAGGCATTTTGTGTTTATAAATTAGAAACAATAGTCCCTAAGGGTTTGAACAGAGTGGGAGTTGAGTTGTTTTACTGGTTAATAATTTAATTGATGGTATTTTGGTTCTGATACAAATATTCTTGATTCTCACACAAGATGGGAGAGTAGATCATAAGTATACCAATTTATAAATTGTTCTGTTTTGATTCTTGGTTCCAATATATGTTTGTATTCAATATATTTGCTGTATTTTAATTCCAATATAGATATCCAACTAGAATCATACTAGTATAGGGTTATTCGATCTTGATTTATTATACTATCATGTGGGTGAACTCAAGAATCCTTGGAGTATAGGATTGGATATATCATAATTATGTATTTAATTATGTATTTAATTACCTATGTATTCTAATCAGGCAATTATTGTCCTGTTTTCAAATATGTGGATATATTAATTTAACTTATTAATTTAACTAGTTAGGATATAAATATGTCGACCAATTTGATTATAGTTTATATAGATACATATTATCTTCTTCATTATTTCTTGTTACCATTTTTTGTCACCAGTTTCTGTCTCAATATGTTGGATGTCTTCTAGCTTGCTGTTTGATTATTACTGCTTAGTCTACATATTTAGAATCTATATGTTTACGTATCTATAGTGACTTTTGATTTTACTCAAATATACATATTTTATTGGAGTGGTTTGATAAGTTGTATACCTGTAGGGTCGCTTAGGCTTCTGATGAAGTGACGCTCAGTCACGAAAGCTGGTTCCCCTACCTGCTTATACTTTTGTGTTTTAACATGGAGCAATAAAGATTTATTCATTTTATACAAGTTTGGTTTCCCCTACTCTTGATCTGACTATGCCATCCACACTATGAAATTTGTTCTAAATCTTTTCATACCAGGTATCAAACTGTTCAGTGGACCCCTGGTGTTCATATTTAGGATGCCTTTTGCTGGTAGGTTACAAAATGTGGGATATATAATGGTGTAAAAAGCAAGCTTTGTGACTATTTTCAGAAATTTCAAAAAATGCATTATGTTTAGCATACCTTTGCGGTTTGGTAGTTTGCAGTAGAAAGATGAAATTACCTGCTTTAGATTTGTCAGAATATGTGCTTTCGGAAAATATATGGTTTTATAGGGTCTCCGTACTGTTAGGGGTTCTCATGGCACATAATACACATTCCGGGTGCTTATATTGTAGTAGTCAGAGTGTCATAAGTGAGAATTCATATGCACTATTTGGTAAATAATGTAGAGATGACTGGGTATTGGGGTCTGGTCGAGCTCTCAATCTCAGTAAAACACCCCCGCTCCAGGTGTAGGAAGGTTATCCAATTAGGTAAAAGGAACTGAGAGAAAGCACCCAGAATAGAGTTTACTGCTTAGTGGTTTATTAACACGTCCATGTATCATTACCAGCATAAAGCGATCCTAAATATGAATGCCGGGGGTCTACTAAACAGTTTAATGCCCAATAAGCATGGATTTACCAAACTATCCATTTAGGTAAAAGGAACTGAGAGAAAGCACTCAGAGCAGAGTTTACTGCTAAGTGGTTTATTTACACAACATGTTTCGGCCTGCTCGACCTTTATCAAGTGTAAGACATACATTGTAATTACAAACTTTTAGGTGTATACAGGAAGTGAGGTCACATAGAGAAGGTGTGTTGATTACCTTAATGAGGTACAGATAATTACGGTATCGCCAAGATCTCGTATACAGTTAAGTACAATTTAAAATATATGAAGTCCATGGTGTCATTAAAAAAACATCAAAATTCAAAAGTTCTAAATATTTTTCCACTGGAAACTGCCCACTCATTGGTGCCTACCATCAAAATGCTTGATAATCATGTATTAACTATGAAGGAAGGAAATGCCCAGTACCATTAGCCATACATATTAGTATATTGTATCTATCTTGGGCACAGAGATCTGTATCTGAAAAGGGAAGTATAAGTTTCAAAACAATAGGCAACATTGTAACAGCATTAAAGAAAACATTTCACACTCCAGCTGTCATTCATGCCTTTTGGCCTTTAATGTGTCTAGTCTCTTAATCCAATAGGCTTCCCTTTGTAATAACTTCTTATTAATATTACCAACTCTGTATAGGGGGCTAACTACTTCCAGGACTGCCCACCTAAGTTGGGACTAGTTATGACTGGCAGTATTAAAGTGTCTAGACACTTTGGTGTCTGTAGCTGTTCCCTTTTTAAAATTGTGTATGCTTCCTTTGTGTTCTTTGATGCAAATCTTTACAGCTCTTTTCATTTAGCCAATATATGCTAGTCCACAAGGGCATTTAAGCAAGTAAATAATGTTGCTTGTATCACAGGTAGCATAATGTTTTAGCTTAACTGGGGTTCCCTGTGTGGGGTGTCACATTACTTCTCCTTTAATGATAGAGGAGCAACAGTTACAACTTAAGCATGCATATGTGCCTACTTTTGGCTTGCCTAGAAATCGCTGGGTTCCATTATTCTGGGGGGGATTTACCTCTGAGGGGCACAGTATATCCCAGAGGGACGCACCTATTTTATAACTGAAGACTGGTGAGTTTACCAAAACACTCTTAAGTGTTTTGTCTTGTTGCAGTGGTGGCCAATATATGAAAATGATGCATTCTATTTCTTTACTGTGGGTGCTGCATTGGCTTACAAATGGGAAAACGTTCCTGCCGCATTTTGGTTTGTAAGTTAGCAGCTGTTTTCTAGGCATCTTACCCACTTCCATGGCACAACTATCTATATATTTTTATAAATCTGTGTTTTAGAGTTTCTGCTGCCGTGTTATAATTTTTCCTCTTCAGAGGCCGTGCTTAAGACCCAGGAGAAACTAGCGCACAAGAGAGGCAAAGATCAAGCCGACAAAATCTTCAGCGAACAAGACCATGCATTATGCAAATTACACGAGACTATCATCAGTTGGAAGTGCAGTAAGTTTGAACAGGACAAAAGGGACTACAGGGAGGGCCACGAGTACATGTGGCGTGAGGAGAGATGGACACAGCGCACCCTGCCAAGCCCTCGACATGGATATACAGAATACCCGCAACAAGGCTACAGAACTGACACGGACAGCACGTACACCCAGCACCGACACAGGAGATGGCAAAAATACCCTCAACGAGGCCCATCTAATACACTGGGGAGGCCACGTCAAGCAGCGAAGTATGATCCGTCTCATCTGCACAATCGTCTGCATCTTTTTTAGAACCAGCGACAGCCCAGACTACGGCGAACAGACCGTGCAATTCGAGAATGCCAAATACAAGGGACAAATACCCGATGAGGAACCGAAAATCAAAAAGGTAAACAACCTTGTAGTTAATTTATCCTCTTATGAACTATATAAGTTTGAATTACAAAGTGCTGAAAAAATATTTAGTATTTGTACAAACCCATAACACTGACTATGCTACCTGGGACATTGATTTTAAAAAATTCCTAAGGAATATAAAACTCAAATTATATTTTGGCCCATGTGTAACCACAGAGGGCAGTAATGTGAATGATGCCACAGATAAATTAAAAGGTTTTAAGAACACTAGCACATTTGTACCAGATGTTAATAATGAATTTTTGTCTGCCTTTGAAAAGATTGTCACACATGAGGTGAGACAGATCTGGGATAGAAATACAATTCTAAAGAACAATTTATCCCACAAAGAAAGGTCAGCATTACAAAGTCTAAAAACAAATGACTCACTAGTTATACACAAGGCTGATAAGGGGGGCTATTGTAGTTATGGACAAAGAAGCATATATGGTAGAGGCTTGTAGACAACTTAACATGCCAGGCCACCATGAAAAGATAGAAATAGACCCTACCAATCTCATAAAAAAAGAAATTGAACTGTTCATGTCGCAGGCAGTAGACAATGGCCCCAACCCAACCATGTTAAAGATTTTTTTATGCAAAGAGTACCCACGTATTCCTGTGCTCTACGTTTTGCCAAAAATACATAAATCACTGGAAACCGCCAGGTAGATCAATAGTGTCAGGGATAGATCCTGTTTTAGAACCACAGATTTGTTGACAGTTTCTTACAACTTTTGGCTAATAATATCCCCACTTGCCTAATTGATACCACGGATTTGTTGTGCAAACTTAGAGACCTGGGGAAAGTTAATACCAATGTTAAACTATATAGCATTGACATGCAGAGCCTCTATACTTCCATCCCACAAGATGAAGGCATCTATTATGTAGAAGAAGCTTTATTAGAAACTAACATTTCTCATCACTTGCTATATTTCCTACTAGACTGTCTTTCTATTGTTCTAAAGAAAAATTACTTTAGATTCTCTGGAGAATTCTACTGGCAAAGGCAAGGGACGTCAATGGGGGCGGCTGGGACACCATCATTTGCCAATATTTTTGTCCACAAAATTGAAAAACAACTGTTTTTGACTGAACCTTATTTACAACATATCACTGGGTACTATAGGTTTGTGGATGATATTCTAGTACTATGGGAAGGTCCTGACCTAGCCTTTACAGAAATGGTAGAGCAGGGAAATAAAGCATACCCCACCATTAAGTACACGAGTGAGATAGGGGAATACTGTACAAACTTCCTGGATGTCACACTGACTATAGTAAATGGCAATATCAGTACTACTCTATATCGCAAAAATACAGAAAAGATTTTATTGACCTCCAGCTTTCATACCCCAAAAGTTATTAGAGCAATCCCCAAAGGTCAATGTGACGTCCCAGAGCACGCGACTGGTTTCTGGGCACATAAGAAGCACACAGGCAGGTAAAAGTATAAGGAAACTTTAATAACAAACAATCTCAACAATCTCCCTATGCATCTGGTAGGGAACAACTGCTCAACAGGAGCACAAGTCAGTGTATATTTGTGGCCTAGTCACTTCAGTCTCACATAAGATTCTCATATAAGATTCACCTCCAGTCTCTTTCAGGCAGTCCAGCAAGAGGGAAAGTGAGTGTTCCAGCTGTACTTGTGTATAGCATGGTTATAGATTAACAGTCCAGTAACATAACATGGGGTGCAGCTCTGAGGAATCACAGTCCAAATGGAGGGGACGCCACAGCTTATCCCACCAGCCCACACTGTAGCAAGTCTTTCCTGTTACCTCTTTCCCAGCATGCACTCCCACTTCTTCCTGACCTCTCTGAGCAAACAGCTTCCTGACCATGTGACCTCCCAGCCCAACTCCTTCAGGCCTGCAGCTTACAGCATTGTCAGAGCTCTTGTCACAGTCAATTTATAAGGGCACGGAGAATTTCCTCTGAAGAGGAAAATTATACCTCGACAGCAGAAACTCTAAAACATGGATTTATAAAAAGAGGTTATAAAGCTAAAGATATAGATAGTTGTGCCATGGAAGTGGTTAAGATGCCCAGAAAACAGCTAACTGCTAACTTACAAACCGAAATGCAGCAGGAATGTTTTCCCATTGGTAAGCCAGAACCCGCAGTAAAGAAATAGAACGCATAATTTTCATATATTGGCCACTACTGCAACAAGACAAAACACTTAAGAGTGTTTTGGTAAACCTACCAGTCTTCAGTTATAAAAAAGGTGCGTCCCTCTGGGATATATTGTGCCCCTCTGAAGTTAATCCCCCCCAGAATAAGGGAACCCAGCAATTTATAGGCAAGCCAAAGTTAGGCACATATGCATGCTTAAGTTGTGACTGTTGCTCCTCTATCATTAAAGGAGAAGTTATGTGACACCCCACACAGGGAACCCCGGTTAAGATAAAACATTATGCTACCTGTGATACAAGCAACGTTATTTACTTGCTTAAATGCTCTTGTGGACTAGCATATATTGGCCAAATGAAAAGAGCTGTAAAGATTTGCATCAAAGAACACAAAGGAAGCATACGCAATTTTAAAAAGGAAACAGCTACAGACACCACAGTGTCTAGACACTTTAATACTGCCAGTCATAATGAATGTTTCAACATCATCCTTCCTTCATAGTTAATACATGATTATCAAGCATTTTGATGGTAGGCTCAATGAGTGGGCAGTTTCCAGTGGAAAAATATTTAGAACTTTTGAATTTTTTTAATGACACCATGGACTTCATATATTTTAAATTGCACTTAACTGTATACGAGATCTTGCCGATACCGTAATTATCTGTACCTCATTAAGGTAATCAACACACCTTCTCTATGTGACCTCACTTCCTGTATACACCTAAAAGTTTGTAATTACAATGTATGACTTACACTTGATAAAGGTCGAGCAGGCCGAAACATGTTGTGTAAATAAACCACTTAGCAGTAAACTCTGCTCTGAGTGCTTTCTCTCAGTTCCTTTTACCTAAATGGATAGTTTGGTAAATCCATGCTTATTGGGCATTAAACTGTTTAGTAGACCCACGGCATTCATATTTAGGATCGCTTTATGCTGGTAATGATACATGGACGATTCAATGCTGGAAGGTTGAAGCTTTTAGGCAATTTTCAGGTATTTCACCAAAACCGCCACTTTTGGGAAAGCCTTGCGACTAGTTTGGAACAAAAAGGCACGGGTACCCATTTTAGATTTGGTAGAATGTGTACTTTTCAAAAGTATAAGGTTTTCAGGGTAAACCTATATTTCTGAATTTTACCCCACAAAAAATGCAGTCAATATGTTGATTTTTCATTAGCTGATATATTATTCAAATTGCAGGTGAGTGATTGCCCACCAAAGTTAATCACATCTCAAAGGAGATAATTAACTGATTTAAATACAACTGTCACTTAAATTAAAGTGCACTTAAATATGGAGTGTGAAGATTGTCGGAACAGAAACCAGGTCTGGGGATACTGAGCAAAGTTCCCCATCTATTGCCCACTGGTCAGCAAATTCGTTCAACTGACCAGTAAACACTGCTTGGGTGTACTCTGCTCGGATGCAGGAACGTACCAGCACCCGGAACAAGACCTCCGCTGGATTCCCACCTTCCAAACACTGCTTTATAGATTTATGAATGGATAATTTAGCTAAAGCCAGGAGCAAGTTAGAAAGTCTTTCTCTTGATAGTGGCCATCCAAAAATATAAACATGAGGGGAAAAGTGTAAACAGAACTGCAGGTAAAGCTTCCTCAAAAGAGCCAATAGGGGTAGCAGTCTGGCACATGTAAAATAATCATGAAACACAGACTTTCCTTTGTCGCAAAATAGACAAGCAGCTGGGAAGTCTGTAAAACTAGCTAAATACTCTCCCATGCTCATGGCACAGTGGAGCACTTTCCAACTCAAATCTCCAGTGGATTTAGGCACCAAACTGGAATAAAGAGCTTGCGACTAAGGTCTTTCACCCTCATTAAGCAACGGTCTCCAGGTGGTATCATAGCGAGAGATGAGGGCAAGGAAGTGTACAGTGTGAAGCATTAGAGAGTACAACAGCTTCCGTGTTATATCATGAAAGCGTTTCAATGTAAAATTCTCCAATTGGCTCAAGTAGGGGGAAGGAAGTGCTTAAGGGGATTGACGGGTTTTGGGTGCTATTATTATGTCTGGAGGTGAGGAGTTCCAAGGTGGATGTGACACTCTAGCAAGTAAAACCCCATCAATGAAGGTGTGAGAATCAGCAGAGATTGTGTCCTTGATTTCCTTGAGCAGATGGTGTGAAACTTTAGTAGTGAGGAATCCCATGCATTGCATAACTGCCTAAGAGTCCACCCAATCTGATTTCTCAAAATCTAGGAGATACCCAACTCAGGTAAACCAAGCCTGGCAAATGTGGTGACGCATGCTGATGGATTCCAACATCCTAATCTTAAAAGATGGATTGTAAAGTAGGGGCTCATTTAGAATGTCTTCCCCTTGAATGGCTCCTTGCCTTAACACAGAGATCATGCTCTTTAGAGTGTCTTGGTAGTAAGCTGGCAGGGTAGGAGGCTACTTAGGAAACCCTCAGGTTCAATGACAAACTATTGCTGATCATACCCCATATTGTGTACCTGGTGATAAAAGTTCGACGCTAGGTTACACCACTGTGGAGAAGGATCTGCATACATCTCTGTTTGTGCTGGAGACGGAAGGTGTGCACTTGAGAATGTATGCACATGACTCCCTGTCCTCCCTCGCTTAACGGGTGGCTTGAAACACCTGCAGAGACCCAATACTTCCCCATCCAGAGAAAGTCCCTGACATTTGCCAACATTTATCGATTTCCAGTCCACACCTAATGGTTCACCAGTTGTATATATATCTTAATTACAAAGCTAGTGTAAACATAAAAATCGGTATTTTCGGCAGGGTTGCCAAATGAGGAGATCTGGCTGATCCAATCATTTGACCTCCAAGCCAATTATTAAATCATAGCGAGGTCCTGTGGACAAGGACCACATAAATGTACTGATTTTGTCCTTGCCCAATGGGATTTTCAAACCTGCCTGACTAAATATCTGTCAGGGAGGCAGCTGGACAGGGTGCATATACAGCAGATAAACTATCAACATGGTCTGGTGCCAACTGGGTGGCTTAAACCTACCTGTACATGTGCTAACTTAAGAAATTAAAGTGTTTTAAAGTAATAATGTTGCCCTGCACTGGTAAAACTGCTGTGTTTACTTCAGAAACACTACTTTTGTTTATATAAATAAGCTGCTGTGCAGCAATGGGGGCAGCCATTCAATGGAGAAAAGGCTCAGGTTACACAGCAGATAACAGATAAGCTCTGTAGAACATAATGGTATTATCTGTTATCCCCTATTTAACCTGTGCCATATAGCCTTTTTTTAATTTCCACCATTGCTACACAGCAGCTTGTTTATATGAACTATAGTAGTGTTTCTGAAGCAAACCGATCAGTTTTACAGATCAGGGCAACAGTACATGATTTTCAGTACTTTAACCCTTTGCCTGCCAAGCACGTACAGCCTATGTGCAGGCAGGCAAATGCTCAGGCTGCCAAGAACGTACATCGTACGTTCTTTAGCAGCTGAGCTCTGTCTCTGCATCGGCGGCTTTTGCCACCTCTGCAGAGAGTGGGGAGGGAAGACAGCTGCCTAGGCAACAAGGCTAGGGGGCTGTCATGTCGAATCCACGACGCGATTGTTATTTTGGCAGTGTGACTATTGGTTAATCGATTTTGGCCACTAATTACGCTGTTGGATCAGTTATTCGTTGATTTTGGCTATTTTTGTGGTTTAATTGCAATTTTATCCATGCATTATTGTTCCTTATGTATCTTGGTGCTTTGGTATAGAAAGATATATTTTACTTAGTTTGATCCGCCAGAATATGTGCTTTCCAAAAATATATGGTTTTCTTTTTACAGTTTGGGGGTCTTACAGCACATAATGCACAGTTGGGGCTCTCTTTTCAGCAGCTTAGTTACCTAGAATGAAAATTCATATGCACATTTTTCATTTGGGGTCCTTACACACCACATACTTTGATACATACATAGTATGCCTAACTGCTAGTTGATCCAGAGGAAGGCAAAAACCCCATCTGAAGCCTCTCCAATTTGCCTAAGAGGGGGAAAAAATCCCTCAAATGACTCCAAAATGGCAATCGGACTAGTCCCTGGATCAACTTGTACTATGAGCTATCTCCCATAACCCTGTATTCCTTGCTAAAAAGCAATCCAACCCCTTCTTAAAGCTATCTAATGTATCAGCCTGTACAACTGATTCAGGGAGAGAATTCCACATCTTCACAGCTCTCACTGTAAAAAACCCCTTCCGAATATTTAGGCGGAACCTCATTTCTTCTATTTGGAATGTGTGACCTTGTGTCAGCTGGAAAGACCTACTGGTAAATAAAGCATTAGAGAGATTGTTATATGATCCCCTTATATATTTATACAACGTTATCTTATCTCCTTTTAAGCGCCTCTTCTCCAGCGTGAACATCCCCAATTTGGCCAGTCTTTCCTCATAGCTAAGATTTTCCATACCATTTACCAGCTTAGTTGCCCTTCTCTGTACCCTCTCTAATACAATAATGTCCTGTTTGAGTGATGGAAACCAAAACTGTACAGCATATTCTAGATGGGGCCTTACAAGTGCTCTATACAGTGGAAGAATGACCCCCTCTTCCCATGAATCTATGCTCCTTTTAATACAGCTCAAGACCTTATTTGCCCTTGATGCTGCTGACTGGCATTGCTTGCTACAGCCAAGTTTATCATCTACAAGGACTCCAAGGTCCTTTTCCATAATGGATTTGCCTAGTCCAATACCGAGCCCTGAGGGTAAGAACCTTACTATAAGTAGAGAATGTACCATTAACAACCACCCTCTGTACCCGTTCCTGTAGCCAGTTTCATATCCATGTGCAAATGACTTCATTAAGCCCAACAGACCTTAGTTTAGAAAGCAGTCATTTGTGGGGCACAGTATCAAACACTTTGGCAAAATCCAAATAGATAGCATCTACTGCCCCCCCCCCCACTGTCCAGCATCTTACTTACCTCATCATAAAAAGCAATCAAATTTGTCTGACATGACCTATCCTTCATAAAGCATGCTGATTGCTGCTCATAATGCCATTCACTAGGACAAAATTTTGAATGTGATCCCTTAACAATCCTTCAAATAATTTGCCCACCACAGATGTCAAACTTACTGGCCTATAATTGCCAGGCCAAGATCGTAATCCCTTTTTAAATATTGGAATAACATCAGCTTTTCTCCAATCCATAGCCACCATACCAGATGAAAGTGAATCAGAGAAAATCAGAAATAGGGGCTGGTCTAAATCTGAACTAAGCTCTCTTAGAACCCAGGGGTGTATGCCATCAGGCCCTGGAGCCTTGTTTACATTAATTTTTATTAAAGCTTTATGAATCATATCCTGAGTCAGCCACTGACTAGATTGAGCTGAGCCATTAGTGCATTTATAAAGTGAGCAGGGAACTCAGACTCCTCTATTGTATACATTGAAGAAAAGAACTGATTTAGCACATTTGCCTTTTCTGTATCTGTTACAACCATACTGGTACCATTATTTAATAGAGCAACACTCTCAACCTGCATCTTTTTACTATTAATATATTTAAAAAACTTTTAAGGGTTAGTTTTCACCTCCACTACAATTAACTCTTCATTTCCTTTCTTTGCCTTCTGGATGCTGATTTACAACATTTATTACAGTGTTTATATTCATTAAATGCAGCTTCTGTCCCAACAGATTTGTAATTTTTAAATGCCTTTCTCTTCTTTTCTTTTAACTTCTTTACTTCTGTATTAAGCCACATAGGATGATTCTTAGCGCTTCTAATAAATAAATTGAGAACAGTAATTATTTAATATAATTTTAAATGACACACAATTCTGTTCTGTGTTTTTAGCTGAAAACTTAATGCCCCAATCAATAATCTGTAGGGCAGCCCTCAAGGCACTAAAATTAGCTTTTCCAAAATTCATGGTTTTTGTTGCCCCAGTATACATTTGCTTTTTGCACCAGACATTAAATTATATAACATTATGGTCACTATTACCCAGGGGTTCAATGACTTGCACATTAGCTATAAGTTCTGGGTCATTTGAGATCACTAGATCCAGAATAGCATTTTTCTGGTAGGCTCCTCAACAACCTGTGCCATAAAATTGTCATGCAACAAGTTTATAAACTTGTTCCAATTAACTGATCTGGCAGTACTGTTGCTCCAGTCAATATATGGGTAATTAAAATCCCCCATTATCATTACTTTACCCAAACTAGCAGCCTTTTCTTTTTGCATCAGGAGCTTAGCCTCCTCCTCCTCACTTACATTAGGTGGTCTATAGCATATGCAGGCCCGGATTTGTGGAAAGGCCACCTAGGCCCGGGCCTAGGCGGCAGGATTTTAGGGGGGCGGCATGTTGCCCAACCACACCCACATTGGTTCAAAAACACTGGGGATGCGCTGGAGATACAATCATTTTTAAAATTTTCCCATTGATGATGAAAATTTGCATGAATAAAGGGGAGGGGACAGGGGCGACGGACGGCAGTGGGCCTAGGGATGCCCTCTATGTAAATCCGGCCCTGAGCATACGCCTACAATTAATTTGCTGGACTCTTTACAATTGGTGAAGAACTCCACCCATAAGACTTCTGCCCCCTCATTTTCTTACATAACCTCCTCCTTTATATAAGCTTTTAAATCTTGCCTAAAAAAAAAGATATACCCCCCCCTCCTTTTTTATTGAATCTCTGTTCCTCCAAAACAAAGTATAACCACTGATATTAACTGCCCCGTCATGCGACTCATTCAACCATGTTTCGGCCACACCAATCACATCATATTTTCCCTCCAGCAACAGCACCTCCAGCTCTCCCATTTTACCAGTCAGACTCCTTGCATTTGCAAACATACATTTAATACCGGTACCATTTTGAACATATGACATTTGGTCCTCCCTATCCTTAACAGTACCCCCAGCCAAATCTCCTCCCCCATTTTCCCTATCCCCAGTTAATATGGCATCATTCACAAGAGGGTAATCTCCACCCCCTATGCCTGACTGGACAGAGCACATTCGTTTAAGGAAGTAAAGCCACAAGCTCATTTTGCTGCAGAGGAGACGCTCAGTGCAGTCAGAGTGCCGGGAAAAATCAAGTTTTGGTAAGTATATGTAGCTTAAGCAGCAGTTATGCTATTAAGCATGGGAGGTGCTGATATTCATGTTTTCCTAACACAGAAATTCAGAGAAAACAAAAATGGAGTCACGCCATTAGTACAGCCCAGAAACAGCATGCAGAGAGGATAGAAGGTGGGCCATTGTGTTATTACAAAAAATGAAGGGTGATATTTAATTTTTTTTTCTCTTCTGGATTAAGGAGGCAGTTACACAGGAAATAAAGGAGGCATCAACACAGCCTACCACAAGTTTATCTCGGAGAGAGAGGTTCTGAGAGAGAATGTTTTGTCAGGGAGGAATCCCCCTTGAGAGAATCATCAACAGGAGAATTATCTGAAGAAGATGAGGAGGAGGTGGCGGAACATTTTGCAACATTTGATTTTGCATGTGTGGAACCATTAATAAAGGCAATAAGAGAGGAATTGAAATTGTCTGACGTACAGGAGCCACTACCTTCTACTAATAATCCCTTCAAGGTCTTAAAGAGAGAAAGATCTACTTTTCCATTACATGAAGTCATTAAAGATATCATCACAACTGAATGGGGGAAAGCAGATGCAAGATTCACAATCCAAAGCAAGATTCAAAAATTATATCCTTTTTCTTCAGACCAGGAAAGGGTATGGGAAAAACCACCAAAGGTGGATGCAGCGGTAGCCAGACTCTCAAGGAGAACAGTGTTACCAGTGGATGACATTGCATCTTTTACAAATCCAATGAATCGCAAGATGGAAAATATATTGAGAAATAATTATTTGGCGACAGCGGCATCATGCAGGCCAGCTATAGCCTTGACATCAATATCCTGGGCAATGCAATCTTGGATGCATATTCTAGAGCAGTGATCCCCAACCAGTAGCTCGTGAGCAACATGTTGCTCTCCAATGCCTTGGATGTTGCTCCCAGTGGCCTCAAAGCAGGTGCCTAGTTTGGAATTCCTGGCTTGAAGGCAAGTTTTGGTTGCATAAAAACCAGGTGTACTGCTATATAGAGCCTCCTGTAGGCTGCCAGTGCACATAGGGACCACCAAATAGCCAATAACAGTCCTTATTTGGCACCCCAGGAATGTTGTACATGCCTGTGTTGCTCTCCAACTCTTTTTATTTTTGAATGTGGCTCACGGGTAAAAAAGGTTGGGGACCCCTGTTCTAGAGAGATCCCTCAAACAATAAGTGGACAGAGAAAGTATCATAAGATCATTGTCAGATCTAAAGCTTGCTACAGATTTTGTAGCAGATGCATCCATCGACTTAAGCTCCCCATAGACGCGACGATTCTTTTTGCCGAACGACCGATTTAGGGAAGCCCGACCAATCCTTTGAAATTATCGTGCGGTTAGTGGTATTCGAACGATCGTACAAGGTCTTACGATTTTTCGGCCGACATCTGTCGGGAAATTGATCGGCCAGGTCAAAAAATCTTTGTCGGTCCCAGTGCAATCTATCTATGTTTGCAGGGCCAAGCAGGCAGCTCCCCTTTGTTTTCCTGGTAAATTGGTCTTTTTAGTTGATGGTAAATTCTTACGATCGTTCTGAGAAGATCCTGGTCTCACAATCAGGATCTGATCTTTTAAAAATCTCAACATCTATGGCCAGCTTTAGTGAAAACATCTTCAAGGGCTTTAAAGGACCAGTAACGTCAACAATTTTTACAAAAAAATTCGTTAGAGTACAACAAAAAAAAAACACCAACACAAATTAAAATTTAAAATAGCAAAGCCTTTATTAAGAAATAACTTACAGAAACTCCACTTCCTGTCCTCTTCAGAAAGGGCGACCATCCATCTGCAGCGCTCGATTTCTCCTCCTGGCTATACACTTGACAGCGTGTCCTCTGCCCGATTGCCTTCTCCAGCTCTTCTTCATCCAGCAGCAGCATTAAGGCGATGTCTTCCGCTCCTCCGCTCCAGGAATGCAGCCCTGACTGCCGACCCTGTGCCCACTCCGTCATTGTCAAGGCAGCTGAAACAAAGCAGCCGCAAAAGAATGCGTCCAACACTGAGCCGGCAACCCCAGGAGGACGAGCTTCTTTTGGTGAGCCGTGCTGCTCCCCGCCTGCAGCTGCTGCTGCTCCCTCTGTCAAACTGCTGTTTGGCTGCTGAATCGTGAACCGGTAGGATTTTGTGGGGGACAGCCTTTCGCCCTGGAGCAGTGCAGACGCAGCCTCCTAATACACTCAATGCGGACCTGCCGGGGTTGTATGATTTACTTTTATTTACTCCTCCTGCCGGCTCAGTGTTGGACGCATTCTTTTGCAGCTGCTTTGTTTCAGCTGCCTTGACAGTGACGGAGTGGGCACAGGGTCGGCAGTCAGGGCTGCATTCCTGGAGCGGAGGAGCGGGAGACATCGCCTTCATGCTGCTGCTGGATGAAGAAGAGCTGGAGAACGCGATCGGGCAGAGGACACGCTGTCAGTGTATAGCCAGGAGGAGAAATCAAGCGCTGCAGATGGATGGTCGCCCTTTCGCCGTTTCTGAAGAGGACAGGAAGTGGAGTTTCTGTAAGTTATTTCTTAATAAAGGCTTTGCTATTTTAAATTTTAATTTGTGTTGTTTTTTTTCGTTGTATTCTAACGAATTTTTTTGTAAAAATTTTTGACGTTACTGGTCTTTCTGTTTTGGCAAGAAGAGCTTTGTGGCTCAGAGCATATATCGCGGTTAAGATGTCAAAAGCAAACTTATGTGGAATGCCGTTCAAATGAAAGATGCTTTTCGGCTCAAGGTTGGAAGACCTTATAAAGAAGGTCACAGGAGGGAAAAGTGTCTTTTTGCCTCAGGAATGTAGACAGAATTTTCCAGCAGAGTCATTTCAGGAGAGGCAAAGACAGTCATTTCAAGACAGTCTTTCAGAGAGCAGAGGTCATATAGACCTGGAAAAGAGTATACACAGTCGCAAACCTGGAAAAGAGGTCAATCTACTACTTCAAGACCTAGTAGAGGAAAAGGGTCTTTCACAAGGAATTCAAGGAAATATTTCTGAGATGCAGACAGCCCAGATTCAAAATATTCCCAGAAGGTTATCGAAATTTCTAGGGGTCTGGGCAGAGTCAATTGCAGACCAATGGGTGTTAGACACTATAAGAAGGGATATCTGCTGGAGTTCCAAGAAAGACCGCAAAGGAATCATTTTGTGGTGTCACCAACTCCACAGGGCAAAGAGAAAAAGAAAATATTATATGAATATATAGAAAAATTTAAGAGACAAGGAGTAATAAAGGAAGTGCCGAGGTTGCAAGAGGCAACAGGATTTTATTCACCAATCTTCATGCTTGAGAAGAAGACAGGAGATTTCAGGCCAGTATTGGATCTAAGGGAGCTAAACAAGTATATGATAGTGAAGCCATTCAAGATGGAATGTTTATTTACAATAATTCCGGAGATCAGACAAGGAGATTGTATGCTTTCCATAGATCTAAAGGACGCATATTTGCATGTACCGATTGCAGAGTCGCACCAGAGGTTTCTCCGTTTTGCAGTAGGATCACAACTGCACTTCCAATTTACTTGTCTACTGTTTGGGCTGGCAATATCACCGAGAGTGTTTTCAAAAGTTCTGATCACGCTTATAGCAAGATTAAGGAAGTTAGAAATAGGGATTTATCATTACCTAGACGATATTCTGCTGTTAGCAAGAGATCCAGAGACCTTAAATCAACACAGAGATCAGGTAATAGCATACCTGCAACAGCATGGCTGGGTAATAAATTGGGAGAAAAGTCAGTTGGTTCCTTCCCAAGATTTAATATATCTGGGGGCCAGATTTTGTACAGAAGTGGCCATTGTCACAATTCCAGAAGAAAAGAAATACAAGATAAGAGAGAAGATTTCCTGGATGAGAAGCAGGAGAAGATGCACAGCAAGACAGTATGAGTGTTATAGGACTGTTAACCTCCACAATACCAATAATACAGTGGGCAAGATGGAATGCCAGAGTTATCCAGAGAAGTATTCTCAACCAATGGAATGTGGAAGAAAAGGATTGGAATCAAGATCTACGAATTTCTCAAGAAGTAAAGATGTCTCTAGAGTGGTGGTTGAAGAGCAAAAACATAGCAGAAGGGAGAAGATTAGGAGATGTTTCCTGGGAAATATTAACAACAGATGCCAGTTCAACAGGTTGGGGTGCATATTGGAAGACAAAGATGACACAGGGAATGTGGTCAAAGGAAGAGTCGTTGCTCCCAGCGAATGTCAGAGAATTAAGAGCAGTAAGATTAGCCCTACAACATTTTGGACAATCCTTAAGAGGCAAGTATCTGTTAGTCAGAACGGACAGCACCACAGAAATGTCCTACTTGAAGAGACAGGGAGGAACAAAGAGGATAATGTTGTGGGCACAGGAAAATCTAAAGGACTTAACAGCAATGTACATGCCAGGCAAGAACAACACAATAGCAGACTTTTTAAATCAAAGTCTACTAAGCAGACACGAATGGGAGATAAACCAAACAGTATTCAGACAGATGGTAGATGGGGTCAACCATGTGTGAATCTGATGGCAACTCAGAAAAACAGGAAGGTGGAAAGATTCTATTTGAGATATTACGAACCAGCAGCAATAGCAACAGATGCACTAATACAAAATTGGAGTACAGGTCTCCTGTATGTGTTTCCACCAATTCCATTAATTACCAGAGTTCTGAGGAAGATCAGACAGGATCGAGCAGAAATAATCATAGTGGTACCAGAATGGCCAAGGAGACCTTGGTATCCACTTCTCAGGAAATTGGCAGTAGGCAGTCCGATGACATTGTCGTTAATTCCTTGGTTACTGAGGCAGGATCCAGTGGAACACCCGCAAAGTCATGCACTAGCACTCAAGGCGTGGCATTTGAAAGGAAGAAATTTGAAAGGAAGGTCTGCCAATAGCGGTAGTAGAAACCATGATGAGCTCAAGAAGAAATTCTACAAATAAAAGCTTGTAAGGTATTCATGGAATATCTCTATGAAAAGAGATTATGTGTGGAAGAAATATGAATAACAGAGATATTAGAATTTCTACAGATAGGTCTAGAAAAAGGTCTCAGTGTACGAACGTTAAAGTCACAGATGTCAGCAGTATCAGCCTTTACAGGAAATGAGGCAGTTCATGGCGGCCATCTTTAGGTTACGACCTCCAAGGAAGAATGTAACCCCATCTTGGGATTTACCACTAGTGTTAAGTGCTTTGATGGAAGAGCCTTTTGAGCCCTTGCGAGAAGTATCTCAAACAATACTCACATACAAGACGGTCTTATTGCGTTGACATCAGCAAGAAGAGTAAGTGAGTTAAGAGCTTTGTCAGCTCAGGAACCGTTTACAATCATTCACTCAGACAAAGTCATTTTAAGAATGAATCCTAATTTTCTACCAAAGGTATTAACATAATTTCACTTGGACACAGAAATAGTGCTGCCGTCATTCTTCTCAGACCCAACTACGGAACAGGAAAAGTGATGGAATACATTGGATCTAGTCAGATGCTTATCCATTTACTTGGAAAGAACTGCTACGTGCAGGAAGTACCAACAGTTGTTGTGATTCCAGCGGGAATAAAAAAGGGACAAGCGGCAGCCATTTCAACCATAAGCATATATTGCAGCTATACAGGCAGATTATTGAGCAAAAGGAAAACATATACCGGAAGGGGTCAAGGCACACTCTACCAGAGCAGTTAGTACTTCATGGGCTGTTGACGCACACATATCGCCAGAGGAGATATGTAAAGCAGTGACATGGAGTTCCTTCTCGACATTCCTAAAACATTATAGATTGGATTTGAGATTAGCGTCAGAAGCAAAGTTTGGACAGAGTGTTCTGTCATCAGTACAAACTTTTGAGAAATAAAATAATTTCTTTCATCAAAATGAGAGGTTGGGTGTTTTTTCTTGGTTCAGCCCTCCCTAAAAATTGCTTATAATATCCCTCTTGTGAATGATGCCATATTAACCAGGGAATGAAGAAAATTTTTTTCATGCTTACCGTAATTTTCTTTTCCTGGTTAATAGATGGCATCATTTACAAGGCCCTCTCTAAAAAAGGCTTAATTATCAGACAAGGATGAAGGGGAGGAGCTAGATTATGTAGGCAGTAACAAGAGTTTTTTAATTGCTAAAGAATGTGCTCTGTCCAGTCAGGTATAGGGGGTGGAGATTACCCTCTTGTGAATGATGCCATCTATTAACCAGGAAAAGAAAATTACGGTAAGCATGAAAAAATTTTCTTCTTTCTTTGCCCACTTTCTCATCTAACCTGTCTTCCACTAAAACTTTTACTGAACCCTCCCCCCATGCCTCCTACCGTCTAGCCATCTTCTCTGCCAAAGCAGTTGCACCATCATCATTGAGGTGCAGCCCATCCCTAGCACAGAGCCTGTAGCCGACTGAGAAATCAGCCCAGTTCTCCAAAAACCCAAAACCCTCCTTCCTACACCAATCTCTTAGCCACGCATTAATCTTCCTACGCTCCCGCTGTCTCCTAAGCGTTGCTCGTGGCTCAGGTAATATCTCTGAGAAAATTACCTTGGAAGTCCTCGCCCTCAACTTTACACCTAATTTTTTTAAATCGTTCTTGAGGACTTCACCACCTCCTCTAAATTGGTCATTGGTACCTATGTGTACCAAGACCGCTGGGTCTTCCCCAGCCCCTCCCAATAATCTGTTCACTCGTTCCACCACATGCCGAACTCTAGCACCAGGCAAGCAGCAGACTGTTCGATATGTAGGGTCCTTACGACAGATTACCCTATCCACCTCCTTTCTAATAATTGAATCCCCTATAACTAAAACCTGCCTTTTCTTCCTTGCACTCCCCCCACCACCCGTATTAGAACCAGTGCCTCCCAGGGTGCTCTAAGAGTCAGTCTGCTCCATACATGCCAGTTCAGAGTTTTCCTCCCCAGCATCTTCAGTCCAAATGGTGAATTTGCTATTTTGGACAAGCTGTGGACCAGCCCCCCTACACTTCTGTCCCCTACTTTCCCTTCTGACTGTCACAAACCTTCCTCCCTCATTAGCCTCCACTGCCCCTTCTCCTCCCCCACTCCACTAGCCCCTGCCAGTGTTTGCTCTGTGAGCCTCCTTTCCTCCCCCTCATTTGCCACTGCCCTCAGTCTGCAGTTCAGATTCCAAGTCGAAAACCCACCGACATCTATCACACGTAAATACTGCAGAATACCCCCAGAATTTGTAGTAGGGTGGCACAGGTGCAATTCCATGTATAAATACCCCCCAGAATTCATAGTAGGATGGCACAGTGCAATTTCACATAGAAATGCCACCAGAATTCATAGTAGGATGGCGCAATTCCATGTATAAATACCCCTCAGAATTTATAGTAGGATGGCATAGTGCAATTCCATCTATAAATGCCCCCAGAATTCATAGTAGGATGGCGCAATTTCATGTATAAATACCCCCCAGAATTCATAGTATGATGGTACAGTGCAATTCCATGTATAAATGCCCCCAGAATTCATAGGATGGCATAGGTGCAATTCCATGTATAAATACCCGCCAGAATTCATAGTAGGATGGCACAGTGCAGTTTCATGTATAAATGCAGCCAGAATTCATAGTAGGATGGCGCAGTGTAATTCCATGTATAAATGCCCCCAGAATTCATAGTAGGATGGCGCAATTCCATGTATAAATACCCCCCAGAATTCATAGTAGGATGGCAAAGTGCAATTCCATGTATAAATACCCCCAGAATTCGTAGTAAGATGGCACAGGTGCAATTCCATGTATAAATACCTCCCAGAATTTATAGTAGGATGGCCCAGTGCAATTCCATGTATAAATACCCCCCAGAAATCATAGTAGGATGGCACAGTGCAATTCCATGTATAAATGCCCCCAGAATTCATAGAATGGCATAGGTGCAATTCCATGTATAAATACCCCCCAGAATTCATAGTAGGATGGCACAGTGCAATTCCATGTGTAAATGCCCCCAGAATTCATAGTAGGATGGCCCAGTGCAATTCCATGTGTAAATGCCCCCAGAATTCATAGTAGGATGGCCCAGTGCAATTCCATGTGTAAATGCCCCCAGAATTTATAGTAGGATGGCGCAGTTCATCGCTTTATATCCTCTGGAATGTTGCTCCAATCAGCACAATCTGTTTATCATAATCCACAATGATGCCATTAAATTAGGCGTTGATTGTATTAGCAAAATTGGATCTTTGATGTGTTATTAAACCTTCCAGGGAGAGGTGCCAAAACAGCATTGTATGTGGCAGACAATAGATGTCCCATCCCTGCCTCTATTCAGACTTGGTTTTTATATACACGCGGGGGGGGGGGGGGAAACAGACTCTTACAACTCCAGAAAAGGGAGAAGTTTTGGATTCATACTTTACAAACACTACATCCCAAGGAACTTAATAGGGAATATGACCTGTATGCCTTTATATAATATTGATACTAATGGGTGTGGATTGGGACTTTATTGACTTTAACACACATTGTATCTAAATTTAGCCAGTTGATGGTTTTACCTGTGGATTTGATATTGTTATATGCTAAATACTGACATATGCTGTAATATGATAGAAGCTGTAACATGAAACATGATGTGTAAAAGATATAACATGAAACGTGATGTATATAATATGGGTGAAACCTGATTTACAAAGACCAATCTGGATACTCCGATGTCTTCATGGCCCCTCTGAGATGTTCCCTCTCGTTCATCTTAGCCTCTGTGCTAGTGGGGATCTTGTCTGCTCTGTGATGTAGAGTTTTTATGGCCCCCAGTTTGTGATCTAGTGGATGGTGGGAGTCAAACAGCAGGTACTGGTCTGTGTGGGTAGGTTTCCTGTAGACCTCTATTTCTAGCTTACCTCCCTCTCTGACCCCTTCAAGAAAAAAAACACAGCAAGTCCAGTTGATTTGATTATTTTCTATAGATATGCCATGACCTGGGTGAATGAGAACTTTCACAAACATACAACAGAGAAGTGTTCCAACGTCACTTTGCTCAGGAAATCAATCTGACGCCTTTGCTCTCTCCTAAAGCAAAGCAGCATTAGAACACTGCTCTGTTCTTCTTCTGAAGGTACAGATCTTTGACTGGCTTTGTTCTTACAAAATTAATTATACTGGTAGTGTATAAAAACTTGAATAGCTCTGAATGTTAAAAAAAAAAAAAGTGCATTGCAAAAGTGCTTACTTAACCTTTAAAAAAAAATACAGATTTGCCAGACATTGTTTGGTTATTGTTTGTTAGAGGTATTCTTATAAAATGTGTTTTTTTTCCATAACTCTGTCTCCTATTCACGGCTGTATGCTAAAGATTTCTGGGGTCCTGATAACTAATATTAAATTCTGTTCATTATGACTCCATTGTGGTATATTTTTAAATTGCTATCCAAATACGAAAACATAATAGAATTCTAGCCAACAATTCACACTAGTGATGTGTGGGTCAACAAAAAGTTGACCCACAGCATACCCTAACCTGCTATATTTATGTACCCATGACTGACCTGCCCATCTCTCACGTCAACAAAGGGTGTGGGTGAAGTTACAGTGACCCACTGGGGCTCATTTATTAACGCAGCGCAGCGCTAAAAAGAGCGCAGTGGCCAGACATTTGCCCAGCGCATGCGAGTATTTAATAATGTAGCGCACGATACCTTAACAGTGCGATTTGTGCGCTAATGTAGACACAAGACAGGTGCGACGTGTGAAACTGCGTATCAGCTGTCGCAGTGCTTATAATAAATTGTGCGCACAGGAAGATACCGCAAAGGTAAGGATTAGTTGTGCTCATGTATGAATGCGCTGCTTTAATTAGTTGCGTCACATATTGCGCATATTGCGTTCACTTAGACGCATCTGCATTTGTTTCTGTGCTAATATTTGTTTGGTTGCAAAGGTGTTTAGCCTACCTGATACCCTTAAAGGAACCTTGGTCAATATAAACATGTTGGGTGGAAGGCGTGGTTAATATGCACTTTACAAGGGTTGTTCATCTTGAATATACTAGCGCAGCTGGGCAGGAATGCGCATTTTGAAGAGCGTTACTATTACGCCACGAAGAGGCAGGCGTAAAAATTGTGGTGCTGTTGCCCGGGTGCAGTTTTGCACATATACAGACGCAAATCTGCGACGGCCGCAGTGCAAGCGCATTGTAGCCACGCCCACAGCCACGCCCCTAACAACCACGGCATCGTTTGCGACATAAATGCCCAATCTTTTGCGCAATGCGCATAAACAAAACCATCGCAAAAGCTCTGTGTTATGCGCAATATCACGCAAATATATTAGCGATCACGCTTGTGATGGCGCAGACAACCTTTTGCGTCCACTTATGCGCTGCGCTGCTTTAATAAATGAGCCCCACTGTCTCCATTTCCCCTGTTAATAATGTAAACACCCTGCTACAACAGACAACCGTAGTTAAAATAAGTTGCAAAATCTATTCAAACCTCCATTTTTATGAAGCAGACTCCAAGTCCTAAGGTGTAAGTGACCATTTTTCAAAAAGAAATCGAGCCAACACGGATAATGTTATCTTCAGCATTTTTTTTTTTTTAATTAACATCTCACGAGGCTCTGTGGTATCTGAAGCTTACACAGTTCATCTAAAATGCACAACAGTGTGCATCAAGCTGCCAAGACATAGAAAATACATAATATATATATATATATATATATATATAAAAAAGTACATATATTTACAGGCTATATACACAAGGGCAAGGAGAAGAGATCCTGGGAGAGGATGGGCAGTATTAGCTCTGAAGGGCCTCTGTAAGTGTTAGCATGTCCATGGGGGGCAATTTTGCCACTTCAAAGAAGACCCTGCAAATAAAACAGGTACATATTAAAAAACGTTAAATGCGGAGATTTGTTTTGGGAATAAAGGTTATGCTTGTTGTTTGGCTATGCCACGTGCAGTGGTTCATATGTAGTGCTTCTGATCACTACTCTAAGCCCTATTTAACTAATGGTGATAATTAGGAGAAAAAAATATTAAAAGTCAGGTGGAAACAAAATGACACCAATATCATTAAAACCCAGATGTTTATGACCATGTTTCATGCTCCTAGGATAGGTACTTTATTTAACATTTGTATCAAGCAGTTTAGCCAAAGCTTCGGCAGTGGCACACACCAGACCTATGCCATTTTTACCACAGCAGTGCTCGCATAAGGGACTGTAAGCCAAAACATGAATTCCTGTCTGACATCACTTGCTAGTCAAACAAAAGGGATAGATATTGCTTATGGGCCCTGTCCGAGATCAGGAACATCCATAATGGACAAGGTTATTACATACCTGTGTGAGTATTTGCTCCTCACTGCCTTTAACTTCTTGTTGGGAGGATATGTGAGTAGGAAATTCAGCCTCTTCACTAGGGGCAATAAATCATTGGTCTGATACCCACTGTAATAATGTAGTGTGGCAGTCTGTGGAAATTAGTAAAAATTAGTAAATAAAAAAAAAAAAAAAAATTAGCATCAAACTGTTGCAACCACTAGCACCAGCAATTACAACTAAATGTTATAAATAAGTGAACAGTAAAGAACTCACCCATCTGCCCAACCCCTTCATTTGAAGAGCAAGCAACAGGCAGCTGGCAGCCATCTTAGATGCACGCTCCTGCACAAAGTCATATTCCTGTAGGGTCAGTTCACAAATGTATCTGGCAAGGGTCAGAGTCTCCATGGTGGCATGGGCACACTACAAAAAAATAAAAAAAAAGGAGATTAAATAAGAAGAAACACTAAAATGATGCAGATTGTGGTATTCATCAATAACATTCACTGGTTGCTTGGGTTTCTGTTCCTAGCAACCAAGCTACACTGAGTGACAGATTGAATGATTATTACCCAATACAGAAAATCATACCTATAGAATGATCCTTCAGATTGGAGGAGCCATTTATAATGTGAATGCACATTTAGCACTTTTGCAATTTCCATACAATAGCAGTTGCTTTCTACTAACTTTAGGAATCTTTAACATCAGTGACCCCCGCTGTTCTGCCTGGAAAGGGTCTGTTGAGAACACCAATTTATGGCAGGAAGCCTCTCCTGAGCCTTCTCTACTCTATTCCCTTCTCTATTCTATTTCTTAATGTGGCAAGACACAATAACTTATCTGGAAATTGGTTATCCTGAAAGCTCAGAATTATATAATTGCCATCTCCCATAGTCCAACCTGTCTAATGTTTCTAATGCGAACGGACTCCTGCTGCATAAATATAGCAACCCCCTCATAGATCAACACAGGGAGTCAGACAGGTAATGGAAAAGCATCAGGCCAATACTTTATAGCAAAAGTTTATGTAGCATGCAAAGCCAATATTATGATAGAAACAAAAAAGGTTTAATTTCTGGTGTCAGTGGGCCTAATTTATAAACACTGGGCAAATTGGCACCTGGGCAGTAACTAATCAGTGATTAGCTTTTTTCAGCCAACTGTAGGTTGAACACTGAAAGCAATCATCTAATTGGTTGCCATATGTTATTAACCAGGTGCAAATTTGCCCAGGGTTTATAAATAACCCCCAGTATCTCTAAGGTATGGAGATCCGAATTACAGAAAGGTCCCTTTTCCAGAAAACACCAGGTCCCAAGCATTCTGGATAACAGATCCCACACCTGTAATAGCATTTCTAAAACATAAAATAAATAAATAAAATTGCGAAAGTGCTGATTTTATATGTGGGAGCCTCTTTTTTCTAAAAAGTGCGGCTGGTTCCCAAAGCAGCGGTTTTGGCTGCAGTGTGAAGCTATTAGGTTGAGATTTGGTAAATGCTTATATGGTGGGACAAACTTAAAAACTGTAAACTTTTTGGGGCAAGGATTCACTAGGCCAGAACAAATCTATACATAGGCACTTCTTATAATCAGCTGTATACAAAATCTTTGTAAACAAAAATTAGTAAAATAGTAAAACAGATTATTCTCGACAGTCAGCAATGAATTTGATTTTGAGGAATTCAATTTAAAGTACAAAAAGTACGAAAGAAGTTCCACTAATAGACTCACTGGTACCTTAGCAAATCTGCGCAGGAAGCGGTATGGGACCGGAATGTTGATGTCAAAGTAGAGTTTTTGCAGGATTTCCATCTCCATAGCAATAACCTCATCCCTTTTGTATGCATCATCACAGATGTACATGAAATCGTCGACACAGGGTGGGCAACGCTCCTGAAAAAGGGACACCGGGAAGAGGCATTACATCACAGGATAAGAGATTAGCAAATTACTGGGCTATTCAAAGCAACTGCATTGCGATGGAATACTGCATGAGTAAGAAATGTGCCGACTATTAGTAAATGACAAAGTAAAGCAACATAAAGGTCATTTGTGATTACCTCGAACTTAGATGCAATGAGTACAGCAGTGGAACCAATAAGCTGAAGCTTCTCCTTCATGACGACAGACACTGCTAAATAATGGTCGACCATTTTCACTGCCAGGTATAGGGTTTCATGGTTAAGCTCAAAGTTTTCCTGCAAAAAGATAAGGGATAAGCCATCAGTTTGGCTGGAATCCCAATCACACACAAGTATGTGTATAAAAACAGGAGCAGTTGTATGTCAACATGTTTGCTTTGTTGTCATAACATCAACTAAAAAATTTATCTATTTCTCTCATCTTCACTGAATCAGACTAGTTTTCTCAGAAATGCTGTTTTGTCGCAGGCCCTAGAGAAGTAATCGGTGGCTTGCAAGCAGCATGTTGCTCACAGACTCCTTGAATGTACTCCTAGGGACCTCAATACAGTGCTTATTTTTAAATCCCTTGCTTTGAGGCTAGTTTTAGTTGCATATAAACCATGTCTACTGCCAAAAAGAGCCTCCTGTAGTCTTCCAGTCCATTATTAAATAGCCAATCAGTGCCCTTATTTGGCATCCTCATGAACTTTATTCATGCTTCTGTTGCTCTCCCACTCTTTTAAATTTGAATGTGGATCACGACTACAAAAGGTTGGGGGCCCCCACCTTAGAGTAATACTGTGGGTGGCAAAGCATTTTAACAGAGATCTATAGGATAGTTCCTTATTGAAAGGACCTCAAAATAGTGTGTTGGAAGCAACATGCAGAATTAGTCTGAAGTGCAGACCAGCTAGGCTTTGGTAATAGGGGGAGGGAGAATTGTTTTTCTGTAGCCAACATTAAAAATTACCCATATTGCGGTGTGCAATATATAGGCCTCTAGCAATATGTTGCATGTCACACTTAACCTGCTGTATGATAATATACAAATATTCTAACTAGATAGATTATTAACCAATTCTGAATGCTCCAAAAAACATAAACTCTAGAATAACCGTTTAAATGCAGGTAGAGTCAAGTTAATAATACATGGATGTCATGTGTGATCTGAGTGCCTCTGGTGCAACATGCCCAAAACTGATTCTCCATAGAGAACAGGGAAAGGTCATGCAAATTCCAATCTGCTTCTCACCTGCACCTCCACCATCCAATCCACAAGGATAGCCCTCATATCCTTGCTAATATCTGTTTGCATCTCCAGGTAGTTTGGAAGCAGAAATTTCTCCTGCAAGAAACAAAAAGTATAGAATGAAAGGTTGTTCAAAGTCGAGAAGTAAATAAGTCACAGGGCCCTAGTCCAATAGCAAAAGAACCAGTACCTCTCTGTCCCGCATATAGCTGAAAATATCCGTTGCATATTCAGAGTTAGAGAAGGGGTCGTCAAGAGAGTCCTGGTCTATGTCCTCAACACCAGGTGGAAGAACCTATAGAGAGTGTCTATAAATTCTTGGAGTTTGGTGAAACAGCACTTTGCCACAGCAAGAAACAAAAACTACAGCACATACCTTTTCCTCAGGTATTTCCTTGGTAGGTACTGATGTTTTCTGCTCAGTGTTTATTTTTTCTTCTTTTACTTCAGGGAGATGTTCTTCAGTTACTGTGGCCTTCTTCTGAGTCCTGTATGACGAAAGCAAGACTACTATTATAGACCATGCATATAATTGGTTATACTTTTTTGTAGGTTTTGAAAATCAATCAATTATTTGCCCTAATATAAACACAATACCATTTGAAAATTGTTTACACTTCAGTTACCAGCTATGGTTCTAGGTTGAACCAGAGGTACCAGGCTATCACATTTCTTTAAAGACAGTTGGCCTTGTTTACGAATTACCTTTGGGGGAAGATGGTAGGGAGTCATAAGCCCACTTAGTGCAAAGCTATATTTTTCTTGACATAGAAAAGAAGGACGCAATATCTAATGCAGGCATAATTTATAGGTATGGGACCATCCAAATGGAAGGTGTGTGAATCAAGATACAGATTTATCACTAGTTACTGCTGGGGAAATTTAGCATTCATATTTAGTTATATGTTCCTTTTTTCAGTATCTAGTAGAAAATTATTAAGTTACAGAGATTGCGCAGAGTGACTGCTTACTCCACATAAAATCTAAGTCTTCCATAAATATTGATATAGGAGGATGTTCAACAGGCCTCGGCAAGGGTATCACTGCACTTCTCAGGATCATTGTTCGGGACAGGACTAAAAACTCACTTCTTGATATTGAGCTCATTATTCTTTGTAATGTCACTTGTGGGAGCACTTTTGGTCTTCTTGATGGCAACTTTCTGTCCCTCCTTCTTCTTCTGAATTAGTTGTGGGTTTTTGTGAGCCTGGATGGAACAACAATAATTTTCTCTTATAAGTGGAACTGGATCTGCCAGTGCTAATGCAGGGTACAAATAACTTTATATGTATTTAAATAGACTGTACTCTTAAGCTGGCCATAGACGCAAAGATCTGATCGTACGAATCGAGGATTCGTACGATTTTCGAACCGTGTGTGGAGAGTCCCGACATTTTTCGTCCGGCGGAGATCGGTCGATCGGACAGGTTAGAAAATTTCTGTTGGCTGACGATAATATCTCTGCGTGTATTGCCGATCGTACGATTTTCAGTGGGAGACTGTCACTAGCTTTGGTTGGACATAGATATCGTACGATTGCCGTCAGGGGCAGAACATTGCTGATCTGTTCTTTAACTAATCTGACTGGTAAGACTTTGATATGAATGGTTAGTGGCGGGTTGGGAGATGGGAAAGTCCGATCGTACGATGATTCGTACGATCGGATCTTTGCATCTATGGCCAGATTAACACTGCTCTGGTGCAACGTGCGCATTTTCTTCAAAGCTCAAACATATTTTATATAAGTAAGGTACTCTGTGTCCATGGGTGGTTCCAATTACATTTCAATAGGGTCGTATGGCCCCATTTGTATTACAGATAACAGATACGTTGCCTAGAATAAAATTGTAGGCTCTTAGTTGAAGATAGACATGGGTCAAATGCCCCCTCATGGCTCTCTACACACATATGGGAAGAAAACCAACTGTTAATACAGTATGTATATTCACATTTGGCAACTGCCACTTATACAAACATGTAAATATATTGGACCACCTATGAATAACTTATTCAGAGTTCTATTTTTCTCAGTGTGCAGAAAAACAGGACATGTAAAGCAGTATAGGGGAGACTGTTAGGGTAAATCCATCATTTAAAACAAAGTTGATCATAGCTGGAATATACTTGGCCTATATGATACTCACATTGGTAATGTCTCCAAATGCTGCTCTCTTCTTTGCGCCTCCCTGTGGAGAGGAAGGAGAACGCTTTGTCTGACTGATCTCCACCTGAACACCAAAAAATATAAAACATTATAAAATAGATTGCACAAAGTATTATACTGCTGCAAATGGTAATAAGAACATTGCTGCCAATATACTAAGCTGCACATTGACACAGTGTTTTCCCTGCTGCTTGAAGAACACTTGGAGCATCTCTAATAACATGGGTCCTTAGCCTATTTTATTTCCCTAACTGGATGTCTAACATCTATTAAGATGGGGGCACATGTATTTTTGCTAGCATTGTGCTGTAAGATTCATATTGATTATTAATCATTTCCTTGCATCTGTCGGAATGAATGCATTTAAACAGATATGCCTCAATCCTTTGTTGCTCTTACAAAGATCACTTGTGTAATATGCATATTAAAAGTAACATAGTAAGTAAGGTTGAAAAAAGACACACGTCCATCAAGTTCAACCTTTTAGGCAAAAAAACTCATCTGAAGCCTCTCCAATTTGCCTCAGAGGGGTAAAGATTCCTACCTGACTCCAAAATGACTAGTCCCTGGATCAACTTGTACTATGAGCTATCTCCCATAGCCCTGTATTCCCTCACTTGCTAAAAAGCAATCCAATCCCTTCTTAAATCTATCTTATGTATCAGCCTGTAAAACTGATTCACTTTTCTTCTAATTGGAATGGGTGACCTTGTGTCAGCTGGAAAACCCTACTGGTAAATAAAGCATTAGAGAGATTATTATATGATCCCCTTATATATTTATACATCGTTATCATCTCCCCTTAAGTGCCTCTTCTCCAGCGTGAACATCCCCAATTTGGCCAGTCTTTCCTCATAGCTAAGATTTTCCATACCTTTTACCAGCTTAGTTGCCCTTCTCTGTACCCTCTCGAATACAATAATGTCCTGTTTGAGCGATGGAGACCAAAAACTGTACGGCATATTCTAGATGGGGCCTTACAAATGCTCTATACAGTGGAAGAATGACCCCCTCCTCCCGTGACTATCTAATCTTGTTAGTGTTGGTTTAAATAGGAATTACTTCTCACAATAGCACCATACATAAAGCTGAGATTTGTCCTCAGGCAAGTAAAAGGTTTGTCATAGATTAAATTAGTAGAACAAAGAACTCTGTGGAGTCACAAGAAAATTGAGTAGGACTGAAACAGCTATTAAGTGTAAAGTCACACAGGGTTAAAAAGTGTCCTGCTAAAAATAACAGACCCTACACTACAACCTGCCCCTCACTTTGCCTGCACCCAGAACCACCAAGTTGGGTTTTTCAGCAGACTGAGTTTTAGTCTAATGTGGCATTATCCTAAGCATTCTAATCAGAGCATACAATATGCCATTTTCAATCATTATAGGGGATGCATTTATATATTATGACATTTTGGCAATGGTACATGGATATTCAATAACTACTCAGCCACATGCCAGCGATGCAAATTGAAAATGCAACCTGTAGTGTAGTTAGTACTGTTCCCATTATCTCCCCCCACCTGCTATAAAGACATAGTGGTGACTATCAGGGGCCCCAGCATTTTAATTATTGCAGTTCTGCCTGAGAGAACAATGATCCATTTAGACCAGGGCTTTCCCAACTGCTGGCCCGCGACCCCATCCCCCCTTGTGTAGCCACCCACATTAAAGTATGCCTGCTGTCTCTACTTACCATGTGTAAAATTTAAAAGGTATAACTACAGAGATTAATTGGCCTCTGCATTGTTTAATCAAATTCACACTGTAATCCCCTGTATTGTTCACACATGTAATCTCCCCTGCATTGTAACAACTCTATTGTTCACAACCCAAAACCCTGTACTGTTCACACCCGAGACCCAGACTGAAACTGCCCACTTTGTTCACACTCATACAAACCGCTGGAGGGGCACTGTGTCACTGTATGTATAAGAGGTTCCGATCAGTGAAAACGCCTGCTCTGTTCTGCCTTCCCTATGCGTGCCATAATCTTTGCCTGTCCTGCTCTGCCTGTGTGTGCCCTGCTCTGCCTGTGTGTGCCCTGCTCTGCCTGTGTGTGGAACATAAGCCTGGTATTTGTTTTGGGGGTAATAGTATGAATATTATTGTTAGGGGCCCCTAAGGTGGTTAATCATGTGCTGGGGATGCTGTGTTATCCACAGGGGAGGAGGCATATGGCTTTAAAGGTAGGTCTTAAAGGAACAGTTCAATGTAAATTAAAAAACAGGGAAAATAGGCTGTGCAAAATAAAAAAGGTTTCTAATATAGTAAGTTAATGTATAAAGGCTGGGGTGACTGGATGTCTAACATAACAGAACACTACTTCCTGCTTTTCAGTTCGCTAACTCTGAGTTAGTCAGTGACTATAAGGGGAGTGAGTTTGCAATTGATCCTCACCATTCAGCTCAAATTCAAAAGCAACAGTTATGATCCATGTGGCTCCCCCCCCATCAAGTCACCAAATGGTTATTGCCCGGTAACCAGTCAGTGGAAACCACTGCAAAGCAGGAAGTAGTGTTCTGGCTATTATGTTAGACATCCAGTAACTACAGTCTTTATACATTACATTTTTGGCTAACCAACTAATTAGATACATTTTTTATTTATCCAGTTTTTATTTTTACACTGAACAATTCGGAGACATGTAGGATAAATGAAAAAAAAAACCAAAAATTTTGTAGGCAATTATAAGTAATATATGGTGTTGCTTTTACATGGTGCTAACAATTAATATTATCTTTAAAAAAAAAAAGCCCCTTTATTAGAGCTACCTAAAGATGTTCTTTGGTCCCTGTCTGTGTTTCAAATGAGGGGTAGGCGTGTAGCACAGTAGGATGGGGACAGCCAATCACAGCCCTGCAGTCACACAAGCACAGACAAGCTTCAGTTCCCCACCAGGTCCTGCTAGCTGCTGATTGGTTCCTGTCCTACAGTGTAGTGAGCAGAGAGCTGCCGGCTCCCCTGCATAGCCTGGGAATTCAGGGAGCAGGAAGTGGAAGAGAAGCGTGGGATTATTAGGGTTTTTGCAGAAATATTCAATAAATCAACCTGAAACACTACTTTTTTAAGCAAAGTTCTTCTAGATCTACACTAGTATTATGCACTGGTACATTCTTATTTTTTACACAATATGTCTCCTTTAATGACAACTTTTTTCACATGAGTGATAAATGATATCCTGCAGTGAGCACTAATCAGTTGGTCTTTTGGTGTGCTACCACCATTAATGTGGACATGGGCTTGCGATAACATGGGTGTGGTTTAATAACAGGGAGTGGTCATCACCGGCTTTCATTATCGGCCCTACACCACGTAGGTCAGAAAAATTCTGGCCCTCGGTACCACAGAAGTTTGACAGTACTGATTTAGACTAATCATATGCCACAAGCCTAAACTGGATATACAAACAGCGGATTAAAATGATGGCACTTGCATTTATGGAGCAGGCTTTATTGAAAGATAGTACAGGTATGGGACCTGTTATCCAGAATGCTCGGGACCTGGGGTTTTCCGGATAACGGATCTTTCCGTAATTTGGGTCCTCATGCCTTAAGTCTACTAGAAATTCATTTAAACGTTAAATAAACCTAATACACTGGTGTTGCTTCCAATAAGGATTAATTATATCTTAGTTGGGTTCAAGTACAAGCTACTGTTTTATTATTACAGAGAAAAAGGAAATAATTTTAAATAATTTGGATAAAATAGAGTCTATGGGAGACAGCCATTCAGTAATTCGGAGCTTTCTGGATATCGGGTTTCCGGATAAGGGACCCTATACCTGTACAGAAGTAAAGAGGTATGGGATTGTTATCCAAAGTGCTTGGGACCAGGGGCTTTCTGTAAATTGGATCTACATACCTAATGGAACAGTAACACCAAAAAAAATGAAAGTTTTAAAGTAATGAAAATATCATGTACGGTTGCCTTGCACTGGTAAAACAGATAGATTTGCTTAAGAAACAATACTATAGTTATATAATATAAACAAGCTGCTGAGTAGCAATGGTGGTAATTGAAAAAAAAGCTATATAGCACAGGATAAATACGGTAGTGGATAACATGTTCTACAGAGCTTATCTGCTGTGTAACTTGAGCCTTTTATCCTTTGAATTGCTGCCCCCATGGCTACACAGCAGCTCATTTATATAAACAATAGTAGTGTTTCTGAAGCAAACAGCAGTTGTACTAGTGCAGGGCAACACTGCATTATATTTTTATTAATTTAAAACAAATTTCATTTTTTGATGTTACTGGTCCTTTAAGTCTACTAGAAAATTATTTACAAATTAATTTAACACAATGATCCCAAACCAGTGGCTCTCAAGCAACATGTTGCTCACAAACCCCTTGGATGTTGCTCCCAATGGCCCTTAAAGCAGGTGCTGATTTTTGAAATCTTGGCTTGGAGGTAACTTTTGGTTGCGTAAAACCAGGTGTACTGCCAAACAGAGCCTGATGTAGGCTGCCAGCACACATAGGGCCTACCAATAGTCAATCACATTCCTTATTTGGCAACAGAGAATTTCTTTTGCATGCTTGTGTTGCTTCCCAATTCATTTTTCAATTAAATATGGCTTATGGATGAAAAAGGTTGGGGGCCCAGATTAAACCCATAAGGATTCTTTATAGCTTAGTTAGGATCAAATACAGGTATGGGACCTGTTAGCCCGAAATGCTCGGGACCTGGGGCTATCCAGATAACAGATCTTTCGAGAAATTTTCATACCTAAAGTCTACTAGAAAATCATGTAAAAATTAAATAAACCCAAAAGGCTCGTTTTGCTTCCAATAACGATTAACTATAGACCAAGTACAAGCTACTGTTTTATTATTACATAGAAAAAGCAAATCATTTTTAAAAATTTAGATTATGTCATTATAAATCGAGTCTATGGGAGAGGGCCTTTCTGTAATTTGGAGCTTTTTTTAATACAGAGAAAAAATAAATAATTTTTACAATTCTACAATTCAAAGCTTTCTGGATAACAGGTTTCCAGATATCAGACTATTATTTGCTGTACCACATCCAAAATCTCCTAGCTGAGGGATACCCACCCGCCCCATCCCCTTAGGCTGCAGCACACCACCCAGGAAGGATAAGTGTTTTAGGCAAAACCATGCTACCTGGAAACTAAATCCCACCAAGCATGACCTGTAATTTTCTATTATACGAAACCTGTGAAGAAGCCACAATATCCTATTCTTATGAAGAGGATGAAGATGGCCAGGGTGACCCACATCAACAGGTTAAGTGTGTAACAAGCCTGAAACTCAGATGCAGGGTTCACATTATGAACCCTACATCTGAAATGACTTATTCTGCAGAGCGTGTGTGTGCCCATCACTGATCTGCTATATCCTCCGAGTGGTAACTTGTCCATGGTGAGTGTGTATTTTTGCTTTAACCAGGCAACACAGACAATGACTAATATGAATCTGTAAATTAGCTCTGATCATTCTGCTTCATTTAAAATGGTCAAAAACCAAGTTTGTTGTGGAACTCTGCACTGCGCCAGATTTGCCAAGTATTAATAAATTAGTCCCACTGAAGAGGAGCTTATTAAAAGGGAGCATCACCTTTAAGTTAATGTTTAGCTATAGAATTATAAGCAACTTTTCATTTGGACTTCACTTTTTTGTTTTTTATAGTTCTTGAATGATTTGCCTTTTTCTTAGGACTTTTCCAGCTTTCAAATGGGGGGCACTGACCCCATCTTAAAAACAAATGCTCTAAGGCATTTATTATTATTTGTTATCACTCTTCTTTCTATTCAGACCCTCTCCTATTAGTCTCTTTTTCAAATCAATGCACAGTTGCTAAGGCAATTTGGACCCTAGCAACCAGATTGCCGAAATCGCAACTGGAGAACTGTTGACTAAAAAGCTAAATAACTCAAAACCCACAAATAAGTAATGAAAACCAATTACAAACTGTCTCTGAATATCACGCTCTACATCATACTAAAAGTTAATTCCG
The DNA here is from genome assembly GCF_017654675.1 of Xenopus laevis. NCBI lineage: Eukaryota > Metazoa > Chordata > Amphibia > Anura > Pipidae > Xenopus > Xenopus laevis. The sequence goes on from NC_054386.1 coordinate 47,957,997, forward strand.
GTGGAAACAATCCCATTAATGATCTATTGTAAGAAACTTTTCAATTAGTCATCATATTTAATTATTAGCCATCTTACTTTGCTTCTTTAGGGTCTGCAACTAAAATGGGTCACTGACTCCAGCAGCCCAAAAAACAAATAGATTATTGTCATTATTGTTACTTTCTGTTGCTTATAATTCTATTCAGTACCTGTATGGGGAGTTGACATGAATGTTATGCACACAAAAGTGTGTAAATACTGTTCCAGGATAAAGAAGCCCCAAAAATAAAACAAAATAGCACAATGAAGCATAAAACTATAGCACGAATATCACTCACCTTATCAAGTCGATTATTCTCTGCAGTAACCGGCTTCCCCAGTTTCGGAAGTTTGGAAGCCACTGGCCGAGATGGACGAAGAGAAGGCATCATGGTGAAGGATACAGCTGGAACAAGAAATTCAATTATGGAGAGAAATTGAAAATACAATAGTAGTAATAGTAATACTGGGGGGAGCAATACTTTAAAAAGGCAATACTGCTAACTTATTGCTCTTTAGCAGTTCAAAAAAAGGAAACAAACATTATAGCATATGCCCTACCATATTTATCAATGCTTCTGAAGGCACAGATGGCCATCAATAATGTAATGTTTCATTCTACATTTTGCATTTTCTCTGCAGAGGAAGAGAACACCAGTCAGTTCCTTACTGCCCCATGGCCAGTAGCACGGAGAGAAGGGTGGTTTTTGACTCCCAAACTGAACTCCAAAAATCTGCACAAAGGCAGCATTATCTTATATTATAGCACTGTGATTGAAAATACATAACTCTTCTTAGTTCAGCCTGTGATAATTTCTCTATGGATAAAACAAGGTTTAACACACACTATACTGGATACCCCAGAGAGTCACATCGCTGTTCTTATTGTCCAGACCAATGTGTCTTTCAATAATTTACAACACCTGAAAATTGCAGTACCGCCATGTTTGATCCACTTAAACATAATCACTTACTTTAGACACAGTGCCGGTGCTCCTGTTTGCTGAAAAGTGCCCCAGCCCTGGGTAATACCCTTTGTGAACCACACTACTATCTCTTCAGTTATCGCAGGGATACTTTGTGCGTTCCTGAATAATGGCAAAGCGCAGCAGAATAAAAACCCAGACTTGATTTTTACAGTACTGCGCACGTGGGCCACTCATGGCAGCAAAGAGGATCGCATAGAGATAGGAGGAAATGGTGATATGGTTCTCAAAGGATAGTACCCCGGGCTGTTGGACTTTTCAGAAAACAAGGGTCAATGAAGTCTATGGTTAGTGTTATTTACTGGGGGTGCCCGATGCATTGGCACCCACAAGTACTTTTGGGATGATTTGTCCTTTAAACTAGCCACTGGTCCAATAGCATGGTACTCATAGTGTTTAAAATTTCCATCTTCCTTAAAAAGAAGGAAACCCAATTCAATTTAAGTAGCCAAACAAATACTATCTTACACACACTACTTTTTAGTTGCCCATGATCATCTTGTGGCCTTCACTTGTAGTTATGAGTGCTTTCTGTCCTGAAACCCATTCCCGCCTGCATTATGCATGTAAATGTGAGACACAAACAGGCATCAGCTGATGTGTGCCACCTTTAGCGCAGACAATAACAACACAAGGAAGCACTACACAGCTTGTTAGACTGTTGGGAACAATGAAATTGTGACCATTGTGGTCCCACTTTTAGCCTATCACAGTGATCAACACACAATCAAAATACCAGGCTGAGACAATGTCCCGTTAGCAAGGCAATTCTGTCTAGTAGGTAAACTAATGTCTATAAATACACACCCATCTAAAGGGCAATGGCATAGGGGGAGCTGTAGCTTAACATCCTTACACAGAAAGCCTGCCGGGAATCGTGGCAATAATAGTTCTGAACCGCCTATAAAGGGCTATAAGACCCCGAGGCAGAATATGATTAAGTGCAGAGAGGGGTCGGGAAATTAAACATACCTTACGAAGTTGCTGGTGTAACGGCAACCCGGTCGCTTTGTGAAACCTCAGCGGTTATGTCCCAAATCCTTATCGTTCCCCTGGTCAGGACGATTCACACACCCAGCAGCTCTGTTACAGCTTTTGGATTACACACACACAAATTTGAACGCATTGGGACCCGCCTATCCCTAGCTCCGATTGGCCTTTTACCATCCAATCAGATAGTCTCCTGAGATGCCGTTGCTATGGCGATGTTTACTTTTTTCAAAAATTCGAACTCAGTCCCGAAAACAGTGACGCCGGGGCCGTAACCGAATGCAACACTAAGGTCTGGTAAAATCATTGGTTGTCGGTTTAAGAACTGGGCGGGGATAAGATTAAATGCCTCTAAAGGCACGAGGTGGCGGGTGGTAGGACACAGCTAACCCGCTAAATAGGCACCATGCCTGTATAAAAAGTATTCTTGTGACTTGAAGCCAGTAATACGACACTTATATGTGGCCGTGCTCTACTTTCGCTATAAGCCGGATGTAATATCCTCGGGGGCGCGCACGTGAAGGGGCAAAGTTAGAGCAAACTGGTCTGCGTATTGATTTAGGAGACCTCACTGCAAAGGGGGGGGGGCAGCGGAATTTTTTTCTGAAAAAGTTGGCAACCCTATCTGTGCAGTGTCTTAGCATTGGGAGTAAATGATGTGTTTTATAATCATAGCAGACAGGAAGGCCTGGGCGAAAGAAAGCTCTATACTCTACATGTTGGGGGTGGGGGTTATGATGCGCTCTTGAAGGAGATTGGAAACTTGAAAAGAGGCTGGCACAAGCTTGGACCCACGAAATAGTAAAGCTGGAGTCAAATTGTAAAAGGATTAAAAAAGCTTACATTTTATTTTCTATAATTGAGAACCACATAGGTTATGACTAAGTGTCCTTGGTAGACATGAAATGCGCCAGGCTGTGGTTCTTAATTATTGAAAATAAAATGTAAGCTTTTTTTAAACTTTTTACAATCTGACTCCGGCCTTACTATTTCGTAGGTCCAGTTTTGTGCCAGCCTCTTTTCAAGTTTCCTGGTATCTGCCTCCCTTGCTGAAGATCTGGGGAGTGTGCACTCGGGCCCACCGTGTACAGCGGTAAACTCATTCAATGCATTAAAACTTAGCGCATACTAGTTATATATTTGTATAACTTGTAGGACTTGGCACCAATGGCCCACCAACTGTAGCCTTGAGGTGGCCCACCAACTGTAGCCTTGAGGCATCTTTATCTTGCTGAGAACACACCAGTATCCCAATGTTTGACAGATTCATTGATGAAATATAACTGATAATATATACCAAAGGCGGCACTTTTTATATAGAGAGATATCACAGCAACCAGTGTGAGGCACATTCAGAAGGACTAATTCTATGGGGCAGCTGAGCTCTCTTGTGTGTCTTTTGGTTACATTATTGTTAGTGCACGCTGTGGAACTGGTGCAGACTGTACCTTTATCCCTGTGCTGTTGTATATGCACATTATACTGTTGCGTTAAAAGGGAATGTATTAGCATTTAATCTCCTAATTACACTGCACATTCCCTGACCCTATGACAGAACTCTAAACTAAAGCAGGTCTGCTAGTGTGATGAGGCCGCCAGTTGAGTGGTTCTTTCCCTGATTTGCCCACTTTGAGGAGGCTGATATCTCACCAATCTAGTCATTTAGCCCTATGGCCTAACAATTTCATCACAACAGTAATTTGGGCCTTTAGGGCAAGGACCACATCATTGAATTGGTCATCCTTGCCCACAGGATTTTTAAACCTTCCCGAGCTATATTTGATTTCTGGGCAGATAATTGGTCTGGTGGACCCTTTAGAGTAGGAGTGCCCATACTAATGTGAGGTCTACTTTTAGTGATGTTGTCCCATTAGGATCTACATCCATAAAAGAAGTTAGCATTCCGTTTCATGGAAAATGTTATTTAAATATTGATTCATGAGAAATTGTATATTGCTATATTTAATAAACAACTATTTCTTATGTAACCCATTTTTGGCCACCCCCTGGTGCCAAGGTGGTACATAACATAATTCCTACTGATGCAGGTCCTGAGTCCCCTTTGCTATTTGAAAGGTACTGGGAAACTCCTCTCTGGCAGTGCTTCCACCTAATGGGGTCCCGGAATACATAAGAGGATAGTCCCATTAGGAAACAAATCAATCACACACTTTATTATATAAAAATATAAACTTTATACAAAGAAGTGCAATTTTAAAGGGGAAGTAAACTGTAACATTACACACATAAATGCATTCAAAGCATGACCCACTACCCTAGGAACCTGTAGCAGTCCAGTCCTGGTAATTCCCTGCCAGGAAAAGTCCCGTAACTCCATTTTGGCAGCCCAAGAGTCTCCATCCCTTTTCCCCAAAAGAGTACCAGTCCTAGGTAGCGCTACCTGCCCAAATACCTTTCCCGATGGAAAGTATTTGCTCCCACGTGGCAGGCACACAAACAGCCTGTTTCTCCAAACAGGAGATTGCTGGATCCTCGTCCTTTCCTACCCCTTCCCTCAGGTAACACTCACCCCAAAGGAGTCACACAGACGGGTAGTCTCACACAGAGCTTACAGGCATCCACATCGATGATCTCTTTATAGGCTTCAGACTCTCCCAGTCGAGCACATAACAAGGCTTGAATCCTTCTGGTATTTGCTCCCAACACTGTCTATAGCGTGAGCTCTCCCGACATCCATTGCTGAACTGCAGCTCTCAACACTCTCCATAGTGTGAACATGAAAATCCGGCAATCCAAACTCCAAACCCTCCTTGGTTGAGCTTTCAGGCACTGGAGGATCCTGCCCAGCCTTGACAGGCCTATCGAACTCCCTTTTGCCTACATTTTGCCAGATAGGATTCACTATCTCCACAGTGAACAAGGTTAAGCAGCAAAACTATAAAACTGTAATCTGTAATCCTGTGATTGACTGACTGAGCACATGGCATCTCCTTTTATATTGTTGCACAGCGACACCTTGTGACTGCCTTTGGGATCAGCCATGCTGCACCAATCACAAGGGCTCTGCCCCTTAGGAAACCCTGCATCTCACCATGAGGCTGCGACTAAAGGGGAAATTAACCCTTAGGGTCCCTACATTTATGTAACCTTAAATTAATAATCTGAATGAAACAGGAGGGTGATTTAAACAAGCTGTTTGGTGACATTGTCTTGAGATCTACTGATCAGCTAAAGGTCCTGCTTTAGAGGGCTCAACACACTAGTAAATAAGGAACCAATTGGTCTGCTGGGGCGAATTGGCAGCTTAAAGAGCACCTGTTGGGCAAAAATATGATCTCCAATCAAAGGTGCGGCTAATAGAGCCCACACTCCAGTTGGGAGTAACAGTAATTTTTTTGTAACTATTATGTACATGCGTGTGCCCCAACATGGCTGCTTGTACCAGGAGCTCCATCCCGGTGTGGGTGTCCTAGCACTGGCGGGGGCAATTTAAAAAAAAATAACTACTATTACCCCCCTAACTTGAGTGTAGGCTCTATTAGCCCACACATTTTGCCCAACAGGTGCCCTATAAATCTGTCCATGTATGGCCACTTTTATCCTATGTTTCTTACTTCTAGAAATAAATGAAACAAGCAGAATCTGGAAATGTAGAGAAGAGTTAATGCTTTATGCTACAGAAAGGACAAAGTGCCAATTCAGGTCACATCCCACTGGGGACAAACCACAGGCCAGTCAAATGCTGTTCAAACTCTTTCCACATCTTATGATGGAACCTTCTAATCTGAATGGATGCACTTATGTTTGCTGAAAGGACAACACCTTGCTGACTCTTCCTGATGCTGACATTGCTTGCTCCAGTTTTTAGCTACCAACTTGTTCAGTTGCCTCTATCCATATCCAGGATCTCATTATTTGGGCTGCATAATTTTGTGCCATTGGCAAATACAGATATATTGCTTATATTGCCCCCCTAGCAAACACATTCAATAAAAGTGGCTGTTTCTGTAATCGGGATCTCCATACCTTGTCTTCTTAATTATAATTGAAATATTAAATAAACCCAAAATAATTGTTTTGCCTCTAATAAGGATGAATTGTGTATTAGTTGGAATCAAGTACAAGGTACTGCCTTATTATTATAAAGAAAAAGGACATAATTTTTAAAAAGTGGAGTCATTTGATTATAATGGAGTCCCTGGGACATGGCCTTCCTGTAATTTAGAGCTTTCTGAATGGGTTTCTGGACAATGGATTTTATACCTGTCAAATAAGCCCTCCAGAGACCACCAATGTAGAGCTAGATGCAGATCACAACCAGACTTTAAATGTAAGTTATTTGTTGAGTATTAAGGGTCATGCTTTGGCAGCCTTAGTGGCGACTCTGGGGCTGATGCCGCCCCCCCTCCCGATCCACTCTTAAAATCTGAGTTGGAGTGGGTTAAAGGCGTCGCTAGTGCATTGAGCACAATAGCGATCTCTGCACTAGCGGAGCCGAACTTCCGGGTTAAAACCTGGAAATTTGGCTCTTAAAGTTACATAAGACGGCTTTTTTTCCGCCCCTTGCTCTTACCTTGCCTCATGGCAGGAGCAACCCTGGACACCCCTTAATGCTCTAGCACTTGTATCATTGAAAATGACCTTGTCTTCTATATCATTTATCTCTTTTACAAATAAGATCTATAATATACTGTTGATGCAAGTTCTGGCTCGATTGCCATTTTGAAACAAGGAAACATGTTTTTCTTCTGTGGCATAATTTTTAAGCCTCTTGCATCAACTAGAGGGCAAGTAAGAATTGGTTGTGGGTTGAACTTGATGAACCTGCTTTTCCACTCTTAGCTACTAAGTATTTTATCATGCATTACAGATCAAGTTATCTGGTGTCAGTGGCACACAAAATTTGTAATGTGGTGGGCAGGTATTTGTGGTGTGAAAAAAACAATACATGCAATGCCAAGACATGTATAATGCTGGGACGGGTGTTCAATGCAGATCACAAAACTTCAGGTTGCCACATTCTCAGGTACTGTCACATGTCCACTTGGTTCTGCTGGCATCATTTTCTTTTAGGGTTCTTGGCATCATGTTATTTTCCCTTCCACAACCTTTAAAGGTTTAAATAAATGGTTAATTATACCTCGTAATTCAAACTTTATTATACTTACAATAGTAGTTACATTTACAATAAAAACATTATTTAAACATTAAAAACGTTTAATTAATTAGTTGAGTATAACTAATACAAGTAATCCAAAAAACAACTGGACTTGCTGAGTATTTATTGAAGATATTTCACTGCTCATCCGAACAGCTTCTTCAGTTCCACTGACTGGTGTGGGAAGTTCTCGGCATATATACTCTTCCACCAATCCAGTCACAACTGCAACTCTTCAGAGAGGTTTCTCTCCACAGACAGCACTCCAAGTTCTTGATTAAAATTCGCCTTTATTTATTCCATCTTTGGGCAGCATAAGTATGCAACATTTCGAGTGGCACTCCACTCTTTATCAAGCAATGCTTGATAAAGAGTTGAGTGCCACTCGAAATGTTGAATGCTTGATAAAGAGTGGAGTGCCACTCGAAATGTTGCATACTTATGCTGCCCAAAGATGGAATAAATAAAGGCGAATTTTAATCAAGAACTTGGAGTGCTGTCTGTGGAGAGAAATGTGTTCAAGTTATAACCTTGGTGAACAGGTTATTTGACGTGCACCCATACCCTGGAAAAGTAAGTGCGGTTTGCCTGCAAATTCACACAGGTGTTGATTCTGTGTAGTTACTGTGATAGGATTACCAATGTGTCATGCAACTCCTAGAAACAGGTGTTACTTGTGAGAGTTGCATGAATGGATGTGTGAAGTGTTCTGAAATTTCCAGGGTACAGATGTTAGGATAGCTTTGTATGTAGCAGACAGGTGGTGTCGAAGGCCCCCACCTCTGTTCAGGGATGGTTTCTCCACCTCCCCGGCGATTTCAGAACACTTCACACATCCATTCATGCAAGAACCAATGCTAAGCTCCCTGGTCTCGGCTCTTGCTTCCGCCTTTAACAGCCTTTCACCTCGGGAGGAGCCCTCGGCTAATTGGATGCTGCCAGGACTTATTAAGAGAGGAGCCAAGCAAAGGTTCTGGACGAGCAGTGGTGCACGATTGTAAAGAAAAGTCTTTGGGCAGAAGGTCACAGTACAAGGATTAGACAAATCGTAGTCAAACAGGCTGGGGTCAAAGCCGGGAGGTCAATCAGAAGAGTCAGACAGGCACAGGTCGGATTACAGAAGTTAGAATAGTCGGTTACCAGGCAGGAGTCAGGATCACAGAAGTAAGAGTAGTCAGGCAGGCAGGGGTAAAAACAGGAATCAGATCAGATTTGAATAGCAAAAGCACCAGGAACTCACAGAGAATGAACCTATAATGGGCAACAAATAAAACGCCAAGTCCCCTTGAAATAGTTTGAATTTCGCGCCATTGCACGGTGACGTCATTACGCAGGTTAAGTTATTACATCCCCCCCCCTCGAGTAGGGGCCATCGGACCCCCAGGTCTCTCAGGAAATTTAAGATAAAATTGTTTCCTGAGACGATCAGCCCTTACATCACAACCAAGAATTCTCCTCAGGGCCGTAACCCTTCCATTGTACCAGATATTGCAACTTACCCCGCACAAGGCAAGAGTCAAGGAGTTCTTGGACTACAAATTCAGGCTGACCTTCTAGCAACACTGGGGGAGGAAAGGACTGCTGATGGACCTGTGAGGCTGGTTTCAAAAGAGATACATTTAGAGTTAGATATTTTAAAATTGTCAGTTAGTTTGAGACAGCCTTTGTATGTAGAACAGCACCAGACTGTGAAACTTTAGTGTTTAAAAAGCCTTTATTTCAGCTTTGGGCATCACCGCAACGTGATATCAGTGGAAAGTGGCCACTGAGGAACGTGCACCAAGTCTCTACAGGAGAGATAATCGTTGTGCTGACTACTTTTCCAAGGTAGTTTGAGACAGACAGAAGAAGGATTGATAATTTACACAACAGGATATGGTCCAATAAATCTGGGACCCAATTTAAGTGAAGGAACTTTAAAGGGAATCTGTCGTCATTTTAAACTTTTTTTTTTGCATTTTTATAAAAAACACACATCCATAAACACTGTCTGGCAAATAAAATGTTAATCCACAAATCCATGCATAAGTTATTTTAGTTTGTATTTTGTCATGGGGGCTTCCATTTCTGCTCATTACACATTCATCCTGTGCTGCTCTAACAGCAGGCACAGCATTACCCGTGTGCTTTGAGGCAGCCACTCTGTAATGAAAAGCCAGGTCGCACTATGACATGAGAATCTAGCTGTACACTCCCCCTCCCCTCTCTGAGATGTTTGGAGGAGAGAGGTCACATGGTTTGCAGGGAAGCAATTACTTTCACTTTCCAACGTCCTGCTCTACAGCTGCACTAGCAGCCCCTCCTCCCACAGACGACTATCAAAGCTCCTGCTGTTCTGTAAATTTGTTCTCCGCATTCCTTTGGAGGGGGAGCTTTCTCTCCTTGCTGCCTTCCTAGTTAGTTTTACTGGTTACTAGATGAGGTAAAGTAGCTGTGAGCTGCTATCCACCTCACACAGACCTTGCTCCTTTCCTGCCTGCAATACTTCTTTTTTCATTAACTACTTACTGCCTCCTTTCTCCTGAGCTATTTTAACCCTTCCTATACTTCCTCCTAAGTTTTCCTGGTTTTCAAGTATGTCCTCCTTATTTTATCCTTTTTTTCTATTCCCTGTCATCAGTCCTGGGAGTGTACTCCTGTGTTTCTGCCATTCAATTACCATTCAATCTGCCAAAACCAAATATAATAAACTATATAAAATATTTTTTCCAGTGCCCAAAATGAATTGTGTGTGTGTATATATATATATATATATATATATATATATATATATATATCTATATATATATAGATAGATATATCTATATATACATATATATATCTATATATATATATATATCTATATGTATATATTTATTTTTGAAACGTAAGTGGGGGCAGTGATCACAGGACTATCTTATTTCAGTCCTTCTGAAGTGGTGTCAGTGGGAACTTATCTTGATACCTGCCTATTGTTCAATTGACAGGCTCAGCAGACAAGGCTCTATTTACATTACAGCAGCTTGTATGAGGGAGGGGTAATGACATCACTCCAACTTGCAGTGCAGCAGTAAAGTGTGACTGAAGTCACATGACCTGAGGGCAGCTGGGAAATGTCAAAATGTCTAGCCCCATAGCAAATTTTAAAATTAGATATAAAAAAATCAATTTCTTGTTTTGAAAAACGAATTTCAATGCAGGATTCTGCTGTAGTAGCACTATTAACTGATACATTTTGTAAAAAACATGTTTTTCCATGACAGTATCCCTTTAAGAGGGAGTTTGTATCTGCCCACATTCTCCGTCACCCTGATACTACTCTTCCCTTCATTGTAGAGGTTGATGCTTCTGAAGTTGGGGCAGTCCTTTCTCAAAGGCATCCAATAACCAACAAGGTGCATCCATGTGAATTCTCTTCTGCTGAGGCCAATTATGACATTGATAATAGAGAATTGTTGGCTATCAAAAGGGCCTTTGAGGAATGGCGACACCTATTGGAGGGGGCTCTGACTTGTGCTCTGATAAACTTCAGTCACACTTTACTGCTGTACTGCACGTTGGAGTGATGTCATTACCCCTCCCTCCTACAAGCTGCTGTAATGTAAATAGAGCCTTGTCTGCTGAGCCTGTCAATTTAACAATAGGCAGGTATCAAGATAAACTCCCACTGACACCACTTCAGAAGGACTGAAATAAGATAGTCCTGTGATCACTGCCCCCACTTACGTTTCAAAAATAAATATATACATATATATCTATATATGTATATCTATATATATATATATATCTATATATATATATCTATATATATATATCTATATATATATATATATATATATATATATATATATATATACACACACACACACAATTCATTTTATATAGATAGTTTATTATATTTGTTTACACAAAAATGGATGGCAGAAACATAGGAGTACACTCCCAGGACTGATGACAGGGAATAGAAAAAAAGGATAAAATAAGGAGGACATACTTGAAAACCAGGAAAACTTAGGAGGAAGTCTAGGAAGGGTTAAAATAGCTCAGGAGAAAGGAGGCAGTAAGTAGTTAAAAAGAAGTATTGCAGGCAGGAGCAAGGTCTGTGTGAGGTGGATAGCAGAGGGAACTCACAGCTCCTTTACCTCATCTAGTAACCATTAAAACAAACTAGGAAGGCAGCAAGGAGAGAAATCTCCCCCCTCCAAAGGAATGCAGAGAACAAACTTACAGAATGGCAGGAACTTTGATAGTGTCTGTGGGAGGAGGGGCTGCTAGTGCACGCTGTAGAGCAGGCAGGACGTAGGAAAGTTAAAGTAATAGCTTCCATGCAAACCATGTGACCTCTCTCCTCCAAACATCACATGCATGGGCAGAGAGGGGAGGCGGAGTGTACAGATAGATTCTCATGTCGTAGTGCGACCTGGCTTTTCATTACAGAGTGGCTGCCTCCAAGCACACAAGTAATGCTGTGCCTGCTGTTAGAGCAGCGCAGGATGAATGTGTAATGAGCAGAAATGGAAGCCCCCATGACAAAATACAAACTAAAATAACTTATGCATGGATTTGTGGATTAACATTTTATTTGCCAGACAGTGTTTATGGATGTGTGTTTTTTATAAAAATGCAAAAAAAAAATATTAGTTTAAAATGACGACAGATTCCTTTTAAGGAACTCAAAGGCTTGAATAGCCTCGGGAGGCCACATACTTGGATCTGCACCCTTTTTGGTCAGATCCGTAATTGGAGACACCACAAAGGAAAAGGTTTTAATAAATTGACGATAGTAATTAGCAAAACCTAAGAACCTTTGGGTTGCACATAAGGAAAGAGGCTGAGCCCAGTCCAGTACAGCCTTAACCTTCCTGGGATCCATTTCTAGACCCTTACCCCAAAAATTGCACAGAAGAAACCTCAAAGGTACATATCTCAAGTTTAGCAAATAAATTATTCTTCCTTAACCTGAGTAAAACCTCCTGGACATGTTACTGATGGTCACCCAAGTTAGAAGAAAAAATTAAAATATCATCAAGCTATACCACTACGAATAACCCAAGTAAGTCCTGAAAGATGTCATTGACAAATTCCTGGCATGACTAAATATTCGTAGTGGCCATCCCTGGTGTTAAAGGCCGTTTTCCACTCATCCCCTTCCCTAATGCGAATGAGGTTATACGCACCTCTAAGATCAAGTTTTGTATAAATGGTAGTGTTTTTAACCTGATAAAATAACTCAGAGATAAGTGGAAGGGGATAGCATTTCTTGATTGTTATTTTATTAAGGCCCTGATAATCAATGCATGGGCGAAGACCTCCATCCTTCTTGCCCTCGAAATAGAACCCAGCACCGGCAGGGGAATTAGAGGGTCTAATGAAACCTCGCTCAAGGTTTTCCTTAATGTAATCTTTCATTTCCTGAGCCTCGGGCAAGGAAAGAGGATATGTTCTTCCTTTAGGGGGCGTAGACCCAGGGATGAGGTCAATTGGGCAGTCATAATGCCTATGTGGAGGTAAAGTCTCAGCAGCTTTTTTAAAAAAAACATCAGAAAAGTCAGCATAAGCCGTGGGTAAACCCTCCAAAGAAGTAACCAACTGCCACCAACTGAGGAGGGTTTAGACAGGAGCTTTTACACCTAACACCGTGCGCACTAAGGAACCGGCACTTCAGCAGCAGAGGGACAACGTGGCGGACGTCCCCGCCAGCCCACTAGACCACCAGGGTAAATTGTTACATCACCTCTCTGAAGAGTTGAAGTGTGCACTTGTGATTGGATTGGTGGAAGAGTCTATATGCCGAGAACGTCCCACACCAGTCAGTTGAACTGAAGAAGCTGCTTTCATGAGCAATAAAACGTCTTCAATAATTACTCAGCAAGTCGAGTTGTACTTGTATTAGCTATACCATAACCTGGATGAATGAAAATCTTCATACAGATCAATTTCACCATTGAGGCCCTTAAGCAGGAAATTGAACATCTGAAACAGAGTCTGGCAAAAGAACTATCTGATGTAACTCTAGAAAGTGTGGTTGTTTTTGTTGAACATGCACAGATGGCCCAACACATAAAGAGTAAGGAGAGACAAATAAGCAAGTTCACCACCTTACTGACACAAAGCAGCAGTTGGAAAAGGACAGAAGAGCTAACCTTGAGGAAAAAAGGTGACACTAAAGACACATGGGTTAAGAACCCCAGAATCAGATAGGGTACTAACTCAGCCAGAAAAGGACGTGCTAGCCAAGGGGTTGAACTATGCAGTGACACCACAACACATCCCAGTAGTTGAACTGATCACAGCCACAGAATCTGTCATCAATAATAATTACATAAAAAAGGAAGAAGCGAAATAACTCCTACTAAAAGTGTCAGCTGCCTTGTCAAGTGCCAGAACACCTCCCTCTAACCTTACTACACAAGAGAGGAGAGCTCTCAGTTCTCTGAGTAAGAACCCGAACATCACTATCCTGCCAGCAGATAAAGGGCAATGCATAGTTGTGCTCAACACAACTGACTATCACTGCAATATAACCACACTACTCAATGATAGCAATACATATGAACTTTTAAGGAAAGACCCAACCAGCTGTTACAAGAAAAAGGTAATAGATTGCCTACAACAACCTGAAAAGGAGAAAGCCATCAATCAAGTTTTATACCGCTGCCTGTACCCCAGAGAAGCCACACCATACTTATATGGACTCCCCAAGATATACAAAGAAGGAGCCCCACTAAGGCCCATTGTCAGCAGCATAAATTCAGTGACATACAGCACTGCAAAATTCTTGGCTAACATCTTAGCCCAGTTGGTAGGCAATACAGTACATCATATCCATGTATACCTACGACAGAGGCATTGAGACTGTAAGAAATCAACTTCAGCAAGATAACACACTCAGCAGCAGAACGAAGCTCAATCCTAACCAAGTATGTTTGTTGCTAGATTTGTGCCTTAACACCCTATACTTCAAGTACAGGAACCTTTTTTATAGACAAAAACATGGCTCTGCAATGGGTTCTCCTGTCTCTCCCATTGTAGCTAACTTGTACATGGAGGAAGTGGAAAGGAGGGCCTTACTTACATTCCAGGGAACTACACAGAGTCACTGGTTCAGATATGTGGATGACACTTGGGTTAAAATCAGATCCAATGAAGTGGCGGCCTTACACATTAACTCAGTGGACAATAACATCAAGTTCACAAGGGAAGATGTCCACAGGAACTTTTTGGACTGTTTAATATGCATTCAAGAGGGGGGTAACTTGAAAACGGAAGTATACAGGAACCCCACTCATACAGATCAATATCTGTTGTTCGATTCCCACCATCCACTGGAACACAAACTGGGTGTCATTAGAACTCTGCACCACAGGGCAGAATGTGTGGCAACTGATACAGAGTTCAAGGAGCATAAACATCTCAGAGGAGCTTTGAAAGTGTGTGGCTACCCAGACTGGGCCTTTGTCAAAACAGCAGCAACCCGGGGGCATGACTTGGATGGCTGAGTGAGCAGTCACATTTCAGCAGAGCTCCCACTTCCCTGACCCTATTATTAGCCTGACAAAGATATTTCGGCCAAAATATGAGGAAAGCCCAAAAAGGTCCGACCCAGGGATCCTCTCAGAGAACCCCGATGACCCGAAAAGAAAAAGAAATCGATAAATTCTTCAACAAACCATCCCCTACGCAAGCGACTGACAGTGACTCCAACATGGCCGACGATGACCACGAGGGAGCTAACTTGGGAAAGGCGCAACCTCCATCCCCTCAAGCCGGGACCGCACCTCTAGCTCCAGACCTGTCTGCCCTCATCGCAGCTCTCCCACAAAGAGCGCACCTCACTCGCTTGCTGGATGACATAAAAGAGGTGCAGAAAAAAGAAACGGCAGAAATCAAACATGAACTAGCGGCCATGTCCACGAGGATGGACGTGCTTGAGGAAACACAAGCAGGCCTTTCAGTCTCAGTCAAGCAGAATACGGAACAAATAACTAAACAAGCACGCCACCTATATGTACTCAGACGTCTACTCGAGGATGCAGAAAATCGAAGCAGGCGCAATAACGTCAGAATAAGGGGCATTCCTGAAGAGATACCCCAAACGGACCTTAAGCAAACTTTCACAGCTCTTTTCAATGATCTGTTGGAGCAGGACAAAGATACCGCAATCCCCATAGACAGGCTGCACCGTGTGGCTGGCAGTAGAGCGGGAGAGTGCGGGATGTCCTATGCTGTCTCCACAACTTTACCACAAAGGAACTGATTTTACGCAAGACCAGAGACACTAAATCAGTACAGCTTGAAGGGGAAACCATAGAGCTATATCAAGACCTGGCCCACTCAACTGTGTTTCAACGGCGCCTGCTACTAGAAGTGACGGCGCTTCTTAAAACCAGCAACATTAACTACTACAAGAACGGGAAAACCTATGCTCTCAAAGAACCTACGGATGCCCCGTTCTTCTTTAACAATCTTGGCCTACCCTGCGTAGATCTCAAGGAATAAAATTATTTTATGTAGAGGATAATGCCACCATGGGCCGCCCAAATGCTCCAGACACGTGAGTTTCAAAGTACCTTTTTGTTTTTGCCTTAACCACAGAGGCCTATACGTCCATATTGACATATGAGCGCTATTAGACTGCTTTGAGTTATTACCTCCCTAGTTGGACAAACTCGGAATTGCCTACTTGGCACACCTTGAAGCCAGAGCTTATCCCTTCCATACGAGCATAGTAAACCTTTACGTTCCTAAGCTTAAGTATTTCCCGCAGTTGGGTTTTCTACGGATCCATTGTTTTTGTTCTAGTTTATTGCTTTGCCAGGCAATTGCCCATAGAGATCTAAAAGCGCAGGCCCTAGGTGGGGCCCACAGTCATGCATTCACGTGCGCTAATCTATGGCCCTTGACTGTATATTAACCGATAAGAGACTATGAAACAAAGGAAGTGCTCCCCCCTAACAGCAGGAGTTTCACCAAAAACTTACCAGTATATACCAGTATCGATAAGGATCACCTGGATTCAATTTTTTCCTATTATTGGACAGGTTACATGGAACATTACCTTAATGATGAACTACATGGACTGTTCAGCAATGGAAGTTCTACACCCAGTTAGTACAGTCTCCCTAGGACTGTTTGCTTCCACTACCTTTTTCCCCATTGCCTCATAATGGTTGTTGATATATCAAGTCCCTATATCTCTTAACATACTCTAAGTTATGCATAATCTATCTCTCTCTCTTAAGCTAAAAGTTTTAATAAGTTGTTATCCTATGTATGTCGCAGGTATGATATTTAAGTGCTACTGGTCGCAGACATAAAACAATAGGATATGAACTGCACAAACTCAGGCTGCATGATACCCTTGACTTTCTAGGAGAGATATTCTTCTATTTTTTTTTTTTGAAAGGTATTTATTTATTCACATTCAAAACAGAACACACAACATAGAAGTATATGTCAGGTAACATAGGCAGTGATCATAATACTTCGAGGTCTCGCAGGACCCCTACAGTGCAGCGTAGCAAAGAGCACTCCATACATTTGTCAGTTTATCTCAGCATGATACAAACATACATGTAAACAACAAAATCCCCAATCGGTCACACAGGGCCAGAGCACACCACCCCCCAGGCGAAACAATATGATAGAGCAGAACAAAATCATAAAGTAGAAGGCATCCCTAAGGAGTTACATCATAAGACCACTTCATCATGAGCCTCTAGCCACGGTCCCCAAATTTTATCAAATTTTTGGGGGCAGTGCCTAGCTAAGTATGTTAGCTTGATAACTGGAAGTCGATCATTAACCAGTTTTTGCCATTGCTTGACTGTCGGGGGCAGGGGGCTCATCCATTTGATGGCTATCTGTTTTTTGGCATAGAATAGTAGAGTGCGCAGCAAGCATCTGGTTTTGACGAGGGGCGCTAGGGCTTCTACTACTCCTAAGAGACAAACCTCTGGTGCAAGCACCCCAGGAAGCAGGACCACATCGGAGAGGTGAGAAACCACCCTTGCCCAGTAACTGTTGATCAAAGGGCAAGACCATAATAAGTGAAAGAAATCTGCGTCAGGTCGCCCACATTTGGGACAGTCAGCATCAGAGTTTCTACCCATGGCCTTAAGCCTAAGTGGCGTAATATAAGTGCAGTGCATTATCCTAAATTGTACCATTTTATCTTTAGTGGAAATGAGAAAACTGTAGATCTCGCTAGTTGCCTCCTCCCACACCATCCTCCAGATTGGGAATAAGCGTGTCCCACTTAGTTCTGGCTTTAGCAAAGGGGCTACCCGTGGAAGTTACTAAAATTCGATACAGGCTAGATACTAGTTTCTGGGGGTTCGGATCCCACAATCTGTCTTCATGTGGCATAGTGGCCGTGGGAATAATTAGAGAGCCAAACTGCGCAGTGACAGCATGTCGGAGCTGAAAGTACCTATGCCAGTCAATGTGTTGACACCCCAAGATAGCGGTGAGTTGGGTCTGGGTCAGGAGGGTATCATCTGCTAGTAGGTCAGATAGATGCTTCACTCCCAGCTTGGGCCAATAGGCAAAGTCTTGAAGTTGTCGTCGGTGCGGGAAATTAGAGTTTCTCCATAAGGGAGCGCGCGGGGAGGGCGAAGGGGTTGGCCGTGCCAGAATTCTATTGGCAAGCGCCCAAGCCCTTTGTGGGCAGTTCAGTGTGGGTGGGAGCTCTGGCGTGTCCTTGACTCTCCTATATGGAGCATTACGAATAGCCTCAAACGAACCTGCCAGAGTGGCATGCAATGCGGTCAATGGGTTCTCAGGTTCAGGGTTGAACCAATTGTGGATGAAAGACAGTTGGCTCGCAAGGTAATAGAGCCTAAGGTGGGGGAGGGCCAATCCTCCTTTATCTATTGGGGCCAGAAGAGTCAACTTATTAACCCTGGGAGGTTTATGTGCCCAGATAAAAGAGAAAAGAACGGTGTCAATTCGCTGAAAAATCTGTTGGGGGATCCATATCGGGGCATTTTGTAGGAAATAAAGGAATTTCGGCAAATAAATCATTTTGAAAAGATTCACCCTACCCCACACTGTTAATGGGAGATTTATCCATTGAGCGGCTACACTTCTGAATTTGGTTAGCACCGGGTCAATGTTCTTGGCCACATAGTCTAGAGCATTGTTGGAAACCTGAACACCCAAATACCTGAACTGGGACACCCTGCACAGTCCCTGAATGTCACCCTCCCTCTGATCAGTTTCTAGTGTAAAGAGGATAGATTTGCTCTTATTTATGATTAGGCCACTATATATACCAAATCGATCAGCCAAGTCAAGAGCGTGCCTAAGGGAGTCCTGCGGGTCGGCCAGGAATAGGAGGAGATCGTCCGCATACAATGCGATTTTTTCTTCCACTCTCCCACATTGAAGGCCCACGATCCTCTCAGATTGCCGAATCATTAAAGCATAGGGTTCTATTGCCAAGGCGAATAATAGGGGGGAAAGTGGGCAACCTTGTCTAGTCCCTCGGAACAAGGAGAATTTCCTGGAAAGAGTGTTATTGACCCGGACCTGCGCGACTGGAGCCCGATAGAGTAGCTGGAGCCATCCTATAAAGTTCTGTCCTATACCAAATCTCTCCAATACATTCCAGAGATATGGCCACTCAACTGAGTCAAATGCTTTAGTGGCATCAAGTGCAGCCACAAGTCTAGAGCCCTGATTTGTATGAGAGGTTTGTAGGTGGGAGAATAGCCTGCGTAGATTCATAGAGGTGCTCTTATTGGGCATAAAACCGGTTTGATCCGGGTGCACAATCGAGGATATCACTTTATTGAGGCGCCTAGATAGTATTTTTGCAAGTACTTTTACATCGGTATTTATTAGAGAAATAGGACGGTACGAGTCGCACAGGTCCGGGTCTTTCCCCTCCTTTAATATAAGAACAATTAGAGCTGAGTAAAAGGAATGGGGGAGAGAACCTATGTCGGGCGCTCCTAGAAGTGTGGCATGTAGGTGAGGGGCGAGTTGGTCTCTAAGTAGCCGGTACCAAGCGACTGGTAGACCATCTAAGCCTGGGGTTTTCCCAGAGGGGAGACTACCAATGGCTTCTGTAACCTCCTCAAGGGTAATTGGTCCATCTAAATAAAGGGCCTCCTCCCTGGTAAGTCTTGGAAAGGGAATATGTTGCAGAAATTGTTGCAAGTCAAGATCTGAGTATTGCACCTGTGAGGAGTAAAGTTGTTCAAAGTAATTAGAGAAGGTGTTTGCTATTTCAGTCGGGTCTGTTACATATGTACCCGCCGGGGTTTTAATTCTGGGGATCAACGTAGTCGACTGGGCTGCTTTAGCTAGATATGCTAGGGTCCTACCATTCGTATCCCCCTGGTCAAATATTCTTTGTGCTGCATAGAGCAATTTTTTCCTGGTCATAGCTACCTGTGCAAGTTCTAGATTCCTCTGCGCTGCAATCAGCGACCGATGAGTAGCATCGTCATTTAACTCACAGTAAGCTTTCTCAGCCGCTTGGACCATGCCCTCAGCCTCGACCATAGTCTGTTTGGCTAGGGTGCGAACTTTGGAGATGGCCGAAATAAGCATGCCTCTAGCGGAGGCCTTAGACGCCTCCCAGACTATGTTCGAGTTGCTGGTGCCTGCGTTAACATCCCAATAGAGACCATATTCCGAACTACATGCTTCTGCTACTTCCGCATTATCGAGCCACATAGGAGAAAGTCTCCAAATGGAATGTCTTTGCTTGGGGGCGAAGTGAAGTTCTAACAGGAGGGGGGCGTGATCAGAAAGGCCTCTGGGAAGAAAATCAATGCTGAGGATCCCTTGCATGAAATCCGGGGAGGCAATAGCCACATCAATCCGGGATAGGGAATGAGCCCCGGCTGAATGACAGGAGAACCGTCTATCGTGGGGATGGGCGTGCCTCCATGCGGATATTCTTCAATTTTAATTTTTTTTCTCCTCTTCCCCCCCCCCTGGTCTGTTGTGCACGTGGTTAGTTGATATTCCACGCGGCAGACATAAAGAGAACAAGTGCTACTTACTTATGCTTATTTCGCTTTCTCTTTATTAGGAAGGTCCTCACAACAGTACGCTACTCCATTATCTATAAGCCTTTGCTATCATGGCTTGGGTTCACATTATATGCTAAAGTTATGAGCAATACTGTACCTTTCATTACTCAAAACTGCCATGTTCTGCATTTTATGCTATTGACGAAATTACTATGTCTTGATTTTACACATTCCCATGCTCTACTACTCTGATTTCTAATGCTGAGCTAGGATAGGAACCCTCCTGACACAGCCCAGAAGTTAAGAGAAGAGTTTGAAAGAGTGGAAGGGGGAAAGGTGAGAGGGGGAAGAAAAAGAAGGAAAAGAGAGAAAGCAAAAGGGGAAAAATAGAGATGAAAAATAAGAAAAAGAAAAAGGTAGGGGGAGGGAGGAGAAGAAAGAGAAAAAAAAGGGGTAAGGAAGGGAAAAAGAAAAAGAAAAAAAGGGAGGAAAGGGAAGAAAGGGGAAAAAAATGTAAAATTACCTCCGTCAATAGCACTCATATTGGAATGGCTTGACTCAGCCAATTGCTCGCTGGGGCCCGGGAAGCAGTTGTCTGCCTGCTTAGGCAAGAACACTCACCACCCCCCATACCAACCCTCCATACTTGAGCTCCAATCATTATCTACTCGGGGAATTCCTTAGGCTTTCTCTGAGCAGAAGAACTCTTCAACTTTCCTCCCTTTCTAACCTCCACCTAAGGAAGGGAGTTTCCCCACCCCCTCAATTTTGTTACTTCACCTATTCTGTACTTTTCTCATCTGCTTTTACCTTTCATAATTCTTATCCCTATACAGCCGGGATTGGACACTCTCTCGGCTCCATAGCCTGATATCATCTAAACATTGACACTTACTTATACAATGCCTAAAACTTAGACATATTCTTTCCAGATAGTTAGCATAAATGTAAACAGGCTGAATTCTCCTCAATAGAGAATCCTTCTTTCCTCAGAATTACAGAAGAGAAAGGCAAGCATTGCCTTCATACAAGAAACCCATTTTAAAGACAGCTGTACCCCTAAATGGAAAAACAGACACTTTCCAGACATCTACCACAGCAGGCCTCAACCCGCAAAGGTCAAAGGAGAAGCAATAGTAATAGCACGCAACTTTGAATTTTTACTAACAGGCAAAAAGAGTGATCCCTATGGTCGCTATATTTTCATAAAGGGTACTTTTCTCTGGTGCACATATACTATGGCCAATCTGTACCTCCCGAACACGGAGCAAGCAACTGAATTTGCACCGATCACTGATCTCAACTGCTCTCATTTACTGAAGGCACTCTTATTCTAGGAGGCGACTTCAACCTCCCCATGGAACCAACCCTAGATTGCTCTACCAATCATTCCAGTTTTCCTAGATCTCACATTACTAAAACCAAAAAACTTCTACACCAGATGCAATTAGATGACCTATGGCGAATTCTTTTCCCTACCGTGAAAGATTATACTTTTTTTTTCTTACAGACATCACACATACTCTAAAATAGACCATCTATTTCTCTCTCACAACGCATTGCCAGAAGTCCTCCACAGCCAAATACTACCCAGGACTTGGTCAGACCATTCTATGATCACCCTCACTCTTTGCACACCATCCAATCGACAGAAAACTAACACTTGGGGAATTAATGAATCCCTGTTGAAGGATGAGCTGATCATTAAAGATATAAATTCAAAATTTGCAACATATTTTACTGAAAACAATATACCTGAAACTTCCCCAGTAATATGCTGGGAAGCCCATAAATGCGTAATTAGAGGCTTTCTGATTCAGATAGGTGCTAGAAGGAAAAAGGAAAGAGAACAGACATACCTTACCCTGATCAACAAGGTCACTTCCCTGGAAACAACACACAAACACTCCTTGCTACCCAACGCACTTCAGGAATTAATAGAAGCCAGGAAACAGCTAGCTAACCATTTAGAATATTACACAAATAAAGTGATAACTATTATAAAACACCACTTCTATGAACATGGCAACAAATGTGGGAAACTATTAGCCAGAGTTCTGAAATCCTCACAATCCAAGAATTTCATCCCCTCAATACGCAATAAATAGGGATCGATCGAACATTTGTATTCAGGGAGTTCTACATGTCCCTCTATCAATTACCTACTCCAACCTCAACAATGATACCCGCCCTCCAAGATAAAATTCAGGTGTACCTTACATCGCCCAATTTAAAACATGTTCCCCCAGACATAGTTGGAAAACTAGATGAAAGTATCACCCTAGAAGAGTTAGAGACAGCTCTTAAAGAGATCAGGTAAAAATCCAGGCCCAGATGGCTTTACAATATCATATTACAAAATATTCAAAGACAAATTATTGCGTTTATGTGCTCGGCTTTCAATAGTGTCTCTGTGGACAAAACCTTTGATAAAGCTAGCAGCGCACATAACACTATTATTGAAACCAGGCAAGGATGCTATTGAACCAGGAAATTATCGGCCCATCTCTCTGATAAATACAGACATAAAACTACTGGCGAAAATCCTCTTCTCTCTAACTTAATACATCCGGAACAGGTGGGGTTTGTTCCAGTGTGTGAAGGCAGAGACAACACGAACAAGCTAGTAAATCTACAATTTTGGGCCAAAAAACATAATATTGAGAATTTGCTATTGTCTACCGATGCAGAAAAAGCATTCGATAGGGTTAACTGGTCATTCATGTTCGCCTGCTTGAAACACTTGGGACTAGGCCCCAATATGTTAGCATGGGTAGCATCACTATACCATAACACCCAGGCCCAGATTTGTGGGAAGGCCACCCAGGCCCGGGCCTAGGGCGGCAGGATTTTAGGGGGGCGGCATGCTGCCCAACCACACCCACATTGGTTCAAAAACACTGGGGATGCACAGGAGATACAATCTCCATGAAAATTTGCACGAATAAAGGGGAGGGGACAGGGGCGACAAACGGCAGTGGGCCTAGGGGCGTCTGCTATGTAAATCCGGCCCTGATAACCCCACACAGCTCACTTAAAAATAAATGGACACCTTTCGGACTCATTTAATATTTGCAATTGCACGAGGCAGGGATGTCCTCTTTCTCCCACTTTATTTATACTAGCCCTGGAATAGAGATGTCGCGAACTGTTCGCCGGCGAACTTGTTCGCGCGAACATCGGGTGTTCGCGCTCGCCGGAAGTTCGCGAACGTCGCGCGACGTTCGCCATTTTTGGCGCTTTTTTTTGCCCTCTCACCCCAGACCAGCAGGTACATGGCAGCCAATCAGGAAGCTCTCCCCTGGACCACTCCCCTTCCCTATAAAAACCGAAGCCCTGCAGCGTTTTTTCACTCTGCCTGTGTGTGCTGAAGAGATAGTGTAGGGAGAGAGCTGCTGCCTGTTAGTGATTTCAGGGACAGTTGAAAGTTTGCTGGCTAGTAATCGTTTTGATACTGCTCTGTTATTGGAGGGACAGAAGTCTGCAGGGGTTTGAGGGACATTTAAGCTTAGGTAGCTTTGCTGGCTAGTAATCTACCTTCTACTGCAGTGCTCTGTATGTAGCTGCAGTGGGCAGCTGTCCTGCTTCTGATCTCATCTGCTGACTGCTGCAATAACAGTAGTCCTTGTAAGGACTGCTTTTATTTATTTTTTTGTTGTTTTACTACTACTACTACTACTACTATAAGAGCCCAGTGCTATTAGTCTAGCAGTGTTGGGGAGTGGGACTGGTGTGCTAATCTGCTGCTCCTAGTAGTTCAGCAGCACCAACTTTAATTTTTTTTTTTTAATATTCATTTTTTTTATTTTACTTTTTTTTATTTTACTACCGCTGTAGTAGTGTATAAGTTGACCTTTTAGGCATTATTTGCCCTGTAGGCATTATTTGCACACTGTTTTCTTCAAACCGCCATCTAGCTGTGTGACCTTGTTCACATTCTGTCTAAATATCCATAATATTACCGTCTCCAGAAAAAACACCGGAGTGACTTTTTTCAAGCAGCCATAATATATTTTACGTAATCCGTATCCACCGCTGTAGTAGTGTATACGTTGACCTTGTAGGCATTATTTGCACACTGTTTTCTTCAACCCGCCATCTAGCTGTGTGACCTTGTTCACATTCTGTCTAAATATCCATAATATTACCGTCTCCAGAAAAAACACCGGAGTGACTTTTTTCAAGCAGCCATAATATATTTTACGTAATCCGTATCCACCGCTGTAGTAGTGTATACGTTGACCTTGTAGGCATTATTTGCACACTGTTTTCTTCAACCCGCCATCTAGCTGTGTGACCTTGTTCACATTCTGTCTAAATATCCATAATATTACCGTCTCCAGAAAAAACACCGGAGTGACTTTTTTCAAGCAGCCATAATATATTTTACGTAATCCGTATCCACCGCTGTAGTAGTGTATACGTTGACCTTGTAGGCATTATTTGCACACTGTTTTCTTCAACCCGCCATCTAGCTGTGTGACCTTGTTCACATTCTGTCTAAATATCCATAATATTACCGTCTCCAGAAAAAACACCGGAGTGACTTTTTTCAAGCAGCCATAATATATTTTACGTAATCCGTATCCACCGCTGTAGTAGTGTATACGTTGACCTTGTAGGCATTATTTGCACACTGTTTTCTTCAACCCGCCATCTAGCTGTGTGACCTTGTTCACATTCTGTCTAAATATCCATAATATTACCGTCTCCAGAAAAAACACCGGAGTGACTTTTTTCAAGCAGCCATAATATATTTTACGTAATCCGTATCCACCGCTGTAGTAGTGTATACGTTGACCTTGTAGGCATTATTTGCACACTGTTTTCTTCAACCCGCCATCTAGCTGTGTGACATTGTTCACATTCTGTCTAAATATCCATAATATTACCGTCTCTAGAAAAACCACTTGAGTTACTTTTTTTCAAGCAGCATTCATATATTTTACGTAATCCGTATCCACCGCTGTAGTAGTGTATACGTTGACCTTGTAGGCATTATTTGCACACTGTTTTCTTCAACCCGCCATCTAGCTGTGTGACCTTGTTCACATTCTGTCTAAATATCCATAATATTATCGTCTCTAGAAAAACCACTTGAGTTACTTTTTTTCAAGCAGCATTCATATATTTTACGTAATCCGTATCCACCGCTGTAGTAGTGTATACGTTGACCTTGTAGGCATTATTTGCACACTGTTTTCTTCAACCCGCCATCTAGCTGTGTGACCTTGTTCACATTCTGTCTAAATATCCATAATATTACCGTCTCTAGAAAAACCACTTGAGTTACTTTTTTTCAAGCAGCATTCATATATTTTACGTAATCCGTATCCACCGCTGTAGTAGTGTATACGTTGACCTTGTAGGCATTATTTGCACACTGTTTTCTTCAACCCGCCATCTAGCTGTGTGACATTGTTCACATTCTGTCTAAATATCCATAATATTACCGTCTCTAGAAAAACCACTTGAGTTACTTTTTTTCAAGCAGCATTCATATATTTTACGTAATCCGTATCCACCGCTGTAGTAGTGTATACGTTGACCTTGTAGGCATTATTTGCACACTGTTTTCTTCAACCCGCCATCTAGCTGTGTGACCTTGTTCACATTCTGTCTAAATATCCATAATATTATCGTCTCTAGAAAAACCACTTGAGTTACTTTTTTTCAAGCAGCATTCATATATTTTACGTAATCCGTATCCACCGCTGTAGTAGTGTATACGTTGACCTTGTAGGCATTATTTGCACACTGTTTTCTTCAACCCGCCATCTAGCTGTGTGTATTATCGTTTCCAGAAAAACCAACTGAGTTTTTGTTGTTGTTGTTGTTTTTTTAAAAATAATGCCAGGCAAAGGCAGGCCGCCACGCAGAGGCCGTGCTAGGGGCCGTGCTGCTATGCAATCCTGTGGCCCTAGCAAATTGCCCAGTTTTAAAAAGCCAATGACCCTGAACTCCCAAAATGCTGAAGAGGTAGTTGACTGGCTTACACAGCACACCCCATCCTCTACCGTTTCTAACTTTACCACAACATCCTCCTCATCCTCCACTGCTATGGCCACCCCACGTAACACTTCCTCCACCACCGGTGCCCCTTCTTCACTGGGGTCAGAGGAGTTATTTTCCCATGAGTTTCTTGAACTGAGTAATGCGCAACCATTATTGCCAGAAGAAGATGAAGGAGATGAGGACCTTACACCAGATTTAATTCTGGCAGAGAACACGATAGAGATGGACATAATGAGTGATGAGGAGGAGGTCCCCGCTGCTGCTTCCTTCTGTGATGTGTCAGAAGAAATTGATGCATCTGAGGAGAATGATGATGAGGAGATTGATGTTTTGTGGGTGCCTAGTAGAAGAGAGCAAGAGGAGGGTAGTTCAGATGGAGAGACGGAGAGTCAGAGAGGCAGTAGGAGAATAAGACTTAGAAGAAGCAGGGAGGACAGCCCGCAGGGATCAGTAGGGCAACAACATGTATCGGCACCTGTGTTCAGCCGGCCAACGCACCCGCCATTGCCGCCAATACCGCCAACTCCGCCAACTTCTACTGTTACCGCCAGATCGCACACTTCCAAAAAGTCAGCAGTGTGGGATTTTTTTAATGTGTGTGCCTCTGACAAAAGCATTGTAATTTGCAATGAGTGCAGTCAGAAACTGAGCCTTGGTAAGCCCAACAGCCACATAGGTACAACTTCTATGCGAAGGCACATGAGCGGCAAGCACAAAGCACTTTGGGAGCAACACCTCAAAGGCAACAGGCAAACTAAAAGCCACACTCCTTCTGGTCCAGCATCTTACTGCTCTACCTCTGCTCTCCTTGACCCGTCTGAACCACCCTCCACTCCGCCTTCCACCTTGACCACCTGTTCCCATTCCCAGTCATCTGCCACCAGCCAAGTTTCTGTGAAGGCCATGTTTGAGCGTAAGAAGCCAATGTCTGACTGTCACCCCCTTGCCCGGCGTCTGACAGCTGGCTTGTCTGCACTCTTAGCCCGCCAGCTTTTACCATACCAGCTGGTGGACTCTGAGGCCTTCCGCAAATTTGTAGCAATTGGGACACCGCAGTGGAAGGTACCCAGCCGCAATTTTTTTTCTAAAAAGGGAATACCACACCTGTACCAACATGTGCAGAGCCAAGTTACCGCATCTCTGTCACTTAGTGTTGGGCCAAAGGTCCATATGACTACTGACGCATGGTCCTCCAAGCATGGTCAGGGCAGGTATGTCACCTACACTGCCCACTGGGTGAACTTGGTAATGGCTGGGAAGCAGGGAATGGGTAGCTCAACAACAACAGTGGAGTTGGTGTCACCACCACGGATTGCACGCGGTTCTGCCACCACCTCTACTCCTCCATCGCTCTCTACCTCGTCTTCTTCTTCTTCTTACTCTGCTGCTGGGTCCTCCTTCTCCTCCTCCACACCTGTGCACCCCCAGCTCCCCCTAGGCTATTCGACGTGCCAGGTACGCCGTTGTCACGCTGTCTTGGGGATGACGTGCCTGGAAAGCAAAAACCATACCGGATCTGTACTCCTGTCATCTCTGCAGTCACAGGCCGATCGGTGGCTGACCCCACACCAACTGCAGATCGGAAAAGTGGTGTGTGACAATGGAAGCAATCTGTTGGCAGCGTTGAGACTAGGCAATTTAACACATGTGCCCTGCATGGCACATGTGTTAAATTTAATAGTCCAACGTTTTGTCTCCAAGTACCCAGGATTCCAGGACGTTCTCACCCAGTCCAGAAAGGTGTCGGCCCATTTCAGACGTTCCTACACAGCCATGGCACGCCTTGCTGACATTCAGCAGCGCTACAACATGCCAGTCAGGCGTTTGATTTCTGACAGCCAGACTCGCTGGAATTCAACGCTCCTTATGTTGGAACGTCTGCTGCAACAACAAAGGGCCGTCAACGAGTACCTTTTTGAACTGGGTGGTAGGACTGGATCTGCACAGCTGGGGATTTTTTTCCCCCGTTACTGGGTGCTTATGCGCGATGCCTGCAGGCTCATGCGACCTTTTGAAGAGGTGACAAATATGGTCAGTCGCACCGAAGGCACCATCAGCGACCTAATACCCTTCGCTTTCTTCCTGGAGCGTGCCGTGCGACGAGTGACAGATGAGGCTGTAGACCAGCGTGACGAGGAGCTGGAAGCGCACGATTTCTGGTCGGAATCACCAGAACGAACCCAGGCACCTGCTGCAACGCAGGGAGAGGTGCCAGAAGTGGAGTCAG
Organism: Xenopus laevis; assembly: GCF_017654675.1. Taxonomy (NCBI): domain Eukaryota; kingdom Metazoa; phylum Chordata; class Amphibia; order Anura; family Pipidae; genus Xenopus; species Xenopus laevis. Next base: position 47,986,322 of record NC_054386.1, read on the forward strand.
AGGAGGAAGGTGGCTTTGTGGAGGAGGAGGAGGAGGACCAACAGGAGCAGGCTTCCCAGGGGGCTAGTGGTGACCTTTTGGGGACCCCTGGTCTTGTACGTGGCTGGGGGGAGGAGACCGTGGATGATGCAGTCCTTGATAATGAGGAAGCGGAGATGGATAGCTCTGCATCCAACCTTGTGAGAATGGGGTCTTTCATGCTGTCATGCCTGTTGAAGGACCCCCGTATCAAGAGGCTTAAGGAGAAGGACCTGTACTGGGTCGCAACGCTACTAGACCCTCGGTACAAGCATAAAGTGTCAGAAATGTTACCAACATACCACAAGTCCGAAAAGATGCGGCATTTACAAACCAGCCTGCAAAACATGTTGTACAATGCTTTTAAGGGTGATGTCACTTCAGGAACTCATCAACATTCCAGGGGCAGAGGTGCCAGTAATCCTGCCACGAGCACACCTGCAAGGACAAAGCCCTTTGGCCAGTCTGTAACGTCAGACATGCAAATGTTTTTCTGTCCAAGGCAGCGCCACAACCCTTCTGGATCCACCCTCAAAGAACGCCTCGACCGGCAGGTAGCGGACTACCTGGCATTAACTGCAGATATCGACACTCTGAGGAGCGATGAACCCCTGGACTACTGGGTGCGCAGGCTTGATCTGTGGCCAGAGCTGTCACAATTTGCCATGAACCTCTTGTCTTGCCCAGCCTCAAGTGTGCTCTCAGAAAGGACCTTCAGTGCAGCAGGAGGGATTGTAACTGAGAAGAGAACTCGCCTAGGTCACAAAAGTGTCGATTACCTGACCTTTATTAAAATGAATGAGGGGTGGATCTCGGAGGGTTACTGCACGCCGGAAGACTTGTTCTGACTTCTATGCAGCTGTCCTTCTCTTCAAGCCTCATGACTCCACACACAGCTGTCCTTTAGCGTCCTCCTCCTCCCTCCGCCACCGTTACAAACTAGGGTGCAAACCCTACTGGTTTAATTTTTTCTGGCCTCTGTGCTTCAGTGGCTGCAACCAAAAAAACTGGGCAAACAATGTCTACAAGGTCAACGTATGGCAAAAAATGGCTATTTTCAGCATTTATATGGCATATTTTTCTGGCAACTGTGCTTCAGTGGCTGCGTCCAAAAAAATGCATATTTTCTGCATTTATATGGCATAATTTTTCTGGCAACTGTGCTTCAGTGGCTGCGACCAAAAAAATGCATATTTTCTGCATTTATATGGCATAATTTTTCTGGCCTCTGTGCTTCAGTGGCTGCAACCAAAAAAATTTATATTTTCAGCATTTATATGGCATAATTTTTCTGGCCTCTGTGCTTCAGTGGCTGCAACCAAAAAAATTTATATTTTCAGCATTTATATGGCATAATTTTTCTGGCAACTGTGCTTCAGTGGCTGCGACCAAAAAAATTACTATTTTCAGCATTTATATGGCATATTTTTTCTGGCCTCTGTGCTTCAGTGGCTGCGGCCAAAAAAACTGGGCAAACAATGCCTACAAGGTCAACGACGTTGACCTTGTAGGCATTGTTTGTCCAGTTTTTTTGGCCGCAGCCACTGAAGCACAGAGGCCAGAAAAAATATGCCATATAAATGCTGAAAATAGTAATTTTTTGCCATACGTTGACTCAACGTATATGGCAAAAAATGACTATTTTCAGCATTTATATGGCATATTTTTTCTGGCAACTGTGCTTCAGTGGCTGCGACCAAAAAAATGCATATTTTCTGCATTTATATGGCATAATTTTTCTGGCCTCTGTGCTTCAGTGGCTGCAACCAAAAAATTTATATTTTCAGCATTTATATGGCATAATTTTTCTGGCAACTGTGCTTCAGTGGCTGCGACCAAAAAAATGCATATTTTCTGCATTTATATGGCATAATTTTTCTGGCCTCTGTGCTTCAGTGGCTGCAACCAAAAAAATTTATATTTTCAGCATTTATATGGCATAATTTTTCTGGCAACTGTGCTTCAGTGGCTGCGTCCAAAAAAACTGGGCAAACAATGTCTACAAGGTCAACGTATGGCGAAAAATTACTATTTTCAGCATTTATATGGCATATTTTTCTGGCAACTGTGCTTCAGTGGCTGCGTCCAAAAAAACTGGGCAAACAATGCCTACAAGGTCAACGTATGGCAGTTGTTTAAAGAGAACAGTAGATTACTAGCCAGCAAAGCTACCTAAGCTAAAATGTCCCTCAAATCCCTGCAGACTTCTGTCCCTCCAATACAGAGCAGTATCAAGCAGATTACTAGCCAGCAAGCTTACTATCATCTGTCCCTGAAATCACTAACAGCTCTCCCCCTACACTATCTCTTCCAAGCACACACAGGCAGATTTTTCAGATACATTTTTGCCCTTGATCCCCCTCTGGCATGCCACTGTCCAGGTCGTTGCACCCTTTAAACAACTTTAAAATCATTTTTCTGGCCAGAAATGTCTTTTCTAGATGTTAAAGTTCGCCTTCCCATTGAAGTCTATGGGGTTCGCGAACCGTTCGCGAACCGCTCGCATTTTTGCGCAAGTTCGCGAATATGTTCGCGAACTTTTTTTCCGACGTTCGCTACATCCCTACCCTGGAACCCCTGTTAAATTGAATCAGACTAAATCCACACATTACGGGTATCCCTGTACGGGACACCCAACATAAAATAGCTGCATAGGTGGATGACCTTCTGTTCTTTTTAACAAAGCCATTAACGTGTATTCCAGCACTCAACCAAGAGTTGAATGCATATGGAGCTTTTAGTAATATCAAGATTAACTTTTCCAAGTCAACGGCCTTAAATGTCTCAATCCCGGATGCTACGATTAGAGCCATGTCCACGGGATTCCCATACAAATGGAACCCACGCTCCCTCACCTATCTAGGCCTCCTGATCACCAAAGATACCTAGACCTGGGCAGAACTCAATTTAAAACAAGTGATGGGAAAGATTAAAAGAGACCTACATATGTGGAAGGATAAACCTATATCATGGTTTGGGAGGATAAACATTGTAAAAATGAATATCATGCCTAGAATCCTGTATATTTTCCAAACACTCCCATTACAAATATGAGAATCCCTATTGAATCAACTACAAAATATGATAAAACACTTTATATGGCAGGGCAAATAAGCCAGAATTAGTTACAAAACACTCATTAAATCTAAACACCAGGGAGGTGTAGCACTACCTGACTGCCGAATATATTACTACGCCTCAGTTTTGCTGAGAATAATAGACTGGTCATGTTACACAAATATAAAGCTTTGGGTAGAAATAGAACAACAATCTGCATATACATATCTCCTACATCTACCCTGGATAAATCATATATATAGAAGACTGAAACATTCTGATCATCCATTATTATCCAACACAAGACAATATGGGATAAATGACGCACAAAATTTTCACTCTCAACATACCCATCGCCCTTAATCCCATTAATAAATAACCCCGCCTTTCCTCCTGGTCTGCAACCCATCAACCTGCAGGACTGGCTATTAGAAGGGAACCTACTCATTCACTTGATAAAGGGTATAGAACCCGAAACATGTTGTGTTTACCACTGCCTGGAATAAAAAGTTGTTTGCAGTAATACTGCTGGAGTTCCTCTCCCTTCTCTTATACTTGAACCTACAACTTCTTCACCTCATGGAAAGTAAATCACTCATACCTAAAGATAAAATACAAAACTTAACACAATTTAAGCAGATAGACCACCTTAAATACGCACAAATAGCCCACTATTTCCACAGACTAGGAGGATCGCAAGCGAATGGATCAGCATAGGAGGGCGAACTCTACAGGGCAGGACTTGGCTGTCTTTCTACACCTAAAAGACAAGGGACACTCCTTTGAAGATAGCTAGGTCCAAATCTTGGCTAAAGAAGGCCGCTGGTTTGAAAGAGGCATGAAAGAGGCGATTCATGTCAAGGTGGAGAAACCATCCCTGAACAGAGGCGGGGGCCTTCGCCACCATCTGTCTGCTACATACAATGCTGTTCTAACATCCATGCCCCGGCTATTTCAGAACACTTCACACATCCATTCATGCAACTCTCACAAGTAACACCTGTTTCTAGGAGTTGCATGACACATTGATAATCCTATCCAAGTAACTACACAGAATTAACACCTCAGATGTCACCTCTCTGAAGAGTTGATATGTGCCATTGTGATTGGATTGGTGGAAGAATCTATATGCAGAGAACTTCCCACACCAGTCACTTGAACTGAAGAAGCTGCTCGGATGAGCAGTGAAACATCTTCAATAATTACTTGTATTAAATATACCATGACCTGGATGAATGAAAATCTTTAATCTGCTTTTCAAGCCCACAGTCTTTTCGGGTGCGAGTCATTAATCCTCCTCTACAGTTCATGAATATATATCCATAGACAGCACTCCAATTCGTTAAAACTGTCTTTAAAGGGCATGTAAAGTCTAAAATAGAATAAGGCTAGAAATGCTGTATTTTGTATACTAAATATAAACATGAATTCATTGCACCACAAGCCTAATCAAACAAATAATGTATGCTTTCAAAGTTGGCTACAGGGGGTCACCATCTTATAACTTTGTTAAACATCTTTGTAAGACTAGGACTAAGTGCACATGCTCAGTGTGGTCTGGGCTGCTTAGGGATCGTCATAAACAAAGCTGCTTGAGTTCTGCATGGCTGGTAAGTAAGGCGGGAGCTCCCCCTGCTGTTCATAAGTATGATTGTTTCCCTGCTCAGCAGTTAGGGATCGTCTGACAATTCCTATCCACAGCAGTAAATGAAGGGAGAATTTCACTGCATACAGTCAGGTTTCTTATAAAAATGGTACACATTTTTTAATTAAAGTACATTGGAGATAGGATTCTTTTTCATTAAAGAAAGTAAAAATGGGATTTTATTTTTTTTGGCTTTACATGCCCTTTAATGTTTGCAAATATGCATAGCAGGACAGCAACATGATGCAACGTTTTGAGTGGCACTCCACTCTTTGTCAAGCATAAAAACCACACAAGCACATGACCTTCAATAGCCTAAGGTACACTGCCCCCTTGTGTTACCATACCATGATTATAACAATGTATCAGTATAAACATGTATTTTAGAAACAAATATATCAATATAATCTCTGAACAACTTCCTTTTGGTTTCTTGAGTTGTCCACAACTTGTATCCATAAAGAAAGCTAACTTATCTGGATTGTGAAATGTCCCATCAAGATAATAACCCGCTCCCGGGCAGAAAATACAACATGTTTAAGTGATACCTGTAAAACATAAAATTAATCTTTTTAAAAACACTACTTAAATAAAAACAGGCTCAGCTCATGTTCATGATTCAAACCATGGGAGGACATATTTCCTAATCTCCTTATCCAATGCGCCTCTCTCCGTAACAGTTACTTGTTACAGTCACCCCACGTCTCCTTCTCTGTACAGAATCTAGGATCTGAAAGCGTAACTGACTGATGGTGTGGCCATTTTCATTAAAATGTTTTGCAACTGGCTGATTGAGTGTATTTCTGATGGCTGACTTGTGTTCTGTTAGTCTATCCCATATACAATGTATTGTTTTTCCCACATAAGTTTTGCCACAGGGGCATTTTATACTATACACAACATATGTGGATGCACACTAATAAAAACCTTTAATTTGGATACGAGTCCCCTTCAGAGGATGATATATCCATTCACCTTTTAGTACATTGCTTCAGTGGTTACATCCGCAGCATGGATAGGTCCCATTTTTTCGTGGTTTTAGGAAGGTTTGTTTATAACCTGTGGAGGGGCCCAAATCTGCCTTTACTAGTTTATCTCCAATAGTATCTGCTCTTGTGTAGGACATAACCGGTGGAGAATTAAATACAGCCTTATTCGGGAGACCAATTGTTAATAAGCTTCACTCTTTTTTTTATTATTTTGGAAATTTCTCCACTTAATAGGTTGAACTGATTAACAAATGGAATTCTCTTCACTTTCTGATCACCATTTTTCCTTGGTTTCACATCCTTATTCTCAGTTCTATTCAATATCCTCTCCGGGTACCCTCTTATTTAATTTTTTTCTTTCATTTAAGACACCCTCTCAATCTGTTGTTGTTCATTTTTAACTATAAGTTTTACCCGCATTATTTGTGACTTTGGCAGGGATTTCTTTACATGTGATGGATGAAAAGAATCATATCGAAGCAACGTGTTTCTGTCTGCATGTTTTACATATAAATCTGTCTCCAAATAACCCTCTGTAGTATTTTTCACCATCACATCCAGAAAGGGAATGCTTACTATGTCACAATGTATGGTAAACTTAATACATGCAGTACATCCATTTAATCTGTCAACAAAATCAATGAGGACCGAATGTCGCCCCGTTCAAATCGCAAAGATATCATTTACTGTATGTAGCGATACCAGTACTTACAGTGCTGAAGAAATCCACGATCAGTGTAAACCAATTTGTTTTCAAACACATCCATAAAGATGTTCGCGTAGGACGGGGCGACATTCAATCCCATGGCTGTTCCCTTAATTTGCAGATAAAATTCATCCTGAAAGAGAAAGTAATTTTTACATAGGACAATTTGTAGCAATGTTATCAAAAACTTTTTTTGGGCTCCATCCAGTATATTATCCTTATCCAAGTGATCATGCAGGATGGAGGTGTAGAGGCTCTCAACATCCAGGGTGACCAAGATGGCATCTGTTGGTAAATCTTTCATCACTTTGATCTTATCTATGAAGTCACCAGTATCTCTAATATAGGACTTTATATGTAATACATACTCCCGAAGTACTCTATCCAAAAATCTAGCTAAAGGACAAAAAACTGAATTTACCCCAGCCACAATTGGCCTCCCTGGGGGTTTGTCCAAATTTTTATGGATCTTCGGGAGTATATATAAAACCGGCAGGCCCGGATTTGTGGAAAGGCCACCTAGGCCCGGGCCTAGGGTGGCAGGATTTTAAGGGGGCGGCATGCTGCCCAACCACACCCACATTGGTTCAAAAACACTGGAGATGCGCTGGAGATACAATAATTTTTTTAATTTCCCGTGCGCCAATCCTCATTGCTCCTCTCCGCCTGGAAGGGACAGGGGTGAAGAACGGTAGTGGGCCTAGGGGCACCCACTATATAAATCCGGCCCTGAAAACCGGTGTAATAGGATTGGTCTGTATTAGTTAAACCACCAATTTATTATCAATAATCTCCAGCTGTACTGACTGATCCACTCACTTCTTAATCAATCTTTGTAGATTGGTGGTTAGTTTTTGGTAAGTGCTTGTGTCATTCAGCATCTCTTTAATTGTATCAACATAAAAATGTTTGTTCATAACCACCACCACTCCCCCCTTATCTGCTGGTTTGATTATTAGATCTTTATGATTTTGTAAAGATAGGAGTGCTTGCCTTTCTTCCTTAGAGATATTCTCCCTTGTTACTTGAAGGGTTACCTTTATGTTACACAATGCTACACAATCAATGTATGTGCTGTTTCTTCTCTGCAACTGTTATTACTTACTGATAAGTGATGTATCCTGTCACAAGATGTGTCTTGCTCCTATGCTATAGATCACATGCTTCTTACACATCAAAGTGTTCTTTTTCCTTGTACTCAATATAGGCTGTTGTAACACTACCAATAAACTGAACTTGTTATGAGTCTCACTGCTTGCTAGTGTCTCTCTGTACAAGCTCCCGGATCTGAGGAACATACGGACGTGCTGTCTTAGGGACCCCTGGGCGTCAGTAGCCGGTTACCCCAACAATCTGGTGTCAGAAGCGGGATATAGCAAGCGGCATGGACGGTAGGTAAAAATCTGTCTTATTGACGATCTTTTCCTTACCACCCGTAAATGCTTAATGCTGTATCTCTAAGTATAGGGTTGGGGTACTAATGGCTTTGGTGGCTATTAGATAAAGAGGATCCTATCCCTGACGAGGGACCAAATAGGAATTTTAGGTAAATTCCAGGAGTCTTTGGTAGACTCCAGAGTCTTTGGTAGACTCAAAAAGAGTCTTTGGTAGACTCCAGAGTCTTTGTTAGACTCAAAAAGAGTTTTTGGGAAGCTCAAGAGTTTGTGGTAAACTCAGTTTTGCTACTTCAGACAGGGGACCCTGAATGGTTACAGCGCTTCCGTACTGTTCTTTGCATGTTGTGCTGTAATGTCATTTTGTAGTGTTTAATGTTGTTTTAATCATTTGTATGATAAATATTTTGCAAGATAAGGATTACCGCTTGATCAAGGTGTCAGGTTTTGTCTGGACCTTTGATCCCAAGACAGCCAGCCCTTGTCAGGTTTTCTTGCTCGATATTTACTTTTCGATAAATTTGTTGCAATATTAAGACTTATCTCGGAACTGGATAAAAGTTGTCGGGACCTCTGATCTCAAGACAGCTTTGTCCAAATTCCTGATTTATTGCAACACATTTATATCATAATCGTGTGAAATTCTATCATGGGAAGCAAAGGTTCTAAAGATTTGCCACCACCCAATCCTGGTGAAATGTGTAAACAATATGTGTATAGGTGTAGCCCCACAGGGGGATTTCATGTAGACCCATAGGTAGATAAAATAGCAGGATGGGGAGAAGCTTTTCCTATACTGAACGTCTTGTGTCAGTGTGGATCTTCTGGTGTACACCCATAATCTAATTAGGATGGGAATAGATATCCTCAGGACTGTTTGTTTCCTTATCAATTATGGTGCCCAAAGTGGGGCTGCAGGTTCTGACTGCTCATCAGCCGATACAAAGGACACAGGTTGACCAATAGAGGATGGGACGGAGACTGATCACCTCCGGGACACGGGAAGACCTATTTTTTAGTTTCTTACTTGTGTCAAACCTGCTACCTATTATTGTTCATACCTGTTGTCTAAATCGACTCCTGGCAGCCAGCAAAGACAGGTATTTTCTTGCCTGCAGCTCTTTATTGAACCTGTATAGAGTTATCTATTACCCGGTTTGTGTTTTATGTTTTGTGATATTCTCTTTCCAAGTGATTTGGATGGCAGGGGAGTTTTGATGATAGAGACAGGGTATCCGGACGTTGATAAGACGCAGTAACAACTCTGTCTCTGTACATCGTAATACCCCATAAATCCCATTGGATTAGAGGTTATGTCCTGTCCTGACTGTGTGTGTGGTCTTCTGTTTGGCATTTACTGAGGGGGGCTGAAGATTGGCCAAAGTTAGACCAGGAGGTTACCCTGAACAGTATTTAGGCAGAAAACACCTTTTGTCACCTAACGTCCCAGACTTTTTGGCATATCGCCTCAACGTTCACTTCCCAGTATTTAATAGCAGTCTAGGTCATAGTCTTATTGAAGTGTATGAGAAAGTCTCTATCAAATCAAATGGGAAAGTTAAAGTTATGTATTAGAAGCTCTAGCCCTACAAGAGTTGAGTGGTTGTAACTAATATGGCATACATAGAGCCATCAACTTCCTATGCTGGGAATGTTTCCCGTCATAAGTGCAGTAGAAGAAGGTCAGGTAATTGACATACAAGAAGGTCAGGAAAATGCCCTAGAATCAGAGGAAGCTAGAAAGCAAAGAAAAGAACAAGAAAAGCTGCTAGCAGAAGGGCTAAGTTAGAAAATAGTGAATAGTGAGAAGAGACAATTTATCTTTCAGTGCTGAAAACAGCAGCTAAACGTCAAACAACCATGATTGTTTGATACCATGAACTCACTTTAAAATTATAACTACAGCACTAGTACCTTATTTAATTCATATAAGAACCATGAACTTTTAGATTATTCATCAATTGTGTGTAGATACATTTTGTTGAGGGTCACAGCACCTAATTTATAGCACTTAAGCACTTTAATCATAATTATTTGTATTAACACAATCAATTGAAATACCATTAATTGTATTTTGGTGCTAAATTGATTGAGAACTAAGCATATGTTTATAATAGTACTAAGCACTTATATAATTAGATCTCAACTAATTTTAGTAAGGTAGTGTGGGATTTTACTGCTTTCTCTTGTTTTTAGTATCCCTATTCTGGTTTATATACCTCTACACAGCCTGAAATTGGGTAATACAAGTGAGTGAACATTAATTACAAGTGAACTATATTTTTGTTTGTGATAAACGCAATATTTCAAAATATATGCCATGAAATCTTTTGGGTGTTGGTTAAATTAGATATGTAATACTTCATGTTAATTCTTTTAAACTGAAGTAGTTTGTATAGTTAAGATAGAAAAAGAAGAAAAAAGAGCTGACCCATATAGTTGCACCTTCCCATCAAAATCCAAACTCCAGTGAAGCCAAAAATTATTAAAACATAACCTTTAATAAATTCATTAAAACCAAGTCTAGAAAGCACAATTAAAAATATGGTTAGGTATAGGGGGCTGATTGACACGGCATCAGCGGGTTTTAAACGACATGTGCTGATCTCACATAGATCAATTGCGGTTGCGGTTGGGAATCTGAGTGGTAAATTCTCAGCACACGAGCCAAGTATAATTCAAACACACACGGCCAAAAAATCATTTGCCAAAAATGTGTTGCCAAAAAGTGGACCAAACCACACCAACCCCTTCACCCACTTGGGGATCCCTCCCTTGTGGTATTAAATATTAGGGATTGGAAGCAAAAGCCCAGATAGTACAAACGCTGGGGCAATAGTTAGTGTTAAATAAACGGATCAAAGGTTTCACCACACCAAACCTCCCCTTCACCCACTTCAGAATCCCTCCCTTGTGGCATTAGGTAGGATAGTTGGAAACCAGATACCGACTACTAAAGTATTACGTTGCTTATGGGTATGTTGTAATGAGCAAAGTGTCAAGACCACGGATCATTCCATTATCCAACCCCTTCGCCCACAGAGATCCCCTCCCGATCCGTTTTTACCCTATAGAGCCATTCTATGTCCCTATCAGACGCCTGCCTAACCAAAACTAAAAATGCGCCTGACGCGCGTTTCACCCGCCAAGTTGCGGGCTTTGTCAAAGGCAGATGTTTGATGGACGGTGCTCCCCAACCACCAATTTTCTAGTTTGTATAGTTAGGCAAATAACAAGATTGGGATGGATTATGAATTCTCCAGCATGTAGTTGTGTTAATTCTGCTGGTCAAGAATAAATTCTTGGTTTTGAAGACAGGCCTAGCCCCCCTTCAGAGCATAGTAGTCTCAATACGGTTATTTGCATTTAGGTGAGTTTATAGTTTAGGTTAATTTTGGTCATTGGTGTGACCAAAAGGGGGGAATGTTAAGGTGGCCTTTATTATAATCACATATATCATATCTAATACATGGTTGTATACCACTTTAAGCTAAGTCTTTTTATATAAGCAGAAACCACATTGTATGTCAGCATGACACTAAGCAACAACAAAGTCTTTTGCCGCACACCACTTACTTTCTTGCTGGGTGCATCCGTATCCCTGGCCGCCTCCACGCCAAATATTACAACGAATGTACAAGGTGGGAAAGAGCACACCAGAATATGCAGGCAATGCCTTAGTTCATTTGCAGATTTATTGAGTGCACAAGCTTTCGGGGTCACAGCCCCTTCCTCAGGTGCAGCATGACACTAAGCACCATCCTTTAAACAAACTTTAAACTGTTCAAGGTTGGTCCTATTACACAGGACTAGGTGAACGGTCATTCAATACTTGTTATTTCTGAAACTGAATACTCTTTTCTAATTGGTTATGGTGGGAAACCACCCTAACTCAAGTTAAAGCATACGAGTTTAGTTACCTCTCTTCCCATTGGGATTCCTTTTGCTGGTTCTAATTTACCCTTTGCTGGCTGTCTCTCTAATATTACTATGTTACAATGGCATTCCCATTTGTATTACTTCTCTCCTATTCCTTCAATCTAGTTCCCTTACCTATTTCCTACCAGTATTACCTATTGCTAATTATCAACTCCCTGTTTCTCTGTTCCGCACACTTATTCATCATCATACTGGCACTGTTGCTGCCTATTGTAAACACACTGATAAATTGTATGATACAGTGGTTAAAACTATTGCTACAAAAAAACAAATTACTTTCTATAGGTTCCCAATTACAGGATGATTTGCAACACTATTGTTATAACATTTTCACTGGATGGTCTCCCACTGGTTCTCAAATCATGCACGCTATTTTTTATCCTATTCTCATTGTTACTGTTGTTTTGGTTCTTCTTGTTTTTTTTTAATTTATATCTTCTGTGTTCTTTTCGTAACCATGTTAAGTCTCTTATTGATACTGCAGAACAGTCCCAATTAGCTTGTCTTCATACTCACTTCTATAAACCTTCTCAACTGTATATTATGATTTTCATGATGATCTTGATATGATCAAAGAGGGGATTGAAGGGTTACCTTTATGTTTCACAATGCTACACAATCAATGTATGTGCTGTTTCTTCTCTGCAACTGTTATTACTTACTGATAAGCGATGTATCCTGTCACAAGATGCGTCTTGCTCCTATGCTATAGATCATATGCTTCTTATACATCAAAGTTTTCTTTGTCCTTGTACTCAATATAGGCTGTTGTAACACTACCAATAAACTGAACTTGTTATGAGTCTCACTGCTTGCGAGTGTCTCTCTGTACAAGCTCCCGGATCCGAGGTGCTGTCTTAGGGACCCCTGGTCGTCAGTAGCCGGTTACCCCAACAGTAGTTTGATCTCATCACTCTTAAATCTTTCCTCAAGCTTACCCGTCTCTGTCTTAACCCCTTGTATATATGCATGAACAGGAGGACGGCACTCCGGTAAAAAACAGGTTTTTATTGCTGAGTACTGTAGAAATACATAGCCCTTGTATATATGCTTCCACAATATGGTTAGTTTTGGACGGCATATACATGCTTAAATTATACAAATGCCAATCCTGTAGAAAAAAGTATTACAATAGCCACTTGTATCATTCATAGTGTCCCCAGAGTCATTCAATTCAGCTGACAATCGTATTATCCTAAAGAAAGCCTCCAAATCTATTTCTAACTGAAAGAAATCAGGAATTGTAATAAGAGCATATCCCAGCCCTTTAGAGAGTACCTTATGTTCATTGTCCGTCAGCTGGCATGTGGAGATATTTACCACCGCATTCCCTGCCGCCCCAGAATCCACAAAAACTGAAACCTTAAATGAGCCCATAGGCCAGGTTAAATTAACAGGTACCATTATCCTAGAGGAAAATTGGGGAGAGGAAACTTCTCGACCCAAATGGAGCTCCCCTTCTCGATTTAGGCTTTGAAGTTTCCCAACCTCTTAGGACACTGGTTAAGGAAATGACCCTTAACCCGACAGTAGATACATAGACCCTGAGACCACCTGCGGGCATTTTCTTCAGGAGATAGATGAGTTATACCCAACTGCATGGGTTCCTCCTGAGATAGAGGCACAGAGGGGTTAGATGGTTTAATATTAGTAAACCCAGTAAGAAAAGAAGTACCCTTCTCACCCCTTATCTTCTATCTACTTGGATCGCTAGAGACATTAGATGATCCAAATTAGTAGACAGAGGGTAGTTTACTAAGCTGTCCTTGACAGTATCAGAGAGCCCAATCTGGAATTGGCTACGAAGAGCCATGTCATTCCAACCAGTTTCTACAGCCCACCGGCAGAACTCAGTGCAATACACCTCTGCATCCCGTTTTCCCTGTCGTAATTTATGAATCGCGGTATCTGCTGATGATGCACGATCCTGGTCATCGTAAAGTATCGCCATGGTGTTAAAGAAGGTTTCAAGGGAAAAATGGCCAGGGTCAGAGGAGGATAATCTTAGGGCCCAAATTTGTGGGTCACCCTGTAACAGGGTCATTACAAACCTCACTTTTTCCTCCCCAGTAGTGAAGGAGAGAGTGAAAAAGATACAGTATAATTTGCATGCCTCCTGAAAGTCAAAAAATTTTGTTCTATCCCCACTACATTTTTCGGGGAAAGAAATTTTGGGTTCATGGGATTTATGCATATTACCCATCACAGAAGGAGAACCCTCAGGAACAGAAACTGGAGGAACGACTACTAAACTTGGCGACTGCTACGAAGTGTCCAGTCTGCGAGTCAGGTAATGGAAGCCTTGCATCAGGTAGTCTTGCTTTCGCTCATGATCCTCCAAGCATTGTAGCAGAGTAGTGAGGAGTGCTTCAGTGGTGGAAGGAGCAGCAGCAGCGTGACCTTCATCGTCCATTTTCTGGCCTGTTATAATGTCACGGTCGGCACCCTAAATCCAGAATCTATGCTAAGCACCCTGTTCTCGGCTCTTGCTTCTGCCTTTAACAGCCGCCTTTCGGATAATCGAATAATCGGATGCCGCCAGGTCTTATTAAGAGAGGTGCTAAGCGAAGGGTTCTGGATGAGCAAAAGGGCACGACGGTAAAGCAGAATCTTTCGGGCAGAAGGTCACACTACAAGGCGTAGACGCAAAGCTTAGTCAAATCAGGCCGGGTCAGCGCAGGCAGAATACAAACGAAGTCAGACAGGCAAGGGTCAAAGCCGGGATAACAATCGAGAGGAGTTAAGACAGGCACAGATCAGATTACAGAGAGTAGAATAGTCGAATCACCAGGCAGAGGTCAGGATACCAGAAGTCAGATTAGTCATGCAGTCAGGGGTCAAAAATAGGAGTCAGATATCAGATAACAGGAATACAAATACAGAGCACCAGGAACTCACGAAGAATGATCCTATAACGGGCAATGATGTAAAGCCCAAATGCGCCTTTTAAACATTTTGAATTCTACGCCGTTGCGCGCTGACATAAGCACGCCAGCGCAAATGCGCCTATAAAAAGAGCAGTGGAGCGCCGCACGCGACCCTTAGTGCACAACTAGGAAGAAGTAAGGGTGTTTCATGAGCTCCTAGCACCAGTATTTTGCTGTCTTTGCAACTGTGGTAGCTGCAGGTCTCAAGATGGCCACTGTGTTTTGAAAATCACGCTTAAAGGGCATCAATCATGACCAAAATCATTTACTAAGTAAATACACTATGTGAAAGTTCAAGAAATCCAATTTTTAAAACAGTTAGAATTGTTTGTATAATGTAAATGATCAGCTCACTATACCTTCTGCAAGATCTCCCCTATCTCCCCTGCAGTTCTAGCTGAGGTAGGCATCTTGGATTTCACTGGCTCCACCTACCTATATCTTCCCAGCCAACTGGAGCTCTGAAATCTAGCACATGCTCAGTTGAAATTCCTTGTTGCTTATCAATCCTTCTAAGCTATTTTCAAATCAGCCAAACCTCTGTGTTAGCTGCTGTACAGTAGTGCTGCCACCTACTGGAAGTTAGTGTGCCCTTCATTTGCATAATGACTTTACCAGCAGGGGACAAGATAGGGAAATCTCCTTATACTTCTAGTGGAGGAGTTTACTTAAACAAGGCATTCTGGGTAGAATACTCAAAGCAGTGTTACAATCTGAGCATGCTCCTGAAATTTGCATATTAGAGTCTCAGTTGTAGTCACAGTATTGACTACAACGGTGGTCACACTACTGGTGAAGCCGAGCCGAGACCAGGGTGCTTGGCATTTGTTCTGGTATTGGGTGTCGGACGTGACAGTAATCTGTTCTTACTTGATCTCCAGAATATACTCTCTCTGAGTATATTCTTAGTCTGGCTGCCTAGATGGTTTCTCTGCATCACTGGAGTGATCCTCTGTAGAACTACACCCGAAGATTGGTAGTACTGAGAGTCACAATCCTGTGAGAAGAAGAACATTTCCATTTAATACTCTCCATTACTGATTGTGCTGAGACTGCTTGCCTGATGGATGTATTAATTGTGGATTGAATCCACGACATAAGCTGTGAAAAATATGATCTGATGCCGGAGTGTGTGCTGTATCTGCGGCCTGTGTAGTAGGCTTGCCTCTGCACCCATCTGAGTTGCCCTGAGAACATAAATGGGTATAACATTCAGATGGACCAGCAATACAGTACAGTAACTGCTGTGCGCACAATACTCCTTCCAGGGGCGCTGCTGCCATGAGGCGAGTTGAGAAACTCACCTCAGGCAGCAGCAGCATGCAGGTTGCCAGGGGTGGCAAAAAGCCACTCCTGGTAAGTTAAAGAACCCAAATTATGATTTTTAAATCAGAATTCCGGCTCTTCTAGTGCAGATAAGCCACAGGGATAGATACTGATCCCATCTTCCTCTTCCCCCCCCCTTCGTGTAGGGTAAGATAGTATCTCTATAAACTTTTTATTACACTGTAACAATTATGTTTGTCACTCCGGAGGCAGGACAAAAGAAAAAACTTTAAGCCTTTAAGCTCCGCCATCTCCCTTAATTATCCGGCTCTGGCCTTGCCTCTTCAGTTTTTTACTTTTGTCCTGATTAGGAGGTAGGACCAGGGGTTATTCACCTTGTAAATAGTTAGAATAGTTAGTGCTTTTAGTTTTATTTTCCAGGGAATGTGTCCATTCCCTAGGGGACTGGGTAGGGACTCCCCCTCCTTGCCAGCTGAGTCTGCCAAGTGGGGAGTTTTTAAAATCTGTGTGTCCAAATATACCCTAAGGTAGGGTAATTTCGCGCCCAGTCAGCCAGGCCCAGGAGGCAAGAAGAGGATGGTGATGTCCCCCTTCTTGTGGAAGGGGATGGATTGCCAGTATGGAGAGATACAGCCGCATCTTAAAACAAGGATCGGCTTTGCCATGGCCTGCAGACTGGCAGGCACAGTTGAGTCCGGTTGGACAATTGCTGCGCCCCCCCCTTCCCTCCCATTCTAGGGTTTGAGTCCCTGGTGTGGGAGTGTTTGCCATTTCTTGTCTCCCTCCCTCCGCTACCTTGATAAGCCCACATTACAGGCAGCTTGTGCGCAGTGCTGGATTCGTCCAGTTCTAGGAGATGCTGCTGCAACTCCTAAGGGGAGCACGGGGCGGAAAGGAGAGGAGGGAAAGAGATGTGGGGAGATTCAGCTCCGTGGAACGCAAGAGGCGCGTTTACGTCATCGCACTGTTGCGGCGCATGCCTCTGTGTCATCTTCTCGTGATTTTTCGTGGGAGGTTCAGAGGTTGTGCGCAGGCGCGTAAAAGTGCCAGAGGCGCATGGTTATGACGCACTAAAGTTTTGGTGCATGTTTTTCACAGAGGGGAGTTATTCTTGTTTGCAGAAAGAAGGCTAATTCAGTGGATGCGGAGTGAGTTGGTGCAGGGGGGGAATTCCTGCAACTCACTATCTGTTCTGGAATTATCGGACACGTTGCTAGACTTAAAGGGATACTGTCATGGGAAAAAAATTTTTTTCAAAATGAATCAGTTAATAGTGCTGCTTCAGCAGAATTCTGCACTGAAATCCATTTCTCAAAAGAGCAAACAGATTTTTATATATTCAATTTTGAAATCTGAAATGGGGCTAGACATATTGTCAATTTCCCAGCTGCCCCCAGTCATGTGACTTGTGCTCTGATAAACTTCAATCACTCTTTACTGCTGTACTGCAAGTTGGGGTGATATCACCCCCCTCCCTTTTCCCCTCCAGCAACCAAACAAAAGAACAATGGGAAGGTAACCAGATAGCAGCTCCCTAACACAAGATAACAGCTGCCTGGTAGATCTAAGAACAACACTCAATAGTAAAAACCCATGTCTCACTGAGACACATTCAGTTACATTGAGAAGGAAAAACAGCAGCCTGCCAGAAAGCATTTCTCTCCTAAAGTGCAGGCACAAGTCACATGACCAGGGGCAGCTGGGAAATTGACAAAATGTCTAGCCCCATGTCAGATTTCAAAATTGAATATATAAACATCTGTTTGCTCTTTTGAGAAATGGATTTCAGTGCAGAATTCTGCTGGAGTAGCACTATTAACTGATGTGTTTTGAAAAAAACATGTTTTCCGATGACAGGATCCCTTTAATTAAGGACATGCCTCAGGGGGACAAGGAGAAAGCAAGAAAGTGCAAGGCTAAGTCTAGAAGCACTAAGCTATCTCTTAAAGCGGCCAGCCCTCCTCCAGAGGATATTTATCAATAAATAAGGGGGATGAGTGTTAATGTAAGCTCTGATCCAGAGGCGGTTCCATTCATGTTGCCTGAGCCAGTTACCATGCTAACGCAGGAAGCCTGTCCCTTACCACAACAATAACCCATAGGTCAATCAGCTGAGGAGGACTCGACCATAAGGGAGGAAGCATTTACAGGTCTTTCATTTTCTCAACAGCAGCAGTTGTCAGAGCTGATTAAGTGGGTAAAAGTGGCAGTTCATCAGTCACTTCAGCAGCACACAGTTTCAAAAAGGAGACATAGATCTTCCTCTTCGTCATCTCTTAGCTCAGATCTATATAGATCCAGAAGTTCAGCCCAGTTGCAGGATTCTACGGAATCTTATTCATCAGATTCTGATTCAGAGGGGCCCGTTTTTGTCCAGCAGGTGCAAGTAAAACGTCTTCTAAGAGATATGCTGCAGACGCTAGAGATAAAAGATACAACTACGGCTGCTTCTAAAGCGGATAGAGTGTTAGGTTTGCAACCAAAAAAGCAAAAGTGCTTTCCTGGTGTTTAGATCTATTACGCAAACGATTGATTCGGAGTGGAATCATCCGGAAAGGAGGATGAATGTCAGTAAGAGATTTTTTTCTGAATATCCTGTTCCTGATGAGTATAAACCTAAGTGGGATAAGCCACCAGTAATTGATTCAGTGGTTTCTAGGTTGTCTACTAAGTTTACTACTCTTTCTACTGAAGATGCCATGGCATTCAGAGACCCAATGGATAAGCATATGGAGAATGCACTCAAAAGAGGGTGTGTGAGTACAATGGCAATTTTTAGACCGGCTACGGCAGCGTCAGGTCTGGCACGTACTGCAAAGTTCTGGACGCAAGAACTGTTACAGCATTATACACAGGATTCGTTCCTCACAGCTGAACTCAATCGAATAGCCACAGTGTTTGATTTTTTAGGCGAGACAGCGATGGAAATTATTAGATTGGCAGCAAGATCATCGGATAATGCGGTGGTAACTAGAAGGGCTCTATGGCTTAGGCACAGGTCAGATGACAATGCATCAAAGGGTCGATTGATTTCACTGCCGTATTCAGGGGAGCATCTTTTTGGGCCTGAATTGAAACAAATTATTTCAGAAGTGACGGTTGGAAAAAGCACTTTTCTACCACAAGGGAGGAAAAATAGTCCGGATCAGTTTCAAAGACAATCAAATCGGTCGTGGGGGTCTAGGTCATATAACCAGTCCAGTTCATCAAACTACGCGGCACGTAAGAGAACAACTTGGCCCAGCCAGAACAAGCAAACTAGAAAGCCCAACGTGCCAAAGACCTCAGATGCATGAAGGTCATCAAGCACCGGGTGGATCTGAAGCAGTTGGCGGGAGACTTCTACGTTTCTATCCGGTGTGGGAAAAGCTCATTCACGACGAATGGCCACTCTACATAGTAAGAAGGGTTTCCCTTCTAATCCTTTCCTTCCCTTCTTCTCTACCACGCAATCCAATAAAAAGAAAAAGATTGCTAAACTGCATTTCAAATTGTTATTGTAGAAGTTCCTCACCAATTCAGGTTGAGGTTTTTATTCAAATTTGTTTTTGGTGGAAAAGAAGGGAGGAAGTTACAGGCCCGTTCTGAATCTCAAACCTTTAAATATTCATGTAAAAAAAACAAAGGTTCAGGATGGAGATGCTAAGATCAGTGATCAATGCCATGGAGCCACAGTACTTTATGACAACCATCGACCTGCAGGAGGCGTACTTGCATAAACCGATACATCTGGATCATCAGAAATACCTACGGTTTGCGGTGGGCCAAAATCACTTCCAGTTCAGAGCCCTACCGTTTGGATTGACCACGGCACCTCGGGTGTTTACAAAAGTGTTGGCCCCAGTGATAGCCATTCTGAGAACAGAAGGAATAAAAGTAACTCCATACTTAGATGACATCCTCATTATGTCCCCTGTGGCGGAATTGGCAGAGGAACAGACGCGTCAAATGCTCAGTACGCTTCGTCACTTCGGGTGGCTAATCAATGTCAAGAAAAGCAACTTGTTACCAAGTCAATCAATCAGGTTTCTAGGAATGCAGTTCAATTCCAGGACAAGAATGGTGGCACTACCAAACAACAAGGTAACAGGGTTACAATCCTAAGGTTTCTGCGAATGATGCAGCCCACAGCAGAAGACTACTTAAGGCTGTTAAGGTTGATGGTGTCAACTCTGGAGGCGGTTGCTTACTCATGGTTTCATCTGAGACCGCTTCAAAGGCATTTTCTGTTTCATTGGAACAGAGATCACAAAGATCTGTCTCAGAACATTCCACTCACAAACAGTCTAAAGGAAGAACTGAGGTGGGGGACAAAGGAGAGAAATGTCGCGAGAGGCTGTCTGTGGTCACTGCCACCTTGGACAGTAATCAGCACAGACGCCAGCCTATCGGGCTGGGGGCAGCAATGAACGACAAGACATGCCAAGGAGAATGGCTGCAGAAGGAGTCTCGGCTGCACATAAATGTGCTAGAGTTGAGAGCAGTTTACAGAGAGCTAAGAGTTTGGTCACACCTGCTAAGAAATTGTCCAATACGGATGCGTGGCCTATATCAACCATCAAGGAGGCACAAAGAGTCAAGCGGCAATGAACGAGGTCTCCAGAATATTCCAATGGGCAGAAAGTCAGAACTCAATCTTGTCTGCTATTTACATCCCAGGAGTGGAAAATTGGGAGGCCGATTATCTCAGCAGAAACAAGTTTGATCAGGCTGAGTGGGCTCTCCATCCAGAGGTGTTCCAGCTCCTGTTACAGAAATTCGGAAAGCCAGAGATAGATCTCATGGCATCACACAGAAACAACGAGCTTCCACGGTACTGAACAAGCGATCCAAGGGCAGAGGTAACAGATGCCTTAGTCATTCCATGGAAGTTCACGAAGGTTTATCTATTTCCACCATTAACATTGTTGGCAAGAGTAATAAGGAAGGTTCGTCAAGAGCAAGTTCAAGCAATCCTAGTAGCACCAGATTGGCCTCGGCGAGCATGGTACGCAGACTTGGTGAACATGTCAGCCTCACCACCTTGGCGACTTCCACTGCGTCCAGATCTGCTGCTGCAGGGACCAGTCAGACATCACAACTTGCAAATGTTACGCTTAGCGTCATGGGACTTGAGGCCCAGATCTGGAGAGACAGAGGTTTCTCAGAGGAAGTTATTAAGACCTTAGTTAGAGCAAGGAAACCTTCTATGGTTAAAGTTTACCACAGAACCTCGTCAATATTCTAGTCTTGGTGTAGTGAGAACAGAATTTCTTGCAGAAATTGCTCCATTCAACAATTCCTCCATTTCCTCCAAGGAGGTTTTGACAAGGGTCTTAGCATTGGAGCACTAAAATCACAGACGTCGGCATTATCTGTGCTTTTTCAGTTTCAATGGGCCATTCAACCTGAAGTGAAACAATTTTTTCAAGCAGTTATGCATATCAGGCCTCCGTATAGAGATCCCACCCCACCATGGGATCTCAACCTGGTGCTAAAGGTGTTACAAGGGCCTCCTTTTGAGCCTCTAGCAGAATGTTCAGACAAATTTTTAGCATGGAAAGTAGTCTAGCGATTTGTTCAGCTAAAGAGTTTCCGAGTTGCAAGCACTCTCATTGAAAGTACCTTGGATGGTTTTCCACAAGGATAAAGTAGTCTTTAGGACTATACCATCCTTTTTACCAAAAGTGGTGTCAGTTTCACCTGAACCAGGATATAGTACTGCTATCTCTATGTCCCAATCCACAGGCTTGAGAAAGGGTCCTGCGAGGCCCGAAACGTTGCCACATGTCTGCTCATATTTGAGCCAATAAAGTACACTTCTGAATTTTACACAAACTACAGTGTGCTGCAGTGTATTGGATTTCTCCAATCCACAGAACGAGGCAGAGAAACGTCTACATACTCTGGATGTGGTTAGGGCATTAAAATATTACTCTAACCGTACAGCTTTTAGAAAATCAGAAACTCTCTTTGTTTTTATGGGCAGCCAAGGAGAGGACAAGCTGCTTCCAAGAGAACGATAGCAAGATGGTTAGTTGAAGTGATTAATTTTGCTTATGTAGCGCTATAGTAAACTGACTTGTGCTAGGACAGTTTAAGCTACTTTCCTTGGTGGGCTGAGACCACCGATGAGCTCTCTTTCTCAGGGGTAAGCCCTCGCAGCGGGGTGGAGGCAAGGGTGTAGTGTAACTGTAACCTGATACGATAGCACAATGATGGGCGCCAGTAGTTCTTTAACAGTTGAACAAAGAACAGTATTTATTGAACAATAGCACAGAGATCATTTAGCACATTTATCCACAATGGAGTATAGAACATACACAGCAGCATAAAGGAAGCATATACTCACAGCACATATAGGCTGAATCCCCACAGGCTAGGGAATATACAGCAGAGAGTAAGTTGACAGCATGTGATGGCCCGTTTTCAGGATATCTTCCAGTGGCACACTAGGGGAACTCCTGACATCCCTATCTCAACACTTGGTTCCTTACTCGTTTCAGTAATACCCTGGGATCTTAATCCCTCTAATCTCCTCGGCGGAGCCTTGAGCTGCTCAACTAAATAACCTCTCTACCACTCCTAGAGCGATCTATAAAACGAGTATAGCTGTCTAATTACTAGGGCCAAGGCGCCTTGGGTCAGCACTACCCATTCCCTTCCAGCCTGCTTGGTTGGGCTAAAGCAATGGACCCAGAGCACATGGTTCCTAAACCTTTTATACTCTGGCACAGTGCCTCTAGAGTACACTGTGTAAACTGCAGGGGTTACATAAGCACAAAGTCCCCATAAGGACCCACTAAGGTGTCCATATTACTAGGGATGTGCCTGTCTGTAAAGTGTAAGGGTGTCTAAGATTTTCACATCCCTACACTTACAAACAATCTTCAAAACGGCCACTGTTTCCTGTCAAAGCTCATTCTACGAAGGCCGTCAGTACATCATGGGCACTGAAGAATTGTGCCACAGCAGAACAGATTTGCAAAGCAGCAACATGGTCTTCAGTTCACACCTTTGCAAAGTTCTATAGGCTCAATATTTTCGCCTCAGCAGAGGCAACCTTTGGGAGAAAGGTGCTGCAGGCAGTAGTACCTCCTTAAATTCTCCCTCCCTCTGTTTTTATGGGAAGACGGCTTTTGAACGTCCCCATACGTCTGCACTGACAGGACGGGCTGCCCTGGGAAAACTGGATTTTCTTACCGGTAAATCCTTTTCTCCTGGGCCCGTACTGTCAGTGCAGTAAGTCCCTCCCGTTTTTTAGAGGAGGTGTTAGCGGTTTGCCAAGGTTTCTTTCGGACCAGAATTACCGGTTATATTGTTTAAAAAAAAAAAAATCGAAGATGGCTGCGCATTGAGATCGCTCCTCATCCACAGGTTCCGGATCCCAATTTAACTCACATTTTGGACAAGACTAACCTGAGATATTTAGCTCAACGGTAGTTGGAGCCCAGCACATTTGATTAATGGCCAGCAAAAGGCAACCGAGGTATCACAAAGGGGCACCGCCTAACGTACAGAAACCAGCGCGTACGGTTGAGGCTTATTTAACTATGCCACAAGCTACGAGACGTGCTCCGAGGCTGTCGGAGGACGATTCCTGGTCAGGCCCTGAATCCCAGCTAGCTCCATCTCAACGACAGTTGACGTCGTCGGAAGAAACGGAAATCTTTGACAAATTTATGGTACTTTTGCAACAGGAATTATCTAAAACTGCGGATAACATAACTGAAAAGATATCTTCTCAAATTCATGATCTAGGCCAACGGACTGATATTTTGGAACATAAAATAGATGATGTTGTAACGGTTCTGGACGCTCATGAACAGGATATTGTTCTTCTACAGTCCCAACTGAAAGAGGCCTTGGATAAAATTGAAGATGCGGATAACAGATCTCGGAGGAATAATATACGTATCCGGGGAATACCGGAATCGGTGGTGGATATACAAGTTGTTCATGTAATATTTACAACTTTACTACCAGATCTGTCTACTGAGCGATTGGAATGTGATAGGATTCATCGGGCTCTTCGGCCAAAGGCTAAGGAGGGTCCAGCTAGAGATATTATTCAGGTGAAAATATTACAAGCTGCCAGAACAGCGCAACAGTTACAATATGAGGGGCATTCTTTCCAGATATTTGCGGATATATCTCTGACTACTTTGCAAAAACGTAAGTCGTTTTCCCCTATTGTTACGGCGCTGCAACACAATAAAATAAGCTACAGATGGCTTTTTCCATTTCGCTTGTTTTTCCTGTATAACAATAAAGGTTATACTTTATCTGATCTGGATCAAGGCATTGAGGAACTTTGTCGGCTTGGTTTAATGGAACCCCTGATTAGGAATTCACAATCAGGTCCGGAATCCAGTCAACGACCCCTTCAACTTCCGATTTCGCCAATATGGCAGAGAGTCCGAGAAAGTAACAAGAAGGCTTTGGCTGATAGCCCGGCGCCTAGACATTCTTCGCCGACTTAATTGTGATGAAGGAAGTCCTTGTCATTTAAACAAGAGGTTTTTCCCTGGACTACCTTATGGGCCTATATGTGGATTGCAGGTTCCCCCTCCCCCCCCTTTTTTTTTTTTCCCCCTTCTTTTCTCTCTATGTGCTACAGCTCGTTTGAGTGTTGCAGATGTATAATTCAGTTACAGAACCATCTGAGTACTTATGCATATAATGCTGTTTTTCTATTTTCATTTTTTTAATATTTTTTTTTTTTTTTTGTAATCCTGCATTTTGGGTTAGTTCATATTATGGTACAAGGGTAAGACCTGTGGAGTTAACGTGACCTCCCATGAAGAAGTCTACTGAGGCCAATCGCAGGCCTCTTGGCCTCAGACTGGGCTTCTTAATATTGTTGTTGTTGATGGTTTGGTTTATGTTTCATATTGCTGAATGTCTCCTTTTTCTATATTTTTTCGTGACCAGATGGTATTTCCGTGTTCTACTGATACTATTAAGCAGGTTAAAGAGAGATTTTTGTACTCACCGTTAAATCTTTTTCTCTTGTCCTATATTGGGGGACACAGGCACCATGGGGATGAAGATCCTGCAGCTGGAGATGGACACTATGTTGCAAAATAAGACTCCTCCTCCTGCTCTGGGCTTCATCCCCTGCCTCCTCCTACAATCCTCAGTTTCAACCGAAGAAGGAGCAAAGCAGCCCAAGACAGAAGAGGAATCAAAAATAACACCCTCAGAACTAAACATTAGAAAAATGGAACAACCAACATAAAGGAAAAAACGTCACGGTGACCGTGAAAAAACAGTGTCCCCCAATATAGGACAAGAGAAAAAGATTTAACGGTGAGTACAAAAATCTCTCTTTCTCTTGCCTAATTGGGGGACACAGGCACCATGGGGACGTCCCAAAGCTCCCAAAAGGGTGGGACACTGCATGGTAGGTGTCTAGCTAACAACAGCACTGAGCACCTTCCTCCCAAAGGCAGCATCGGCTGAAGCATGCGTGTGGAGCCTGTAGAAGCGAGTGAAGGTATGAAGGGATGCCCATGTGGCCGCTTTACAGATCTGATCCGCTGAAGCTTGGTGACGAAAAGCCCACGAAGTGCTGAGGGAGCGAGTGGAGTGAGCCCGAACCTTGATTGGAGGATCCTTGCCCTTGACAGCGTATGCTCTGGAAATGACGGACCGGATCCACTTGGCTAAAGTCGTCTTGGCGGCCTTGGTGCCCCTTTTGGGGCCATCAGGGAGAATGAAGAGCGCATCAGTCCGACGAACAGGCTCTGTGGCTTTCAGATAGAATGAAACAGCTCGGACAACATCCAGAGTGTGGAGCTTGTGCTCAATCGGACCTTTGGGATTTGGACACAGGGAAGGGAAGGGACAACAATGTCCTGGTTCAAGTGGAATGCAGATACCACCTTAGGCAAAAAGTCTGGAGTAGGTCGAAGCACCACTTTATCCATGTGAACGACTGTGAAAGGCGATTTACAGGAGAGAGCCGCGAGTTCCGAAACTCTCCTAGCGGACGTGATCGCCAACAGGAACAACACCTTCTCGGTGAGTGTAGACAGAGGAAGCTGATCAAGTGGTTCGAAGGGTTCCGCTTGTAAGGCTGATAGCACCAAATTGAGGTCCCACGGGGGCACAGGGCAGCGATACGGAGGGATGATACGAGTCGCACCTTGTAGAAAAGTCTGGATTTGTGGGTTAAGGGCCAGCTTGCATTGCAGGAGAATAGACAAGGCCGAAACCTGCACCTTGAGGGAGCTGAGGGCTAAGCCCTTCGAAAGACCGTCCTGCAAGAAGGAGAGGACCTCCTTGACTCGTGCCTTTTGAGGAGTTATGGCTCCGTGCTCACACCATGAAATGAAGGCTTTCCAAACACGGTGGTATATCCTTGCGGAAACAGGCTTGCGTGCTCGCAGCATGGTGGGAATCGCATCAGGGGGTGCTCCCGAATCTCGTAGAATCAAGGCCTCAAGAGCCACGCCGTTAAATCCCAGAGACGAGAATTCGGGTGGGCAACCGGACCCTGAGTGAGGAGGTCTGACCGTTGAGGAAGATGGAAGGGTCTGTCCGCGGCCATGGCGATGAGATCTGCGAACCAGGCCCTGCGGGGCCAGAAGGGCGCCACCAAGATGGTCAGAGTTCCCTCTCTTTTTATCTTTTTTATCACCTTTGGTAGGAGTGCCAGAGGGGGGAAGATGTAAACCCTGGAGAAGCTCCACGGAATCACTATGGCGTCTACTGCGTGAGCCAAGGGGTCGAGGCTCCTGGAGACAAAGCATGGAACCTGCCGGTTGGACCTGGACGCCATAAGGTCGATGTCTGGCAGGCCCCACCTTGCCACAATGAGTTGGAACACCTCGTGATGGAGGCTCCACTCCCCGTGATCGATCGTTTCTCTGCTCAGGTAGTCTGCCAACCAATTGTCCACCCCGGGTATGTGGACCGCCGAGATGGCGGGGACGTTGTTCTCCGCCCAAGTTAGAATCTCCTGAGCTTCCCTGAGGGCCGCCAGACTTCTGGTGCCGCCTTGATGGTTTATGTAGGCCATGGCTGTCACGTTGTCGGACTGGATTCGCACGGGGTGGCCTTGGAGTACTGTCGCCGTGTGTTCCAGGGAGTAGCGTATCGCTCTGAGCTCCAGAAGGTTGATGGGTAGCCTCCGTTCCTCTAGAGTCCAGAGAACATGTACAGTGGTTTGGTCTATGACACCTCCCCACCCACGAAGACTGGCATCTGTGGTGAGAATCTTCCAGTGATGGGGGGGAAAGGGTTTTCCCCCCGTCGTTCGAATTGGTTGAAGCCACCAATGGAGAGAGAGAAGCACACGACTTGGAATGGGAATCTTGCGATCGAGGTTGACTCGGTCCCTGCGCTGGTGTAGCAGGATGGTGCGTTGAAGTGGTCTGGTGTGGGATTGAGCATACGGGATGGCCGGGAAGGATGCCACCATCGTGCCCAGCGTCTGCATCGCCGATCGAAGGGTAACCTTGTTGGATCCCATGAGAGATCTGATCCGAGTCTGGAGGGTCCGGACCTTGTCCTGCGGCAGAAATGCTCTCCCCTGTCTGGAGTCCAATATCAGGCCGAGGTACTGTATGGATTGAGTCGGGTGGAGGTTCGACTTGTTGAAGTTGATCGTCCAGCCCAGAGATGTCAGGGTCTGGAGAACTTGAGATGTGTGCAGATGAGCCAGAGAGGCGGACTGACCCTTGACGAGGAGATCGTCTAAATAGGGAATAACGGTGATGCCTTTGAGTCGGAGGTCTTCCAATGCTGCCGCCATGACCTTGGTGAAGGTGCGTGGGGCCGACGAAAGGCCGAATGGCAGCGCCACGAACTGCCAATGATTTCCGTCCACAAAAAATCTGAGGAAGCAGTGGTGAGCTGGATGAATGGGAATATGGAGATATGCTTCCTTGATGTCTATGACTGTCATGAACTCGTTCTCTTCCATGGAGGCAAGAACTGACTGTATTGACTCCATTTTGAAATGGCACCTTTTGACGAATGGGTTGAGATCCTTCAGGTCTAGGACAGGTCTGAGCGAGCCGTCTTTTTTGGGGACCATGAAGAGGTTGGAATAGTAGCCCCTTCCCTTGGAGTGTGATGGGACGGGTTGAATGGTGCCCTCCATGGCCAGGTCTTGTATGACGGAAAGGAATTTGGTTCTGTCGGGAACCTTGGCCGGCAACCTGGATACGAAAAATCTGTGAGGGGGCGTGTGTAAAAAGTCTATCAAAAGTCCTTGGGAAACCACCCGAAGGACCCACTGGTCCCGAATTTTGTTGTGCCAAAACTCTCGAAAGGACTTGAGTCGACCTCCTAAGGGAATCCCTTCGGGAGGGGGCACACCTTCATGCGGTGTGGGGTTTATCTTGGGAAGGCTTGGAGGTGGGCTTGGAGGAAGACCAGGGTTGTCTCTGTTTTCCTTGAAAGCGGGAGCGAAAGTTGGAGGTGGACTTATCTGATTGCGTCTTCGACCTTTGTCCTTGTCTGAAGGGCCGAAAAAAGGGTCTCCTTTTGAAGGGGGGTCTCTTGGGTCTGGTTTGGGGAAGTAGCGTGCTCTTTCCCCCAGTCGCTTGAGAAATGATTTTATCCAGTTCGGCCCCGAAGAGGAGTTTACCTTGAAAAGGAATGCTGACGAGAGAGCGTTTGGAGGTTAGGTCAGCAGACCATGACTTTAGCCACAAATATCTGCGAGCGGCTACGGAGTGGGCTGAAGCTTGAGCCACCATCCTTGCCGCATCGAGTGCTGCGTCCCCGATGTAGGTAGTGGCGTCTGCTATCTTGGAAAGGATGTTGTCGGTAGTTGGATCTTCGGATCCTATGAGCTGTGCCGCCTGTTCCACCCAGACCTCCATGGCCTTAGCCACCCAGGCGATAGCAAAGATGGGCCGGAAGGCCGAGCCCAAGGCGGTGAATGAGGACTTGCAGAAACCCTCGAGGCGCTTGTCGATGGGGTCTTTGAAAGCGGCCGCGTCGGCAACAGGGATGGTGGTATTCCTGGATAATCTGGAAACTGGGGGATCCACCGCAGGAGGTGAAGACCAGAGATCAATGCATTCCTTCGGAAAAGGATATGTCTGGGTGAATCGTTTGGAAATTTGCACTCTGTGATCAGGGTTTTTCCATTGGGACTTGATGATTTCGTCAAGCTGTTCGTATGCAGGGAAAAGGCATGAGCTTTTCTTGTGACGCTTAAAGATGTTCTTTGCTGGCTCGATGGAGGGAGAATCTTCCTCAATGTTTAGCGTGTTGAGTACTGCTTGAATAAGGCCTTCCACTTCCCCTTGAGTTCTGGGAGTGTCAATGTCAGGATCAGGGAGTTCCTGATCGGAGTCCTCGTCTGATGGGACCTGACCTTCCTCGTCGGATGGAGAAAGAAGTTCTCCGGGGGAGTCCGGAGGTGAAAGGGCTGGGCGTTTTGATTTCCCCGGGCGGTGTTGAGAAGGTTGGGATAAGTGCTCCAGCACCTTGTCTAGGGTCTCGGGGATGCGGGCCAAATGTTGAATGCCTGCAAGTGAGAGGGAAATAGCCCTAAGGAGATCTGGGTCCGAAGTACTAGCCTGAGGTAGAGTAGGTAATTCGGAGTTTCCGCAGGCCCCACACAATGATTCAGACGAGGCTGAAGAAAATTTCGTTTTACAATTTGAGCAGGCTAAAAAGGAGACATGCGGGTGAGTTAGAGCTGAGGACTTGGAGGTCCTGGGCTCATCTGTCTTGTTAGCCATATTGCTCCTTCTTGGGAACTGTAGGAGTAAGAGGCAAGATCCAATAAACGGAGTAAAAACCCTTTTTTTTTTTTTTTTTTTTTTTAAATATGAGGCAGGGGAATCGACCTCCTAGCCGAAGCAGAGGTATGGCTGTGGGCACTTCTCCAGGCAGGTGTGGTCTGTGGAGAAAACAACAGAAGTATGAATGGTAGCCCAGGGGGTCCATTTACTCTGTAATGCAGTAGCCCTTAGTAAGCAGCCCATAAAATATAAGCATAGTCATCCACAAACACGTAGCCATAATCAGAAGGCATAGAAGGGGTATAAGATACATGTATTACATGCCCTGTCTGTCTATACAAAATATATATATATATCTAATATACATAAATAAATAATAGCCAGGGAAGTAGATTTTTGTGCCTTGCCGTAGACACAAGGTTAGATCCCAACACACCAGGGACCTCAGTGTATGTAAGGGAAAGAGGACGTGTAAAACATCAGGGGCTAAGAAGGGTGTAAATATTATCCCAGCACAAGAAGTATAGACAGTGCGCTGTTGGGAGAAGCCAGCCGCATTAATGGGAGGCAGCGTGTGAGGATGCGTAATGGAGGAGCGGAGAATATATATAGAAACCGCTCGCCCTGAGCTTAGAAAATTGTGCGCTACCTGGTCGTAGAGGAATCCGGAGCAGACTGTGCCGAGAGAGAGCCGGTCGCGTCTGGCGGGAAGGGAGCGGAAGCGGAAGTGCGAGGGGTGGAAGGGTGATGGAACGCAAGTGCGTTCCACCAGAGAAAAAAGGCGCGCGTCCTGCAGAAGAGAAGGCCGGGAGGGCGGGGCAGGGAGAGAAGGATGCGTTCCACCATGAAAACGGAGGGGAAAAACTAGAAAAGAAAAGGCGCATAAGGAAAAGCGTCGTATGTACAGAGAGGGTGACAGAGTATAATGAATAAATGAATTACTCACCAACTAGAAATCAGCCAGCTGAGTTGTGCCCAGTAAATGATGCCCCCTGTGAATAAGAGACACACATATAAATATATATATGCACAGGTGTGAAATATATATGTATATGTGAGCTATTATGCTGTTATACACCCGGGTGGGTGTATATCGCTGATGCAGACCTCCGTAGAGCGGGAAAGCAGCGCAGGGGGTGAGCCTGCAGACCTCCGGAGAGCAGGAAGGCTAAAGGGCAGTTCTTAGCAGCTGGAGAGGCGCTTGAGTGAATCAGTGGCCCCTTGGTGTGGCGTGATCTTAGACCTGAGGCCCTGATCAGTGCTCCAGCCACTAGACGTGAAAAAGCGTGTCGTCTCCTTCTGAGGACACTAAAAGAAACTGGATTGTAGGAGGAGGCAGGGGATGAAGCCCAGAGCTGGAGGAGGAGTCTTATTTTGCAACATAGTGTCCATCTCCAGCTGCAGGATCTTCATCCCCATGGTGCCTGTGTCCCCCAATTAGGCAAGAGAAAAGGGATTTTAAATGTATCACGAGTACGTTGGCTAGGACCTAGACTTAAAGTACAATGGAGCTGATTGTCCTTTCCCACAATGTTCAAGGGCTTAATTCCCCACTTAAGAGGAAAAAGGCATTTACATATTACAATTCCCGTAAAGTTGATATCCTCTGTTTACAGGAAACTCATTTTTCTAGGACTTCTTTCCCGAAATTTATTCATAAAAAGTATATATAAAACCAAAGGGGTGGCGATTTGTTTTAGAGCAGGATTGCCGATACAAGTACTCGACACCTACTCTGATACTGAGGGTCGGTACCTATTAATGAATGTTTTGGTTGAGGGGTCCAAATTAACGTTACTTTCCTATTATGCACCGAACACTAACCAGCATCTATTCTTTGAGCAATTAGTAGAGATGCTATTAGATAAAGGGCACGGCAAATTTGTGATATGCGGTGATTCTAATGTAGCCATAGATAGCTATTGGGATAAGCAAACTTCCCCAACCCATCTTACTAACACACCCTTACTTAGTAAAAAAATAGCTAATAAGGTTAAATTGTGTATGTCCAAGGCTGGTCTGATAGATACATGGAGAGAGGACCATTTAGGAATTAGAGGTTTTATCCATTATTCTCACCCACATCAGGTATACACGAGGATAGATCATATTTGGATATCTCAAGATTTGACTAGTCTTCCTCGTCGTACTAAAATTCAGGTATCCCCGTGGTCTGATCATGACCCAGTAGAGTTAATCTTCTTAAAATGGTCTGGGACGAAATCTAAATTTAGATGGCGTTTAAACGAGTCACTGCTCACTATTCCAGACGTGGTAGAGGAGGTAGAATCTAACATAAAAAATTATTTTGCTGATAATTTGGGTTCGGTTCTATCAAAATCATTGGTTTGGGAAGCACATAAGTCAGTTATTAGGGGTACTTTAATTAAAATAGGTGCAGCCAGGAAAAAGATTAGAGAAGCAGAGGTACATCGTTTGACTCAGTCCCTCCAGCTACTCACATTGGATCAGGCAGCCAACCCACAATTAGATTTCAGAGCACGTATTCAGACTACTAGGTTGGAGCTAGATTCACTTTTGACCCTACAAGCTGAGAAATCCCTTAAGTGGACACAACAACGCTATTATACTCAAGCGAATAAGCCTACTAAACTATTAGCCACCCGTCTTAGAAATAAGTTAGGTTTTACCCCTATAACCTCGATAAAATTACCTTCGGGACAAATATCGGGTGTTTTAGATACTATAGTTAGAGAATTTGCTTCCTATTATAAAAATTTATATGCGGCGCCCTTTCACCCTTCAGAGTCCTTGATAAATAAATTTTTTACTAATTTAAACCTTCCGGACAGTGGCGTAACTTCGGATGCCAGGGCCCCCCTGCAAAGAAATTTTCAGGGCCCCCCTCTGTACAAAATAGTGGGAGATATGCTGACTGAACAGTGAGGAATAACAGTTGTGTTTTAGTGATTGTATTTGCCCATGGAAACAAAAAGCTTTTCACATAGCTACCTCAGCTCTGTGTAAAAGCTCTTGCCTTAGCTCCCTGAAACTTCTTTAAACTGCAGCCGGTAAGAGCACACACTTCTAATACAGCCAGTGCTTGAACTGGGATCAAAAAAGTGGAGGGCTGGTATGCTCGGCACACATAGGACCCACTATTAGACTAAGGCTTGCCCACCAATACTTTTGAGTTTCAAACACTTTAAGCCAAAACAATTTTGCTATTTCCATGTTTATTAAAGGAGAGGTATAGGACCTGTTACCCAAAATGCTCAGGGGCTGGGGTATGCCCGATAAGGGGTCTTTCCATAATCTCGAACTGCATACCCCAGTCTGCTAAAAATCATTTGAACATTTAGTAAACCCAATAGTTTTGTTTACCCACCAATAAATATCTTAGTTGGGATGAAGTACAATATTCTGTTTTGTTATTACAGAGAAAAAACAAATGTTTTGAAATTTTGAATTATTTAATTAAAATTAAGTTTAACTCTTTCATATCACATGATTTTCTTTTATTATATGGCTTCCCCCATGGACCTTGTACAGGTATGGGACCCATTATCCAGACTGCTTGGGACCTGGGGTTTTCTAGATAAGAGATCTTTCTGTAATTTGGGTCTTCATGCCTTAAATCTACTAGAAATTCATTTAAACATTAAATAAACCCAATAGGCTTTTTTTTTCTTCCAATAAGGATTCATTTTATCTAGGTTTGGATCAAGTACAAGCTACTGTTTTATTATTACACAGAAAAAGGAAATTATTTTTAAAAACTTGGATTATTTCTATAAAATGGAGTCAATGGGAGACAGTCATTCTGTAATTTGGAACTCTCTAAATAACGGGTTTCCAGATAATGAATCCCATACCTGTATATACATTTTTTTTAAGAAACTCTTTTTACACACTTTTTTTTTTTTTTTGAGAAAAAATATGAATTCTGGTGGAAATCAACAAAAACACAAGTAGCATAGAAGCAAGCACAAGCTCCTCTCCTTCTGGAGCTGCCAGCTCCCCCCTCCCTCTCAGAAACTAAAGGTGGACTGGACTCCTTGACTGTGACTTACTTCCCTGCTGCTGCACATTCATTTCTATGTGATCACTGAGACACTTGTTAGATAAGCAGGATCAAGCTGCAGCAGCACATTCACTTCTCACGTGTCTCAGTGATCACATAGAAATGAATGTGCAACAGTAGGGAAGTAAGTCACAGTCAAGGAGTCCAGTCCACCTTTAGTTTCTGAGAGGGAGGGGGAGTGACAGAAGTTTAGTGTGTAACGGAGAGAGAACGGAGAGCTTTAAAAACTCACGGAGGCTGGCTGCTGAAGTGGGAATGGGGAGGCGGGTTGGCGTGCCTGTGTGTGGCATCATTGTAAGGAGAGGTCGAATCCCAGTCGGCAGCAGTATTCTCAAGTGCAGCAGGTGCACGTGTGACGTGCTGCTGCGACGTTCTGCTCCTCTTCCGGCTCCCTCTCTGGCACTGACTTCCTGTTCACCGCTGGCCACTTCCACTGCACCGACTGGGGAGGGGGGTGGTGCGAAATGCTGCGGCCGAGTTTGGACACCCCTGCCCTAAATGATCCTGGCCCTGCCGGGCCCCCTGTACCTCCGGGCCCCCCTGCGACTGCGGGGTCTGCTTCCTCGGTAGTTACGCCACTGCTTCCGGGCCTTACTGAAGAACAAAAGCAACGGTTAGAGGCTGATATAATACCTGAAGAGGTTAAAATAGCAATTAAGACTTTGAAAGTGTCTAAAGCCCCAGGCCCGGATGGATTATCTGCCCTGTATTATAAAAATTTTTCTATAGTATTGATCCCTCATCTGGTAGATATGTTTAATAACTTATTGAAGGGGGATCAATTTACTAAAGAATCGCTGGCTGCTAACATTTCTCCAATCCCTAAACCGGATGTAGACAATTCAGAGTGCAAACACTTTAGACCTATCTCAGTTCTAAATTTAGATGTCAAAATATTGGCTAAAATCCTAGCTAGTAGGCTGGCTGTTCTGTTACCATCTATGATCCATAGGGATCAGGTAGGGTTCATCAATGGTAGACAGTCATCAGACGCAACCAGTAGATTAATTTTACGTAATCTGATTGCCAGGAAACAACAACAACAGGCTATGATCCTTAAACTTGATTTTCAGAAAGCGTTTGATTCCATTCTTTGGCCCTATTTGTATAATATTCTAGGGAAATGGGGCTTTGGAACTAATTTTATCACATGGATTTCGGCGTTGTATACTAATCCTATAGCTAGAGTTAACGTGGGTTCTTGTTCCTCAGACCTCTTTCCAATCGCGAGGGGCACACGCCAAGGGTGTCCTATGTCGCCCCTATTGTTTGACTTGGCGCTTGAGCCACTCGCGATTGCAATTAGGGAAAACCTTATCATTTCCGGTTTAAAAGTTCATAATAGTGAACATAAACTTTGTATGTTTGCCGATGATGTAACCCTATTTATAACAAGACCTATGACTACTTTGCCAAATCTATATAATACGTTACTGCAATTTTCTCACATCTCGGGACTATCTATTAACCCCGCTAAGACAGCGGCATTTAATTTAGGCCTACATCCAGATACTGTTAAATTGTTGGCTTTAAACTTTCAGTTTCAATGGAAGGAAAATTCTCTTCCAATATTGGGAATCAATTTAACGAAAAATTATTACTCTCTATATCAGGTCAATTACCCTCCGCTGTACCGTAAACTGATCAAACTGTTGGAAGATTGGGGAAAATATCATATTTCGTGGATAGGCCGTACCTGGGCCATAAAAATGAATATTCTCCCAAAGCTATATTTATATTATTTTAGAGTATTGCCTATTCCAATTTTGCGCCAAGATCTAATGAAACTGGAAACTAAAATGTTCCAGTTTGTCTGGAATAAGGGTATCCCAAGGGTTAATAAGAATGTGCTGTACCGTTCTACACTGCAAGGAGGTTTAGGTTTTCCTAATTGTTGGAATTATTATAAGGCCGCACAATTGTCACAAATACCAGTACTGCATAATACGGAATTGCCCCCGATGTGGGTTGACTTAGAATATTTTTACACGTTTCCATATGTAACATCTTCCTATCTTTGGATCCCTAGGGGGATGAGATCCAAACGACGTAGTGAATGTTTTGGTACTTCTCTTAAAGTATGGGATGGGATAGCGTCCAAATATCATCTGCGTTCGGATTACACTCCTGCTGCTCCAGTTTTGGGTAACCCCTTATTCCCCCCAGGGATTTCTCACTTACAGTTTAAATGGTGGGCCAATAGGGGGTTTACTTCGGTTTCCTCTTTGTTGACCCGTAGAGGAGCGTACTCGTTAGACGCTTTGATCGAAAACTTTTCTTTACCTCAAACTGAATATTATCGAGCTCTCCAACTCACACATTTTGTTTCAAAGTGTTGGACCTCCACGACTTCGCAAGAGAAGATACCCTCCTTTTTTGAAAGGTGGTTTAGAAATGGGGCTTCCCCTAGGGGCGCAATTTCAATTCTGTATAGACTACTTAACACGCCTGATAATTTGATTGATCTATCTTATATAAAAACGTGGGAAACAGATTTGGGAAAAAACCTATCTGAAAACGACTGGTTAAGCATTTGGCAAAACTTGAAGAGTTGCTCAATAAACACGGTGGTTTTAGAATCAGGATACAAGGTGTTGTTTCGGTGGTACCTCACTCCAACCAGGTTAGCCAAAATGTATCCAGGGGCGAAGGATAATTGCTTTAGGGGTTGTTCAGCTAAGGGGTCGATGGTTCATGTTTGGTGGTCTTGTCCAAAAGTAGTACGTTTCTGGATTCGTATCTTTCATTTAATTTTTTCAATTTTACATATTAATTTAAGGAGTGATCCATTTGTGGCCCTATTGGGCGCTGTTCCTGATTCGGTTTCTAAGACCCAGAAGAAACTGATAAATCATATTTTTTCAGCTGCTCGTCGGTTATAGCAAAATCCTGGAAGTCCCCATGTGTTAATTATAATTTGGTAAAGGTTAAGCTAGATTGGATATTTTGTAATGAAAAATTGACGAGTGTACTCAACGATCAACACCTCAACTTTTAAAAGGTATGGCAGCCTTGGTTGGAGTATCGATATCAGGGGGGCTTCCCACAACACCTTGTATCCTTGTAAAATGATGGTGTTCTTTATATGTATACATTTATTTCTTGGTATAACGATAATAGAACGCAAGTTGCAATGAGACATGACAGGAGACATTTACAGAAGTTGTTTGTTTTGTTTTATTTCCTTTTCTTTTTGTTTAATTATGTTTACTTTCCAGTGGTACATAATATGATGTCAATACCAGTGTTGCAATGTATTCCTTGCTATACTGTATAAGTGAAGATATATAATTGTGTATACGAAATGGATACCTTGTTTAAACTATGTAATTGTTTACAGATTGTAATGTATGGAATGCATGCAATGCACGATCTTGTCCTTTTTTTATTTTTTATTTTTTGAAAAGAAATAAAAATTATTGATCAAAAAAAAATATGAATAAATATATAAAAAAAAGGAGTATTAATTACATAGTCAAAAGTATGACTGTTTATGTTGATACCGTTATGCCTTGCATGTTTCCAAGTTTCTCCTATCCAGGGCTTTGGTACGCAAACTGAAGAGGCAAGGCAAGAGCCGTATAATTAAGGGAGAAGGCGGAGCTTAAAGGCTTAAAGTTTTTTCTTTTGTCCTGCCTTTCTTTTTCTTTTATCCAGGTTTAACCCCATATGTCTGCATTGACAGTACGGGCCCGGGAGAAAAGGATTTACTGGTAAGAAAATCCTGTTTTTTTACCCATTTGACACAAAAGTCTTTTGATTATGAACATGTTTCACTGCCTCAAAGTAGGGGTTACCCATGGTGCCTGTCAGCACAAGGGAAAATCTGGATCATTGAACTCTATGGCTGTGTATATACAAGGGATCGGAAAATTATGGAAAAAGAACAATAATACGACTTATATATACAACTTATAGTGATCCGTAGAGTGCTACTGAAGGCTCTGTAGTCCAGCAATGGGTCTTAATATACACCAAATCTATTATATTTATAATGTCTGTGCAGTATAACTGTACTGACCTTTGTGCTGCCAGTGTAATTACTAGAAAGCAGCCCAGTCGTGCTGTGTAGAGCGACGAGAGTTAAGCAAGGTTTGTTTGGTGTATGTAGGGGAGATATGAACTCCCTTCCCTACCACCTCCCAATAATAGTGATGTGAGTTTACCTGATTGCATACCTCCCAACATTTTGGAAGTTAAAAGAGGGGCAAAAAATTTTTTCCCGCACGTAGCGGCGCAACTTTTTTGGCCACACCCCTTTCTGTGGCCAGACCCCCTAATTACCATGTTTGTTTTACAAAATTTGGCAGGTTATGAAAGTTTGAAAATATTTCTCCTTATCTAAACTGTGTTTTTGTGTCTCAAAATTGTTACAAAGTATCTTATTTGCACCTGTTAGCTGTTCTGGGCTCTCTGCTAAAAGCCAATTAAGTGAGAAACTTTGTTTCTTTTTCTGGCTGTTCGGTGCATAGAAAAGAGGGACTTTCCAGTACAAATGAGGGACTGCGGGTTGAGCTGTCAAAAGAGGGACTGTCCCTCCGAAAAAGGGACAGTTGGGAGGTATGCTGATTGTAGAGTACACACTAGTGATGTGCGGATCAGGGTTTTCCTGACCCTCACCCGGCCCTAACCCGCACTGCTGCAGCCCACGTCCGCCCGAACCCGCGCTTCCGGGGTCCTTTTAAAGACCCGTGCCGACCCATCCCGCCGATGATGTCACAAAAGGGCCGAGGTGAGCAGACGCGAGACTATAAAACCGGGACCCGGAAGTCGGATGCCGGCATTTGAAGGTGGCGGGCAGGGAGAGCAGGAGAAGAGCGCAACCCACACCCACCCGCCACCTTCGAGGAGCAGTGCAAGGTCGACCTAAACCTGCCCGATCCGCTGGTAAACCTGCAGGTATTGGGTCGGCCCGCACATCACTAGTACACCCCCCCCATCCCACAGGGAGAGGAAGGAGGGTGTGTCTGATTTCAGCTTTTCCCAGATCCCTTAAGTGCAGCTCAAAAGGAGAAACAGCCTGCCATGCAAATTCCTTTCATTACAAGGGTAAGTTATTCAATGAAGAAGGGGCACCCTCTCTGCATGTCAATCACAGGGCCTTATGTTTAATCTGTATTCTCTTGCTCCCTGCTGTGCATTCCTACAGCTACTTTTTGTATTGGCCCTTTTCAGTAGAAATGCTAATAAATCTCCTGTAATTCCACTGCTCCTCTCAAATCTTCTTTGGCACAAAAAATGTGGGGGTATAATCCACTGGATATATGAAAGAAAAAAATACCCTGATACCTTAATGCAGTGCTGTCCAACTGGCGGCCCACGGGCCACCCCCCAGATGCTGTGTCTGCTTACCATATGTAAACTTTAAAAGGTATGACTGTAGAGATAAACTGCACCCTGCATTGTTTAAACCTCAAATTCAGACTCTAATCCCCTGTATTGTTCACACCTGTGATCCTCCTGCATTGTTCACACTTATGACACCTCTATTGTTTATATCCTAAAGCCTGTACTGTTCACACCTGAGACCCAGACTGAAACTGTCCACATTGTTCACCTGTTCACACTTTATACAAAATGCTGTATATAGTACATATTAGAATGATAGTTTTCATTGTCTCCTGCTCTGTTCTGTCTTCCCTCCCTGCAGGGCTGGAACTAGGGGCAGGCAGAGTAGGCGCCCACCTAGGGCGCAATTATGGGGGGGCACACTTTTAAGGGGAATTTCCATTCTTTCTTTTTTAAACCCTGATTTGCTTGGCCTTTAATAGTTTTTCAACTTTCAGAATCAGAATCACTCCCAGCTCCCCTTTGGCAGCTGCTGGCACAGGTACATATTTGTGGGCAATATCTTGGCTGCTACTTGCACAGGTAAACAGATGATTTGATGGATATTTTGCTGCTGCTGGCACAAGTACATATATGGAGGCAATAGGGAGTATTTTTTGGCTGATGCTGGCACAGGTACAGATTGGGGGCAATATAAGAGATTGGCTGCTGCTGGCTCAGGTACATGGGGCAATATGGTGGCTGCTGGCACAGGTACACAGATGTTTGAGGGCAATATGATGGATTTTTGCTACTGCTGGAACAGATACAAATTGGGGCAATATGATGGATTATTTTGGTTGCTGCTGGCATAGGTTGAGATTGGGGGTAAAACTATGATAGATGTTTTGTCTTATGCTGGCACAGGTACAGATTGGGGCCTGGGGGCAATCTGGGGGATTGACTGCCATTGGCATAGGTACAAATGGAGGCAATATGATAGGTGCTGGCACAGGTACAGGGGGCTATATGACTGGTAAGGTGGAAAATGGTAATGCAGGACTGAGTGGGGGGCACTGATTGAAGCCCTTGCCTAGGGTGCAAAAATACCTTGGCCCGGCCCTGCCTCCCTGTGTGTGCCATTCTCTGCTTGCCCAGTGCTGCTTGTGAGTGCCATTCTCTGCTTGCCCTATGCTACCTGTGGAATGTAAGCCTGTTAGGGGTTTGTTCTTGGAATTTGTTAGCATTTGGAAATTGTTGTTAAGGGCCCCTAAGGTGTTTAATCACGTGTTGGGGGGGGTTGTTGTATTATCCACAGGGGAGGATGAGGCATATGGATTTAAGGGTATGTTTTTAACATGACTTCAATTTTTCACATATGAGTGATGAGGGATTTCCCTGCAGTGAGCACCAACCATTTGGTTTTTTGGTGTGCTACCACCGTTAATGTGAATATTATCTTAAAAGTTCTTGTGGTAATGTGGGTTTGGTTTAAAAGGGGGAGTGGCCAACACTGACTTCCATTATCGGCCCTCCTTCACATAGGCCAGTAAAATGTTGGCCCTCAGTATCACAGAACTTGGACAGCACTGCCTTAATGAAAGCATTTATTATACTTTGCCTTCCTGTGCTTTATACGCTTCTTTTTAACAAACATCACTTATGTATCCTTTATAAATGGAATTCTGTGATATCCTTCATTGAATATGGTACACGGTGATGGGACCAGAATAGTGCATTCTTATAATAGTATATAATAGTGTACTGTAAAATATGAGGATGGTAGAAGTCACCTTGGTGGCCTTGTGCCTTAGTATGGTTATGGACTCCTGTTAACCATATAATGAAGAGGCCAAGGTATAAACTTACCCAAAAGTGCCCACTTAATTAGGAAGAGGAAGCTGCTGCTGGCTGACTGCCAGTTGCATCCAATTGGTGAGATTCTGTGGAAAGTAGACAGACTTCAAGTCCCACAATCCATCACTTCAGCATAGAACACACTAGCGTGGGTTGGAATGACTGTTAGCCTAAGGGGTTAGGGTGGGAAATTGTCCCTGTTGGGGGTCTTTTAAGGGATATGCGATTACCATGGCTCTCCCTGATAGAAGTGCAGCTATCTGAATTCTGTGTATTTATTAGGATGTACACAAAATTTGCCAATGCTCTTTGCCCCTTTGCTTATTGGATGTTGATGTCCTTTTGCAGGTGTGTTTACGTCTGTCACAAAAAAGGTAATGGTACTGGCATATGGCCATTAAGCCACTTCTTACTGTCAAACTATTTCATTGAAATTTGAAACCTTCTCCATGCATTGCAGGGTCACTGTTGCAGTAAACAAGCCTGGAATGTATAAACATTTGTGTTCAGACTAATGGCAGTGTGTTTAAAAAAGTGAATAAAGCTCAAAATATTTATAATAGCTTTTATTTCCATACATGCAAATACATTGGGAACACTGCGTATTTTATTCCAAATCAAAACAGTAAGACAAATTTATCAAATCTGTGTTATTCCTTTATAGAAAGTGAAGAAAAGGGCTGTCACGGCCGGCACCCTAAACCAGAAACAAGTGCCAAGCACCCTGGTCTCGGCTAGGCTTCACCAGTAGTGTGACCACCGTTGGGCTTCGGGAGGAGCCCTCAGCTTACTTGGGTGCCACCTGGACTTAACGAGGGGTGCAAGGCGAGATGTTCTGGCAGGCAAAGGGGCACGGCTGTTAGCAGAGTCTTTTGAGCCGAAGGTAACGGTACAAATGGAGCAGGCAACAGAATCGTCAGACAGGCTGGGTCGAGGCAGGCAGATAACAAGAATCGTCAAACAGGCAAAAGGGTCAAAACCGGGTGATCAATCAAAGGGTTAAACTGTAGAGTAGTCGTAAGCAGGCAAGGTCAGGATCCAGAATTCAGAATAGTCAAAATAGCCAGGCAGGGGTCAAAACAGGAATCAGACAGGTTCAGAAGGAATCAGACAATAGCACAAGGCTCAGGAGCACCAGGAATACAATCCTATCACGGGCAATGACAAACAGTGGGAATGGCCCTTTAATACTTTTGAATTTGGCGCCATTGCGCGCTGACGTCATTACGCATGTGCCTTTAAATACGGAAGTGTGCATGCACGCACACTAAGGAAGCGTGCGTCACGGCGGGCGTCCCCGCTGAGGGGGTGGCAGGCGTCCCTGCCGTCCCCCCACTAGACCACCAGGGTAAGATTTTATTACATTACCCCCCCTCTCTAGGGGGGGCCACTGGACCCCCAGGTTTACCAGGAAATTTTAGATGGAATTTCTTCCTAAGTTTGTCAGCCTTGATGTCCCCTACTGAGACCCAAGAGTTCTCCTCAGGGCCATAGCCCTTCCACTTAATAAGGTATTGTAGCTTACCTCGTACGAGGCGGGAATCGAGGAACTCTTGGATCTCAAACTCAGGCTGACCTTCGACCAACACTGGGGGAGGAACAGACAAAGAACAAATAACAGGAGCAGGTTTCAGGAGGGATACATGAAATGAATTGGAAATCTTAAAATTAACAGGTAATTGCAGGCGGACAGAAGATGGGTTAATGATTTCAGAAATGGGATAGGGACCGATAAACCTGGGTCCCAGTTTGAGAGAGGGCACCTTTAACT
Source organism: Xenopus laevis (assembly GCF_017654675.1). Lineage (NCBI taxonomy): Eukaryota > Metazoa > Chordata > Amphibia > Anura > Pipidae > Xenopus > Xenopus laevis. The sequence continues at coordinate 48,028,916 of NC_054386.1, forward strand.
TGATATTTTTTGTAGACAACCAGACCTGATCCCCCACTTTATACTGGGGTGCCTCTCTACGTGATCTGTCAGCAGCCTTTTTTTGAGCGGAAGTAGCTGCTGACAGGGATTCATGCACTTGTGACCAAACCTTAGAGAATTGTTCGACAGAAGAATTGGCAGAAGGTACAGGGGAACCAGACCCAGAAAAGGAAAAAGCTTTGGGATGTAACCCATTTATAATAAAGAAAGGAGATTCCCCAGAGGAAGAATGGGTATTGGATGCAAATTCTGCCCAGGGTAACAGTTCCGCCCACGCGGACTGGTTGTCAGACACATAACACCTGAGGTACTGTTCTAGGGACTGGTTTACCCTCTCAGTTTGACCGTTGGTTTGGGGGTGATAAGCAGAGGAAAAGGATAACTCAATCCCAACCAACTAACAGAATGCACGCCAAAACTTAGAAACAAATTCAACCCCCCTGTCGGAAACAATATTTTCAGGAAAACCATGAAACTTAAAAATGTGGGTAACAAATAGGTCAGCCAAAGTCTTAGCAGAAGGGAGGTGGGGAACAAAATGGCTCATCTTGCTAAACCTATCCACCACCACCCAGATCACCGTTTTCCCCTGAGAAGGGGGTAAATTGACAATGAAGTCCATTGACAAATGGGACCAAGGTTTTACTGGAATGGGTAAGGGGATTAACAGACCCTGGGAAGAATTTCGAGAAGACTTTGATCTTTGGCAGACTGGGCAGGAATTAACGTAGGCTTTAGCATCCAGTTTGAATGATGGCCACCAAACATGACGGGATAACAGGGACACCGTCTTTAAAATGCCCGGATGCCCTGCCATTTTAGAAACATGCACCTCCCTTAATACTTGCTCCCTTAACTCCTGTGGTACACACCATCTCCCCGAAGGGGTATCTGCAGGAGCAGATGTCTGAAGAGGGAGCAACAAAGAAGAAAGGTCAGATTCAAGGGTTGCTATGATCATTTCTCTGGGAATAATGGGAGTACACTCACTAGAGTCAGAAGAGATGGATTCAAAACTCCTAGAGAGTGCATCCGCCTTGGTGTTTTTAGTCCCAGGCCTGAAAGTCAAAGAAAAATTAAACCTTGTGAAAAATAGAGCCCATCTAGCCTGCCTTGGATTAAGGCGTTTAGCAGACTATATACAATAGATTTTTGTGGTCAGTATAGACCGTCACTAGATGTTTTGCACCCTCCAGGAGATGCCGCCATTCCTCAAAGGCCCATTTGACTGCCAACAATTCCCTGTTACCTATATCATAATTCACCTCCACGGGTGAAAACTTCCTGGAGAAGAAAGCACAGGGATGTAACTTGTTGGTAGTCGGGTGCCTTTGAGAAAGGACTGCCCCAGCTCCCACCTCAGAGGCGTCAACCTCCACAATAAAAGGAAGCGCAGTGTCGGGGTGACGAAGGATTGGGGCAGAACTGAATTCCTTTTTGAGGAATTCAAACGCTTGAACGGCCTCAGGCGGCCACATGCTGGGGTCAGCGCCTTTTTTAGTCAGATTAGTGATGGGGGCCACAATGAGGGAAAAGTTTTTGATAAATTGACGGTAATAATTAGCAAAACCAAGAAACCTTTGGGTTGCACGTAACGAAAGGGGTTGGGTCCAGTCCAGGACTGCTCTCACCTTGCCTGGATCCATTTCTAGACCCTTGCTGGAAATGTTAAACCCCAAAAACTGAACAGAAGAAACCCCAAAAGTACATTTCTCTAGTTTCGCATAAAGATTATTTCCCCTTAGCCTTCGTAAGACTTCACGAACATGATTTTGATGTTCCTTCATGTTAGAGGAAAAAATCAGAATATCGTCTAGGTAGACCAATACGAAGATCCCCAGCAGGTTCCGGAAGATGTCATTAACAAACTCCTGAAACACTACGGGGGCATTACAGAGGCCGAAAGGCATAACGAGATACTCGTAGTGGCCATCCCTGGTGTTAAATGCAGTCTTCCACTCATCACCCTCCGTAATACGGATCAGGTTATAAGCCCCCCTAAGATCAAGCTTGGAAAAGATTTTAGCATCTTTGACCTGATCAAAGAGTTCAGAAATTAAAGGGAGAGGGTAGCGGTTTTTTATGGTGATCTTATTGAGCCCCCTATAATCAATACAGGGAAGAAGACCACCATCTTTTTTCCCAACAAAAAAGAAGCCCTCCCCCGCAGGGGAACTAGAAGGTCTGATGAAACCCCTTTCTAGATTTTCCTTAATATACTCTTTCATTGCCTGTGCTTCGGGCAATGAAAGAGGATAGGTTCTACCACGAGGAGGCGTTGACCCAGGAACCAGATCAATTTGGCAGTCATACTGCCGGTGTGGGGGTAAGGTTTCTGCTTTTTAGAGAAGACATCAGCGAATTCTGCATATGCAACAGGTAACCCTTCAAGCGATGTAGTTGCTACTACAGAGGGAAAACATACTCCACCACACATAGTTCCAACTGGCGGGTCAGATTGTGGAACCCTTGAAGCAAATAGTTCTGTTTTTGCTCTTGCTCCTCCATACGTTGCAGCAAGGTAGTGAGCAACATCTCAGTGGAAGTTTGAGGTATAGCAGAGGCAGCAGCAGCTTTGTGACCGTCGTCCTCCATGGCCCCTGATAATGTCACGGCCAGCACCAGAAACAAGTGCCAAGCACCCTGGTCTCGGCTCGGCTTCACCAGTAGTGTGACCACCGTTGGGCTTCGGGAGGAGCCCTCAGCTTACTTGGGTGCCACCTGGACTTAACGAGGGGTGCAAGGCGAGATGTTCTGGCAGGCAAAGGGGCATGGCTGTTAGCAGAGTCTTTTGAGCCGAAGGTCACGGTACAAATGGAGCTGGCAACAGAATCGTCAGACAGGCTGGGTCGAGGCAGGCAGATAACAAGAATCGTCAAACAGGCAAAAGGGTCAAAACCGGGTGATCAATCAAAGGGTTAAACTGTAGAGTAGTCGTAAGCAGGCAAGGTCAGGATCCAGAATTCAGAATAGTCAAAATAGCCAGGCAGGGGTCAAAACAGGAATCAGACAGGTTCAGAAGGAATCAGACAATAGCACAAGGCTCAGGAGCACCAGGAATACAATCCTATCACGGGAATGGCCCTTTAATACTTTTGAATTTGGCGCCATTGCCCGCTGACGTCATTACGCCAGCGCGCATGCTAAGGAAGCACGCGTCACGGCGGGCGTCCCCACCGAGGGGGCGGCAGGCGTCCATGCCGTCCCCCCACTAGACCACCAGGGTAAGATTTTATTACAAGGGCATTTTTCAACTGTTCCAAAAAATAGAAGTGTCTGCATTCTTCTTTACAAACACACTGTATAAACTAAACATTTTTTCAAGATTTTGCTTTCCTTTGAATCACTGAACTAATATTTAGTTGAATAGCCACAAATGAGAACTGCTGCACATCTGTATTGCATGGAGTCAATCAACCAACTTCTGGCACCTGTTAAACTCCACAATTCTTCTGGATTTCTTGGTTTTGCTTTTAGAAACTGTATTTTTATGTCATTCCAGAAGTTTTCTATTGGCTGTTGATGGTCTGAAACCAAGATGTTCATTTACTGATGTGTTTGTGGTTGTTGTCTTGTTGAAACACCCATTTCAAGAGCATTTCCTCTTCGGCATAAGGCAACATGACCTCTTTAAGTATTTTGATGTATTGAAACTGATCCATGATCCATTGTATGTGATAAACAGGCCCAACACCATAGTATGAGAATCATCCCCATATCATGATGCTTGTGCCACCATGCTTCACTGACTTCACAGTGTACTGTGGCTTGAATTCAGTGTTTGGGGGTCATCTGACAAACTGTCTGCAGCCTCTAGACCAGGGGTGTCCAAACTTTTTGCAATGAGGGCCAGATTTGGTGAGGTGAAAATGTGTGGGGGCCGGCCATTCAGCCTGACATTCTTTGAACCATTAACATAATTTAACTCATTTAAAGGAATCGCGTAGCCGTAGCAGTAATATTTCGGTACATTAGTGAAATGATCTGCCACTTGGTCTACACTGCTGCCTGTGGGCTGAAGGTACAGACCAGTACAGTAAACGAAAGACGTATGGGAGAGCGGGCGTCACTAGGTGCCAGTACTTGTTTGTTTCTAACACCTTCAGCTGTAACGGTCGGCACCCAACACCAGAACAAATGCCAAGCACCCTGGTCTCGGCTCGTGCTTCGCCTGTAGTGTGACCGCCTTTGGCTTCGGGAGGAGCCCTCAGCTACTTGGATGCCACCAGGTCTTAAACGAGAGGTGCAAGGCTATAGGTTCTGGATAGGCAGAGGGGCACGACTGTAAAGCAAAGTCTTTGGGCAGAAGATCATAGTACAAGGCGTTGGGCAAAGGAGTAGTCAGATCAGGCCGGGTCGGGGCAGTCAGAGAATAAACGTAGTCAAGCAGGCAAGGGTCAAACCAGGAAGTCAATCAGAGGGTTAATCAGAAGAGGTAGGTGGTAATCAGGCAAGGGTCAGGATCCAGAGGTCAGAATAGTCAAAAGCCAGGCAGGGGTCACAACAGGAATCAAACAGGTTCAAAACAGGATTAGCAAAGCTCAGGAAGCACCAGGAATAAACTCCTATCACGGGCAAGGCCTCACAGCCCTAAAGAGCTTTGAATACTGTTGAAATTAGGCGCCAAGATGGCGCCGGACACGGAGCAGTGTGGCGGCGTCCCCATCGCACCACTGGACCACCAGGGTAAGTAGTATTCACTACATCAGCACACAGGCAGCAGTATAGACCAAGTGGCAGATCATTTCACTAATGTGCCCAAATATTACTGCTACGGCTACGCGATTCCTGATTGCACTGTGCTATGCAGGCTGAGGGCTGGTGTAAATCTGAAAACGGGCTGCATTTGGCCCCTGGACCTAACTTTTGACATGCCTGCCCTAGACATAAAAAGAACAGTCTTGCTTTCATAAGTCCAAAACATGTTGTGCTATTTCTCTATAAGCCAGTCAATGTGTTCTTTGGCAAGTTGTAACCTCTTCAGCCGGTCTTTTTTTTTTCTTTCAAAAAAATGGTTCTTTGCGGTGGCTTCTTGCTCATAGCTTGGCTTCACATAGGCGACTTCTAATTGTAACCGAACTCACAGGTAACTTTAGACCTTCTTTGATCTTCTTGGATCTGATCATTGAGTCTGCCATTTTAGCTATTCTTCTATTCATTCAGATGGTAGTTTTAAGTTTTCTTTTCATTTTCTGCTCTTCTTTATGTTTTCCCCTTTCCAATCCCCTTTTTAATCAAGTACTCTGTTCTTCTGAACAATGTCTGTAACAACCCATTTTACCAGCATGCACAACATTTGCTGCCTTCCTTCCTTAAATAAGGGCCCTAATTGACACCTCTTTTTTTTACAAAATGAATGACCACACTAATTGAACTCCACACTGCTAACATTTTAAACAAGCTATTATTATTTTGAACACTGCTATTATTTTGAACAAGCCTTAATTATTGATTCAGAAGCATGCATGTCATCACTGTTGGGTCTGTTGGTTTTCTATTACTCTACTCTACTCAACTACACCTACTAGTAAATTATTTTCCATGTTGAAATATAATTTCTACCAAAAACAGTTAGTGATCAGGGTAGTGATGTCTGACTGCTATTATTCTGAACACAACTGTAGGATTTGCTTGGAGCAGGTTGTTTGTAACTTTGCAGTAAGCTAAAATTACAAAATTACTGAGCAAAGATAATTGTCTATATTAGAGGGTGTCACTACTTAAATAACCATAATATAAAACAAAAAACACAATAGGAGTTCATCCCCCAAAAGCCAGATAATTACTTAATAATATATGGTAATATTGAATATAATTAAAATGACAATGTTCATTAGTCAACCATGCCAACACATACGTATTAAAATAATCTTTGTAGTAACCTTTGTTCTGTTTATCTCTCCTTAGGTCTTTAACTCCTCCCCGTTGACATCCCGCTGCAAAATGGCTTCTGAAACCCCAACACCAGCCTTCCTAAGTGATATTAAGATGGAGCCTCCTGAGCAACTCTTAGACAGCGACTGTAGCCTTACACAAGCTGAGCATGTGGACCTCTCCATCCATAAGAACCACAAGACTTCACTATGTCAGTCTTCAAGTCCACCTTCTTCTCCTATGGTTCTGGGAACCCCTCTATCAGCACCCCCATCTGTTGTGTCGCTTTTGGGCTTAGGTTCAGCTGTCCCTGCAGTGCTCTCTCCAGGCTCCATTTTGGCCTCTACACAAGGCAGCGGAGGACAGCAGATCCTGCATGTTATCCACACAATCCATTCTGTTAACCTACCAAGCAAGATGGGCAACCTGCAGACCATCCCAGTAGTGGTACAGTCACTGCCTGTCATGAATACAACATTGCCCACTGATGGAGTGACTGCTGCCCTCACTGTATCAATTTTAGGGTCAAATGGTAAAGGCACAGGTGAGAGAAGATTAGCAGTCATGCAGAATGGTGTATCACCTTTATGATATGGGTCAGAAATGCAATAGGAGTCATCTTCTTAAACTCTCATCTGTCTTTTTCACCACACATTCAAACACTTGCAAAATCTTGCCGTATTCAACTGCGCAACACTGCTCGAATACGACCCTATCTCAGTTCAGAATCAACTAAAACACTGATTCAGTCTCTCATCATCTCCCGCCTTGATTACTGCAACTTACTCCTCACAGGTATTCCAACAAGTCACCTTTCACAACTCCAATCTGTTCTAAACGCGGCCGCTAGACTCATTCATCTATCTCGCTGCTCAACATTAGGGATGTAGCGAACGGCGGAAAAAATGTTCGCGAACATATTCGCGAACTTGCGACAAAACATGCGAATAGTTCGCGAACGTCGCGAACCCCATAGACTTCAATGGGAAGGCGAATTTTAAAAGCTAGAAAAGACATTTCTGGCCAGAAAAATGATTTTAAAGTTGTTTAAAGGGTGCAACGACCTGGACAGTGGCATGCCAGAGGGGGATCAAGGGCAAAAATGTATCTGAAAAATCCATTGTTGACACAGCGCTGCGTTTTGTGCTGTAAAGGGCAGAAATCACACTACGTCACTCAGGTGATGTTTCTGGACACGGAATGTGAAAAAGCTCACACAGCTAGGTGGCACTTGGTTAAAGACTGGGCAAATAATGCCTGCAAGGTCAACGTATACACTACAGCCGTTGGATACGGAATATATTATTGCTGCTTGAAAAACGTCACTCGGGTGGTGTTTCTGGAGACGGTATTATTATTGATATTTAGACAGCTAGGTGGCAGTTGTTTGAAGAACAGATGCAGATGAGAGATCAGCAGCAGGACAGCTGCCCACAGCAGCTACATACAGAGCACTGCAGTAGAAGGTAGATTACTAGCCAGCAAAGCTACCTAACCTAAAATGTCCCTCAAATCCCTGCAGAGTTCTGTCCCTACAATACAGAGCAGTATCAAGTAGATTACTAGCCAGCAAAGTTACTAGCAACTGTCCCTCAAATCACTAACAGCTCTCTCCCTACACTAGCTCTTCCAAGCACACACAGGCAGAATGAAAAAACGCTGCAGGGCTTCAGTTTATATATGGAAGGGGAGTGGTCCAGGGGGTGTGGGGGTGGTCCAGGAGGGAGAGCTTCCTGATTGGCTGCCATGTATCTGCTGGTCTGGGGTGAGAGGGCAAAAATAAGCGCCAGCTAAGGCGAACCCAAATTGGCGAACGTCGCGCGACGTTCGCGAACATTCGCCGAACGCGAATAGTCGATGTTCGCGCGAATTAGTTCGCGGGCGAACAGTCCGCGACATCCCTACTCAACATCAGCTGCTCCCATATGCATGTCCCTTCACTGGCTCCCAATCTCTTCTAGAATCAAATTCAAATTACTTAATCTCACATTCAAGGCCCTTAATAATGAAACCCTTCCCTATATTTCATCTCTAATCTCCAAATACACTCCTTCACGAAACCTACGCTCTGCTCTCGCCTCACTTCTCCTCTGGTCACTTCTGCCCATTCTCGTCTACAAGACTTCTCTCGGGCTTCTGCTTTTCTCTGGAACTCTCTGCCACAAGCTGTCAGACTTTCTCCTTCCTTCCAAACTTTCAAGCGCTCCTTAAAGACCCATCTGTTTAAAGAGGCCTATTCGATGTACCTTAATTAATCATTGCTGTATCAAAAATGACAAAGTGTTTATACAATCCTAATGTCTCAATTGTACCCTAACCTTTTAGTTTGTAAACTCTAATCTCTAGGTCCTTCTAACCCTATTGTACTCTGTAATCCTTGTTTGTTAACCACCATTTATTCCCTGTTTGCTATAACTGTAGTAAAGCACTGCGTATCTTGACAGCGCTATATAAATAAATGATGATAGGGCCTTATCATTACAGATATGGTATGTTTCCATGCTTATACTAAAATTTCTAGATGCTTACTAAGGCCCTCTTTAAATGCCCCCCATAAAGTTGCTGGATATATTGTTTCTATTGATGTATCTGTGCCATTTACAGTTATTAATCATTTGCTCATGTGTTTATTAACATGTTTTAGCTAACAGTGGTGTTTAAGTATAATTAATTGTAGCCGTATGTCCATATTATAAACCACTTGGTATCTACATCCAACCCAGCTCAGTACTCTGGTAGTAAAGGGAGGGAGGGGGGTTGGCCAATCATCAGAAGAAATGGCTGTTGTTATTGGATGTAAACTTTCTCCATACATAGGTAAATATGTAATTACTGTAGTATTCAGACATGCTGAAGAATTGGGGGCCAGAGGGGTTAATTCTTGGTATGGACCAGGTATATCCATGCAGGGTGGTGCTGTGGGAAAGCTGCTCCTTCTGTTCACAGCCCAACACATCTTATGACCCAGCCTATGCATGGAGGACTCTTAGTGGAGAAGCTTCCATAAGAAAATGATATGCGATGTTACAGGACCTACAACTGTTCTCTAACTCAGATGGCTTTGAAGCGGACCTGTTACCCAGACACAAACAGCTGTATAATAAAAGTCCTTCTCAAATTAAACATGAAATCCAATTTCTATTTTTTTATTAAAACATTCATAACTGTTGTAAGCTCATTTAAAAATCTCAGCTGTCCCGAAGTGTACAAAATGTCTTCTCAGATAATAGAGGTGACTATTGAACCATCCTGGCTCCACATCCACGCAAACTTATATCCCAAATACTAGCAGTGGCACCTTGGGTCATAGCCCTTTATTGGTTGGCTCCCTCTCTCTCTCCCTATCTTACATGTTATTAATTGGCTTAAATTTATCCAGTCAATGCACTATTTATCTTCCCTCTTGGAGGACAAACTTGATTGCCATATGGTCACCATGGGAAAAATTTCTCACTAAACTACCACTTGGTATGATGATGTCTATAATGTAAGCTTCACAAATAGAGAGTTATATATATATATATTTATAAAAAAAAAATCTCAGCTGTCTACCAAATATTGTCTGCCCCTCCTCTATGCCTTAGGCATAGAGGTGGGGCAGACAATTACTTTCACTTTCTGTTCAGCACTTCCTAGATGTCACTGCTCTCCATACATTCCCCCCGTTCTCTTCACCGTTTAATTGTGTAGCCAGGGCATGGGGATGGACATTGTGTCCCACATTCTGGTGCACAAACCAGACTCTGAGATGATGCAAGGCTTGCCTTTATAACAGTGTCCACAAAATGGCTCCTGCCTGCTTGCTATAATTATGAATTCCCAGACTGAACGAATCAAGATTCAGATAATTTATATAGTGTAATTAAAGTTAATTTTGCTTGACCAATGTGATAAAATAGGATTTTGAATAATTTTTTGGGTGACGGGTCCCCTTTAAGATTGTAAACTCTATTGAGCCGGGCCCTCTTAACTCCCTATGTTTCAATTTTTTGTGTATTATGTATGTTTGACATATACACCAATATATTGTACAACACTGTGAAATATGTTGGAGCTTTATAAATACATGTTAATAATAATAATAATAATGGACAAATTCACTGAAGTTTATGGGATAGTACTTGGTGCACAATTTCTTCATTTACCAATGTCTCCCCAACACACAGATTATAATCTGACCAAGTTTTGTGTCTTGGTTGGCTTATGCCTGCTGCATAGTTTTCCTTTTATGTATTGTATACATTGTATTGTATATTGTATTGTATGTTATGAATTAACAATCAATAGTGAACAAGTTGAATTGTAAACTATAGTTTTGATTACTGTTTTACAGCATCTGCAATGGTGCTCTGTGGCCCTCTACTGAATAAAAGATAAATGACATGTGGTCTTCATTTGTATAGTATATAATAAGGCCTCCTAAGCATGTTATAAGGTGTATGTGTGTGTGTATATATGTAATCTTTTTTATATTTTATACTCCATATAGGTGGAGTAGGACTTCACTCCACCTGAGGTTTTTGAATTACAAGCAAACTGCACTGAGCATTGGTCCCCCTTGTGGTGAGATATAATAATGCAGAAATTAGTCAATAAGCAAAAAAAAGCTAAGACAAATGTTTCTTTCTTGTTTTCATTAGGCCAGTCTCATAATTTGCTGATGCGATTCACAGCCTCTGAAGTAGAAAATTCTGATTCGAGGGCAGATCAGTCTCCGAGTGACCTTGGCAGTATGGGATTATCCGCACATTCTTCAGGTACTGGACAATTAAATGCCGCAGGTCTGAAATTGTAAGGGGTTTAATATCTATAGCACATTTTGGAAGATGTTACCTGCAGAATGCAGATGTGATCTTATTGTTGGCTACCAGTTACTGAAGTGTTATATATTTTCCCAGTGTTGGTAAGTAATTCCCTCTTCGTGTATTAGGATTAAACATTTATCTTCCACACATGATTGATGTGGTGGAGCTGACATAGAAGTACTAGTGTGTTGGCAAATTAGAGTTCTGCATCTTAAGGTTACAGGAAAAATAACTACAAACAGTTCTAAATGTATAGTAAAGAGTAACTGGCCTGACTCCTCCTCTAAACCCTGATTATCCTGAGCTAGGCAATTAAAACTGTGCTTATCCAGTTATATGCTAATAGTTGGTGGCCTGGGATGGCTATTTCCCTAGAGACTAAATGGTAGGACACATTGGCTTAATTTATTATTCTGACTAATCATTTGTGCTGCAGTTTTATCCAACATTATCTAATCAGATCACCCAGTGTAAGGCTATCTTAAGTTATTTCTCTTATACCAGTGCTAATTTACTTGATACAAATTGAATACTTACAAATATACTTTTTACTGATAATTCCCTGGAACATTTACACACACATTCTATATTCGTGTGAGCTTCAAGCTTTCAACTTAGTATACTCATTTGATTAAGATATTTATACACGATTGACTACCTGCTATTTCCATGTGACAATGTGGAAATTTCACTGTATTCTTCAGGTCTGTGATTCCTGCTGATATGTTGGTTGCCTGACTATACACTGATTCATAAAGAATATTGTGCATCTGATTTTTATTGCGTGGTCCCAATTTGTGTCTGTTATTAAAGCTTGCATAACTATTGATAACCAACACATAGTACATATTTATAGGGCCCCTGTGGTTTTATGTTTCTGCTCCAGAACAATGCTAAAGTCAGTAGATCAATAACTGCCCATAAAATGATTATGTGCTATTTCTTTGTTAGTGAAAGCAGATCCTGAATCTCCAGTGGAGATTAACAGTGACAGTGATAATAGCATTGTGGAAACATCATCTTCTTTTTCTGACACAGCACATGGGTAAGAAAAAATAAAATGCAATCAATTTTCATGCATCACTTTTCATTAAATTCACTGAGGGCACCATGACTATCTCACATCTGCAGAGGCTTAACTTGAACTCTTCAAGGCCCCTTTTTAAAAATAATATTTGGCCCTCCCTTTCCCCATGCGCAACTGTAAATCTTTCTGGTTATGTATGCATCTGAGGATAAAAGGCCTAATACTGTAAAACAAAAATCCACACTGGGACCCTCTCAGCCCAGGCCTTCTTGTAATAACAGGGTCTGCTACTCTTTCTGTATTCACAATGCTTTAATGCTTGGGGCCCATCTATGTTTATGACTGATGGCCAGACATTCTGCTATTCACAGTTCTTTTTTTAACTGTAGTGGGAATTTGTTTCCTTCTTTTTATTGCCACTTAGGTTGCAACAATGAAAACGTAGGGAATCTTTTTGTATGTCAAATGCCTAAATGTTTGCACTGTAATGTGCTAACAAGATATATCAAAATGTACATGCATATACTATACACTAGCCATGGTTTGGATATCTATTTTTGCTACCTGCCTCCTGTATGCTTGTTTATCTTTAGCTCTTCTTGTTTTTTTTCCAGGTCTTCTGATGGTTATTAACTTTAGCTAGGCAACAAGTAGTTAAAAGAAGTAAACTTGCAATTCATGTTTTCATTATTTTCTAGCTTCAATCAAATTCCTTGTTATCTTCTAAGTGAATTTTCACGTTCACCAAGATTTTCCCTCTTCTATGCCAGGACACATTTAATGCGAATGCAGAGAGGTGGAGCGGGTTCTCCTGTCATGATGAAGAGGTGAGTCCATCATTGCAATTTTGAAGGCTGCAACAAAGTATACACAAAGAGTTCTCATTTGAAAGCCCACAGGAGGATACATACAGGTAGGGTAATGGCAATGTTTAAGTATGCTAGGGGAAATGACTAGGATTATAACTGGGGAAAGAGAAAGAGGACAAAGTGACCTTACAGCAGAGTAGACAATAAAGCTGGCCATAGACGTAAAGATCCAATCGTACGAATCGAGGATTCGTATGATTTTCAGACCGTGTGTGGAGAGTCCTGACATTTTTCGTCCGGCGGAGATCGGTCGTTTGGTCGATCAGACAGGTTAAAAAATTTCTGTTGGCTGCTGATAATATCTCTGCATGTATTGTCGATCGTACGATTTTCAGTGGGAGACTGTCATTAGCTTTTGTCAGACATAACTTTCGTACGATTGCTGTCAGGGGCAGAACATCGGCTGATCTGTTCTTTTACTACTTTATTTGATCTGAATTGTTAGTGGCAGGTCGGGAGATGGGAAAGCCCAATTATTTCTAGGATTCGAACAATCGGATCTTTGCATCTATGGCCAGCTTAAGGCAAGATAATTTTGGAGAAGATGAACATCCTATGGATGGTCGGGAAATGGGCAGAGAATAGAGCCTTGCATAGTTAAGCATGCAAAAGGGATATAAAAAAAGCCTTGCCTTAGGCTAAGGCACTTGGAGAGAAACTTTCACCCGCAACTGATCTCTACAAAGTAAACTTGTTTTTGGTGGGAAGCTTAACTCAAGCAGTCAGCAGCCTGGCTTACTAACAGGCTGCTGACCAGAAAAAAGCAACTAAAAGCTAACAAATCAACTGAAAAGTATTTGATATGAAGTGTTATTTTGTAGTAAGGTTGTATATTTAAATACTGTGGTTTCATTATTTCTAGTTTATTTCTGTCTTGGGTGCTAAATAGCAAAGTTTGGTGTGATTTTGTGCTTACAGCAAGTGTGCCACAACCTGCTTTACTTGCCTCTTCCCCAGCATGAACATTTTCGCCAGTCTTTCCTCATAGCTAAGATTTTCCATACCTTTTACCAGCTTAGTTGCTGTTCTCTGGACCCTCTCTAATTCAATAATGTCCTGTTTCCACAGGACTGTATACTTCAGAACCTGCGGATCTATGCAGTTCCAGGGCTGAGTATACAGATGCTGAGATAGATTTCCACGTCTTGAGCAAGCTGAGGCCTCATACCTAGACAGTCCTATAACAGTGGGGGAGTTTGCAGAGGCAATAGGGTGCCTGGCCCCGGGGAAAACCCCGGGATCGGACGGCTTTCCGGCAGCGTGGTACCGGCTGCTTAGTGAAGACCTCACACCTAAACTTCATGCTACTTTCCTATGGGCAAAAGAACTGGGTCCCTTCCTCAATCCTTTTACTCTGCAATAATTGTTCTTATACACAAAAAAGGGGAAGAACCCGGAACTGTGTGACTCATATAGGCCTATTTCTCTGATAAATACAGATGTCAAAGTCTATTATTATTGTTCACCCCGATCAAACAGGCTTCATGCCTAATAAGAGTACAGCAATTAACCTCAAACGTCTATTCTCCCACTTACAAACTCAACATACTAACACTGGATCTAGAACCCTGGCAGCACTAGACACTGCCAAGACGTTTGATTCAGTTGAATGGCGTTATTTATGGAAAGCATTGGAAAATTTTGGGATTAGGCCACAGTTTATAGCATGGATCAAACTTCTGTATCAAGCACCGGTCGTACAGGTCCGGGTTAATAATGTCCTTTCTAAACCATTCCCCCTTTCCAGTGGCACAAGACAGGGATGCCCCCTGCCTCCCCTATATTTTGCACTAGCTATTGAGCCATATGCTATAATGATTCGTCAATCTCTAGAGTGGTAGGTCTAACGTGTGGCAGGATGGAAGAAGAGATTGCACTATACGCAGATGATGTACTATTATTTTTGGACAACCCTGAAGACTCCCTTCACCACACATTAGAACTAGCTGATAAATTTGGTGTCTTTAGTGGCCTCACAGTAAGCAAAAATAAATCTGCCCTATTTTCCATGGAACTCCCTAGAGCAGAAGGGGACACACTAAACTTAAGATGGGTCAATAAATTCAAATATTTGGGGATTTGTGTGTCTTTAGTACTTTGGCACTACATTCCAAACAATATTGAACATATAATACAAGACTTCAAGGCAACAGTCCACCAGTGTATATGGCTGCAATTTATTTAAAATGGTTTATCTTCCCAAGTTTCTCGACGTGTTACAACATGCCCCAGGGTGGCTACCACCAAAAATGTTTAATCGTATCAATGATATCCTCTTTCCATATGTGTGGGCCAATAAACCCCCTAGAATACACAGGTTAACATTAATGGCTCCTCAAGAGCTAGGAGGCCTAGCACTTCATCTATACGATTATGCATTTCAGTTGGCATTCATTCATAATTGGTTCCACCCCCATCCAGATAGCTCGCTCACAGCTCTCCATGCTACTCTAGCTGGCTCATTAGAAGCCTTGCATAATGCACCATATTCGTAAAGCTTGAGATACCCCCAAACTTTTCTCGGTTCTGGCAACCCCACAGAAAGTGTGGGCAATGGCCGTCAGGCTATTCATTAACTCCTCCCCAGAACTGTCACCCCACTCACCTATGTGGAGGAACTCCCACTATCCCCACTTGAGCTACCTACAAGACTTCTAATATTAGCCGAATATGGGACTCAGTCACCTAGCTACCTTGCTAATAGATGGAGACTTCCCTACTATGGCCCAACTCAGAGCAACCCCAAACCAGGCTAACATTGTATTATATCAATATCTTCAACTTTGACATGCATTTGTAGCTCAATTTGGGTTTGTGAGGGTCCAAACAAAAATAGTTCCCTACGAAACTAGACTATGGGACCCCAACCCCAAAAAACGTATTTCTGAACTATATAAAACATTAGTGACTACGCTGGGCAACCCACTTAAGAAAGCTATGTCCAAATGGGTGGTGCATGTTCCTTCGTTAGAGGAGGACGTTTGGGAAGATGTTAAGGCGAACCTGTATAATTCTGTGATTTCTACCAGAGATAAAATGGTGCAGTTTAAAATTATTCATAGAACATACATCACCCCACTGCGACTTAAAGCTATGGGTACAAATCCTAATCCTAATGGAAGTGCCAAGCCCCGGATACAGGCCTCTTTCATATGCTGTGGGTATGTCTGGCAATTCATAAATACTGGACTAACCTGGTCAAGTACATAACAACCCAGGTCCTGTTACCTGGAGCTTTCACCCCCAAGATTTGCCTCTTTGGCCTAGTAGTTGATCTAGCCCCTTGTAGTAAAACCAGAACATTACTGAGAACTCTGCTTTTCTATGGGAAAAAACTGATAGCACTTGGTTGGATGAGCCCTGCCCCTATCGAAGTGAAGGCATGGATAAGGATGGTCAATAGTAAACATCCTATGATAAAATTGACATATATGGCTAGGCAATGTCCAAAAAAATTGATGCGGTGTGGGACCCATGGCTGGAGGTCTGCCCAGAGGCAGAACCAAATGTGTAGGGACCTGAACCAGAATTCACTCAGCAACAAATGTGGTATGCACCCCCTCTGATGGTAGAAAACATTATTAATAAACTATACGCACTGGTTATGGAAATGTTTATGTAAGATTTTGTGATGGGTAATATGATGTATTATACTGCCTGCACTAAATGCAATGATTAGGTGTTGTATTGTTTTCGTTGTCTTTGATGTTGTAAAATGAAAATAAAAACCTTTTTAAAAATAAATAAATAAATAATGTCCTGTTTAAGCACTGGAGACTGAAACTGTACTGTATATTCTAGATGGGGCCTTACTAGTGCTCTTTAAAGTGGAAGAATGACCCCCACCTCCCGTGAATCTATGCTCATTTTAATATCGCTCAAGATCTTATTTGCCCTTGATGCTGCTGACTGGCATTGCTTGCTACAGCCAAGTTTATTATCTACAAGGACTCCAAGGTCCTTCTCCATAATGGATTTGCCAAGTGCAGTCCCATTAAGGGTATAAGTGACTTGGATATTTTTACATCCCAGGTACATTTATCAACATTGAATCTCATTTGCCACTTAGCTGCCCAGATTGCCAGTTTTTCAAGAGCCTGTTGCAAGGATGTCGCATCCTGGATGGAATTAATTGGCCTGGATAGTTTTGTGTTATCTGCAAACACTAATACATTACTTACAATATCCTCCCCTAAGTTATTAATGAACAAGTTAAATAGAAGTGGACCCAATACCTAACCCTGAGGGACCCCACTAAGAACCTTTCTTCAAGCAGAGAATGTACCATTAACAACCACCCTCTGTACCCTATCCTGTAGCCAGTTTCCTATCCATGTGCAAACGACTTCATTAAGCCCAACAGACCTTAGTTTAGAAAGCAGTCATTTGTGGGGCACAGTATCAAACGATTTGGCAAAATACTTACCTCATCTTAAAAAGCAATTACATTTGTCTGACATGACCTATCCTTCATAAAGCCATGCTGATTGCTGCTCATAATGCCATTCACTAGGACAAAATTTTGAATGTGATCCCTTAACAAGCCTTCAAATAGTTTGCCCGTCACAGATGTCAAATTTATTTGCTCATAATTGCCAGGCTGAGATTGTAATCCTTTTTTAAATATTGGAATGACATCAGTTTTTCTCCAATCCATAGGTACCATCCATACTAGATGAAAGCGAATATGAGAAAATCAGAAATAGGGGCTGGTCTAAAACTGAACTAAGTTCTCTTAGAACTCGGGGATGTATGCCATCAAGCCCTGGAGCCTTGTTTACATAAATTTTTATTAAAGCTTTATGAATCATATCCTTAGTCAGCCACTGACTAGATTGAGCTGAGCCATCAGTGAAGCTATGAAGTGAGCCTGGGAACTCAGACTCCTCTATTGTATACACTGAAGAAAAGAACTGATTTAGCACATTTACCTTTTCTGTATCTGTTACAACCATACTGGTACCATTATTTAAAGGAGCAACACTCTCAACCTGCATCTTTTTACTATTAATATACTTAAAAAACATTTTTCGGGTTAGTCTTAGCATCAGCCACCATTCACTCTTCATTTCCTTTCTTTGCCTTCCGGATTGCTGTTTTACAACATTTATTTTAGTGTTTATATTCATTAAATGCAGCTTCTGTCCACACAGACTTGTAGTTTTTGAATGCCTTTCTATTCTGTCCTATTAACTTCTTTACTTCTATATTAAGCCACACAGGTGATTCTTAGTGCTTCTACATTTACTCCTTAAGGAAATAAATTGAGAACAGTAGCGATTTAATATTATTTTGAATGACAACGATTTCTATTCTGTGTTTTTAGCTGAAAACATAATGCCCCAATCAATGCTCTGAAGGGCAGCCCTCAAGGCACTAAAATTAGCTTTTCTGAAATTCATGATTTTTGTTGCCCCAGTGTATATTTGTTTTTTTCACCAAACATTAAATTATATAACATTATGGTCACATTAAGTGGAGTTACAACCACAGGACTTTCAAACTAAAGGATTTCAAAAAACGTCAAAAGTTTGTTCTACACCCTGTTTTTTTCCTGTTTTGATCTGTAACAGGGATAATGAGCGCTAGCAAGATTAAAGGTCTGACCCAGTTAACAGTCTGCCATATGTATGCGGATTTGGAACAAGAGATCCAAACTGCAACACTGTGGTTGATTCAGAATCTTGAAAGGATCTCTTGCTCACTGAGCAGGACCTAGCAGGTCAGATAGTTTGGGGGGGAACAGAACCGCAGTAGGATGTTGAGGCAGCTAGTTGGGTGTCAGTTAGAAAATCTAAGGTGGGTAAAAGGAAAATGGAGGCTGATCAGGGGTTTATACATCCCAACAGATTTGCCAGATTGTGTGAAGAAGATGGGATTGGCAATTCTAGATGGGGCTGATCTCTCTATCAGCAGGGAGACCAGTTTCTCTAGTAGTGGTGGGGAGGAGAGCAGTGTCAGCCCTGGATAGGGTAATCTGTCGTCCGGATAGCTACAACCGAACAGTTTTCTGTCTTCCTGGTGCCAGGGTTCGGCATGTGGTTGATCGGGTAGACAAATTATTGGTTGGGGCTGGGCATGACCCAGCTGTCTTAGTACATATTTGTACTAATGACAAAAAAAAACGTTAGATGGAAGACCTTAAAGAGTGAGTTCAGGGATCTAGGCTCTAAGATTAAGGGAAGGTTTTCCAACATGATTTTTATCAGAAATTTTGCCGTTCAGGTGCAAGTTTAGGAAGACAGCAGGAGCTTAGGGAGCTAAATGCAAGGCTCAAGTCTTGTGCAGGAAGGAAGGGTTTAGGTTCCTAGAGCACTGGGCTGGTTTTTCCTTGGGGTACAACCTATATATACGTGATTGATTGCACCTCAATGGAAGGGGGTCCACTGTGCTAGGGGAAAGAAGAGGTTGGAGGAGTTTTTAAACTAAGTAATGGGGGGTAGGTGAGATAAAGAATTATGGGGAAGCTAGGGTAGACTGGGCAGTGGGATTAGTAAGGGGTCATTGGGGAGGAGGGAGCTAAGGAGGTTCCTCTGTTACAAGGAAAACAGACTAATACTAACTTAAGATATCATTTTCCACTAAGTAATGCAAACATCAAAAGAAAAAAGTAGTAACCTCCGATGTATGCTGGCAAATGCACGGAGTTTGTCATGTAAAATTGGAGACCTAGATTTAATTGCATGCTCTAAAAATTAAGATATAATTGGTATCGCAGAGACCTGGTGGGATGAAATGTGACTGGACTGTGATTTTAAATGGTTACACACTTTTTAGGAGGGACAGATGGATTAAAAAGGTTGGAGGAGTGTGTTTGTATGCAAAGCCTGAATTAAAGCCATGCACTTAAGAAATAACCATTGTTGGCACTGGTGAGGGGTGGAATCCCTCTGGGAAGAGCTTTTGCCTGTGCAAAAAGTTACAAAGAATATTATCATTGGTGTATGCTATAAACCCTTCACAACTAGGTGAAGTTATTACTATGGGGGATTTCAATTATCCAGACATTGACTGGGGTAATGGTGTTGCCAAGACAGAAAAAGCTATTAAGTTTGTAAATATGCTGAATGACAACTCTTTATTCCAGCTCATTCAAGAACCTACTAGGAATAACTCTCTTATGGATTTTGTAATAACTGAATAATAATAATAATACTGAACTCCTCTGGGTGAGTATTTAGGGAATAGTGATCATAACATGGTCTCCTTTGAGATTCTGTTGCAGAGGCAATTCTATAAGGGAAAAAACTACATTTCAGTTTACACATGTGCAAACTTTGACAGTATAATGGCATCTCTGCAACATATTAAGTGGGAAATGCTTTTCACAGAGTTAAACACAGAACAAAAATGACTTTAAAATGCTGCTTGATAAATGAACATCAGTATATAACCCCCTGTAAGCAAGAAACGTTGTTGCAAAGCAAAACCTTTTTGGTTCAATAGAAGTGTTGATGTTGTGGGTAAGAAAAGACGTGCTTTTAAGGCTTTCAAGTTAGTTATACAAATCAGGAACCAGTTAATGAAGGTTTCCTTCTTAATAGTCCCAATTCTAGTAATACAACTAATGATGCATAATTCACACATGAGGAAATTCAAAAGAGACTAGAAAATGTTAAGATTAACAAAGGTCCAGGCCAGATGGTATTCATCCCAGGGAACTTGGCGAGTTTAGCTCTGTTATTGCCAAACCTCTTTAGTTAATTTTTCAGGATTCATTGAGGTCTGGCATGGTGCCGAGAGACCGGCGAATTCCTAATGTGGTGCCACTATTCAAAAAGGGATCCTGTTCCCTGCCTCAAAACAATAGGGCAGTTAGTCTGACGTCAGTGGTAGGAAAGCTTTTCGAAGGGTTAATAAAGCATAAGATACTGGACTTCATAGCAAATCATAATACTATGAGTTTGTGCCAGCATAGTAAGTAAGTAAGGTTGAAAAAAGACACAAGTTCAACCTTTTTTTTTTTAATCTGCCTAACTGCCAGTTGATCCAGAGGAAGGCAAAAAAAAACCATTTGAAGCCTCTCCAATTTGCCTCAGAGGGGGAAAAATTCCTTCCTGACTCCACAATGGGAAAGGGGCTAGTCCCTGGATCAACTTGTACTATGAGCTATCTACCATTACCTTGTATTCCCTCACTTGCTAAAAAGCTACTCAACCTCTTATTAAAGCTATCTAATGTTTCAGCCTGTACAACTGATTCAGGGAGAGAATTCCACATCTTCACAGCTCTTTCTGTAAAAAAAACCCTTCCGAATATTTAGTAGGAACCTCTTTTCTTCTAATCGGAATGGGTGACCTTGTGTCAGCTGGAAAGACCTACTGGTAAATAAAGCATTATTTATGATTATAATACGATCCCCTTATATGTTTATACATAGTTATCATATCAACACTTAATCGCTTCTTCTCCATCGTGAACATCCCCTATTTGGCCAGTCTTTCCTCATAGCTAAGATTTTCCATATCTTTTACCAGCTTAGTTGCCCTCTCTAAATTCAGTAATGTCCTGTTTGAGCACTGGAGAGAAAAAATGTATGGCATATTCTAGATGGGGCCTTACCTGTGTTCTATAAAGTGGAAGAATGACCCCTCCTCCCTTGAATCTATGCCCAGATTGCCAGTTTGTCAAGATCCTGTTGCAAGGATGCCACTTACTGGATGGAATTAATTGGGCTGAATAGTTTTGTCATCTGCAAACACTGATACATTACTTACAATACTTTCCCCCAAGTCATTAATGAACAAGTTAAATAAAAGTGGACCCAATACCGAGCCCTGAGGGACCCCACTAAGAACCTTACTCCAAGCAGAGAATGTACCATTAACAACCACCCTCTGTACCCGATCCTGTAGCCACTGTTGTGGAATAAAAAGTAGTGGTTGTTGTGGCCTCCTTTGTTGTGTATGAATTTCTGACCTTTACGGTGTGACCTAAGAGGTTGAGCGCACAGGATAAAAATCTAAGGGACGTGCTGATGAAAACCACACAAGCCATTTTTAACCCTAATAGGCACTTCTGAGTGAGAATTCCATGATGAATGCAATGTTATGTCAGGCAACCAGTCTCTTTGTCTACCAAGGAAATCTCCTCCAAGAGATAATGCCACCTAGACTTATGAGATAAAGAAATCAGAAAAGGTTTATTCACGCGTTGAATGACACTAACTTACGACACAAGTTGTAAATAAGCATTCCAAAAACAGTCCTCCAGATGATAATCTTGTCTGGAACATTTTGGGGGACTTGAGACATATGTCGTTGTGTTTGTTAATAAATGTTGAAGTCAGAATTTACAGTTAGTGCTTGGCTGCTTGTTTGATTACACAAAAGAGAGAAGAACTACAAGATTAGAACTACAAGTGCTGCTCTGTATGATTACACATCAGACAGAATAACTGCCTGTCCTGACTCCTGAGTATATAAATGAAGTAGTCATCTTTCTAATCCAGGCACGAGGCAGTTTGAATAGGGAAGTGAAAGTGAACATTACAATTATTCAATTTGCAGATAGAGATGCAGTACCTGCCTGGTCTGCACTCGACATCATCACAAGTATAACACCAAAAAATTTAAGTTATTTGTGATATAGTAAACTTTTATTTTTATTGTGTTACTGTTACCAGTCTGCCAGCATGTCACTCACTCTCACTCACTGACCCTGTGAATTATTGACTAAAGCTGGCCATAGATGTTGAGATTTTTAAAAGATCAGATCCTGATCGTGAGACCACAATCTTCTCAGAACGATCGTACGTATTTACCATCAACTAAAAAGACCAATTTGCCAGGAAAACAAAGGGGAGCTGCCTGCTTGGCCCTGCAAACATAGATAGATTGCACTGGATCCGACAAAGATTTTTTGACCTGGCCGATCAATTTCCTGACAGATGTCGGCTGAAAAATCGTAAGATGTATGATCGTTCGAATCCCACTAACCGCACGATAATTTCGAAGGATTGGTCGGGCTTCCCTAAAATTGGTCGTTCAGCAAAAAGAATCGTCGCGTCTATGGGGAGCTTAAAAGAGAGTTAGTAGTTAAACACAGTTAATGAAAGAAAGAACACTGCTGCCTGATTTAGATACTGCTTCCTTCCAGCTAATGCTATCAAAATAATTAGAGAACTGCTTGGCTGCCTGGGCCCTGAGGTTGGGCTAAACAAGGAAGATGCAGCCATATTAAATATGTGATTTTGCACTGGATGCATGGGGTGGGGACTGGGGAGTGTGATACTGCAACTGCATGGCGGCAGGGAACAATTTTCCACAGTAATTTGTACTTTTTTGTTTGCTGCAAAAACAATGATGCCTATATTAGCCACTAATCACTAATGCAGTTATTCTTGAAAGAACTGTTAAATTGACAGAGAGAGAGTGAGTAAGAAATATAGTTTTTAAACATTTAGTTAGTATTGCACAGCACTGTAACCACACAAGTGGTGCAACAACAACTAAGTGTGCTAAACTGTTAGGAGTGCTATCAATGCTGCAAATACAAAGTGCACTGCAAGACAAGTGCAAGGCTTGCAATGCATTGCAAGACAAGTACAAGGCTTGCAATGCATTGCAAGCCAGGCAGGGTAGGAATCTTAGCCATATTGTAAGAAGTAATGAAAGAAAGAAAGAGCACCGACTGACAACTGTATAACTGCTGACTGCCTTATGACCTATCAAAAGAATTAGAAACATTTTTTAGAATGGTTGTGCCTGCTGGCTGGGATTGGGTTAAACAAAGGAGAAGCCATCTCTAATATGCTACGATCATGTTATATGTGAACGTGACGTGTGATAGTTTGAAAAGTAGTAGGGAACATTGCAATTTGTTCAAATTTGTAACGTTGCAAAAACAAGAGTGCATGCCATGTATGTAACTATGTACAGCCACTCCACTCACTGCACTAGTGCGCGGACTGTGTGCACGGAGCACAACAAATCAAAAATAGTAGGGGTACAGTACTGTAAGGGGATTAACAGGAAAAATCGGCTTTGGGGAAAATTAATCTTCATTTAACTCTATTGGGATATAAAACTGTAATAATTTATACCTATAATGATGTTATCATATAAATACATAACCTACACATCGTGTCACATATAGACACATCCATAGATTCATTCAAAAACAGAAATGTTAATAAATCATTCATAATTAAATAATTAAACCCATGTTTCTGACATTAACTATAACATGTATCATGTTTTCTACAGATAAAAGTTTAAAACTAGTGATGTTTCAAAACTATTTACCCTTCAGGAATGTACAAATACATGTGTAGGGATGTGTAAAATAGCCACCCTTAGTATTTTGTGCAGGCAGTCCCTTAATGTTATGGACACCTAAATGGGTCCTAAAATACAGTTGGGAGGGGTACGGTTTGCTCTTTCTGCTCTAAACTAGGCCCCTGCTGCTTCTCACAGTGACCAGCAGATGGCACTGTACTAGGATATAAAAGGCTCTGAAGCCATGCTTTCAGTCGTCCATTTTGTGTTAGCTCTGACCTGAACAGGCAGGCAGAGCTCTGTGGAACCTAGACAGGTCAGGTCTAGTAAGAATAGGCTACTCACCATTATAGGTTACTCTAGGAGTAACAGACAGACAGGTTATATAGCTGAGCAGCTCAAGGCTCCGACGAGGAGAGTCAGAGGGATTAAGATCCCGGGTACTAATAGCCCAGAAGTAGGGACTAAGTGTATAGGAACAGGGTAGATAGATTCCCCTCAGGTTCCACTTAGGGAAAAGGCTGAAAGCTGGGTGTACCTTTATTGCCGGATTGATAATCTGCCCTTTCGGGCATTTGCCGAGGGGCCGATCTCCCCTTTGTTTCAGTGGGCCGCGCTGTCTGAATAGATGCGGCACTACTTTGCTTTTAATTTACGGCGCTATTAATTACTGTCAGTGTCAGCCGCAGACAGCGTCGCGTATACTTATACTGAGCAGGAACGGCGCGGCCACTTAATTAGTTTACCTTTAAACTAATCTGTGACCCGCCGTCTGCTTTTAATCAGTCCTCCCTGTGCTCTGTGTCTGCTCCGGTTCCTCCCCCCTCTCCTGCATGACACGCTCACGTCTGCAGCCCCTCCCACCTCCACAGAGCAGTGTAATATAGGAGAGCAGAGGTGGGGGCAGGACTGCAGAAATTTCGAATTAGTGGGCGAGCACACCCACCTGACGTCATCACACGCTGGACTATTTACAAACAGTGGACTGGAGAGCTGTATTATTACAGGGGGACGCTGGAGTCTGGAGAGAAGTATTTTTTTCAGGGCAAAGCAGAGCTGGTGCTGAAAGTGGACTGGAGTGTGGGTCAGCAGTGGGTCAGCAGTGTCTCATCAGTCTGAAGAAGAAGAAACAGCAGCAAAGGCTCTGAGGTGACCAGCATTTCAAATTCTGTGGTGGGCAGTGGTGGTGGGGGGGTGCATCTGTACTGTACATTCTGTGGCACTGAATGTTTTTTAGCCTGCTTCAAACACAGCTGTTCCCATGTGTAACATTATGGTTTTACTGTTTAATTTAAAAGGGGAGGTAGGGAACAGTGTTTTTTTTCATCAGGAAGGCAGAAGCTGTGACAAACATGATATTAGCCTTATGTTGTAGTTATAAGTGTGACATGGAGGCTGCATAGTTTTAGTGGAGTGTGTTATAAAATGTCCTATTTATAGCAACTTTGCAATTGGTCTACATATTTTAACTTTTTTTAAATTAATGCTACCTATTTCTGCTTTCAAATGGGGGTTTGCTATTGCTCTGAAAGGCTACAAATGTATTGTTATTCAGTAACTCATGTATTGCTATTCATAGGGGTATATTTATCAAAGAGTGAAGTTAGAGATCGCCACAGTCCACTAATGTAAAATTGCGCCACTCTCCATTCATTTCTATGGGATTTTGAAAAACGTATTTATCAAAGGATGAACTTTCACCCATTGACAAATACTCATAGAAAATCATAAAAAATCCCATAGAAATGAATGGAGAGTGGCGGAATTTTACATTAGTGGACTGTGGCGATCTCTAACTTCACTCTTTGATAAATATGCCCCAAGTCCCTCATTCAAGCCACTGCCTAGTTTCTAGGAAAAACAAGACCCTAGCAACCACATAGCTGCTGAACAAAAAATATATAACTGGAAAACCATGAATAATTATCAGTTGGTTTTTTTAATGAATTATTCTGTATGATCTATGGAATTATGGAGATACTGTACTTTATTATTGGAATTGCATTTGCCACCTTGCCGTTAATAAATAAACTGTGGCTGATTTACTAACTAATGTTAAATTGCTCCAGAGCAGTTCCTTATAACAGCCACTTAGACCTTCACTTTAATTTCAAACTGTTTATTGATTTCTATAAGCAACTGCACTGATACATTTTAGCACATACATTAGTATGTAAGTTCTGCTGGTTTTATTAGTTTGAGTGCCCTTTTGAAGGCTTAGAATTTGTACTTAACTACATTAAAAAAGACACTACAGTGTACCATATAAAGACACAAGGCTGCAGGCTGAGTTATACAGGGAACTCTGAGTATCACTCATGTATTATAAGGCATAATGTACCCCCTACTGTAAATGATAAGGATATTAGAAGTCACTGAGGGGTTGTTCTGTGACCTTATAAAGACACAAGACTGCAGGCTGAGTTATACAGGGAACTCTTGAGTATCACTCATGTATTATAAGGGATAATGTACCCCCTACTGTAAATGATAAGGATATTAGAAGTCACTGAGGGGTTATTCTGTGACCATATAAAGACACAAGGCTGCAGGCTGAGTTGTACAGGGAACTCTGAGTATCACTCGTATTATAAGGGATCATGTACCCCCTACTGTAAATTATAAGGATATTAGAAGTCACTGAGGGGTTGTTCTGTGACCATATAAAGGCACAAGGCTGCAGGCTGAGTTATACAGGGAACTCTGAGTATCACTCATGTATTATAAGGGATCATGTACCCCCTACTGTAAATGATAAGGATATTAGAAGTCACTGAGGGGTTGTTCTGTGACCATATAAAGGCACAAGTCTGCAGGCTGAGTTATACAGGGAAGTCTGAGTATCACTATAAGGGATAATGTACCCCCTACTGTAAATGATAAGCAAACAAATGTAAATACCTATTGGTATGTATCTTACAGGATGCATTATTAGTTTTCCTTTAGCCCAGAAACTAAAATGTACTCCTGTATTTGTTTATGACTCGTATGATTGGAATGTGGAGCTAACAGAAAAGCTGCCTTTCTTAACAAAAATTTTGCAGCATGTGCGATAATCAGAATAAGATGGATCTGAAAATAACTCTAAAACGGAAAGGTGGCGCTGAAAAAGTCAGAGAGAAGAAGAGGAGAAATCTAGAAGCAGACGCTGCTAAATGTGCAAAATTATCAGATTTATTCTTCCAGAAAGTTGCTGACCCTGGACCCTCATCTATGTCTACTCATGTAATTTGCACTCCATCACCTATTTCTGCTCTAGAAGATGACACTTCATGTCCTGCAGCTGATCTTGTTGCATCCACTCCAAGTCCTGGGGCTGCTCCAGTGGTCTACTCTTCATGTCCTCTCTCTGCTTCTGAGATGTGCACTGTACCCCCCAAAAATGCTTATGCTGTTGGTTCTTCTACACCAATTGATTATTATGCAGCTGAAAATTCATCTGCTGAGGGTGCTCCTGCAGCTATCATTTCATTACATGCTGCTTCTCCTGTGGCTAGCACTTCATCAGAGGCTGTTGCATCTGTTGCTTCATTACAGGATGCTTCTCATATGTTTGATGAAAAAAACTCTGCAGAAAGTGAACATTTAACTTTTAACTACTTTTCACGCCCAAACAAAAGTCAGCTGTCTATGTTTTTTAGTTACCACCCCAAACAAGACACTGCTAATCTTACAGCAAAAAAGCATTTCTATCGTAAAGATGGAACAAATCAAAGTGGCTAACATTCTATGAAGAAAGAAGGGCTTTTTTTTGCTCTGTTTGTCTAGCATTTTCAAAGCCTACAACAAACAATTCTTTCATTGATGGAACTACAGACTGGAGACACGTCCATCAACGAATAGAAGAACATGAAAAAAGTGTCACCAAAATAGTGCAGAAGCATATTTTTTAAAGGCTACCAGTGGAGATGTAAGCAGCCTGATAAATCACAATCAAATGTCGGCACATCGTGAGCAGGTCAGAAAAAGACGACAGATTTTAGAGAGAGTGGTGAGCATTGTCAAACTTATTGGAAAATGTGGCCTTAGCTACAGAGGAGACAAATTTGAGGCAGCATACACCCTGCAGGATCCTAACCTAGACCATGGTATCTTGAGCTGGTTCTCCTCTTGAGTAAATATGACATCTGTACTGAACTAAGGGTAGAGGTTCTCTATTAACACTGCTTTCAAAATCAACAGTTAATGCAGTTATTGAAGCCATACGGCTGCTTATTCAAGAAAACATCGCAAGGCAAGTGAGGGATGCAGGAATGTTTTCAGTACAGATTGATACATCCCAGGACATTGCATCAAGAGATCAGCTCTCAGTACTTGTTCGTTATGTAACTACTCAGGTTCACGAAAGACTTCTTGCTGTGGTGGATTGCAAATCATGCACTGGGGAATCCTTACACCAAATGCTAATGAAAGTGCTTGATTCTTGTAAAATAGATGTGCGTAAATGTGCTGGCAATTCTACAGATGGGGCAGCAAATATGCAAGGACAATATAATGGTTTTTCAACATGGTTGACAACGGTATCCCCTGGCCAGATACATGTATGGTGTTATGCACATGTTCTGAACTTAGTGCTTTCAGATACAACAAAAGCTACCATTCAGAGTGCATCACTGTTTTCTTTACTAAATGACATAGCAGTGTTTATCCGTGATTCATATCTTCGCATGGATTTGTGGGAAAATATCAGCCAGGATCCTCACCGCCGTAGGCTGTCGGTGATTGGTGAAACCCGCTGGTGGTCAAAAGATGCAGCATTGCGAAAAGTTTTTGGCAACTTTTCAAAACCAGACTCTGGTCTTTATGTTTGCCTTATTGCAATGCTTTCAGAATTTCAAAAGAATCATCAGTCTAGTCCAGATGCCCGTGTAAAAGCAAAGGGCTTTTGTGATTCTCTTTTAAGGTACGAGACTATCCTCACTGCTCAGGTTTTCCTGCGTATTTTTGAGCTAACAACCCCATTATCCAAATATCTTCAGACTTCTGGAATGGAGATTTTAACAGCCTATCGGATGGTGAACGGAGTAGAAGAAAATCTGAAATGTTTCTCAAGATCTTTTGATACTGTCATAGAAGCTGCAGATAAATTTGTGAAATGGGCAGATGAGCAGCTTCAGCATAAATATGAAGATTTGGAACTTGAGATAGAAAAATCTCTGCCTATAAAGAGAATTAGAAAGAGGAAGAAAATGCCAGATGAGTTGTCTGATGATACAGTTATTCCAAATGCTCTTACAGCTTTCAGCATTCAGGTCCACAATGTTATCTTGGATACAGTCCTAAAGAGCATGCATCAACGGTTTTCAGCACATAGCAGCATTTATGCTGATTTTGCTTGTTTGGACCCAAGAAATTTTTCGGTTATAAGAGAGAAAGGACTAACCACCCTAGCACTGCAAGAACTAAGCAAACTGTTGCTGAAATATGATGAAAGGGCCACAGCTGAAAATTTACAATTTGAGCTAACAAGTCTTGCAGCACATTGGGACAAATTAAAGGCCTCTGCACTGGATGAGTACTCAGTCAGGGTCGCAACCACCATAAAAGCTAAAGACCAGGACACTGAGTCTGAGATGGAATTGGTGAACAAGAGTTGTTCAACATGTAAGAACTGCCCTGTATGCTGCTATCAGTTACTACAACGGTACAATCTATTAACCGATGCATATAATGTGATTGGATTGGCATACAAATTCCTTTTGACTCTGTCTGTATCACAAGTAGCATGTGAGAGAAGCTTTTCTACATTAAAGTTTATCAAAAGCAGATTAAGAAGCACTATGTCACAACAGCACTTGGAGTCATTTATGTTAATGGCAACAGAAAATGAAGTTCTTATGAGTCTAGATGTTGAGGAAGTAATTGACAGAGTTGCTGAAAGGAGTGATCTCCTTATGCGCCTGCTTATACCTTAACATGTTCTTGAACAGTTTTTTCAAAACCTTTGGGCTGCTACTCTCACTGCTTCTGTTGTATTTCATACTCTGGTTGCTCTACTGAGTTATATGGTACCATGCATTGAATGATAAATTATCATCTCTTCAGAGGTCTTCACTATATTGGGCTTCATTAACTCTGGACGGATACAATAATCTGAAAGTACTGCATTTCGATCAAATGCACTGCTTGGCGTTTGAAAAGTAATACATGAAAAGCTGAAAGTTTCAGTTTTGCACTGGTTGGAATCCTGACCTCAGTATTGTTGTTAATTTATTTGAACTATTTATTTTACTTGTTTATAGTTATGCCTAATACACTTCTTTTCGTTAGTTATGTGGATCAGATAACAGCTAATCTTGCACCTGATGTGCTTCCTTGGTCTTCACTTACAAGGAATGACCACATAATCTCTGTTCAGGTACGAACTTCTTAACAAAATCTTAGCAAAATTGCTAAAATAAGGGCAGATTGTATTTATGTGGTATATTTGTTAGTAAAGCACTTTTAAATCAATAAAAAATTATGGTTACCTATTGAATCTTTTGAATCATTGTTATTTTTAAAGATGGTCTGGGCTTTTAATAAATGGCAAAAACAACACCGTAGATCATTTAATTTTTCTGTGTCATAATGCAGGTAAAGAACCTTAATTTTATGCACATAATTCATTGCAGTTTTGACTCAATGTATGTGTGGATATATATATACATATACAAAATATGCTTGTGTGTAAATCAAAGACCACACGCATTTCTGTGTGGGCTGCTTTGATTTTTTTGCCAGGGCTGCTTTTTACTCCCAGTCCGGCCCTGCTGCTGAGCACGTCCTCTTGCCTGTGGGGACTATTACTGACCATATGGTGCTCTGAGTGTTGCCTATTCAATGTGATGCTAAATCCTGTCATGCTTTATTGTATACTCCACTGAGGATTGTGTATGTTCAATAAACCAGTTCATGTTTAAGTTATAAGAACCACTGGCACCCAATTAATATACTATATAATATATCCAGTTACAGTTGCTCTACACCCTGCCTCCACACCGTTGAGGGGGCTCACTCCCTAAGATTACAGGTCTCATCCGGTGCACATTTAGTGGGAGTGGAGCTCAATAGTGGTGTAAATAACACACAATTTACTATAGCGCTACACATGCATATAACAAAACCAATACTGTTCAATATATGCATTCCATTATCCTTAAACACAGTTCTTTAACCAATAATCAGTACATTTTGTAATATCAGAAATTAAATCTTAAACATCTTAAAAACCTGCTAAATGTTTTTTAGCACCTTAAAATGTATTTCAATGTATAAGGATGAAGGAATGTGTAACAGATTCATGTGAACAACATTGAGAGTTGCTTATCTTACCAGGGTCATCTTTCATTTCTTAAAAATACATTTGTATAAGCATTTTTCCTATACAACTCTGCTGACAGGCAGTTCAAGGTAACAACTACTTCTGTAATACAATACATAGCTATATATAGTTAACTCAGGAATCCTGGCATACAAATCAGAAATAACTCTGACAGATCTCTGCCAGGTGGAAGTCACTCAAACTTTATAACATTGGCAAATATACATTACACAAATGAACCTTCAACAAACACACAGTCAACAAATGTAAGTACATTTAAAAAAATAAAAAACTGTGGATCCATACTCCATTTTTTAAAAAAACAGTAACATATACATCTCGTAAGACACCTCTGATGATTTCAAACTCATTATCGTATAATTGGCCAGATTATCCGATTAATCATCAAAGACTTTCAAAATGTATGTGGAGTACTCATTTAAAAACTTGCAACATTGCAAAAAATATTGTTCTTCATATAATTTAGAAAAATGCCAATGCATTACTCTGATCAGTATCCTTTTCGCCTGATGTGTGCACTTAGAGATTCTTATTTTAAACATATACCAATAGTGTTTAATCCTTAAGGAATCAATTTGCAAGGGGCACACAGTTAATTTATGTTAATTACCCCTTCTCCACCACAACCACCATGCACACATGCACCTGTCAATCACTTTAAACCAGCACATGGCGAAATGTGACTACAAACCTTGTGCAGATGAAACATTACAAAGCATCTAATTACGGTAAATATTCTTCATCTACCTTTGGTTATCTCTATTACAATATTCATTAATCACTATATTGCAATGCTTTATTGTCATTCTAGTACATGAGCACAAACTACAAATCTGACATGCAACCTTTTCCTCATGCACTTTAAAAAAAAAAACAATAAAACAGATGACATCTCCTTTCCCACTTGGAATAAAACTTATTTCCTAGGGAAAATTAGAAAGACATTAAAACAAGTTTCAATGCATTAGAGAGATTTTTTTCTTCAAATAATTTTCTTGCTGAGTCAGACAACCCATAAAACTCTCTGATAGGTCTATTTACTCCCCCTCATTTAGGAAAAACAATCTCCATTACAATGACCCCCAGCAGCTGTTAGTGCTGTTGTCTCATAAGTTGTTTTCCAAACACTTCAGCAAAATCCAATTACTTTTTAAAAAGTTAAAGATGTATAACAAGTACATCCATAAATGCCTATAGTAGGGTGAACTATTTAAAACTTTGTATGGTCTTATTCAGTAAAGGTTAGCAAATGGATTTTTAATTTAAGAATAGTTTTTCAAATTTAAATATACATGTGAATGACAATGCAATATACTAAGAATGCATTCTCCTACATCAACAACATTTGCACACTATCCCATGGCTTATCAACTCCAATTAACACCATATAATTTACTGTACATATAATGTACTGTCTGATAAAGTCTAGACACCACCATGCTCATATTGTGTAAACCTTGTATGAAGCATGCGTTAGATAGATATATATCTTTATACAAAAGATTATTTTGAACACATTACACATTTCCATATATATATATTACTTTTGCCTTTACACTAAATCCAAAAACGTGGGTTCATTTAAAAGGATTTTGCAAACCTTTAGTGAATAATTAGGTCAAATTAACATTACCCCTATGATTTTATTTCCATCAACGGTTTCAGTAACAAAGAATAGCTCCTTCTGTC
This sequence comes from Xenopus laevis, assembly GCF_017654675.1. NCBI lineage: Eukaryota > Metazoa > Chordata > Amphibia > Anura > Pipidae > Xenopus > Xenopus laevis. The sequence goes on from NC_054386.1 coordinate 48,061,744, forward strand.
CTGACCTCTACAGCTTCTTCCAGCACTTGTCATTTTCCAATGACAGCAGTTACTATTTTGTGCACCAGAGTCAAACACTTGGGAATCTTTAGGAATCTGAACTTCTTGTATTATAGAATTATTCCTATTAATCTTATTTTTACATATTTTCCTACGCAGACGAAAACACTTATGAATTACATGCCCAGCCCTTTGACAAAAATTACAAATTGAATATTTATAGGAATTTACTTTTACCTTCAGGTCCGTTCCTATAGGGCTAACTATGTGGGTGTCAGGAGAGTCTGAGCTCTGTGACAGAAACTCCAGCCTATACTTTTCAAGCTACTGCTTCTTGGAAGGAGTTATAACTTGATGCACAAATAATTGATACAGGATGTAGAAATGTGCATTTCTTTACAAATTCATTAATCATGGATTGGGGTGTTGGCTGATCTACATCATTTAATTCCATGACTAACCTGTAAGCTTTTTCAAACATTGCTGCAAATGTAAAGACATCATCCTGTACATTGCATTCCTTAAATCTACTAATTAATTCCGAAGAAGGGATCTCACCAGTAACTATTAAAAACAGTTGTTTGACTCTGTCAAACTTATTACACTCGTGGCCTTCAGGACTACTAAAAAATGGCAGTTTTCTTGCCAATGACATTGGCAACCATCTTGTAAAAAGAATATTCCTCTGGTCAAATTTGGAACAGTTAGCTTTGTGACTATTTTCAATCAAATTTCTACATTTATCAAACTTTGGAAAGGTCTTGGCAATTTTTAGCAAGTGTTTGTCAATTTTTAATTTTCATTTTGCCTATTGATAATCTAATTCTGGGTCATTGATATCCGGCATAATTTGGGACTGTCCCTGTCTTTTTGTGATCACAGAAACTTGAGTCACTTGATTTTGTTGCAGAGTAGACTCAATCTGTGTCAGTCTGACATTGTTTTTTAATTTCCTCTGCCAAAATCTCAGAATTAACTGAGCAACATTTTTCTTCTTTAAAAATTTTAGACTTGGTAACATCCTCCATGTCCATATCACTGGAGCATATTAACATGTTAAAGGTTTTAACCATTAACATAACGTTACTTATTTTATGTTTTAACTTTGAGAAGGACATCCCTTCATCAATCTGAATATTTGATACCATGCACTGATTATAAAGATATGACCATAGCTTTGCATCAGACATACTATTATGAATTTTAAAAACTAACTTGCTCTTACTTGACAAATTATCAATAAAATCCATACTTACGGAAAGCAGAATATTCCTTTGCTGCACCCACACCTGTGTCAATGCCTCAAATACTTACAGCAATCAAGTCTAGGTTCTTTTATCTATACATTCCTGCACACTCTCCTATCCCCCCTTATGAAGCTTTCAGAGTGAATATATATGGCTCCCAAGCCATAGCCCAAGCTAGAAATGAATCTAAAGAAAGGGTGAAGGAGGCAGAAAAGCAATTACAAAGGGCCGAGACCGAACACATTCTTTCTCCCACTACAAGCTCCTACCAAAAACTTGTAGTCGTTCGGACCTCCCTCAGTAAGGTTGAAACAGAGCTTACTAAGAAAGCCCTCTTATACCAAACACAAAACAACCCATTCCAATCCCATCTCTTTCCCCTAATGACCGCACCATGCTAGATGCTCCAATCTCTGAACAAGACATCATCTCAGCAATCACAGCTCTCCCAACCAACACAACACCACGGCCGGATGGCCTTCCGGCAGACTGGTATAAAACTTTAATAGAGATATTACCCCCCAAACTTCTCAATACATTTCAAGATGCTTTTGATAACTAATCTCTCCCTCATTTACGAAGCCCTAATTGTAGTTATTTCCAAACCAGGTAAAGACCCATCCCACTGTTCATCTTATCGCCCCATATCTCTCCTTAATACAAATACCAAGATACTAGCCAAAATAATTGCGATTAGACTCCAACTGGTGGTCCCAGATCTTATACATCCAGATCAATCTGGATTTATGCTGGGTAGATCCACCGACATTAACCTCAGACGACTATACACTAACCTTCAGTTAGACCATGTTGAAAGGGATACCCGAGTTGTGGCCTCATTAGACTCAGCTAAAATGTTTGATTCTATAGAGTGGGAGTACCTATGGGAAGTCCTATGACGCTTTGGCCTTGGCCCGAAAATAATAAATTGGATTAAACTGCTTTACTGTCTGCCCACAGCCCGTATAAGAACAAACGGATTAACCTCTCTGCCTTTTCCCCTAATGAGAGGGACAAGACAAGAGTGGCCCCTCTCTCCCATTTTATTTGCTCTGGCCATTGAGCTACTTGCCATACGTATCAGATACTCCCCCCACATCAAAGGCCTAACATACAATAAAATTCAAGAAAAGGTCTCATTATATGCAGATGACCTACTTATCTACCTTCAAGACCCAGCTGACTCACTCCTTGCCTTACTACAACTAGTCAACCAATTTGGTAATTTCTCAGGACTCCAGATTAATTGGGAGAAATCAGTACTGTTCCCCATTGACATTGAACAACCGCGAACCCTGTCCCCAGGGATTCCCCTGCAATGGTCCCATCAATTCAAATTTAGGTATAATAATACGGACCTGGACAAATTCAATAAACTTCATTTAGACCCAATCGTTACCTCCTTTAAGACTAAACTCACCCAATGGGCAAAACTACCGCTCACATTCTGGGGAAGAATAAATGTCATAGAAATGGTCTACCTTCCTAAATTTTTATATGTACTCTACAATGCTCCCTGTTTTCTCCCAAACTACTTCTTCAAACAGATCAATCAAAGTCTAATCCTTTTTATTTGGAATAACAAACCACAGAGAGTAGCCTGGAAAAAACGTACTGCCCCGTTTTCAGAAGGGAAGCCGTAGCACTTCCTGACTTCCAATTTTATTATTTAGCAAATACACTACCTACAATGGTGCTTTGCCCCGGATGCCTATAACACCAATACTCCCCTCCAGGCATCAATTCTGGAGTCCGTCCCTGGAAGGCCTATGCAATTTTCCCTACCGACATGCCAAAGATATTCCACTACAACCAACTACATTATCAACTCCATATAAAGCATGGTCCATAGCGATCAATTTGTTGGGCTACTCCCCTCCAGTAAAATCTAGGTACCTACCCTTATGGGGGAACTCACTTCTCCCCCACCTAAGACACCTACAAGATTTTATTTTCTGGCCTAGAAACAATATCAAGCACCTGACTGACCAAAACCTTCCCAACATACATGCAACTTCGGGACAAGATTCAGGAACCGCATCTCCCCTTTTACAAATATCTCCAACTAAGACGCATTCCAAGCTCAATTCGACACTCTCTCCCCACAATTAATCACTCTTAATTTAGAGGAGATCCTCCATTCAACCACTCCTGTTAAACTAACATCTAACATTTATCAAAACTTGCTGCTAAAAGGTCCTAAACCGTTCCAAGCTGCAGAAAAATGGTGGTCCTCTCATATCCCCGAACTCACCTCTGATGACTGGAAAGAAGCTACTGACAATATATACATATTCCTTGTCTCAATTAAAGATAGATCCATTCAATATAAAACTTTCCACCATTTGTACATTACACCGATGAAATTGCATCAGATGAAGAGAAAAAGGCCATGGGTGGGCTGGCACTACCACTCCTCATACTCAAGAGGGGTATCAATCCTAATTAGAAAAACATTACTTTTGAGCTAATTAAACTACACTCTTACCACTATGGTAGATTTCAAATCTTATACTGCCACTTAATGAACAAACCGCTGTTAATTGTTAACATACTGATTCATGCACTAGATGTGGTACTGCCTCTGCAGACTTTTTTCATATGATCTGGTCCTGCCCACAATCCCAACGTTTCTGGACTAAGGTAATAGATTATCTAGCAAATAACTTGCCCTTTCCCAAAGTAATTGCTCCAGCAACATGCCTTCTGGGTGTCCTAGATGACATAGTCCCGTTAAAATATTCTAGACTATTATTCAGACTACTGCTTTTCTACGCAAAAAACTTTAGCTATACACTGGATGGGCACTATGCCTCCAACATTAAAGGCCTGGAAGCAACTAGTCAACAATACAATTCTATTGTATGAGTTAACATATGAAAATAGGGTAACTATTAACAAATTTGATAAGGTTTGGGGCACCTGGTGTGACCATGAAGCGATAAGCAATGAATGAATTACCTGATTAACATCTGACCTGGTATATTATTATAGGGCACCACTACCCCTATTGAGATGATCCCCACTAATTTTTCCCATTACGGAAAGGGAAAAGCAGGTACTTTGATATGCCTTAAAGTACAACAGAAATATGTAAACCATTCCTATGCATATGTGACCCAGAAACTACATGTTTCCTTATGTCTATACGTTGATTTAACTAATTTTGGTTTATCAATGTATGTGTGTTTTAAAATAAATAAAAATTCACCATTAAAAAATAAAAAGCCATCACCATTAATAGTTTCAAATGACCTTATATCTTTGCAGACATACTTTACTGCCAATCTTGTAATTTTTTCTTTATCTTGGGTGGTTGGTACAGGAATACTTGATGTGCCAGTTTTGTGACTATCATAGACCAAAAAATTTCCACACATCTGTTTTTTTTTATTAGGAATAATCTATTAATTGGTACACACCCTCTTTAATTTTCTTTCTGATATTACTTGGCGAAGTTGTCAATGACATGTTAGCTTTTGGCTAACTATATGACGAATAATATACAGTTGTGTAGAGAGATGCCTGTGTATTTACTAGGAGTGCAGGGCAGGTGACATATTGTATACTTCAGTCTTTTTCTATGTCACTTTGTGTAAAATAAAAAAAATTAAGCACATTTTAGCTTTTTTTGACTAATATATGAGTAGAAAGACTACTGAAGTACTGCTGAGAAATTACTCACATAATATTATTCAGCACTAGGACTGGAGTTAGAGATAAGTAGAAGTGAAGAGGTGTGCGTGTCAATTCCTCAGGTCAGGGCCAGGCCAGGGACTCGGGAGCAGAGGCAGGCAGGTGCAGGTCTGCAGACTGGACTTGTTTGGTTTGGACTGGAGGAGGACAGAGAGGAGCACATTTATTAAAGGAAAACTATACCCCCCAAATAATGTAGGTCTCTATAAAAAGATATTGCATAAAACAGCTCATATGTAAAACCCTGCTACATGTAAACAAACCATTTTCATAATAATATACTTTTCTAGTAGTATGTGCTATTGGGTAATCATAAATAGAAAATTGCCATTTTGAAAAATAAGGGTTGCCCCCTGGGATCATACGATTCACTGTGTATACAAACATACCAAATAAACTATACTTCTTAGGTCACATGAGCCAACTAACAGGCAAAGTTGTGTCTTTTGCTTCAACACTTCTTCCTGTTACATTTAGAGTTGTAGTATTTCTGGTCAGGTGATCTCTGAGGCAGCACACAGACCATCACAAAATGGGGGTTCAAGAGATGTAAAATGGCAATATTTACTTAAATATATATTCCAGTTTGGTAAGATTCTTTAATATGCCACTTAATATGATATAAATCTGTTGCTTAAGTATTAATTTTGGGGGTATAGTTTTCCTTGAAGCACAGCACAACAGTGCATGCACACACACAGCATGCACAAGAGCCAGGCAGAGGTATACTTTGTATGTACAATTATCACACACAACAGTGTAATATAAGGATATTAGTTGGGGTTATGTGACCATATAAAGACACAAGGCTGCAGGCTGAGTTATAGGGAACTTTAAATATCACTCATGTATTATAAGGGATAATCTACCCCTACTGTAACTGTAGAAGTCACTGAGGTTCTGTGACCATATAAAGTCACAGCTGCATGCTGAGTTATATAGGCCAGGGAACTGAGTATCATTTATGTATTATAAAGAATAATGTACCCCTTACTGTAAAACAAATATATTTCTCCATTTTGTCTATATATTATTGAGTCTCTCTCTCTGTCTGAACACGTCACTCAATACAGAATGCTAGCTGCCTGGTTCAGTCATGATTTGATAGAGTGAAAATGAACCCAATTTAACAGTACGTCATAGTGAAGTGAACTAGTGAAGTCTGAGCAGGGCAGGCAGGCAGGAGACTGAGTGGAGTGAGAATAGCAGGCATAGGCAGGCCTGTGAACAGGCACCGGTAGTCGTCAGGTACAGGACAGGTAGCAACCAGCCAGGCTGCAGGTTAGGAAGCAGGCTGGCCTAGTAGGGGTGCTAGGGCAGGGAGCCTGCCCGGGAAAATGGCTGGTGGTGTGTTGTGTGGCTTGCCTTCTGTATGCAAGGTTGTGCTGCCTGGCTTGTGTTGCAGATCTGTGTACGAGCGCTGCGGATTGTGCGCTGCTTGGCACAGACACTGGTGGTACTGACGGGGAGCCTCCGCGGGAGAATGGCTGGTGACCTGGCTGGTGTGGCTTCCGGCTGCAAGAGATGTTGTGCTGCCTTGTCTCAAGTCGAGACTCCTCCGTCTCCGTTCGCTCCGTGGTGCGAAAATGGCGCCAACTCAAGCCCAGCCAGAGCACCAAGAAATTCTGCGATGTAGAATGTGTGCGTCGTTATGTCACAACACAGTCAGCGGGACACAGTCAGCGGGACAGGAAGTAACAGCTGGCGCCTGCAATACAGAAGTAAACTGCTCCCGATACAGGACTCTACTGCCTGGTAGATTTAAGAACAGCACTCAATAGTAAAAATCCAGGTCCCACTGAGACACATTCAGTTACACTGAGTAGGAGAAACAACAGCCTGCCAGAAAGCAGTTCCAAGTGCTGGCTCTTTCTGAAAAGCACATGACCAGGCAAAATTACCTGAGATACCTGCCCACACACCAATATTGTAAATTACAAAAAAATATACTTGCTGGTTCAGGAATGAAATTTTATATTGTAGAGTGAATTATTTACAGTGTATACAGTGTAATTTAGAAATACAAACTTCACCATAAAAATCGTGACAGAATCCCTTAAATTAACCTCATTCTTATACACATGTAAAATTAAGATGGCATAATTTAGCCTCACATTCCATCCTCTTGGCTTGAAAGTACTAATGACTCAGATTATCTGTATTACCCCCTGTGTAAATGAACCCATCCCCAACTGCTGTCTTCCCCTCAGATCCCTTATACAGTCCCATACCTGTAATTTAATTGCTCTGAAAACCCAATAATTGTATATGAAAACTACGAGCCGAATGCATATGCTGCACAAACATAAATATTAATCTCATTCTGAATGCTGGTGTATATTGCCCTTTAGACTGTGGTGGCTATGGACAGGCTGATAACCATACAATGCATTTATAGGCCACAGTCAGCAGTATTTGGCATTGTTGGCACTCTAAACTTTTTTATTTTTTGGGGTTTATACTCAGGCTTCAGTCTTAGCGAAGGTTTGTACTAGTTAACATTTTTGCCCCTGAGACTTCTCTTGTTCTTTCATGTTGGTTAGAAATATATTATATGTCTTTTTTAACTGGAATTCAGCTTATTAAGAAGGCATGGATGTCCCAATTGGGAGAGCATGTAAAGGAATAGGAAACTCCCAAAAATAGTATGTTCCATCTCATTCAAGGGAGAGTATATGCGCTTACCAAGCATGCTTGGTTCCCCCACCAGTGTTAAAAACAATCAATAAAGCTCTCAGACACATTTGTGTAGAAAATCTGTTTAAAATTCTGTGTGTAAGCACCTTTACTTCACTCTGATGTGAGGATTATGGCATTGCGGGATAGGTGAATGTGCAGGATGAAGAGACGCGAATGGTTCATTATATCATCGGCTACAGTTGTCAACAATAGCGTCATTGTCTTCTAATAAAAGTAAGTGGATTGGTGCAAGGGTCTAGGGTAGACAATGTTTTGTAAAGTTACACTTTTGCGGGCTTCCTTGTCCTTTAAGGGGTAGTGAGGATAAGATAAGATGATTTAAGGGGTTGTTCAGCTTAAAATTAACTTTTAGTATGATTTAGAGCTTGATATTTGAGAACATTTGCAATTGGTCTTTGTTTTTTTGTGGTTTTTAAATTATTTATCTTTCTGCTCATGCACTCTCCGGTTTGCAGTTTCAGCAAATATCTATTGCTAGTGTTCAAATTACCTTAGCAATCAGACAGTGATTTGAATGAGAGACTGGAAATTAATTATGGGAGTGGCTAACTAGAAAGAGAAGTAACAAAAACTAGCAATAACAGTAAAATTGTTATAGCCTCAAAGAGTAAAAGTATTTGGCTGACCCCCCCCCCCCTTTTGAAAGCTGGAAAGAGTCAGAAGAAGAAGGCAACTTTGTCAAAAACTATAAGAAATTAAAAATGAAGACCCACTGAAAAGTTGTTAGAGTCATTCTAACGAACCACCCCTTAAAGGCAACATTCCATCCATTTTTTCATAGTCTATAAGAGTAAGTGCGAGTGACTAAATATCCCACGTGCTTTCTCAACCTAAGCTATCAGCATGGGAATCTGTTCAAAACAGATGGCAGACATATCAATAACCATAAACTATAGGGTGATAGGTTTAGTGTAGTGCAGAAGTGTGACTTTTTCATATAATTTTTAACTGTTACCTGCTGGTAGAGAACAGAGCTTGGGGCAAGGAATGAAGTTTGTGCAGATGTGGCTAAGTGAACCAGTACACAGAAGAAGTGAATAACACATAGCACATACAGTATACCCCACGTGAGAGACTGCATGTTGTGGGATGTCCGATGCCAGCCAGCTCACATGGAAGCTCCCTGTCTTGGAACGTTCATAAATGTTGAACTCAGACTGACTCATACTTGTTCCAGCAAATGCTAACCTGTTGTCCTTGCTGTGAATATACACTAGAGATTACAATGTAGTAATGTAATATAATTTTTACTCTTGGGCTGGAAACTCAGTTGTGACCAGTAATACCATTCCACAAATATTCGTGAAAAGAATATGACCAGAAATGAGCTGTACTTGCACCGTGGTTATGCTCTTTCTGATGATACCAAGTACCCTTACCTAAGCCAGTAACATAGTAAATTAGGTTGAAAAAAAACACACATCCATCAAGTTCAACCTTTTAACTTTTTTTAACCTGCCTAACTGCCAGTTGATCCAGAGGAAGGCAAAAAACTCCACCTGAAGCCTCTCCAATTTGTCTTAGATGGAGAAAAAAATCCTTCCCGACTCCAAAATGGACAAAAAAATCGAACTAGTCCCTCGATCAACTTGTACTATGAGCTATCTTCTATAACTCTGTATTCCTTCACTTGCTAAAAAGCTATGCAACCCCTTCTTAAAGCTATCTAATGTATCAGCCAGTACAACTGATTTAGGGAGAAAATTCCACATCTTCACAGCTCTCAATGTAAAAAACCCCTTCTGAATATTTAGGCGGAACCTCTTTTCTTCTAATCGAAATGGGTGACCTTGTGTCAGCTGGAAAGACCTACTGGTAAATGAAGCATTAGAGAGATTATTATATGATCCCCTTATATATTTATACATAGTTATCATATCACCCCTTAAGCGCCTCTTCTCCAGCGTGAACATCCCCATAGCTAAAATTTCCCATACCTTTTACCAGCTTAGTTGACCTACTCTGTACCCTCTCTAATACAATAATGTCCTGTTTGAGTGGAGACCAAAACTGTATGGCATATTCTAGATGGGGCCTTACCAGTGCTCTATAAAGTGGAAGAATGACTGCTTCCTGCCGTGAATCAATGCCTCTTTTAGTACAGCTCAAAACCTTATTTGCCCTTGATCCTGCTGACTGGCATTGCTTGCTACAGCCAAGTTTATCATCTACAAGGACTCCAAGGTCCTTTTGCATAATGGATTTGCCTAGTGCAGTCCCATTAAGGGTATAAATGGCTTGGATATTTTACATCCCAGGTGGATGACTTTACATTTATAAACATTGAATCTTATATGCAACTTAGCTGCCCAGATTGCCAGTTTGTCAAGATCCTGGTGCAAGGATTCCGCATCCTGGATGGAATTAATTGGGCTGGATAGTTTTGTGTCATCTGCAAACACTGATACATTACTTACAATACCCTCCCCCAAGTCATGAATGAACAAGTTAAATAAAAGTGGTCCCAATACCAAGCCCTGAGGGACCCAACTAAGAACCTTACTCCAAGAAGAGAATGTACCATTAACAACCACCCTCTTTACCCGATCCTGTAGCCAGTTTCATATCCATTTGCAAATGACTTCATTAAACTAACAAACCTTAGTTTAGAAATCAGTTGTGGTATCAAACGCTTTGGCAAAATCCAAATAGACCACATCTACTGCCCCCCCCCCAACTGTCCAGCATCTTACTTACCTCGTCATAAAAAGCAATCAAATTGTCTCCCACAGCGGTTGGGGGGGGGGGGAGAAAGAGTAGAAGAACTGTATTCCTGATCTACTGTCCATCCTGTTGCAGGAGAAAAGCCGTACTGTAAGGCCAAAAGGCCATAGAGGTAGTGAGGACCAAGGGAGGAGATAGCAAAAGTCCAAGTTCGCGGTACAGATTGGGATGAGACGAAAGAATGGTCAAACAGGCAACAATATCAGTCCAGGCAGAAGAGGTTCAATGTCGAATAATCCAGGCAAGAGGTCGGTACACAATAAGCAAGAATATCACAAGAACACACCCAGGAATAGCAAGCTAAAACCTATAATTGGGCACTGATGACTTTCCAGAGTTCCTTCTTATAGGCCCAGATTTGGCGCCAACTTTGGACGCATCGGCGTCATGACGTGTGCGCGGACGCGCTGACGTCAGCGACCGACGCGCTGACGTATACGACCGACGCCGGCGCCAATTATTGACGCCGACGCCCATTCCGTCGCCGACGACCAATCCGAGTGCGGGAAGAGGTCGGCGTCATCCGGCTGCGTCCGTGAGGAACCAGGGAGCCACCATCTTGGACGCCATCTTGGTCACCATTTTGGGATCCCAGCTCAGACTCCATTACAGTACCCCCCTCCCTAGGGGGGGCCTCAGGACCACCTGGGTTAGAAGGAAACTGCCGATGAAATTTTTGGACCAGGAGAGGAGCATGGACATCTGCACTTCTTACCCAGGAGCACTCCTCAGGGCCGAACCCCTTCCACTCAATGAGATATTGTAGGGTGCCCCTCGAAATTCGAGAGTCCAGGATTCTTTTCACCTCGAATTCTTGATGACCGTCCACCATGACAGGAGCTGAGGAGGAAGAAGAAGAAGAAGTACCTGCAGGTTTGAGCAAGGAGACATGGAAGGCGTTTGGAATCCGCATTTCCGAGGGAAGTTGTAAACGGACAGCCACCGGATTGATGATCTCAGAGATGGAGAAGGGACCAATAAACTTGGGACCAAGTTTAGGAGAGGGGACTTTGAGATGAATGTTCCGAGTAGATAGCCAAACCTTGTCACCGGGTGCATACAGAGGGGAAGGAATTCTTCTTTGATCAGCGAATCTTTTCTGGACCAAGGAACTTTTCTCCAGATTGACAAGAGTGGCGTGCCAGATGGCCGACATGTGGGCAGCTTGGTCATTGGCGGCAGGGACATTGGTGAGTAATAAGTCCTGAGGAAAAGCCAAAGGGTTAAGACCATACATACAGAAAAAAGGGGATTTTTCAGAAGAAACGTGTAAGGCATTGTTATGTGCGAATTCAGCCCACGGAAGCAGATCTGCCCAATCGTCTTGGCACAAAGATACATGGCATCGGAGAAACTGTTCAAGGGCCTGGTTAACCCTCTCTGCTGCTCCATTAGACTGTGGATGGTAAGAAGAAGAAAACTGAAGAGAAACACCAAGGGCTTACACAGGGACCTCCAAAACTTGGAAACAAATTGAGAACCACGGTCAGAGACAATTTCGGCAGGGAAACCGTGGAGGCGGAAAATATGTTTAATAAATAATGAAGAAAGTTCAGGAGCAGAGGGGAGTTTCCAAAGAGGAGTAAAATGTGCGACTTTGCTGAATCTATCAATTACCACCCAAATAACTGTGTAACCAGAGGAGTTAGGGAGATCCACAATGAAGTCCATAGATAGATGAGTCCATGGGCGAGAAGGAATGGGTAGTGGCAGGAGTAACCCCTTAGGAGGGGAACGTCCAGACTTGGATACGGCACACACAGAGCAAGAAGAAACAAAGTCTTTGACATCCTTTCTTAGGGAAGGCCACCATACAAGGCGAGACAGAAGTTCAGTGGTTTTTCTGATTCAAGGATGCCCGGCCTGCTTGGAGCTGTGGGACTGGACCAGAATGGAATGACGAAGTTCAGGAGGGACAAAGGCAACACCAACAGGAGTTCCTGCAGGAGCAGAAGATTGAACCGACAATAACTGAGAGGCCAAGGAGGGAAATAGAGCAGCGATGATCTTTGTAGGAGGTACAATGGATTCCGGTTCTACAGAAGAGAGATCTTCGAGAAGAAAGCTTCTGGAAAGAGCGTCCGCCTTCTTGTTTCTAGCACCAGGCCGAAAAGTTAGAATGAAATTAAAACGAGAGAAGAATAGTGCCCATCTGGCCTGACGAGGGTTGAGGCGTTTGAGTGTCTGGATATACTCTAGATTTTTATGGTCCGTATAGATGGTCACAGGGACGGAAGAGCCTTCCAACAAATGTCTCCATTCCTCCAGGGCAAGTTTTACGGCCAGTAACTCACGATTTCCAACATCATAATTTTGTTCAGAAGAGGTGAATTTTTTCGAAAAGAAGGCGCAAGGATGTAGTTTTCCATCAGTAGACGCTCTTTGGGACAAAATTGCTCTGGCACCGACATCTGAAGCATCAACTTCAATGAAGAATGGCTGGAAAGGTTCAGGGTGTCTGAGAATGGGAGCAGAAGAAAAAGAAGTTTTAAGACTCTTGAATGCTTCCAAAGCTAAAGGTGGCCAATGCTGAGGCTTACCCCCTTTTCGGATAAGAGAAAGAATGGGAGCAATTTTGGATGAAAACCCCTTGATGAATTGTCTATAATAGTTAGCGAAGCCAATAAATCTTTGGATAGCTTTAACACTGGTGGGGAGAGGCCAGTCCTGGATAGCGGAGATCTTGGCAGGATCCATACTGAAACCCTGTTGAGAAATGATGTAACCAAGAAGGAGATGGACGATACTTCAAAAGAACACTTCTCCAACTTGGCAAATAAGTTATTTCTCCGCAGACGGGAAAGGACTTCTTGTACTTGAAGACGGTGCTCAGCAAGGTTCCTGGAAAAAATAAGGATATCGTCCAAGTACACCACCACGTACTGGCCCAGTAAATCCCTGAAAATGTAATTTACAAATTCTTGGAAGACCGCGGGGGCGTTACAGAGGCCGAATGGCATTACTAGATACTCATAATGCCCGTCACGGGTGTTGAATGCGGTCTTCCATTCATCTCCCTCTCTGACCCGGATTAAATTATAAGCCCCACGAAGATCCAACTTGGTGAAAAGACAAGCCCCTTTGAGTTGGTCGAACAGTTCAGAGATGAGGGGAAGGGGATAACGGTTTTTAATTGTAATTTTGTTTAAACCTCTATAGTCAATGCAGGGCCGCAAACCTCCATCTTTTTTTTCTACAAAGAAGAAGCCGGCTCCAGCCGGGGAAGAAGAAGGACGAATAAAGCCTCTTTGCAGATTCTCTTGAATGTACTCCTTCATGGCACAGGTTTCAGAAGGAGAAAGCGGATAGGTGCGACCCCTGGGAGGCATGGTTCCAGGAAGAAGTTCGATGGGGCAATCATAAGGACGATGGGGAGGCAGGACTTCGGCAGACTTTTTATTGAAGACATCAGAAAAGGCTTGATAAACAGAGGGCAAAGAAGAATTTGAAGACACAGATGAAACTTTAATGATGGATTTGGTGGGTAAACAATTTTGTTGGCAGAAAGAACTCCATCGGGAGATCTGAGACAAAGCCCAGTCTATTACTGGGTTATGAATATTCAACCAGGGCAAACCAAGCACAATGGGAGTAGAAGGACAATCAATTAAAAGGAAGGACAATCTTTCAAGATGCATGGTTCCCACAATAACAGAAAGTTCATCGGTGGAGTGGGAAATTGTAGCAGAAGACAATGGACGATCATCAATCGCCAATGCACGAAGGGGAACAGCCAGAGATCGCAGGGGAATGGAGTGGTTTTCAGCGAAGACTTCATGAAATTCCCAGCTGCGCCGGAGTCAAGGAAAGCTTCAGAAGAAATCGTCTGGGTTCCAAAACGAATCTGCACAGGAAGGAGGAAGCGTTGAGCAGAAGAATGGGGAGAAGGACCAATTCCACCCAGGTAAGTCTCCCCAGTCTTACCTAGGTGTTGGCGTTTCCCGGCTTCACTGGGCACTCATAGGCGAAGTGGGATTTTCAAGGAATAGGCAAAAGTTCACTCTGGAGAGCCAATTTGAATCCAGTGATTTTTTATTCAGACACACAACATGTTTCGGACAGACATGTCCTTCATCAGGTGCTAATTACAATGTGTTTTCACTCCAACTATTTATTCACCCCATTTCACCAGCAAGTTCATCAGCTCACCCAATTAGGCCAGACAAACGTAATTAAATAAAAACAATACCAAACAGAATACTGCCATCTTGTGGCCTATTCGTAAAAGGCATAAAAGCAACTGCACCAAGTATACAAAGTATCATAAATAGTAACAATAAATAGTACAAAAGTCATCATATTGAAATAGTTACAATAAATAGTACAAAACTTATCCGATAAAGGAGATAGTATCAAAATAGTTTCAAAGTCCTACCCTTAAGACATATTCGATCCAGATTCATGTCAATCATTTTTCAGTAATCTTTCAGTAAGTAGAAAGCAGTCTAAAGAAAAGCAACAGTATAATAATTATTAAAAGCACTTTAAACTGAATGCATCATTTATCCCACATGGTTCTAGTGTATTTAAAATATCAATCCACTTCGCCTCACATTGGAGGAGCATTCTTTTCCTATCACCACCACGCGAAGGCAAATTAATTTCCTCTAACACTTGCCATCTTAAACTCGCACTATTGTGTTTGTGTTCATAAAAATGTTTACCTACAGGAGTGTGGGTTTTAATATTAGATGGGTCATAATTTGTAATCGATCGCTTGTGTTCACCTATCCTTATACGTACTTTTCTTTTTGTTTGACCAACGTACATCTTCCCACATGGACATTTTAAACCATATACCACATATTCAGAATTACAGGTACAGTAGTGTTTGATTGGTAATCTATTACCCCTTAAAGGATGTGTCACATAAGCTCCCTTAATTATAGAGTTGCAATTACTGCAATTTAAGCAGGGGAAAGTTCCCATCTTAGGAGGACCAATAAATCGAGTAGTGTTCCTGGCATGTGTAATATCAGATTTGACCAATTTGTCTGCCAAATTCCGTCCTCTCTTATATGAAAAAATGGGCCTTTCCTTACAATATCTGTTTAAAATTGGATCTGTCTGCAACATTGGCCAATATCTCTGTACAATTTTTTCAATTTCCTTACTCTTAGGGCCATATGTAGATACAAAAGGTATACGTTCTCTTTTAGTGGTATCATACTTTTTCCTATTTCCATGTAAAAGGGAATTTCTTTCAATTTTTAATACATCATCACGCATTCGCCTAAGGGATTCTCCATTATACCCTCTCTCCACAAATTTATCAATCAGGTTATTACTGCTCACTATGTATTTGTGATCATCTGAGGTAATACGCCTAATCCTAAGAAATTGGCCCTTAGGTATCCCTTTCAGTGTACTTGGGGTATGGAAGCTGCTTTTAAGCAACATATTATTACATTCCGTGGGTTTGGAATATAAGTCGGTTTCTAATTGATTGCCCCGTTTGGAGACTTTTACGTCTAAATAATGTACATAATTAGTATTAAAATCAGCCGTAAATTTAATAGTGTTATGTTTCAAATTAATGAGCTCAAGGAAGGTTTTGAGACTGCTTTCATCACCACTCCAGATCAGGAAGATGTCGTCCACATATCTGTAGTAGCATTTTATAAAATGCCGAAAGTCAGTATTGCCCAAAATAATTGTCTGTTCAATAAAATGCATGAAAATATTTGCATAGCTTGGAGCAAGATTGCTCCCCATGGCGGTCCCTTGTGTTTGTATATAGAACTCTTTGTCAAAACGAAAATAATTTTTGCGTAATACAATAGTCAGCAAATCAATCAAAAAATAAACCATATTGTGAGGTGTGCTGGTAGAAAGGAGTGCTTGTTCAATATAATGGATTCCCTCATCATGTGGGATAGATGTATATAAAGATTGTACATCTATACTACATAAAATCCATTCAGGTTCAATGTTTGTCAATTCCATTAGTTTACACAAAAAATCTGTGGTATCTTTTAAACATTCAGGAATAGTTTTAACTATATCTTGCAAAAATGCATCCACAAATTTGAAGAGGGGTTGCAAAATAGATCCCATCCCCGAAACAATGGGTCTTCCCGGGGGATTCTGTAAATTTTTATGAATTTTGGGTAATAAGTATAACACAGGAACGCGTGGTGAGTCAGTAATTAAAAAATCCATGTTCTGTTTAGTAATGATACCTGAGTCAAAGGCACCCCTAATTATCTCATCAATGTATTTTTTAATATCCCATGCTTTCTACTTACTGAAAGATTACTGAAAAATGATTGACATGAATCTGGATCGAATATGTCTTAAGGGTAGGACTTTGAAACTATTTTGATACTATCTCCTTTATCGGATACGTTTTGTACTATTTATTGTAACTATTTCAATATGATGACTTTTGTACTATTTATTGTTACTATTTATGATACTTTGTATACTTGGTGCAGTTGCTTTTATGCCTTTTACGAATAGGCCACAAGATGGCAGTATTCTGTTTGGTATTGTTTTTATTTAATTACGTTTGTCTGGCCTAATTGGGTGAGCTGATGAACTTGCTGGTGAAATGGGGTGAATAAATAGTTGGAGTGAAAACACATTGTAATTAGCACCTGATGAAGGACATGTCTGTCCGAAACATGTTGTGTGTTTGAATAAAAAATCACTGGATTCAAATTGGCTCTCCAGAGTGAACTTTTGCCTATTCCTTGGATATTGTGTGGCTTGGACGGTGCCACTGACTCTGTTGGATAGAGCCTGGATAACTTTGGAGTGAGGGACCACCCAACTTATGATTAAAGTACTTGTGAATTGTACCGTCTAAGGTGAGACCCCCTCCTATTTTGAAAAATGTCTTTTGGCGAGATAGCTGGAATTACACAAGAAAGAGCCAAGACGTTCTGCTATTCTGATGAGGATATTACTGGCATCCTGTCAGCAGCCGATAACCCTATAAGCTTATTATCAGCACAAACGAATATTGAATTGAATAACCAGTTTTTGAATTTGTCCAAGAAAGAAATTTCATTGACCTTACATAGGCTCTACACTTATTGAATATGTAAAAGCTAAACGAATACCGAGGGGTCTAAGAAGTGGATTACAGCCCCTGCAATGCATTGCCGATCCAGTATTTCATGAAAAATGGGAAGGGATTTGGAACAAAGCCTCCCTAGACGCCATGGTTCTAACAATACAGTACCTACAACCACTAATTGCTGATGCACATAAAGTATTGGCTGAAGCAAAAAACAAGTTGATTGGAGCATATGATAAAGCAGAGCTTGATAAAATCATTACTGAAACCAATGTTACACTTGAACGCTATAAGAAAGACTTAATTACCCGTAAGCTGCGCAAGTTTGAACGAGATACCTGAGATTATGCGGCTGGCAACGTCTACGCTTGGAAGGAAGGGTCCCGCGGCAGCAACGAGCACATAGGTTTGGACTGCCGGGACGCCGTAGACCACGTGATACAGAGCGAGATGGACGCCATGCAGAGTTGCGGCTGTGGAGTTCTGATGGTAGCGACTCCGATGACTTCTCCTGGAACGAGGCTGGATATGCGGGTAATCAAAGGCAGCATTTTTTTCACAGCAGAGGGAGAGCATCAGGCGATGGAAGAGGGAGAATACCAGCAGGGGATCGGAGCACTATAGGAGACGCCGATGTAGGCGCAAGCACCCAGCGACGGTCACAGAGGAGACCTCCACCACGCCAATTCTATCGCTCTTGAATATGCCGGCATCAACAGCGCAGGTAAATAACATTGACTCCTGCTTGGCACCTAATAGTGGCACAAGGGGACTTATTATCAATTTATCCTCGCATGCCCTAACGGATGATGAATCTGAGATTATTAACAAAGGGCTGGGATTTATTCCGACATATGAGACTAAATTGTTCGATTGGAAGATTGACTTTTTCAAGTTTGTACGACGTATGAAACTTAAATTGCATTTTGACAGAGTCGTGGTTAATAAAGATGTGTGTAATATTGCAGATAAATTTAAGCCTAGAAGTGATTTTATCCCTGATGTTTACAATGATACTCTGAAACAATTTGAGGGGGTAATCCTATATGAGGTTGAAACGTTATGGGGTAAACGTAAAACATATTGCCCAAATATTACGAAACGTAACCGTGTTGCCTTAAAGAACTTAGAGGAAAATGCTGAAATAGTAATTAAGAAAGCGGATAAAGGGGGTGGAATTGTGGTGTTAGATCGAAATCAGTATGTAAATGAGGCACTGATACAACTCAATAATACGGATCATTATTTGAAATTGGATAAAGATCCGACATGGGATATTAAAAAATACATTGATGAGATAATTAGGGGTGCCTTTGACTCAGGTATCATTACTAAACAGAACATGGATTTTTTAATTACTGACTCACCACGCGTTCCTGTGTTATACTTATTACCCAAAATTCATAAAAATTTACAGAATCCCCCGGGAAGACCCATTGTTTCGGGGATGGGATCTATTTTGCAACCCCTCTTCAAATTTGTGGATGCATTTTTGCAAGATATAGTTAAAACTATTCCTGAATGTTTAAAAGATACCACAGATTTTTTGTGTAAACTAATGGAATTGACAAACATTGAACCTGAATGGATTTTATGTAGTATAGATGTACAATCTTTATATACATCTATCCCACATGATGAGGGAATCCATTATATTGAACAAGCACTCCTTTCTACCAGCACACCTCACAATATGGTTTATTTTTTGATTGATTTACTGACTATTGTATTACGCAAAAATTATTTTCGTTTTGACAAAGAGTTCTATATACAAACACAAGGGACCGCCATGGGGAGCAATCTTGCTCCAAGCTATGCAAATATTTTCATGCATTTTATTGAACAGACAATTATTTTGGGCAATACTGACTTTCGGCATTTTATAAAATGCTACTACAGATATGTGGACGACATCTTCCTGATCTGGAGTGGTGATGAAAGCAGTCTCAAAACCTTCCTTGAGCTCATTAATTTGAAACATAACACTATTAAATTTACGGCTGATTTTAATACTAATTATGTACATTATTTAGACATAAAAGTCTCCAAACGGGGCAATCAATTAGAAACCGACTTGTATTCCAAACCCACGGAATGTAATAATATGTTGCTTAAAAGCAGCTTCCATACCCCAAGTACACTGAAAGGGATACCTAAGGGCCAATTTCTTAGGATTAGGCGTATTACCTCAGATGATCACAAATACATAGTGAGCAGTAATAACCTGATTGATAAATTTGTGGAGAGAGGGTATAATGGAGAATCCCTTAGGCGAATGCGTGATGATGTATTAAAAATTGAAAGAAATTCCCTTTTACATGGAAATAGGAAAAAGTATGATACCACTAAAAGAGAACGTATACCTTTTGTATCTACATATGGCCCTAAGAGTAAGGAAATTGAAAAAATTGTACAGAGATATTGGCCAATGTTGCAGACAGATCCAATTTTAAACAGATATTGTAAGGAAAGGCCCATTTTTTCATATAAGAGAGGACGGAATTTGGCAGACAAATTGGTCAAATCTGATATTACACATGCCAGGAACACTACTCGATTTATTGGTCCTCCTAAGATGGGAACTTTCCCCTGCTTAAATTGCAGTAATTGCAACTCTATAATTAAGGGAGCTTATGTGACACATCCTTTAAGGGGTAATAGATTACCAATCAAACACTACTGTACCTGTAATTCTGAATATGTGGTATATGGTTTAAAATGTCCATGTGGGAAGATGTACGTTGGTCAAACAAAAAGAAAAGTACGTATAAGGATAGGTGAACACAAGCGATCGATTACAAATTATGACCCATCTAATATTAAAACCCACACTCCTGTAGGTAAACATTTTTATGAACACAAACACAATAGTGCGAGTTTAAGATGGCAAGTGTTAGAGGAAATTAATTTGCCTTCGCGTGGTGGTGATAGGAAAAGAATGCTCCTCCAATGTGAGGCGAAGTGGATTGATATTTTAAATACACTAGAACCATGTGGGATAAATGATGCATTCAGTTTAAAGTGCTTTTAATAATTATTATACTGTTGCTTTTCTTTAGACTGCTTTCTACTTACTGAAAGATTACTGAAAAATGATTGACATGAATCTGGATCGAATATGTCTTAAGGGTAGGACTTTGAAACTATTTTGATACTATCTCCTTTATCGGATAAGTTTTGTACTATTTATTGTAACTATTTCAATATGATGACTTTTGTACTATTTATTGTTACTATTTATGATACTTTGTATACTTGGTGCAGTTGCTTTTATGCCTTTTACGAATAGGCCACAAGATGGCAGTATTCTGTTTGGTATTGTTTTTATTTAATTACGTTTGTCTGGCCTAATTGGGTGAGCTGATGAACTTGCTGGTGAAATGGGGTGAATAAATAGTTGGAGTGAAAACACATTGTAATTAGCACCTGATGAAGGACATGTCTGTCCGAAACATGTTGTGTGTCTGAATAAAAAATCACTGGATTCAAATTGGCTCTCCAGAGTGAACTTTTGCCTATTCCTTGGATATTGTGTGGCTTGGACGGTGCCACTGACTCTGTTGGATAGAGCCTGGATAACTTTGGAGTGAGGGACCACCCAACATATGATTAAAGTACTTGTGAAGTGGGATTTTCCACCACAGTAGAGGCAAAGTCCAGCAGCCCTTCTCCGAAGCTTTTCCTGTTCGGTCAGACGGGCCCGTCCGATCTGCATAGGTTCTTCCGAAGGCAGGGAAGAAGAAGCAGAAGCCGCAGGAGTTGGAGAAGGCAAGGTGGAAACCGGATTGGGAAGGAAGGGTCTTTGAAATCGAGGAGCCAGAGTAGGTTGGAACCTGTGGAATCTCTTGGTTGGGGAGCGCTCTCTGTCGAGCTCAGCTTGAAACTCCCTCTGCCGAGTATCTACCTTTATGGCCAAGGCGACTAGATCTTCCCAACGGGATGGAATTTCCCTGGACACCAGATCCTTCTTGATGCGCATCACCAGGCCGTTGTAAAAGGCAGCGTGATACCCGTCATTGTTCCACGAAGTCTCAGCAACCAGGGTGCGAAACTCAATGGCATACTCCGAGACAGGGCGAGTTCCCTGATGAAGTTGAAATAGGCGTGCAGAAGAAGCAGTGGCACGACCCGGAGCATCAAACACCGTACGAAGTTCGCGAATGAAGGACCTGGCATTGTCAATGATAGGATCTTCCTTCTCCCATAGAGGTGAAGCCCACTCCAATGCCTTCCCTTGCAGGCAGGAGAATATGAAGCCCACCTTGGCACGTTCAGAGACAAATTGGCTGGGTAAAAGTGCAAACTGGACCTCGCACTGGTTGACAAACCCGCGGCAAGCTTCGGGGTCACCACTGTAGAGTGGGGGAGCCGGAATGCGGGGCTCGGAAACCTGGAGTGGCGACACAGGTACCGGTACAGGAACAGGGTCAGCAGGTGTTAGGGCCGACAACTTTGCCAATATTGTTTCCAGGGCTTGACCAAAATGAGATTGCTGTACCTCATAGGACTGCATCCGAGAAGCCAGTCCCTGAAGCGCTCCACCGACATCAGGCGGCGCAGGGTTTTCCTCTGAAGGGTCCATGGCCCAATTATAATGTAAGGCCAAAAGGCCTTAGAGGTAGTGAGGACCAAGGGAGGAGATAGCAAAAGTCCAAGTTCGCGGTACAGATTGGGATGAGACGAAAGAATGGTCAAACAGGCAACAATATCAGTCCAGGCAGAAGAGGTTCAATGTCGAATAATCCAGGCAAGAGGTCGGTACACAATAAGCAAGAATATCACAAGAACACACCCAGGAATAGCAAGCTAAAACCTATAATTGGGCACTGATGACTTTCCAGAGTTCCTTCTTATAGGCCCAGATTTGGCGCCAACTTTGGACGCATCGGCGTCATGACGTGTGCACGGACGCGCTGACGTCAGCGACCGACGCGCTGACGTATGCGACCGACGCCGGCGCCAATTATTGACGCCGACGCCCATTCCGTCGCCGGCGACCAATCCGTGTGCGGGAAGAGGTCGGCGTCATCCGGCTGCGTCCATGAGGAACCAGGGAGCCAACATCTTGGACGCCATCTTGGTCACCATTTTGGGATCCCAGCTCAGACTCCATTACACGTACAAATTCACATGGGAGGGCTGCACATGGAAATTTGGCCGATCGGACGAGCTGACACGACATTTCCAGAAACATACAGGGATCAAGCCTTTTTTGTGTTCGGACTGTGACCGGCGTTTTTCCCGATCAGACCACCTGGCTCTTCACCGCAGGAGGCACATCATGATGTAATGAGAGACCCTAAAAGAGCTTCTGGGGCTGTGATGCACTTCAGTTTATTCTCTACTTCACTGGTGGATGACACTTTGGTCTCACCTTTCCATCTGATCTGAACAAATTTCTCATGTTGTCCTTCGCATCATAGGTTGTTGCTTGTTTCCTCAGATTTTGTTTTGTTTTTTATTTTGCCTTTCTATCTATAGTTGTTAATTCTGTGTAGTGTTTCCCCCCTTCTATCTCCTAATCTCTCTTTGCTCTTGATTCTATATAGTCGTTCTTTGCCTCTTCCAAGAGCACGATAAGCACAGTATTGGTCTGCCCTCTTACCTCTCCACCAGCATTTGCCCTACCCTTGCATGGAGCATAATGGACAATTGACTATGAAGTAAAGCATTGGAGAGACTTCTTCTGGGACTCTGCTACGCAGCAGATTAAGGAGAAATGGACTGTCACTTTAAATAGGATTCCTTTCTGATGTATAGTTGGCATTGATGCTCCCGATTTTCGCAAACTGTCGGATTAAACAGAAATTTTTATAGCAAAGCGTTTTCGTTGTATATGCAACGAAACCTAAAAAATACTGTGATTAATTCTGAAGCTTAATTCTCAGTGAAAATCAGCACCTGAGGATCACTTTATTACTACCTGGACTGAGCTATTATTTAACCTGTAACACATTTGTTGTTTCCCATTTATAAATTACATTTTGTTTTAAACTGGAACCCCTTCTATTTTATACTGAAATAAAGGTTTGTTCTGAAATGCACTGACAAACCACATGCAAGTTAGATGTGACAGATATATGTAGTTTGACTTGCAATCATCTCTCTCTTGGTTAAATGAACCTCTTTTTCTCTTAAATAAGCAGTGAAACTTAATGAGTATTGTTGTTCATCATGTCCTTGGAGATATTAGTAGGAGTGGGGAGAATTTTACTCCTGGTCTCTCTTAAATATCCATGGTTTTCTTTTGTGTTTTCTCCCACAACTGTGAATCTCCTAATGGAAGAAAGGGACAATCTTGAATAACATATTACTGTGACAAGGCCATGCCAGTCTTGGAAGGGAAGGAGCTGGCATGAAGGGGTTAAAACACACATTATTACAGAAATGTTGACACACATATCATTGTTTTGGATTTATTTTATAGATTAAAGAAGGATACAATACTAAATGCCTATAATTTTGTGTACTTTCTGCTGTTGGGCCTCAAGTCCTACTGAAAGGCACCCATTGGCAGAAGGTCAGCCTTTAAAGGGTTGTTCATCTTAACTTTAGCTATGATGTAGTGACGATATTCTGAGACCATTTGCTATTGGTTTTCATTTTTTATGTTTTTTTTTCTTTTAGTTAGTTTTTTATTCAGCAGCTGTGCAGTTTTCAGTTTCAGCCATCTGGTTGCTAGGGACCAAATTACCTTAGCAACCATGCATTCATTTGAATAAGAGACTGGAATATGAATAGAAAAGGACCTGAAAGATGAGTAATAAAAAGTAGCAATTACAGAAGAAGGCAATCGAAATGTTGCTTAGAATAAATAATTCTATAATATATTTAAAGGTGAACCACCCCTTTAACATTTGGAAATGTTGCTAATCCAGTGCAATTATAATAATTAGTAGTGACATGTAGCTAGTATTTGTAACTGATCTGGGGAAACTGGTGTCAAGCAACTGATATGTGCTGCTGTTCAGCTGTAGGTATGTTATACTGCATTTATATATTTTGATGCTTTTAAATGGACTGGGAGATCTGCTTAGTAGGCTTTTTTGTGTGCATAAATTGCAACTACTGTATGAGTTATCTATGAGTTTTTCCTGCCTTAGGGTGATGTGCTTGAATTAGCTATAGCCAAGCACTCTATATTGACAGCAGACATGTCTCCCTTCTCTTCATTCTCCTGCCATAAACTTTCTTAGGTCCGACTCAAACCTAGGCCAGATTATATGTGTGTATATATATATATATATATATATATATATATATATATATATATATATATATATAGTGAATAAAGTACCCCCTCTTGTAAAATATAAGGATATTATTAGTTACCGAGGAGTTTCATGACCATATACAGGTCATGGAACTCCGAGGTAACTTCTAATATCCTCATATTTTACAACTGGGGGTACTTTATTTATTATAATACACAAATTTTAGTGAGTCATGTGACAGAAATGACATCACTACTCACCGTTTATAACTGATGACATCACTACTCACCGTTTATAAGGATATAATTTACAGGATATTCATGGCTTTTGTGTATTATATATATATATATATATATATATATATATATATATATATATATATATATATATATATATATATATATATATATAAAAGCATCTCTTTAAGAGTAATGGTACACTGGGCAAAGTTTAGCGTTTAAAACATCTACTTCTCCATGAGAGAGGGACAAATCACTGAAAGCGTGAAATGGGAATTTCAGCATCAAGTAAAGGAATATTTATGACACTTTGCCCATTCTTCTCTGCATGAGAGAAGCAGTAAGCATAGCAAAGAATGACATAAACTGCCATTTTTTTGCATATTTGCACCCTGCCCTGCACTGGCATGAGATGCAGAGCACATCAAGCGGCTTCCAGCAGGAAGTGCCAACTAAATTTACACTGTGGGCTTCTGTGTACTGTGGGCTGTTTAAAATAGCCAGACTGCAACACATAGGAAGAATAAATGTCCCACACAACCCGTTTCAATTGAAAAATGTTTTATCTGTTGCCCTAAACCAGGGGTGCCCAAGAGGTAGATCGGGATCTACCAGTAGACCTCTAGCTGGTGATCAGTAGATCTCAAGACTCTGTCACCGAACAGATTGTCTATATCACCCTCCTGTTTCATGCATTTTATTCAGATATTTATTACGCTAAGGTAACATAAGAAACAGTTGTTTGTTAAATATACCACCCTCCTGTTTCATGCTTTTTATTCAGATATTTATAACGCTAAGGTGACATAAGAAACAGTTGTTTGTTAAATATACCAATATTGATTTTCTCATAAATCAGTATTTAAGTAGTATTTTCCATGGAACAGAATGCTAACACTGCTTTTATGGATGTAGATCATAATGGGACAACATCACTAACAGTAGACCTCACATTAGTAAAGTATGGGCACTCCTGCTCTAAACCATACAGAAAAGTAAAATTAAAAGCACTTTAGGTTGACATTGTATCCCACTTTTCTGGTTGGTAATCAAATTCCCTTTTTTAATTCCTACTTTGTTAAATGTAGTGCTTGATTCTTTTTTAAAATATTCCTTCTAATAATTGTGTAAAAATGTCTGAACATATGTATATATTTACATGTTACTTCCAGTTTTTTTTTTTTTTTAATACAGTTGTGTACATAGTAAATATTCCAGTATTAGAGAGACTTATTATATGTACACTTATTTGAAATGGCCAGATCTTAGAGCGCCTTGTCCAGGTTTGATATGTTGCTTTGAGTTTAGGGCCATAGCCGTGGGGCTTTGGTTCGAAAATAAAAATCCTGAAGAAAAGAGAAATGAGCAGCAGATGCTTTATTTATGTCCATACAATAGCAGCAGCAGCAAGGAATACTTAGAGCAGGGGTCCCCAACCTTTTTTACTCATGAGCCACATTCACATGTAAGAAGAGTTGGGGAGCAGCACAAGCATGAAAAATGTCCTGGGGTGCCAAATAAAGGATATGATTGTCTATATGGTAGTCCCTATGTGGACTGGCAGTCTACAGGAGATACTGTGTTTGGCCATAAACCTGGTTTTTAGACAACCAAAACTTGCATCCAAACCAGAAATTCAAAAATTAACACCTGCTTTAAGGCCACTGGGAGCAACATCCAAGGGGTTGGGGAGCAACATGTTGCTTGTGAGCCACTGGTTGGGGACCACTGACTTAAGGTGGCCATACATGGATAGATCCTCTCGTTTGGCGATGTCGCCAAACGAGCGGATCTCCCTAGGGCCCAACGATCGGATCCTAGCATTCGCAAACGGGTGGTCGGATCGCGGGCCCGCATCAACGAACAGATGCGCCCGCGATCCGACGGGATTTTTAATCCCATCCGATCGAGATCTGGCCGATTTTCGGCCAGATCTCGATCGGGGAAGCCCGTCGGGGGCCCCCATACACGGGCCAATAAGCTGCCGACTTGGTCTGTCGGCAGCTTTTATCGGCCCGTGTATGGCCACCTTTAGAGTCTCAGTGTTTGGCTTTTTCTATTTCTTATATTAACGCAAGGTATCTTGCTCCAAATTTGAAAATCCAGACAGGTCATTGAATTGAATGACATGGTGATCAGCCAATTGCTGATAGCCACATCATCAGTCCCGCCCCCTACATCATTCTTTTTGCTGTGAAAAACACTGGTGGCGTAACTGCAGAGGAAGCAGACCCTGTGACTGCATTGTGGCCCAGAAATGTAACGGGTCCAGTAATTAATGAGAAATGTATTTTTCATCATTTTTTATTAACAGTTTTAGAACTACAACCTGAATATCACATTAAGAAATATGTGTCATTCGTATTGGCAAACCATTTGAAGAGCAGTTTCGATGGAAGAAACAGATATTTTGAGGCCCTAAATTTAATTAGCATCTAGTTATGCCACTGCTGGTATCCCCATGTTTTAGAGACTGGAAATGGCTTTAGGGAATATAAAATGTATTCTGTTTTTTGTGATCCTGTGTCTGTTCCATTTATTGGTTCACATTAAATATTAAGATCTCCTAAAGGCCCTACGCATTTCATGCCCTTAAGGCTATCCCATGACACATACGACCTTACTTTACAGATGTGGCCCCGTGCTTTGTTCAGTGTTCTTGAAGCCCCCTTCAACTATATTGCTATTGGTTTACTCCTCCCGCTCAGCTAAGGGTCTGGGGCTTGCGCATGTGGACTACCTTTTCAACATGGTGAGTGTATCTACATTGGTCATTTGTGGCACCCCTTCAGTTTTTTTTTATTTCTGAAGCATGCTGTGCCCTGTCTCAGGGGCCACTGGTCTTAATGTTTGATATAGGGACGAAGGCGGTGGCTGGCAGGGAAAACAAACAGACAGGCAAAAGTTAGCAGCTTTTTTTCAGCAGAACAAATATAAAAGGCAGGAACAGATTCAGGAAGGGTTAACTGACTGTATATGAAGCCAGGGAAAAAGTCCATATCATTGCATAGCTGACAGTGTTCAAACATGATCAAGAAGGAATTAATGTGTGAACAAATCGGGGAGAACATTGCCCCTTGTATTTCCATCTTACCATTAATAGTGGTCCGATCTAATGCAGCCTGCTATAGTTAAATTGGGTTGAAAAAAAGACAAAGTCAATCAAGTTCCACCTCTCCAAATGAAAACCCACCCCTCCCTACTCTCACATAAATTAACTATAGAATTTAGTATCACAATAGCCTTTGATACAGAGCCGGGCCAACCCGGCCAGACGCCCTAGGCAACCTGGCCGGGCACGGCGCCGGCTTCGTGTGTGCTCAATCGCGCATGCGTGAAATTCCGCGCCGGCGCGCATGCGCGAGAATACACGCCGGCTCGCAATCACATTGCAAACATTACCGGCGCAAGTCAGGGAGACAAAGTACCGGACACGGGGTAGGCGACAGAGCAGGTACGTGTCTGGATTCTGCTGAGCTCGTTAACTGGTCTGTGAGCTGCATTACCAGAAACTGAGAGCAAACTGCTCAAACCTTGGACAGACATACACATCATCCTGCACAAATCCACAAACTTTTACTGACCTGCTGTCACACACTATGTAACGAATAATATAGTCATAATTGCTGTATAACGATGAATGGCCCATGACAGCCATGGAAGTGAATGGTCAAGGCTTCTGTGCTGGAGTTAACTGTTCCCACCTCTTTCCAGATTTATCTGCTTCTACAGCATGAACAACAGGTCTGTTTTTAGTAGGAGTGGGGAAGTATGACCTGTGTGGAAGGTAAACTGCAATTACTTAGTTATTGCTGAGCTACAACTCCTGCATTCCCCCAATGATGGCATCTCTGTAACAGCTGTATATTAGAAAGTGTTATTTCTGCCATCTTGTTTCTTACTATTCACATTATCTCATACATATCTTCTTTTTCCTTGATAGTTACCATTTTGCCTTGCTACACCCCTCAGCTATAGCACCTTCAACCTGACACCATTGTACTTAATACGTATAACTACTACATGGCAGCTCAGAAACCAGTGCAATTAGCATCAGAATTTAATTTAATCAGCCTTGTAGCATCATCTTATATTGCAGACAAACTTAATTTTCTGCTTGTAAATCTGTGATGACCCCAAGTAGTGAGTTTTTGCTAAGGTTTTGCATAGACTCCATTGGGTGAAAAAAATTATTGTGTCAAAAAAATTGTTGTGCTTAAAAAATTAATTTGTTGCGCATCAAAAATGATTTGTCTTCCATAGCCCTCAATGCATTTTGCTAATTTTTCACCATTTCGTGATTTTTCAGCAAAGCGAAACAGCGAAATCCGCTCATCACTATCCTTAAAGGGATACTGTCATGATTTTTATGATGTCGTTTTTAAACTCAGAGATACCACAAAAGGGCCAAACAAAAAAGTATATTAAAAAGTAAAAAAAATATATATATATTTAGACCATCATCGCCTTACTCGTTTCGTGTCCAAGCGACACTTGTGATATAATGCACACATTGTAGTCTTTCTGCCCTGGGGACAAGATAATAAGTGATGGAAGCTTAACTTGGTCTACCATGGTTATTCTTGTTAAATTTGGCTGTTGTGGTGCACACTAAATTTTTATCCAAGTTTGGTTACCCACAAGTGAAAGTAGGATCTAAAAATGTTCCTTTTAAGTGCATTAACATATGCAATCTTTTGCAATGGTCACCAACATATTTTTAAATTGACTAATAATGAAGGGTTCTCCGCCCAGCAGTGTATCCTTCTACCAAAACCAAGATACCAGTTTGCTTTCAAAGTCTTTAAATGTCACAGTAATAAATATAAACTGCATAATAATGGTTCTCCACGCAGCTGTGGCTACCTCTGGCAACATCATCATCATATGATGTTACTGTACTTCTTACCAACATTGACCCAGCCATTGCTAATTATTCAGTTGCAGTTTTCTGAAGCAGAGAATTGAGAAAAACACATTCTGAACTTCTTCATGCCTTGAGCCTAGACTGACCTACTTTCTCCACCCAGCAGCCTCAAGAAGTATTGGACCATAACAGAATTCCACAGGGAGGATTGTCTCTTATGGCTATGGCCTCAGCTAGCAAGCCTAAAGGACAACTTTGGTATGAATTCAAATGACTTTTAGCTGACCCACTTTTTTATTACTAGAATATTCTAAACAATCTGAAAACTTCTTACAAATGTTTGAAGTTGCAAGTAACATAGTCACTGACACAAAACTGTGCAGGACAATTTATTGTGATCTATTTGAATTTTGCCAAAGCGTTTGATACTGTGCCCCACAAACGACTGCTTTCTAAACTAAGGTCTGTTGGGCTTAATGAAGTCGTTTGCACGTAGATAGGAAACTGGCTACAGGATCGGGTGGTTGTAAATGGAACATTCTCTACTTGGGGTAAGGTTCTTAGTGGGGTCCCCCAGGGCTCAGTATTGGGTCCACTTTTATTTAACTTGTTCATTAATGACTTAGGGGAGGGTGTTGTAAGTAATGTATCAGTGTTTGCAGATGACACAAAATTATCCAGCCCAACTAATTCCATCCAGGATGTGGCATCCTTGCAACATGATCTTGACAAACTGGCAATCTGGGCAGCTAAGTGGCAAATGAGATTTAATGTTGATAAATGTAAAGTCATGCACCTGGGATGTAAAAATATCCAAGCCACTTATACCCTTAATGGGACTGCACTAGGCAAATCCATTATGGAAAAGGACCTTGGAGTCCTTGTAGATGATAAACTTGGCTGTAGCAAGCAATGCCAGTCGGCAGCATCAAGGGCAAATAAGGTCTTGAGCTGTATTAAAAGGGGCATAGAATCAAGGGAGGAGGGGGTCCTTCCACTGTATAGAGCACTTGTAAGGCCCCATCTAGAATATGCCGTACAGTTTTGGTCTCCATCACTTACACAGGACATTATTGTATTAGAGAGGGTACAGAGAAGGACAACTAAGCTGGTTAAAGGTATTGAAAATCTTAGCTATGAGGAAAGACTGGCCAAATTGGGGATGTTCACGCTGGAGAAGAGGCGCTTAAGGGGTGATATGATGAATATGTATAAATATATAAGGGGATCATATAATAATCTCTCTAATGCTTTATTTACCAGTAGGTCTTTCCATCTGACACGAGATCACCCATTCCGATTAGAAGAAAAGAGGTTCCGCCTAAATATTCGGAGGTTTTTTACAGTGAGAGCTGTGAATATGTGGAATTCTCTCCCTGAATCAGTTGTACAGGCTGATACATTAGATAGCTTTAAGAAGGGGTTGGATGGCTTTTTAGCAAGTAAGGGAATATAGGGTTATGGGAAATAGCTCATAGTCCAAGTTGATCCAGGGACTAGTCCAATTGCCATTTTGGAGTCAGGAAGGAATTTTTGCCTTCCTCTGGATCAACTGGCAGATAGGTAGTTAAAAAAAAAAAAAAGGTTGAACTCGATGGACATGTGTCTTTTTTCAACCTTTTTTTCAACCTTACTTACTATGTTATTAGACTACGGGGTCCGTTTACTAAAGTGCGGTAAATCTGACTTTAAGTTTCCGCATGTTATCGCTGAGAATATTTTTACGCCAGAATATTCGCAGCGACTAAGTTTATTAAACAGCGATGCACTCAGAAGTCATTGCGATCACTTGCGGTAACTACGTTAAGGAACCAGCTTACGTTAGCGGTAATTTTAGCGAGTTGTGAATTTTCTGGCGAAAAATTACGTTTTTGCGAATATTTATGCTATAAAATAGTCTTGTTTTATGGCGGTTATTATGGCAATTTTTACTGTGACATTTATGGCCAGAAATGCATCTTCAAAACTCATAAACTTTATTGACTGATGATTATACCATCCAACAGAACATCACCAGAGTAACACCAATCAAACATGTCTGCATCATATAAACCCTTCTGCCAATAGAATCATAGGAACAAGAAATGATACCAGTCAATCTCTTTGCTTCATAGAAATGCACAGTTTAATGTACCAATCTCAATGAAACCAAAAAAGTGTAGAGGCTGACGAATCCTTGGACTGTGATGCCCGCTGCCAATAATACGCCTCTGAGCTGAAACTGCTGCTGTTGCAACAGAGAGAAGTAGAAGCCAAAACATCCTGTTAGCAATAGCTACAGATCTCTCTCTCCTGTCAGCAAAGAATGATGGGTAAAAAAAAAACAGTATTATGGGATATTTCCTGCCCCTTGAGAATTTTCTGGCGGAAAAAATACTTTTACGCCACTACATAGGTGGCGGTAAAAGTTTGCGAATATTCTGGCGTTAATTTTGTCTTTAGCAAATTACGCTGTTTAGTAAACCATGCGTTAATGTGTACGTAGCGTTATTTTCAGCGAATGCGATAACTGGCGAACAATTATTCTTGCGCAAGAAAATTCGCAAATTTATATTTACCGCAGGTTAGTAAGCTGGCGATAACATATTTGGCGAAAATTCTGTCTATATATTGTGCGAATATTTTTAACGCACTTTAGTAAACGGACCCCTAAGAATGCAGCCTCCTTTTTGAGGGTTCTAAAAGGACCCTGGCTGTCTGGGTGGTTAGGCGGCATATGAGATTCAGTGCCGATAAATGTAGGGTTATGTAAAAATATGCAATCCACTTATACAGTACCCTTATTGGGACTGCATTAAGCAAGTCCATTATGGAGGATGCAAGCAGTCAGCAGCAGGAAAGGTCAGCAAGACTTTAACAAATAATGTTCAAATCTTTTGTCTTAAGCCATGTATGCAAATGGTGTGTCCCTCGCTAAGTTTGGCCTTCATGAATAGCATTACTTAGCAATCTCATCTAGGGATCTGTAAGAAAAACAATAGATATATTAGCACTATCTACCTTTCCCTTGTGCAAAGAATAGGTATTCATATAAACCTATTACATGTTGTTTGGTATGATCCTTGGCCTTTTCTCACCAAATAAATATGCTAACAGTCTGTAATGGTTCTTGATGATACCATCCTAGATACTATTTATTATAAGCTATTATAAGCTATACATTTAAGACAGATACCAAGCTCAATCAGCTATTGGTTGCGTTCTTGATCTTATATAGAATAGCGGTGCCACATTGCTAATAACATGGTACACCCTGAAGCAAGTGAAACCAAGTACTTCCCCACCTAAAACCTCCCGAACATCAATGTTAGCCTATGGGGAAGGTCCCCATAAGCTTCCTAACAATTTTCTGATTGAAGGAAAATCGTTCGATTGATGGATTAAAATTCGATCGAACGATTTTCCTTCGATAGTAGGAAATGCTGTAAATCCTTCGACTTCGATAATAGATAATCGAAGTCGAAGGATTTTACTTAGACGGTCGAATATTGAGGGTTAATTAACCCATGATATTCGACCCTAAGTAAATGTGCCTCTTAGTATTCCTGTTCCCTTCCATCTAGTGATAGAAAATATATTGGGATTAACCCATTCCTCACATCATTCCTGAATGGAAAATCATGTAGGGAGGTACATGTAATTATGTGGTGTCTTTGTCCTTTTCCCACCAGAATGTATCTTTTCATGGTGTTCTGGCAGATTTGCTAGTGGTTACAGAAATCTCCAGGATTCAGTTTCAGGATATGTCATTTGGTTGATCTTGCAATTTTTGCCTGACACCAGTGAGATGTGGGTCCTGTACAGGCTGCTGGGTAGATTAAGGCACATGGGTTCAACAGAAAATGAACAATAAAGGAATTCTCATTTTCTTTTTCTTACTTTTTCTTTTGCATTCATTTGTTTGAATGAAATATTTAGTAGAATTCATTATTAACACAGCATTTGTGAATTATAAACACCTTTACAAAAATACTAATTTTCACAGGTGCACTGAAATTGCTTAGTTCCTTGTCTTTATTTTACAGCTGTTCATATTAAATGATGATTAGTTCCTTCTGATAACAACACTTGTATCTATAGCTTATATAGTTTGTACCTATGCTCATAAAGCAGCCCCAGTGCAATTTATATAATAATGATAATATAATACAGTAGAACCCCCCATTTTATGTTTTTTAGAGGACCAGAAAGACATTGTGTAAAATCTAGGGAAATTTATTATGTATTATATATTGTTGGGGCCACAGAAAAACTGTGCAAAATGTGTGAAAACGTAAAATCTGGGCATGTACAATTGAGGTTTCCTGTATTTACAGTATATAATGCTTTTTTCCAAAGTGACTTTAAGGGCTGATTATATCTAATTATATCACTGATACTAAGAATATATTTTACAGGTTATTCATAGCTCTTATATTTTAAAATTAAATAAATAGTAAAATAAAATACTCCTCCAGATGAACATCACTGCTCTCATTGTAAAATTGTTTTTAACAGGAGTTAAGGAGAGGGAGCCACTGTTGAGCTTTAGGGTAGGGCAGAAAAAAGACACACTTCCATCAAGTTCAACCCTGCTAGTTGAAGGCAAAGGAAGGCAAAAAACCCATTTGAAGCCTCTCCAACTTTCCACAGAGGGGTAAAAATTCTTTCCTGACTCCAAGATGGAATCAGACCAGTCCCTGGATCAACTTGTACTATGAGCTATCTTCCATAACCCTGTATTCAATCACTTGCTAAAGCGCCATCCAATCCCTTCTTAAAGCTATCTAATGAATCAGCCTGTACGACTGGGACAGGGAGAAAATTCCACATCTTCACAGTTCTCACTGTAAAAAACCCCTTCCGAATATTTAAGCAGAACCTCCTTTATTTTAATCGGAATGGTAAATAAAACAATTTTCTGATCGAAGGAAAATCGTTCGATTGATGGATTAAAATTCGATCGAACGATTTTCCTTCGATAGTAGGAAATGCTGTAAATCCTTCGACTTCGATAATAGATAATCGAAGTCGAAGGATTTTACTTAGACGGTCGAATATTGAGGGTTAATTAACCCATGATATTCGACCCTAAGTAAATGTGCCTCTTAGTATTCCTGTTCCCTTCCATCTAGTGATAGAAAATATATTGGGATTAACCCATTCCTCACATCATTCCTGAATGGAAAATCATGTAGGGAGGTACATGTAATTATGTGGTGTCTTTGTCCTTTTCCCACCAGAATGTATCTTTTCATGGTGTTCTGGCAGATTTGCTAGTGGTTACAGAAATCTCCAGGATTCAGTTTCAGGATATGTCATTTGGTTGATCTTGCAATTTTTGCCTGACACCAGTGAGATGTGGGTCCTGTACAGGCTGCTGGGTAGATTAAGGCACATGGGTTCAACAGAAAATGAACAATAAAGGAATTCTCATTTTCTTTTTCTTACTTTTTCTTTTGCATTCATTTGTTTGAATGAAATATTTAGTAGAATTCATTATTAACACAGCATTTGTGAATTATAAACACCTTTACAAAAATACTAATTTTCACAGGTGCACTGAAATTGCTTAGTTCCTTGTCTTTATTTTACAGCTGTTCATATTAAATGATGATTAGTTCCTTCTGATAACAACACTTGTATCTATAGCTTATATAGTTTGTACCTATGCTCATAAAGCAGCCCCAGTGCAATTTATATAATAATGATAATATAATACAGTAGAACCCCCCATTTTATGTTTTTTAGAGGACCAGAAAGACATTGTGTAAAATCTAGGGAAATTTATTATGTATTATATATTGTTGGGGCCACAGAAAAACTGTGCAAAATGTGTGAAAACGTAAAATCTGGGCATGTACAATTGAGGTTTCCTGTATTTACAGTATATAATGCTTTTTTCCAAAGTGACTTTAAGGGCTGATTATATCTAATTATATCACTGATACTAAGAATATATTTTACAGGTTATTCATAGCTCTTATATTTTAAAATTAAATAAATAGTAAAATAAAATACTCCTCCAGATGAACATCACTGCTCTCATTGTAAAATTGTTTTTAACAGGAGTTAAGGAGAGGGAGCCACTGTTGAGCTTTAGGGTAGGGCAGAAAAAAGACACACTTCCATCAAGTTCAACCCTGCTAGTTGAAGGCAAAGGAAGGCAAAAAACCCATTTGAAGCCTCTCCAACTTTCCACAGAGGGGTAAAAATTCTTTCCTGACTCCAAGATGGAATCAGACCAGTCCCTGGATCAACTTGTACTATGAGCTATCTTCCAGAACCCTGTATTCAATCACTTGCTAAAGAGCCATCCAATCCCTTCTTAAAGCTATCTAATGAATCAGCCTGTACGACTGGGACAGGGAGAAAATTCCACATCTTCACAGTTCTCACTGTAAAAAACCCCTTCCGAATATTTAAGCAGAACCTCCTTTATTTTAATCGGAATGGTAAATAAAACATTAGAGAGATATGATATGATATCCCCTTATATATTTATATATAGTTACCATATCACCGCTTAAGCGCCTCTTGGCCAGTTTTCCTCATAGCTAAGATGTTTCATACCTTTTACCAATTTAGTTGTCCTTCACTGCACCCTCTTAAGTGCCTCTTGGCCAGTTTTCCTCATAGCTAAGATGTTTCATACCTTTTACCAGCTTAGTTGCCATTCTCTGCACCCTCTCTAATTCAATATTGTCTTCTTTGAGCATTGGAGACCAAAACTGTATGGCATATTATAGATGGGAATACAAAAATGGGGGGTTGTGTGTGCACACCTGAGGCCAATTTCAAAACGTTTATAGAGCCCTGTCTAAATGATTCAAGTAAATATGCAAGTGCATGTAATTTTGAAACAGTGTTTGAAACCAAGGCACAGGAGATGTTTACATAAAGAATTGGTACTACACAGAGATGTAAAATTCCTTTTTTACTATGATTAGAGATAAATATGTTAGGGACCACCATGTGGGGTTTTACCTTGATGTGGTATGGTGGCTTATCAATATTATGATCATAACTTTGTAACAAAAAAACCCTGTTTCAAAATGACATGCACTTGCATATTTACTTGAATCATTTAGACAGGGCTTTAAACTTTTTGAAATTGGCCTCAGGTGTGCATCCACAACCCCCCTAGTTTTGTATTTGCCGGAAGCTTTGGCTAAGCTCATGTGGTTATTGCACCCTCATACCCACCCTTTATATATTTGGTGATTATGGCTGATAAAATCTTCTTTGCCAGGCCTGTTTATAAAATTGGTTTTTGAGATATTTAGCCTGCTCATAGAAGTGAAACCACAAAGCAAAAGCAAAACAGGTTTACTGTAAGGTCATGGCCACATTTTGGCCTAATATACTTTTCTAGTACTATTGCAGCACTTCCCATACCCAGCAATGTCCATAGTGACATTTCTCCAGCAACAATTTAGTACCTTGTGCTGTTTATACCTTATCTGATGGCATTGTAATGTTAGGTTGTATGCATTAGTATTGGTTTAGCTGTTATGTGCTGCCACCTAGTGGACCATTTTAGGATAGCTGCCCACATGTTAATTAGACTTGTCATTCAAGGTTAAGCCTTCCCACTAAAGTTCACAGGAAGTAGAGGAGAATCCATTTTGAGCACACACAAGCTGCTCACAAGCAGAGGGACAAACCTCCTTAGGATCTTTCACTTTTACACAGGCCCCTGGTTACATAACCGTCTGTAAGTAAGATGATATGTTTCCTGTATGTGTTTACATGCGTGTATATGCTGTACAGGTTGTGATGCAATGTTATTATATTGTTTTACAGTTTTACAAAATAAGAACCCATATAAGGATAAAGCATTCAAGTTTATTCAACTCACAGAGCATTCTGAGTATTCTTTGCTGAGTCTTATGTGGAGCGTGTTAAGATAGCTGGTTAATATATATTACGCAAAGGCACAGTATAGTGTGAAAACAGTACAGTAAAAAGACGGTTGCAGCAGACCTGCATACAGAAGTGACTGCGTTCCAAACATGAGTCTGAGATCAGGGAAGAAGTATATGCCTGAGGATGGGCCCCCCATGAGACAGCATGGCAGGGAGAAAGCTAGCGCCCAGCAAGATGAGTTATCGTCATATGCGTCAAAATCATCTAGGTCTAGCAAGATGTCTTCAGCAGTTCCCTAGCACTCAAAGCACGAGCGAAGGCAGAGGCCACACGTGTACAGCTAGCCTTTGCAGAAAAAGAAGCTAGTGTGAAAAGAACAATCGCAGAAAAGCAGGCTAGCATGAAACGAGAAATCGCAGAAAAGCAGGCTAGCATGAAACGAGAAAAAGCAGAAAGAGAACGAGAAATGGCAGAAGCAGAAGCAGAACTGCAAATTCTGCAGTCAGAGAGAATCCGCTGCTGCAGCAGCTGAAGCCGCGGCCTACCTAGAAACATATTCATCAGAGAGTGAGGGTACCCATGAAGGTCCAGAAGTGCCAGAAAAACCTCTTTTCTCTGCAGAACGTGCAAGCGAGTATGTTCAGTGGTTTACTAGTATGCCAACTACTGAACGATCGATTAAAACTGAGCCAGCGGAAGTGTACAGGCCGAAGCCAGCAGAAGCATACACAACTAAGACGGTAGCATCAAACCAGCTAGAGAATATCCAGCAGAATACCCTAGAGACAGAATTTAGAGTTTCCCATTGCCTCAGCCTAAAGATTGTGCGCCTGAGCAACAATGCATACAAGATATCACTAAATATCTGCTGCGCAAAGAAGCAGTTAACTCAAGCTTCATCAAGTTTGATGACTCCCCTGAAAATTACTGGGCTTTGAAGTCCTCCTTCCTGAATGCAACCAGAGATTTGAACCTTTCAGCCTCAGAGATGCTTGACCTGATGATAAAATGGCTAGGTACTGAGTCGGCCGAACATGCAAAAAGTATGCGCAGGGTGCATTTGTTTAACCCTTCAACAGGACTTGATATGGCTTGGCAGAGACTAGAGAAAAAATATGGCTCACCTGAAGTAATTCAGCGAACATTACAAAAAAGGTTAAGGGCCTTCCCCAAGCTGACCAACAAAGATACCAAAAAACTAGAACAATTGGGAGATCTTCTTCTGGAGATAGAGTGTGCTAAAGAAGAAGGATATCTGAGAGGTCTAACATACTTGGACAATGCTATTGGTCTTAATCCCATAGTGTAGAAACTACCATACCACATGCAATTAAACTGGGCATCTGTTGGAACTAAGTATAAAACAGAAACAGAAGAAGATTTTCCCCCTTTCTTTGTGTTTTCCAGGTTTGTGCAGCAGCAAGCACAGATGAAGAACGACCCCAGCTTTGCCTTTTACAGCAACAGCGATCAACTGCCTAAACTTGAAAGGCCTTCCAGATACCATGGTAAGACCTCTGTGTCCAAACACAAAACATTCATCCCTACGGGAACCTCACACTCTCAAACCTGCAGCAAGGAGGGCAGTATAGAGAGCCCTGATAGACAATGTCCAATTCACCGAAAGCCCCATCCTTTAAAAAAGTGCAAAGGATTCAGAGGCAAACCTATTGGTGAAAGAATGTATTTTCTCAGACAGAACGGCATCTGCTTCAAGTGCTGTGAATCCACCAAACACATAGCCAGAGACTGTAAAATATCAGTGAAGTGCTCAGAATGTGGCAGTGAGAAACACATTGCAGCCTTACACCCTGACTCACCTGCGCCACCAGCAGAGACTGTACAAGCAGAGACAGATCACGGCAGGGAGCCTAGTGACAGCTCATCTCCTCCAGTAATGTCTAAGTGCACTGAAATCTGTGGCACAGGTAAGAGCTTTCGATCATGCTCTAAAATATGTTTAGTGACTGTGTTCCCCTCTGGACAAAGAGAGCGAGCAGTGAAAATGTTCGCAGTTCTCGATGAGCAAAGCAACCGATCTCTTGCAAAGTCAGACTTTTTCAACATCTTCAACATTAAAACTACTGTAGCTCCATACACCTTAAAGACTTGTGCAGGCGTTACAGAAACTGCAGGCAGAAGAGCCACAAACTTTATTGTTGAATCCTTTGACAGAAAAACACAGCTCCCTTTACCTGCATTAATAGAATGTGACATGTTACCAGATGACAAGGAAGAAATCCCTTCTCCAGAAGTAGCTTATTACCATCTCCATCTCCGTTCAATTGCTAACCTCATACCAGCTATTGATCCTGAGGCCTCCATACTTTTACTCTTAGGAAGAGACATTTTACAAGCACACAAGGTGCATGAGAAAATCAATGGTCCCTTTAATGCCCCTTATGCACAGAGACTTGAATTAGGATGGGTAATAGTAGGAGAAGTTTGCCTGGGATCTACACACCAGACTAATAGCTTCAGTACTTTAAGAACGTCTGTGTTACCGAATGGGCGTACCACCTCATTGAACCCATGTCAGAACAGGCTCATAGTAAAAGAAAGTTTTGATAACCTAACACATTTCAGTGACTCTTCCTTGTGCAGCCAAGAAGACATCAGCTTCATCCCAGAGACTGATAAGTTGGGAACAACAGTGTTTCAAGAATCGAAGGATGATGACAAGCAAGCTCTATCCATACAAGATCAAGCGTTTCTTCAAATCATGGACAAAGACACCCATCAAGATGACAGCCACAGCTGGGTTGCTCCATTGCCTTTTCGTACACCCAGATGTAAATTGCCTTCCAACAGAGAGCAAGCCATGATACGTCTCGCCTCACTTCACAGAACTCTGCATGGTAAGCCAGGAATGAAAAGAGACTTCACAGAATTCATTAAAAAGATGCTGGACAATGACCACGCTGAGATTGCAAGACCACTGGAACAAGGTAAAGAACACTGGTATCTGCCGATGTTTGGCATTTTTGCATCCACGCAAACCTGATCAAATAAGAGTTGTATTTGACTCCAGTGCAGAGTGTGAAGGTGTCTCTTTAAATAATGTACTGTTAAATGGCCCTGACCTAAACAACACATTGTTAGGGGTTCTCATACGCTTTAGGAAAGAACCTATTGCCTTTACAGCAGATGTGCAACAGATGTTTTACTGTGTCTTGGTGAGAGAAGACCACCGAGATTATTTACGTTTTCTGTGGTACAAGGACCATGACATAGACAAAGAAGTAGTTGAATACAGAATGAGGGTCCATGTCTTTGGAAACAGTCCCTCTCCTGCATTTGCTATATACTGCATGCGTAAAGCAGCTCTGACAAGTGCAGAACAATTTGGACAAGTTGCCAAACACTTTGTGTTGAGACACTTCTATGTAGACGATGGACTTGCATCTGCTAGCACCCCTGAGATAGCGATTGACATTTTAAACAAGACAAAACAGATGCTGGCAGAGTCTAATCTGAGACTTCACAAAATTGCATCAAATAGCACACAGGTCATGAACGCCTTTCCTGCTGATGACAGAGCTAAAGACCTCAAGGACCTTTGCCTGGGTACAGACACCCTGCCCCTTCAGAAAAGTTTGGGACTGAGCTGGGACCTAGAAAGAGACTCTTTTGTTTTTCAGGTATCTTCAGAAGAAAAACCTTTCACTAGAAAGGAATCATGTCTATAGTGAACAGCCTTTACGGTCCTCTTGGGTTTGTAGCACCTGTAACTATAAAAGGTAAGGCATTAGTACGTGAACTGTCATCTAAGAAATGCGATTGGGACGCATTACTCCCACAAGAAAAACTACATGAGTGGCTTCAATGGAAGGAATCCTTGCAAGCTTTGGAACACTTAGAGATACCCAGGTGTTATGCGTCTATTCCCCTGTCAGCAGCAAGTAGAAAAGAACTGTATGTATTTGCAGATGCATCCAACACAGCGATAGGTGCTGTAGCCTACTTGAAAACAATTGATGTTTGCAATGAGTGTTCGGTTGGATTTGTTATGGGGAAGTCTAAGTTAAGCCCAAAACCAGCCCACACAATTCCACGTCTAGAACTATGTGCTGCTGTTCTAGCAGTAGAGTTGGATGAGCTCATCAGAGATGAAATAGATATGGATTTAGATGCTCTGCGATTCTTTAAAGTTAGCAAAACTGTATTAGGTTATATCTGCAACACCTCCAGAAGGTTTTTCCTGTATGTTGCCAACCGAGTGAATAGAATCAGGCAAGTAACCCACCCTGATCAGTGGGTTTATGTGTCCACAGAACAAAATCCTGCAGACTATGCCTCAAGGCCCACACAAACTGTTCATCTGCAGAATTCTATATGGTTCTCAGGCCCTTCCTTCCTCTACCACGCAGACAGAGAGGAGTTAGGCAATTCAGCAGAAAAGCACCCACTCTTAGAGCCTGAAGCTGATCCTGAAATTAAACCTACAGTTGCAAGCTTCAACACCAAAGCTTCTGACACCTTCCTCCATTCACATGTCTTTGAGAGATTTTCTAACCGGGTGTCACTGTGTAAGACTATTGCCAGACTTATCCATGTAGCTAAGAGTTTCCAGAAAGAGCCAAGCAATGTACAATGTAGAGGTTGGAAATGTTTCCCAGAGAAAGTCAACTCAGAGGAGATCTCACAGTCAAAAGCTACAAGAATCTCTTCTGTTCAGCACGAATATTTTAAAAGAGAGTACTTGTCCAACTTACAAAGCCGCAGAAAGTGGACCCAAAATTGCCCAAACATCCAAGTTGTGTTAGTGAAAGACATTCAAGAAAGCAGGAATGAATGGCCTGTGGGACTCATCATCAACACGCCAAGTAGAGATGGAAGAGTCAGGAAAGTAGAAGTAAAGATTGTCAAACAAGGGACTGCCAAAATGTATATGAAGCCAGTTTCAGACATTGTTGTTCTTGTTTCTGATAATACTTGAATTGTATTCTGCATAGCAGTAAGTTATATAGTGACATATTGAAATATGCCAGGCAGGGAGTGTGCTGTTTATACCTTATCTGATGGCATTGTAATGTTAGGTTGTATGCATTAGTATTGGTTTAGCTGTTATGTGCTGCCACCTAGTGGACCATTTTAGGATAGCTGCCCACATGTTAATTAGACTTGTCATTCAAGGTTAAGCCTTCCCACTAAAGTTCACAGGAAGTAGAGGAGAATCCATTTTGAGCACACACACAAGCTGCTCACAAGCAGAGGGACAGACCTCCTTAGGATCTTTCACTTTTACACATTACACAGGCCCCTGGTTACTTAACCGTCTGTAAGTAAGATGATATGTTTCCTGTATGTGTTTACATGTGTGTATATGCTGTACAGGTTGTGATGCAATGTTATTATATTGTTTTACAGTTTTACAAAATAAGAACCCATATAAGGATAAAGCATTCAAGTTTATTCAACTCACAGAGCATTCTGAGTATTCTTTGCTGAGTCTCATGTGGAGCGTGTTAAGATGGCTGGTTAACCTATATTACGCAAAGGCACAGTATAGTGTGAAAACAGTACAGCCTCCTGGTAAATACTGTCTGCAGTGCACACAGTAAAAGCCTACAGTTATTTAATATGCCTGATGTGCCATGCTATTGAGGTTCAAGGAGGTGTTATATAAACCCATCATTATTTATTATACAGGTATGGGATCTGTAATCCAGAACACCTGGAAACTGTGACTTTCTGGATAAGGGATCTTTCTGTAATTTGGATCCCCATACCCTAAGTGTGCTAAAAATTATTAATACATTAGATAAATCCAATAGGATTGTTTTGCCACCAATAATGATTTAATATATCTTAGTTGGGTCGATGTACAAGGTAGTTTCTTGGTAGTACAGAGAAACAAGAAATAGAGTCTATGGGAGATTTCTGGATACTTGGTTTCCATACCTGTATACACTATCCCACAGTTAATGTTCCTGCTTTTTTTGCCTTACTGTACATACTATTCCACAATTGCAACCACATCCCCTGACTATCTTATTCCACAGTTTCAGCCCTCCTCCTACTTGGCCATTTAAAAGAACATACCGTATAT
Source organism: Xenopus laevis (assembly GCF_017654675.1). Taxonomy (NCBI): domain Eukaryota; kingdom Metazoa; phylum Chordata; class Amphibia; order Anura; family Pipidae; genus Xenopus; species Xenopus laevis. The sequence continues at coordinate 48,105,355 of NC_054386.1, forward strand.
ACTCGCGTATAAGCCGAGTTTTTCAGCCCCCAAAATAAGCTGAAAAATGCTGCCTCGGCTTATACGCGGGTCAGTAAAAAAAATACCTATTTGGCTGATGCGGCTGATGCGGGTACTGATGGCTGCGCTTCTGATGGCTGTCCTGGATGGCTGTCCTGGATTCCATGACACAGTCCCGGCTCGTCTCTGCAGGCAGGGGCGCTTCTACGTCCTGCTGCAGTACGCTAAGGTAAAGTTACCGTAAATATGCGAAGCTGTGCGCAATGCGCCTGCGCCTCTCGCTTCTACGTCCAGTACGCTAAGGAAATTTGAATATGCGCAGCTGCGCGCAATGCGCAGCTGCGCGCAATGCGCATGCGCCTCTTGCTGACTGCTGCCTTTGATGTGTGGAGTGCGGTGCCAGTCAGTGCGTCACGTGACGTATAACGCGCTGTGCTTCGCTGCTCCCTGCTGGGTGACATCTGTGGTCAGTACGGTATTTGTAAATCCAAACAACTTAAAGTGACAGAGCTCAGATTTTTTAATGGGAATGTTTCCATTCTACAGATCTTCTGATCCTATGTAACTACAGCCCCTACAGTACCGTAACCAGTTTGTTTTCAGTGCCACACAGCCCATCAGTGCCCATCCTCCTCCCCAGTAGTAACCTGAGCCCCCTGCTTGTGTGTTCAGCCTGGGCTACCGTAGGTCCTGCTTTATGGCAGCTGAGATTCTAGCTATCTGTATAACAGAACATTCTGTCCCAGTGGCTGCACAGATCCTATCTGATCCCCATTGTAAGCAGCAGTCCTGTCCTGCTTTATGGCAGCTGAGATTCTAGCTATCTGTATAACAGAACATTCTGTCCCAGTGGCTGCACAGATCCTATCCGATCCCCATTATAAGCAGCAGTCCTGCCTGGCTTTTTGGTAACACACATTAAAGGCTTGTGTCTATAGCATAGCCATGTAAGGGGTGAGTTTCTCTAGTGGGCAACCAGTGATACATTAGGAAATTCCTAACCACCAACTGAATTCATAAATATATACCGTACATGGGCTGTTTTATAAGGTTATTTTACTGTATACCGGTATATGGGGGGACTGACTTTTTTTTTTTATCCTGTTAGAAATGGATACCGATACCGCTAATCCTAGACCAAAACAAAAACGCAGGTCATACGAAGCTAGTTTCAAACTGAAGGTTGTGTCAAGAGCAGAAGAAAGCAATAACAGTATTGCAAGTAGGGAATTTTGTGTTGATGAAAAACAAGTGAGGGAGTGGCGGAAAATGAAGGCTGACTTGGAAAAGATCCCAAAGGCTAAAAAAGCTCGACGTGGTTCAACAACTTCTTATGGGGCTTTAGAGACTGAATTGCATAAATGGGTTATGGAGTGTCGTCAAAATGGTTACTGCGTAACACGCATGGGAATTCGATTACGTGCCCTTCAAATGGCTAAGGATGACAAATATAAAGTACCAGGCATTGAAAATATTGTTGCGTCAGCAGGATGGTGTACCCACTTCATGAATAGGTTTGACCTATGTTTGCGACAGAGAACAAAGATTTCACAGAAGTTGCCGCAAGACCTTGAAGAAAAAGTGATGTCATTCCAATCATTCATCATAAAACAAAGAAGGATTCATAACTATGACCTGGGAAATATTGGGAATATGGATGAAACACCTATGACTTTTGATCTTCCAAGCAACAGAACTGTGGCAAGTTTAGGAGACAAAACTATTTTCCTCAGAACCACAGGAAATGAAAAAAATCATTTCACAGTTGTTCTGTCATGTTTGGCTGATGGAACTAAGCTGCGGCCTGTCATTATTTTTAAAAGAAAGACCTTGCCTAAAAAGGTAAAATTCCCACCAAAAAATTTGGAATGCACGACCAGGAGCAGCCTTAAAAAAGAAACCATCATTGCTAGTTTGGGATATGTTCAGAGCCCACACATCTGATGACATAAAACAATTGGCAAAGTCTTCTCAAGTTACTTTGGCTGTTATTCCAGGTGGGCTTACATCTGTATTGCAGCCCCTCGATGTGTCTTTAAATAAACCTTTCAAAGACAGTGTGCGAAAGATGTGGCATGAATGGATGTCATCTGGTCAAGCTAAACTGACAAAAGCTGGAAATCTAACAAAGCCTGACATTGAATTAATAGCAAAGTGGGTTCGAGATGCATGGGAAGATATTCCAGAGGACATGGTGCAACGCGCCTTCCAGAAATGTGGCATTAGTAATGCTATGGATGGCAGTGAAGACTGCGCATTGTATGAGAATGACAGCAGTGATAGTGATGCCTGCGAACTCAATGATGATGACAATGTCTATTCTGACATCCTCACACCAGCTGAAATTGAAGCTCTGTTTGGAGAAACAGATGATGAGGAGGAATCCAGTTTTGAAGGATTTTAACTTTTTGTGATTTAACTTGGTTGCAGATTGAGCTCAGGTGGTTGTACTTTTAAAGTATCATTGTTGATACCATATTGACCCTTTCTTCACTTGCAGAGTTACAGTAGTTTACTGTTTTTATTTGAAATAAAACATTTCAAAAACATTTAACCCACTCATGCCTCAATTTTTGATTATTGAAACTTACCAGTAGCTGCTGCATTTCTCCCCCTAGGCTTATACGCGAGTCAATAAGTTTTCCCAGTTTTTGTAGGTAAAATTAGGTACCTCGGTTTATACACGGGTCGGCTTATACACGAGTATATACGGTACTTGGTCAGAAATGTGATAATGACAGCCTCCAGTTTTAATGGTTGGTAAGTGACATTGGAAGGCATCCACCATAAGTAACTCTTAACCAGTTGGCATTCTTCCACTCCTGTAGCTTATCCAAACATGGGTTTCTAACATTCACTCGATTCATGATGCCGTTTGAAAGGCATGCCTAGAGCAGGGACATAAGTAGTCCTGAAAGCTGGCATTTTGTAATCTACTAAGTTAGACAACTTAGAAGTAGTTAGACTTCTGTACTTTATACACCTGGACTACTTTAAATACACTTATATCTGTACTAGCTGGAGCCACATCGTCTCGTCTCACTGTGTATTCATACACTGTTGAGATGACAATCAAGTTTCCTTTGACTTTGAAAAGGTATATATATATATATATATATATATATATATATATATATATATATATATATATATATATATATATATATATATATATATATATATAAAACACAGGGCTGTCCCAAGAAGCATCTATGTAAAGTCAATGTAGATACATGCACACTCGCATGTTTAGGTTTGTGCCAATGTTGGATCCAATTGGATGCACAATGAACTAAAAGAGCGGTATTCCGTTCCTTAATTCATCAACTTAAGTTGGATCTAGCACAGGGGTCAGCAACCTTTACTATCAAAAGAGCCATTTTGCCCCCTCTTCCACTAAAGAAAAATAGTTTGGAGCCACAAAATATAAGCAATGCTTGATAAAAGGGTAAAGCCCCGAAACGTTGCATTTCTGCAAATAAACACGCAAGAGAATCTCCCTGCTTGAACCTGCCGTGAGTGCCAGTGTATTCTTGTAATTGATTGCTTGGGTGGGTGCCGATCCCTCCAACACCGTGCACCAGGCATCTACCTTTGAAGGCCAGGGTGTGAAAACGGGCCATATTATTCAATGACTGCGGTAAGTCTTTCTGTGGCATGGTCTTGCCTGTTACTCCTGGGACATCTATACAGCCCTCGCACCTGCTGGCGGCTTCCTGAATGTGCGACCGAAGTAAGCTAACCGTTACTTACCACGGTTGGACACTCAAGAAGCCTGCGAGGGCTGTATAGAAGACATAACAGGCAAAGCCAAAAGACCGAGCCGCAGCAATCATGATGAAGTGCCGCATGAGGCTCCAGAGCCGCGGGTTGCCAACCCCTGATCTAGCACTTGAGAAATAAATATATATTATATACAGAATATGTATGTGTCTATAAATAAAGAGAAAGTGTACAGTTGGCAAGATTGTCCATAATGCTGAGGGATACTCTGGAGAGATGAACTTGATTGACTCCTATTTTCAACCCAAATCAACTTTGTTGCTATGCTATGTAACTACTGTATGTACAGAGAATGAGAATCTATTTCAAGAAGCATTACTTAACTGAAAGAAAGATATGATAGACAAAGAGGTAAGAATAGGTTGAGCATATTCTATGGGGAATCCTGGAGGCAGATTGTATCTTATGTTGTAGGATTTCATCTTACATCCTATCCACAATATTTTAATGTAGGTTATAGGTTAGTGTGTACTCCAAATATTCTATGAATTAAAAAGAAACATTATTACACGTGGGGGGTTATTTATCAAGGTCCGAATTTATCTAAATATCAGCTGCTACAAACTCCGATCTAACCTGCTTGGGTTCTTAACGCTTACTTATTATTACATTTTCCCGAAAATTACCTTTGTGGGAAAAGCTCAGATTGTCGCGATTTTTTCGTGAATTTTCCCCCGAAATCTCCGAATTCTTCAATGTGAAATTGCCTGAAACCCCCGACACAACCAAAAATCAATGGGACTGTTCCCATTGACTTTTATGCAACCTCGACAGGTTTGGGATGCCGTGTTTTTATATTCGGGCTTTTTAGCCCTCGGTTTAATAAATTCCGGAAAAAAACACAAATTTTTCGGATTTCTGGGCATTTCGGGTATTCGGAGCTTAGTAAATAACCTCTGTGGTGTAGTAAGAGTTATACAGTATTCATTACATTTTCTCCCATTTTTCCCAAAATCAAATTTTTTTTTTTTTATCAAAAATCAAATAATCCATTCTGAGAAATGACCACATTTTGTTCTCATTAACTAAAGTACATAAACCGTGGGAATCTGTCAATAATCAATATTTAAAACAGTATTTTTAGGAGACCTTATCTGAGTGTTATAAATGGAGATTGTCTGTGCCCTTCTGTAGGAATAATCATAATAGAGTGGTCACCACAGATTAAATCATCCCATTGATGCAGATCTTGCAGGTTTTTGAACCTTTTTACTTTGACACTATAATTATGCGACTGGCCAGTGGTGGAGGATGTACACACAGCACTTAGGAATCTTTAAAAACATTATAACATAATAGGGTACCATATAAACTATGGACTTCAAAACAGTATTAGATGAGAGAGAGGGGAGAGAAGAGAGATCTGGAAAGTGTGGGAGCTACAACATGGAGCTGGCTACCGCTCCTGTATAAATCATAACAAACAAGGGAAAGTTGTGCTCACCACTAATTTTTAAAACATAGACAAATACAAGAGGTCCTCTGCACTCAACCCATTATCAATATATTAAGGCCATTGAAACATTTTGTACCTTAAGTTACTTAAAATACCTTACCCTTTAAACAAAGTAGGGATTGTTTGCCCATATATTGCAATATATTTAAGATGGCCAACTACGTCAAAGTCATCCCCGGTATGGCTAGTTCCTTGATAGCATGGGATCAACGCAGATGTGAGTAACATTTTCAATGTGCTTGTTTACGTATTGGAAGGCCTGGATTATATTATAGGGACATCATACAAAAAAGTCTATAGGACCTCGGGGGGACTTTCTTTGAAGACAGAGTTCGGCCCCAGGGTATCCAGCTGGACAGGACGCTCTACAAATCATTTTTGCACCAGGGTTATAAAGCAGTTAAATGTGCTTGAAGAAAGAAATGTTATACTTTAAAGCTGTAACACTCAAGAAATATCAGGAATCTTGCGCAGTGACGGATAACCTCGAATGCAAAGGTGGCCCCGGTTTACTGCTGCGGAAACCAACAAGGATGTGCATAACTAGAAACAAGTCCGTAAGTGAGGTACCGGCAAGGAGTAAGAGAAGATGTAGTCATGAATCAGCGATGGGTTCAAGGCAGGTGGCAAGAATCTTAGTCATGGGTCAGGCGGAAGTCAAAAACCAAAAGATCAAAGTCAAAAAACGCTTTAGCAGGAACAGTAAACTGAAGCCTAGCTTGGGCTTTATCAAAATAGTGGATCAGGCTTTTAAAACATAATTAACGCCAAAAGATTCAAAAATCGGCGCTGCATAGTGATGTCATGACACTCATGGAGCTAACATTCATTCTGGGGTCGGTAAGGAATTCCTTCTCAAAAAAGTTTGTTACAAATACAGAACAAAATTAGCAGTGATTAGGACAGAGAGCTGACTGATTGAACTTTTATTTTGAGCTCAGATAAAATTGGCACCTTATGTCCTTTCCAAACTACCTAGTTTAGGGATTTGGAAAGCCTGCATTTAGATTATCTTCATAAAGTCTCTCCTACTATTAAACTGCAATACTGTATAACTACAAATAAATATGAAAAATATAAGTTTAATTTCCCATTAAAAGTAGCCAAGTGCTGCGAATTGCAACCCTAAATCACTGCAAACATTACAACATGAAACAAATGCATCATTAATTCTTCACTACTTTCTATTGTGCCCCCAGACAGGATTTACTCCTTAGACTGATAGAAACATGTTGAGGCACAAAGCCAATCTTATTGTTACCATAGTAAATATTTACTAATGACGGTAACACCCTTTTATTGTAACATGTCCCTAAGATACTAATAATGGGAAGGTGAAAAATAATCATGGATTAACTGCTTTTTCCACCTTCCTGTATTCTGTGAAAATGTGTGTGTAACAGTGATAATTTAAGGTAATATTGCATACAGTATATACATAAGATATACCCTGTAACCATCCAAAAGGAAACAAACTTCTTGGTAAGAGTCTTGTGCAACTGTCATAAATAGTAACTTTTCCCTGTCCTTTACACAAGCAAGGAAAAACTTTACGGTACACAGTCTTAATGTTATACTTGAAAGTGAGCAAAACCTAAAGCATCAGGGAACAGCCTTTAGCTTTACTGTACTTTAGCATTTTTTAATTCACAGCCACAGTCAGAGAGGCGCCCTCACTGGAATTCTTAAAGAAGAGTATTTAAGAATTTATACCTGCTAATTATATATCCCTTCTAAATTTGTGTTTTGTATTTTTTGTATGCTTATATTTTGTTTTTGTATTTTGCTTTTGTATTAATCAGTATTGATTTGAACACCTCCGAAGGATTTAGGGTTGCTACCTTTTCTGGGGGAAAAAACTGGCGTCACAAATGTTTAGCTTTCCTCTCTATCAAGAATTTCTGTTATTTGCCAGACTGGTAAATACCAGCTATGTCTCAACCTTACCTAATACCCCAGTTGGAATCCAATCACTAGGAACTAATGCATTAATTACAGAGCTTCTCCTAAAGGTGCACCGTTTTAGTTAAACAGACTCTCCCTCAAAAGTGTCTATAAGGCGTTCAATCTTTAGGTTGGCACCCAAATCTTTATCTTTATCATTATAGCCAGAGGAAAAGTACTGCATATCTATTTATATCTGCTCCAGGCAAGACTGTTCTTAGAGGTAGCGCTGTGGACAATGGGAGTGAACACTGAGTTTTTTGCCATTTCAGGGCTTCCCAGACATTTTATAAAATGACATGTTGACTGTTTTGAAAATCTATATTGAAATTGCATGGCCCGCTGTGCCAACAGCATTCCTAGGTCCCATGGGAAGGTCTTTTACTCATATTGCTAAGCCACTATTGGAACCGCAATCTTACCTTCAGCTTCCGAGGTACTATTGGCCTAAAAAAACCAAATCCCCGGACTTCAGCTCACAGAGGATGCTAGGTTTGATATGCACTGTTCAATAGCTGCAACTCCTTCCCAAAAATAAGATAAATATAGTTAGAGTTATTCTACTCTGTGGTGCCTCATAGCATTTAGGACCTGCAGGGACCACCACTAATTGAACTGACCATTATATCAGCTCTAGAGCTTCTCCTAACAATGATATCAGCAACTTGTAGAGGCAAAAAAAGTTACATGGAGGATGCCAAAGGCGAAAGTCTAAACTGCAAATGTTTGTTTTTCTGGCAAATTGAATGTTCTGACAAATTCTTTTCACCTAGGCCCTTTTTCCCTCCTTTATTCCCCCCTCTTTAAACACTGGTCTAACCAGTTTAACTGCTACTGGAATGTAAGAGAAGGAAAGAGAAGAATAAACTGTAAATCTCTTTGTGCCCAACTTGGATATATGACACCATATAATACATTGCATTCTCCCTTTAAACCACAAACATATTCTCTTATTTCACCCACATTCCTTACTATGTTATTTATCACTGCACCTGAGAAACATCTTGCCAGCAAAGTGTTAAACACACCTACAGCTAACATACTAGCTGTTCTTACAGTAATTTGTATGCATAGGCACATATATAATATAAAAATATTATAGAGAAAAGAACCCCGCCTGTGACTCCTAAATAAAATATCATGTATTTATTAACAGGTGCCCCACAATAATAAGTTGTACCTCCATTTACTTCACTTAAGAAAATATTTTAGGTTTGCATTGAATACTACCGTATATACTCCAGTATAAGCCGACCCGAGTATAAGCCGAGGTACCTAATTTTACCTACGAAAACTGGGAAAACTTATTGACTCTAGTATAAGCCTAGACACAACTACAGCCCTGTCTCCCAGCAGCGCACATTCTGCCAAAGCGACCCCCCCATCGATCAACCGGACTTCTTTGCAAAGTTGATGGTGACAGAGAATTGCCAAACGGATTACTGTGTGCATTGTCCCACTACCATGTGCAGAGGGTGCTGTGTGATATTGCAGTCACTGTTAATCTTTCGTATAACCAACAGAGGGCGCTGTGTGATATTGCAGTCACTGTTAATCTTTCATATAACCAACAGAGGGCACTGTGTGATATTGCAGTCACTGTTATTCTTTCATATAACCAACAGAGGGTGCTGTGTGATATTGCAGTCACTGTTATTCTTTCATATAACCAACAGAGGGCGCACTGTTATTCTTTCATATATCCAACAGAGGGTGCTGTGTGATATTGCAGTCACTGTTAATCTTTCATATAACCAACAGAGGGCGCTGTGATATTGCAGTCACTGTTATTCTTTCATACAACCAACAGATGGCGCTGTGTGATATTGCAGTCACTGTTAATCTTTCATATAACCAACAGAGGGCGCTGTGATATTGCAGTCACTGTTATTCTTTCATACAACCAACAGATGGCGCTGTGTGATATTGCAGTCACTGTTAATCTTTCATATAACCAACAGAGGGCGCTGTGATATTGCAGTCACTGTTATTCTTTCATACAACCAACAGATGGCGCTGTGTGATATTGCAGTCACTGTTATTCTTTCATACAACCAACAGATGGCGCTGTGTGATATTGCAGTCACTTATTCTTTCATACAACCAACAGATGGCGCTGTGTGATATTGCAGTCACTGTTATTCTTTCATACAACCAACAGATGGCGCTGTGTGATATTGCAGTCACTGTTATTCTTTCATATAACCAACAGAGGGTGCACTGTTATTCTTTCATATAACCAACAGAGGGCGCTGTGATATTGCAGTCACTGTTATTCTTTCATACAACCAACAGATGGCGCTGTGTGATATTGCAGTCACTGTTATTCTTTCATATAACCAACAGAGGGCGCTGTGATATTGCAGTCACTGTTATTCTTTCATACAACCAACAGATGGCGCTGTGTGATATTGCAGTCACTGTTAATCTTTCATATAACCAACAGAGGGCGCTGTGATATTGCAGTCACTGTTATTCTTTCATACAACCAACAGATGGCGCTGTGTGATATTGCAGTCACTGTTATTCTTTCATACAACCAACAGATGGCGCTGTGTGATATTGCAGTCACTTATTCTTTCATACAACCAACAGATGGCGCTGTGTGATATTGCAGTCACTGTTATTCTTTCATACAACCAACAGATGGCGTTGTGTGATATTGCAGTCACTGTTATTCTTTCATATAACCAACAGAGGGTGCACTGTTATTCTTTCATATAACCAACAGAGGGCATTGTGGGATATTGCAGTCTCTCCCCAAGTGTACTGTTGGTATAGGAATGATTAAAAGTGACTGCAATCTCAGCTACTCGGGGTCGGGTACCGCTGACCCGAGTATAAGCCAAGGTAGACTTTTTCAGCACATTTTGGATGCTGAAAAACTCTTTAAACGGTAACCTTAAAGTGCAGTGCAAGTAAGAATTCAACAAATAAAATACTAGTTCATGAAATACAAGTGCTGATTTTAGGGCATTAATCAATTCATTGTCCCATAATCATTCTAATTATCAATTAATCATGAATTTTACTTAATACTTGCTAATTCTATATGTGTCTAATTAAAAAAGGAATAGTATAACATTATTATGACCATAAATATTAGTGGGTTGGAACCATTTGCTAAAAATCCATTAAATAGTTGATAGAAATGGGAAAGAATAGAGGGTGGAGTTGTTCCCTAAACTAACTAACCTGGGATACCACAAAGTTAAAGGCAGGTCAGGGTAACCGGGACTGTGGCCTTGTTTGTTAAAATTGCCCTGTTTTTAGAAGAGGCTAAGCTGGCCCTAAAAACCCACAAACCCACTGCCCCTTGGAAAGGAAGAAAGGATTAAGAACTGAAGGAAAGGCGGTGGATTGTAGCCAATGTAGCCAGGCGATCTCTTGCTTTTATACTATCCTCTTTTAAATCTTAAACAGCATTTTGGTCTGGGTTCATTACGGGTGTGGGGCTAACTCATTGGCTACAATCCAGTGCCTTTCCTTCAGTTCTTAATCCTTCCTTCCTTTCCAAGGGGCCGTGGTTTTGTGGATTTTTAGGGTCAGCTTAGCCTCTAAAAATAGGGCAATTTTAACAAACAAGGCCACAGTCCCAGTTACCCTGACCTGCCTTCAACTTTGTGGTGTCCCAGGTCTTAGAAAAAAACAGGCAGTTAGTTTAGGGGACAACTCCACCCTCTATTGGTTCCAATTTCTATCAACTATTTAATGGATTTTTAGCAAATGGTTCCAGCCCACTAATATTTATGGTCATAATAATGTTATACTGTTCTTTTTTTAATTAGACACATAGAATTATCAAGTATTTGTACATTTGAATTTAGGGTTGCCACCGGCCGTGGTGGGGGCGGGAAGAAAGGGGGCGTGTCGTGATGTCAAAGGGGCATGTCGTGATGTCAAAGGGGGCGGGCCACAACACGTGATTGGACAGACGCCGGAAAAAAAGGTGAGTTTTCAGCAGATTGGGGGCAGGCCAAGGGCTTTTGATAGGGGTATTACAGATTTACCGGCAGCTACATTGCCGGTAAATTTGTAATACCGGCCCCGGCCTTGGCAGGTGTTTTACCGGCTAGGCCGGTAAAATACCAACTGGGTGGCAACCCTATCTGAATTTGAAATTCATGTATATGGTACCCTTTTGAATTAAGTACTTTTTTAATGATAGAATTCACATATGCACGGATCAGCACTTTAATTAATTGACCCTGGTATCAAATTGAATCTGTACCTACCATCAATTTTTTGTAACTTTATAGCATTCATGATTAATTGATAATTAGAATGATTATGGGACAATGAATTGATTAATGCCCTAAAATCAGCACTTGTATTTAATGAACTAGTATTTTATTTGGTGAATTATTACTTGAACTGCACTTTAAGGTTAGCTTTTAATGCAAACCTAAAATCTTTTCTTAAGTGAAGTAAATAGTGGTACAACTTATTATTATGGGACACCTGTTAATAAATACTTGATATTTTATTTAGGAGTCACAGACGGGGTTCTTTTCTCTATAATATTTTTATGGTTATACTCTTCTCACAATTGTCAGACCTCAGCCACTAACTCCTAGAAAAAAGGATTTTTCTTTAACCCAGTAAACAGGGGTATCCATTTTTGTTTTCTCACACATACATAATATAATAATAATAAATTGTTGCCTCTGCAGCAATATTTTCCCTGTTCAGCAGAAAATAAAAGTTTGAGGAAAGCAAGGTTCCTTTGCACTAAACACTTCCTCTTCTACCTGCTCACACTAATATAAGGAATATTGTCCCTCTATGTTAAAAATATAAGTATATATCAGGTCACTAAGATTGATCATATAAAGTCACAAGCCCAAAGGCCAGGTTGTGGAAAACCATGGCTACTTCTGAAATCATCATATTTCAGAACATGGGGAACATTATTATTGTAGTCAGGAATCAATGAGTCATGTGACACAGGCGACATCATTAAAGCAGGCAGTGTCGGCCTGGGGTGCCTAGGGCCCACCAGGAATTCTCATTTCAAGGAACCACCCCCCCAGTACAAAATAGCATCCACAAATAAATAATAAATTAACATTATAAAAAAAAAAAGAAACTGGCATAGCCATAACAATATTAAATTAAAATATATTTTGTTCAGCTCTCCAGTTTGATCTGGTTTCTAGGGTCTAACTTACTCTACCAACAGGCAGTGATCTGAAGGGTTTTTTTTTTGCTAAAGGGTTCAATTCTCCTAAGAACATTATATAAACACTATGTAAACATTATATAAATAAGAGGCAGTGGGTTCTGGCACCTTCTGGCAAATTATATACAGTCAGGACAATTTAACACGCTGGTAAGGATGCATATAGGGTAAATGCATAACCAATTTAATTTATAATCCACCCAGAACATATGGTAGAATAAAAGCCATTAAAGCAGTATATACAGTATCAACCCCACAGAAAACAAAATAGGATAAATACAGAGCTCTATGTATAATTCCACCAAACACAAGGCACAAGGATTGTGATAGACAGAGCGCTATGTATAATTCTACCAAACACAAAGATATTTGCAGGTCCAACACAAACTGCAGCAGAGGCCCACAACCAAAAACAGTACAGACGTAAATAAATTGCATAACACTTTACTCACATACTCTTTCTTTGTTCGCCCAAGCTTCTTTTATCATTTTGTCTTCCCCCTCACTATCCATTTGCATTTTCTTCTTCCAGTGTTTCTGCTCTTGTTCTTTAACCATATTTAACCACAGGGCAGGGGCTAGTGGAGTGGGGGTGGAGAAGGGGCAGTGGAGGCTAATGAGGGAGGAAGGTTTGTGACAGTCAAGAGGGGAAGTAGGGGACAGAAGAGTAGGGGGGCTGGTCCACAGTTTGTCCAAAACAGCAAATTCACCGTTTTGGCTGAAGATGCTTGGGAGGAAAACTCCGAACTGGCGTGTATGGAGCAGGCTGACCCTCGGAGCACCCCGGGAGGCAGTGGCTCTAATACGGGTGGTGGGGGGAGTGCAAGGAAGGAAAGGCAGGTTCTAGTTATAGGGGATTCAATTATTAGAAAGGTGGATAGGGTAATCTGTCGCAAGGCCCCTACATGCCGAACAGTCTGCTGCTTGCCTGGTGCTAGGGTTCGGCATGTGGTGGAACGAGTGGACAGATTATTGGGAGGGGCTGGGGAAGACCCAGCAGTCTTGGTACACATAGGTACCAATGACAAAGTTAGAGGAGGTGGTGAAATCCTCAAAAATCATTTTAAAAAAACTAGGTTCAAAGCTGAGGGCGAGGACTTCCAAGGTAATTTTCTCAGAGACATTACCTGAGCCACGAGCAACGCTAAGGAGACAGCGGGAGCGTAGGGAGATTAATGCGCGGCTGAAAGATTGGTGTAGGGAGGAGGGTTTTGGGTTTTTGGAGAACTGGGCTGATTTCTCAGTCGGCTACAGGCTCTTTGCTAGGGATGGGCTGCACCTCAATGATGATGGGGCAGCTGTTTTGGGAGAGAAGGTGGCTAGAGGGTTGGAGGAGATTTTAAACTAGGTGTGGGGGGGGAGGGTTCAGTAAAAGATTCAGTGGTAGACCGGTTAGATGAGAAAGTGGGCAAAGAAAGGGAAAATGGGGGAGGAGATTTGGCTGGGGATACTGTTAAGGATAGGGAGGGCCACATGTCATATGTTCAATATGGTGCCAGTATTAAATGTATGTTTACAAATGCAAGAAGTCTGACTGGTAAAATGGGAGAGCTGGAGCTGCTGGTGATGGAAGGAAAATATGATGTGATTGGTGTGGCCGAAACATGGCTGAAAGAGTCGCATGACTGGGCAGTAAATATCAGCGGCTATACTTTGTTTCGGAGGGACAGAGGCAATAGAAAAGGAGGAGGGGTATGTCTGTTTGTTAGGCAGGATTTAAAAGCTCATATAAAGGAGGAGGTTATGTTAGAAAATGAGGGGGCAGAAGTCGTATGGGTGGAGTTCTTCACCAATTGTAAAGAATCCAGCAAATTAATTGTAGGCGTATGCTATAGACCCCCAAATGTAAGTGAGGAGGAAGAGACAAAGCTCCTAATGCAAATAGAAAAGGCTGCTAGTTTAGGTAAAGTAATGATAATGGGGGATTTTAATTACCCAGATATTGACTGGAGCAACGGTACTGCTAGATCAGTTAATGGGAACAAGTTTATAAACTTATTGCACGACAATTTTTTAGCACAGGTTGTTGAGGAGCCTACCAGAAAAAATGCTATTCTTGATTTAGTGATCTCAAATGACCCAGAACTTATAGCAAATGTGCAAGTCATTGAACCCCTGGGTAATAGTGACCATAATGTTATATCTTTTAATGTCTGGTGCAAAAAACAAAAATATACTGGGGCAACAAAAACCATGAATTTTGCAAAAGCTAATTTTAGTGCCTTGAGGGCTGCCCTACAGAGCATTGATTGGGGCATTAGGTTTTCAGCTAAAAACACAGAACAGAAATGGTTGTCCTTTAAAATGATATTAAATCATTACTGTTCTCAATTTATTCCCTTAAGGACTAAACGTAGAAGCTCTAAGAATCATCCTGTGTGGCTTAATACAGAAGTAAAGAAGTTAATGGGAAAGAAGAGAAAGGCATTTAAAAACTACAAATCTGTAGGGACAGAAGCTGCATTTAATGAATATAAACACTGTAATAAATGTTGTAAATCAGCAATCCGGAAGGCTAAGAAAAGAAATGAAGAGTTAATTGCGGTGGAGGTGAAAACTAACCCTAAAAAGTTTTTTAAATATATTAATAGTAAAAAGATGCAGGTTGAGAGTGTTGCTCCATTAAATAATGGTACCAGTATGGTTGTAACAGATACAGAAAAGGCAAATGTGTTAAATCAGTTCTTTTCTTCAGTGTATACAATAGAGGAGTCTGGGTTCACAGGCTCACTTAATAACTGCACGAATGGTTCAGCTCAATCTAGTCAGTGGCTGACTTAGGATATGATTCAAAAAGCTTTAATACAAATTAATGTAAACAAGGCTCCAGGGCCTGATGGCATACACCCCCGGGTTCTAAGAGAGCTTAGTTCAGTTTTAGACCAGCCCTTATTTCTGATTTTCTCAGATTCACTGTCATCTGGTATGGTGCCTATGGATTGGAGAAAAGCTGATGTTATTCCAATATTTAAAAAGGGATTACGATCTCAGCCTGGCAATTATAGGCCAGTAAGCTTGACATCTGTGGTGGGCAAATTATTTGAAGGCTTGTTAAGGGATCACATTCAAAATTTTGTCCTAATGAATGGCATTATGAGCAACAATCAGCATGGCTTTATGAAGGATAGGTCATGTCAGACGAATTTGATTGCATTTTATTATGTGGTAAGTAAGATTCTGGAGAGTGGGGGGCAGTAGATGTGATCTATTTGGATTTTGCCAAAGCGTTTGATACTGTGCCCCACAAACGACTGCTTTCTAAACTAAGGTCTGTTGGGCTTAATGAAGTCGTTTGCAAGTGGATAGGAAACTGGCTACAGGATCGGGTACAGAGGGTGGTTGTTAATGGGACATTCTCTACTTGGAGTAAGGTTCTTAGTGGGGTCCCTCAGGGCTCAGTATTGGGTCCACTTTTATTTAACTTGTTCATTAATGACTTAGGGGAGGGTGTTGTAAGTAATGTATCAGTGTTTGCAGATGACACAAAATTATCCAGCCCAATTAATTCCATCCAGGATGTGGCATCCTTGCAACATGATCTTGACAAACTGGCAATCTGGGCAGCAAATGAGATTCAATGTTGATAAATGTAAAGTCATGCACCTGGGATGTAAAAATATCCAAGCCACTTATACCCTTAATGGGACTGCACTAGGCAAATCCATTATGGAAAAGGACCTTGGAGTCCTTGTAGATGATAAACTTGGCTGTAGCAAGCAATGCCAGTCAGCAGCATCAAGGGCAAATAAGGTCTTGAGCTGTATTAAAAGGGGCATAGAGTCAAGGGAGGAGGGGGTCATTCTTCCACTGTATAGAGCACTTGTAAGGCCCCATCTAGAATATGCCGTACAGTTTTTGTCTCCATCACTCAAACAGGACATTATTGTATTAGAGAGGGTACAGAGAAGGGCAACTAAGCTGGTAAAAGGTATTGAAAATCTTAGCTATGAGGAAAGACTGGCCAAATTGGAGATGTTCACGCTGGAGAAGAGGCGCTTAAGGGGTGATATGATGACTATGTATAAATATATAAGGGGATCATATAATAATCTCTCTAATGCTTTATTTACCAGTATGTCTTTCCAGCTGACACGAGGTCACCCATTCCGATTAGAAGAAAAGAGGTTCCGCCTAAATATTCAGAAGGGGTTTTTTACAGTGAGAGCTGTGAAGATGTGGAATTCTCTCCCTGAATCAGTTGTACAGGCTGATACATTAGATAGCTTTAAGAAGGGGTTGGATGGCTTTTTAGCAAGTAAGGGAATACAGGGTTATGGGAAATAGCTCATAGTCCAAGTTGATCCAGGGACTAGTCCGATTGCCATTTTGGAGTCAGGAAGGAATTTTTCCCCCTCTAAGGCAAATTGGAGAGGCTTCAGATGGGTTTTTTGCCTTCCTCTGGATCAACTGGCAGATAGGTAGTTAATTAAAAAAAAAAAAGGTTGGATGGACATGTGTCTTTTTTCAACCTTACTTACTATGTTACATTTTCCTCTCTCCTCTTACTGTCATTACCCACCTTACATCCTCTGCTCCTCTCACATTTTCTGGTGCTCTCTACTTTGATTCTTCTCTCTACCTGTTTAACTGTATTATTACCTATAATATGGCCTTAGCCCTTTTTTTTATTGTTCCTCTTGCCCCCATTTGTTTTTTTCTATTCTATTCTGACTTGTCAGTGAAAACAGAGAAAATAACAGGTCAGGGTGATTAGAGTGCATAACTGTTTATTCATAAGAGGAAGATTTTAGAGGGAAGGGAGGGGGAGAAAGCCAGACACACAAATTCCTGAGTGATAGGGCAGCCTGCCCCTGTGCCCAGTGATAGAAGATGTCTCTACAGCTGAGATTGTGTGTTCTGTGAAATGCAGGGTTAAACAGTGTGGCTGAATCGGAAAGTTAGAATTTACATCCCCGGCACGGCTCAACCCAGGACACAATCCCAGGTGTGGTGATGTTTGCCATTACTGGGCACCAAGGGCAGGCTGCCGATCGCTCAGGAAAAATGTATTATGAGCCCTGCTTTCCCCACCCCCTCCTCTCAAGTATCTTTGTATCCTGAAGAAAGCTTTACCTTTCCTGGTCCTTGACATGGCAGTGGGTTGACCCCCTCGTCATGTGAAGGAAATTACCTCATCAATAAAGACTACCTTGCCCCTGATACGTCCTCTTAATTTTTTCCTGTCCTCATCGTGTGACTCAACCCCGAAGCCGGTGGATCCTGGGCTCTATCCACTGAAGCTGTGGGACCATGCGTAATGCCTTTGTGGGTCCTTGCAGAGCCCCCACTCCGGGGCCATAGACTTTCGTTGCCTTTTTCCAAACCACCAGAAGACAGGGAAGCTCTTTCCTTCAACATTGACCTTGTAGAACCCCTAATCATAGCCATGAGGGAAACATTAAAGCTGGATACATCAACACAGATGGCTGAAGACAAAGATTTATTGTTTCCTACAGCCTCAAAAAAATCAGTTGTATTCCCAGTTCACAAAGTGATAGATGAAATGATAAAGAAAGAATGGAACGCTCCAGACAAAAATTTTTACCTTAACAAAAGGATAAAGAAAATGTACCCATTCAAAGATGAAGAAGTGAAAGACTGGAACACGGCCCCAAAAGTCGATGCAGCAATAACAAGGGTTGCTAGGAAAACCACTCTCCCGGTAGATGAAGGCGTTTTGCTACGTGACGCAATGGAAAGAAGACAGGATTACAAAAAGAAAGGCTTACTTGGTTGCAGGCGCGTCCTGTAAGCCTTCCATTGCTATTACATCTCTGGCTAGAGCCGATAATATATGGATTTGAGAGATAGAAGAAGCCTTAAAAGATAAAAGCAGCAGAGAAGAAATCTTAAAAATGTTGGACAAAGTCAAAGCAGTAAACAACTTTGTTTCCAAGGCCTCTTTAGATGGAGTTATGCTGGCAGCAAGGGGTATGAGCCTGGCAGTTGCTGCTAGAAGGTTCTTGGGGTTAAGACATTGGATAGCAGACTCACCATCAAAACATCCTTTGCTCTCTCCCCTTTGAAGGAAATCTTTTGTTCGGACAAAAGCTAGACAGCATAATTTCAAAAGCCTCGGCAGGGAAATCCTCTTTCTTACCACAGGATAGAAGAGGACTGGGAGACAAAAGACAATCATCAAGGCCATCAAGAGGGGCATTCAAACAAGCAAGAACATATAGACCAGGAAGAAATTTCTCCGGGCAGAATTACTGGAAAGGGAAAAGTTCCGTTTTTTCAGCGTAAAGAAGGAAAGCAGGAAAAAACTAAGAACTTATGATGGTTTGCGAGCCCTACAGTGCCAGGTTGGCAGAAGACTCCTCAACTTCCATACTGTCTGGGCTCACACAATTTCAGACGAATGGGTAATGCAAATCATTTTGAATGGTTACTGCCTAGAGTTCATAAATATCCCTCCTTCAAAATTCAAAAATTCAAGAGAACCAAAAGATCAAGAGGCAAAAATAGCCATGAAATCGAGCATTCTCCAATTACTGGAAGAAAAGGCAATTGTTCCAGTTCCAAAACAAGAAAAGGGACAAGGCATTTATTCACCAATTTTCCTCACGAAAAAAATATCAGGAGACTTCAGAATCATACTGAATTTAAAAGAACAAATTCCTACAAGTAAAGAAATTCCGCATGGAGACGACTTCTTCAATATCTCAGATGTTAAAACCAAAAGATTGGATTGTAAGGATAGACCTAAAGGATGCTTACTTACACATACCAGTGTTTCCAGCTCATCAGAAATTCCTCAGGTTCTGTATACTGGGAAAACATTACCAATATGCAGCACTCCCATTCGTACTAGCCACCGCGCCAAGGACTTTTACAACAATTCTTGCCCCACTATTGGCACACATCAGAACATTGGGAATAGAGATTTTCGCCTACTTAGACGACATCATGATCAAGGCTTCATGCCCTCAAATTCTAAGTCATCACACAAAAAATCTTAACAAAGATCCTTCAAGATCATGGATGGATCCTGAACACTGGGAAATCCTGCCTAATCCCAATTCAAAAATCTAGGCTTTTATCTAGATACAGTGAGCTTCAAGATTTTTCTTCCTGCAGAGAAAGCAGACCACAGATGCAAGCAAGATGGGATGGGGAGCTCACATAGAACACAAGTCAATCTGGGGAAGATGGAAATATCATCGAATTAGAAAGAGCTTATGGCAGTCCGACTAGCTCTCCAGAAGTTCGAAAAAGAAATCAAAGACAAGGCGGTAATGGTAATTCTGACAACATGACCACAGTAAGGTACCTGATGAAATAGGGAGGCATAAGAAGCAGATCCTTACTTCAAATTGCACAATTGATCTTCCAGTGGGCAGAAGCAAACATAAATGATTTGGCAGCCCTTCATGTACCAGGGAAAATGAATGTATGGGCGGATTGGCTCCGTCGGAATCCTCATCCAGGAGAATGTGAACTAGAGCAAAAAACTTTCACCCAAATAGTGGAGGTCCTGGGTCAGCCGGAAATCGACCTGATGGCCACATCAAAGAACAAAAAGGTAACCCTTTTCTGCTCCAGGTTCAAAGACAATCAAGCCTGGACCCAAGACTGCTTCAGAACCCCATGGAACTTCAAGATGGCTTTTGCATTCCCTCAGATTCCCTTGATTCCCAAGTTTCTCAGGAAAATCAAGGAGAGAAAGCAGAAGTTACCTTGGTGGCCCAGAAGGATCTGGTTCCCACAACTATTCAACATGGCTCAAGCTCCCCCATTCAATATCCCAGTTCATCAGAATTTGTTGAAACAAGGGCCTCTCCTTCATCCCAATCCGGGAAGTTGGAAATTGACGGCATGGCGACTAAAAGGTTAGATATGGAAAACCTAGGTCACATAGGACTATAGCCAGGAAGTCATCCACTTCCTAAAAATACTATAAAATATGGGAAGTATACATAAATTGGTGTGTCAAGAATAACAAATACAGTGAATCTGTATCTCTGAATATATCGTAGAATTCCTGCAAACCGGCTTAGACAAAGTTTGAGCGTCTCCTCACTAAAAGGGCAAATTTCAGCCTTATCAGCCCTATACGGAGAATCTTGGACATCAAAACCACTAGTAGCTCGTTTTTTTCAGGCTCTAAGAAGAATAAAACCCAAATTGAAAGAAAGAGTTCATCCTTATGATTTGTCACTAGTCCTGCAAGCATTAACTTTGGAACCATTTGAACCTTTTGATTCAGTTCAGCTGAAATACATAACATGGAAAATGGCTTTTCTATTAGCGATCACTTCGGCTAGAAGAGTAGGAGAAATTCAGGCTCTGATAGCATCGGACAGCCACCTCAAATTCATGGATGATTGTGTAACCATGAAAACTCCAGAAAATTTTTATCACAAAAGTTGTGTAAGAATTTCACATGAATCAAGACATTGTACTACCAGTATTTTTTCCTTCCCCCTTGACAGAGGAAGAAACTTGATGGCATACATTGGATGTCGTTAGATGCCTGTGACTCGGATTCCCCCATTGAGAGGTTCTGCACGTGCGCGCACATGCGCAAAAACTAATTTTTAATATTATGCTATGGTAAATTAAATAGAGCAAGAGTCTGGGGGCCCACCAACTCTAGGGTCCACAGGTTATTTCCCGGGGCCACGGCAGGCCAGTCCGACACTGAAGCAGTTCTAAATCCACTTTAAAGCACACTTCTGGGTGCTCTGAAAGCATAGGCAAAGAACATAGGGTCCTTCCATTCCATCATTTGAGCATGTGTGATCCACTGGGCCAAAGGGCCAATCACATCACTTATTGTGCAACACCAGAAAATTTTTTATGCTTACGTTACATCTGAATGTGGCTTAAGCTGGCCACAGATGCAAAGATCCAATCTTACGAATCAACGTACAATCGGACTTTCCCATCTCCCGACCTGCCACTAACCATTAAGATCAAAGTCTTACCATTCAGATCAAATAAAGTAGTTAAAGAACAGATCAGCCGATGTTCTGCCCCTGACACCAATCATACGATAGTTATGTAAACCAAGTGACAGTCTACCACTGAAAATCGTACGATCGCCAATACACGCAGACAGTGTCGGACTGGCCCACAGGGATACCAGGAAAAGTCCCAGTGGGCCAAGGTGTCAGTGGGCCCTTATGCTGCTAAACATTTGGCCTATTTCATGGCCATTCCACAAAGTGGAAATGGAATAATAGATTATAGTATGGAAAGAAAAGGAGAATAAATGAGTGACGAAAGAATGAATAATAGTACAAAGAGTGGGCCCCTGGTCTAAGATTAATTGGTGGGCCCCTAGTCAAAGGTTTTTGGATGAGCCCCTAGTGTCCCAGTCCGACACTGCATGCAGAGATATTATCGACAGCCGACAGAAATTTTCTAACCTGTCCGATCGACCAAACGACCTATCCCCACCAGACGAAAAATGTTGTGATTCTCCACACACGGTCTGATCTTTGCGTCTATGGCCAACTTAACAGGTAAAAAAGGTTGGGGGACCCCTGCTTAGAGGGTAGCTTTGCACAACACTTTGTAATTACCAGTCGACATGTGGATCCTGGGCTTTGGTAGATGAAATATAGCATTCATGAGTCAAACTGTGGTTGTTGGACTCCTGCATATTTATTTGCATAAGTGCCCTAGCACAGTAAATACTCTGTACTTTCGGCAATATTAGCTGCACATCAATGAAATTCTTAGAACATTCTAAACTGAAGCACGCAAACCTTGTCTGGAACAAGTGAACAAATGGAAGGTAAACTAAGCTCACAAACAATTTACGTTTCCACTTTCATAAAAGAAAGCAATTATTCTACTATGTTCGCAACTTGCTTGGCTGTGATTCCGAGGCTATCAATAATAGGGGGGGGGGGTGGAGTTGTTGAGGAAACACTGCTTTAGTGGCTCTGTTTAAAAGAACTTCTTCCAGCTACTTTTCTACCATGTGTCAATGCTCAGCTCTGTGAAGGTCATGGAATCAATGGATTTATTAGGTGACAATTTTGGCAAACCAAAAACATCTGTATAGGTTTTATCTATGGACGTCCACATGTGACGCCTGCCTGCTCTGTTACATGGGACATTTGGTTTAGAATGGGTCAGATTAATGTAGTAAATGCAGTATATTAACGGTTATGCTGTTCAGGCAGTAGTACATTTACAGGTAAAAGTCAACTTTCAAAATGGAGCAGAGGTTTGTCCACTGGGCCTACACTGACTACACAGCTCCCACCTCAAATGGGGAGTGGAAGGTTTTGACTTCCAGTTCCCCTAAAGACTACCTCTCTACTTTATGGGGGGTCACATGCACATTCAATTCTGTCCAGCCAAAGTCTCAGCATGGTTTAGAAAGTGTTTACTGTAATATGACCGAACCACTGACTACTTCCTCACCAAGGTTCTTACTGGGCTAACCAGCTGGCTACATGTTGTAGAACAAGCAAGTAACTTTCTGTGTGGCACACACTTACATACAGTTGGCAGGTACGCTCCCTCTATTACATTATTTGAATTAACATTATTTGTAGATGCACACACTAACAGTTCCCTGTTTGCATACATGTTTATTTACATGTGTGCATGTTTGGCCTGCTAGCCATATATACATCTGTTTACTGATCATTTGTTTGTAGTTTTACAGGTTGTTTATGCTCCATCATCTAAGCTTGAATTGCCTTTACTCTCCATTAATAGGCTTTTTTTAATTACCACCCTGTTGATACTGTCATCTCCATTAACAGTTGCTTTTTTTCCAGCCAAATGTTAAATCTCCATTCTATACTTCTTACCATAGGTCTACTTACCATATATAAGATTTAAAATGTATCATTACCGAGATCCTTGTACAAAAAGCAGGGCCTTCACTCAAACAGATCCACAGGACCAGGAAAGATTAGTTAAAAAATAATTTTCTTCCAACTACAGAGATCCTGCATTGTTTAAACCTCAAATTCAGACTGTAATCTCCTGGATTATTCACACATTTAATCCCTCCTGCATTGTTCACATTTGTAACACCTCTATTGTTCACACCCTTAAAGCCCTGTACTGTTCACACCTGAGACCCAGGCTGAAATTGCCCACATTGTTCACCTGTTCACACTCATACAAACTGCTGGAGGGGCACCAGCATTGTGTATTTGTTCTTCACCTCCCCCTGTAGTTCAGGAAGTTGCTGTGGCCCTTAACTCCTCTCCCCTCTTCAACAGTTTCCAGTGTTCAGTTAGCAGCCATTTTAGGTGCTCTTTTACTTACTATCCAACCTTGGTTAAGAAAATATTCTCTGACCTACTGGTCTGATCTATGTTTGGAGATTTTCCAAACATCAGTTTTGGAATAAACTACAGCAAATCTGTCTAATCATGTTAGTCTGGTTGAGTTCAACTGTCTGTGGAGATCTGCTAATAACAGTGAGTTGTGTCCTGTAAAAGTCCTGGCTCAGATCTAAGACAACTATCACTAAGGACACTGGGTTGAAACAGAACAAGTAGTAAACTGCAAAGCTAAGAGCTGTTCATCTTCTATAGTATGATATGCATTACCGTAAGGGCACCCCCACCCAAACAAGGCCAACACGCCACACATTCTTGTAAATAGCAGATCATCAATAATGTACTATAATGTACAGAACTGGGAGATTTCAGGTATACCCTTGTATACTGCACAGAACATTGTTTATTTATATTGTGCTGGCAAGTTACACAGCAGTTATAAAGTAATTGTTGGTATTGTATGCATAATTACTATACTACAGTATAACTATACTGTATTATACAAAATTAGAAATATGCAAAACCTGCAGAGAATCCAGCAACTACACTGCTGAGCATTCAGCTGACAGAATAGTGTTTTAGGTGCAGAGCAAGTTCTCTGTCCTCAGACAGGTATAACTGCCTTATAAATACCTGAAGCAGATCTTACTCTGATTGGTTAGAGATAACCAAATGCCTTACTTTTACTGGTCCTGCACACCTGTCACTAAATCCCCATCCTCCCTCCTAAATCAGCTCCACGCCCTCCAGGTATAGGATAGACTCTACAGGATATATTAATCCTACAATCCCTAGCCAAGGTCCCACTGACTCTATACAGCTTTATTCAGATATCCATCAGAAGGGAGCAGGCAGGGGACAGGGGTCTAGGCATGCCCCTACAAACCAGCCCAAGTGAAAGTGCTGTGAATTCCCAGTTAAAATCAGTAAACATGTCTGTGGAGGGTGTGGAACACAGCGGCGTGTTTGAGGATATCAAACCTGCTATAAGGATCCTGGCCAGTCAGCAGGAGCTCAGCGATAGGGATGTAGCGAACGTCGGAAAAAAAGTTCGCGAACATATTCGCGAACTTGCGCAAAAATGCGAGCGGTTCGCGAACGGTTCGCGAACCCCATAGACTTCAATGGGAAGGCGAACTTTAACATCTAGAAAAGACATTTCTGGCCAGAAAAATGATTTTAAAGTTGTTTAAAGGGTGCAACGACCTGGACAGTGGCATGCCAGAGGGGGATCAAGGGCAAAAATGTATCTGAAAAATCTGCCTGTGTGTGCTTGGAAGAGATAGTGTAGGGGGAGAGCTGTTAGTGATTTCAGGGACAGATGATAGTAAGTTTGCTGGCTAGTAATCTGCTTGATACTGCTCTGTATTGGAGGGACAGAAGTCTGCAGGGATTTGAGGGACATTTTAGCTTAGGTAGCTTTGCTGGCTAGTAATCTACTGTTCTCTTTAAACAACTGCCATACGTTGACCTTGTAGGCATTGTTTGCCCAGTTTTTTTGGACGCAGCCACTGAAGCACAGTTGCCAGAAAAAATATGCCATATAAATGCTGAAAATAGTCATTTTTCGCCATACGTTGACCTTGTAGACATTGTTTGCCCAGTTTTTTTGGTTGCAGCCACTGAAGCACAGTTGCCAGAAAAAATATGCCATATAAATGCTGAAAATAGTCATTTTTTGCCATACGTTGACCTTGTAGGCATTGTTTGCCCTGTTTTTTTGGTCGCAGCCACTGAAGCACAGTTGCCAGAAAAAATATGCCATATAAATGCTGAAAATAGTCATTTTTTGCCATACGTTGACCTTGTAGGCATTGTTTGCCCAGTTTTTTTGGTCGCAGCCACTGAAGCACAGTTGCCAGAAAAAATATGCCATATAAATGCTGAAAATAGTCATTTTTTGCCATATACGTTGAGTCAACGTATGGCAAAAAATGACTATTTTCAGCATTTATATGGCATATTTTTCTGGCCTCTGTGCTTCAGTGGCTGCGGCCAAAAAAACTGGGCAAACAATGCCTACAAGGTCAACGTATACACTACTACAGCGGTGGATACGGATTACGTAAAATATATGAATGCTGCTTGAAAAAAGTGACTCCGGTGTTTTTTCTGGAGACGGTAATATTATGGATATTTAGACAGAATGGGAACAAGGTCACACAGCTCGATGGCGGGTTGAAGAAAACAGTGTGCAAATAATGCCTACAGGGCAAATAATGCCTAAAAGGTCAACTTATACACTACTACAGCGGTAGTAAAATAAAAAAAAGTAAAATAAAAAAAAATGAATATTAAAAAAAAAAATTAAAGTTGGTGCTGCTGAACTACTAGGAGCAGCAGATTAGCACACCAGTCCCACTCCCCAACACTGCTAGACTAATAGCACTGGGCTCTTATAGTAGTAGTAGTAGTAGTAGTAAAACAACAAAAAAATAAATAAAAGCAGTCCTTACAAGGACTACTGTTATTGCAGCAGTCAGCAGATGAGATCAGAAGCAGGACAGCTGCCCACTGCAGCTACATACAGAGCACTGCAGTAGAAGGTAGATTACTAGCCAGCAAAGCTACCTAAGCTAAAATGTCCCTCAAACCCCTGCAGACTTCTGTCCCTCCAATAACAGAGCAGTATCAAAACGATTACTAGCCAGCAAACTTTCAACTGTCCCTGAAATCACTAACAGGCAGCAGCTCTCTCCCTACACTATCTCTTCAGCACACACAGGCAGAGTGAAAAAACGCTGCAGGGCTTCGGTTTTTATAGGGAAGGGGAGTGGTCCAGGGGAGAGCTTCCTGATTGGCTGCCATGTACCTGCTGGTCTGGGGTGAGAGGGCAAAAAAAAGCGCCAACAATGGCGAACCCAAAATGGCGAACGTCGCGCGACGTTCGCGAACTTCCGGCGAGCGCGAACACCCGATGTTCGCGCGAACAAGTTCGCCGGCGAACAGTTCGCGACATCTCTACTCAGCGAGGTAAGAAAAGAATGATTTCCTTTACTTTGCCCACTTCTGCATTCTTCTTTATTCCTATTCATTTCACATAGTAGCACATTGTAGCTTCTTTGTATTGAAAACGTTTTACTTTTGCCATATTAAATAATAGAACAAGTACATAAACTGTGGTGAACTACATGCGAAAGAGACCACTTGTGATATTTGCCTTTAAATTGCGTGCATTCTAACAAAGGTATTTACCAAAAGCCCTAAAAGAAAACATGTAACATGCAATTAATGTGTTAAACACTGAATGGGCGCTATTATATTGTAAATATATGTGTGTGTGTATGTATGTATATATATATATATATATATATATATATATATATATATATATATATATATATATATATATATATATGCATAGAATGGACCAGCACACCGTTTTCTTCAATCAAACGTGTTTATTCAATACACACTGTGCATCCAACGTTTCGGCCCGCATCCGGGCCTTTATCAAGGATAAAGTGACAGTGATAGTGATCAACCTTTTATACCCATAATCCCCCTCGTTAGTCATGTCATGATGACCTCATCACAATGCTCAATTTACACTCCAATTACACATGTGTTAAAAATGTCGCACAGGAAAAACATCTTTTCAAGTTATAATGTGCTTGTAATTACCACCTAACTGTTATATATTTAATAAGTGCCACAATTTCTCAAAAATAAAATCTTTCATTTCTAATTGCAATGCGTCCTCATTATTTGCAATAAACCTCTTTGTGTAAAAGTGAATATAAAACATTAAGTGTACCTTTACATTACTGCCAGTAGATGTCACCATTGTGCTGAAAAATGAATATGTGCTTTGATCCACTGAAGTGAATTAAAATTGTTACAAGTTATTTTCTTTAACTCCAGAAACGGCAAACACACAGATACAGCACCTGCAAATTAAGATAAACGTTATCTCAACCAGTTGAAACATATGTGTATATGAAGGGAACAACTCCTATGTATCCTTCCAATAGAAACAAATCTTTGTTCATTTATTCTGGTCTCTCTTCTAAATCTGATCTCTAGGCACTAATAAAAAAGGGAAATTTACATGCTGCTACGTTAGAAAGCAACCCAATGACTGCTGCCCATTTAATCCCCTTGGCGCTACACAGCCCAGTTCATAAATCCAGTATGCCTCCCTTTTTAAGAGCATATTATCATAGTCCCCTCCTCTTGCTCTCTTGGGGATCTGCTCTATGGGCATGCACCTAAATGCTGCTGGACTATGCCTGGCCTCCGCCCAGTGTTTAGCTACTGGCTGCTGTGAAATGTCTTGTTTTCTGCCTTTTTCTCTTTTGCTTTTCTCAGGATCCAGGGCTGCTCTAATGCTGGACCTGTGCATCGACATTCTCTCCTTGAATGGTCTGATCGTTTTACCACAGTAAATGAGCCCACAGGGACATTTTACAATGTAGACCACCATAGCGGTATCGCAGGTCATTCGTTGCCTGATCTTATACCGCTTCCCTGTGTGTGGATGGGTAAAATATGTGCCCTGTATTAAAGAACTACACAGTATGCAGCCCATGCATTTATATACACCCGGACGTTGTGTAAGAAAATGTTGGGTATTGGATCTTTGGTATTTATTCACAGGGTCAGAGAAAAAGGCAGAAAACAAGACATTTCACAGCAGCCAGTAGCTAAACACTGGGCGGAGGCCAGGCATAGTCCAGCAGCATTTAGGTGCATGCCCATAGAGCAGATCCCCAAGAGAGCAAGAGGAGGGGACTATGATAATATGCTCTTAAAAAGGGAGGCATACTGGATTTATGAACTGGGCTGTGTAGCGCCAAGGGGATTAAATGGGCAGCAGTCATTGGGTTGCTTTCTAACGTAGCAGCATGTAAATTTCCCTTTTTTATTAGTGCCTAGAGATCAGATTTAGAAGAGAGACCAGAATAAATGAACAAAGATTTGTTTCTATTGGAAGGATACATAGGAGTTGTTCCCTTCATATACACATATGTTTCAACTGGTTGAGATAACGTTTATCTTAATTTGCAGGTGCTGTATCTGTGTGTTTGCCGTTTCTGGAGTTAAAGAAAATAACTTGTAACAATTTTAATTCACTTCAGTGGATCAAAGCACATATTCATTTTTCAGCACAATGGTGACATCTACTGGCAGTAATGTAAAGGTACACTTAATGTTTTATATTCACTTTTACACAAAGAGGTTTATTGCAAATAATGAGGACGCATTGCAATTAGAAATGAAAGATTTTATTTTTGAGAAATTGTGGCACTTATTAAATATATAACAGTTAGGTGGTAATTACAAGCACATTATAACTTGAAAAGATGTTTTTCCTGTGCGACATTTTTAACACATGTGTAATTGGAGTGTAAATTGAGCATTGTGATGAGGTCATCATGACATGACTAACGAGGGGGATTATGGGTATAAAAGGTTGATCACTATCACTGTCACTTTATCCTTGATAAAGGCCCGGATGCGGGCCGAAACGTTGGATGCACAGTGTGTATTGAATAAACACGTTTGATTGAAGAAAACGGTGTGCTGGTCCATTCTATGCATATATAAAGACTTTGACCGAGCACCCGGCTTGGAGAAAAAAGAGGACAGAGTGCAGGTGTTTGTACTATATATATATATATATATATGTGTGTGTGTGTGCATAGATATGGAAAGTATATTTATTGGAACGTACAGTACTGTAAGTGGAGAGGTAAAGCTTGTCTGTAATCAGACTAAGGTAGCTGTTGGAACAAGCCAGGAACCCGAGGCACCTTTGATTGTGCCTAAACTTGTCTACTGTGTGCATTTGTGTGTGTTTTAGGATATATCAACATCAATAAGACAATATGTATATAAAACAGAAATATGTATATGAAAAAATCCATTATAGATGGTGATCCTTGGGTATGTACATATTTCTCTAATTGTGCACATATTTATATACTTAATACCTGAATGCAAGGAGGTCTTATAACCTCTTGTACATAATCCAGTAATATTGTTTTTTTTTAATAGCTAGCGTTATATATTCTGCGTCTGCCTATATACCAACACAAATGCACAAGGGCTTGCCATTATGGGACAATAACGATTACATAAAGTACAGGAATCTGGCATTTCTTTTATATTTACTGACCTGTGAATTTGTAGTTTATTTTCTTATGTAGAGTTCAGTTGGAGCATTCAGTGACAAGCAGGGTGCAATAGAAAGGCTTATATCTTTGAGCGTAAGCAGGCTGTTCCATGCATGTATGTGTGTATGTATGCATATTCTTAATTAAGGTGGCCATAGACATTAAGATTTTAAAAGATTGTTTAAATGTACGATTTGTCCATCAACTAAAAAGAACATTTCAAGCTATATCATCTAGTTGAAGCTGTGAAAACTGTGGGTAGCTGCCTACTTGGCCCTGCAAACAAAAAATTGTCCTATGACAATGGATAATTTCACTGTGAACAAAGAAAATTTTGTAACCTGTCCGATCGATTTTCGGACCGATAGATGGAAAATCGCTAGATGCATGATCGTTCAGTGCTCACTAAATTCACAATGATTTGACGGATCCGCTGCATCGCACTAAAATTGGCCGTTAGGGAAAGAAAAATCTTAACGTCTATGGCCTCTTTTAGACAAAAGGGAAATATCATGTCGAAAAAGGGGTGTCATATTCCATTATTCATAAACCTTGGCTTTCCAGCTTTAGTTCCCCAAACTACAACTCCCAGCATCCTAACCATATCCAATGGCTGTTTATGATTACTGGCAATGGGTGGGCATTGCTTCTATAACAATTATACTGTACTGTGTATGTACTGTGTATGTGTATATGTATATATATATATATGTATATATATATAACAAACAAGGGAAAGTTGTGCTCACCACTATTTTTTAAAACCATTAGGCGGGGGTGCAATGAGGCTGTGACCACAAAATACATATAGTCAAATACAAGAGTCCTCTGCACTCAACCCATTATCAATATATTTAAGACAGCGACATTTTGTGCATACTGCTACTGAAAAATGCCTTACCCTTTAAACAAAACAGGGATTGTTTGTCCATATATTGCAATATATTTAAGCTGGCCAACTACGTCAAAGTCATCCCATATCTGGCCAGTCCTATGCTCAATTTTATCTGATTCATTAAGAACTCTATTGCTTCATTATACATTTTACAAAGGGACTAGGTTTTACCTGCAACTTACTTGCTGCTTTCAAAGTAAACCCCCATACTTGGCTGCCCTTTTATTAGACACCAGTGGGATCACCTGACTATAGCTGGGAAGGGTGGGAGCTACAACATGGAGCTGGTCACTGCTCCTGTATAACTATAACAAACAAGGGAAAGTTGTGCTCACCACTATTTTTTAAAACCATTAGGCGGGGGTGCAATGAGGCTGTGACCACAAAATACATATAGTCAAATACAAGGATGCTCTGCACTCAACCCATTATCAATATATTTAAGACAGCGACATTTTGTGCATACTGCTACTGAAAAATGCCTTACCCTTTAAACAAAACAGGGATTGTTTGTCCATATATTGCAATATATTTAAGCTGGCCAACTACGTCAAAGTCATCCCATATCTGGCCAGTCCTATGCTCAATTTTATCTGATTCATTAAGAACTCTATTGCTTCATTATACATTTTACAAAGGGACTAGGTTTTACCTGCAACTTACTTGCTGCTTTCA
Source organism: Xenopus laevis (assembly GCF_017654675.1). Taxonomy (NCBI): domain Eukaryota; kingdom Metazoa; phylum Chordata; class Amphibia; order Anura; family Pipidae; genus Xenopus; species Xenopus laevis. The sequence continues at coordinate 48,136,670 of NC_054386.1, forward strand.
AAGTAAACCCCCATACTTGGCTGCCCTTTTATTAGACACCAGTGGGATCACCTGACTATAGCTGGGAAGGGTGGGAGCTACAACATGGAGCTGGTCACTGCTCCTGTATAACTATAACAAACAAGGGAAAGTTGTGCTCACCACTATTTTTTAAAACCATTAGGCGGGGGTGCAATGAGGCTGTGACCACAAAATACATATAGTCAAATACAAGGATGCTCTGCACTCAACCCATTATCAATATATTTAAGACAGCGACATTTTGTGCATACTGCTACTGAAAAATGCCTTACCCTTTAAACAAAACAGGGATTGTTTGTCCATATATTGCAATATATTTAAGCTGGCCAACTACGTCAAAGTCATCCCATATCTGGCCAGTCCTATGCTCAATTTTATCTGATTCATTAAGAACTCTATTGCTTCATTATACATTTTACAAAGGGACTAGGTTTTACCTGCAACTTACTTGCTGCTTTCAAAGTAAACCAGCTCCATGTTGTAGCTCCCACCCTTCCCAGCTATAGTCAGGTGATCCCACTGGTGTCTAATAAAAGGGCAGCCAAGTATGGGGGTTTACTTTGAAAGCAGCAAGTAAGTTGCAGGTAAATCCTAGTCCCTTTGTAAAATGTATAATGAAGCAATAGAGTTCTTAATGAATCAGATAAAATTGAGCATAGGACTGGCCAGATATGGGATGACTTTGACGTAGTTGGCCAGCTTAAATATATTGCAATATATGGACAAACAATCCCTGTTTTGTTTAAAGGGTAAGGCATTTTTCAGTAGCAGTATGCACAAAATGTCGCTGTCTTAAATATATTGATAATGGATAATGATAATGAATATCTATATCTATATATATATATATATATATATATATCTATATCTATATCTATATATATATATATATAGGATCAAACGGCACTCACCATTCATTGGGTTTCTTGCCGGGTGCTAACCAATAAATCAATAGAAGTCCAGAGAAAGCACTCAGGGCATTGACCATCAGATATATTTCAAAGTATATTTATTCCTGCATCAACGCATTTCGGCTCACATAGAGCCGACGTCAGGATGAAAACAGGAAGTGAGACAATTCACTAAATAACCCTAGAGTCCAATTCGCATATCAATATGTAAAACACATAAGTGAGTAAAAGGTAACACCCATCCACATGTGTGATGGTGAATAGATCTGCTCACACGCCTTAAGGTGGCCATACACGGACCTATAAAAGATGCCGACAGACCGTGTCGGCAGCTTATTGGCCCGTGTATGGGGCACCCCGACGGGCTTCACCGATCAAGATCTGGCCGAAAGTCGGCCAGATCTCGATCGGATGGGACAAAAAATCCTGTTGGATCGCGGGCGCATCTATTCGTTGATGCGGTCCCGCAATCCGACCGCCCGTTAGGATCCGATCGTTGGGCCCTAGGGCCCACGATCGGATCAGCCCGATATTGCCCACCTCAAGCTGGGCATATCGGAGGGAGATCCGCTCGTTTGGCAACATCGCCAAACGAGCGGATCTCTCCATGTATGGCCACCTTTAGGTGTCTAAAAACTTGTATCATGTGACAATATCTCTGTTTGTAGAAAAAATCATGTGTCATGATTAAAAATTTCTAAAACCTACAAAATGTGTACAGTGTGTTAAAAATTGTAACAACTTGTTATAACAAATGTAACCATTTAAAAGACTAAAACCATTGCGATAGGGAAACAGTGTATCAAAATAACAACAATTATAGGCATCTTCATGTCATACTACGCTATCTCAAAGCTTCAAAGGCTATATATTTCTACTCCGGTAAAGCAATATCAGTCAAAAAAGCAACTAGCTATTATATTCTACTAACTTTAAAGGCAGCTAATGTTACTCAATTCAAGTTACAAATAGCTGGCTAAGGAATACATTTCATTCAGCCCTCTAGGAGCTACTGTGTCCAAGATCCACATCCACTTGGCTTCTCGCTGTAATACACACACGGCAGACACACACACGCACGCAGCAGACTCACTAGAAGATCATTTCTAATGTAAACAGGTATTTGTTAGTGTACAACACAGAATATGCAAACATACATTATATGGTCTCTGCAATCTGCCCCCGAGCAGGGACAAAACAGAGAAGATTCCTCCTGTATAAAAACAGACTCAGGACAAAACATTTAATTAACAGAGGCTAAGGGGTATCTGCACTCAACTAGTTTTGTGCCCCACTGTACTGTACCTGTCCTACTGGATTCTCAACAACTACTCTGATAATAAGGCAGATAACATCCCCCTGCAAATACGACACACAGTCATAGACTACATATACTCTGCTGAGCTATACAGCTACATACTGTTTAGTCACTGAATATACTGTATACAGTATGTACTGTATTATACATGGCTACCTACATTCTTTCCCTCTGCTCTACATGTACTGTATACACTGGTACTGTACTGTGCATACTGCTCGCTACTGTACGTGTGCTTTTTTATACAATGACACCAACAAGTATGTATGCATTGAAATATATATATATATACATACACTGTACACTTACAGAGACCCCGTGACATACATTCATTATACAGCGAAACTATTGCACTGGGTGACACTTGATTACTGTGAGCGCAATTGCCTCAGGCGGCTCCTTCGACAGGATTGGCGCTGTTTCCAACTGTCCCTTTTTCAGAGGGACAATCCCTCTTTTGACAGCTCAACCTGCAGTCCCTCATTTGTACTGGAAAGTTTCTAACTTAATTGGCTTTTGGCAGAGATCCCAGAACAGCTAACAGGTGCAAATAAGATACTTTGTAACAATTTTGAGATCAGAAAATAAGTAATTGTAAACAGTTAAGATAAGGAGAAATATTTTCAAACTTTCATAACCTGCCAAATTTTGTAAAATGAACATGGTAATTAGGCGGTGTGGCCACTAAAAACGGGTGTGGTCCAAAAAATTTGCCTGGCTACACGCGCCAGTTTTTTTTGTCCCTCTTTTACTTCCAAAATGTTGAGAGGTATGTTGTTAACCCTTCAGTATGCTACAGTATATTTACAGTAAAGCACATGAACAAGAGCAGGTAGTAGATGTGGGTATTAGACAATATGTAGTGTAGCAGCTAACAATTTCAAGTGTGCAGGAGGGCACGCACATGGACGAGGCCTGTTAATCATTAACCTCTATTGTATTATCACAAAGTAACCTCATTTCATAAACCTGTATATAGTAGATAAGGACCTTAAAAGTCATGTGTGCATACAGTGTAGGCAGCATATAAACACCAACACACACTGGAAATCATGTCATTGTGCACAGTGTCGGACTGGCCCACTGGGATACCAGGAAATCTACCGGTGGGCCCAGGTGTCTGACATTTGGCCTATTTCATGGCCATTCCCTATTTCTATGTGAGCAAAGAGGCAAAATAGATGGAATAATAGATTACAGTATGTAAAGAAAATACACTAGGAGAATAGAGGTTGTGAGGAGAGGAAGAATAATAGTACTGAGGATGGGCCCCTGGGCTAAGGTTTGGGCCCCTGTTGTCCCAGTCCGACACTGATTGTGCACATCCCTTTGCACATATATATTATGTCAGTTTGTGTTCACCTGTTATTTGGGAAAAAGGTTCCAGGTATTTGGTGAGATGACAAAAACAGAAACAAACACAGTACACTGAGGAATAGACTTCTCTCAATGGCAATAGTAGTAGTGGTTGTGGAACCAGTAAATGTGCATTAGGCCTGTACTGAGTACATATAGGAGCATATTTATAACGCTTGCATTGGTTACACCAGATCTTACATGGTGTAAAATGTAAGTATAAAATCTCAGCATTCCAGGGGTGTAAAAAAAGATTCCTAGCAGTTGCTTTAAGCAATGCTGATGAAAAGTGTAAAATCATGTGAAAGCATTCATACACAGCTTGATTAATATGTTGTTTATGTTTTGCTACCCTGCACTGTATGAGCAAAATCACAATAATAATGCAGAAGAAAAAAATGTGTCAGGAAAGGCACCCTAAATCCAGAACCCAAGCTAAGCTCCTTGATCTCGGCACTCACCTCTGCCTATAACCGCCGCCTTTCACCTCAGGAGGAGCCCTCGGCTAATTGGATGCCGCCAGGTCTTATTTGAGAGAGGAGCAAAGATAGCGGTTCTGGACGAGCAATCGTCTCACCAGGATACTGGAAGGAAGAACACCACTTGGAAACAGGCAGGCCGGGCCAGCACAAGCAGAGAATAGTCAGACAGGCTGAAATCAGGATTGGAGAGTGAAGGATAATCAGTGGACAGGCAAATGATGGATTGGAGAGGTCAGAGTAGTCACAGGCAGGCTAGGATCAAGATTGGAGAGATCAGAGTAGTAACAGGCAGACAAGCGCCTGAAATAACTATCAGGATTCACAAAGACAAGCACCCAGGAACTAAACGAATAGAACCTAACAACGGGCAATTACTAATAGCACTGAATCCCCTTTTATACAGTTTGAATCTTGCGGCATTCCATGATGACGTCATCATGCATGCGCATAAACCCGGAAGTGCGCCGGCGCGCGCGCCATAGGAGAACCGGGCACTGAAGGAGAAGGAAGAAATGCGGCCGGCGTCCACGCCGAAGGAGTAGCGGTGGACCCTACTGCTCACTAGACCACCAGGGTGAGTCCTTACAGTGTCGGACTGGCCCACCGGGATACCAGGAAAACTCCCGGTGGGCCCAGGTGTCAGTGGGCCCTCATGCTGCTAAACACTTGACCTAATTCATGGCTATTCCCTATTTCTATGAGAACAAAGAGGTTAAATACATATAGATGTATAGATTATAGTATGTAAAGAAAAGAGACTGGGAGAATAGAGGTCCAGTGAGGAGAGGAAGAAAATTGTACTGACGGTCAGGGCCTGGTCTAAAGTTTTTTGGTGGGCCCCTTGTCTAAGGTTTTTTGGTGGGCCCTTGGTGTCCCAGTCTGATACTGAGTCCTTACAATATTTATCTTGATAAGATGAAAGCCATGAATATGCCAGAGAGATGGCTTGCCATTTTCTGGAGTCCACTATCAAAATCAAAATTGCAATTACATGGTAAGCCATGAAAACAGGTAGCCACAAGGGGAAATCATTTCCACACCAAGCTGGAAATAGACCAGGTGACATAATGTTCAGAGCCCATGTAATTAGATGCCAGCTTACATTTACAAGAATGAACCACCTGGCAAGCAAATAATAAGCATTTTGGCCTTCACTATGGGGTCAGAAACAATGACAATGTTCTGGAACTCACCCTATGTGCCAAACCCTAGGATTGGCTGACATTTTTGGTGAAGAATATTTTGTATAAAGATGTGTTCTTTGACTCCATATCTAAAGTATACATCATTAGATGTATATTAGATATACAGAATAATTAATCTCCCTCAACAGCTAAAGGGATGTTACAGCTTTGTCATGTTCCACTAAAGGCTATACTCCCTCCCAGCTGGCTGCTTGTAAGAACACTTTAACACTGCACAAGGACATGATAAAAAAAGGCTGTGGCCATCCTGAGACTAATGGAGGCTTAGGAAAGACTATGGGCTAATAAAAAAATGCAAAAATTGGAAGAATGGATCTGTATCTCCTTGTGAGGACTCATCCTGGTGGTCTAGCGGGCCAGCGGGGACACCCACCGTGTTGATCTCTCCCCCCTTCGCTGCCGGTTGCTCTATGGCGCGCGGGCGCACTTCTGGGTTTATGACACGTTGTGAGCATCATGACGTCATCGGTGTGTTGAATTTTGAATATTTAAAGGTGCTTTCTGCTCAAACTCATTACCCGTTGTAGGTTCTACTTGCTAGTTTCCTGGGTGTGATTTTTTTGTGTTTAATTTCTGTTTTTTGATCCCTGCCTTTCTGATTACACTAAACTCTGCCAATTTTGACCCTTGCCTGCCTGACTATTCTGAACTCTGATTATCATGACCCCTGCCTGACTATCCTTAAACGCTGCCTGTACTGACCCCGGCCTGATTGACGTTGCTTGAACTCCACCTGAACCGACCACTGCCTGTCTGACCTTGTTTGAACTCTGCCTGCACCGAACCCGGCCTGTCTAACTACGCTTTGTCTATTCCTAGAACTGTGCCTTCCGTCCAAAGACTTTTATAGTGATCATGCCTCTTTGCTCGTCATGCTTGTGCTATTCCCCACCTCCTTTTACTTCTAAATGTTGCTCACGGGTTATAAAGGTTGGGGCAGTGCCGGGCCACGCTGGGCAGGCGCCCTAGGCAGGCCCGCCAGTCGCGGCACCTGCTTAGTGTGAGCGTGCGCATGCGCAAATTTGCGCTCGCATGCGTGAATAGAAGTTTGTGCGCATATGCAGAAGCGCACAAAGTGTGAAAAATGCATAGTTGGGCAGAGAAGGGAACTGGACTTGGGGTAGGCGACAGAGGAGGTACGTGCCTGGCACCCTCCCAGCTTTGTGCCCTAGGCACGTGCCTAGTCTGCCTACCCCTAGTTCCGGCCCTGGGTTGGGGATCCCTGTGCTAGGAGAAACTATGAACTTTTGCCAGCCTGGTCTAGGTGGTAAATCCAGGGGCCCCAGAGGTTGTTGCATCTATGGATGTCATTGGCTTGTGCCAAACAAATAAGATGAAAATACTAGTATTGACACAGAAGTGTCACAATTGCAATTTATGAAGCAGTGCTCCCCAACTTGACCACAATTCATTTTGTGAAAGTTGCAGCAGGTAGCTACTTTGAAGGCAGTGGCAATTCCATTGGAATTCTGAGGAAACTACTGAATTATGGGTACAAACATGGTAATGACTTGTACTTGCTTTGCAAATGAGTCTTATAATCTTCTGAACTGGGATAAACCAAGCAAAAGGTAATTAAACATTCACCTCTCAATATTTCCATTAGACAAACACAAAGGGAAAATAAAAAAGTAAAACCATAAACAATGTAAAAAATGCTTTCTGAGGAAGCCCTAGTCACCACCTACAAAAATAAATGGAAGAAAAAAAACTGAGGGGCAGTTCATCTTTAAATTAACATTATATTACAAGCTTTACAACACCAATAGTTCCCTATATCAGCCCTCCTATTCTGTTTCTTTCTGGCTTGCAGCTGAAAAATTGTCTTAGAATACTGCTTTCTACACAAGGCAAACCAACCCTTTAAAAACAGCACAGCATAAAGAAATAATAAATACATCCACATTCTCAGCAATAAATGATGAGTATATTTGCAATTGTACTATTTTCTCTTTAACACCATTAAAGAGGAAAAGTACACAACATGGCAGTTTACAGCTACCCTTGAAAGAAGGAAGTCTCATTTCGTGCACGTGTAAAGTGACACAATGTCAGGTAGCTGACTTTACTTGCAAAAATGTGATGTAATGACACATGATTAAAGGTTTAGATTCATTAATTATTGAATTGGTTAATGCAGGTAAAGATGACGGCAATGCTAGGTAGGCACCTGTCTCCTGATGCTAGGAGGAGTGTTATCAGCCACATTACTGGAATTACTAGTGCAGGTGGGGGCACAAGGGTCCGAAATAGTGGAAAGCGGCAGAAGTGGTACCGGGCCTGGCGCCCCTCCAACTGTGCGCCCTAGGCACGTGACTCTTCTTCCTACCCATAGTTCCGGCCCTGATGATAAACTGCAACCCTACATACAATTAATTTAAAAGCAGCATTACAGTCATAAGAAAGTTTGGGAACCCCTTTTAGCCTACATAATAATTTCTCTCCACTTTCAACAAAAAAGAAAACAGTGGTATGTCTTTCATTTCCCAGGAACATTTGAGTACTGGGGTGTTTTCTGAACAAATATTTTTAGTGAAGCTGTATTCAGCTGTGATTAAATCAAATGTGAACAACTGGCTGTGCAAAAAATTGTGTACCCTTGTAATTTTGCTAATTTGAATGCATGTAACTGCTCAATACTGATTACTGGCAACACCAGATTGGTTGGATTAGCTTGTTAGCCTTGAACTTCATAGGCAGGTGTGTCCAATCATGAATAAAAATGTATTTAAGGTGGCAAATGGAATGTGCTTCTGTTTGACTATCCTTTGAATAGTGACAGCATGGGATCCTCAAAGCAACTCTCAAAAGATCTGAAAAAAAAGATTGTTCAGTATCAGGGTTTAGGGGAAGGCTACAAAAATCTGTCAGTTTCAACTGTAAGGAATGCAATCAGGAAATGGAAGGCCCCAGGCGCAGTTGCTGTAAAAGCTAGGCCTAGCAGGTCAAGAAAAATAAAGGAGAGGCATATTGTCACGGTCGGCACCCAAAACCAGAACTAGTTCCAAGCTCCCCGGGCTCAGCTTCACCAGTATTGTGACCGCCTTTGGCTTTGGGAGGAGCCCTCATCGTACTCAGATGCCACCTGGACTTTTCGAGAGGAGCAAGGTGAGGAGTTCTGGCAGGCAAAGGAGTGCGACAGCTGTTAAAGTCAGTTAGGCTGAAGGTCGCGGTACAACAGGATTAGGCAGAATCGTAGTTAGGCAGGCTGGGTCGAGGCAGGCAGATAGCAAGGATCGTCAAACAGGCAAAGGGTCAAAACCGGGTGATCAAACAGAAGAGTTGTCGTAGGTAGGCAAAGGTCAGGACAAAGTTGTGCAGGGGTTGGATATTCCAACAAGGCAATGACCCTAAACACACTTCGAAATCTACCACAGCATTTATGCAGAGGGAAAGTACAATATTCTGGAACAGTCCCTTGACTTGAATATCATCGAAAATCTATGGGATTTGAAGCAGACTGTCCATGCTTGGAAGCCATCAAATTTAACTGAACTGGAGAGATTTGTTATGGACATATGGTCAAAAATACCGCCATCCAGAATGCGACACTCATCAAAGGCTATAGCAGGCATCTAGAGGCTGTTACATTTGCGAAAGGAGTCTCAACTAATTACCGTATATACTCGAGTATAAGCCGACCCGAGTATAAGCCGAGGTACCTAATTTTACCTACGAAAACTGGGAAAACTTATTGACTCTAGTATAAGCCTAGACACAACTACAGCCCTGTCTCCCAGCAGCGCACATTCTGCCAAAGCGACCCCCCCAGCGATCAACCGGACTTCTTTGCAAAGTTGATGGTGACAGAGAATTGCCAAACGGATTACTGTGTGCATTGTCCCACTGTCCCACTACCATGTGCAGAGGGTGCTGTTTGATATTGCCATCACTGTTAATCTTTCGTATAACCAACAGAGGGCGCTGTGTGATATTGCAGTCACTGTTATTCTTTCATATAACCAACAGAGGGCGCTGTGTGATATTGCAGTCACTGTTAATCTTTCATATAACCAACAGAGGGCACTGTCTGATATTGCAGTCACTGTTATTCTTCCATATAACCAACAGATGGCGCTGTGTGATATTGCAGTCACTGTTATTCTTTCATATAACCAACAGATGGCGCTGTGTGATATTGCAGTCACTGTTATTCTTTCATATAACCAACAGAGGGCGCAGTGTTATTCTTTCATATAACCAACAGAGGGCATTGTGGGATATTGCAGTCTCTCCCCAAGTGCACTGTTGGTATAGGAATGATTAAAAGTGACTGCAATCTTAGCTACTCGGGTCGGATACCGCTGACCCGAGTATCAGCCGAGGTAGACTTTTTCAGCACATTTTGGATGCTGAAAAACTCGGCTTATACTCGGGTATATACGGTATTAATGTAATATCTCTGTTGGGGTGCCCACATTTATGCACCTGTCTAATTTTGTTATGATGCATATTTTCTGTTAATTCAATAAACTTTGTCACTGCTGAAATACTTCCGGTTCCATAATGCATGTTATATATTAACCCTTTAAGTGCCAGCAGAATTTCACATTTTGGTTACGAGAAATGCCAGCCGTTTTTGAAACATTTTGTGCTCTCTCACTTTAGGGGCATTTTCTGAGGGGAAACCTACAGTTTACCTAGGAAAACTATACATTGTTTTTTTCGGTAGAAACTGAGCTTTCTAAATCGAGTTTTCATGTATTTCCACCTGTGCAAAAAAAATTATAGTGCTAAATACCAAAAAAAATGAAAAATAACCATTTTTCATCGTATATCAATTTATACCAGAAAAATATTTAATTTTACGGATGAAAATCCAACTGATTTGGAAAGCCTTATGTCTCTCGAACGTGCCAATACCAGATATGTATAGTTTTAGGGAGATTTAGGATTTCTGTACAGCAAAAACTCCCGGCAGTATATTACCGAATTTTGAAAGCACTAAGGCAGAAAACGGCATGCTTTAGATTCCAAGGCAAAAAATCCTGAAACCGTAGGTTTACCCCAGAAAACCATACATTTTTGAAAAGTACACATTCTGCCGATTACAAAATGGGTAACTATGTCTCTCTACTCCCAACTACCAAACATAAAAGCTTGTCTGAACATAGAGGTTTTTCAAAAAAAAATTCAAAATTCTGAAAAATCATTTCAAAGGTTTTATTTTGCTGCTCCGCATATCCCAAACTATATTAGGTACCAGGAAAAAGCACCTGAAATATGATTGCCAGGGGTCCAGTGAACAGTTTGATACCCATTATGCATAGGTTTACCAAAGTATCTGGCATTTAGAGACACCAATATGAAGTTAGCACATCCAAATTGTTCAGGACTTTACTTCAGCTACTGAGAAATCAACACATTGACTGCATTTTTTGTGCGGTAAAAACACAGAAATATATGTTTACCCCCCAAACCCATATATTTTTGGAAAGTACACATTCTACAGAATCTAAAATGGGTACCCATGCCTTTCTGCTCCAAACTACTGAGTCGCAAGGCTTTCCCAAAGTTGTCGGTTTTGGTGAAATATCTGAAAATTGCCTCAAAGCTTCAACTTCCCAGCACCATATCACCCATGTGTCATTACGTACTAAGAAAAAGCACCCTAAATATGATTGCCAGGGTTCCTCTGAACATTTTGGTGGCCATTGTTCATAAGTTTACCAAAGTATCTGGCATTTAGAGACCCCAAAATGAAGTTAGCGCATACAAACAGTCCCGTGGGTAACTTCAGCTAATGAAAAATCAACACATTGACTGCATTTTTGTGGGGTAAAAACACAGAAATATATGTTTACCCCCCAAAACCCATATATTTTTGGAAAGTACACATTCTACAGAATCTAAAATGGGTACCCATGCCTTTCTGCTCCAAACTACTGAGTCGGAAGGCTTTCCCAAAGTTGTCGGTTTTGGTGAAATATCTGAAAATTGCCTCAAAGCTTCAACTTCCCAGCACCATATCACCCATGTGTCATTACGTACTAAGAAAAAGCACCCTAAATATGATTGCCAGGGTTCCTCTGAACATTTTGGTGGCCATTGTTCATAAGTTTACAAAAGTATCTGGCATTTAGAGGCCCCAAAATGAAGTTAGCGCTTACAGAAAGTACACATTCTGACAAATCCAATATGGGTAAATATGTGTTCCTACTGCAAACTGCAAAGCAATGCTGAGCATAACGGTTTTTATCAAATTTCTGAAAATCGTCACAAAGCTTGAATTTTACCCCATTATATGCCCCACATTTCGTAACCTATCAGCATAAAACATCCTAAATATGAACGCCAGGGGTCTACTGAACACGTTGATGCCCAGTATGCATAGATATACCAAACTATGTGGCGCACAGAGACCCCCAAATGACAATAGTGTATATACATTTTCACGGCTGACGCGCTGGCTGCTGCATTATAAGCACCTGGTGTGTGTATTATGCAACATTAGACCCCCCTAACAGTACAGAGACCCCAGAAAACCATATATTTTCAGAAAGTACACATTCTGACGAATCCAATATGGGTAAATAAGTGTTTCTACTGCAAACTGCCAAACTGTAAAGCAATGCTGAACATAACGGTTTTTATCAAATTTCTGAAAATCGTCAGAAAGATTGAATTTTACCCCATTATATGCCCCACATTTCGTAACGTATCAGCATAAAACATCCTAAATATGTATGCCAGGGGTCTACTGAACACTTTGATGCCCAATATGCATAGATATACCAAACTATGTGGCGCACAGAGACCACCAAATGACAATAGTGTATATACATTTTCACAGCTGACGCGCTGGCTGCTGCAATATAAGCACCTGGTGTGTGTATTATGCGACATTAGACCCCCCTAACAGTACAGAGACCCCAGAAAACCATATATTTTCAGAAAGTACACATTCTGACGAATCCAATATGGGTAAATATGTGTTTCTACTGCAAACTGCCAAACTGCAAGGCAATGCTGAACATAACGGTTTTTATCAAATTTCTGAAAATTGTCAGAAAGCTTGAATTTTACCCCATTATATGCCCCACATTTCATAACGTATCAGCATAAAACATCCTAAATATGAACGCCAGGTGTCTACTGAACACTTTGATGCCCAATATGCATAGATATACCAAACTATGTGGCGCACAGAGACCCCCAAATGGATATATAGTAGATAAAATTTACAAGGCAAAACAAAATAAGGCAGTAAAGAGTGAAATGCAAAAAAATCCAATAAAACCACAAAAATCAATGTTTTTTTTCCAGACTAGTGTTATCGGCCGTCAGAATCACAGTTTGAATATTTTAGCTGGGCCAAACAGGTTATACGGCTAGAAACAAGTGAACACAACATATGCAGAGCTGAAAATGCAATAAAATGGCTAAAAATTCAATAAAATGGCTAAAAATGCACCAAAATACCCAAAATTGCAATATAATCACCGAAATAACATACAAAAGGTATTGCACAGTACGGTTAGCGAATACGCTATTCGTAATGGCAATAAAACATTTTTTTCAGCCAAAAAAAGAGACGATGTGATAAGAAAAAAAAAAAAAGCCACAATGCCATGTATGTGCGTGTGCGTGTGTACAAATGGTAAATTACATGTTATGTGCGCGTGTGTGCATGTGCACGTGTGTGTAAGTGCAGTGAGTGTAAGTGACCCCCCCAATCCCCAAAAATGTATGTGTAAGTGTGTGTAAGTGTGAATCTAAGTGTGTATTACTGTAATAAGTGTGTGTTGGTGTGTTTGTGTGTGTAATTGTTGCACTAACCTGAAAAAGTCGCTGGAGACTGTTGCAGACGATCAGGAAGAGCCCCTGTAAGAGATCTGCGACGTGGTTCCTGTCTCTGTGCTGTGGGGGCGGAGATCGACGGCGCAGTGTAGGCTGCAGCAGCAGGACACGTAACACGTGCCTGCTGCTGCTTTTGGACCCCTGGGCGATCGCGCCCCAGGGGCCACTCGATCCCCTGCTCTGCTCATTGCCTAGGGGCAGGGGATCGAAGCGGAACAGAGCGAGCGGCTCTAACAGCCGCTCCTCCGCTCCAGAACCCGGAAGTGCTGCAGAACGTAGAATCTACGTTCGGTGGCATTTCAAGTTACTTTTCCACAGAACGTAGATTCTACTTTCTGTGGCACTTAAAGGGTTAAAAGGAAGTTGCTACTTGCCAATGATAAACAAAACTCCAAAGAATTAAGAGGGGTTCCCAAACTTTTTCATTTATCATGTCAGTTTGAACTTTTGTCCTATTACTTTACAATTGAACGTAATGTTTCATTTTGTATTATTTTGAAATAATTTGCCTGCTCTTCTGATTCTTTCCATCTGACTGAAACAAACAACAATTTTTATATGAGAAGGCAGTTTCACAAAAGTCACTTGCCAACTGGGAGAAATTAGGGCTGTCATGGTTGGGAAGAATTCAAAAATATTAGGTATTACTGGTTAACAAATTCCTGAGGAAACAGAACCCACACATAATACTACTTCAAGAGACGCATCTAGATGGAAGTAAACTAATGACGCTTAAAAACCGTAGGTGGCGGCAGCTTATCATGCACCATATTCCAGCTACTCCAGAGGGGTATCCATTCTTATAGCAAAAACCTGCACGTACACCCTGCACAATGTAATATCTGGGGGACGATTTCTAATACTACATCTCTCTATTATGGGTAAGCAACTGACTATTGCCAATCTGTATATCCCATTTGCTGATACTATACTGTATACAGTCATGAGCAAAATATCTACACACCCCATGGCTCCTATAATAATTATGGGAGACTTTAACAATGTACTTAAAAGATCTAGACAGGTTACCAATTCCCACTAGGTCCGACCAGGCACTGCTGAAATGGGTAGACACGTTCCACTTAACAGATCTATGGAGAGCCCGCAATGAAGGAGTGAAACAGTTTACTTGTTTTAGTTCTACTCATAACACGCTCTCCCGCATTGACCTGGCGTTGGGTTCACCAGAGGTTGCTCGTGCAACTATGGGAATACATATACTAACTAGGAGAATCTCTGACATTTTTCTATCAGTCTAACTATACAGTCTAGCTCTTTATGACTCAAAATTGGTATGTAATTATGAGGATATATTAAGGTTCATGGGGAAAGTTGACATGTCAACACTGGACATACCAGGACGGCTACTGCTAGACACTCCTATAATAGCCCAAGAGATTATTGAAGCCATTGAATCATTTCCGAGAGGCAAAACTCCAGGGGTAGATGGGATCCCCATGGAATGGTACTGGTCTTACAAAAAAGAGTTGACCCCCAGTCTGGTTAAGCTGTTTAATAATGTCAGAGAGGGCACACCACTGCCAGAATTGATGAACAAGGCCCTGATTATAGTCCTCCCAAAGCCAAATAAGGACCCCAAGGGATGTGCCTCCTATAGACCGATATCTTTAATGAATTGCGATGCCAAAATACTAGCGAAGGTTCTGGCCAGGCGCCTCAACACAGTTATTACACAAATTATTGATATAGATCAATCTGGGTTTATTCCACAGAGAACCACAGACATAAATATAAGAAGGCTATTTACAAACCTCATGGTAACCCATGACAACTCCAACTCTAGAGTTATTGCAGCCCTAGATAATGAAAAAGAGTTTGACACAGTGGAGTGGCCCTACTTGTGGGCAGCGATGAAGTGTATGGGCTTCCCTGATAAATTCATGAAATGGGTACAAATGCTGTATAGGGCTCCAGAAGCATCCATTCGCACTAACCATAACTCCTCTCAATCATTCAGGCTCCACAGGGGGACTCGCCAGGGTTGCCCTCTCTTCCCTTTGCTTTTTGCTGTAGCCATGGAACCCCTGGCTTGCATGATAAGACAATCCCCTAGGATAGAAGGGCTCAAAATAGGAGGGGTAACTGAAAAAATATCCATGTTTGCAGATGATACGTTACTTTATCTATCTACCACTAACCAGGACCTGGGGAGCAGCACTGGATATTATTAATGTACACACCACATACTCTGGCCTAAAGGTCAACTGGAGTAAATCCGCACTTTTCCCCATAGACCCTCTACCAACTCCTCTACCAATACTACCTCAAGGCTTGTATTGGACAGACAAATTTAAATATTTGGGCATCACCATACATAAGGACCCAGGTCAATTTCTAGATTTAAATTTAACGCACTTAATTCAGGGATTGGAGCAGAAAATTAAACTTTGGACTCGCCTACCACTATCACTGATTGGGCGCATAAACCTATTCAAAATGATCATGCTCCCCAAATTTACATACATATTTCGGCAATCCCCTGTAAGGATCCTGAATAGCTTCTTCCAGAAAATTAGGAACTTCCTTACACAACTGTATTGGCATCCATCTACGCCAAAAATAGCCATAGTCAAACTCCAACTGCTAACTCACGCTGGGGGACTGGCAGCTCTGAACCTCTTTCTATATTACCTGGCAGCGAGACTGGCCGTAGCAAAGTGGTGGACAACTCCATCACTAGACAACCCTGCCATACGCTTAGAGGCCCAAACTATAGGGTTGTATGAGGAACTTAAGAACCTCCTTTACAGAGGTTGTAAATATACGACAAAGGCAACACCATCCATGAGAGAAATAGTATGGGCATGGAACATTATGGTTGATGGTAAACTGACTGGGGCAAATTCACTAAGATTCGTAGTTTCGCCAGACGCAACTTTGCCGCGCTTCGCTGCACTTCGCCAGGCGTAGTTTCGCCAGTGCTCCGCAAATTCACTAAAATCCGAAGTTGCGCTCCGGGGTAGCGTAAGTTTGCGAAGTTGCGCTAGCGTTGATTCGCTATGTAAAGCGAAGTTACGCTAGCGAAGGCTAATTTGCATACGGCGCGAAATTCAGATTTCAATGGAGGAATACGTATCAGCACTACAAATGCCTAGAAAACCTTCAAATCAGCAAATAAAAATTTTATTTTGCCCTACACATGTGCCCACTGTCTAGGTAAGTTGCCATGAGTCAGGAAATGTAGGGGGAAAGGAGGGGAGCCCCAAAAAATTTTTCGATCTTTTTCAGCCTATCACCCATCATGTAGAAAACACGCCAGCGTTTTTTGGGACTTAGAAAAAAATTTGAATTTTTTTGAAACAATCCCTATCTACTCTATTGCGCTTCGCCAGGTCTGAGGTGGCGAAGGAAGTCTAGCGTAAAAGGTAGCGTTCAGTACACTGCGCAAGTTAGTGAATTTGCTTAGTTATGTCGCTACCAAAAATTCGCCTGGCGTAAGGGTGCGAAGTAACACTAGCGAAACTACGCCAGCGTTCGTTAGTGAATTTGCGCAGTAACGAAAATGCCAAACGCTAGCGAATTAACGCTAGCGTTCGGCGCTTAGTGAATTTGCCCCACGGACTTTCACACCCTTAAATACGACTTGCCCAACAAAATGTTCTTTAGATATATCCAACTCCGACATGCCACGCAATCCCAATTTAAAGGGGGGCCAGTGATATCTACCCCCTCCCCAATAGAAGTGAAGGCTTTGGCTGATAAACATACTAAAAGCCTATCAGGTTTTTATGCCATTCTCATAACTGCGGGGAAATCACAATTGGGTAAATTACTAGAGAAATGGCAATATGATATACCTGAATTAGATACTGAAGCATGGAAGGAAATCCTCGACTCAATATTTGACCATATAATAGCATCCAGAGACAAAATTATACAATTCAAATTCCTGCACAGAGCATATCTCACTCCAAGTGTATTGGCTAAAATGTCCCCGATTAAGGTTGATGAATGTCCACGGTGTCATCACTCCCCATCGAATTTCATACACATGGTTTGGTCATGCAACAGGATACAAAGGTTCTGGAGGGCTGTAGCACAATACATTTCTGATATGATGGAAATTCCAATTAGGGTAGAACCCCTTGGAGTGTTACTGAACCAGGTAACTGATTTAGCACCAACTATAGCGGAGAAAGCGTTAATCTCCATAATGTTTGCCTATGCCCATAAATCCATAACCCTGAAATGGAAGGCACAAATAGCCCCAACTGTTAGATTTTGGGAATCCCAGATCATACATGCAGTACCTCTGTATAAACTTCTCTATACGAGAAGAGGTTGCCCGGCTAAATTTGAAAAAATATGGTCCCCATGGTTAGACATTCATGTCGACCATAATTGAACACAAGACATCAACCCTAATGATTCCTAGAAACGTGGAAGGATAAGAAACCTCCCTCCTTTACTACCCTAAGTTTTATGAGTAGACCTTGGTACACGCACAAAGAAGTAATGCATAAGTTAGGTTAGGTTTGTAGAAGTTCTTTATTAAAATGGTAATAAAGTAATTACATAATATGAATATCAGTACATGCATGGAGTAAAAATGGAAAATGTAATATGTCTGATGTCAGCTGCAGCTACCAAATGCAACAATGACTGTGATTTAAGGAACGCTGTATAAACCTGCTTAATGACCATGTTAATGTACTTTACTGGAATAAAGATTTTGTTAAAAAAAAATATTAGGTATTATAGTTCCGAAGTTCCTCTATTCCAAGTCCTCCCAATAATGGCCCCAATAACTTTTTTTTGTTTCAGTAAAATCTTTGATCTCTAGATTTATTTGGAAGGGGAAAACACCAAGATTAAAATACGATCTACTAGTCCTTTCTAAAGACAAAGAGGGATTAGGTCTTCCAAACATTTATCGTTATCATGTTGCTGTTCACGTACATGTACTAGATTGGTATTCTAGAGACAAAGAAAAAGATTGGATCATTCTCGAGCAGATTTTATTTAAATATCCTTTGGTAAATACTTTGTGGATAGAGAGGATTTCATTACTAAGGGAGACTTCTGATCACCCTTTAACAAAGGCGACATTAAAAATTTGGCATGAAAAAACTAAATTTCACTTGTCCTCCTCGCCACAAATATTACAACCCCTAATGAATAATCCAGAATTTATCCCTAGTATGGAACCAGTATCGTTCAACAGGTGGAACCTATGGGAAAAGAGACCAACTAGAATTAAGGATTTTATAACTGGCAATAAGATAATATCTCTCTCTGAAATCCAAAAAAATCCAGCACCCGAGGGATCTATGGGGTTATAGGCAATTGTATAATATCCAAAGTTGCGTCCAGGGCACCGAATGCTGGCGAAGTTGCGCTAGCGTTACTGTGCCAATCGAATCGAAGTTGTGCTAGCATTGCCTAATTTGCATATGGCGGGAAGTTAATGTTGAATGGCCGCATATGTTGCAGCAAATACATTATACTACACAAGCCCGGGAAACCTTAATAAAATAAAATAAGGTTGTTATTTTGCCCTACACATGAGCCCAGTGTATAGTTTATGTGCCATATGTTAGGAAATGTATGGAGGAAGCGGGATACCCCAAAACAAATGTACGCTCTTTTGCAGCCTATCACCCTGAAAAAAGGAAAAGATGCTGGTGTTTTTTGGGACTTAGAAAAATTTTCAACTATTTTTTGAGGAAGTCCTATCTACTCTATTGAATTTCGCCTGGTCTGAGGTGGCAAAGGCAAGTCTGGGCGCAAGAGGTTATGTTCAGTAAAATCCGCATCTTAGTTACATCCATCCGCCAGAGTGCAAATTCTCCAGGCGTTAGGGAGTGAAGTACTTTATCTCCTTCAGTAGCAAAGGAAATTTTTGCCCCCATTAGTCACTTTTCCCTTTAGTAAATTTGCCCCCAAGGGTCTACTGAACAGTTTGATGCCCAATATGCCTAGATATACCAAAGCAGGTGGCATGTATGGGCCCCAAATAAAAATAGTGCATATGAATTTTCTCTGCTGCCGATTCGCCTTCTGTGAACATAGACCCTTGACTTCATATTATGTGCCACAAGACCCTCCTAACAGCATAAACACCTCCCAAAACCATATATTTTTTTTTTTACAACATTTCTGAAAATCACCTCAAAATGTTGTAGTTCGCCGCATTTATCTCACACCATGTTTAGTACAAAAAAAAATCATCCTTCAGAGGTCTACTGAATAGTTTGTTGCCCAATATGCATAGATTTATCTAAGTATGTGGTATGTACTGACCCCAAATGAAAAATGTGCATAGAAATTTTCAATTCAAATCTGCTTTTATTGTAAAATATAAGCAAAAATAAACAAACAGAAAGGAAAATAAAATAAAAGGTAAGTACAAGGTATTTGGTGCAAGAACATGTGATAGTAATAACATGTAGAATGCTACAAGACATTATCAAAGCAAATACACAATCTCCTATGCAGATTCCCTCACTGGGTGGACATGGAGATCTGATGGATAGTCCAGGGTTCCCAAATTTTAACAAATCTATCTTTCCTGTCAGTGTCCGATTCAGACATTATCTCCATTGTCCTCCTTGTGTTGAGCTGAGTATACAACTGATGTGTCGTGGGAGTCACAGGTTGTTTCCAGGTAGTAGCTATTAGGGTGATTGCCGCGTTAAAGATTTGGAACAAAAGGCATCTGTCCACTTTGGAAATTTTGGTTGGATAGATTTGGAGCAGAGCGACCTGTGGCAGCTGCGGAATATCCAGATGGAGTACCTCTTTGATTACCCTGAAGACGTCATTCCAAAATGGTACCACTTTCGTACATTCCCACCACATATGAAGCGCTGTACCCTGAAGACCACACTGTCTCCAACACACATTGGGATAGGCTGGAGAAAAAGTCGCAATTCTACTTGGTGTGAGGTACCATCTACTTAAAAGCTTTGTGTGGGTCTCAATATGGTTGGTACAGTGTGTAGCACCTTTGGAACTATTTATGCTGCGATTCCATTGCACAGGTGTGAATGACAATCCCAATTCGTAGTAAGACTTTAAATTGGGTATACCCAACCCTCCCGAGGATTTAGAATATTGTGATATAGCAAACGATAACCGCGGGGGCTTTTGTTGCCAAATAAACCTATTAACCTCCTTCTGGAGTTTAGCAAAAAATTTGAAGGGAAGGGCTATCTGTAACATTCTGAACACGTATAGTATTCTAGGCAGAAGATTCATTTTTATGGATATTATGCGACCATACCAGGAGATTGACTCTTTATGCCATCTGTGACATTCAGATTCGGCCAGTTTGAGTAAGGGCAAGTAGTTTAATTTATAGATCACCTCAGGATTTTTAGGTAGTTTTATGCCCAGGTACAATATATGGGAATCCCTCCATTCAAACGAATGATGTTGCATGACCCCTGTTATAGCCTGTTTCGAAATGTTAATGGGGAGAGCTTGTGTTTTCTTAGTGTTAATTTTGTACCATGAGATTGACTGAAACTGCTCTAATTCCTGCATCAAGTTTGGCAAAGAAACAACAGGCTCGGTGATAACCAATAGGATATCATCCGCAAAAAGCCCTATCTTTTGTTGTCCTACAGACGTAGCTACACCCTTTATAAGCTGATTGTCTCTTATTGTCTGGGCTAACGGCTCGACCATTAAAGCAAAAATTAGGGGCGATAGCGGGCATCCCTGCCTAGTCCCATTGGTGAGCCGGAAGGCGCCCGACAGGGTCCCTGCTGTATAGACTTTAGCTGTTGGACTGGAATAAAGCAGCTGAATGGCTTTTAGGAATGAGTCTCCCAAACGGAATTTTGTGAGCGTAGCTCTCATATAGTCCCAGTTCACCCTGTCAAACGCCTTCTCAGCGTCCAAAGATAACAGCAGAGCAGGTGTGTTAGCTTGTTTTAACATGTGTAGGATATTATGAAACCGACTGGTACTATCTGCACCCTGTCTGTTTAAGACAAATTCCACTTGGTCATTATTGATAAGGGAAGGAAGAACTAGATTAAGCCTTAGCGCTAAAAGTTTTGAGTATATTTTAAGATCGGTGTTAAGTAGAGTGATGGGTCTATAATTTTGGCATTGGTCTTGGGTTTTGCCCGGCTTGGGAATGGTGACTACATGTGCCTGTAAATATTCTGCATGAATGTGGCCAGTATCCATTATATTCTGAAATACCTTAAGGAGGTGTGGGGATAGAATCGTTGCATATGTTTTGTAGTACTGGTTAGTATACCCGTCTGGGCCTGGGGCTTTGTCAGGTTTAAGGCCTTTAATCACTGCTTGAATCTCTATCAAGGTGATGGGCTGACTGAGTGATTCAAGTTGTTGTGCCGAGGGTATAGGGAGCTGAAGTTTATCCAAATAATCTGTGATAAGATCCATAGAAGGGATCGGGTCATTAGTGGCAGGGCCCAAATTATAAAGAGACTCATAATATTGTGCAAACCCATTTGCTATTC
Organism: Xenopus laevis; assembly: GCF_017654675.1. Classification (NCBI taxonomy): domain Eukaryota; kingdom Metazoa; phylum Chordata; class Amphibia; order Anura; family Pipidae; genus Xenopus; species Xenopus laevis. The sequence continues at coordinate 48,158,225 of NC_054386.1, forward strand.
GTTTAGGGTCAGTTACCTTTACCTGACCATCCATTAAGTATTGAACTCTGTTCTGAGCTTGTTTTTGCCTCAATAAGGTAGCTAGTAATCTGTCCGCTTTATTCCCTTTGGTATAAAATAGATGTTTCAACCGCTGCAAACGGTACGATGTTTTAGCTGCCAATATAGCATTCAATTTATCCCTTGTCTCGTGTATTTGTTGAACAGTGGATATATTATAATGCTGGATAAGTTTTTTTTCTAGCTCCGACAATCGGGTTTCTAGTTGTGATTGTTCTAGTTCTCATTGTGTTCTCACTAGCTTAGCTTGGGAAATTAATTCGCCCCTTATAACTGCTTTATGTGCCAACCAAGTATTCTGCAAGTTAGTATCTTCCGGTACATTATCACTAAAGTACTGTGTGAGTTTTTGCTCTATATACTGCCTACATTCAACTTTCTGCAACAAGGCACTATTCGTGCATAGAAATTTTCATGCTGGCCAACTCAGCTGCTGAAAAGAGATCCCCAACTGTGCGTAATGTGCCGTAACTGAAAAAAGACCACCAGAAAACCATATATTTTTGGAAAGTATATATTCTGGCGGATCAAACTAAGTAAAATATATCTTTCTATACCAAAACACCAAACAGCAAAACTATACTAAAGATACATAAGGAACAATAATGCATGGATAAAATTGCAACAAAACCACAAAAATTGTGTAAATCAATGAAATAACAAAATAACTGATCCGATCGATTATCCAATAGTCACGCTGCCAAAATAAACCAAAAGATAACAGTACAATGAATAAGTAAAAAAAAAGACCTGTCCTTGAGTTTTTGTGTATACATGTTTGTGCACTTCTAAAAGTAAATATATGTAAAAAAGTATGCAAAAGGGAGCAAGTGTGTAAAATAAAAAAATACCAATCTTTACTAAAATTTTTGTATAAGTGTATAAATGTACTGTAAGTGTATGTAAGTGCATGTAAGTATGTAAAAAACAAGCACTTACTGTTTCTTGGAGCAGGGGGATTGCTACCATCGCTGGAGGGGCCCTGAAGATCGATCATGCAGAACTGTTGCGCAGCAGGAAGTGAGTGGGTGGCTGTGCAGGGAGGAGGAGGTAAGGGAAGTAGCAGAAGCCATGCATGGCATGTCTGCAACTTTGAAGTCGGACCTGCGACGATCACGTCACAGATCCGACGTGACAGCCCCCCAGCCTCGTTGCCCAAGGGGCTATGATCCCTCTTGACATTCTGAGGAGGCGGCAAAAGCCGCCGATGCAGAGAGAAGGGCTCGGCTGCAGAGAATGTCTGTGCTTGGCAGTCTGAGCCCTGAACTGCCAGCACGTACGCCGTAGGTGCTTGTCGGTTAAAGGGTTAAAGGGACAGTAACACCAAAAACTTGTGCTTTTAAAGGAATGACCATATAATGTTCTCTGCTCTTTTAAAACTGGGAGTTTGATTCACACAATTATTGTTTATATAAACAAGCTAATGTGTAGCCATGGGGGGTGCATTCAAGCAAAGTATTCACAGTAGATAACAGATAAGTTCTGAAGAATCCCATTGTATACTGTAGTTTATCTGCTGTGTAACCTCTGCCTCTTCACCTTTTTCAGCTTTGAATGGTTGCCCCCATGGCCACACAGCAGCTTGTTTATCTAAACTATTATCTAAACTGAGTTTCTGAAACAAACACATCAGTTTTACCAGTGCACCACAGCAGTACATTATATTTTCTTGACTTTAAAACACCTTCAGTTTTTGGTATTTGTCCCTTTAATGCTACTTTGTATTGTTTATATTCCTATTCAGTCCTTCTCCTATTTATATTCTAGTTCCTTATTCACACAATTCTCTAATTACTAGTGTAATGTGGACCCTAGCAACTATATAGTTGCTGAAATTCCAAACTGGAGAGTCATTTAAAGGTAATTTTTCTCTTTATGATTAATGTTATAATAATTATAAATGGTCAGGACATTGCTGGGATCCCACTACTTTAAAAAAAAAATTTTTTATTGACATATAATTATAAAGTAACTCCCTACTTTTTAACTAACATGATTAAATATATGGTCATATCATACATCTGTTCCTCCTACGTTTGCGCATAAAAACGCCGGTCAAAGCAGGAAGAAGACCGCTTGGGAGAAGATGGCGCCTGTGAACTCCATGGACAGGACCTGCGCAGAGGGGTGAGTAACAAGTTAGGGGCATTTGCCCGGCGGGACAGGTAGGAAGAATTTCACTGGCACACAGGAGTTGCGTTAGCAGGGCAAGCCCTTGCAATTTTATTATGCAGCTGTGCAACGTTTTGGGGACACGCCCCTTTATCAAGCATCGGGAGGGGGGCAACACAGGGGAGGGTTTTTGCGCCCAGGGAATTTCTTTCTCCTTTAACAGCCCTTGGCGGGGAGGGGAGGTGGCTCTAGTACAGAACTTTGTTTTCTTTCTTCCTACCCTACTTGTTATTTTCTATTATCATTTGTTAGAGTGTTGCAAACAAAAGATTCCCTGATAAAAAAAAGTATCCTTGATCTTGCCATATGGCTTGTTATACATAAGTAATAATACAATATGACTGCACAGATGTGGAAGTGTCTATAACTAAATGCCTGTACCTGTCTAAGTCTTGGTTCTTTGTGCTTTTTAGCCCAAGCACTAAAGCACTTTCTGAACCTTGGCCAATTTTGGGGCTCATTCACCTCTGTCTGTAAAATACATAGTGTTAGGAAGGATGCTTTTACCTTTTAAAAATGTAGGTATTAAATGGCAAAGTCACTTGAACACATGTAAACTGCACTGGAGACATATAGAAAGAACATGGGTCCTGGAGAAACACTAAGTATAGTCCAAGTTCTAACTATATAATTAATGATGTCAAAGTAAGTCAGGTCTCAATCATGGGAACAAATAGAATTTGCTAATACACAATTCAACATGAAATCTCACTCATGTTGCTTACAACTGGCCAGGAATCTCGGGAAAGAGATTGTTATACAATAAAAAGCTAATCTGCTGTAATTTAGCTCAAGTGATATACAATATGCTGATAACCAGAGCAGGTTTATGGCATAGACCCACTATAAATTCTGTGTTTAGCAGGTGACACGCTCAAAGTTCACCCAGGTACTTGTAAAGCGGATGCCAGAGAATAAACCTAGATGATGTTTATTAGAGCAGCTAAGCCAGTAACAAAAATATAGCATTTGATAGCATATAGCAATTTCCTATGTATTTTCAAATCTATTTCCAGGATAGAGCTGTTTTTATTCTCCCACATATTAAAGGGGCACTATAGCCCTTTGTAAAAAATGAGTGCAATGAATAGGGATTGTGCTGAACATACTTTTGCCAATTATTTTCATCACAAAAATCTAAATAGGATACTCTATGACAGTGCTGTCAAACTTCTGTGGTACTGAGGGCCGGAAGTTTTCTGGCCTACATGGTGGAGGGCCGATAATGGGAGCCAGTGTTCACCACTCCTTATTTTTAAACCACACCCATGTTACCACAAGACCAAATGGTAGGTGCTCACTGCAGGGGTGATCCTGGCCCCTCCGCCGCCTGAGGCAAAAGTAGTTGCTGCTGCCCCCCCTCCCCCAGAAATTTGCTCTTAAAGTACCAGGAGCAGCATTTTTGCTGCCCCTGGTACCTAGCAGGGCGCTGCCGCCTGAGGCGACTGCCTCAACTCGCCTCATTGACAAAGCACCCCTGGCTCACTGCAGGGATAACACTCATATGTGAAAAATTCAAGTTATATTAAGACATAACCTAAAATCCATATGCCTCCTCCTCCTCTGTGGATAACACAGCACTAGCACTAATAATAATTTTCAAATGCTAACAAACCCCCAAAACAAAAACAAGGCTTTTGTTCCACAGACAGAGCAGGGCACACACAGGCAGAGTATGGCACACAGGGCAGGCAGAATAGAGCAGGAGACAGGGAAACCTATCAGGACCACTCTAAAATGTACCCCTTCAGCAGTTTGTATGAAGTATGAACAGTTGAACAATGTGGGCAGTTTCAGTCTGGGATTGAGGTGTGAACAGTACAGGGTTTTATGGGTGTGAACAATAGATGTGTTACAGGTGTTAACAATGTGGGGGGATTATAGGTGCGAACAATGCAGGGGGATTACACGTGTGAAAAATGCAGGGGATTACAGTCTGAATTTGAGGTTTAAACAATGCAGGTGTCAGTTAATCTCTGTAGTGAAAACATTTATTTTACACATGGTAAGCAGACAAAGAAGGGGGGGGGGCACCAGTTGGACAGCCCATTTCAGTCCACAGTGCAGGCCCAAGAATCTTTAACTGAGTCAAAAGGTAGTTGAAGTATTGTATCATACAGATTTAGTGCTTGTGGGAACCAACATCAAAAATCTGATTCACAGATCAGATGTCAATCTACTGATTTTCAGACAAGCTACAATGTTTATGGTGTTCATGGTCTTTTAGTCCAGAATGATTTCATTGGTAACAAGCAAATAGTTCTTTGGGCAAACTATCAACTGAAAGCTTTCCATGGGAGAATCCTTGGAAAACATATATGAACATATGGCAGTGGACCATCATTATTCTCCACCTATGAAGCGTGTTTACACTTCAGAAAAGTAACAAATATCAAGAGAGAGACCAGATACAACCATTACAATATGTTAATGTTGCTTTTATCCCAACTAATTCTAAAATGCTGAAAATGCAGTTCAATCCATGGTGTTACCAAATTAGTTATTTCAGTGATTTTATTATGTTGTTGCTCATGGTTCTGTGTTTCCTTCTCAGCACGAAAGAGAAGAAATGGACAAGTATCTTCTGAGTCACGTTCCTTCTCTGCAAATCCTTTCTGACAAGAAGTATCAGAGGGAAAGTGCCTCTGTCGTGGATGAATTATTTGAAGCAGAGAAGCCACAAGCCCCATACAGTGTTAAACATTAATGTTATCCTGCCTGATACAGCTCATCTTCGTATGGGTCTCTATCAGCCATCCAAGACTTTCACTGTTCTTCCTCAAGTGAAAACAGAGCCAGGCAACAACTTTCCGCCACCCTGCTCTGCTACCTTGACCCAGTCTCTCCCAGATTTCACCAGTGTGTTCAATATTCCCCACTCTGTTCCAGTTAATGACATTTTCATCAAACAGGAGGCTCCTTCAGAAGTCCCTCTTTCAGCTTCTGCATCTATCCAACCTCAAGTCTATCCTATGTCCATAGCCAATGAAACATTGAGCTTGGTCCAGTCTAATAGAACAACATCTGTGGTAAATTCCATCAGCGGAGTAACTATGGCAACAGACAATGGTGGCCCCTCTCCTTTGCCCCAGCCAACAAGGGCTCAGCAAGTCAAACAATACCAATCCCTGGGGCATGATGTTGTTCAGGTTCCTGGGCAGTTTTACCACGCTCCAGGTGTCTCACTTCCACCTTCACCCCCCAATTCCCAACCAGGGAGCCCAGAAAATCAGACAGATTTGATGAACACAATTTCTCCCCCTCCACCATATGAGGCCACATTTGGACTGAAGCTAGTGCAACCTCAACATATTCCCACTGTGCCTAGCTCAATGGAGTCTGTGCTTTCACAAGGGCAGTTGATAATGACAGTACCCGAATACAACAGACGGAATAATCTTGAACTTGAAAAGAGAAGAATCCACCACTGTGATTTCCCGGGTAAGCATAATTCAATACAGAAGCAACAATGCCAGTTTCATTTACTGCAAGGCTGGAAAAGACTTGAGCACTAGATTTACAGTGTGTGCTAAATTGCTGGTGTAATATGGCAGGGTGCATGCTTTGGGCATGCTTACCCCTAGTAAGGAAGCACCTATAACAATATTAGTGTGTAACTTTGTAACTAACCATTATCCTAATTAAGTAAAATAGGTTTTATTTGCCTCTGTATAAGACATTTCTGTCATTTGTTTATTGAATATATCTAGAATGCATTTTTGAGTGTTACAGCAAGAATGTAGCAAGAAACTTTTCTGCACAGTGGAACAGTGGAAATAACATTAATCAGAGGAGAAATATTCTTGCTTAGGATGGATGGATTCATGTTAAGGCGATGTAACACCAATCTATGACCATGAAAAGAAGAGCAGCAACAAAACACAGGGAACAATAGTTGTCCTTTTTATAATGTAGAACTTACTTTTTTTAAAAAAAAATTATATTAAAGCTTGTACAGGATATAGTACATTTCAGATTTAGCTTCAGTAAATTGCAAATAGCACAAACAGATTGGCTTCTTAGCACATTATTTGTCATGCTTAATGCCTTTAAGAATGGCTTGGATGATTTTTTGGACATGGACAGACATAATATCAAAGGCTATTATGATACTAAGATCTATAGTTAGTATAGGTATGGGTATATAGAATTTAATTAAAAGTAGGGAGGGGTGTATGTATGGATGCTGGGTTTTCATTTGGAGGGGTTGAACTTGATGGACTTTGTCTTTTTTCAACCCAATTTAACTATGTAACTATGCTTCATTTTACATTTTCTTTGTAATTCCATCTCAGGTTGCACAAAAGTTTACACCAAGAGTTCACACCTCAAGGCACATCAACGGACACATACAGGTAATGGAAAACTTGAACCCTTAACAAGAAAGAAAATTGTTTTCTCTTTGAAACGCTCTAAGGAAATGGCATTGAATAGCAAAGAATGTTTCATAATCCAGATATAGATCTTTATGCCAGATGTCTGCCGCCTTTCCATGTCTGAATCAGTCAGTGTGCACATGGTAGCATCTATGTATCACTTCACTTGAGAATTTGTTTTAGACATGGCTTAAAACTGCAAACTGCCCCACATAGAAAGAGGGGAGATAATAATGTCAGTTTTCTTTGAGGGGGTAGACTAACATTGGCGCTGCCCCATTGTTTGGGGTAGTCCTTCTGTGGCATTCTGAGCCCTGTGCCAACCTCACACAATGGGGCTGTCCCTCCCCTGATTCAATGCCCATTGTTCTGGGTCTGGGTTTGACCTCCATACATGCTGGCAGACAATGCTTTGGCTGATCCCTCTCTATTTCTGTAGATGCCAGAGGGGAGATGAGCATTCCATAAATTAACCCTTAAGGGGATGCAGGTTCAGCAAAACAGTGCTACTGTTTCTCCAGGACTAAATTTATTGGTCTGCATTGATTAGATGTGCTGCGTTGTTGCTAGCTGTCTCTCTGAGGTTTAGCTGTATGTCTAGTAGTAAGTACTAATAGTAGTAGTATTAAATGCTTTTGCCTTAAAGACATGAGGAATATTTTTATCAATATGTATATACACAAACATTTAAACAGATAACACTAAAACAGTATTATACAGGTGAGATTTAAAGCATTAAGAATATAGTTAAATGTACAGTGCAGAACTCTCTAATTTTGGTGGTTGATTTATGGCCCTCAGCCTGCCCGTAATGATTTAATGCAAAGAAGTCTATTGTGCCATAAAGTCCAGGCCAATGGAAAAAACACATATAGAGCAAGATTTATAAATGAATTAAAGCAACCTCTGGCTAAATCCCTACATTAGGGCTCACTTGTAACTCTGGAGTCCAACAGGCACATTAACTTATAGAGAAAGTTGTACAGATTGCAGCCATCAGATCCTGCTTCAGTATGCAGGCCCTTCCTGGACTGCAAGAGTCTTCCCCTTAGAGCTCATGTATGGAGCACTTCTGTTTTTGGGAATTGCATATGGACTATACCTGTACTTTGAACACTGCATTCCATATATAAATGAACCCTTTATTTCTCAGAAGCAGGACACAAAAGGCACATCATGTTACCCATACAACCTTTTGGGATCCTAACCCTAGCAAGTTAATGTTACATTTCTATATCTTGATAAACTATGATAATGATATTGTATATTTTAAGCTATATGTCTTTACATGTATGGTTTGATCTTTAAAGGAGAACTATGTTGCCAGCCTCAGCATGTTCCTAAAGTGAGTGCCGACACGTTAGCTTTTGGCGCATGCACAGTTGGAGCCGGAAAGCTCCGTAAATTACAGAAAAGAAAGATCCAGAAGATACCAAAGGTATCAAACTTGGCTCCCGTGTGTTCCACTGCACTGTTCTGTATATACAGGTCAGTGTCACCAGAAGGGAGACCTATTCTAATCATAGTCAGGGCCAGATTTGTGGCTGCCATTTCAATGCTTGAAGTGGACACTTTTTCAAACACATGTCCAATGAGCCATAATGAGTAGGAGATCCTCTAATGGCTAGATATGACCCCACCCTTAAACAAATGTGGCATGCCCCTCAAATTAGTTTTAAAAGATTACTCACAATTGTTTGGACTTTTGAAGGCAATCCCGCTTTAAAAATAGAAAATTCACCAGCGTTTTTTACAACTTTATTGCATTTTTGGCATACCGGATATGATGTCACTGACTGAAGATTGATGAAAATGTACTGTAGGTTCGTTTTATCAGTTCGCCTGGTCTGAGGTGGCGAAGTAAACTGCCGTTTTTCAATTTCCGCCATTGCTACTCAGCAGCTTGTTTATATGAACTATAGTAGTGTTTCTGAAGCAAACAGATCAGTTTTACCAATGCAGGGCAACACCACATGATATTTTCATTACTTTAAAACACTTTCAGTTTTTGGTGTTACTGTTCCTTTAAATTGTCATGTTTGTGTTAGCTCATATATTAACAATACTATATTGGTGGGAAGAGGGTCATTTCAGGCAATGCTTGCATTCACAAATATTTGCCTTTATTGAGATCAGTAGTGCAAGTAAATTCATAGATTCTTATGTATGGTTGAATATTGGCTACATTTATAAACCATCAAATTCCCAACTACTTTCACTAAAATGTCTAAACATGCCACTTTGGATTAAAGTTATTATTTCTACTCTGTTGGTCTTTATTGTCTTCATTTGTAAAGGGCTTATGATGTAGGTATCATGTGGGAGCAGCATGTTCATAGAAATGTGTAATTAAGAAGGACAAAGTTAAGGAGAAAAGAATAGTGAACAGAGAAAGCAGGGAAGTGGTAAAATAGAGAGAGTAGAAAACACTCAAGCAAGATGGAAAGGAGACAATAAGGGGTCTGCAAGAATGATCAATGAGAATTAAACATGCAAAAAAACTTTGAAGAAATGAAAAGCCTAATGGCATGCATCTTTTTGAACCCATTCCAGAGCCTTATTATTGTTGCAGTAATTACAGTAATTGTATTAATTGTCAACATCTTATTATTTTGGCAGGAGAGAAGCCATATAAATGTGCTTGGGAGGGCTGTGACTGGCGCTTTGCCCGTTCAGACGAGTTGACAAGGCACTACCGTAAGCATACAGGTGCCAAACCCTACAAATGCGTTGCCTGTGGGCGCTGCTTTTCTCGCTCCGACCACCTTGCTTTGCACATGAAGAGGCATCAAAACTAGACACAGTGTCTGCTGCTCAGTCAACAAGGCAGCTGTACCAAAGAACAGTGATTTAAGAAACAGACATGCTATCTGCATTGAAATGGTGACAGCAGTGTGTGTTTGTGTGTTTGTGTGTGGTGTCTGCTAAAGTATATAAAGTGCTTCATATTGCTCAAGAGACAGTAATACTCAGTGTCTTACAGTAATGGAGAATCACAATGGACACAAGCAAACAGTTGTTTTTTTTACAACGTGGAAGACTTTTCTAATGAGTCCAATTCCTGGTGAGTGGAAGAAGCCAAACAGCTGGGTTAGGCCATTGTCCTCTTTGTGTAGTTCACCTACAAATTCCAATCAACCTCCTTGCCAATAAAGAACATTTCGTTGCATTTGTTTCCTTCCAATGTCATCAGACACTTTCCTGTTGTTTCAATGTCTTCCACAGAGTAATGCTTCCATCTGAGATCTTAATAAGATCCTATGACAAGTGGATTCACACAAAAGAACCATTTAAACTGCTAGCACTCGCTGTACAGCCCATTCTTCACCATTCCATGTTGTTCTGCAACTTGAAAATACTTTTCTGTGTAAAAAAAGTGTCACCTCAGCGTGACTTCTTAACAGCACTTCCAGTTCCGACATGGCTCTGTGTCAATGGATGCAAGCATCGGCAACACAAACAAAATGTTTTTTCCTAGCAGGGGACTGGAAGAAGATTTTAAAAAGCTGCAAATGGGAGTATTGATTGTCTGGAACATTGCTGGCCAAAACATATAATGCAGGATGCTGTGCCATACAGACTGTGTGCTTATATGTGGTGCATGGTGTAAGGACAAAACAAGTATCAGGTGATCAGTCATCCACATTTTAATATTCATATTTGTTTTTTGTACATCCAACATTGACTTGCGAAATGTGCACCTCTTATGGTTTAGATCCGACCTCCATTTATTGTCAATGCAGTGTAGAGACCAAATAATCTATTTAGATTTGCACTGGTTTTAAAAAGGATTTTTATGCAAACAATAAGATACTATTCAAATATTTGGTTTATGCTGATGGCTACACCATTAATCGCACCCTTTAAATATATTGATATGGACTTTTATTAAGACCACCAAATACATCTGCCTTCCTTTATATGATACATTCTATACAATAAACAACTCCAATGCACTCTATTTAGGCCACCTTACTTGCAATTCTTTTTATTTAAAACAAATCTTGTGGGCATCATTTTTTTAAATTCCCTTAAAATGCAAGCCCATAGCTCTATGCACTAAAAATTGATTTAGGACCTTCCATTCTTTTCAACTTCTACCTACTAGACTGATCCTAGTTGTTCCATTGCATTACAATTGCAATTGGCTTTATTCGCAATATATTCTCTTGCTCTACCAATGATCTGTGTTTACTGATGCTCAATGACGTTCAACTTCCATTGTTTGTATTTATATTTTTTTTACAGATTGAAATAAAAAATGGAAAATTTTTAATACTAGGAATAAATATGTAAATAACTTTGTTTCTGTACAACTTCTTAGATAGACAGCACCTCCAATATACAATATTGTTTGGTAACAATATCGATTGGGGCACATTCATGTACTGTAGAGCAAGAATGAGCACAAGTATGTGCTGCAGAATGAATAGGAGAAATAGTCTTTGTTAGAAAGATGGGGTTTGTACTGGGTTTGGTATAGGGCAGGGGTCAGCAACCTTTACTATCAAAAGAGCCATTTTGCCCGCTCTTCCACTAAAGAAAAATAATCTGGAGCCGCAAAACATAACACAGCTTATAAACTTTTAAAGGTTTTAACCTTTTTTTAATTTCAACTGTTACAACAACAGAATACAACAAACAGAAGTGCAGTGAGTATGCGTAGGCCTACTTTGAAATAAATTAAACACTGAATAGCCCTAATAAATGCTAGTGTTCTCATCTGTTTAATGTGACTTCTGTTTCTGAAGCTCCATGCTGATCTTCCCTATGTCGGGGCTGTAAGATGTGACTTTGATCTTCACACAGGACTGTAGGCTCTCATTTCTTAAGTGGGAGTGATATTTGGATTTTATGAAGTTCATATTCAAGAAAACTTGCTCGCATAAGTATGTTGAGCCAAAGATAGGGACAGGACTCCAAATGCAGACTTTTTCATGTTCATATACATGTTCATATACATGTCGGGAATGGCACTCCATGTTTCAAAAACAAGTTTGTCGGGTTTGGGGAGGTATTTGATATCATTCCACTTGTGCTCTTTAGCGAGAGTTCCCTTCTGTTGAGTGATTTCTTCAAGATCCGCTGTCAGGCTTTTGAACTTGGACACCCATAACCATAAGTCTTTATCCGCTATGTCGGCCAGTTCCATTTCAAGATTGGGCTGACTTATCCTTGTGAATGCGGATATGTTCAGCAGGGATGGGTCAATGTTATGTCTTGAGTAAGCGACCCCCTGTCACTCCTGCGATGACTATACATCCCTCGCACTTGCTGGCGGCTTCCTGTGTGTGCTACCATGGTAAGCTAACCATTAGCTTACAGCGGTCGCACACTCAAGAAGCCACTAGCAGGTGCGAGGGCTTCATAGACGACAAAGCCACAAGACGGCAAAGCCACAAGACTGAGCCGCAACAAGGTGGATAAAGAGCCGCATGAGGCTCCGGAGCCGCGGGTTGCAGACCCCTGGTATAGGGGTTGGTTCTGTAAAAACCAGTGGATATATGATCACTGTCATGCCAGGGTAGCGTTGCTCTGGCAAAATAACAGTTAACATGGGAAACATTTGGTCTCAGGCTCACAGAGACCCTTGATTGCATATCTCACCAGGGGGGCTGTGGAAAGGTGACATCCATATCTACCTTCTGAGACATTTTGGAGTCACACTATTTGGACAAGAAAGGTGGGCCAGTCCATTCTTTGATCAGTTGATCAAAGAACAGAGCTGTGGACCTAGTGCAGCAGGGGGGGGGATAGTTAGTAGAAAAATATGGATTACAGGAAAGGATCCATATCTCCTGTGTCATAGGATTCACATCCTCATAACTTACATATTGGTTATGAGGAGGTCACATGCTTCCTAATAATACCAAACGGGGCCAGCCTATACCCACCAGTTCGGAGGGATGGTTCCTGGGGGACTGGAAAATGGGACCCCATTAGTGTTTGGTACCGTTCTGATTGCCCACACATAGATCACAGCCTGCCCATGTTTTTATTATAATATGGGGTACTGGCAAGTACCAATATTATATTAGGAAATCTTGCCTGAAAATAACAACTCCCTTCAGGGGGTCGTAAATGACACGTTACTGGGCACTCCTACCTCATGCATAAGGTAATCAGGCGAATGTCCCAGCAGGCAATAAAAAGGTGATAGACCCAGTACCCAATGTCGTACAAGGAGGCTTCATACCCGTGGATTGGGTGCCCATTGTTTCCTAACTCTTGCCTCAGAGGACACAACAGGAAATTCTAAACTTGGTAAAGTAGGGCTTTCTTTGTGTTTTACTCCCTTTTGCTTTATTTACTGTATTTGCAATTGTATGTCTTCTTTGTAATATATTCTTTTATATACATGCACTGTTACTTTTAATATTAAGTATAATACATTTTAATACGTTTTGTCCATGTGCTCTAACGAACTCATAGCCCAGAGTGTATTAACTCTGTGTATGTGTGGAAAGGGAAAGTTGCCTATTTATATGTTTAATAACTAGTACAGCTAGCAGAAAAGTGTTTGAATATAAATTAACCCTTTGGCTGCTGGAGTGCTTGTTGAACTAGTAGGATCTTACCCTGACTAACTACCACAGGAGAGAGTGTTTGATGCATTTCTGTAGTGTGAGTTATTACCTGTTATAGAGGGCAGGGGAGTAGTCACATTAGGTTTCTATCGCCTGTTAATGATAGATGGTGGCAGCAAATTCATTTGGTGGGTGTTGGTGTGTTTTGGGGTGTCTGATGTTAGTCTAACCTGGGTGTAAGGTGATTGAGAGACTGAGTGCAACCCCATATAGCCAAACCCAAGAGTTATGTGTGGTTGAGAGTCCCCTTTTCATGACAAATTGGTTGGCAGCGGTGAGCGGTGGCATAATTTAATTTTTTTATTAGAGCATTAGTGCTTGGATTAAGTGTTTAACCCTTGCACTAAAGGACTGTAGATCACCACAAGAAATTCAGGAGTCTATAGCGTGGGAATGTTACTCAATTCATACAAAGTCAATTCAGGGGATACAGGTATATATGGCACTGGCCTAGCCACTCGCCAGTAGTAAATCCAAGTAAAGAAGAATGTCAATACCTGTACTTGCAGCAAACGGGGTGATCCCAAATTTATTCAATGGTGCTACACTACACTTTGCAAACGTTTCGGGACCGCATGGCCCTTCCTCAGTGATACCCAACCATAGAGATTGTGCATATTTATAGACACTTAAACAGTGACCTCTTGTGGCGGTCATTAATACAAAATATTTAAAACAGATGTGCAACAATGTTCTATTCATAACAATGTGTCAATGTCCATTTCGCAACATATTTAACAATGTTACTCTCCTCCTGCATACTATAAATATTAATACAATTACATTACCACACATTTAGTGTACACATTTTTTTCTGTTTCTTGTGATTTTATAATTATTGTTACTAGTGGCTAATATAACCCATTATTATATAACCTGAGTAAATCTCTTAATACATAATACAATTTTTTTTACATGTTAAGACAATATAATATCGAAAAAATACTGTTACTTGTTACTCACTGACTACAGTACAGTTAGAAGAAGGATGTCTATATCTCACTTCATATTGTAGAGGTTTATGTTTCTCATTCTATGGCTGTAAGGAAAACATAAGCATTAATCATATAGTAGATGGCGCCGAGGACCGCGCACTCCGATGACGTTAGCCAGCACCAGAGACCAGCGCATGCCATCTTCCACAGCCTCTTCTGGCACCTCGAGGAGCGGCAAAGTTTTTTTAGCTACAAGCACACCGCAGAGCGATCGGGATCTCACAAGAAAGGAAGAGGGCAGAAGGAGCAGAATGAACAACGAGGAATCAGCACAAGCTGGGGAGAAAGGAGGCACGCGCAGCACTTACAAGGTGCAGAGGGCAGTAACACTGGACAACACACGGCAGACCCCAGTGACCCGGAGGAAGCACAAGCAGTAGGTGAGAACTTGATACATAATATCTCCTCAAGGGAACTGTCTCCTGTAGAACAATGTGTTCTTAACAGAGGACTATCTTTTGTACCCACACACAGTGTTGGTCTATTTGACTTTCAAATTGACTTTTTCAAATTTATGCGTAATTTACGGTTAAAGTTATGGTTTCAAGATAAGGGTAATGCTATTCAGCAATCTACCAAAATTGTTACCCCTATAAAATTGTACAAAAAGGGGGCGGTTCCAAGATGGCGACCTGAGCAGAAGCAACAGATAGCTGCTCCGTACCGTTCTACTCAGATCCTGTTATATATTCTTGGCTGAACACTTTTACCTCTTGAAAAGGCTTGCTACGTCATCGCAGTCCACCATGGGCAAGTCTGGTCCCAAGGCCAACGCGTCCCGCATGGATAAATATCTTTGCGATTCCCAGCCAGCATCGGACCGCGACACAGGCCACGAGGAGGCTGATAGCGTGCCGCCCAATGATGCAGGCGAGGGTGCAGCTCCTCCGGCTCCGGGCCCTTCCAATGCTGACCTTTTGCAGGCGATAAAAGAAACGCACGCAAGTACCTCTAATCAATTAGACACTATTAAGATTGAAATATCGCACATTCGGCAAGATGTACAGACCCTACGTGAGCGCACTACGGAGGCTGAAAATCGCATTTCCATCCTTGAAGACACGGTGCGGCCTATCCCTGTTGAGCTGTCCCGCATGGCCAAGCAGTTGGCGGAGGCCACAGCAAAATCCGACGACCTAGAAAACCGGCTCCGCCGGAATAACCTGAGGCTTATCGGTTTGCCAGAACGCTCTGAAGGCCAGTTGCCGGAACAATTTGTGGAAAATTGGCTGAGGGAAGCACTAGGGGCAGATGTTTTTTCCCCACTGCTGGTAATCTTAACTACAGGGATCGAGACGCGGTGCTTGCCACCGCACGGAAAAAGGGCCAGCTGACATTCAACGGAGCGCCGATATCCCTGTTCCCGGACTACTCCTCCATTGTGCAGAAACATCGCGCGTCTTTCGGCGGGGTGAAAAGACGCCTACGCACGCTTGGATACAGTTACTCTATCCTATTCCTGGCAAAGCTTCCAGATGGCTGGATGGTCGTCAGGGGCGGAATCCCCCTCCTGACAATCCGCCTGAGTAGCAACTTGCGGGATGGAGTCATCTGGTGAGTGCTGGTTGAAGTGGGGGGGATAATTGAAAAGGGCTTTACTACTTGAACTTTTAATGCTATCAGTTACCCTGTCCCCCGCTGGGCCGCACTTTGGCCAGTCACCCCCACACGGTTTATCTACCCAGCAAGTTGTGCCACTGGTGAGGGGGACCGGCAATTTTTGTTTCAACCACCGCTTATTGCCCCCACAAGAAGCAAGCATGGTGCCCTTCTGCTGTTAATGGTGCACACAGTACGAGGCATGTGGTATGCCAACGCTGCTCTGTCCATATTACACTCCAGTCCACAAGCGGCGACTCCTTTATGTTCACGTAGTATCACTGGAACTTTACAAATTATCGGAGCAATAGCTCATCTATAGATTGCCGTGGAAATGTTCAGCTCATCACAGGCGGAACGGCTGGGACTATGGATCAGGGGCGCTACTTGGGACATTGCGAGGTGACTCTGCACCGTGGCCGCAACTATTGTTTTCTACCACTATAAGTGTTTGGAGCCTACCAATATAGGTACGGAAGGCTAAGTTCGAGACTTATTGTTCAAGCGGTCTCCGCTGATAGTTCTCCCCAGAGGAAGTTCCTACAGTTCGGGGTCAAGGCTCGCCTATGTTTGGAGGTTGGGCAGGGTGGGTAATGGGGCTCTTGGGGAAATGTATAACTGTTTACTGTCTTTTTTCTTGCCTTTTCTTTTCCTTTCTTTCTTTTTCTAACACTACAAATGTGCACGTGTATTTCAATGCCATTAATCCTGAAATGGGTGGTTGCCACTGTAACTGTATAGTACTGCTACCCTGTGGAAATGCTCAGATAATATCTTGCCTATATACAAAATGCAATGCAGAAACATAATGTCCTGGAATGTCAGGGGCCTGAACAGTAAATTTAAGCGAGCTCTCCTTTTCGACTACATTAAACGATACCATCCAGATATTCTTATGCTTCAAGAAACTCATTTGACTGGCCAGAAGCTTCTTTCTCTCAAAAAGCAATGGGTTGCTCATGCTTACCATGCACCTTTCTCGACTCATGCCGGGGGGTCTCCCTACTGGTCCGCAAGGGAGTGTTATTTGAATTCATGGATATTCGCACTGATTTTTATGGTCGTTACATAGTGCTACATTGCAAACTCGATAACAGGCCTTTAACCTTAGTAAACTTATACTGCCCACCTCCCTTTTCGTTAAATCTGCTGGAACATATTTATAATTTACTTGCTGTACTACCACCAGCTCCTTTCTGTATACTCGGGGATTTCAACACTACTCTCGATCCTCTACAGGATAGGTTGCGACAAACTCCCGGTTGCCATTCAGGACTGAGCAGATGGATTGCCCTATTGGAACTATGGAGATGGAAGCACCCAACAGAACGCCAGTATTCCTGTTATTCAGCCAGTTATGGATCGCTCTCATGCTTAGATATGGCTCTAGCGTCAGCAGACTTTGCCCAACTAACAGTCTCGGCCGAATACCTACCGAGAGCCTTCTCGGACCACACTCCACTAATGGTGTCATTAAGGCCCACCAACAATAGTGAGCGCTCTAGCTGGAGACTGAGTCCATTGTGGCTAGCACATCCCCTTGTCAGGCAACGTGCGCAAGAAGAGTACATTAACTATTGGACAACCAACTGTGGCACGGCGTCCCAGGGCACCTTATGGGAGGCATCCAAGGCAGTTGCTAGGGGAGTCCTAATTAGCGGAATTGCCTCAGCCAGGAAAGAAAACAAGCTGGAAATAGACGTCGCCCAAAAAGCCCTTGAGGAGGCGGAATACAATTACAAATCCAACCAAACGAGCTCCACGGGCTCATTACCTCCTTCATTCCACAACGCAATCATTATTCTGATACACAAAGGGGATAAAGACCCAGAGCTGTGCGACTCTTACAGGCCTATATCGCTTATCAATACCGACGCCAAAATATTTGCAAAAATTTTAGCAACCCGACTGATGAAAGTCATCTCATCTATTATCCACCCCAACCAATCTGGTTTTATGCCCGAAAAGTCCACGGCTACCAATCTCAGAAGAGTTTTCACCAACGTGCAAACCACCCATGACAACAGTGGATCTAGAATTATGGTCTCTCTGGACGCGGCCAAAGCGTTTGATTCAGTTGAGTGGTCATACCTCTGGGCAACGCTCAAAAAATTCGGCTTTGGCTCGCAATTCATCCGTATGACTCAACTTCTCTATCAGGCACCTTCGGCCCAAATCAAAATTGGCAATATGCTCTCTCCCCCCTTTCCCCTAACTCGAGGTACTAGGCAGGGCTGTCCCCTCTCACCACTTCTCTTCGCCTTGGCTATCGAACCCCTGGCATTACGACTACGACAAAACGAGAACATTTCTGGATATAAATATGGTCCATTGGAGGACAAATTGGACCTTTATGCGGATGACCTCCTGTTATTTTTAGCAGATCATCAAAACTCGCTTACTGAAGCACTGTCTGTACTTCACATATTCGGAACTTACTCCGGTCTGTTGATTAATAAAGAGAAGTCGGTAATACTGCCTGTAGACCTGACCCCTAACCAACCCATGGCCACCCAAGGCCTCTGTTGGGTGACAGAATTTAAATATCTTGGGATCCTCCTGAAATCTGACCCACTCGCCTACATAGATGATAATATTACCCTGGTAATAAACCAGTTCAAAAACACTACAGGAATATGGGCTAATCTGCCT
Source organism: Xenopus laevis (assembly GCF_017654675.1). Classification (NCBI taxonomy): domain Eukaryota; kingdom Metazoa; phylum Chordata; class Amphibia; order Anura; family Pipidae; genus Xenopus; species Xenopus laevis. The sequence goes on from NC_054386.1 coordinate 48,176,666, forward strand.
TTAACATTATGGGGGAAAGTCAACTTATTTAAAATGATATATCTGCCCAAATTTCTCTACAAACTCCACAATTCCCCGATTTGGATTCCTAAAACAGTTTTTCAAAAAATCAACTCTATCCTTATCCCCTTTCGATGGGCGAACAAGATACCTCGTTTTTCTTTGAAACTACTTACTGCTCCAATATCCAAGGGAGGCTTGGTGCTCCCCACCTACATCTCTACTTCCTCGCTAGCCAAATTCATTATATACACAGCTGGCTACATATGGACGAAACTGACACGGGCACTATCATCCTAGCTTTGTGTGTGGATTCATGGGAAGCCCTCAGGAACTTACCATACAGAAAACTCGGCGACTATACATCATACCCCTCAACTATCTCAACACCGCATAGGGCCTGGACTCTAGCTTGTCAAATTACAGGTCATCCACCCCCGATTCTCTCTCCCTTCCTGGCACTCTGGAGAAATTCCCATCTCCCTCATCTAAAGAACCTACAAGATGTTCAATACTGGCCCCAAATGGGGATAAAAGTCCTAGGTGATCTGTTAATAGAGGAAACATTCCCTACTCTGACACAACTACAAGCCAAAACTGGAGGGAAAGAAGTCCAATTCTACCGATTCTTACAACTACGACATGCCTTCCAGGCACAATTCAATACGCTTAGTGTGGACTACTCCTCTCCCCCAATGGAAGCAGTTCTCTGTAACCCACAAACTACTAAACTTATATCACGCCTCTATAGCTCTCTAATAGACTCTACTCCTGCACCCTTTCTTCAGGCAAGACACAAATGGGTCCAAATTATCCCCAATTTAACCGACGACCAATGGGATGAAGCCATGGACTCGTTATATCGCGATCTAATATCCATTAAGGACAGGACGATCCAGTTTAAATTGATACATCAACTATATAGTACTCCAGTGAAATTAAAGAGAATGGGTCTTAGACCTGATGCGTCCTGCCCCAAATGCCAAACACCGGATGCCTCCTTTTTGCATATTCTTTGGGACTGTCCCCCAATTCAACAATACTGGGTAGAGGTACTTGACTATATGGTGGGCAACCTAGAGTTCCCAAATGTACGTAACCCGGAGGTATGTTTATTGAGTCTTGTAGATGATCTCCTCCCACTGAATAAATCTAGATCTCTGGCCAGGACTTTGCTCTTTTATGCCAAAAGCATTTCCTTATGTACTATGATAAACACTGTGCATTTTTCTTCCTTTATACCTCCTTTTTTCCTTCTCTTCCTTACTTTCCTTGTTTATATATACAAAATGAAAATAAAAACTTTAAAAAAAAAAAAAAAAATTGTACAAAAAAAGTACCTATCATCCACCTGTAGATAATAAGGCACTTAACATGTTTCAAAGTTTGGTTACAACTGAATGTTAGAAATTTTGGAAAAAATAGAACCTTGCCCAGTACCCACCGTAACTTCTCCAAATCTGAACAAATGGCTTTAACAGCCCTTGGTAAGGATCAAAATATTATTATAAAAAGGGCAGATAAAGGAGGGGCTACGGTGGTTATGGATAAAACAATGTATGTACAGGAAGCAAACAATCAGTTAAATAATGAAGAACATTACCAGTTATTAACAGAGGATCCAACTTGTAAATACAAGAAAGAAATAGATAGTCTTTTGTATGAGGCAGAATTGGAAGGGATTGTAACTTCAGAAATTAAGACAGCCTTAACCATAACACATCCAAGGGTTCCCATTTTCTACCTACTGCCTAAAATTCATAAGCATCCATCTAAGCCCCCAGGGAGACCCATTGTCTCAGGAAATGACTCATTATTGCAACCGTTAGCAGTCTTCATAGACAGCTACTTGAGCCCCATTGTGCAGGAACTACCTATGTGCCTCAGAGACACCACTGATTTCTTAAATAAAATAGCTCATATCAAATTGAGATTTACTGAGGTTATATAATAATGGGTTATATTAGCCACTAGTAAAAATAATTATAAAATCACAAGAAACAGAAAAATTTGACGAGTGTACACTAAATGTGTGGTAATGTAATTTTATTGATATTTAAAGTATGCAGGAGGAGAGTAACATTGTTAAATATGTTGCGAAATGGACATTGACACATTGTTATGAATAGAACATTGTTGTACATTTGTTTTAAATATTTTTGTATTAATGACCGCCACAAGAGGTCGCTGTTTAAGTGTCTATAAATATGCACAATCTCTATGGTTGGGTATCATTGAGGAAGGGCCATGCGGTCCCGAAACGTTTGATCGTTTCGAAAGTGTTGTGTAGCACCATTGAATAAATTTGGGATCACCCCGTTTGCTGCAAGTACAGGTATTGGCATTCTTCTTTACTTGTCTATAGCGTGGGGCCAATGACAGCTACACTGCTGTGGTTGGGAGACTGAGAATCACCTTCCATCAGTGAGTGCAGGGGTGCAGTGTCTCTACGTTTACAGAATTAGAGGACCTGATGATACTGGACCAATTCCTGTGTATCTGTCCAGTGGAAGTCCAGTAATTTGTCCTGGACTGGGAGCCCAAAACTGCAGGTCAAGCAGCGCAGATGCATATACTGCCAACAGGATGCCATCTTACAGGAAGGGCCCAACCCTACAGAGATCACCAAGCAGGAAGAAGCATCATACAAGGGGATCAGCGCAGCACACCAAGTCTGGTGACAGTACTTTTTTTGGGGGGTCTAATGCCAACATGGATCATGGAGCTACCTGCAGATGTTTTTCCTGTGACCAGGATGCCTGCCCGGAACTGAAGGGACCAACTCCACCTGTACAGCCATTAGTAATGTTTGTGTCTGGTAAGGCAGAGAATTTATCTCACCATGTGCAATCTGTGATTGTGGGTAACAAAGTGACTCAGGGACTAATTTTTCTCTGGTGCGTCCAAAGATTATCAACACTGGGGACCTTATTCCTGGGAAGACTTTGTCTGTAAAGGGAGTGGGTGGGAGCCACCCAAAGGTGCCTGTGGCTAAGGTTCACTTAGATTGGGGTGTGGGGAGAGGTCTAAGGAAAGTGGGATTGTCCAATTAAATTCCGGTTGATGTATTGCTGGGGAATGATTTGGGGAATATGCTCTCTGCTTTTGTACCCAATGACCAGGTCTCACTAGGTCCAGCCACGCTGGAGTGTGGCCCCTCACTTCCATCAGTAACTGCCACCAGTAAGGTAAAGCAAAGTAGCTGGGAGGGAGGATTGCGAGACAGACAAGAGTGTCAACTAGTGCCTGAACCAGTAGTGCCCCAAGGTGGGGATAGGAGGGGAGAGTGGGAGGAGAGGTTTCCCCTAGGTGTCTCCCTAGTGCAGCCAGGTAGTGTAGTGTAGTGAGGGATTTCCAGAGTGGGATCCCTGATCCTGTACCCAAACTGCCTGAGGTCTAGAGTGGGGGTCAGAGGACAGGCCAGACTCAGGAGTCAGTGCAGGAGTGTCGGGGACAGGTGGTTAGGATTCAGAGTAAGGTCCTGATAGATAGTAGCACTCAAATTGGGGACAGTGATGGTAGCTGGGAGCTAGGTCTAGCTCCAGTACCAGAACCAGTACTGGGAGGGGGCAGGTAGTCAGAGTCAAGGAAGGACTGCTGACAATAACAGTGCCAGTTGTTGCCCCCCAACAACAAAACAGTTTGCCCAGAGGTGCAGGACATGTGGGTAGAGCCCAATACTTTATGCCAGTCTGGAGCTGAGCAAGTCAATGGAGGCCAAGGGGGCATAAAGCGGGTGGAAGGCTGTCAATCAGTGTCCAAGTCTAGGCCCCTGGGTATTGGGGGACTAGGGACAGGCAGGAGGATCCCATAGGCAATGGGGAAACAGTAGAGACAGAAGAGAACCAAGTGGGAGAAAAGGGCCTGGGGCCAAAGGTGGGCAGTAACAGTTTGTGGCCTAGTGTCCAAACCAGCACCCAACTAGTGACCATAGTAACAATGGGGGGGGGGGAGTGTACCCCAGTTTTACCACAACAGTCTCTTGGATTATGTGGATAATGATCCAAGAGAAAGAGATTTTAGGCCTGCAAGGTAAAATAATTGCTGTTCAGTAGTGATGACTTTTTGGTATTGACCTGGATTTGTGTAACAGATTAATGTATACTGCTAGTGCGAAGGTTGTTTTTGGTTTGTGGGCCTTGAAACCTTGCGCATTCTTGAAGGGGGAGGTGTCATGCCAGGGCAGCGGTGCTCTGGCATAATAACAATTAACATGGGAAACATTTGGTCTCAGGCTCACAGAAACCCTTGATTACATATCTCACCAGGGGGCTGTGGAAAGGTGACATCCATACCTGCCTTCTGTGACAGTTTGGAGTCACACCATTTAGACAAGAAAGCTGGGCCAGTCCATTCTTTGATCGGTTGATCAAAGAACAGAGCTGTGGACCGAGAGCAGCAGGGGGGGGATAGGTAGTATAAAAATATGGATTATAGGAAAGGATCCATATCTCCTGTGTCATAGGATTCACATCCTCATAACTTACATATTGGTTATGAGGAGGTCACATGCTTCCTAATAATACCAAACAGGGCCAGCCTATATCCAGGATTCGGTTTGGGATTCGGCCAGGATTCTGCCTTTTTCAGCAGGATTCGGATTCGGTCAAATCTTCTGCCAGGCCTACCGAATCTGAATCCTAATTTGAATATGCAAATATGGGGCGGGGAAGTATTTGTGTGACTTATTGTCACAAAACAAGGAAGTAAAAAGTGTTTTCCCCTTGCCACCCCTAATTTGCATATGCAAATTCAGATTCAGTTCGGTATTCGGCCAAATCTTTCTCCAAGAATTCGGGGGTTCTGCTCATGGGGCCTGCTCATGTTTTTATTATAATATGGGGTACTGGCAAGTAAGGTAACTTATAATATCCTTACATTTTACAAGAGGGGGTACTTTATTCACTATATAGCCAAACCCAAGAGTTATGTGTGGTTGAGAGTCCCGTTTTTCATGACAATCACTATAATATAACTTTGGGTAACACAGACATGCTTTGAGATGAAAGAAAATGGTAAGGACAATATAGAGCTTGGAGCTGTTGACAAGGTTGTTCAGTATGTTCAAGCTATGTCTGGACATCTTTCTAGCACATAAGTGTCTCTGAGTCTCTTTCTCTGTGTTATTTCTGTGCAGAGGGGGGGGGGAGCTGATAAGAAGGAAGGCCTGCAGAGGAAGTGCTGAATCACTGAAAGAGAAGCAGCAGAGTGAGAGAAAAGTTCTGTAAGGTCCCAGTCAGTAGGGAACTTTTCATGTGTGAAAAGTCAGTAGGGAACTCCAGTGGCAGAAAAAAAAATTTGCGGCAGGCGCAAATTGGTGGCATATTCAAGCGATTTGCCAGCGAATTTGCACCGGCATAAAAAATGAGACGCCGGCGGCGTTTCGTGGATTTTTCACGGTTTTTCGTGAAACGCCCCAAATTTGCCCCTCACTAGTCCTGATCTTGGGTAAAGACACACCAAATTATAGTGTACCTGCTCTCCCATATAGTGGAGACACAGGACTGCTGTAGCTCCAAAATGAAGAAAATCAAGGCAGAATTTCAGTACCAGTACAGGGCTACATACGATTATATAGGGTTACGTACACAAGTCTTATCACTGAATATATTTTGATCCAGGGTGAAGTTGCGTTAGCAGTTTTCTACAATTAAATTAATTATATTCTTTAAAATAAGACAGGTCTTAAGCGGAGGTTTTTACTTGCCTTCCATTTGATCAACTGTGGGATGTAATAGGAGAATATGGAAGTGCTAACATTGCTCTTTTCTTTACATATAAAGCATCTAAATCAGGACTCAAATAGGCCCTGCCATTCCTACTACATAGAGGCCCAAACAGCCCCCACCAACCCACTTAATAGTCACTTTCTATGACATCTTACAGCAGCCCCTCTGGCATTTGCCAGAACCCACAGATTGCCAGTCTGGGCCTGGTCTAAATATTTTGTAGTGCTTTACAGAGATTAACAGTCCCTGCTCCAGTGAAGCATGTGTGTCTGGAAGGAAACCAGAGTACCACTACACAAGTATGGGGAGACCATAAACACTCTAGCCTGGCTAGAATTGATCCAAGTACCCAGACCATCAATCCAACAGTGGCTACGATTATGCCACTGTACTACACAACTAGGTCAGTGTTTGCCATCTCTGCAGCTCTACAGTGCATTATAATAATTTCAGAATGCCTGTTATAACAAGGGATCTGCCAAAAGAGGAAACAATTGAGTACATATGGGTGCAAGGTATACTGAGAGCAAATATCATCCGTACAGCATCTATTACTGGGTGTGTTTAAATTCCAGGCTTTATCTAATATACTGAGCAACAGCTTGGAATTCACACACACAAGCCATAAGGCTTAAAGGGCACCTATCACAGCCAAAATCAAACAAATATTAACAATCTGACCAGTACAAGCTAAACACATTTAATCAAACTACATAAATAGTTTTTTGAAAAAACTGCAGGTTTTAAAAAAATCCCTTACTTTGTCAAATGGGTTCTTTCACTGAGGGAGGCCATACTGTGACTACAACAGAGACTCTAATATGCAAATTTCAGGAGCATGCTCAGATTGTAACACTGCTTTGAGTATTCTACCCAGAATGCCTTGTTTAAGTAAACTCCTCCACTAGAAGTATCAGGAGATTTCCCTATCTTGTCCCCTGCAGGTAAAGTCATTATGCAAATGAAGGGAACACACTAACTTCCAGCAGGTGGCAGCACTACTGTACAGCAGCTAACACAGAGGTTTGGCTGATTTGAAAATAGCTTAGAAGGATGGATAAGCAACAAGGAATTTCAACTGAGCATGTGCTAGATTTCAGAGCTCCAGTTGGCTGGGAAGATATAGGTAGGTGGAGCCAGTGAAATCCAAGATGCCTACCTCAGCTAGAACTGCAGGGGAGATAGGGGAGATCTTGCAGAAGGTATAGTGAGCTGATCATTTACATTATACAAACAATTCTAACTGTTTTAAAAATTGGATTTCTTGAACTTTCACATAGTGTATTTACTTAGTAAATGATTTTGGTCATGATTGGTGCCCTTTAAGGAAGTGACCCTCATGAGGCAGGTCAATGTTGGAACATGACTGACAGAATCTACAATGATAAAGAAAGTAAATGACATGAGGAAATTACAAGTGGAAAATCCTCATTTAATAAGACCCATCCTTCACACTGTTCTTAGCAGACAAGTACATCAGCAGTGAAGTATTCTGGCAACACTTTTGGTATACAAATGGTTGTGTATAGGTTTGGGATGACTCACGCACTTATAGGGCAATGTAATTACCAATAAACAAAAAGTTAACCTTCATTCCCTGATGACATATTTCTACCCTGATAAAAACAGAATGATCCTAGGGACTAGTGTTTTCCACTATCAATAACAGTCAGAATACATTTATAATACACAAAAGCCATGAATATCTTGTAAATTATATCCTTATAAACGGTGAGTAGTGATGTCATCAGTTATAAACGGTGAGTAGTGATGTTATTTCTGTCACATGACTCACTAAAATTTGTGTATTATAATAAATAAAGTACCCCCAGTTGTAAAATATGAGGATATTAGAAGTTACCTCGGAGTTCCATGACCTGTATAAAAACACTCGGCCTTCGGCCTCGTGTTTTTATATGGTCATGAAACTCCTCGGTAACTTATAATATCCTTATATTTTACAAGAGGGGGTACTTTATTCACTATATTATCTACTGTAAATTTCACACCAATCATCACAAAGGGCCACTGTTCTGAAACCTGAGATAAAACAGATGCTTTAAAGCACCTAGAGAATTGGCACCATTTTGAGAATCGACACCATTTCCAGTTGTATTCTAGTTGTGAGCTCCAAAAAGCAAACATCTGATGAATATCTGAAAATACTTTTATTTGTCTAGCTAGGTAAATTGCATTCTTGCACAGGAAGTAAGATTGCTTTGCCCAGGTATACTAAAACAGAATACAACTGAATTTTAATTCAGTATGGCAGCATTATATCAATTTTCATTATTTAATTATTGGTGGGATTGAGTTGTATTCAATAAATAATATAATTTTCAATTTCACCCAAGAGTTCCATATGGACAAGTCCAATGGGAATTAATCAGCCTAGAAGAACCAGTGAATTTGAGGGAAGAAGAAGGGTTTGAAGGGACAATATTCCATTCTTTCTAAGATAGGTTGCGGGCAGATGTTCTATGTATTCTGGGAGAGAGCCATGCCATTACCATTCCTTCACAGGAAATGGTCACATCACTGACTGACAGGCTGAAATCTGCTTCAACTCGGAGAACCCCTCCCCTCCCACTGCCTGAGTCTGTTCCCAGCTACACATAGCTGTCTTTGCTGCTGCCTGATCTAGTTGTAACAGAAAACAATACTCAGTTGTGCTGAAATATGTGGATGCAGGAAATTGTTAGTAAAAAATGTGGAATTCCACTACTTGATACCATAGGCAAATTAAGTGGTAGTGGTGTATAGATATGCTATCCTGAGCATTATTGTGGCAGAACTACCAATATACATTTTTTTTATTGCGGCATATCATTTCTATTGCCTTCTTCAAGTATATCTTCCGACCTCTCTGACTCCCCTCTCACTCCCCTTCTCTTACCGGTTCCTCTCACTTAGCAGCTTTCTCCCTCACAGGCTCTCACTGCCCATCTCACTCATTCTACGGCTTCCTCCTCCTCCTTACAGCACAGATAACAGAAATGCTTGTCAGGTCTTGATTTGTGTGTGTGTGTAAGGGGGAGAGAGCCTTTTGAAGCAGGCAGGCAACAAAATTAAAGACCTGTCAATCGTTTCTGTTATCTATCTATTTCTGCATCGGCTAGTTCCTCTACTTTAGCCGAGCTCTACAGAAACGCTGCAAGCGTTACCATGGCAACTTCAGATCGGAACTATCTATAGATAGAGATCTTGAGAGTCTGGTGGAGCATGTGGCCCCAGGGCCCTTCAGGACTCACTGGCAGCAAGCTGTAAAACGCGCCGTGGCCATGGAGAATCGAGCAATCAAATGCTTTATTAAGTCTCTGCAAAGTTGCGGCCCCCATCTGCTAATTCCACTACTACTACTCAAAGTGCTAAAGCCGAGCTCTACAGAAGAGCTGTGAGCGCCGGCACTTCATTGACAGAGAGCATTGAGTTCAATGTGGGAGCGTTGCAGCATTCCACTTCTAGTTCTTGCCGGCTGCCTGTGAGATCTGCATTGCCGTGGTAACGCTCCCTGTCACGAAGCGCCGGCACTCGCAGCTCTTCTGTAAAGCTCGGCTTTAAGTAGTAGTGGAACTAGCAGATGGGACACAACTTTGCAGAGACGTAATACAGCATTTGATTGCCCGATTCTCCATGGCCATGGTGAGCTGCCAGTGAGTCCTGAAGGGCCCCAGGGCCACATGCTCCGCCGGACTCTCGATAAATATATGGTTTCAGCTTGTCAATATATGGTTTCGCTGGACACACTGGACACACTAGTCCCAACTTGTAACAACTAAAGCAGGATGATGAACGAGTGCAGCAAACCTTCTCGCTGGCTTGATTCATTGCGGTCTGCTAGTGCACAGGAGAAGGTGGGCGGGGACGAGCACAAGCAGCCCTGAGAAGGACCTCGGCATGATTGATGTGGCACCAAGAGTACAGCGATAGCCAGCGCCTCCCCCTATGCACGCCCAGTCCTTCTCAGTGGCTGCTGCTAGCAGAAAAAAGACAGGGAAGAAAGAGACGGCCAGCGGCTGTGCAGATACCAGCACAGGAAATAAAGAGAAAGGGAGGAGCGAGATAAGAAATACAAAGATAACAGAGAAAGTGCACCCAAAAGGTATGAGACACAACATTTTATTCAATTTTATTACAAAAGGAATTGATTAAGTCTAAGTTCAAAAGTATGGTATATGTCCCCTTTAAAGGTATAAGTGGTTTGCATATTTTTACATCACAGGTGCATGGCCTTACATTTATGAACATTGAATCTCATCTGCCTCTCAGATGGCCAGTTTGTCAAGATCCTGATGCAACAATCTTGACATGGTCAGTATAGTTTTGCAACATCTGCAAGCTCTGATACATTACTCAGGATGCCATTATTGGACACGTCATATAAAAGTAGACCCAATATAGAGCCCTGTGGGAGCCCATTACTTCAAGTAGAAAAAGAACCATTTACAACCACCCTTTGTATACGACTCCTAAGCCAGTTTCCTATTCATGTACAAACAAAAGTATCAAGAACAGCAGACAGTAGGTTGTCGTTTGTGGGGCACTGTGTAAAGGATTTGGTAGGGGGCGCTGTGAAGGCAGATGAGGAAAGGGTGAGTCCTTGAGACAGGAACTGTATGTGCCTAAGGGAGCATGGCAAGGGAAGAGCAGGACCGGCGTGACGAGGGCATAGTCTGTCAGAGTGGAACAGGTGCAGAGTGGAACAGGTCGGTGCGGGCGAAGATCAGGACAGGACGGAGAGAGGGTGAAGATCAGGACTGGACAGGATGAAGAGGGCGACGAGTCAGACTGGATAGGGAGATAAGGACGAGGAGCAAGGACAGGAGCAGACTGGGTAGTCGCGGGAAGGAGCAGGTGTAGATCAGGAACAGACTGGATGAGACAGGACGGTGCGGACATAGATCAGATCTGGGGATATGCTAAGAGCAGCTGCAAATAACAGTTCCTGTTTATCTCCAAAGTTAGGGGCAGATTCACTAATGGGTGAACTTTCACCAGCATCAGCATCGCACCCATTGCACCACTTTGCCAGGCGCAAATACGCTAGGAATACGCTAATTCACTAAAATCTAAAGTTTTGTCCCGGGCGTCGAATGCTGGCAATGCTAGCATTACTTCAGCTGTGCAAGCATTTCATAGTGAAGATGCGCTAGCTTATAGAGTAACAGTGTAATAAAACAATGTTTCAGTGCACCTGCAGGTTAAATATCTATAAATGTGTCAAACACACATGACAATTGAGGAGTTACAAGGTAGGATACATTGTAGCTGTTGTATCCACCCTGCTGTCCTCCAGTTAACTAGTTCAGGTGCTATAGGTCATTCAATTACTAAAACATAACTTTTATTTCTATTAAGTTAAAAAGCACACGCTGCAAAGTATACACAACCCATCACTGAAGATTAACCCCAGTGGTGCTGGACAATGTCCATTAAAGTTAAAAGCACATAGGAAGGAACCGTGGAGAGTCTTATGAGGTGGCAATCCTGGTGTGTGGGTTTGTTGCACCCTTTATATTTCTCCAAGTTCTTATACACCCTCTTATTTTCATACCAAGGGACTACAAACTGACGGCAGTATTGGGTGTAACCACCTCCCCCAGAAATGCAGTTTAGACACCAAGAGCAATGTGAGCAAGAGATCTGAGTGATCTGGCTAAATTACTGTACACTTTGCTAAATAGCATTAACCTCCGAACCACCCTTCTGTTTGTCCCCCAGATTTTTCTACCTACGCAGGGTCCCCCACCTATGCTGCCCAACACGTTTCACAGAGTGACTGGCTTCTTCAGGGGCATAAGTGAGTTGCGCGTGTCTCTGTCAGGTTTAAATAAGGAGCTTTTCGTCAACGGTAATTTTACTTCCGCATACATCACTTCAGTTTTGTGATGCTGCGCTTCGAAGATCGCCATGGCTCATTGTCGTTTTGGGTCATATGTGCGCATGCGCTGACCTGCGTGTGTGCTCACCAGCCCTTAACTTTATGGGAAAAAAAATCCTTCCTGACTCCAAAATCGGACTAGTCCCTGGATCAACTTGTACTATGAGCTATATTCCATAAACCTGTATTCCCTCACTTGTTAAAAAGCCATCCAATCCCTTCTTAAAGCTAACTAATGTATCAGCCTGTACAACTGATTCAGGTAGAGAATTCCACATCTTCACTGTAAAAAAAACCACTTCCGAATATTTTAGCGGAACCTCTTTTCTTCTAATCGGAATGGGTGACCTTGTGTCAGCTGGAAAGACCTACAGGTACAGGTAGAGAGATTATTATATGATCCCCTTATATATTTATACATAGTTATCACATGACCCTTTAAGAGGCGAACATCCCCAATTTGGCCAGTCTTTCCTCATAGCTAAGATTTTCCATACCTTTCACCAGCTTAGTTGCCCTCTCTGATACAATAATGTCCTGTTTGAGTTATGGAGACCAAAACTGTACGGCAATATTCTAGATGGGGCCTTACAAGTGCTCTATACAGTGGAAGAATGACCCCCTCCTCCCATGACTCTATGCCCCTTTTAATACAGCTCAAGACCATATTTTCCCTTGATGCTGCTGACTGGCATTGCTTGCTACAGCCAAGTTTAACATCTACAAGGACTCCAAGGTCCTTTTCCATAATGGATTTGCCTACCATTAAGGGAATAAGTGTCTTGGATATTTTTACATCCCAGGTGCATGACTTATTATACATTTATCAACATTGAATTTCATTTGCCCCTTAGCTGCCCAGATTGCCAGTTTGTCAATATCGTGTTGCAAGGATGCCACATCCTGGATGGAATTAATTGGGCTGGATAGTTTTGTGTCATCTGCAAAAACTGATACATTACTTACAACACCCTCCCCTAAGTCATTAATGAACAAGTTAAATAAAAGTGGACCTAATACCGAGCCCTGGGGGACTCCACTAAGAACCTTACTCCAAGAAAGTGTCCCATTAACAACCACCCTCAGTACCCGATCCTGTAGCCAGTTTCCTATCCACGTGCAAACGACTTCATTAAGCCCAACAGACCTTAGTTTAGAAAGCAGTCATTTGTGGGGCACAGTATCAAACGCTTTGGCAAAATCCAAATAGATCACATCTACTGCCCCCCCCCCACTGTTCAGAATCTTACTTACCACATCATAAAATGCAATCAAATTCGTCTGACATGACCTATCCTTCATAAAGCCATGCTGATTGTTGCTCATAATGCCATTCATTAGGACAAAATTTTGAATGTGATCCCTTAACAAGCCTTCAAATAATTTGCCCACCACAGATGTCAAGTTTACTGGCTTATAATTGCCAGGCTGAGATCGTAATCCCTTTTTAAATATTGGAATAACATCATCTTTTCTCCAATCCATAGGTGCCATACCAGATGTAAGTGAATCTGAGAAAATCAGAAATAGGGGCTGGTCTAAAACTGAACTAAGCTCTCTTAGAACCCTGGGGTGTATGAAATCAGGCCCTGGACCCTTGTTTACATTAGTTTTTATAAAAGCTTTATGAATCATATCCTTAATGCCACTGACTAGATTGAGCTGAGCCATTAGTGCAACTATAAAGTGAGCCTGGGAACTCAGACTCCTCTATTGTATACACTGAAGAAAAGAACTGATTTAGCACATTTGCCTTTTCTGTATCTGTTACAACCATACTGGCAGAAACGCTCCAGCCATGAGGCAAGGTGAGAATCTTGCCTCAGACGGCCAGTTACCAAAAAGCCGCTTCTGGTAACTTTAAGAGACGAATTTCCATTTTTTAGAATGGAAATTCGGGTCTTCTAGTGCAGCGAGTGCAATAGTGCTCACTGCACTAGCGATACGGCCCCTCCTCCACCTGCTCTGACGCTGGAAGGGCAGCATTGGGGCTGCTGCCTCAGGTGGTATACAGGTAAAATCAATACAAAAGAATACACAATTGTAAATATCTACTCCCTTAATCAACATCAGGCAAAATTCCTGAATAAAAAACTGAAAAAAATTACAAACATCTCCAAAGGTCACCTCTTCATTGTAGGTGATTTAAATGCGGTAGTAGATCCAAACCTTGACTGTACAACCATACGCAAAAAAACCCCAGCTAATATCCAATCTTTCTTAATCTCTTCAGAATTGTATGATGTATGGAGATGTTTCCACCCCAAAGAAAAACAATACACTTTTTACTCCTCCATGTACCGTTCCTTTACCAGAATAGATCACATCCTAGTGGATAAAGTTGCACTTCCACTCATCTCTGACATCTCAATTGGTACTAGGACGTGGTCAGATCACTCCCCGATAACAGTTAAAGTTAGGATACAAGGCTCTCCACCAAGTGCTACCATCTGGAGAATGAATAAAATCACACTCCACTCAGAACAATCCTCCCATATGATTAAAAAACACCTAGAGGAGTACTTTACAATAAATAACAGAGCAGGAACCAGTAAGACAACCTTATGGAATGCCCATAAGGCATACATGAGGGGCATTTTTATTCAACAAAGTGCAATCCTTAAAAAAAGAAGAAGAGAGAGAACAGACTCATTATTGAAAGAAATTAAATTATTGGAAAAGGCAGTGTACACAAAAAAGTTGAATTAATTCCCAAATTGGAAGCGATACGCCAGGAATTAACAGATGTATTATACCAACAATATGACAAATGGCAGACTATTATGAAAGAAAATTGGTACACAGACAGAAATAAGGCAGGCGAGGCCATGGCTCATAAGATAAAAGGCCGTAGAGTGGCTCAAAGAATACTAAAAATTAAATATCCAAAATCGAATATCATGACTTACCACCCCAATGATATTGTTGATGCTTTAGCATCATTTTATGAGTCACTCTATAATCTGGGCCAGGATCCTGAAACACACAACCCCACCCAATTAGAGATTAATGAATATCTAGATAGTGTTCAACTACCCTCAATCTCAGAGTTTGAGCAAAAACAACTAAATCTCCCCTTTAGCCAACAAGAGGTTGAGATAGCAATCAGATCTTTGAAGCATGATAAGGATAAGGAATTGATGGTTTTATTAATGACTATTTCAAAAAATTTAGTAATATCCTATCCAAACGATTAACCAATATGTATAATGAAGTGGCATCAACAGGCATATTTCCTAAAGAATCTTTAACTGCGGTTATTTCCACAATTCCCAAAGAAGGCAAGGACCCTAGTGATCCTAGCAGTTATAAGCCTATCTCACTGCTAAACACAGACTTTAAAATTTACGCCCAAATAATTGCAAACAGGCTCGCTCCCTTGATTCCACAATTAGTACACCCAGACCAGGTTGGGTTTGTAAAAGGTAGAGTCACCAATGATGGTACCAGGAAAGTTCTTGCACTTTTGCACAAAATCGGGCTCTGTCGGACGCCTACTCTCTTCGGCTCCTTAGACGCTGAGAAGGCGTTTGACAGTTAATTGGAAATATCTGTCCAGTATACTAACCAAATTTGGATGTGTAGGTTACTTACAAAAAGCTATTCTAGCCTTATATTCACAACCAACAGCTATGGTATCATCTTCAGGTTCCTTGTCTGCCCCTTTTAGTATCACCAATGGTACCCGACAGGGATGCCCACTTTCACCAACAATATTTATTTTGTCACTGGAACCTCTAGCACAAAAAATTAGAGAAAACAAAACTATTCATGGAGTCAGAGTTTATGACTCTGAAATAAAACTAGGACTTTATGCAGACGACATAACATTGTACCTACAAAAACCATCTGTATCTTTGCCAAACCTAAGAAAAGAGCTTAAAAAATTTCTCAAATATCTCTTATTATAAATTGAATGAACAAAAAAACAGTAATTTTACCCTGCAATATCAAAAAAGATACACTCCAATCACTTAAATGTACTTGCCCTTTTTCATGGTCCACCAAATCAATTAAATACCTTGGAATTTATATTACCCCATCTCTACCCTTACTATATAAAGAAAATTACGAGCCCTGGATTACCAAGCTAAAAACAAAATAAGAAGCACTTTGCAAATTAGAATTCTCATGGTTCTTCCACAGTTGCTATATTTATTTAGGAATATCCCAATTAGAATCCCCCAAAAATTCTTTACCTCATTACAGAGAATGATAAATAAATTTGTATTTATAAATAAATCTTCTAGGTTTTCAAATAAAATTTTAACCTTACATTCCTCAGAACTAGGTTTTGGTGTCCCAGACATAGAAAAATACTATAAGGCAACTATATTAGAACAATCTAGAGTGATTTGGACAAATGACTTGTCCAAGCAATGGATACATTTGGAACAAGACCAACTCAGAGCATTTCTGGAATCTAGATTGATATGGAAAACCCAACAGCAAACCTCCAATCCCATTACAGCCAACACCTTGAGAGTATGGAAAGAATTTATTAAACTTAACAGTGAAGACCCATTAGCAAATATCCAAATAAACCCCATAATAAATTTATCTAGTATAATTAAAGGCTTAGATAAAGGTAACTGGATAGAACTAGGCCTAGATTCGGTAGACAAACTTTTTGATGAGACTAAACTGAAAACATTTGATGAATTAGTAAACCTTTACAATATTCCTATATCTGAAAACAACAAATATCTTACCATACATAAATTTCTATCTAAAAATCCCCCTGAATCAATAAATTTACCTCCCCAGATAAATAGACTGCTAAAATCAAAAAAAAATAATCAAAAAGAAACATCGGTATTATATAGAGCATTATTATCATTAAAAGATGACACACCTAAATGGCAATTGAAAAAGTGGCAAGAAACTTTACAAACTGACATCTCACAAGAAGATTGGGAATTAGTCCTAAAATCCTTAAAGAAAGCATCCCATTGTGTTCCACATCATGAGAACTGGATCAAAATGGTTTTGCAATGGTATATGACGCCTGAAAAAATATCCAAATTTGACAGCAGAACAACACCTTTGTGCTGGAGAAACTGTGGCCAAACAGGCTCATTTGGACCATATTTTCTGGCACTGCCCTAAAATTTCACCAATATGGGAAGAAGTAGAAAAAGTTTTACAAATATTACCAGTTAACCCTACTCATATCCCCCCAGGTATGGCTTTGTTACACTTGGGAATCAGGGACCTGCCCAAGAGAGAGAGGCTCATATTACATCATATATTTGTATCCACAAGACGTCTAATTGTTGATAACTGGAAATCTCCATATGTTCCAAAAATTACTGAAATTCAGAAAAAAGTGGATTTCAACTTGACAGCTGAGAAGTCTTGGGCTGTTAAATGTGGAAATCTATAAACCTTTCTCGACAGGGCGAGTCTTTGGTTGTCAGTGTATCCTGCATCCAAATTATCTGAATTTTAGATCTCTCACTAGCTAAATTTACTTTGATTCTGCAATACTTACACAACTGGTCATTATAGCTAATTATCCTATCCATATACTCAATGACATGTCCCGTTAGACAATCCCTGTTCATTCGTTTATTATTTGATTACTTATGGTTATAGATATAAACTAGTAAGCGATAGAACTTCACATTAGTATCCCTTAATATAGTAGACATATCTACAAATAAAAATAACATGTAAAGTTTATTAGTTAAAAGGACACAAATGCACTGCATATATCCTTAAGGGACGGATGCGACCCTTGGAAACTTAGCAGGGAGGATCTTGGTCCCCCAGTTTCTATTAGGATCTGCTCCATTTAGGAAAACAACAAAAATAAAGTTGTAGTGTGATTGGTCCTATAGATTAAGCAAATATTTCATAAGAATGTTTTAATGTATAATTACAGCTACTAAACAATTCTTTATACATTAAAGTTCAGACCTGGTCCGTTTATCTGTTTTTATCTTGTGATGTAAACATTTTACTGTTATTAATAAGATATGTCATATTTATGACTGTATGTTATATTTTAAAACATTTTTCAATAAAAAATATTGAAACCGAAACGTGCCTGCATACTGGTACCATTATTTAATGGAGCAACACGCTCAACCTGCATCTTTTTACTATTAATATATTTAAAAAACTTTTTAGGGTTAGTTTTCACCTCCACCGCAATTTCCTTTCTTTGCCTTCCGGATTGCTGGTTTACAACATTTATTACAGTGTATTAAATGCAGCTTCTGTCCCAACAGATTTGTAGTTTTTAAATGCCTTTCTCTTCTTTCCTATTAACTTCTTTACTTCTGTATTAAGCCACACAGGATGATTCTTATAGCTTCTACATTTACTCCTTCAGGGAATAAATTGAGAACAATAATGATTTAATATCATTGTGTATACACAATGGTCTTCTGAATTCTGTACAAATCCATTTGTGTATAGCTAGTTATGTAGCATTTTGTTCCAGTTTCTACCTGATTGTTTCAGACCATACAATGATTTATTCACTTTGAGAACTTACCTTTCAGTTTTGAACTCAAATCCCTCTGGTTGGTCCATATAAATCTCACAATAAATTGGGGCATGTAAATAAGCTGTTGTCACATCCATTTGATGAACAATAAAACCGTACTGTACTGCCATTTGCATCAAAATGTGTATAAAGTAAAATTCACAGTTGGAGAAAAAATTTCCAAGTAATCAATTACTTGACTGTATACTTTAGCAACATATCTAGCTTTGTATGTTTTAGATCCAGATGTATAGACCATCTACCCCCCACTGCATGTTTACCTTCTGGTAGAGTGGTCATTGCTAATGTATCATTCTCTTTAAGTGAATCTATTTCATCTTTCATTGCATTAAGCCATATCTGTGACTTGGGTGAATCTATGGCTTCTCTAAAAGTTTGTGGTACATCATGTGTTCTGTAACAGTAGTCAATTTTTGTCAGTATCTGATCATTACAATCTGACTTTAGTGCATAGTCATCTAAGTACTGAGGGGCTTTTCTGTCCCTTTTGGGGTATCTTGTACAATGGCTGTCCTGTATTTGGCCATTATCATTGCCATCTGCAATCTCATACATACCTTTCCCCATAAATGTTATCATCAGCATCTAACACATCAGTTTGAGTTTGTCTCTCAGTCACACTCTTTGTAAGGGACTTTACTAGCTTGTATTTAAATACCTTTCCAGTGCTTGGGTAATACATACAGGTATGATGGACTATTTTTGTCATATCCTACAAAAAATCCCTTTTTACACTTTGAGTCTAGTTTCTTTCTGTCATACTGGTATGCAAAGCATTCTGATCCAAAAGTTTTCATCTTTGATAGATTAGGTTTTTCCCAGTTAGCATGTAGTATGTCTTAAATGATTGTTAAAACACCTGTTGCAAATCATAGCAGCAGTCATTACTGCATATGTCCATAACTCTTTTGGCAATTTACTTTCAAGTAACATACATGCCATCTCAAATAGTGTTCTCCAATTTCTCAGCAGTGCCATTTTGATGGGGTAAGTAAGGTGCTGAGGTCTCAAGTCTTATGTTCTTCTTACTGTGCAGTGACTGAAAGTTATTTGCCATAAATTCATAGTTACATAGTTAAATTAAATTGGGTTGAAAAAAGACAAAAAAGTCCATCAAGTTCAACCCCTCCAAATAAAAACCCAGCATCCATACACACACCCCTCTCTACTTTTAATTAAATTCTATATACCCATACCTATAACTATAGAGCTTAGTATCACAATAGCCTTTGATATTATGTCTGTCCAAAAAATCATCCAAGCCATTCTTAAAGGCTTTAACTGAATCAGCCATCACAACATCACCCGCCAGTGCATTCCACAACCTCACTGTCCTGACTGTGAAGAACTCCCTACGTTGCTTCAAATGAAAGTTCTTTTCTTCTAGTCTAAAGGGGTGGCCTCTGGTACGGTGATCCACTTTATGGGTAAAAAGGTCGCCTGCTATTTGTCTATAATGTCCTCTGTAATAATGTACTTGTAAAGTGTAATCATGTCCCCTCGCAATCGCCTTTTTTCCAGAGAAAACTTCCTCAACCGTGACAGTCTACCATCATAATTTAAGTCCTCCATCCCTCCAACCAATTTAGTTGTACGTTTCTGCACTCTCTCCAGCTCATTTATATCCCTCTTAAAGGGATACTGTCATGGGAAAAAAAATTGAATCAGTTAATAGTGCTGCTCCAGCAGAATTCTGCACTGAAATCCATTTCTCAAAAGAGCAAACAGATTTTTTTATATTCAATTTTAAAATCTGACATGGGGCTAGACATATTGTCAATTTCCCAGCTGCCCCCAGTCATATGACTTGTGCCTGCACTTTAGGAGAGAAATGCTTTCTGGCAGGCTGCTGTTTTTCCTTCTCAATGTAACTGAATGTGTCTCAGTGGGACATGGGTTTTTACTATTGAGTGTTGTTCTTGGATCTACCAGGCAGCTGTTATCTTGTGTTAGGGAGCTGTTATCTGGTTACCTTCCCATTGTTCTTTTGGTTGGCTGCTGAGGGGAAAAGGGGAGGGGGTTGATATCACTCCAACTTGCAGTACAGCAGTAAAGAGTGATTAAAGTTTATCAGAGCACAAGTCACATGACTTGGGGCAGCTGGGAGACAAAATGTCTAGCCCCATTTCAGATTTCAAAATTGAATATAAAAAAATCTGTTTGCTCTTTTGAGAAATGGATTTTAGTTCAGAATTCTGCTGGAGCAGCACTATTAACGGATTCATTTTGGAATTTTTTTTTTCCTATGACAGTATCCCTTTAAGGACTGGAGTCCAAAACTGCACTGCATACTCCAGATGAGGCCTTACCAGGGACCTATAAAGAGGCATAATTATGTTTTCATCCCTTGAGTTAATGCCCTTTTTAATGCAAGACAGAACTTTATTTGCTTTAGTAGCCACAGAATGATACTGCCCAGAATTAGACAACTTGTTATCTACAAAAAACCCTAGATCCTTCTCATTTAAGGAAACTCCCAACACACTGCCATTTAGTGTATAACTTGCATTTAACCTCATTTTCCAGTTTGCTGCCCAGTTTTCCAACTTAGACAAATCACTCTGCAAAGTGGCAGCATCCTGCATGGAACCTATCGTTCTGCACAATTTAGTATCATCTGCAAAAATAGAAATACTACTTTCAAAGCCCACCTCCAGGTCATTAATAAACAAGTTGAAAAGCAAGGGACCTAGTACAGAGCCCTGCGGTACTCCACTAACAACTATGGTCCAATTAGAAAATGTTCCATTTACCACCACTCTTTAGCCAGTTCTCTATCCAGGTACAAATACTATGTTCCAGGCCAACATTCCTTAATTTAACCAGTAACCTTTTGTGTGGCACTGTATCAAATGTTTTAGCAAAGTCTAAGTAAATCATATCCACTGCCATCCCAGAATCGAGGTCTCTACTTACCTTCTCATAAAAACAAATGAAGTTAGTCTGGGAAGATCTATTACACATAAAACCATGCTGGCACAAACACATAGTATTATGATTTGCTATGAAGTCCAGTATCTTATCCTTTATTAACCCTTCGACAGGGGTGATCCTGGCCCCTCCGCTGCCTGAGGCAGCAGCAGTTGCTGCTGCCCCCCCCTCACCCGGAAATTCGCTCTTAAAGTACCAGGAGCAGCACTTTTGCTGCCCCTGGTACCTAGTGGGGCGCTTGCCTCATTGGTGAAGCACCCCTGCCCTTCGAAAAGCTTTCCTACCACTGACGTCAGACTAACTGGCCTATAGTTTTGAGGCTGAGAAAGGGATGCTTTTTTGAATAGAGGCACCACATTAGCAATTCGCCAGTCTCTGGGCACTATGCCAGATCTCAATGAATCCTGAAAAATGAAGTAAAGAGGTTTGGCAATCACAGAGCTAAGCTCACTAAGTACCCTGGGATGAATACCATCTGGCCCCAGACCTTTGTTAATCTTAACATGTTCTAGTCTCTTTTGAATTTTATCATGTGTGAACTATGCATCATTAGTTGTATTACTAGAATTGGGACTATTAAGAAGGAAACCTTCACTTATTGGTTCCTCATTTGTGTAGACAGATAAAAAATATGAGTTCAGAATCTGCGCTTTTATTTTGTTTTCATCAACCAGTTGACCCAACTCTGATAGTAAGGGTCCCACCCCTTCCTGCTTCATTTTTTTACTATTAACATATTTAAAAAATAATTTTGGATTTTTTTTACTGCTTGCTGCAATATCCTTTTCTATATCAAGTTTAGCTTGCCTTATAGCTTCTTTGCCTGATTTATTGGCCTCCTTGTACCTTATAAATGATTTTGCTGTCCCAGCTAACTTGAAAGCCTTAAAAGCACGTTTTTTCTTACCCAACTCAACACCAATGCTTCTATTGAACCAAAAAGGTTTTGCTTTGCAACGACGTTCCTTGCTTACAAGTGGAATATACTGACAAGTATATTTAGTAAGCAGCATTTTAAAGACTTACCATTTTTGTTCTGTGTTTAACCCTGTGAAACGCATTTCCTACTTAATATGTCGCAGAGATGCCCTTATACTGTCAAAGTTTGCACGTCTGAAATTTAGTGTTTTAGTTACTCCCTTATAGAATTGCTTCTGCAACAGAATCTCAAATGAGACCATGTTATGATTACTATTCCCTAAATGCTCACCCACACAAATGTTAGTGATGAGTTCAGTATTATTACTTATTACAAGGTCCAAAAGAGAGTTATTCCTAGTAGGTTCTTGAACGAGCTGGAATAAAAAGTTGTCATTCAGCATATTTACAAACCTACTAGCTTTTTCTGTCTTAGCAACGCCATTACCCATGTCAATGTCTGGATAATTTTTTATTTATTTTTAACAATTTTTGCAATTTACAATTATTATGCAGTGGAAGGAAGAAGAAAAGGGAGGAAGAAAAGAGGGGGGAAAGAGTTGGGGGAGGATATTGGAGACTGTGGAGATTTATGTCACAGCTAGTTAGCACAAGGGGTCCCTTTTTCTTAGGTAAGTTTAGGAGAAAAAAGTACGTTCATATAAGTCCATTCTGTTGAGTTCAGCTTGTATATGTGCAGGCTGCGGGAGCTTGGATTGTTTCCAATGTCTTGCCAATAAGCTTCTGCTGGCCAGTAGAAGTCTTGTAATATTTTTCTGTGTTGCTGCATCTCTTAGCACTGTCTCATAGCCTAAGAGTGCCATTGCTGGGCTTAGGACAGTTAGGTCATCGGTAATGTCATTTAGAAGAGTATTAACTCTCTTCCAGTATTCCAGTGCTATGGGGCAGGCCCACCATATACGAAAGAAAGTCCCTTCTTCCCGTCGGCATCTCCAACAAGTATTGGGAGAGTTAGGGAATGCTTTGTGGATTTTGTCAGGGGTCATGTACCACCTATACATTAATTTAACAGTGAGTTCATGGTGGTTAAGCGCCTTTGAATGCTTTATCGTGCGTTGGAAGAGCCCTCGCCAGACCTCTGTAGACAATGGCATCTGCAGTTCTGACTGCCAGCGTTCCATCGCTAGAGGTGCGGTGTCAGAGTCTTTCTGTTGTAGCACTTGATATAGTTTCTGCGTTCCTTTCTGTTTCCCAGAATGTGACACCTAGTTTCAAATAAAGTAGGTTTGGGAAGGCCGTTCCACTTGCGCGCCTGGAGGTAGTGTCTCAATCTGAGATAAGTGTAAAGCTGCGAGTTCGGCAACTCAAATTTATGTTGCAAGATTGGGAAAGTAGCCAGACTGTCCTGCTCGTACAGGTCTCCCATTCTCTTTATGCCTCGGGATTTCCAGAGAGACAATGTCAGATCTGGTATTACTTCTTCTAAAATGGATAGTGCCATTAGTGCATTTGGAGGGTTCGACAGGGTAACATTATTCCTGGATGTATACCAAGCATATAAAGTCGCTTGCGTAGCCTGCGGTAGTTTATCCATTTCAGAGCGGCAGTGTTTGCCTAGAGTCCAGACATGTGCTGAAATCGAGTAACCAAATTGAGATTTGTAGATCCAGCGTTCCATATCTACCCATTTTTTCAATCCGAATGGGAGGTGCCAATCCGCCAGTTGATCCAGCAAAGTTGCCTTATAATATTTGTGTAAATTGGGGCATGCCAATCCAGCATTCCTTTTAGTGGCATACATAATATCCTGCGCCAATCTCGGTTTCTTTTGATTCCATATGAAGTGCATCAGTATCCTTTGAAGCTGCTGAAAAAAGGATGTGAATAGCGGAATGGGAAGAGTCCTGAATTTATATAAAAGCTTTGGGACAATCAGCATTTTGATGGCATTAATCCTCCCCAGCCAAGAGATATAGGTAGTCTTCCATTGTTGGAGCGTTGTGACTGTATCCTTCAAGATTGCACCATAGTTTTGTTGGTATAGTTGGAAAGGGTTAGCTGTTATTTTTGATCCCAGATAATTTACTGCCGTGGATTGCCAATCCAGGTTGTAAGTCTGTTGCAGCATACGAACAACCGGTGAAGGCATTATTATGGGAAGGGCTTGTGTCTTTGAAACATTAAGTTTATAATAAGATATGCTTCCAAACCGTTCAATCAAATCAAATATTTTCTGTAAAGCAAAAATGGGATTAGTCACAGTTATGGCAATATCGTCTGCGAACAATAGAATTTTATGGTCGTGCGGTCCCACAGAGACCCCCCGGATGTCACTCGAACGTCTAACGGCTTGGGCTAATGGCTCTATACTCAAGATATATATGAGAGGTGAAAGGGGGCACCCTTGCCTAGTCCCATTGGTTAACGAAAAGGGGTCTGACAGGAATCCATTCACATTCACTTGGGCTGACGGGTCCGAGTATAGAGCCATTATGGCAGTGATCAGTGAGGGTGGTATTCTAAAAGTCTCCAAAACCAATCTAAGATAAGTCCAATTCACTCGATCAAACGCCTTTTCGGCATCTAAGGCTAAGACTAGTGATGGAGTTCTACTGCAATGCATTTGCTGTATGAGGGTGATAAGCCTTCTAGTATTATCATGGATATGGCGCCCCTTGATGAACCCTGTCTGATCATTATTTATAAGTACCGGTAATACTTCCTGCAGTCTCTTAGCTAGTACGGATGCATAAATCTTAAGATCCCCATTTAGCAAAGAGATAGGGCGGTAATTTGGGCATTGTGTTTCATCCTTGCCGGGTTTGGGGATAGTTGAGATATAAGCCTTCAACATTTCCTGGGGGAATGTCCCCTGCAATGCTGCCTCGTTCATGGCTCTGGTGAGGTAGGGAACTAACGGAACCTGAAATTATTTATAATACAGATTAGTATAGCCATCCGGTCCCGGGGCTTTGTTGTTTGGCAGGGCTCTTATTACCGCCAGGACTTCCTCCATGGTTATTGGGCCAGTTAAACCAGTCAACTCTTTATTGGTCAGAGACGGCAGGTTCAATTGGTTCAAAAATGTAGCTATATCGTGCTCCGAGGGCATAACCATAGAGGAGTAAAGGTAAATTGTAAAGGTTACTGTAAAATTCAGCAAATGTGTCTGCTATGTCTTTAGGATTAATTTTTAACTCATGTGAAGAGTTACGAATTTTCCCAATTCTACGCTGCAGGGTTTGTTGGAGTAATTGTTTCTTAAGTATGGCAGAGGCTCTATTACCCATAATGTAAGTCTCTCTTTTGAGCTTCAGAAGTCGAGCCTGACACCTATTCAAAATAAGGAGGTTAACCTCCTCTTTAAGCTTATTCAGATTTTGCAGTAAGTCGGACGAAGGGGCTATAAATCTTTGTCTCTCTAGATCATTTATTTTCAGTAGTAATTGTTCCTGTTTCTGTCTTGCTAGTTTAGTTTTATGTACTGCTATACTAATCAATGTGCCTCTTAAAGTGGCCTTGTGGGCGCACCACAAAGTTAAATCTTTAACGTCAGTGTTATTGTTCAGAGCAAAGAAATCTATTATATTAGTTTCTAGTTGTTTGCGAATATCTTTGTCTGCTAGTAGAGCATTATTAAGTCTCCATGGCGGCCTAGCACTGAACTTGTATTTTTCTTGGAGTGAGAATTCCACTAGGGAATGATCAGTCCAAGTTGTGGTTTTGATCGAACAATGCGAAGCTAAGGATAGTGTATGCGGGTAGACCAGAAATAGATTTATCCTAGTATGGGTTTGATGGTGGGCTGAATAGTACGTAAAGTCCTTTAATGTCGGGTTCTGCACCCGCCAAATGTCATACAAATTATGTTGTTCTAGTAATTTGGCAAACTGCAAGGATTTTTTGATTACGCGCTTCCCATAATCAGTAGCTAGGGACCCGAATCGGGGGGATCTATCCAGCTGGGGATCAAGGATATTGTTGAAATCTCCTCCAATTATAACTATGCCTTGTTGGTGGGTTTTTACCTGCTCTAGAGCCTGTTTCAGAAAAACATTCTGTTGGGCGTTAGGCGCGTATAAGTTTACCAGGGTGTACAATTGTTGATTAATATTACAAACCACTATGACATCTGTCTTTGGGATCCGCCATATGTTTTACGCTATTTATGAGTAATGATTTCCGTACTATAATGGCAACCCCTCTATTTTTTGATGTGGAGGTTGCTGCCGACAACATGGTATAGTATTTATTCTCAAGCTTGCTTTGGTCTTTTGTCCTAAAGTGAGTTTCTTGGACCCAAATTAGATCAGCACTCTGTCTCTTACATTCTGCGAGCATCAATAGCCTCTTTCTGGGGGTATTTAGACCCCGCGCATTAATACTGATACATTTAAGTACCATGATGTTGGTGAGCGTTGCTAGGCAGCGTACATACGGCGGAACCCATGGCAATGGACAAAGCAGTCTCAAACAACATAGCAGTCTCCAGGGCAGGGTAGGAAAGATCGAAAGTAAGAGGGAAAAAGAGAAAAGAGCAAACAATATAACATATATACAATATTGCCAAGAAATTTGGCCGTACTCTCCTAGCAACCATGTCTAACGACAGAAAGTTCAGCAATAGGAGAAAATAGAAACGGGGTGTGCCTGGATCAGATGTTATGAGATCCCAAGCATCTCCATGCCGGTGTCAGAAGTTACACGGTGGGTATGGGACCCAGGAAGTGGTCGTTAAGTAGTAACAAAATGGACTCTTAAGCCTTGGCTGTGTGCCACTCTTCCTCTACATGCAATCGGCTTTGGGTCGGTGGCATCTTTTGCTGTGGTTCCAGTGGGATATTCCAGTGCTGGAGTGCTGCTTTGCCTTCCGCTAAGTTAGCAATGATCTTAGTCGTGTTCTGCCACTGGACTATAAGCTTAGTCGGATATCCCCACTTATACAGAATGTCCTTCTGGCGCAAGCTTTGAGTAATCACCGCTAAATCACCAGGGTGCCAGGGTAGCAGCAGACAAGTCAGCGTAGATTTGTATTTTATCATACGGCTGTGGCAACTCTCCATGCTGCCTAGCATAGCGCATTAGATCTTCTTTGACGTGAAAAAAATGGATACAGAGGATAGTGTCTCTGGGCGCTGCACTCGGCGCAGTCTTTGCTTTAGGAATCCTATGGATCCTGTCTATGATTAAGTTTTCTGCAGTTGCATCTGGTAGTGCTGCCTTTATAAGACTCTGAGCGTATTGGCATAATTGGGGCTGCAATACTTCTTCAGGGATACCCCTAAGCCTCACATTGTTCCTCCGCGAACGGTCTTCCAGATCTTCAATTTTATTCTGCAGTTTTTCTATTTCTGCATCTTGTGCATTGACTGTGTCAGCCATGTCATTATGCGCTGTAACAAATTCCGCCATTTTAGTTTCTAAGCGGTCAGTGCCTGCAGCTCACTTCTAAGGTCTTGCACTGCGTGCTTAGTATCAGCACAAATATCCTCTCTGAGCTTTGCTAGCATGCATTTTAGATCAGCTTGCGTTAGGCATTGGGCACCGTCAGCATACTTATCTGGCAGTTGCTCAGCTTCTACTACCAGACGCGCTGGTGACGAGGCTGCAGAGGACAAATGGGCGCCATCTTGGATCCCGTCCCGTAGCGAAACTTTCGCTGCGACCCGTAAAAATCGGTGAGTTGCAGAGGTTTTTGATTATTCCTCCTCCTCGACATGTTGCCACTGATCACCGAAAGGATCGCTGACTTTTTCCGTCTTGGGACTGCTTAATACTGGTTTATAGGCGACACCGGCCACGGAGCTGCAGAGGAATGCGTGTACTCACATGTACGCGTAAACCACGCCCCTCAATCTCTGGATAATTGAAGCCACCCATAGCAACAATTTGACCCAGCTGTGAAGCCGCTTGTATCTGCAAGAGTAGCTGGGCTTCATACTCGACACTTATATGAGGTGGTTTATAGCATACACCAATGTTGATTCTTTTTGTAACCTTTTGCCCAGTCAAAATCTCTACCCAGAGGGATTCTACACCCTCACCAGTGCCAGCTATGGTAATTTCTTTAGCGCAGTGATCCCCAACCAGTAGCTCGTGAGCAACATATTGCTCCCCAACCCCTTGGATTGTGCTCCCAGTGGCCTCAAAGCAGGTGCTTATTTTTGAATTCCAGGCTTGGAGGCAAGTTTTGGTTGCATAAAAACCAGGTGTTCTGCTAAACAGAGTCTCAATGTAGGTTGACAATCCACATAGGGGCTACTAAATGGCCAATCACAGCCCTTATTTGGCACCCAGGAACAGTTTTCATGCTGTTGTTGCTCCCCAACTCCTTTTACTTCTGGATGTTGCTCACGGGTTCTAAAGGTTGGGGATCCCTGCTTTAGTGCATGGTTTTAATTCAGGCTTTACATACAAACACACTCCTCCACCCTTTTTAATCCCTCTGTCCCTCCTAAAAAGGGTGTAACCATTTAAATTCACAATCCAGTCACATGTTTCATCCCACCAGGTCTCAATGATACCAATTATGTCATCATTTTTAGAGCATGCAATTAATTCTAGGTCTCCCATTTTACCTGACAAACTCCGTGCATTTGCCAGCATACAGCGTAGGTTACTACTTTTACTTTTGAAATTTGCATTACTTTGTGGAGAATTATATGTTAAGTTAGTATTATTCTGTTTTCCTTGTAACAAAGGGACCTCCTTAGCTGGTAAACTGTATACCCCCCTCACTCCTCCCCCATGACCCCCTTACTAACCTCACTGCCCCATGTACCCTAGCTTCCCCATAATTTTTTATCTCACCCATCCCCCCTTGCCTAGTTTATGTAAGGCGTTCTGGCCATCCTCAGCGCGTCCAAAATGGCGACGCCCAGAGGAGGCCACGTGGCCGTCGGACACCAGCTTGACACCTGCGTGACGCGCAGCGTGATGACGCTGGCGACCAAAACGTGCAGGCGTCGGCGCGCATTTTGCCGCACGTCCTATGACGTCATCTGGCACGTTCTGGCATGAAATCCTGCCTATTTAAAGACGCCAGAAGGTTCTCTCAGCTCCCGTGTATAGGTTCTACTATCTTGAGTTCCTGGGTGTATAATATTATTGCTTTCCTGATCATCGACCTTTGGCTGAAATCTCAACCACGATATCTTGCTGCCTGGACCGACTTTTGCCTGAACTGACGATTCTTCTGCCTGATCCTTTGTACCACGAACTGTGTTTGCCTTCAGAGGAAGCTCCGTCTCCTCCTGATTTCAGAAGAGCATTCCGTGGATAGGCCACGCGCATGGAATCCTACGAAGCGCAGCAGGTTAATTTTGGGCAAGCTCTGGAGACCATCTTGGATAAATTATCTATCAATCCTCCAGCTGCAGCAGCAGCTACACTTCCTGTCGTCTGCATTTCTGCTGCTCATGGTTCGGAGCCTAAGGTTCCAGCTCCTCCACTCTACCATGGAGATCCGCAGGCCTGTTGTGGGTTTGTGAAACAATGCCAAATCCAGTTTGAGCTCCAGCCTTCGCAATATCCTTCCGAGAGGGCTAAAGTGGGGTTCGTGATAACTCGTCTTCAAGAGAAGGCTTTGGAATGGGCATCCCCCTTGTGGGACAAGAACTCTCCCCTTACTTATGATGTTGATTTGTTTCTCCAGTCCTTTTGCAAGGTTTTTGATGCACCTGGCCGAGTATCCACCGCTGCTTCCCGTCTGCTGCAGATTCGCCAAGGGAGTCACAGCATCAGCGAGTATGCCATAGACTTTTGCACTTTAGCAGCAGAGACAAATTGGAATAATGATTCCTATCATGCGTTTTTTTACCAGGCACTCTCTACTCGCCTAAAGGACGACCTGGTATCCCGTGAACTTCCGGAGCAATTGGAAGACTCATCACTCTTGCCATCAAGATTGATACCAGGATGCGCGAGCACCTGTCCGACAGAGAGAGAAGCAAGAAATTTCTACCTTCCCTGGCTCCTCGATTCCAGAGACCGTTCCTTCCTACTACCCCTGTTACCGCTCCGACTTCTGCTTCTTCTGAAGAACCCATGCAGATCGGGGGAGCACGCTTATCCGAAGAGGAAAAGTTACGCAGACGTACTGCGGAGGCAAGGCTCACTTTGCCTTTAATTGTCCTGTGAAGCAGGGAAACTTTCGCTCCTAGGTAAGTTTGGGGAGACTCACCTGGGAGGCATTGATCCGTTCCCTCATCAACCTTCTCGTCATTTTTTGCTTCAGCCGCAGCTTCAAGTCTCAGCTAAGCAAATCTCTACACAAGCATTTCTGGATTCTGGGGCTGCAGGAAACTTCCTGGACAAAGCGGTTGCTACTCAGCACAACATTCCTCTGCATCCTCTGATGTCTCCTCTTTGTGTCTTGGCGATTGACGACAGACCGTTATCTACAGCCTTTATCTCACATGCCACACCAGAACTTTCCGTTATGATTGGGGCACTGCATGTGGAGAGACTTTGTTTTCTTATTATTAATTGCCCTTCCACACCTGTAGTCCTGGGGTTGCCCTGGCTCCAACTCCACAATCCCCTCATCGACTGGTCGGCAAACCAGATTTCCCAGTGGAGTCCATATTGTCGACAAAAGTGCTTGTCCCCCTAATGCAGTCCTAAAATTATCCTGTTCTTTAATAAATCTTCATTCTTTTCCTCTGGCATATCAGGACTTCAGTGATGTCTTTTGTAAAAAGTTGGCAGAAACCCTTCCCCCTCACCGACCCTACGACTGCCCCATTGATCTTCTTCCCGGTACCATGCCTCCTCGAGGTCGAACATACCCTCTATCCCCTTCGGAGACTAAGGCCATGAAGGAATACATACAAGAAAATCTCCAGCGTGGATTCATACGTCCTTCTTCTTCTCCTGCTGGGGCTGTTTTTTTCTTCGTAGAGAAAAAAGATGGCAGCCTTCGACCTCGTATCGATTACCGGGGCCTTAATAAAATTGCCGCCATGAATCGTTACCCATTACCCCTTATATCTGAACTTTTTGACCAACTCAAAGGAGCTTGTATTTTCACCAAATTGGATCTCAAAGGGGCATACAATTTGATCCGAATCCGGGAGGGCGATGAATGGAAGACTGCGTTTAATACTTGGGATGGTCATTACGAGTACCTTGTCATGCCTTTTGGACTCTGCAACGTGCCCGCAGTCTTCCAGGAGTTCGTCAATGATATTTTCAGGGATCTGCTGGGGCTGTATGTAGTAGTTTACCTAAAAGATATTCTTATTTTCTCGAAACATCTTGATGAACACAGAACCCATGTTCGGGAGGTTCTTTCTCGCTTAAGGAATAATGCCTTGTTTGCCAAGCTGGAAAAATGTTCTTTTGAGACTTCCAAAATTCCATTTTTGGGTTATATAATTTCCTCTGAAGTCTTTGAGATGGACCCAACCAAGATTTCCACCATTCAAGAGTGGCCACTGCCTACTAGTACCAAGGCTATACAGAGGTTCATTGGCTTTGCCAATTACTATAGGCAATTCATTAAAGGATTTTCGTCTAGAATCTCTCCAATTTTGTATCTCATCCGTAAAGGTGGAAGGCCTGATGTATGGACTTCTCAAGCCATAGAAGCTTTTGAATCCCTGAAAAAATCCTTTTCTTCTGCTTCTGTCCTAAGACACCCAGACCCTCTTCTACCTTTCTTCATAGAAGTTGATGCCTCTGACGTAGGTGCTGGAGCTGTACTTTCCCACAGACAACTCTGTGATGGGAAACTACATCCATGTCCTTTCTTTTCTAAAAAATTTTCTCCTCCAGAACGCAATTATGATGTTGGCAATCGTGAACTTCTGGCTATCAAGTTAGCGTTAGAAGAATGGAGGCATCTTCTTGAAGGATCTGCAGTTCCTGTGACCATTTTTACGGACCATAAGAACTTGGAATATATTCAAACCCTTAAACGTCTGAACCCCAGACAGGCCCGTTGGTCCTTGTTCTTTTCTCGTTTTAATTTTGTCATCACTTTCCGACCTGGCTCCAGAAACAAGAAGGCGGATGCCTTATCCAGAAGTTTTACTCCAGTGGATTCTTCTTTGAAAGATGAAGAACCGATTGTTCCGTCAGCAAAGATTGTTGCTGCTTTGTTTTCTTCAATGTGGTCTCAAATCCTGTCTGCTCAAACTTCTGCACCTGCTGATACCACCTCTTGGTGTGGCCTTTGTTCCCCCGGATCTTCATCAATCTATTCTTCATCAATCACACAGTTCCAAGCAGGTTGGCCATCCTGGGAGCAAGAAGACTACTGAGTTATTATCCTGTCTTGTTTGGTGGCCATCTCTTCAGAAGGATGTTAAAGAATTTGTTTCTTCTTGTTCCATTTGTGCCGCCTCTAAAACCTGTCACACCTCCCCCAAGGGATTACTATTACCACTACCCATTCCTTCCTGGCCTTGGACACATTTGGCCATTGACTTTACTGTGGACCTTCCTCCTTCCCGTGGTTGTACAGTCATTTGGGTGGTATTTGACAGGTTCAGCAAAATGGCTTTTTTCATCCCTCTCCGTAAATTACCTTCTGCTTTGGAACTTTCTAACTTATTCATGCAACACATTTTTCGCCATGGTTTTCCTCTAGAAATTGTGTCTCACAGAGGTTCACAATTTATTTCAAAGTTTTATGCCGATAAGAAGCGTTCACTTCCTCCACAGTATGCTCTTGGTGATAAGGTGTGGCTCTCTACTAAGAACATTCACCTCAAGATTCCATCTGCTAAATTAGGCCCCAGATTCACCTGGCCTTTTCCCATTATTGAACTCATAAACCCCCGTGGCTGTTCGTCTCCAGTTGACCCCAGAGATGAAGATCCCGAATGTTTTTCATGTATCTCTTCTTAAACCGGCTGCGGTTGGTCATGTTTCTTCTCTGCCAGTTCCTGTATCTGTTGATGGTCTTCTGGAATTCGAAGTAGAAAAAATTTTGGATTCTCGGGTGTCCAGGGGGTCTCTTCAGTATTTGGTGGAATGGAGAAGGTTCGGCCCTGAAGAATGTTCCTGGGTCAAACATTCAGACATTCATGCTCCTCTTCTAATTCAGAGATTTCACAGAAGATTTCCTCTTAAATCCAGCCTTGGTGGTCCAGAGGGCCCCCGTGGAGGAGGGGGTACTGTAAGGCGTTCTGGCCGCCCTCTGCGCGTCCAAAATGGCAGCGCCCAGAGGAGGCCATGCGGCCATCGGACGCCAGCGTGACGTGCAGCGTATTGACGCTGACGCATCCTTTTGACGCTGGCGACCAAAACGTGCAGGGGTTGGTGTGCATTTTGGCGCACATCCTATGACGTCATCTGGCACAAACTGTGTTTGTCTAGATTGCTTCCTCCTTGGTCCGCACTCCAAACTGTGCCTTCAGGCCCTGACAGTTTAAACACTCCTCCAACCTCTTAGCCATTGATAATATATTTTTATATGAGTGTAAGAATAATAAAGTCTAATAACAAATGCCCCTATCATTCTGACTCAGCAATAACCAAATGCCAAAGGCAGGAAAGGTGAAGGGATGGGTGATGTTCCCCCATTTATTAATTCTCTTATTAATGACACCCAGTGATGAGAGTTCACTTTGTAAGTTACTGACAGAATTCAGAGTGTCAGCAGATACTAGATGAGGCCCCTTTGTACCAAATTGTTTTCTTCATTTACTGAATTCCTACCTGTGTTTGCTTTTTACAGATAAAGAACTGCAAGGCTGAGGGACAGTTGTAAGCGGGAAACTATTTTCAGTGCAATATCTGTAGCTAAGAACATTCAGTCCTCTTCCAACATTTTGGGGGGGTTCAAATTATATAACGTATGTATGTGTATTTTAATCTATAAAAGCTTGTGAAAAGGGAAGTATCTTTGGCAAAACGCTCATGGGACACTTTGGTGTCCAATGCAAAACCACTAAATATTCTTTGTTAAACTCAATAAACCTCATTCTATTTGAAATAGCCTTATCTCGATGTTTTGCTTTCCATATAACGAGGTCATAGCAATAAAATTATCAACACCATTCTTTCCCCTAGCACAGTGGACCCCCTTCCATTAAGGTGCAAACTGTCATGACTGTATAGGTTGTATCCCAATGAAAAATCAGCCCAGTGCTCTAGGAACCCAAACCCTTCCTTCCTACACCAAGACTTGAGCCAAGTCTGTTGCCATTATCAGACCGTATACATTTGATAGTCCAGAATGTACACAAATACAGCACCAGAGTAATCATTAATAAATGATATGGCATATCTAAAACCATCTTTTGCTATTGGCTCTATAGGGCCTGTTAAATCAGTGTGTACTAGTTCAAGTGATTGTTTGGCATGGGTCTCTGTTTCTGTTCTGAAATTTCACAATTTAGATTAGATTTATGAACCTCACCCTTAATCTTCATTCCTCAGCTACACTTTGTAGTTTTAAAAGATCATAATTACAGTGACCAATGATTTCAGTCTCTTTAAAAGTGTTCAGATAATAAAGTTTATTATATTTCTTGATAGTGAATTTAGTACCATTCTTATGGATCAGTTTACTCCCATCTTGCCAAAATTTAACAGATGTGCCGTTGCTTGTTGCTGCTTCAACAAAGAAAATGTCCTGTGGATATGTGGAGATATACAGTGCATTTAGTAATATTATCTTTACTCTGTTCTCCTTGCTATCAGTCAGGCACACTTTTGCGTCACCTCTCCTCAGTGCTACACCAGAAGTCTTTTTACCGTCCGCCAACTCCATGTAGTAGTTCTTCCGCTTGAATGTCTCATCAAATCTTTTAAACTTTTTAATGTTTGTAATTATATGTGATGTTGCTCCTGTATCCAATATTAGTCCCTTTGGTGTTAAACTGTTTGACTCCCTCTCACTTATTTTGAAGGCAAATGTTTGCTCTTTGTCATCAGCTGCTTGCTTTATGTTTTCCCACCCCATGCATCTGCAAAATGCCTCTTTATGTGTCATGCTCTTGCAATAGTTACACCACTGTGACCTTCCTTTATTTAATTTGCTTGGGCATGCATTAGCTTTGTGGCCCTTTTGGTCTCAGTTGTAGCAGACAGGGTTAATGTTGCCTCTCTCCCCTTGTGATGTAGGTGCTGACCTACATCACATTATCAGTGTTTGGGCTAACATGGTTTTTCTCAATGTCCTCAAAACTGCATTTTAAACTCAGTAAAAGTCACATTTTCATCATCTTGTGTGAATGAATATCAAAGTGTTTAAATGATTCAGGCAGGCCCTTAAAAATCATTGCAATCAATAGTCCATCACTAAGGGGCAGATTTATCAAAGGTCGGAATGAAAATTCAAATTTAAAAAATTAGAATTTCATGCTAATTTTTGTGTACTTCGACTAGGGAATAATCCAAATTAATTTAAAATTTTGAAAAAATTCTAAAATTCGAATATCGAAATGTATCATGTACTGTCTCTTTAAAAAATTATACTTTGACCATTCACCATCTAAAACCTGCCGAATTGCTGTTTTAGCCTATGGGGGACCTCCTAGAACCTATTTGGAGTCAATTGGTGGACTTTTAAAAATCAAAGTTTTTTTGGGAAAAACTTTGATTCGAAACTGATGGAATGCACTATTATTTCAATTCGTATGATTAGAATTTGAACAAATACGGACTATTCGCCCACAAAATAAACTTTGATTTTTTAAAATAAATTTCAGTTGGTCTTTTTTTATTCGAATTTCAAAGTTTTTTAAATTCGAAACCCTTAATAAATCTGTCCTCTGTGAGTTCATGCAGGACGGTTTCTTTAAGATTCAAGAGGCCCATATCTCCCATAGTTCATAGTTGTTTTCATCTCCATCAAATATCAGCCGGCTCCATCGGTTTCCTCCCTCTATCCTGGGCCCATAACTTGTTGCCATTCTGCTTAACAGATGGGATAACCAGTAGCTCAATCTCACATGAGCCTGCAGCTTTCTTTTAGACAGAGGAGAAACTGCACACAAAGACCATGCTTCTCTTGCTTCAAGAAGACATAACTTTATCAACACTTCTGCATTAGCAGACACAGATCATGTCACATGACACTGTATCAGTATCAGATCAGTATGGGATCTGTATGAGCACACCTATTAATACATATCTTAATACTTGCAATCCCACAGCCACAGTCCCTCCATTCCTAGCATATATCTTTCAAATAAGACGCTAACCACCACTAATAAACCATTTGGTCACAGTGTATTTCCAACCTCTGCCCATTAGCAGTCTAAGCAGCTTCCATTTATTTAAATGGTCTCTAATTCCTAAGTTGGAATCTTGCTCATACTTTAATGTGACCATAATGCCAAGAAATTAGTAGTTACATATGGATTATGTTAATATAAGATCTGTGTCCTGATTTTTTATTCTAGAAAAAAACAATCACTACTTAAAGGGGACGTTCACCCTTCAATTAATGATTGCACAACAGAATTTTCCTAAAGGTTTGTGCCCCACTGAGTGACAGCAGAATGATTTGAATGGACAATAACTTGCTTGGATATATCCACTGTATGTCAATGAACTATGAAGAGCTATTAACTCAGAGAGAAGCTGTCAGCATAGCATTTAACATGAAAGTAACCACATTCACTAATGAAATATTGAGTCAGGAACAGTGAGTTGCAGTTTTTAAGATAACCACACTGTGTCACTGTTGGCTCTTATGTAACAAATTGGATATAAATAATTTTTTCTTTTGTAATACATATTAAGATTTAAGAATTATTATAAATGCTGAAGATATCAGTGGGGCTGCTGTTCTTACAGTTATTCCTACAGCAATGTCCCTAAATATAGAAAATGCAATGGTGTGGATCAGAAATATTGAGTCAGGAACAGTGAGTTGCAGTTTTGCAGATAACCACATTGTGTCACTGTTGGCTCTTATGTAACAAATTGGATATAAATTATTTTTTCTTTTGTAATACATATTAAGATTGAAGAATTATTATAAATGCTGAATATATCAATGGGGCTGCTGTTCTTACATTTATTCCTTTGCTAAACAGCAAAGTTTGGTGTGCTAGTGTGCTTACAGCAAGTTTGTCACAACCTGCTTTACTTTGCAGTTTTCCCTCCGTTTGAGGGGGTGGGGTTTGATTAGTTGCACCTGAACAGACTGTATAAATAGAACCCCTGGCACTCCAGTGGAGCTTGCTCTAGTGTTAGCTTCTCTTAAGTGTTTGCTCGTTAAGTGGGGGATCTGTAAGTGGAGTTACAAACACTGGAGTTAAGTGGGGGATCTGTAAGTGGAGTTACAAACACTGGAGTTAAGTGGGGGATCTGTAAGTGGAGTTACAAACACTGGAGTTGAAAACTAAAGGAGGTTCAAACTAGGTCAAAAGTTTTGTTCTAAACCCTCATTTTTATTTTATATATTTATTTTTTCCTGTTTTGATCTGTAACTGGGATAATGAGTGCTAGCAAGATTGAAGGTCTGACTCAGTGCACAGTCTGCCATATGTATGCAGATTTGGAACAAGAGATCCAAAATGCTTACCTCTGTGGTGGTTGTGAGCAAATTGCCACTTTGGAGGCTCAAGTTAGAGCACTAGAGCAACAAATTGCAACACTGCGGTCGATTGACAATCTTGAAAGGAGTCTTTTGCTCACTGAGCAGGACCTAGCGGGGTCAGATAGTTTGGGGGGAACAGAACAGCAGCAGGATGTTGAGGCAGCTAGCTGGGTGACAGTTAGAAAATCTAAGGTGGGCAAAAGGAAAATGGAGGCTGATCCGGAGATTATACATCGCAACAAATTTGCCAGATTGTGTGAAGATGATGGGAGTATGAACTCTGGATTGGCAATTCTAGATGGGGCTGATCTCTCTAACAGCCGGGAGACCAGTTTCTCTAGTAGTGGTGGGGAGGAGAATAGAGTCAGGCCTAAGCAGATTGTGGTTGTAGGGGACTCAATTATTAGGAAAGTGGATAGGGTAATTTGTCGTCCGGATCGCTACAACCGAACAGTTTGCTGTCTACCTGGTGCCAGGGTTCGGCATGTGGTTGATCGGATAGACAAATTATTGGGTGGGGCTGGGCACGACCCAGCTGTCTTAGTGCATATCGGTACTAATGACAAAATAAATGGTAGATGGAAGACCTTAAAGAATGATTTCAGGGATCTAGGCTCTAAGATCAAGGAAAGGTCTTCCAATGTAATCTTTTCTGATATTTTGCCTGTGCCACGTGCAAGTTTAGGAAAACAGCGGGAGTTTAGGGAGCTTAATGCGTGGCTCAAGTCTTGGTGCAGGAAGGAAGGGTTTGGGTTCCTAGAGCACTGGGCTGACTTTTCGTTGGGGTACAACCTATACAGCCGTGACAGTTTGCACCTCAATGGAAGGGGTCCGCGGTGCTAGGGGAAAGAATGGCTAAGAGATTGGAGGAGTGTTTAAACTAGGCAAGGGGGGGGGGGTGAGATAAAGGATTATGGGGAAGCTAGTGTAGACGGGGCAGTGGGGTTAGTAAGGGGTCATGGGGGAGGAATGAGGGGGGCATACAGTTTACCAGCTAAGGAGGTCCCTCTGTTACAAGGAAAACAGAATAATACTAACTTAACGTATAATTCTTCACTAAGTAATGCACATTTCAAAAGTACAAGTAGTAACCTCCGCTGTATGCTGGCAAATGCACGGAGTTTGTCAGGTAAAATGGGAGACCTAGAATTAATTGCATGCTCTAAAAATTATGATATAATTGGTATCACTGAGACCTGGTGGGATGAAACATGTGACTGGATTGTGAATTTAAATGGTTACACCCTTTTTAGGAGGGACAGAGGTATTAAAAAGGGTGGAGGAGTGTGTTTGTATGTAAAGCCTGAATTAAAGCCATGCGCTAAAGAAATAAAAATAGCTGGCACTGGTGAGGGTGTAGAATCACTCTGGGTAGAGATTTCGACTGGGCAAAAGGTATCAAAAAGAATTATCATTGGTGTATGCTATAAACCACCTCGTATAAGTGTCGAGTATGAAGCCCAGCTACTCTTGCAGATACAAGCGGCTTCACAGCTGGGTCAAGTTGTTGATATGGGTGACTTCAATTATCCAGACATTGACTGGGGTAATGGGGTTGCTAAGACAGAAAAAGCTAGTAGGTTTGTAAATATGCTGAATGACAACTTTTTATTCCAGCTCGTTCAAGAACCTACTAGGAATAACTCTCTTTTGGACCTTGTAATAACTAACAATACTGAACTCATCTCTAACATTTGTGTGGGTGAGCATTTAGGGAATAGTGATCATAACATGGTCTCCTTTGAGATTCTGTTGCAGAAGCAATTCTATAAGGGAGTAACTAAAACACTAAATTTCAGACGTGCAAACTTTGACAGTATAAGGGCATCTCTGCAACATATTAAGTGGGAAATGCTTTTCACAGGGTTAAACACAGAACAAAAATGGGAAGTCTTTAAAATGCTGCTTAATAAATATACTTGTCAGTATATTCCACTTGTAAGCAAGGAACGTCGTTGCAAAGCAAAACCTTTTTGGTTCAATAGAAGCGTTGTTGTTGAGGTGGGTAAGAAAAGACGTGCTTTTAAGGCTTTCAAGTTAGCTGGTACAGCAGAAACATTTATAAGGTACAAGGAGGCCAATAAATCATGCAAAGAAGCTATAAGGCAAGCTAAAATTGCTATAGAAAAGGATATTGCAGCAAGCAGTAAAAAAAATCCAAAATTATTTTTTAAATATGTCAATAGTAAAAAAATGAAGCAGGAAGGGGTGGGACCCTTACTATCAGAGGGGGGTCAGCTGGTTGATGAAAACAAAATAAAAGCGCAGATTCTGAACTTCTGTCTACACAAATGAAGAACCAGTAAGTGAAGGTTTCCTTCTTAACACTCCCAATTCTAGTAATACAACTAATGATGCATGGTTCACACATGATGAAATTCAAAAGAGACTTGAACATGTTAAGATTAACAATGGTCCAGGGCCAGATGGTATTCATCCCAGGGTAATTAGCGAGCTTAGCTCTGTGATTGCCAAACCTCTTTACTTAATTTTTCAGGATTCATTGAGATCTGGCATAGTGCCGAGAGACTGGCGAATTGCTAATGTGGTGCCTCTATTCAAAAAAGGATCCCATTCTCAGCCTCAAAACTATAGGCCAGTTAGTCTGACGTCAGTATTAGGAAAGCTTTTCGAAGGGTTAATAAAGGATAAGATACTGGACTTCATAGCAAATCATAATACTATGAGTTTGTGCCAGCATGGTTTTATGCGTAATAGATCTTGCCAGACTAACTTAATTTCTTTTTACGAGAATGTAAGTAGAGACCTCGATTCTGGGATGGCAGTGGATGTGATTTACTTAGACTTTGCTAAAGCATTTGATACAGTGCCACACAAAAGGTTACTGGTTAAATTAATGAATGTTGGCCTGGAACATAGTATTTGTACCTGGATAGAGAACTGGCTAAAAGATAGACTACAAAGAGTGGTAAATGGAACATTTTCTAATTGGACCAGTGTTGTTAGTGGAGTACCGCAGGGCTCTGTACTAGGTCCCTTGCTTTTCAACTTGTTTATTAATGACCTGGAGGTGGGCATTGAAAGTACTGTTTCTATTTTTGCAGATGATACTAAATTGTGCAGAACTATAGGTTCCATGCAGGATGCTGCCACTTTGCAAAGTGATCTGTCTAAACTGGAAAACTGGGCAGCAAACTGGAAAATGAGGTTCAACGTTGATAAATGCAAGGTTATGCACTTTGGCAAAAATAATATAAATGCAAGTTATACACTAAATGGCAATGTGTTGGGAGTTTCCTTAAATGAAAAGGATCTAGGGGTCTTTGTAGATAACACGTTGTCTAATTCTGGGCAGTGTCATTCTGTGACTACTAAAGCGAATAAAGTTCTGTCTTGCATAAAAAAGGGCATTAACTCAAGGGATGAAAACATAATTATGCCTCTTTATAGGTCCCTGGTAAGGCCTCATCTGGAGTATGCAGTTCAGTTTTGGACTCCAGTCCTTAAGAGGGATATAAATGAGCTGGAGAGAGTGCAGAGACGTGCAACTAAATTGGTTAGAGGGACGGAAGACAAATTATGAGGGTAGACTGTCAAGGTTGGGGTTGTTTTCTCTGGAAAAAAGGCGCTTGCGAGGGGACATGATTACACTTTACAAGTATATTAGAGGACATTATAGACAAATGGCAGGGGACCTTTTTACCCATAAAGTGGATCACCGTACCAGAGGCCACCCCTTTAGACTAGAAGAAAAGAACTTTCATTTGAAGCAACGTAGAGGGTTCTTCACAGTCAGGACAGTGAGGTTGTGGAATGCACTGCCGGGTGATGTTGTGATGGCTGATTCAGTTAATGCCTTTAAGAATGGCTTGGATGATTTTTTGGACAGACATAATATCAAAGGCTATTGTGATACTAAACTCTATAGTTAGTATAGGTATGGGTATATAGAATTTTAATTAAAAGTAGGGAGGGGTGTGTGTATGGATGCTGGGTTTTCATTTGGAGGGGTTGAACTTGATGGACTTTGTCTTTTTTCAACCCAATTTAACTATGTAACTATGTAATGTCCCTAAATATAGAAAATGCAATGGCGTGGATCAGAACCTTTGTCAAATACCCCCATACAACCCAAAGTTGACTATTTGCAATTGGGCCACATGTGAATTGTTGTGTAGGTAACAGTTCAGCTACACTTTTGTGAAATAAATGCACTTGTGTATTGAGCAGGACATTGCACAGGTCTCTACGTCCCTTTGTCCCGTTCTGTACGATTGTATTCAGATATTCAGTTTTTTATTGTCCTCTGTATACAGGGTTTTCAAACCATTCAGGAAAATAGCAAATATATTAGTAAAGAGTAGAACCTGAGGTGTGTCACTATATATGTTTATGAGTAGTGGGACCTACCTTAATGAACGTTCTGATGATGAATAAAACAGTGATCAAATTCATTTAATGACTTTTGAATTTAGCATGTCTCGGACATTGTCCATATGAAAGGACTAAAATATAAAATCTGTACAATTTGCTACTTTTCTAGTGATCGTTCATTGTAATCAATCAGCTATAAGCATATACTGGTCAGTTCCATCAAAACAAACATTTGGTTGTTATGTGTTGATAAACCTGGACAAACTTCTCTTAAATCTTAATGTCCACTCTAGATCTATAATTGGGTAAAATTATGCCCTGTGTTACAAATCAGGTATGCAAAATGTACATTAGAAGTCATAGCTGCAACAAGGGGGTAGGCACCTGCCTAAGGAGCAGCAATAGGGGGGCGCTGGGCAGGTACCTGTTAAAGGGTCTTCCTTCCTAGTTCATGTTTGCTCCCCTTTTCCACTCTGCTCTCCCCAATGCTACTCTGTCCTCCCCATCTGCTGCTTCCCCCCTGCCCTACCATTTGTCACTGCGCCCACCACACTCACTAAGTCATGGTGCATGCACGTGAACACACAAGTGCGGGAGCTAAATGGCTGACCAATTTGCCTAGGGTGCCTGGTCAGCTTGACCCAGCCCTGTTTGCATTCAACAAGAGGTACAAGCATCCATGTGTAACTACGGATCTTGAGGGGATAATGCACAGTAATACAACTAGAAATGTACCTTTATGTGCTCAACATGTCTCCTGGTAAATGAGCCTTATGGTTCATTCCAGCAAGTGTAATAATAGACACTTTTGAAAATTGCTGGCAATGGTTGCTCTGGCTTTATTGCCGCTAGACAACATTACTCTACATTACAATAGATTTCTATAGTTGAAAATGTATTTGTTATTGTAGAAGGGTTTATTGTTGCTTGTTTTGACTATATGCATATGCAGAAGCCTATGATTTTGTTGTGACTGTTGCTGTGGAATACAAGAGAAGTTGATAACCAGGAACCCTAGTATCTAGCAAGGACCTAGGACCCGTGGGTGGACCTGAGAAGTAGTGTAGGATGTGTGACTGACTGAAAGTGTACCCCAGATACCCTTAGGATGTGGGCAACTCCCTGCAACTCCCAACTATGAGTGTGTAGAGGTCCTTTTAAGCACCTTACCTTTTGGTGGATCATGGGTGTCTCTTGGTGCACAGATCAATCAGGCTGAAAGTAAAAGCCGTCCAGGGTGATTGTTTAAACCTTTCAATGGGTCTTTTATTGCCAAATCATTTTTGAACATTTTATACTCTTTCACTTTAAGGCTTTCCTGGGGGGTCTTTTAGTATACCCAGGAAAACAATATATTGCTTTTTTTCAGTACAACCTGAACTTTCAAAATATGCTAGAATTTTGGTGTAATTCTACTTCTGTAAAAATAGATAGGCTTCTAAGTGTCTAATAAAATGGAAAAAAATCATGTTTCACATACATTAGTACAATCACATATATCAGAAACATAATTTATTTTATGTACCAGCCAATTTGGAAAGTTATATGTCTCCTGAACGCGCCAATACCAAATATATATAGTTTTATGGAGTCTTCTCACTTATATAGATCAAAATCTCCAAGCAGTACACTACTACATTCAAATGAGCAAAAT
The DNA here is from genome assembly GCF_017654675.1 of Xenopus laevis. Lineage (NCBI taxonomy): Eukaryota > Metazoa > Chordata > Amphibia > Anura > Pipidae > Xenopus > Xenopus laevis. The sequence goes on from NC_054386.1 coordinate 48,220,097, forward strand.
TACAAGGGTACCCAATTTTTTGCACAGCCAGTTGTTCACATTGATTGATTTAATCTCATACTACTGAATACTGCTTCACTAAAAATCTTTGTTCAGAAAACACCCCAGTACTCAAATGTTCCTGGGAAATGAAAGATATACCACTGTTATCTTTTTTGTTGAAAGTGGAGTAAATTATTATGCAGGCTGAGAGTGGTTCCCAAACTTTTTCATATGACTGTATGCATATTGGGCAACAAACTATTCAGTAGACCCTTGTTTAGAGTGTTTTACAATTGTATGTAAGAAATTAGGTGAGGTAAATGCGGCCAATTGCAATATTGTATGACATTTTCAGAAATGTCATAAAAAACGGTGCCTTTAGTGTAGCTTTGCAGTATGGTAGTTTAGAGTAGAAAAACATAATTACCTATTTTGGATTCTTCAGAATGTGTACTTTACAAAAATATATGGTTTTGGGAGGTTTTTGTGCTGTTAGGCAGTGTTGTGGCACATAATAACATATAGTAAGTTAGGCTGAAAAAAGACACACGTCCTTCAAGTTCAAATGCTAGTTGATCCAGAGGAAGGCAAAAAAAAAAACATCTGCAGAGGGTGAAAAAGTCCTTCCTGACTCCAAAATGGAAATCAGACTAGACCCTGGATCAATTTGTACTATGAGTTATCTTCCACAACCCTGTATTCCCTCACTTGCTAAAAAGCCATCAAACACCTTTTTAAAGCTTCACTTTATCCTTGTATGAAATCCCTATGCTACCTGACAGATAAGTAGTTATTTCCACTTATAATTAAATTCATATCAGTTAGGGTTGTACCTGGCTGGTATGAAAGATATCTTGATATTAGAAAAGGTAGCAACACTAACACTGGTGTAGTTTGCAAAATACATATGTGCTAATTACCAAGTGGAGATTGTATATATACAGGATATTTGTCCATAAGGCTAGGGTTGCTACCTTTGTTTTAAAGTAAACATATTGTTAAAAAACAAGAATGTGATAGCACATTATACTCTTAAAAGTGCTTAATAAATTTGTGTTGTGGGTTAATTAATTGAATCAAAAGCTAGATGGACCTAACATAGTAACATAGTAAGTTAGGTTGAAAAAAGACACACACCCAAAGACACACATCCATCAAGTTCAACTGTTTTACTTTTTTTAACCTGCCTAACTTCTACTTGATCCAGAAGAAGGCTAAAAACCCCATCTGAAGCCTCTCCAATTTGCCTCAGATGGGGGAAAAATTTCTTCCTGACTCCAAAATGGCAGTCGGTCTAGTCCCTGGGTCAACTTGTACTATGAACTATCTTCCATTATCCTGTATTCCATCACTTGCTAAAAAGCTATCCAACCCCTTTTTAACCCCTTTTTAAAGCTATCTAATGCAGTGCTGTCCAACTTCTGTGTTATTGAGGGCCGGGATTTTTCTGGCCTACATGATGGAGGGCTGATAATGGAAGCCAGTGTTGACCACTCCCTGTTTTTAAACCACACTCACTTTAAACCACACTCATGTTACCACACGACCATATCCACATTAATTGTGGTAGCACACCAAAAAAAACAAATTGTTGGTGCTCACTGCAGGGATATCACTTATAACTCATATGTGAAAAAAGTTGTCATATTAAGACATACCCTTAAATCCATATACCTCCTCATCCCCTATGGATAACACAGCACCCCCAGCACATGATTAAACAACTTAGGGGCCCTAACAATAATCTATTTTCAAATGCTAACAAACCCCCAGAACAAATACCAGCCTTATGTTCCACAGGCAGAGCAGGGCACATACAGGTAGAGTATGGCACACACAGGTAGAGAAGGGCACACATAGGCAAAGAATGGCACACAGGCAGATACTCTGCCTGTGTGCCCTTCTCTGCCTGTGTGTGCCATACTCTACCTGTATTGCCCTGCTCTGCCTGTGGAACATAAGGCTGGTATTTGTTCTAGGGGTTTCATGGGGGATGAGGGGATATATGGATTTAAGGGTATGTCTTAATATGACAAATTTTTTCACACACAGGCAGAGAAGGGCACACACAGGCAGAGAAGGGCACACACAGGCAGAGCAGGGCACACACAGGCAGAGTATGTCACACACAGCTAGAGTATGTCACACACAGGCAGAGAAGGGCACACACAGGCAAAGAAGGGCACACAGGCAGAGTATGTCACACACAGGCAGAGAAGGGCACACACAGGCAGAGAAGGGCACACATAGGCAGAGAAGTGCACACACAAGGCAGAGTATGTCATACACAGGCAGAACAGGGTACACACAGGCAGAGTATGTCACACACAGGCAGAGTATGGCATACACAAGGAACATAGGGAAGGTAGAACAGAGCAGGAGACAGGGAAACCTATAAGGACCACTCTAAGATGTACTACATACAGTGATCCAGTGCTGGTGCCCCATTATCATTTTAAATAAGGTGTGAACAATGTGGGCAGTTTCAGTCTGGGTGTCAGATGTGAACAGTACAGGGCTTTAGGGATCTGAACAATAGAGGTGTCACAAGTGCAGGGGGATCACAGGCATGAGCAATACAGGGGATTAGAGTTTTAAACAATGCAGGGGCCAGTTAATCTCTGTAGTGATACCATTTAAAGTTTACACATGGTATGCAAACACAGCAGCTAGGTGGGGGGCCACTCAAGGGGGAGTCGGACAGTTGGACAGCCCTGATATAATGTATCAGCCTGTATAACTGATTCAGGGAGAGGATTCCATATCTTCACAGCGCTCACTGTAAAAAAAAACCCTTCCGAATATTTAGGCAGAACCTTTTTTCTTCTAATTGGAATGGGTGACCTCGTGTCAGCTGGAAAGACCTACTGGTAAAAATAAAGCATTAGAGAGATTATTATATGATCCCCTTATATATTTATACATAGTTATTATATCACCCATTAAGCGCCTCTTCTCCAGCATGAACATCCCCAATTTGGCCAGTCTTTCCTCAGAGTCAAAAAATGTTTTGGCTATAGGGACTAAAAAACAGTCTTAATTGCACAGAGCATGACAGAAACCTCTAGTGACCAAACAGAGGTAAAACATATAAAGTCCAAAAAATCCTCTGTAGTAATGCTGTATTAAAAATATATACATATATTGAAACATCTAAAATACAACATTACCCCACATGGAGCCTAACGCTTTTCATGCTTACCCAGCACTTAGTCTCAGATGCCCCCTTTCACATATATATATATATATATACATTTTCAAACAGAACCTCCCATAAGTTAAGACCAATCGAATTAGGGTCAGGTCATTGTTGTTAAAGCACCTCATTATTGTTTGCTAGACCTGCCCACTCAGCTATAAAAACACTCAATTTGACAAAATCTCAAAAATTCATGTTAAGGGGTACAATTACAATTATTATAAAGTATAAATAGTCTCAGTGTACATATAAAATGAATATATTACACATTGCATCGCATCAAATATAAAATCCCATTGGTAGCAGTGTCTGTAAGAAAAATATCCAATATACCTCTCTTTTATGTAATAAAGTTAAAATATCTGCTCCTCTATGTCTGTTTTTATCTGTTCTATTCCTTGCACCAACAGGTAACTCAAATCACTGTTGCTAACATTCCCTAAAATGTCTTGTATTGGAAAAATTTATATTACTAATTTGACTTATATGTTCTCTGATTCTTTCTTTTAGGGAGCGCTTAGTGCACCCCACATACTGTTTATTGCATTTTTTGCAGGTTATTAAATAAATAACCCCTGTACTTTTACAATTTATAATCTGTTTAATATTGTATATTTTGTTGGTGACTGTTGATTTAAATTCCTGAGAGACTTGCACATAATACATAGTTTATTTCCACATTTATAGCATCCCTTGTATTTCAAAAATTAAGACTGCCTAACAGTTTTATCTCTAGAGACTTGCTGAGAGTAAGTCTCACAAAGTATGAGCTCACCTAGCAACACTACCTACCCCCCGATTCTAAAGAAGTCTGCATCTGTATATAGAATGGGAAGAAATTTATTGACAATTTGAACTATTTTCTTATACTGCTTACTGTTTGCTGTATCTTGTAATAAAGGACACTTTATCTTTAAATTGTCTATTTTGTCTATGATTCTTAGGTCTTAAAAGTCCACATCTTTCTGTCTTAGCTGCCCTCATAAAAGCTTGTTTGATGTTAGTTTTGTCATTTTGGAAGCGATCCCTCATATCACCTGGTAATTTATAGAATGTTTTATCAGAGGAGCAGTTCCTCCTCAGTCTCAGAAACTGGCCCACTGGTATTCCTCCTATCAGCCTTTTCGGGTGGCAAGAGTGTTCATGTAAAAGGTTATTACCGCTAGACGGTTTACGATAGATGGTAGATAGAACTCTGTGTCCCTCAGACATTAAATTCACGTCTAGAAATTATATTTTTTTCTTTGAAAATGTATTAGTAAATTTCAAATTTAGATTATTATGATTAATTTCTGAAGCAAAGATATTAAATTGTTCCCCACTGCCTTCCCAAATGCATAGCAAATCATCTATATTGCGAATATACACCCTTAAACACTTCTTCCAATCTGCAGAGATGTGGGTCTCCTCCCACCAACCCATGTAAAGGTTGGCAAAGGAGTGGGCAAATTTCGCTCCCATAGCTGTCCCACAGCTCTGCAGATTGAATTGTGTATCAAATATAAAATAGTTATGTTCCGATGGTCAAAAGGAGAAATTCCTTTAGTCCCTCTGAGTATTCATTATATTTGTTAAGGTGGTAACTACAGTTAGGTCCATAAATATTTGAACAGACAACTTTTTTTTCTAATTTTGGTTCTGTACATTACCACAATGAATTTTAAATGAAACAACTCAACTGATGCAGTTGAACTGCAGATTTATAGCTTTAATTCAGTGGGTTGAACAAAAAGATTGCATAAAAATGTGAGGAACTAAAGCCCTTTTTTAACACAATAACTTCATTCCAGGGGCTCAAAAGTAATTGGACAAATTAAAAAAATGAAAATAAAATGTTCATTTCTAATACTTGGTTGAAAACCCTTTGCTGGCAATGACAGCCTGAAGTCTTGAACTCATGGACATCACCAGATTCTGGGTTTACTCCTTTTTAATGCTCTGCCAGGCCTTCACTTCAGTGGCTTCAAGTTGCTGTTTGTTTGTAGGCCTTTCTGTCCGAAGTTTAGTCTTCAACAAGTGAAATGCATGCTCAATTGGGTTCAGATCAAGTGACTTACTTGACCAATTAAGAATATTCCACTTCTTTGCTTTAATAAACTCCTGGGTTGCTTTGGCTATATGTTTTGGGTCATTATGAAACACCTCCCAATCAATTTGACTGCATTTATCTGGGTTTGAGCAGACAGCATGTCTCTGAACACCTTACAATTCATTCAGCTGCTTCTGTCCTGTGTCACATCATGGATAAACACTAGTGTCCCAGTGCCACTCGCAGCCATGCACGCCCAAGCCATCACACTGCCTCTACCATGTTTTATAGAGATGTGGTATGCTTTGGATCATGAGCTGTTCCATGCCTTCTCCATACGTTTTTTATTGCCATCATTCTGGTAGAGGTTGATCTTTATTTCATCTGTCCAAAGAATGTTTTTCCAGAACTGTGCTGGCTTTTTTAGATGTTTTTTTTTTTTTTTTAGCAAAGTCCAATTTAGCCTTTCTATTCTTGAGGCTTGCACCTTGCAGTGCACCCTCTGTGTTTACTTTCATGAAGTCTTCTCTTTATGGTAGACTTGGATATTGATACGCCTACCTCTTGGAGAGTGGTGTTCATTTGTTTGGCTGTTGTGAAGCGCTTTCTCTTCACTATGGAAATAATTCTGCGATCATCCACCACTGTTGTCTTCCATGGATGTCCAGGTCTTTTTGTGTTGCTGAGTTCACCAGTGCTTTTTTTCTTTCTCAGGATGTACCAAACTGTAGATTTTGCCACTCCTAATATTGTAGCAATTTCTCGGATGAGTTTTTTCTGTTTTTGCAGCTTTAGGATGGCTTGTTTCACCTGCAAGGAGAGCTCCTTTGACCGCATGTTGTTTGTTCACAGCAAAATCTTCCACATACAAGCACCCCCCCCTCAAATCAACTCCAGGGCTTTTATCTGCCTCATTGATAGACATAACAAAGGAATTGCCCACACCTGCCCATGAAATCGCCTTTGAGTCAATTGAGTTACTTTTGAACCCCTGGTCCAATTACTTTTGAGCCCCTGAAATTAAGTGATTGTTTTGAAAAAAGGCTTTAGTTCCTCACATTTTTATGCAATCTTTTTGTTCAACTCACTGAATTAAAGCTGAAAGGTCACATCCAATGTGGCCATCCAAATTCATCTTACCAGATAAAGTTCTTACATTTCAATAAGACATCTGCAGTGTCTCTTACATAACTGTCTAGTCGCAGGACCAGGGGCTGTAAGTGGGCATCTATCCATTCAGAGAGATGTTCATTAAGTGATACCCAATATAATGGGCCTACCTAAAGGAGTTCTTTGTTCTTTATGTCACACAAAATTGGAGTGCTCACCTCAGATAATATCTCCTTTCGGATCAGGTGCTTTTAGCAGTATTCGATCACACCTGCCACGGATCCAAACTTCAATTATAGAAATCCAATATACTGCAGCACACTATAACTTGTGTAAAATTTGAAGGTGTACTTTATTTGGCTCAAAAGTGAGCAGACATGTGGCAACGTTTCGGGCCTCGCAGGACCCTTTCTCAAGCCTGTGAAATCACATACTGTTCTGTGTTAAATAGGGTAAAAATGGGTGGGGGAACCTTGAAAATAGTGGGCGGGAACATCCGTGTTCATTAGTGATCCCTAATTGTTTAACAATTATCACAATATATTTATAGTATAATTATATCCACTTAAAAACACACATTTAATACATCAAAACTCCACAGTGTCCATATCTGTGATAATGTCCAAAAAAGAGTTACAAAGTTTCTTTCCCATCAGTGTCCCTGTAATTTTGTAACCATCTCCAGTGATAAAAAGCAATTGCTTAAAAAGAGAAATAAAGTATAAAAACAATATCATTACATTCAGAGGATCTGAGACGTTTTAACTTTACCTTGTATGCACATTGTATTCTGTGTTTCATTCTGTGACTGCTTACTTTGTGCAGAAGGTAGTTTCAGCACTCAGAATGTTCTGATATCTATTCATTATTCAGTAACCTTGAGAAAAAAGGCATACATATGTTTTACTTCAATTGACAGTTCTCAATATATTTGTACATTTCCAATCAATAACAGTAAGATCTATTTCACAATGTCTGTTCACCTACTGGTATATAAACATAGCTGGAGTATAATCTTTATTTAAACCCCTGGGCCAGACCGTATCTAATCTGTGGATCCATTGCATTTCAAGTTTATGCAATAACATTAGTCTATTCCCTCCTCTCCTAGGTGGCTCAGCCGAATCGATCACCTGAAACCTCAGTTGACTCACTGAGTGCCCTGCCTGTTTAAAATGTGCAGGAACATGCAATGTGGTTAGTCCCTTTTGTATGGTTGACTTATGTTTGGATATTCTATCTTTGATCTTTTGTGTTGTTTCCCCCACGTAAAGCAAACCACACGGACACTTGAGTAAATAAATTACAAAGGTTGAATCACAGGTGTAATATTGTTTGATTGCATATTTCTTTCCAGAATGTGGGTGATAGAAATTTTCCCCTTTAATCACCGAATTGCATTGTATGCAGTGTAAACATGGAAAAGTCCCAAATTTGGGTTTATTAAGGAAACGTGTGCGTTCCTTCTTCAAGCCCCCTATGTCCGCCTTAATTAATCTGTCTTTTAAATTTTTGGCTCTTTTATAAGCCATCATTGGTCGTGTCTGGAACTCGGGTACATCCAGTTCTTTATGTAACTTTTTTTTTAGATGATAAAATGTGGAAATAACCGGGAACTTCGGTATCAGAAAATCTCTTTCTAGATCATTAATTACATATTTTCTCACAGCTACATCAACTAATGCCACTAGTTCCTTCAAGAAATCTCTAGCTGGATCTTTTTTTCAGGGATAAATATGAGTCTCGATCATTTAGTTGTCTTAAAGCTTAATCTTTATAGTTTTTTAGAATCTAATATAACAACTAATCCACCCTTATCTGCATTTTTTATCACTATGACAGCTCTGGTGATAGAAGTGGTTGGGTCTTCCTATTGTTTTTCATGTAAGTGGGTAGTATGTCAGAGGCAAAGGGCTATGTTTTTTGACAGGCGGCCTTTGGCATAGAGTGGAAAGTCATCTTGTGATTGGTCAACTTTGACTGATTTTTTTTTTTTATCACTATAGTATCATCTTTCTGTAGTTCTTTTTTTTATACTTGAAATTTTTATTGTTTTTCAATGTAACAAATAAAAAATGCAATAAAGTACAACATGTTTTTAGCTGCAAGTCTGTCCATGTCTAAATATGTTATGTCATTCTTTACAGAACATTCTCAGTATCTCAGGCACAGGCCCGGAGAATGGCAGTGGGCCTAGGGACGACCACTATGTAAATCTGGCCCTGCTCAGGCTATTCTAATTCGGTGCTATTCATGCAACTGGCTTGCAGATGGGGAAGGAGAAACAGTTATTGGGAAGGGGGGAGAAAAGAAAGGGGGAGGAAAGTTTAAGAAGAGAGACAATTATCGTAACTACAATATATATATACCAAATGACATCTTATTTATTGCACTGTTCAAGTGGTTCCAGATTCAGGGGAGTTAGACTCAGATTGGGTTTCCTCCAGGTATCAGGCCCACGGATACCACTCCAGCTCCCCCTCATAGCTCTTGTCCAGAAGTATATTTCCGATAGATTACATCGCTCGGATCCAGTTTACTTTGGTTATCAGTGATTGTCGACCAGGTAATTGTAGTCGTTTCCAATCAGCTGCTAGGAGAGATCTTGCTGCTGTCAGTACTAGTGATAAATGATTTTATATGCACTTTCACTGGAGGTTGCACTTATGGATGTTTTTTTGGCATTTTCCCAGATATATGACCATGTCTTATCTGAAATTGGGAGATGTTTCCCATTTTGTCATATAAGGCTGGCGTATATCAGTGGTATCTGATGATATGTGGCAGTATAATTTAGATATCAGGTGTGTCGGGTATAAGCGTTTGAAGCAGACTGTTTCAAAGTTTGTCATAGGCTGAAGTTTGGTTTCGGTCTCTACATAGTGTCTAATTTGTAAATAACTATTGCGAGTGGGGAATGTCATGTTGCTGCTTAAGTTGTTGGAATGACAGAGTAATTTGATCTGGACAGAAATCTGCTAGTGTGACCATGTTTGTGTCTATCCATGATTTAAAGTCTAGGGGGTGGCATCCTGGTAGGAAGGTCTTGTTGCAAAAGATAGTTCTATATCTAGAGTTATATGTGCTTTAATTTCATCTTAACGGCAATGGAGTCCCATAAATCCAGAGCTTGTTGTGAGGAGGGTAAGAGGTCTTTGGAGGTGTCTCTATGGGGGTCATTTATAACGTTCACGCAGTGCAAAATAGTTTGCAACGGGGGCTTTGCGCTAGATTTCACTCCTGCTTAATGTTAATTGTGGCGCTTTGCCCTCATTCGCTATTTTGTGATTTGTATTTTGTTTTGCGCGATAGTTGGAAATGATTGCAGTCCGCACGCTAATTTGCGAATGCACACCTTTACTGACCGTATATTGCGAGGTTGCTCTTACATATGCTAGTTGCGCATAACGTGTGTTTTGGACTGTTTCGCTGCAACACTGAAGTAGTAGCGTAATTCAAGCACAGAATTTCGATGTGTGAATGCGCAAGCGCGCTTTGCGACTTTCAATATTTTACAAGTTCTATTACTATCAACGTTTGTGTTTTTTATTTTGTATGTTGTTCTTAAAGTTTCCATTTTTACTTGTGTGTGGTAGTTGCTTTTTCAAATTGTTATAATTATGATAATAATTGATCTATTTTGCATATACAGGTATAGGATCCCTTATCCGGAAACCCGATATCCAGAAAGCTCCCATAGACTCCATTTTATCCAAATAATCCAAATTTGTAAAAACATTTCCTTTTTCTCTGTAATAATAACAGTAGCTTGTACTTGATCCCAACTATGATATCATTAATCCTTATTGGTAGCAAGACCAGCCTATTGGGTTTATTTTTAAATTAATTTCTAGTAGACTTAAGGCATGAAGACCCAAATTACGGAAAGATCCATTATCCGGAAAACCCCAGGTCCCGAGCATTCTGGATAACAGGTGTTTAGTGCTCCTTCAGCCCCTAAAAATACATAGTACATGACATATATGGTTTGGATCAGATATCAGCAACTTATTTAAACATGTTACCTACTTTTATTTGTGATAAAGTATTGAAAATGATTACATCCTATAAGTAACTAAATTTAGTGATGCAATTGTATGCTAATAGTGACTATTGGAACTCCCTCAGCAGTTTGTTTGCCTACTGTTTTGCATTAGTAGATTGTAGTAGTTTTTATGCATTCTACATTAACCTGCAAGTGTTGAATACAGAATTATTTTTTTTTCCGTATAAACAAGTAACAACATTTTGCTGGTGACCCACTGGAGTACACTGCCTTACAGGTTGGTTGCTTAGCACTTCACCACCATTGTGAGAAATTAGCTTTCCCTTTTTAACTTTGTTTGGTGGATTAATAAATGGAAAACACAAGTAAAATAATCGGCTTTTGGATGAGATCCCAGAATACTCAGCAATTGGACAAATATTGATATTTGAAACAAGTTTAATTCTTTTAATGAAGACATAGCCTTGAATCCATTTGTGTTAATTTCCTTTGAGGAGAACACAGCACCCAATTAAACATCCTAGGGCCCCTAACAACAATTTTAAATGCTAACAAACACCCAGCACAAACCTTACTAGGATTATGATCCACAGCCAGTGTATGGCACACTCAGGGAACATAGGGCTGGCCCAGTATGGCACACTCAGGAAACATAGGAAAGCCCTAATACATTAGGAGACAGGGAAATTGATCAACATGACCACTGCAAGATGTACTACATACAGTTGACACAGTGCTGGTGCCCCTTCAGCAGATTTTATGAGTGTGACCAGGTGAACAATGTGGCCAGTTTAAGGTCTCAGTTGTGAACAATACAGGGCTTGAACAATAGAGGTGTTACAAGTGTGAACAATGCAGGGGGAATTACATGTGTGAAATAAAGTAGTCAATTACAGACAGTAGTGTGAATTTGAGGTTTAAACAATGCAGGGGCCAGTTTTTACAGTTAAAAAAAAAATTGTCAATAATCTGTTGACGAACTAGCACACCTTCAAGAGTATCTTCAGGATGGAACTGATCTATGTCTTCAACTTGACTGAGATCCTCTAAAAACTTAATATTCTCATTATGTAAAAGTGCAAAATTATGTAATATACAGCAGCAAAAGATGATTAGACACATTTTTTCAGGACGATAAAACAATGCACTGCCAGTTTTGTCAAGACAATGGAATCTGCTTTTTAAAATCCCAAATGTTCTCTCTATTATGCATCTTGTTGTTTTGTGGCTTTTATTAAAGCGTTGTTCTGCTAGAGTCTCTGCATTTAACAGTGGTGTTATAAGCCATGGTTTTATTTGATAACCATTGTCCCCTTAAGGAAGAAAAATATTCATAATTAAGAATAGAAAGCAAAATGTAATCAATCATGAATAATGTTTGTACACAATTTGGACAAATTTTTTATGTTGTAATGCCATGTTGTTTTATTGAATGTATAATATGTGGTTATAGCATAAAATGTATTTTGTGTTGCGTATGAAAGTTATCTAATAATAACAAAAAATAAATACATACATATAATTAAAAAAGTATAACAATAATACATTTTTTTGACTATTTACTTATTTAAAAGTTGTATTAAGGTTAACACAAATAAATGCCTTAAACAGTATCTTACCAAGTAGCCATCCTTCTTGTGCTACCTCAAGAGTTACCTCTGAGGAAGCTGACTACAACAACAGCGAAACGCGTTAGGTACGTTTGGGGTACGCTTTGGACCCAGGAGAGGCACCACAAGGGAGTCTGGAAAAAACCGGCAGGACTGCCCCGAGGGACCACACACAAACTTTTTGGGACTGAATGCGTATTACCCAAAGAGGGTAAATGTGAGTGTATTTTTACTTGATTTTAATTATATTTTAATAAAAACGGTATCACACTATCCTCGGTTCCTATTTCTAATCCGGAGTCTGGCAGGAGCAGTGATCTGGAGGAGGGGCCAGAAAGGATTTTTCTTTATATGCATAACCCCACAGTAGTGGTTTGTAAGTAGGCAATTTACACAGAGTGTGGAGGCACTTTACTATCGGATTGCACCTTTGCTGTATAGGAAGAACATCTCTTCTCCTTGTATTCACCTGGATTTGTCTTTCTTCTGCTAATTAATAGCTGCCCAAGGAAAAGGGGAGCACATTTATAATTTTTTTTCACACACACAGGGTGATATTCCCTTTAATTGAACGTATTACGCTATGCTTGTTTCTAATTTCTGTTGCCACAGGCGCTGATCTCCTTATATATATTCCCTAGGGAATACATATACATTTGCTCTGTTCTCCTTGAAAGTCTGTCGTATAAGTGTGAGTTTCGAAATATGAAAGAATCATGGCTTGAACCTGGATATTTGGCAACTACATCAAGAATTTTGGTATGGGCATCACAAACCACCTAGGAGAAACATTTTCAAAATATGAGTACAAGTTTGAACATGGTAGAAAACAACCACATTTACTTGTAAAATACTGTACCTGCATAACAGAGTGAAAGCCTTTCCGATTATAATACAGTCTTTCTTTATCGGAAGGTGGTATCAATGCAATGTGTGTGCAGTCTATAGCCCCAATAACATTTGGCATATGAGCCATCGCATAAAAGTCTTGCTTAATTCGACATAAGTTATTGGTGCTAATGTTGTAGTGAAGAAGCTGTGGTGCCAAACTATTTATCCCTGCTAATACTTGGTTTAAAATTTTGGAAAAAGTAGGCTGGCTACAACCTGATACTGCAGATATAGTTGTCTGGAAGGATCCAGAAGCCAGAAAATGTAAAGTAGCTAAAAGCTTCCCAATTCCAGAAATTGCCTGGTTGTGTTTCATTTGTGGATCTTTTGTTAAATATTCTAGGTCTGCGAATCAAATTTTTCCTTATTAGAATGTTGCTGAAAAGCTAATAGAATCTGCAGCTGTGGAGTGAGTGACATTTCGCTGTGTGTGAAAATTCTCACAAAATGAAGCGCATAAATAAAAATAGCTTCTGGGGGTTTGTCATCGTTTTCGCAATGCAACGTGCGAGTTCGCATGCGCACAGGTTATTGATTTCGCACATGTATCAGAGGTAAAAAAAAACCCGGCGCATGCGCAAAGTATTTTGCAAAACAAAGGTGGTGTTTATTTTGCAGCTAAGTATTCGTACTATATTTGTGCAGATTTGCAAGCCTTCAAATAATTATAATACAAACAAATTCCATATGTCTCTGTATGCACATATATACATGACTGTTCTGTTATTCATTTTATGACAAACACAACAGCTTGGGAAGTTTAGATTCGGAATGCGAACAAAACTGTTCCTTTGCGCCTCTATTTTCGCAATGACGTATTTCTGGTTCCTTCGTTTCCGGTTGTTAGAACAGATGCGTAGAGGCAACATGGTGGATGCATTAAAAAGATCTATTCGCTTCTCCCATGCTGAAGTGATGTTTATGCTGAAACATCTTGCTCTCCTTAAATATACAGTAAAAGCACAGAAGGGGATTCCAGTGTGAAGACACGTCGGAAAAAAGAAATCATGCATAAAGTATCCAAGCTAATGTATGCAAAATTTGGAATACAAAAAACAGTGCTCCAACTTCAGAAAAGGCTGTCTGATGTTAAAAGACGTGGATTTCCAGTGTATGATGAATACATTAACATTATTATTCAAGGTAAGTAATGGTAATGTTCAAAATGTAAATACAAATGCTCCGTTGATATGAAAATATGTTCAACAAATAAGTAGCATACGTTATTAGAAGTGTTTTATAAACTATTAGGGGAAAAAAATGTATAAGTAACATTTGACTATTGCATTTTAGCTAAAGTCAACAAATTAGCATATTATGTGACGCAAGTTTTTTTTGGGGGGAATGATTGATAGCTATGGTTCTATTAAATCGGATAACTAAATAATGTAATTATTTAGTATCAATTTACTAATGAAGTAGCATAATTATATTATAGATGTCACTATATACCCATGTACACTTAAGTTTATAATATTAGGGAAGTATAGTGCTACATTTCCAAAGTATGAAACTACAAGGGGTATATATTGTATTACATTGTGAATATAGTTTTGAACAATATATGATTATGTAAAAAACTATTATCTAATAAACATATGCTTTTGAGATACAGATAGCAGGTTAACAGTTTCATTACCTATTCACTTTTATAATTATTTCTTTTAATCAACATTTGATTGTCATAACAAGTGTAGTATTGAAAATTATTAGCGTTTAGCAGGTAATTCCATTGCAAATCTGTATACGTAATGTATAATTAATTAATATTATTTGATTAGTTAAAAGTAATATTATTTTAAACAATCCAGCAGTCATTCAAACTGTTCTATACAAAACACAAATGCAAGCCACAACCTGCATGGCTAATTAGTAAATGATGTACATATATAATGCATGGATGCACATAATTCTGTTTAGTGTGCAGAATGCATCTAAATGATTTGGTAATTAGCCATGCAGGCTGTTACATAATTAGTTAGTTACATAGTTAAATTGGGTTGAAAAAAGACAAAGTCCATCAAGTTCAACCCCTCCAAATGAAAACCCAGCATCCATACATACACCCATCCCTACTTTTAATTAAATTCTATATACCCATACCTATACTAACTAACTAACTGTTGATTCCATATGTGTTTATTTTTAAGGGATGAGGTAGCAACCGTAACTGCACGAATGAAGAACTGTGTCTTCCTTTTGTGCTTCTGCAACGGCGCCCACTTGAGCTGCAATCAGTCAGTAATTTTTAAAAAAAATTAAATAGTAAATTAAAAAAAAAATTAATTGTTAAAAAAAATATGCAGTGTTGTATTAAAAATATTCTAAACATATTTTTTTTTATTGCTGAATAGACAAGTCTGAGGCACCTTCTACCTCTTCTTCTCAAGTAAAAGCTGGTGATGAAGCGTAAATCTCGTACACCATCGAGACACAGAAATGTTATTGTGTCACCGTTCAACATGTGTAATGTACCTTAATAAGATTCAAAAGCTTATCTGTGCCATGGGGAAATACTGGCATCAGCTGAAAAGGTTGCATTGAGGCATTGCATGGCAAGTTTTAAATAGAAAAACTTTATTTTCTGTATTGTCATCATAATGTCTATGGTGATTTGTACAACTAAAAAATGTCTTTGTATGTAAATTGTTTAATATGTATCTGAACATTTAGTAAGTACAGCACTATTTGCACTATTTATACATGACGCCATTATTATTAAGAATTGTTAATGTTTTTATATAATATGTAAGTTGTACTAGTAATTGTACGTTAAAATCACACCATTTGTGCCTTTCTGCATCCACATGTCAATTTGTCATGAAGGTTTTGTAGCTAGTTTGTTTGAACGACATAAAAAATTTAAAACAACCTCAAATATTCAGTGCAGCTATTCTACACAGACTAGGGAAGGGTGTAGTTGTCATTCTGTTAATCGTGCTAAAACCACAGCCTGCGGACATCACAGCAAATTATATGTGTGACCAGGGCCTTAAAAAACAGTTCAATGTAAAAATACAAACTGTAAATTGATTGGCTGTGCAAAAAAAAAAATTATCTAATATAGTTAGTTAGCCAAAAAAGAAATGTATAAAGGCATGAGTGAATGAATATCTTACATAATAGCCAGAACACTACTTCCTGCTTTTCAGCTGTATAAGTCAGCAACTTGAAGGGGGGGGGTCACGTGGGACATAACTGTTCAGTGAGTTTGCAATTGATCCCTAGCACCCTAGCTCAAATTCATAAGCAACAGTTATGACCTATGTGCCCCACCTCAAGTCTTTGATTGGTTACTTCCTGGTAACCAGGTTAACCAGTTAGTTTGAACCAAGAGAGCTGAAAACCAGGAAACAATGTTCCGGCTATTATGTTATACATCCAGTCTCTCCAGCCTTTATACATTACATTTTTGCATAACTAACTATATTGAAAACATTTGTTACTTTTGCACAGCCTATCTATTTACCCAGTTTTTAGTTTTACACTGAACATTTCCTTTAAGTTAATTTTCTTTTATAGTGAGCATTCAAGTGACAGTGTTGCACATAGTAATGTTTTATTTTTTCTTTAAAAAGTACATTGCATAGATTGCAACCTTGCCTGTGTTTTTTTTGTTTTTTTTTACAAAAAATACATGTGTTGAAGCAATAGGTGACTAGTGAAAAGTGATAAAAACAACAACCAACATAGTACAATCTGGTAAGTAACCTTTTCTATATATAACTGAAAAAAACTTTTAAAAAAGTTCAAATTTGTTTACAAAAAAGTAAATAAAAAAACATATCTTTATAATGTCATCCACAGCCTACACCGATTGCACTTAATATTTTTTAGGTAAAGAAAAATTTGCTTACTATTTGCTTTGCTATTTTGGACACAGAAAACTAAACTAAATATATAGAACTAAATAGTCAATGTGAGTGTTTACAGGGGTACAACTGTGTACTTTTACATGTTGGTATTCATTAGGAGGGGATATACTTGAAGGACCTTTGTCTATTAAGAAGGCATGTACACTATTGGACTATGTATAAACAGTTTATTTTTTAATTTTTTTGATTTTTTCTACTAGGAAAGAAAGTAATTCTTTATTTAGTTTTACTTGACGGAGTGATTGTCTTAAAGGCTTATTCTTGTCCAAAAATAGTACATCTACATCAGGCACATTGTCAACAGACAACTTTGTAGAAGTCATGTTCTCGTTTGTAACAACGTTACTTAATTGAACATTAGTTTCTGCAATTACAGGACACAGACAAGGTTCCTTTCGTAAATCGACACTATTGTCTGCATTATGACTGCAAATGGAGCCCTCTTCATTCTCCACTGCCAGCACCAAATGTCGTTCCATTTTTAAAAATTCAAAAAAAGCACTCTCTATTCTATAGACACTTTCTGAAAACTTTTGTAAAATACAATTTTGTTCAAGAATTGCCTTAGTTTGTTCTCTTATAAGAGTTAACATTTCCTCCTGCTTTTCACCCATTTTTTCCTACATTTTTGAAGTTTCCAGGCACATTTCAAATTTTTTTTTCCCCATGGAAGCCTTAGTATCTTTGGTGACTTCTTTTATTGCCGATGCTGCGTAGCTTTTGTTTGTTTCGTCTTCACTTTTACAAATTTCAATGGGGTCTTTATTTGGCAAAAAATTTTCAACAACAGCTGCCAAAGAGTAAAGGAACAAAGTTAGTTTTCATAATCTAGTTGATAAGTATAAGTATGTTGTTTACAAAACAAAAACACATTTCCTTTATTAACTTATTACAGGTTTTTGAACAAAAAATAAACTTGGGTAGGTAGCAGTAAGAATATGCACACATTACTTCTACCCATTGAATGACAGGTGCCTATTTCCAGGCATACAATATACATTTTGAAGGATGGCCACATAAGCTGTATCACTGCAGGCAGAGGTGAACATGTTTTTCCCTACACCGGATATTATGGTCACAAACTCCCATGGACTTAAAAAGACTTTTACTGAAACACTAATTAAAAATCTCTACTCTTAACCCATAGGTTCCTTAATTTGTTTATATATGTTAAAAACTATTATTTACCATATTTAGCAACTGACTTGGGATCACTACTATCCAAAATTGAATCACCGTTCACTAAAATGTCCGGGATTGTTTCTTGAACCTAGTAGACATAAAAAAATTATTTATAATGATTGTATAAATGAAGACTTAAACTATTAATTGGTCTAACTTTACCACAATATAAAAATTGAACAGAGGCAAAAGTTAGTATACTGCTCCTTTCATTTAAAACATAGAAGAAATCATCACAAGGAAAAGGATTTGCAAATATATATTTTTGTTTAAAAATATTAATAATTCTATGTGAACGTATGAATATAACTACATCAATTTTTATTGTAGACCCAGACTGGCAATGTGTTCAGCTAAGTACAACATGAATAGCCGTTATTTTTCAAAAACAGACCCTATTTTGGCCTCATTGTAATTGTGTTTCCTGCCCCTACTTTGAATTCAAGTCTCACTATAAATGGTTTTATCCTCGAATGGACGATATATTAAGGACAAACATTATAGTTTACCATTATGATTGATCTTTTAAAACCTGTACAGAGAATTTATGCCAAAATCTATTTTTTTTTCATAATCACAGAAATACTAAAAGCAGACATTACTTGGCTCTCAAATTGACTGAGTTGTTTACTTTCTCCATCACCTCAAATACTAAAAGCAGACATTACTTGGCTCTCAAATTGACTGAGTTGTTTACTTTCTCCATCACCTCCTCCAGTTTTTCACCTGCTCTTTTCTAATACACTTAATTTGTCCTTTGTGCGCCTAATACAAAACAGACATAGATATTATTGATTATTGACTGCCTGCATCTCTCTGCAAGTTCATTTTTTAATATTTATAGTATTTACAGACCTACAAGAAAACATTACATTAGTTTAACTAATCACATTGTAGACTAGAAATGGAGAATATTGGTTGCTTTACATACCGTCTAATATCTAGCCATCGTTTTTTGAGATGGACTACTGTTCTCTTGCCAACTCCTACTGCACAAACTTTATTTTTAATTCCTTCCCAGATTTGGTTTTTCCTTTGAGTAGATATTTTCCCAGATATAGACCCATACAGCAATTCATAGTTTTCTGTAATCTAAATAAACAAAAAAAACTTTCTATTTTTTACACTGAATCTAAATAAGTTATTTTAAACATTATCTAATGCAATTAGTATATTGATGTACAAATTTAGCATTCACATATACATGCTCAACCCGGAAACACTAATGCAGTTTGTATAAATTCATATCGTTTTTTACAACCCCCATTTTACTTGAAACAAGGGAACTAATTAACATTTAAAAATTTGTAAAACTGTAAAATCAATTATATGTGTTACAGTAAATTTTTGCCTTCAATAGAAACTGTAACAGCACAACAGTATATTTTAATATGATATTCTAAATAAACTATTTATCTACAAGGGTTTAGCATTTCAGCACTGATGTTAAACAAAGGAGGGCATGTAGAAGGCATGTGTGTTAGTCAAAATTACAATTTAAAGCAATAAGGGATTAGTGCTGGTATATCTATCTATATAAATGCCACAGTAATTGTAATTGACTAATTAGAGGCAGAACCCTTAAAATACAATTTTCAAGATAGGATTGCTGTATATCTCAAAGATAAAAACCATTGAAGTGGAAAAATAACAGAAAAATTATAAAATATATAGTGTAGTACTTATGAGTAAAATGTCCACATATACTGTAAAAGTTGTTCTAAGTGCCAATGTCACAACAAAATTTTTTGTTGCATGCCACCTTAATACATATGCTTTCTGTTGAATACAACCCCCTATAAACAAAGGGTATTAAAAAATAGGCATTGCAACCATGGTGTCTAGTTGTAGTTCCACAAAAGCCCACAATCTGATTTCTTTCTGAGTTTACCAAGTGATCATAATTACATGAAGTAAGTTAAAGTAGGCGTTTAAGATTGGTAGGTGTCCTGGTTCCCTTATAATTTTTTTGTATACTTAATGGGTAAAATTAAGCAACATGTGTGGAAGCATTTAAACAGTTAGCATCTCTCTGCAATGTTCATAAAGGGATTTGAAATTATAAATGTTTGTGAGTTTAATTTTTACTATTTATTAAAACTGTTAAAACGCTTCCACACATGTTGCTTATTTTTACCCACTAAGGATACAAATATATTATACTAATTTGAACATTATACTAATACATTAAAGAACAACACCGTCAAAACCAGATGACTCCACAACCGCAATTATTTCATACTTTTGTAGACCAAGGGTTAAATATGTAAGGGATACCTGGCCTAGAGTAACTACATAATTTCTGCATCTGCAAAGCAGCACTAGAATTATTCTGCGGTTGTGCTATAACTAACCTCTCTTATTAAGACTTCAAGCTCATTATTCGTAAATTTTGCCATTCTTTTTCTATTTTTCTGTTTTGGAAAACAGTCATCCATTTCACACTGTTCCTCATTATCAGATGTTTCATTTTCAGACATGACCTTAGAACAGGACTTCGATTTAACTTCATTTAAAATTTCCTTTAGAGCATGAAGGCACCACATTTTTGTCTAATTCGACACTCTCCATATTAAGATTACTTTGTACAGGCTGATCATTTGGGACAGCAGCCTGTGCATTAGCCCTAAGTACAGGTATCAATAATAGCAGTTGTTTCCATTCAGATTCAGTCATGGACACCTGTTCTTCAGCCATAGCCATTTTGTGTTAAACGGCAGCAATTCGCTTAAAAATTTTCGCACCATAAATAATCTCATAATGACTCATAATGCGAATGACGTCATCACATAATATGCAAAGTGCGCATTGCATTTCGCGGCTGTTCCTAAAACATAAAGTTGTTGAAATCAACACCTAACCCATTACCACCAAGACACACATTAAAAGAATGTAATTTTGTCAATAAGAAAAACAAATATAGGCAAAAAACAGTTAAGGTTAAATGTGCATCTTTTAATTGAGTTTAAATGCGCATTTGTAGAATAGGCACTCACAATTTGCGACTGGATCTTATGTCAACGGTAAAGGTCACAAAAAATGCACATGTTCTGTAACAGATGGACACAGTCGCAAACGTAAGTCTTTGCGGAATTTAGCGAACGCGCAAAACCACATTGCTTCACATTTCACTGTGCGTACCATTTGTCCAGCATTTTTAAATATGACTGCGTAATAAGCTTTTGAGTGCGCTGCAAACTATTTTGCACTGCGCAAACGTTATAAATGACCCCGTGTGTGTTTTAGGAATCCAAAATAGATGTGCTAACTGCATGGGTGCAGAGAAGTGATTTTCAATTATTTTCCAGGATTCCTCCATAGGAGCGTGTATGTGCACCATGGCCTCTAATCTACTTGCTAAGTAGTATCTGTATACGTGGCCTTTAATCTACTTGCTAAGTAGTATCTGTATACGTGTGGAACTCCCAGTCCCCCTATTGCTTCCGGTTTGGTCATAATCATTGCATTCATTCTGGGTCTCTTTCCTCCCCATATGACGTTCGAAATAGCCTTTTGAAGTGAGAGAGATATTTTTTCAGGGAAGTTAATTGGTAGAGTTCTGAAGAGATATAGGAGTCGAGGCAATAGATACATCTTTACAGATGCTATTCTGCCGAACCAAGACAGGGAGTAGGTATGCCAGATAGATAGATCTTTTGTAAGTTTGTCTATTAGTGTGGTGTAATTAGCTTTGTATAAAGATTCGTAAGAAGGAGTGAGATTGATTCCCAAATATTCTAAATAATCACTTTCCCATTTATAATCAAAGTTAAGCTGAAGTAGTTTCAGTTCTAGTTTGGACATTTTTAGGGGAGAGCGTGTGTCTTTGTAGAATTGATTTTATATCCTGAAATCTGCTGAAAGTGCTCTAGGGTATGTAGTTAGTTAGGTAGTGTAGTTTGGGGGGATGTAAGTTTGAGGAGAATGTCATCAGCGAATAAATTTATTTTATGTTCCTCATTTTTCACATGAAAGCCTTTGATATCTGGGTTTTGTCTAATGGAATTGGCCAGGGGTTCTAGGGATAATGCACAGATTAATGGTTACAGGGGGCATCCTTGTTGTGTCCCTCCCTTTATTTCAATAGATTTAGATAGCAGGCCCATGCTAAGCACCCTTGCTGAGTGGGTGTCATATAATTGCCTGTGAGGAAAATTTGTGGTATATTCAATTTTTCTAGGATTGCAAACATATATCTCCAATCCATCCTGTCGAATGCTTTTTGTGCGTCTAGAGATAGAAGAAGGGAGGAGGTAGGAATCTTATTTGCTATGCTTATCAGATCGATCACCGTGCGTATGCCATCTGCTGCCTGTCGTCCTGGTATAAACCCCACCTGGTCCCTGTGAACTATCTTGGGAAGTAACGTAGTAAGTCTGTTGGCCAGTATTTGTGTGAACAACTTGATATCAGTAGTTATTAATGAAATCGGTCTGTAGCTGTCACAATTATGGGGGTCCTTTCCTGGTTTTAATATCATTATTATGGTTGCTGATTGCATATGTTTTGTTAAGGGTGATCCATTTAGGAGCGATTGAAAAAGGTCTTTTAAGTGTGGGCCTAAGAGTTTAACAATTTTTTTTATAATATCTTGCTGTGTAGCCGTCAGGGCCTGCGGTCTTATTTGGCTTGGAAATTTCAATCACATTTTCTATTTCCTCCATTTCTATGGGTGCAACTAGCATGTCTTGTTCTTCTTTGGTAAGTTGAGGTGGGGTACATTTAGACAAGAAGCTGGATTCCCTGGCTAGGTTAGCTTCTGGGGCTTTACAATTCTGTGTAGAAAATTACTAAACATATTGCGAAATTGTTCTGTGTCTCTCGTCACAGTCCATTTGTGAGTCCTAATAGCATGGATTGTTTGTGTAGTGTGTAGAGCTCTCAGTTTGCATGCTAACATTATATGGGGCTTGTTTGCATATTCATAGTGTTGGTATTAAGTTCTATGCATTGCATAGGCAGCTTTTTTTCTGAAAGCATTTGTATTAGCTGTGTTCTAAGGTCTTGTATTTCCCTGTATTTTTCCGGGGTTGGGAGTTTTTTATGTGTTGTGGCCACATCATGAAGTTTTTGGGATAACTGTTTAATCTTCTCCTCTTTGGTTCTTTTTATTCGGGAAGCGTGTTTAATCAAGATCCCTCTAATTACAGCTTCGTTGGTTGTGCTTGTTATCTCCGTACAGACATCCCTGTCTAGCAGTAGGGAGTCATTCAGTCTCCAGTTACCTCCCCCTCTGATCTTGTCCCATCTGTTGAAAAGCGTTTCCACTATACCGTGATCTGACCAAGTGATGTCGTGGATTTTAACCGAGTGGATATAATGTAATAATGTAGGTTTTGTGAGGATGAAATCTATGCATGAGTAGGTGGCATGAACGGAGGAATAGTATGTATAGTCTCTATCTATTGGGTGTTTCTCTTACCATATGTCTACCAGTGCCTCCTCCTTCAGGTGGTTGACGAGGTGCTTTGTGTCTCTGTCACCTGTGCTAGTTGTCTGTTTGTCTAAAATGTCCCGTGATCTATCCAAATTGTTATTTATGGTTGTGTTAAAATCTCCCCCACAATTACTCTGCCCTCCGAGATTTCTGATAATTTGTGTGTGTGATAATTTGAGGTATTGAGGGCATATACTGAAGCAAGCGTAGTCAGCTGGTTCTGAAGGTGTCCTGTTAAGATGATGAAGCAGCTATCTGGGTCTATTTCTAGGTAAGTTTGAATTTCACCTGTTTAGCGATAAGGATGGCCACCCCTTTCGTTTTTGTGGGTGAAGTTGCCAGGTAAACCTGGGGGTAGTATTTTGACAGGTATTTGGGTGATGAGGTTCTACTGAAATGTGTCTCCTGCAGCAGCAAGACATCCAGCTTTAATTTAAAATAGCCAGAAAAGGCCATAGTGCGTTTTTGGGGCACATTAAGGCCGTTAACATTGTGTGAGCCTACCTTTAGATCAAAAGGGAACTGGGGGCATCCCTGGGTCCATCTTGGAAGGTTTTTGAGGAAACTAGATGTCACCGTGATGATATGCTAGTGATAAAGAGAAATAAAAATGTAAGAGAAAAACAACCGATAAAAAGTGTTGATGATAAGGAGGAATAGAAATGCAAAAGTAAAACAGTCAGTAAAAAGTTTAAGAGGGGGGAACAAAAATAAGAATGTAGAGATAGAACAGGCAGTAGAAAAAAGAGAAGAGGGGGGAGGTAAACAATAACAAAACAACACAAAAGACAAACCACAAGTCAATTAACTTATAATCGCCGAAAAAAGGTTCCTGAAATAAAAAGGGAGAGAGCAGTTTTGTTGCACCCCACTAGGAAAACCTTCAATTGGGGGGGTCATGGAGTGGAGTCTAAAAGGGAAGCCAGTCCACGTAGCCCACCCTATATTTATGCTATCTATACCCTGTGTCCAAAGGGTAGAATATTTTAACTCACAAGATTCTGAATGCTAGCATGTTCAATTCTTAACTAACTGGTAAACA
Source organism: Xenopus laevis (assembly GCF_017654675.1). Lineage (NCBI taxonomy): Eukaryota > Metazoa > Chordata > Amphibia > Anura > Pipidae > Xenopus > Xenopus laevis. The sequence continues at coordinate 48,244,460 of NC_054386.1, forward strand.
GATGAATCTATTTTAACTTCAACCAAAGTGCGTCCACAAGAGATTCAATATGTCCCTGTATTTGTATGGTCTTGAACTGTTCATGAAGTTATGGGAACATGTGAAAGCCTTAGGTAAAGTATTTCCAAGTTCCAACTGAAAAGCTGACCATTCTAATATAAATTTAAAGGGGTTGTTCACCAACAAACTAGTTGGTTTCAGATAGACCACCAGAAATAACGACTTTTTGCACTGACTTTCTATTTTCTATGTGTGAAGTTTTTTCTAATATTGAAGTTTAAAGTGTAATTTCTCTCCTTCTGAAGCAGCTCTGGGAAGGGGGGTCGCCGATCCTGTAAACTGTTCTAAATGCATACATTTAGTTGATACATTTCTTATCTTTGTCCCTGCTGAGCAGAATCTCTGGGTTTCATTACAGGCAGCTGTTAGAATTGATACAATAGTTGCTAATACTCCAGAGATGCTGCTGAGAAATGTATCAACTCAATGTTGCAAAATTGTAACAGTTCAGATGCTGCACCTGAATTACTGAGCTGCCAGACTCAAACACCAGAGACACGAACATTCACCTTTAAACTTGTTTTTGGAAAAAACGTAAAAAATAAATAATGGAAAGTAATTCAAAAAAGTCTTTATTTCTGGGGAACAATCTAAAAACAACTGAATTGAAAAAAGTGTTTGGAAGGTGAACAATCCCTTTAACTCCAGGCATCTCAAGCAAGAATTAGCAGACTCCTCTACTGGTACGATCCTGGCCCGTCAGTGTGATATCGAGCAACTCAGAGGATACTCAATTTTCCGTCTGCCGAGTCTAGTCTCCCAGAGCTCAGCTTTTATCAGTCACTGATGTATAATCAAATTTAGTATATGGACCATCTTTGTGTTGCTGTTTCCAGGCACTAGCCACAGACCACAGTTTTTGGTGCAATGGGTAAAATGACCTCCAATAATCGTCCTTGGGGTCCTTGACCCCTCTGCAGAGCAGTCCCACTCTCCGGCTATGCCAGTGTCCTGTTCCTTAGAATCCCGTGTCTCTGTCTCCGAGGAATCCCCTGGAGGATTTTGAAGATAAGGCAGTGCCTCCTCTATTTCACCTGGATGTTTGATGGTATATGTAAGGGCATTTTGTTGATATGTGAGTTTAAAGCGGAATCCCCATCTGTATGGGATACTTTTTTGTCTCAGCACTTCCGTCAAAGTCAGCGTCTGGTAAGTCTGGTAAAATACCGGCCAGGTGGCAACCCTATCCATAGGTGGGCTTGAATGTTTAACATTTTTTTGTAGGCCTGCTTTTGAAGAAATCAGATGTACCCTCAGGAGGGTTAATTGTTTGTTGCTGTCTTCTGCCTGCCATAGTGAGTCAATGATAGTTGGTGAAAGTCCTTTGAAGGGTCCTGTATATTTCTCAAGGTAGATGGTCAAGCCTTGTTGGTAGTTAGTGTGTTCAATAAGGTTGGCCCCCACTAAGTTTGTTTAAGGTTCCAGCCATGACACCCAGCCTGGATAGTGGCTCTAGTAGTGATCAGCCGAGTATATGAGATTGTAGGTAGATCTGTTGACCAAAGTGTCAGGCAGTCTGAAAAGACTGAGTAAGCTGCTTTTTCTGTGTTGAGGCTTGTTTTGACCCCTCTTCAGTGAGGAATCTGAGTGGCAGAGTGGAGTGTGCTCCTTCTTATTAGCCCCCCACCACGGCTGTGTAAGGTGGTACTTGTGAAGGGGTTAACTCAGGTAATGCCTTTATAACCAGGTTCCGGCCAGGCTACAATAGCATGCAGGATGTGCTGCTCTGCCTCTGCTGTGAGACACTAGGCTGTGGCCCTTATATATGAGAGAACTTGAAGGCCCCCCAACTGAATGAATCTCATTTGCAATTTAGCTGCCTAGATTGCCAGTTTGTCAATATCCTGTTGCAAGGATTTCGCATCCTGGATGGATTTAATTGGGCTGGATAGTTTTGTGTCATCTGCAAACACTGATACATTACTTACAATACCCTCCCCTAAGTCATTAATGAACAAGTTAGATAAAAGTAGAAACAATACTGAGCCCTGAGAGACCTCACTAAGAACCTTACTTACAGTTTTCCCTCCATTTGAGGGGGTGGGGTTTGATTAGTTGCACCTGAACAGACTGTATAAATAGAACCCCTGGCACTCCAGTGAGTCTGTTTGAATCAGTCTGCTGACTGGAGTAAAGCAACTTAATGCAAACAAATCATCTGAAAAGGATAAGTATTTATTTACTGCTATTTTATATTAAGGTTTATATTTAACTACTGTGGTTTTATTTTTTAAAGGTTTTTTTTCCTGTCTTGGGTGCTAAACAGCAAAGTTTGGTGTGCTAGTGTGCTTACAGCAAGTTTGTCACAACCTGCTTTACTTTGCAGTTTTCCCTCCATTTGAGGGGGTGGGGTTTGATTAGTTGCACCTGAACAGACTGTATAAATAGAACCCCTGGCACTCCAGTGGAGCTTGCTCTAGTGTTAGCTTCTCTTAAGTGTTTGCTCTTTAAGTGGGGGATTTGTAAGTGGAGTTACAAACACCGGAGTTAAGTGGGGGATCTGTAAGTGGAGTTACAAACACCGGAGTTAAGTGGGGGATCTGTAAGTGGAGTTACAAACACCGGAGTTGAAAACTAAAGGAGGTTCAAACTAGGTCAAAAGTTTGTTCTAAACCCTCATTTTTATTTTATATATTTATTTTTATTTTTTCCTGTTTTGATCTGTAACTGGGATAATGAGTGCTAGCAAGATTGAAGGTCTGACTCAGTGCACAGTCTGCCATTTGTATGCAGATTTGGAACAAGAGATCCAAAATGCTTACCTCTGTGGTGGTTGTGAGCAAATTGCCACTTTGGAGGCTCACGTTAGAGCACTAGAGCAACAAATTGCAACATTGCGGTCGACAATCTTGAAAGGAGTCTTTTGCTCACTGAGCAGGACCTAGCGGGGTCAGATAGTTTGGGGGGAACAGAACAGCAGCAGGATGTTGAGGCAGCTAGCTGGGTGACAGTTAGAAAATCTAAGGTGGGCAAAAGGAAAATGGAGGCTGATCCGGAGATTATACATCGCAACAAATTTGCCAGATTGTGTGAAGATGATGGGAGTATGAGCTCTGGATTAGCAATTCTAGATGGGGCTGATCTCTCTAACAGCCCGGAGACCAGTTTCTATAGTAGTGGTGGGGAGGAGAATAGAGTCAGGACTAAGCAGATTGTGGTTGTAGGGGACTCAATTATTAGGAAAGTGGATAGGGTAATTTGTCATCCGGATCGCTACAACCGAACAGTTTGCTGTCTACCTGGATTGTGAATTTAAATGGTTACACCCTTTTTAGGAGGGACAGAGGGATTAAAAAGGGTGGAGGAGTGTGTTTGTATGTAAAGCCTGAATTAAAGCCATGCGCTTAAGAAATAACAATAGCTGGCACTGGTGAGGGTGTAGAATCACTCTGGGTAGAGATTTTGACTGGGCAAAAGGTAACAAAAAGAATTATCATTGGTGTATGCTATAAACCACCTCGTATAAGTGTCGAGTATGAAGCCCAGCTACTCTTGCAGATACAAGCGGCTTCACAGCTGGGTCAAGTTGTTGCTATGGGTGACTAGGGATGTAGCGAACGGCGGAAAAAATGTTTGCGAACTTGCGTCAAAAATGCGAACGGTTCGCGAACGTCGCGAACCCCATAGACTTCAATGGGAAGGCGAATTTTAAAAGCTAGAAAAGACATTTCTGGCCAGAAAAATGATTTTAAAGTTGTTTAAAGGGTGCAACGACCTGGACAGTGGCATGCCAGAGGGGGATCAAGGGCAAAAATGTATCTGAAAAATACATTGTTGACACAGCGCTGCGTTTTGTGCTGTAAAGGGCAGAAATCACACTACGTCACTCAGGTGATGTTTCTGGACACGGAATGTGAAAAAGCTCACACAGCTAGGTGGCACTTGGTTAAAGACTGGGCAAACAATGCCTGCAAGGGCAACGTATACAGTAGTGGATACGGAATATATTATTGCTGCTGTAAAAACATCACTCAGGTGATGTTTACGGACACGGAATTATTATTGTTATTTAGACAGAATGTGAAAAAGCTCACACAGCTAGGTGGCACTTGCATACCTCCCAACTGTCCCTCTTTTGACCACTCAACCCCCTGTCCCTCTTTTGTACTGGAAAGTCCCTCTTTTCTCTGAACTGAACAGCCAGAAAAAAAACAGTTTCTAACTTAATTAGCTTTTGACAGAGAGCTCAGAACAGCTAACAGGTGCAAATAAGATACTTTGTAACAATTTTGACTCTGGTTGGTGCTGGTAGTGGTGAACTACTAGGAGGAGCAGCACACCAGTCCCACTCCCCAACACAGCTAGACTAATAGCACTGGGCTCTTACAGTAGCAAAGTAAATAAAACAAAAAAGAAAATAAAAGTAGTCCTTACAAGGACTATTGGGTTACAGGCAGCAGTCAGCAGATGAGAGATCAGCAGCAGGACAGCTGCCCACAGCAGCTACATACAGAGCACTGCAGTAGAAGGTAGATTACTAGCCAGCAAAGCTACCTAACCTAAAATGTCCATCAAATCCTTGCAGAGTTCTGTAAAACGTCCGGCGTCTACATGCCAATCAAGTCGTGTAAAGGTTACAGCCTGTTCACACGCAAAGACAAAACACGGCGCTTACTGCAACGCAAAAAAATGCAAAGAGCTTTAATGAATGATACCGTCAAGTGAGCAAATAATAGTTTTTAATTACTAGTTGCTTGTCACCTCCAGGATGTTCGTCCTGTTGGTGGCAATATTTCTGTAGTGGTGTGTTTAGCAGTCACCGTGCTTGTGCGCACGTGCACGGTCAGGCAGAGGTAATTCAATGTACAGTGAAGTGAACCAAAAAACACTGATTCTGCATTGTGGGCCCAGTTTTGGTCTACTTTATTGATCACCTGCGGTGACCATAAAAGATGCGATTTTGCCACTGTTGCAGAACCCTGAAAAATTAGGCATGTGTACTTTCCTGAAAAATTATGTTTTTTTTGTCGCAGCCACTGAAGCACAGAGGCCAGAAAAAATATGCCATATAAATGCTGAAAATATAAAAAAAATTTTGTCGCAGCCACTGAAGCACAGAGGCCAGAAAAAATATGCCATATAAATGCTAAAAATATTAAAAAAAAATTGTCGCAGCCACTGAAGCACAGAGGCCAGAAAAAATATGCCATATAAATGCTGAAAATATTATTTTTTTTTTGTCGCAGCCACTGAAGCACAGAGGCCAGAAAAAATATGCCGTATAAATGCTAAAAATATAAAAAATTTTTGTCGCAGCCACTGAAGCACAGAGGCCAGAAAAAATATGCCATATAAATGCTGAAAATATATATTTTTTTGGTTGCAGCCACTGAAGCACAGAGGCCAGAAAAACTCAGGATTTACCTGTCCAAAAAGTTTTGATTAAAATGAAACCAGTAGGGTTTGCACCCTAGTTTGTAACGGTGGCGGAGGGAGGAGGACGCTAAAGGACAGCTGTGTGTGGAGTCATGCGGCGTGCAGAGAAGGACAGCTGCATGGGGAGTCAGAACAAGTCTTCCGGCGTGCAGTAACCCTCCGAGATCCATGCCTCGTTCATTTTAATAAAGGTCAGGTAATCCACACTTTTGTGACCTAGGCGAGTTCTCTTCTCAGTTACAATCCCTCCTGCTGCACTGAAGGTCCTTTCTGAGAGGACACTTGAGGTGGGGCAAGACAAGAGGTTCATGGCAAATTGTGACAGCTCTGGCCACAGATCAAGCCTGCGCACCCAGTAGTCCAGGGGTTCATCGCTCCTCAGAGTGTCGATATCTGCAGTTAATGCCAGGTAGTCCGCTACCTGCCGGTCGAGGTGTTCTTTGAGGGTGGATCCAGAAGGGTTCTGGCGCTGCCTTGGACTGAAAAACCTTTGCATGTCTGACGTTACAGAGTGGCCAAAGTGCATTGTCCTTGCAGGTGCGCTCGTGGCAGGATTACTGGCACCTCTGCCCCTGGAATGTTGATGAGTTCCTGAAGTGACACCACCCTTAAAAGCATTGTACAACATGTTTTGCAGGCTGGTTTGTAAATGCAGCATCCTTTCGGACTTGTGGTACGTTGGTAACATTTCTGCCACTTTATGCTTGTACCGAGGGTCTAGTAGCGTTGCGACCCAGTACAGGTCCTTTTCCTTAAGCCTCTTGATACGGGGGTCCTTCAACAGGCATGACAGCATGAAAGACCCCATTCTCACAAGGTTGGATGCAGAGGTATCCATCTCCGCTTCCTCGTTATCAAGGACTATATCATCCACGGTCTCCTCCCCCCAGCCACGTACAAGACCAGGGGTCCCCAAAAGGTCACCACAAGCCCCCTGGGAAGCCTGCTCCTGTTGGTCCTCCTCCTCCACAAAGCCACCTTCCTCCTCTGACTCCACTTCTGACACCTCTCCCTGCGTTGCAGCAGGTGCCTGGGCTCGTTCTGGTGATTCCGACCAGAAATCGTGCGCTTCCTGCTCCTCGTCACGCTGGTCTACAGCCTCATCTGTCACTCGTCGCACGGCACGCTCCAGGAAGAAAGCAAAGGGTATTAGGTCGCTGATGGTGCCTTCGGTGCGACTGACCATGTTTGTAACCTCTTCAAAAGGGCGCATGAGCCTGCAGGCATCGCGCATAAGCACCCAGTAACGGGGGAAAAAAATCCCCAGCTCTGCAGATCCAGTCCTACCACCCAGTTCAAACAGGTATTCATTGACGGCTCTTTGTTGTTGCAGCAGGCGTTCAAACATGAGGAGCGTTGAATTCCAGCGAGTCTGGCTGTCGCAAATTAAACGCCTGACTGGCATGTTGTACCGCTGCTGAATGTCAGCAAGGCGTGCCATGGCTGTGTAGGAACGTCTGAAATGGGCCGACACCTTCCTGGACTGCCTGAGAATGTCCTGGAATCCTGGGTACTTCGAGACAAAACGTTGGACTATTAAATTCAGAACATGTGCCATGCAGGGCACATGTGTTAAATTGCCCAGTCTCAGTGCTGCCAACAGATTGCTTCCGTTGTCACACACCACTTTTCCGATCTTCAGTTGGTGTGGGGTCAGCCACCGATCGGCCTGTGACTGCAGAGATGACAGGAGTACAGATCCGGTATGGTTTCTGCTTTCCAGGCACGTCATCCCCAAGACAGCATGACAACGGCATACCTGGCACGTCGAATAGCCTAGGGGGAGCTGGGGGTGCACAGGTGTGGAGGAGGAGGACCCAGCAGCAGAGGAGGAGGAAGCAGAGGAAGAAGACGAGGTAGAGAGCGAAGGAGGAGTAGAGGTGGTGGCAGAACCGCGTGCAATCCGTGGCGGTGACACCAACTCCACTGTTGTTGTTGAGCCACGCATTCCCTGCTTCCCAGCCATAAGCAAGTTCACCCAGTGGGCAGTGTAGGTGACATACCTGCCCTGACCATGCTTGGAGGACCATGCGTCAGTAATCATATGGACCTTTGCCCCAACACTAAGTGACAGAGATGCGGTGACTTGGCTCTGCACATGGTGGTACAGGTGTGGTATTCCCTTCTTGGAAAAAAAATTGCGGCTGGGTACCTTCCACTGCGGTGTCCCAATTGCTACAAATTTGCGGAAGGCCTCAGAGTCCACCAGCTGGTATGGTAAAAGCTGGCGGGCTAAGAGTGCAGACAAGCCAGCTGTCAGGCGCCGGGCAAGGGGGTGACTCGCAGACATTAGCTTCTTACGCTCAAACATGGCCCTCACAGAAACTTGGCTGGGGGCAGATGACTAGGAACTGGTGGTCAAGGTGGAAGGCGGAGTGGAGGGTGGTTCAGACGGGTCAAGGACAACAGAGGTAGAGCAGTAAGATGCTGGACCAGAAGGAGGGTGGCTTTTAGTTTGTCTGCTGCCTTTGAGGTGTTGCTCCCATAGTGCTTTGTGCTTGCCGTTCATGTGCCTTCGCATAGAAGTTGTACCTATGTGGGTGTTGGGCTTCCCAAGACTCAGTTTCTGACTGCACTCATTGCAAATTACAACGCTTATGTCAGAGGCACACACATTAAAAAAAATCCCACACTGCTGAGCTTTTTGAAGCTGGCAATCTGGCGGTAACAGTAGAAGTTGGCGGCAATGGCGGGTGCGTTGGCCGGCTGACCACAGGTGCCGATACATGTTGTTGCCCTACTGTTCCCTGCGAGCTGTCCTCCCTGCTTCTTCTTATTCTTATTCTCCTCCTGCCTTTCTGACTCTCCGTCTCTCCATCTGAACTATCCTCCTCTTGCTCTCTTCTACTGGGCACCCACAAAACATCAATCTCCTCATCATCATTCTCCTCAGATGCATCAGTTTCTTCTAACAGCTCACAGAAGGAAGCAGCAGCGGGGACCTCCTCATCACTCATTATGTCCATCTCTGTTGTGTTGTCTGCCAGAATTATATCTGGTGTAACATCCTCATCTCCTTCATCTTCTTCTGCCAATAGTGGTTGCGCATCACTCAGTTCAAGAAACTCATGTGTAAATAACTCCTCTGACTCCAGTGAAGAAGGGGCGCCGGTGGTGGAGGAAGTGTTACGTGGGGTGCCCATAGCAGAGGAGGATGAGGATGTTGTGGCAAAGTTAGAAACGGTAGAGGATGGGGTGTGCTGTGTAAGCCAGTCAACTACCTCTTCAGCATTTTGGGAGTTCAGAGTAATTGCCTTTGTAAAACTGGGCAATTTCCTAGGGCCACAGGATAGCATAGCAGCACGGCCCCTAGTGCCTCTGCGTGGCGGCCTGCCTTTGCCTGGCATTTTTTTTAAAACAACAACAACAACTCAGGTGGTGTTTCTGGAGACGGTATTATTATTGATATTTAGACAGAATGTGAACAAGCTCACACAGCTAGGTGGCAGTTGTTTGAAGAACACACTGGGCAAACAATGCCTGCAAGGTCAACGTATACACTACAGCAGTGGATACGGAATATATTATTGCTGCTTGGAAAACGTCACTCAGGTGGTGTTTCTGGAGACGGTATTATTATTGATATTTAGACAGAATGTGAACAAGCTCACACAGCTAGGTGGCAGTTGTTTGAAGAACACACTGGGCAAACAATGCCTGCAAGGTCAACGTATACACTACAGCAGTGGATACGGAATATATTATTGCTGCTTGGAAAACGTCACTCAGGTGGTGTTTCTGGAGACGGTATTATTATTGATATTTAGACAGAATGTGAAAAAGCTCACACAGCTAGGTGGCAGTTGTTTGAAGAACACACTGGGCAAACAATGCCTGCAAGGTCAACGTATACACTACAGCAGTGGATACGGAATATATTATTGCTGCTTGTAAAACGTCACTCAGGTGGTGTTTCTGGAGACGGTATTATTATTGATATTTAGACAGAATGTGAACAAGCTCACACAGCTAGGTGGCAGTTGTTTGAAGAACACACTGGGCAAACAATGCCTGCAAGGTCAACGTATACACTACAGCAGTGGATACGGAATATATTATTGCTGCTTGGAAAACGTCACTCAGGTGGTGTTTCTGGAGACGGTATTATTATTGATATTTAGACAGAATGTGAACAAGCTCACACAGCTAGGTGGCAGTTGTTTGAAGAACACACTGGGCAAACAATGCCTGCAAGGTCAACGTATACACTACAGCAGTGGATACGGAATATATTATTGCTGCTTGGAAAACGTCACTCAGGTGGTGTTTCTGGAGACGGTATTATTATTGATATTTAGACAGAATGTGAAAAAGCTCACACAGCTAGGTGGCAGTTGTTTGAAGAACACACTGGGCAAACAATGCCTGCAAGTGCACTACTATTGGTGCACTACTATGAAGAACAGCAAACAGCACTGGACCCATTAAAGAACAGTAAGATAAGTAAAATAAAAATATATATATATATGTATATTAAAAAAAAAAAATTACTCTGGTTGGTGCTGAACTACTAGGAGCAGCACACCAGTCCCACTCCCCAACACAGCTAGACTAATAGCACTGGGCTCTTATAGTAGCAAAGTAAAAAAACAAAAAAGAAAATAAAAGCAGTCCTTACAAGGACTATTGGGTTATTACAGCAGTCAGCAGATGAGATCAGAAGCAGTGCCCACAGCAGCTACATACAGAGCACTGCAGTAGAAGGTAGATTACTAGCCAGCAAAGCTACCTAACCTAAAATGTCAACTGTCTCTCAAATCACTAAACAGCTGTCTCCCTACACTAACTCTTCCAAGCACACACAGGCAGAATGAAAAAACGCTGCAGGGCTTCAGTTTATATATGGAAGGGGAGTGGTCCAGGGGGTGTGGGGGTGGTCCGGGAGGGAGAGCTTCCTGATTGGCTGCCATGTATCTGCTGCTCTGGGGTGAGAGGGCAAAAATAAGCGCCAGCTAAGGCGAACCCAAATTGGCGAATGTCGCGCGACGTTCGCGAACATTCGGCGGACGCGAACGGTCGATGTTCGCGCGAATTAGTTCGCGGGCGAACAGTCTGCGACATCCCTATGGGTGACTTCAATTATCCAGACATTGACTGGGGTAATGGGGTTGCTAAAACAGAAAAAGCTAGTAGGTTTGTAAATATGCTGAATGACAACTTTTTATTCCAGCTCGTTCATGAACCTACTAGGAATAACTCTCTTTTGGACCTTGTAATAACTAACAATACTGAACTCATCTCTAACATTTGTGTGGGTGAGCATTTAGGGAATAGTGATCATAACATGGTCTCCTTTGAGATTCTGTTGCAGAAGCAATTCTATAAGGGAGTAACTAAAACACTAAATTTCAGACGTGCAAACTTTGACAGTATAAGGGCATCTCTGCAAAATATTAAGTGGGAAATGCTTTTCACAGGGTTAAACACAGAACAAAAATGGGAAGTCTTTAAAATGCTGTTTGATAATTATACTTGTCAGTATATTCCACTTGTAAGCAAGGAACGTCGTTGCAAAGCAAAACCTTTTTGGTTCAATAGAAGCGTTGGTGTTGAGAAAGACGTGCTTTTAAGGCTTTCAAGTTAGCTGGTACAGCCGAAACATTTATAAGGTACAAGGAGGCCAATAAATCATGCAAGGAAGCTATAAGGCAAGCTAAAATTGCTATAGAAAAGGATATTGCAGCTAGCAGTAAAAAAAATCCAAAATTATTTTTTAAATATGTTAATAGTAAAAAAATTAAGCAGGAAGGGGTGGGACCCTTACTATCAGAGGGGGGTCAGCTGGTTGATGAAAACAAAATAAAAGCGCAGATTCTGAACTCATATTTTTCATCTGTCTACACAAATGAGGAACCAGTAAGTGAAGGTTTCCTTCCTAACAGTCCCAATTCTAGTAGTACAACTAATGATGCATGGTTCACACATGAAGAAATTCAAAAGAGACTAGAACATGTTAAGATTAACAAAGGTCCAGGGCCAGATGGTATTCATCCCAGGGTAATTAGCGAGCTTAGCTCTGTGATTGCCAAACCTCTTTGCTTAATTTTTCAGGATTCATTGAGATCTGACATAGTGCCGAGAGACTGGCGAATTGCTAATGTGGTGCCTGTATTCAAAAAAGGATCCCGTTCTCAGCCTCAAAACTATAGGCCAGTTAGTCTGACGTCAGTGGTAGGAAAGCTTTTCGAAGGGTTAATAAAGGATAAGATACTGGACTTCATAGCAAATCATAATACTATGAGTTTGTGCCAGCATGGTTTTATGCGTAATAGATCTTGCCAGACTAACTTAATTTCTTTTTATGAGAATGTAAGTAGAGACCTCGATTCTGGGATGGCAGTGGATGTGATTTACTTAGACTTTGCTAAAGCATTTGATACAGTGCCACACAAAAGGTTACTGGTTAAATTAAGGAATGTTGGCCTGGAACATAGTATTTGTACCTGGATAGAGAACTGGCTAAAAGATAGACTACAAAGAGTGGTGATAAATGGAAGATTTTCTAATTGGACTAGTGTTGTTAGTGGAGTATTGCAGGGCTCTGTACTAGGTCCCTTGCTTTTCAACTTGTTTATTAATGACCTGGAGGTGGGCATTGAAAGTACTGTTTCTATTTTTGCAGATGATACTAAATTGTGCAGAACTATAGGTTCCATGCAGGATGCTGCCACTTTGCAGAGTGATTTGTCTAAATTGGAAAACTGGGCAGCAAACTGGAAAATGAGGTTCAATGTTGATAAATGCAAGGTTATGCACTTTGGCAAAAATAATATAAATGCAAGTTATACACTAAATGGCAGTCTGTTGGGAGTTTCCTTAAATGAGAAGGATCTAGGGGTCTTTGTAGATAGCACGTTGTCTAATTCTGGGCAGTGTCATTCTGTGGCTACTAAAGCAAATAAAGTTCTGTCTTGCATAACAAAGGGCATTAACTCAAGGGATGAAAACATAATTATGCCTCTTTATAGGTACCTGGTAAGGCCTCATCTGGAGTATGCAGTTCAGTTTTGGACTCCAGTCCTTAAGAGGGATATAAATGAGCTGGAGAGAGTGCAGAGACGTACAACTAAATTGGTTAGAGGGACGGAAGACTTAAATTATGAGGGTAGACTGTCAAGGTTGGGGTTGTTTTCTCCGGAAAAAAGGCGCTTGCGAGGGGACATGATTACACTTTACAAGTACATTAGAGGACATTATAGACAAATGGCAGGGGACCTTTTTACCCATAACCTGCATCTTTTTACTATTAAAAAAACATTTTCGGTTCAGTCTTAGCCTCCGCCACTATGCTCTCTTCATTTCCTTTCTTTGCTTTCCGGATTGTTGTTTTACAACATTTATTATAGTATTTATATTCATGCAGCTTGGGCTGTAAACTTCCGTTACTATCCCCACACCTACCTTTGTGGGGAAACTCATACCTACCTCACTTCAGACACCTACCAGAATTCATCTTCTGGCCAAACCAGGACATTAAATGCCTCAAAGACCTCCTCGATCCTCAGGCGTTTCCCACATATCGTGCTCTTCAACGCAAGATCCACCCGACGCAAATTTTACTATTCCAATACCTTCATCTACAACATGCTTTTTACTCCCAATTCAACACCCTTACCCGCCAACAGTCCTCCCTTGTCATAGAAGAAATTCTCCGCGACCCTAGCCCCTCCAAATTGGTGTCCCGGCTATACCACCGACTTCTTCTATCTGGTCCTAAACCCTTCCTGACTACTCAGGAATGGTGGACTAATAAAATTACAGGTCTTACTCAGGATGACTGGGAGGAGGCGATAGACAATGTGTACACCGGTCTCAGTTCTCTAAAGGATAAACTGATACAGTATAAAATTATACACCATGTATATAAAACCCCCATACGCCTTAAACAAATGGGCCAAATCCCTCTTGACAATTATCCTAGGTGTCAGCAACCGGGCACGGACTTCTTCCACCTAATATGGGAGTGCCAACATATTTTAAACTTCTGGACGCGAGTGGTAAATTATTTAGCAGATAACCTTGATTTCCCAAGGGTTATCACTCCATCCGTTTGTCTGTTGGGGGTCTTAGAGGAACTGGTCCCAGCCAAATATCCCAGAATTGCCTACCGTATCCTCCTCTTTTACGCAAAGAAAACTGTAGCAATGCACTGGATGGGCAACCTCTCACCTTCTCTTAGAGCTTGGGTGCAACTGGTTAACAGTGTATTACCCCTTTATAAACTTACCTATGAGAACAGGTGCGCCCAGACGAAATTTGACAACATATGGGGCCCATGGGCTGACATAGATCCGAACCCCCCAGATTGAACCGTGATTGGACAACCCTTCTAAGCAGAAACGGTGGAGGTTTAACTCACCCTGAGCTGCACGAAAGATCACTTAGGCATTTTGATATAACAGAAGTCCATCTCTATCTAATAGCAATGCTTATCCTAGTATGCTCAGAGTCAACTTGTGTTTTACACCCACTTCTTGTACCTTGTATGAATCAGTCTGCTCAACTGTAATGTATGTATAATCTATCTGTGTTCAAAAATAAATAAAACTTACCTTTTAAAAAAAAATGCTGCTTGTGTCCCCACCGACTTGTAGTTTTTTTACTTTTCTTTCCTATTAACTTCTATACTTCTATATTAAGCCACATAGGGTGATTCTTAGTGCTTCTACATTTACTCAGTAAAGAAGAAGTAGACGTTTTTTCTTCTATCTATAAACTTACTCTAAACAGACCCCCAGATAAATGTACCTTAGTCCCTGCTGCCTGTCTGCTCTGGTTCCTGTGTTATCAGTAACTTGTTTCCCCTTCTTCCTTGTGCAGAGTGAAATCCCGCCCATTAGCTTACTGAGCTGTCCTTATCTCTCTGACTAGTCTGAGAGATCATTTGCATGCTATGACATAGCAGGGAGGAATGAAGGGCCACTTCCTTGTTGCTGACTCTGCAGACATGCTTCTCCAGGACTCCTCCAGCCATCAGATCACCCAGGAATGGTAAGTGCCCTTTATTTTACACACTTACATATACTTACCTACATTTATACACTCTTACACACAACACTCTTACACACATATTTAAGTAAAAAATTATTTTTTTTGCATTTTTTATTTTATACTTATATACCCTTATATGCACTTGTATACACTTATATACACTTATATACATACTTACACACTGTCACACAATTTCTGGAAGTGTACACACATGTATACACATTTTATTTTTTTACTTTTTCATTTTATCCATTTGTGGTTTTTTTACCCCCAAAAACTGTTTATTTTGGCAGCGTGACTACTGGATAATCTATTTTGGCCACTAATTATGCTTATTCTGTCTCAGTATCGATTCTACCGGCCACAAGCTCCGTGTAGACCCAGTCTGTAAGGATATGTGCAGCAGGTTGAATGATCACCTTGACAGATAGCTTACTCAATGAATAAAGACTCCAGAAATGTTCTCCAATGCTTCTTTATGCTTCAAGGTAGCAAATGTTAAACATAGAGGCCTTTTTCATAGGTAAATTTCTAATAGCGTTACACAGCTTACACACACTGCAGTCTCTTCATAACACACTAAACCAAGGGGGAGGTTACAGAAGAAAATGGAGGGCGGGAGCAACTATCTAGCAAGAAACAGTGGGGGTGAAAGGATGATACCAAATACCATTATAACATAACATATAATATCAACTGCTAGGCAGCAAAACTGCGTGGCAGCACACTCCCCGCTTGGTATCGTGAGATACCACTACACAATTATTTTTCTTTAACATATTATTAACAGTAACAGTAAAATGCTATTTAGCGTTCTCAAGTCTATGAGTTAGCTATATTAGAGTTTGAGTAGTTCCCTGATATTAGACTAGATCAGTGACTGGTCTGAGGAAGGTTTTTGAGTTCCCATCCTTAACGATCTTGACTTCCACACTTCGGACCTTCCCATCATCACTAGCAATGGCCTTTGTAATGAGTCCAACTGGCCACTGGATCTGATGAGTTTGCTGGTCTTTAAATAGGACCAAGTCCCCTTCCTTTAAATTGGGCTTCTGGGTTTGACACCTTTTGCGACCTTGGAGAAGTGTGAGGTATTCCTTTCTCCATCTGTCCCAGAAACAATCCGCAAGGTATTGAGCGTATCTCCACTGTCATTTATACATGTCTTTTTCATCGAAGATACCCTTTGGTGCTGAAATCTGTCCAATCTTCCAGTTCAACAATGTGGCTGGACTTAAGATAGTTGGAGACTCTGGGTCTGTAGATATGGCAGTCAATGGTCTTGAGTTAATTATTGCTGCAACCTCAGCAAAGAAAGTGGTGAGCACCTCATGGGTAAGGCGTGAAGAACTTAAATCAAGCAACATTGCATCCAGTATTTTTGCCATCCCAATCATGCGTTCCCATGCCCATGCTCCGCCCATGTGTGAAGAGTGTGGTGGGTTGAATTTCCACACGCAGCCTTGATCACTCAAATAATTTGCAACTTGTTGTTGGTCTATCTGTAACTCTCTACACGCACCAATGAAGTTGGTTCCACAGTCCGATCTCAACATCTTCACAGGACCTCTTAGAGCAAGAAATCTCTGGAGAGCATTAATGAAACTTGAGGTGTCCATTGACTCGATCGCTTCGATATGTACGGCTCTTACACTTAGGCAAGTGAACATTACAGCCCATCTTTTGCTGTTGACTTGACCACCGCGGGTTCTTTTGGCCGTCACTGTCCATGGTCCAAATACATCAATTCTGACATATGTAAAGGGTGCATCTTCGCTCCGTCTGTCTGCGGGTAAGTCAGCCATCTGTTGATACTGCTGTCTACCTCTTAACTTCTGACATTTGACATAGTTGTGAATGATCGTGACTATTTGTGTTTTCACTCCAACTATCCAGAACCCTGCAACTCTGATAGCACCTTCTGTGTAGTGCCTTCCTTGGTTCTTACTTCCTCATGGTAATGCCAGATAATCAAGGTCACCAGATGGTGGTTTCTTGGTACTATCAAGGGGTTCTGTTCTCTTCTTAGCAAGTTTGATTTATAGCCGTCCACCACCATTCCTTTATTGTCGATTACTGGGTTCAGGGTGAATAGTGGGCTACCCTTCGAGACTGGTCTATTGCCTCTCAGGCACTTAATTTCTTCTGCAAAGACTTCTTCTTGCACATGACGTATGATGAATGACTTTGCCTTCTCATACTCTAATGCGTTAGGTGGCTCTTTGCAGGTATGCCATCCATGACAAGATGACGTCTGATTGGAATTGCTGAAACTCTGTGCAATATGATTCAATCTTGCAATAGTCTTTACTAATCTTTTCCAAGAAGAGAAACGTTCAAAACGTCTCACCTCCAAGTTTCTTCTTGAGCATATGTTGGAGCTCAATGTTTTAACCTCTGGTTGGATTTCTGGATCAGTATCTGGATCCACCAGGTGGAAGCTGATGTCTCCTTCAGAGTCTATAGAAGACTGGTCTGTTAAGAACTTGGGTCCTGACAAGTAAATGGTTTGTGTAAGGACAACTGCTGGCACAGACCTTGTGGTGATGTCTGCGGGATTCAAACTGGTTGGGACATAGTTCCATAGTTCAGGTCTACTGATTCTTCGTATTCGTTCTACCCTGTCTTCGACTGAAGGGGCAATCTTGTTGTCATCACAAGAAGTCTAGTACACTGACTCACCAAGGTCCATGTGAGAAGTGAACTTGCAAGTGATACATTGGAGTGCTTGACACGGAGCTTCAGATTTGAAATCAAGTCTTTTCTTCACATGATGACATGGACATGCAATGGACATTTTATTGTCCGATAGGTACGTTCTGATCCCTCCACATTGGTTTTGTAGGAAGCCACGTCCAAGTGCTTGTGCGATCAATTTAGACAGACCTCTCCTATTATCACCCATCCAAGATCGAGTTTCTGGGCATGGGGAGCATCATCTGGACCGTTACATGACTCTCTTATTTTATGAACTCTGAGAATGTCTCTCCCTAGAAGGATCATGATCTTCGCATCCTTGTTAAGTGATGGAATGTAATCCGCAATGTGATTCAAATGAAAGTGATGATGTGCATCCTCAGGTGTGGGGATCTCTTCTCTGTTGTTCGGTAGCTGATCACATTAGATTAGCGTTGGTAGAGGAAACTCTATGTTCTCATATTCTGATGCCACTATGAAGCCATGGGCTCTTCTTCCTGAAGTGCTGACTTGTCCGGCACATGTCTGCAAGGTATAGGACCAGGTCTCTCCATGAATGTTGAATGAGTCAAATAATTCTGGACTGGCCAATGATCATCGAGGTTTCCTTTTGAATGAGTCTGAGTGAAGAGCGTCCACATGCTTGGCACTGTTACACAAGGAACATCTGACATCATTCTTAAAGTCTTTAGCTAGGTGATGGGAGGATGCGCAACACTTGAAACAGATATTATGTTCCTTGAGTTATGTCATGCGTTCTTCGATAGGCTTGCCCCTGAATGCGCGACATATGGAGAGAGAATGTGCATCATGAATGGGACACTGTTGATCAAAATTGCTTGCCTTGGTATCTTGTAATTTAGTATCTGTAGCCAAGACATTGGATGCAATTGCGGTCTTTCTCACAGCAATAGGATGTCTTAAGTCCTTGAATTTACTGTTGGTGGCAATACCCTTTGGAGTAGTTGAAGGAAGAGTGGTTGCGTCTGGATACGAGAAGCTTGGGTCGTTCTTGGATCTTGCGATCTTCCTCACGAACACTGCAAAATAAGAAAAGGGTGGGAAAGAGACATGGTGTTCATATTTATACCTTGATCCTACGCTAGTCCACTTCTCCTGGAGATGATTAGGCAACTTTGCTACAATAGGGTTTACCCCCTGAGCGATGTCTAAATAGCTAAGACCTGGCAAACTAGGATCTGACTTAGCGATTTCAAGTTCAAGAAGAAGGTCACCTAACTCTCTAAGTTTATGATTGTCCTTAATAGAGATTTTAGGGAAGTCTTTTAGTCTCTGGAATAAGGCAGATTCGATGACTTCCGGGCTCCCATAGTCTTGTTCCAAACGTTCCCAGGCAGCATCAAGGCCTGCTTCAAAGTTATGAATGTAGACAGATTTAAGTCTCTTTACTTGTTCTGAAGATTGACGCCCCAACCACTTTATTAGTAAGTCAAGTTCTGCTTGGGGTTCAATGTCCAAATTCTTGGTTACTGCCTTGAATGTAGATCTCCAACTCCTATAGTTCTCTGGGCGGTCATCAAATCTAGACAGTCCAGTAGCAATCATCTCTTGCCGGATCATATACTTGCTAAACTCTGCAATGTTGGTGCTTTCGGTTTTTACACCCACAGGAAGTACTGATGGTGCACCACCTTGGATCAAGGTTGGTATCTGATGCTGGCCAGTAGGTGGAGAGAAAGGTGTAGCAGATGGGTTCAATCCAGGCAAGTGTCTAAAGGCCTTTGCGCATTTGAAGTTGAAGCGAGCTGTGTTGCAGGAGGCATAGAGTTCACTCTGAAGTCTCCTGTTGTGCCCTTGTAATCTCTACTCACATAGGGTTGTGGCGGCACATGAGCTGGATAGGTTGGTACACTTGATTTTGTGGAATACGGTAGTAGTGAAGTGTCTGTGTTGGGAGGTGCACACTCACTTGCTAGAGGATTATGAGGTGGGTCTACAACCGTATCATTATGGTTCTGGGTCAGAACAAATTTTAGGGTCCTTTCAACAGGATCTTGACGGGCGGCCAAGCTAGGACAAGACGCTCCTTCTTCTTCCAATAGGGCTTGTTCCAAGACAGATAATTTGCTAGGGCTACTTCCTTTTCTCTTCTCTTCTGAAGGATTTCTAGAGAATATAGAGAATATAGTTCTTATAATAAATGCAAATATTGAATTCACAGTCCAAAATAGCTTGACAATAATGAATCCTTGTGACTTTATATAGCAATCATAAACAGTCTTTGAACAGTTCAGAAAGTACTTATCTCTGACCAACAGCACAGACCAGCAACAGGTTATACTGTGGGGAATATTCAGCAGGTAGCTGGCTTCTAGTGCAGTGCAATGCTTCTGGTATGTGTAGCAGTAACACACAGGCAATGATGGCTTCAGTGCACAGTATGAAGATGGATTCCTGTCTTAGGGTTTTCTTTTTCTTCACACAGTCAAATGAATACTCACGGTTCTGAAGCTGCAGAGTATAGCCATGCAATGGATTCTTATAGAAATTTACTATTCTGTCTCAGTATCGGTTGTACCGGCCACAAGCTCCGTGTAGACCCAGTCTGTAAGGATATGTGCAGCAGGTTGAATGATCACCTTGACAGATAGCTTACTCAATGAATAAAGACTCCAGAAATGTTCTCCAATGCTTCTTTATGCTTCAAGGTAGCAAATGTTAAACATAGAGGCCTTTTTCATTGGTAAATTTCTAATGGAGTTACACAGCTTACACACACTGCAGTCTCTTCATAACACACTAAACCAACAGAGGATAATGGAAGGCGGGAGCAACTATCTGGCAAGAAACAGTGGGGGTGAAAGGATGATACCAAATACCATTATAACATAACATAGAATATCAACTGCTAGGCAGCAGAACTGCATGGTAGCACAATGCTGTTGAATCAGTTATTTTGTTATTTCATTGATTTGCTGCATTTAGCGTAGCTTTACAGTATGGTAGTTTGGAGTAGAAAGAAATAATTACCTATTTTGGATTCGTCAGAATGTGTACTTTCCAAAAATATTTTGGGGGTCTTTGTGCTATTAGGGTGGTCTTGTGGCACATAAAACAAAGTCACTGACCTTTTTTTGTAGAAGGCGAATCGGCAGCCAGGAAAACTGATATGCGCTATTTTTATTTGGGGTCCGCACATGCCAGCTGCTTTGGTATATCTATACATATTGGGCAGGAAATTGGGTGAAATAAATGCAGGCAAATGCAATATTTTAGGTGATTTTCAGAAATCTAAAAAACGCTGCCTTTATCACCAAATTTGGATTCAGGGGAATGTGCACTTTCCGAAAAATATATGGTTTTCTGGGGTGAAATACTATGCTGCATGTGAAATTTTGAGGTGATTTTTGGAAATGTCACTAAAATCGCCATATATAAGAAAGGTTTGCGACTTGTGGCTTTGAAGTACAAAGACATGCATACACAGTTTGGATTTGGGGGAATGTTTACTTTCTCAAAAATATATGGTTTTCTGGGGTGAATGTACTTTTTTCTACCTTTGCCCCCCCAAAAAATGATGTAAATGTGTTAATTTTGCAGTTCCTGAAATGACGGACCATTTGGGGGGTCTTCATTTTGGGGCCCCTATGTGCCACATGCTTTGGTAAACCTATATCTATTGGGCATCAAACGGTTCAGAGGACCCCAGGCTTTCATATTTGGGGTGATTTGTCATGATACCTAAAAGTATGTGTGGAAAAACGATGTAGGTTTTGTAGTACCTTAAATAACAGCCCATATGGGGGTCTTCGTTTTGGGGCCCCTATATGTCACATACTTTATGAAAATATTTGGTTTTCTGGGGTGAACATACTTTTTTCAACCTTTGCCCCGCCCCAAAACTATGTAAATGTGTTGATTTTACAGTACCTGAAATGACAGACCGTAGGGGCGGGTCTTTATTTTGGGGCCCCTATATGCCACGTGCATAGGTAAACCTATACATATTAGGCATAAAACTGTTCAGAAGACCCCAGGCTTTCACATTTGTGGTGATTTGTCATGATACCTAAAAGTATTGTGGAAATACGATGCTGCAGGGTGAAAATTTTGAGGTGATTTTTAGAAATGTCACCAAAATTGACAAATTTAGTAGAGGTTTCCGGCTTGGTGCTTTGGAGTAGAAAGACGTGCATACCCAATTTAGATTCGGGAGAAAGTGTACTTTCCGAAAATATATGGTTTTCTGGGGTGAACATACTTTTTTCTACCTTTGCCCCCCCAAACTATGTAAATGTGTTAATTTTGCAGTTCCTGAAATGACGGACCATTTGGGGGGTCTTCATTTTGGGGCCCCTATGTGCCACATGCTTTGGTAAACCTATACCTATTGGGCATCAAACGGTTCAGAGGACCCCAGGCTTTCATATTTGGGGTGATTTGTCATGATACCTAAAAGTATGTGTGGAAAAACGATGTAGGTTAAAATTTTAAGGTGATTTTTGGAAATGTCACTAAAATTGCCATATTTAGGAAAGGTTTGCGGATTGTGGCTTTGAAGTACAAAGACATCCATACCCAATTTGGATTTGGGGGAATGTGTACTTTCTGAAAATATATGGTTTTCTGGGGTGAACATACTTTTTTCTACCTTTGCCCCCCTCAAAACAATGTAAATGTGTTGATTTTGTAGTACCTGAAATGACAGACCATATGGGGGGTCTTCATTTTGGGGCCCCTATATACCACATGCTTAGGTAAACCTATACATATTGGGCATCAAACTGTTTTACATTGGTAAAATCGCAATTTCTATAAAAAATTATAACTTTAGGAAGGAATTGCAACTCGTTAGTTTGGCATACATAGATATGATTTTTGATTTGCCAGAATCTGCTCTTTCTAATAATGCATTGTTTTATAGGGTAAACATTCTGTGAAGTGTTTGGCCTTGAAATCAGAAGTATGCTGTTTTATGGAGTGGTGCTTTTGGTAGTTTTTAACTTGGTAGTGTACTGCTTGAAGATTTTGATCTATACAAGTGAGAAATCTCCATAAAACTATATGTATTTGGTATTGGCGTGTTCAAAAGACATATATCTTTCCAAATCTGCTGTGCTCTCATACATAAAATAAATTATGTTTCTGATATATGTGATTGTAATATGTGAAACATGATTGTTTTAATTTTATTAGACACTGGAAGCCTATATCTTTTTACAGAAGTGGAATTACACCAAAATTCTAGAATATTTTGAAAGCTCAGGTTGTCCTGAAAAAACAGTATATTTTTTTCCTGGGTAAACTAAAAGACCCCCAGGAAAGGCCCTTAAAGGGAAAGAGTACAAAATGTCTAAAAACTGTTTGGCAGTAGATGTTCACGTTTAGGACAAATCGGCTTGCAGGGAAAGGGTTAATACTGGTACCATATTGAACATATGACATGTGGTCCTCCCTATCCTTAACAGTACCCCCAACTAAATCTCCACCCCCATTTTTCCGTCCTTTGCCCACTATCTCATCTAACCTGTCTTCCACTGAATCTTTTACTAAACCCTCACCCCCACACCTAGTTAAAAACCCAAAACCCTCCTCCATACAACAATCTCTCAGCCACGCATTAATCTCCATAAGCTCCCGCTGTCTTCTTAGTGTTGCTCGTGGATGGCACAGGTAATATCTCTGAGAAAATTACCTTGGAAGCCCTCGCTCTCAACTTTTCTCCTAGTTTTTTTTTAAATCGTTCTTGAGGACTTCACCACCTCCTCTAACTTTGTCATTTGTACCAATATGTACTAACACCACTGGGTCTTCCCCAGCCCTGACCAATAATCTGTCCACTCATTTCACCACATGCTGAATAATACGCAGTTTGGGGCCTTTTTTCACAGAAGGCGAATCAGCAGCCAAGAAAATTCATATACACTATTTTTATTTGGGGTCCACACATGCCAGTTGCTTTGGTATATCTACAGTCATATGAAAAAGTTTGGGAACCCCTCTTAATTCTTTGGAGTTTTATTTATCATACTACTGAATACTGCTTCACTGAGCTTTCAAAGTAGCAATATGCAATATGCATCATAACAAAATTAGACAGGTGCATAAATTTGGGCACCCCAACAGAGATATTACAGTTGAATCTCTTTTAGCAAATGTAAACCTCTAGACTCCTCCTATAGCCTTTGATTAGTGTCTGGATGGCGGTATGATCAGGATCACAAGATCTCAGAAGAAGGGAGAAGTAGAAAGGTAAGATTTTGTCCTGCGATGATCGTGTCGCAGGACTGACTGGGAATCCCCTTGGCTCATTGTCTAGGGGCCTCTGTGACTGCACACTCGATGCATGCCGGCAAAAGCCGCTAGTGCAGCGAGGAAGACCTTTAATGCAAAGCACGTAGGTACTACATGCTTGTCACTTAGAGCATATTTAAGCCAGAACATTGTACCTATGTGCTTGCCAGTTAAAGGGTTAAACAAATATTTTTTATTGGATAATGGCATATTGATATTGCTCACAGAAGTCCAACAGTATAGCTCTCCAAGTACAATCACAACACACAACGGAAAACCCTTCACACTTTCTGATATAGTATTTCCAGTAGATCCCTCTCAGGGGGTAGTCTTGATGATTTCCCCAGCAAAAGGATTCCATAGGGTATCTAAGCTCACCTAGAGAAACTATGCTCACTCCTAAAGCAACAATAACATAAACTCAACTAAATAAACTTTCCCTAACTTTGGTTCTGATACTGTCCAGACCTACTACTGTTCACATGTTCCCACAAGGTGGGATCCAGGAAGAGAGCCCTGAACACGTGTGCTCTCCCTTTTAAACTTTGAAAGACTGCCACCTACTGGGCAACTACATTGAACTACAATGGACCCAGGAAAAGGAACATACTGTAGCTGCCTGGGTGAATCAAAGGACCACTTAGGTGTCCAAATACAGGGGAACCTGCCTGAGTGAAACATACCTAAAACATGCCTAACTTCTTCTCACTTTAAGAATGCAGTTGGAATAAATGCCTTTAAATCTATAGAGACAGACAGACAAACACAATTTTCTGTCATACTTTGCTAACTTTCAGACAAACACAGGACTTAAATAAACCTTGTGTTCTTAGTAGAGTGAAAAATGAAACCAAAGAGTGCTAGAGTGTGGGGCTGGTGATACATAGTTCCAAAATGATATCACTAGTTATAAAGTCTCATAAGGGGTCATTTACTTTTACCCAGGATGTGAGTGATCATTTAAAAAGCATTTTAAAAACCATAGGGTAGGCAGTAAGTACAGTCTGCTACCACTAGTGCTCCCTAACTTGAACATCTGCATAACAAACTAGTTAAGGGAGGATTAAGGTGCATGAGGGGGGACACCTACATGACTACTACTACTCCCTAGGGTTACCAATTGGCCAGTATTTTAGCAGCCTGGCTGACAATGTTATTAAAAGGCCAGAAAGATAAAAATATAGGAAGGCTAGATGTAGCAAGCAAAGTTTTATGCAACATCTATAGCAGGGTCTGAAAAACAATGTTCTATATTACAAAAAGTGTAAATCAAAAGCATACAGTAATTCTGCTTCACTATAATGAGCCAGAGAGGCCTTGATGTTTTTCTGGTTAGTTAACCAAAAGGACATATGGGGCTGTATATCAAGTCAAGTGGATTTCAGCCATATACAGTAACACAATATATAATGGAAACAAAATAATGTTCATCCAGAACCCATGGTGCTATACATTAGACTATACTTGGTACATCAAGTGTGAGCTATTTAAGTGAACAACCCTAGCAGGTACACGGTCCCACTGGGCAAGTGTGGACATACAAGGTAGACATACATTTATGCAAAGTATTTGTTCTGTCCTCCCTACGCATTACCCTGGGGCAGTGTGTAGTTTGACATACAGCTAAACCTCCCCACAATCCAATAAAGAGACTGAGGGTCAAATTTACTAAAGGGCGAAGTGGCTAACGCTGGAGAAAATTCGCCAGCATGATGTCATTTTGGCACTTCGCCGATTTACTAACGGCCGATGGCGTAATTACGATAGTGAAGGAGATAGACTCTAGCGCAACTTCGCACTATAACGCCAGGTGTATTTTCGCTCTGGCGAAAGAGCGTTACTACGCAAATTCACTAAGTTTTTGTTTTTACTGAACTTTACAGATGAAGCCACTTGGATTTGTGTGTTAAATGCGCCATGACTCGGGATTAACTGAAGAAACTGTGTCTAAAGTCATATTAACTCATTTAATGCATTTAACCTTTTCATTAGCAAACCAAAGCACCATTTTTCACAATGGTGAATGCTTTAATTAGATGGGATGCTGTGATGCAATTTTCTGTGTTAAATGGGATATCTGGGTTTAGTTATTCTGTGTCAAACAGACAAACCAAAGTGGCTTGTACCTCTATCGCCAGAATAGCCTTCGCCACCTCAGACCAGGCGAAGTGCAATAGAGTAGATAGGACTTGGTCCAAAAAAAATTGAAATTTTTTCTAAGTCCCAAAAAACTCTGACGTCTTTTCCTTTTTACAGGGTGATAGGCTGAAAAAGATTGTACTTTTTTTTTTGGGTATCCTCCCTCCCCCCTACATTTCCTTACATATGGCACATAAACTATACTGTGGGCTCATGTGTAGGGCAATATAACAACTCTATTCTTTAATTAAGGTTCCCTGGGCTTGTGTAGTGTACTGTATTTGCTGCAACATATACGGCCATTGAAATTTAACTTCCCGCCATATGCAAATTATCTAACGCTAGTGCAACTTCGCTATGCCTGCCATAGTAATGCTAGCGCAACTTCGCAAGCGATCGGCGCCGGCGACGAAACTTTGCAACTTAGTGAATTAGCGTTGTCTGTGCGAAGTTGCACCTGGCGAAGTGTGGCGAAGGCAGTGAAGCCGTCGCTGCAAATTTTCACCCGTTAGTGAATTTCCCCCTGAGTGTAGAGTCTGTTGATTTTACTGGATAGGCAAGTGGAATAGATAAAGAGGTGAAACTGAAACAAATAACAGAAAATACAATAAGTATGTTTGCAATGAAAGGTAACTAACTACAGCGTCAAGCACTTTGGCTGGCACAAATGTATCTGCAGCAGTGTCTCTGAGGTGCTGACAGCTGTAGAGGTGGGTTAATGCAGATTTAAGTTAATTTGCTTACCCATGATGCTACCATAAAGGGAGAGTGAGAAACTATGTGCTTCTTCCACAGCATGGACTATAAATTGGAGTCTTAGCTCCCACAATGCACTGTGCTGGGTCACATGGTGGAACTTCGGTAGCCAGATAAGTCCAAATGCAGTTGGAGGTGCAGAATAAGTATACGAAACGGCAAGCATCCAGCAGAGGGAGTTCACTACAAGTGAGAGATGAAATGTAGCAGCACGATAACAGCTTATGCTAGAGACATGGCAATCCTCGTCTGATGTCTATAGATGCCACTACTTTATTCCTCAGGAGATAAGTAAAGTCAGTTCAGAAACTGGTCTGAGGAACAATATTGTTTCCTCTTGTTTGGAGGTTTTGACCTCAACTTTGCGGACAAGACCTAGGGGCCATTCATTTCGTTGTGACTGACACAAGAAAAACATGGCCAGATTTGAGGTTGGGTTTTACAGTCTGCCATTTTTTCCATGGTTGCAAAGTGGAGATGTATTGCTTTTTCCATCTGTCGCAGAATGTGTTTGCAAGACACTGCACTTGTCTCCACTGTCATTTGTACAAGTCTTTAGTGTTAATTCCCCAGAGGGAGTCACAGTTTTCTGAGTAAGCAGAGTAGCAGGAGTAAGCAAGAATGGATCTTCTGGGTTATTTGAGACAGGATTAAGGGTCTAGCATTTATGATAGCCGAGACTTCAGCCATGAAAGTGGTTAGAGACTCATGGGTGAGCAGTTCCCGCTTGCAAGTTCCCACTTGCAAGAATATGGAATTGAGGATCCTTCAGGCTATCCTCCTCCCATATGAGAAGAGTGAGGTGAGTTGAATGTCCAGGTGCAGTCCTGCTCAGTTAGGTATCTCTCCACACCCATAACATGTAGCTTATTAATGCTACAGGACTTTGCCCGTGATAGGTTTATACCTGGTGCTTCTGAGCTTTTTGCTGAATCTGCATTCTGTTCCTGTTATCTGTTTTTGATCTCTGCCTGGCATTTGACGATTCTGAACTCTAGTATCCTGACCCCTGTCTGATTACCAACTACCTCTTCTGCCTAATCCTTCTGATTGACTTCCTGGTTAGACCCTTGCCTGCCTGACTTCGGTTATACTCTGCCTGCCCCGACCCGGCCTGATCTGACAACAATTCTGTCTTACTCCTTGTACCGCAACCTTCTGCCCAAAGACTTTGCATACCGTTGTGCCCCTTTGCCTGTTCAGAACCCTTCACCTTGCACCTCTCATTATAAGACCTGGGGGCATCTGAGTAGCTGAGGGGGGCATCTGAGTAGCTGAGGGCTCCTCCCGAGGCCAAAGGCGGCTGCTACAGGCAGAAGCATGAGCAGAGACCAGGGTGCTTGGCATCAGTTCTTAATTTAGGGTGCCAACCATGACAGGTACATTTGTAGATGACGTATGTTTGAAGGAGTGAGCTATGTGGGTTAGGCAGGTGATAGCTCACATGAGGGATTTTCAAGATGAGAATCTATTAAATCTATTGGATTTAAGTTGGTTGTCAGTGGTCATTGTGTGGCATGTAGACACTTGTGGACGGATTTCACTACTACTGTCTACTAGCTAAAATGTCTCGCTGTCAGGATTAGTTTGTTCTGTGTTACACAAGAATGTTCGTCCTGTGAGCCAAGATTTGTCTTTAAGCTGACTTGCAGCAATAGCTCTGGTTGCATGGTCTGCAAGGTTTTAGTCAGTGGGTACGTAGTGCCACTGTTCTGGACATGTGGATCTCCTGATTCTGAGCAAATAAACCTTCTAGTTTCATTGTAGATTTTGAGTTCTGTGCCTGTCTCGGTTGTGATGAGCTCAGCTAGCTCTACAGCTAGAACGGCAGAGCAGAGTTCCAATCTTAGTATTGTGTGTTCAGGAATTGGTGCCAGTTTTGCCTTACCCATAATAAACGCAATGTGGCAATGTCTATAGATGTCCACATTTTTAAGGTACGCAACAGCATCTATGGCTTTGACAGAAGCATCAGAGAACACACAAAGTTTTTGGCTTTGTACCTCTGTCATACGGTCGTGTGACACAAAGGTTGGAAAGAGTTGTTAGAGAACTTCTCCATTCTGCCCACAAATTATTTTTGTCAGGAGCCAGTGGGGTGTCCCAATCAGATGCTTCAAGGGTTAAGTCTCTTAAAAGTGCTTTACCTTGTATGGTGACAGTAGCAGCGTATCCTAAAGGATCGTACAGGCTATTTATTGTGGACAGGACACCTGTCCACAATAAGTGAAGGGTTTCTCTTCCCTGTTCGCTTGGAAAGCAAGGTATCAGACTTTAAGTCCCACAGAAGCCCGAAGCTCCGATGCATGGGTAAAGAGTCAGCTCCCATTTCTAAGTCTCTTAGATCGTTTGAATGGTCTTGGGGAGAGAAGGCTTCCATAACTCCTTTGCTGTTGGAAGCTATTTAATAGGGATGCACCGAATCCAGGATTTGGTTCAGGATTCGACCAGGATTCGGGCTTTTTCAGCAGGATTCGGATTCGGCCGAATCCTTCTGCCTGGCCAAACCAAATCTGAATTTGCATATGCAAATTAGGGGCAGGGAGGGAAATTGCTTGACTTTTTGCCAAAAAACAAGGAAGTCAAAGATGTTTCCCTTTCACACCAGTAATTTGCATATGCAAATTAGGATTCGGATTCGGTATCCAGACGAATCTTTCGTGAAGGATTCGGGGGTTCAGCCGAATCCAAAATAGTGGATTCGGTGCATCCCTACTATTTTGCGAAGCCTGAGGTTTAAGCATGCAAGTGCTTCCTGTGTCCTTTTTAGAGGACTGATTGCAGCTTCACTTGAAGGTAACGATTTTAGGCAGTCGTCCACATAGAAGTCTTTCTCTACTAATTGCTTGATGTCTGACCCATACTCTACTTCTCCTTCCTGAGCAGACCATCTGAGCCCATATATTGCCACTGCAGGGTAAGGACTGTTTCCAAACACATGAACTTTCATGTGGTACTCTAAGGTCAACAAAGAATGAGTTCAGCGCTATGGGCGCTCAGCCGGATAGAAGTAAGAGGCGTGTATTCTTCATCAAAATGCAAATCAGTCTACTCGTTTCATAACAACCGGCACTTCATCAGAGCTAAATTAGTAACACGTGGACACCCCTTTAAATAGTGTGCTAGACTCATCCAAATCCCAGTCAGTGTGCACTTAAAGGTATATTGCCTTAATAAATGGTGATGTCTTTGAAACTAACCTTGAGCTTGTATACCCTGTACTTGATGTAGGAGATGATTGCGCTATATAAATAATCATGGATGTGATAGGTGTATGAATGGCAGTGACTGTGCCTGGGAAAGTAGCAACCAATAAGAATCTAGCCATTAAACAGGTGACAAGTAAATGCTTTCTGATGATTGCTATAGGTAATTAGACTAGTAACAAATGCTGTTATTTCCACCAGAAAACATATCAAATTGCAGAAAATATATTCTCCATATTTTCTGACAACTTTAAAATACTAGTGTGCCATAAGCAGCTGTAAATGTCAAAACATGTGCAGAAGCAGACAGTTCTTCTGGGGAAGCTTCCACCATGGGGTGGCAGGTGACTATACCAATGGTGACAAACTTCTATCCATGTTAAATTTAAAGGAAAAATATAACCTTTTTTTCCCCCAATGAACTCATACAGGACTCATATACTCATACACAGACAGGCTGCAGAGGATAGCACAGACAGACATGGTGCAGGCTGAACCTCTCTATCCCCTCTGCCGAGTCTTTTTAGCAGGTCCAGCAGTTACAAGTGCACAGCTCCTGCCTCAGAGTATCTCAGCATTGTGCACAAGTCCACAGTCTGCCAAATGCAGAGAATTCACTCTTTGGCATGGCATTTGTTTGCTTTCCCATAGTTAGACACACCCATATAATATATACCCCTGCCATGGTGAATGATTAGGAAATCTGATGGGTTGGCATGGACGAGGGAATAAAGCAATTTATTTGTGGTATCCTTATTTACTTATTGTTTGCGATACTATTAGATGCCACAGTGTTAAAATAAAGAAATTTAACATTCTTACAGGAGTGGATGGAACAACATTATAACTTTTTGCTGGTATTACTCAGTGTGTGTCTTGTCATATGTATGTGGTGTTGGAGCAGCAGTCCCATGCAGTATTTACATGTGAGAGATGTCGGTGGGTTTTCATCTTGGAATCTGAACTGCAGACTCTAAGGGGGGAACTTGCAGCACTGAGGGCAGCGGCAAACATGGGGGAGGAAAGGAGGCTCGCAGAGCAATCACTGGCAGGGGCTAGTGGAGTGGGGGGAGGAGAAGGGGCAGTGGAGGCTAATGAGGGAGGAAGGTTTGTGACTATCAGGAGGGGAAGTAGGGGGCAGAAGGGTAGCGTGTCTGGTCCACAGCTTGTCCAAAACAACAATTTCAACATTTTGGCTGAAGGTGCTGGGGAGGAAAGTTACAAATTGGGTTTCTTGGTTTTTCCGCACCTTCTAACCACCCATCACCACTGTTTAGAAGTCCTTTAATATTAGACGTGCAGACAGCTCTTAAGAATGAACATGAATTTGTACCAAAAAGAAAGGAACTGCAAAGAAGAGCTAACGAGGTCGCACAGCCTTATTAATAATATAATTAGGGCGCCTGAGGTGATGGAAGCACAGAGGTAGAGCTCCTGCTTACCAGGGTCGAGAGTCGGCACATAGAAGCTGTTCTCTTCATTTGAAATTTGTTTGTGTTGGTTCCCGGAGTGAGGAGAGCCAGAGGAGCAGAGAGGAAGCAGGTTTTTGGTGGTTTGGCTTCATATGACTGCTGAGGTGTTCCTGATGTGCTGACCTCTTTAGTTACACACATTAATCGGGGTTAATAGGGAAGTTAAACGACCTGTAGCCTGCAAGCTGGTAACCATGAAACATATACCTAGAAACACAAATTACTGCACACAAGCTCTGAATTGAATGTTAGACACCCATCCAGCAACTATGTAGCAAGCCAGCCAGTTCAGGTTATGATCGCAACAGTATATTAAAACTTAACCTTTAATAGTAACTATGCTTAATAAAAACCAAATAGGCTCAAACCGACATAAACACACGCAGCATGTTCCAATCACAGCTGTGCAGGACAATGTCCTTAAAAATAACACATATTAAAAACTGAATGTGTAGGCGGATTAGGTAGGCTAGTGGTAACCAAATGTTTAAATGCACTTCACTGTTCACACAGCGTTAGTGCCAGTAGCGCTCTTAAATGTATTCCACACCTTCCAATGAGCCACCTTTGAGCCCCCCACCATTCCCTCCCAATGCTATAGTTTCTGCCTAGCTACGTTGGGAAGCGTGGGAACTAGCCTCACCACCTTCCACCTACACCACCCAACGCGTTTCACTGCTTGGCAGCTTCGTCAGGGGCATAAGTGTCGGACCCGCTCCTTTCCATCCTTTAAATAGTCACTGTCTGAAAAACTCACACTAGTTGCGCGACGTCACTTCCTGTTTAGGGCGGAAGTGCCCATACTATTGCTTCACCTAATAGGGAATCATTGATGATTTGCCAGTAGTTTATCATCTCTGATACTCACTATGTCAGTAAAAATTTGCAGTATGTTGGGTCCCAATATACGTATGTTACTGACATTTAGGGGACCTTATAGTCTTTGGGTAAGTGAAGTATTGCGCTTAGTTATACGATACACAAGTCGCCAACTTCAAAAAACGGATGGAGCGGAAGAATCAACTGCCTATTCAATCTAAAATGAAGTCATGCACAAATTCACACTGTAATTAAATTAAGTAAGTTGCCTTAGTTTCCAGTACTACTACTGTCATAATGACAGATATAATCCCTGAATAAATGTTTATTAGATTGTATCCTGGTCACAAAAAGGGGGAAAAGGTAAATCCCTCATTTAGTCCATTGGGGGACTTACTGTGAAGCCAGTATATCCATTGTGCTTCTCTCTGTAATAGTTTTCTATCGATGTCCCCTATTCTCATAGTAGATTGAAAGTGTTCTACTCCTGTGAATTTCATGACTGCAGTATTGCCATCGTGACATTCATTTATGTGATTGGCCACCGATGTATTTCTTTTATGTACCACATCCCCCACATGTTCGAGGATCCGATGTCTCCATTCTCTTTTTGTTTTCCCCACATATCTCATCCCACAAATGCAGTTCATAACATAAATTACTCCAGTAGTTTTACAGTTAATAAAGTCCTTGATCATGTATTCCTTGATGTCTGATCTCCCACTTATTTTTATTGCTTTATTTACCCAGGGACATGCTTTGCAAGACCCACATTTATAGCAGCCTTTAGTACCGTTGGCTAGCCACATCGTTTTTTGGGGACTGATGTAGTGACTGCGAGTCAATCTATCTTTCAGATTTCTACTCCGCCTATATGTGATTATAGGTGTTTCTCTTAAGACTTTTTTTAAATCCATGTCTTGTTCCAAAATGTACCAGTGTTTGTTAAGAATGTGTTTTATCTCCTTATGTTCAGCACAGTAGTCACCTATAATTCTGATTACATTAGAGTCTCGTTGTACGTCCCTTTTATTATTTTGTTTTTGTTGGATTAATAAGGAATTTCTATCTGCTTGTAATGCTTTACTGTATGCCCGTTTGAGAGAATTGTGGCTGTACCCTCTCTGTTTAAATCTGTTATACAATTTGTCTGCTTCTACTTTGAAGTCTTCGACTGTACTACATAGTCTCCTCAGCCTTAAATATTGCCCGGTTGGTATCCCTTTAATCGTGTTCACAGGATGTTGGCTGTCAGCATGTAGTAAGCTGTTAGTGGCTGTCTGTTTCCTAAATAGTGTAGTTTGGACACTATTGTCAACCCCTCGAAAGATATTGATATCCAGAAATGTAACCCTATCTCTATTAATGTCCGCCGTGATCTTAAGGTTGATATTGTTGGTGTTTAGTTTATTAATAAATTCAAAGAACTTATCTTCCGTTCCGGACCATATAAGCACTATATCATCTATATAGCGAAGCCACATCGGGATAGCTTGTGTGTATTCAATGAGATCTTCCCCGAACACCACATCTTTCTAGTTCTTTTAAACCATTTCTTTCCTTCCATGTCAGGTTCTGTGTTTTATTCGATCTACCTCTGACCTTTTCTAGTAGATCTTTCAGATCTTTGGTACAACTTTCTATAAAAATCTCCACTCTCGGGCATAGAGAGTTTGGAGGTGTGAATTTGCTTTTAGGGCTTAATGAGGTAAATGGGCCCTTAATAGTATCCCTTTGATATTCATTATCCTCTAGTAAACAGTAACGATCTTTCAATGCCTGTTGTTCCTCCCTTGATTGTTGAGAGAGAGTTGTGTACTGAATCTTTCAGAAAATGTTTATGTAACAGCAGTTTTCTCCCAAACAGATTTAAGTCTTTGATCCAGTTAAAAATGTTAAATGAACTAGTGGGAGCGAATGATAACCCTTTTCGCAGTGCGCTCATCTGATAGGTGTCAATTACTGTATTCGATAGATTGAACACCTGAAACGTATCATTTTCTAGTAACGATACCAACGATGCCCCCACCTTTGTCTGTCCCTGAGCCTTCCCTGCATAGGGGCTCCTGATCTGGGTGGCCCTAAAAAAGAGGAGGAATTATCCCCTGCCGGGTTCGTGGATGTAGTCTGTGACTGACCCATTTCATCCCTGTTCCCTTTTGCTGCCTTCTTATTAGGTTTTTGCCCCCTATAGGTATTGACATTACCCTCACTCGAGTCACTTTCCGATGACATATTGACAAGCTGCCAAGCAGTGAAACGCGTTGGGTGGTGTAGGTGGAAGGTGGTGAGGCTAGTTCCCACGCTTCCCAACGTAGCTAGGCAGAAACTATAGCATTGGGAGGGAATGGTGGGGGGCTCAAAGGTGGCTCATTGGAAGGTGTGGAATACATTTAAGAGCGCTACTGGCACTAACGCTGTGTGAACAGTGAAGTGCATTTAAACATTTGGTTACCACTAGCCTACCTAATCCGCCTACACATTCAGTTTTTAATATGTGTTATTTTTAAGGACATTGTCCTGCACAGCTGTGATTGGAACATGCTGCGTGTGTTTATGTCGGTTTGAGCCTATTTGGTTTTTATTAAGCATAGTTACTATTAAAGGTTAAGTTTTAATATACTGTTGCGATCATAACCTGAACTGGCTGGCTTGCTACATAGTTGCTGGATGGGTGTCTAACATTCAATTCAGAGCTTGTGTGCAGTAATTTGTGGACCTCTTTAGTTACCTCAGATTCTGCCATTGCATTTGTCAAGCCCACGCTGTTTTCGAGATTCACCTGTGAACTTGCGGTTCTCTTAACCGGGGGCTATGCTGCATACTGGTTATATACTACATTTTGAGTCAGTTGTGGCAAGTTCTAAGCAACATATTTTAACAAATGGTGGCCTCTGATTTCCTGCTGGGACACTGAGTTATCAGCTAACTTAGTCAGAGCTGCTTGCTGAGTCTTATTTTGTGTCACATTGTTTCAATTTTAGTGACAGGAATTTGTCACAAAAAAAGCAGTTATCTCTTTGCTGACTAAGACTAAACATTGTTAGTGATTGCTGTCCTTACTGATACTTTTGTTACAACTTTATTGTATACAATGTTGCAAATGCTTGAGGAGGATTGTAACCATAGAAACAAATCAATGGTTACTTCTTTGTGAAAGGAAAACAGAGACAAAGAATAAAACAAGAAGGAAAAATTGACTTGTAATAAAAGCTTTATTAATAAAAAACAGGAGAAAAAACATAAAACAAACAAAATAAAAAACAAGAAGAAAAAATAGAAAATTAATTAAATAAAAAAAGACCATTACTCTCACGTTTTGGGATTGTTGCTCAGGTTTTCTAATATATGAAAACGTATTCTCCTTCCCTCACAATGTCTTCTAAAGCTAATGGCAAAACATATGAGAAGGCTAACAAGAAAAATGTAAAGCTACAGGATAGGGATACAAATAGTATTTTCTTATCTCACAACTCTGCTCCTACAAGAACATCTTTATCTGACGACTACTCTCTTATTGCTGCTGAAGTAGCCAGACTCATTAATCCAGTTATAGAGTCAACAATTAGTAAGGTCATTGACAAACTGCAGATCAAAATTACTAGCATCTCAGAAAAGCTCTCTACACATCACAAAAGATTTGGTGAGATCGAGGATGTGGTTTCTCAACTCCAAGATGATATGATTGATTCTTCATCCAGGTTGGACTCTTTAGAGAAACAAAATCAAGAGCTTAAGTTGAAAGTGGATGACCTGGAAAATAGATCTTGGAGAAACAATCTCAGATTCATAAACATACCTGTATCTTTCCAGAATGATTCCTTAAGCATGTTCATTTCCAAAATAATTCCCATCAAACTGGGTCTTCCTCAGGATTGTCAATGTTTCAAAATAGAGAGACTTCATAGGATTGGTCCACCTAAAGATCTCCAACCCATGAGACCAAAAGCAGTAATTGTCAAATACCTGGACTACTCAGATAAAAATAGATTATTTCAAGCCTACAAAAAATTGAATACACTTGATATTGAAGGAAATAACATTTTGATATTTCAAGACTACTCATTGCTCCTGTTTTAAAAACGAAAGGAATTTTCCAAAACTTGCCAATCACTGGCTAATCTTCATATCAATTTTGTCTTGATGTATCCTGCTAAACATAAGATTTTTCTGCCTTCTGGAGCCAGGGTTTTTAGTGATCCTAGAGAGGCGCACACTTTTGTTTCACATATGGAAAAGAAGAATAGTAGAAATCTTGCTTTGGTAACACCATCTAACTCAAAATGTGGCTCTCCCCCAAAGGATCAAAGATGGAAGAGATACGATACCCCTCGACAGTCTAGATTTTCTAAGGACTCAAAACCTTCTCAAGTTCAGACCAAATCTAGGTCTAGGTCGAGATCTCCACTTCCTCCTAGAACAGGCAGTCTTCCACATTCCAGTGAAGAAGATATGATCCCTGATACTTGACTCTAAAAGGGAATAAACTTTTTCTTCAATATGACCCTGTAGTGGGTGTTATATTCTCTGTTTAACTCGTCTCATAGAGAGAGAGTTGTTAGTTTTCCATCCTTAGGGAAAAAAGGAAGTGTCCTATTACTTAGTATACCAAATTTGTTATTCGGTTCTATAAGTCGCTATCTTTTAAATTTTACATGTTATTACTGATCAGTATTGTTTGCTCTGTTTTGTTTATACCAGTGGATGTAACTATTATTTTACTTAAATCAGCTCAAGCTCATCTTTCAGGTTGATGTCTTCATCTAGATCACATTCTTTGTCCTTTGTTTCCTGGAATGTTAATGGGTTGAATCACATTTCTAAGAGAAAGACTATACTCAGAAATTTAAAAAACACCAAATGTGACATAGCATTCTTACAAGAAACCCATCTTAATGGTCCAGAGAATGGCTGGTTGAAAAAAGATTGGGTTGGCGAACTTGGCTTTTCCCCTGCTATTAATAAAAAATGTGGAGTGGCTATTTTATTCTATCGTAAATTGAATGTTGCTATTACAAAGTCGGTTGAGGATGAGCTTGGCAGATTTATTTACACTGAAGTACTCATTAATGATGTTGTATGGCATTTATGATCTGTATATGCTCCAAATAGTAATAAGTCTGATTATTTTATTTGGCTCACAAAACAAATTTCTCTGCTTCCTGCTAACAATTTAATTCTAGCAGGGTATTTGAATGAGTCATTTCTTAGTTCTTTAGACAGATCTGATTGGAAATTGAATAATCCTTGTAAGAAGTCTATGCTCCTACATAATTTTTGCAGAGATACTAACCTTAAAGGGAATCTCTGCAAATATACATATACATATATATATATATATTTTTTTTTATACGTAAGTGGGGGCAGTGATCACAGGACTATCTTATTTCAGTCCTTCTGAAGTGGTGTCAGTGGAAGCTTATCTTGATTCCTGCCTATTGTTCAATTGACAGGCTCAGCAGACAAGGCTCTATTTACATTACAGCAGCTTGTAGGAGGGAGGGGTAATGAGGGTAATGACATCACTCCAACTTGTAGTGCAGCAGTAAAGTGTGACTGAAGTTTATCAGAGCACAAGTCACATGACCTGAGGGCAGCTGGGAAATGTCAAAAGCCCCATAGCAAATTTTAAAATTAGATATAAAAAAATCCATTTCTTGTTTTGAAAAACGAATTTCAATGCAGGATTCTGCTGTAGTAGCACTATTAACTGATACATTTTGTAAAAACATGTTTTTCCACGACAGTATCCCTTTAATGATGTTTGGAGACTTTTTCACCCTGCTGAAAAAGATTTCACCTTTTTCTCATCTGCTCATCGTGTAGGTACAAGAATAGATTATTTTCTAATTTCCAATAACCTGATTAATAGAACTAGTGAAACAAATATAGGGAATATTAATATCTCAGACCATGCCCTAATTTCATTGGTGGTTTCCACTTCACCTGCTCCCAGAAATGTTGTCTCTTGGTCTTTTCCAGATTTGCTTAAGGATAATCCAGACTTCATAAAGATGCTACATAGTAGATGGGATTTGTTTTTCAAGGATAACAAAATAAAGTTGAAAGACCCTTCCTTATTTTGGGAAACTTGGAAGGCAGTGTATAGAGGGGAAATATCCTCTTTTAAATCTCATTTCTTTAAAAAAGTTCACAAAAATTTTCTTCAATTGAGTAAAAGACAAAGTGTCTCTTATATTAGATTTAAACAACATCCTTTGTTTGAAAATGCTCAAAAATATAAGAATATTTTGGATGAACTTAAAATTTGGATCAAAGTGAGACAAAAAAATTTTTACATCTTTTTCGCAGGCTAGGCTCAATAACGTAGTAATAAACTGAGTAATAAAGCAAATAACCTACTCTTTAATCTTACTAAGGCTGAAAATAGACAGGCTAAACTTATTAAGATTAAAGATATTCATAACAAATGATCCCAATAAAATTGTAGACATTTTTACGGATTATTATAAGAATTTATACTCTAATCCAAGTATAGATTCTGAAAAAAATTAGGAATTTCTTTGAAAATTGAAAAATCCCACAGATTTTGAAAATTCAGTTACAAAAGCTAAATAGTCCAATTACCTCAGAGGAAGTGTCTACTACTATTAAGAATCTGAAAACAGCAAAGGCAGGTGGCCCTGATGGCCTTACTCCCTCTTTTTACAAAATTATGAAGGATAAAATATCACCTTTTCTGACAAACTTATTTAATGATGTACTATTTTTTGGAAAAAGTCTACCTTCTAGTGAAATTTCAAATCTTAGAGTTATCCCGAAAAAAGACAAAGATCCATCCCTTCCTTCCTCCTATAGACCTATTTCCCTATTAAACCATATCAAGATACTATCTAAAGTCCTTGCTGATAGGCTTTCTTTAACTCTTCCCTCTATAATCTCCGAGGCCCAAAATGGTTTTATTAAGAATAGATCAGGAGTTAAAAATATTAGAGCTCTGATTCATATTTTATATTATGCCAAAAAACACAAAATTCCTAGCTCTATTCTTGGTATTGATTCTGAAAAAGCGTTTGATAATATTACCTGGGAATATCTATTTTTTTGCCTTAAAAAATTCGGTATCACGGGCCCCTTCTTCCAATACATCAAATATCTTTACAAAAATCCCAGAACTCAAGTACTTTTGGGGGGAGCTAGGTCGTCACCTTTTGAAATATTTAAAGGGACTGTCCTTTGTCGTCCCGTTTATTTAATATTGCATTAGAACCTTTAATTTGTTTCCTTGAACAATCCAAGTTAATTAAAGGAATTACTATTAATAATAGACATTAGGGATGTCGCGGACTGTTCGCCGGCGAACTTGTTCGCGCGAACATCGACTGTTCGCGCTCGCCGAATGTTCGCGAACGTCGCGCGACGTTCGCCATTTTGGGTTCGCCTTAGCTGGCGCTTTTTTTTGACCTCTCACCCCAGACCAGCAGATACATGGCAGCCAATCAGGAAGCTCTCCCTCCTGGACCACCCCCACACCCCCTGGACCACTCCCCTTCCATATATAAACTGAAGCCCTGCAGCGTTTTTTCATTCTGCCTGTGTGTGCTTGGAAGAGCTAGTGTAGGGAGAGAGCTGTTAGTGATTTGAGGGACAGTTGATAGTAAGTTTGCTGGCTAGTAATCTACTTGATACTGCTCTGTATTGGAGGGACAGAACTCTGCAGGGATTTGAGGGACATTTTAGGTTAGGTAGCTTTGCTGGCTAGTAATCTACCTTCTACTGCAGTGCTCTGTATGTAGCTGCTGTGGGCACTGATCTCTTCTGATCTCATCTGCTGACTGCTGTAATAACCCAATAGTCCTTGTAAGGACTGCTTTTATTTTCTTTTTTTGTTTTTTTACTTTGCTACTATAAGAGCCCAGTGCTATTAGTCTAGCTGTGTTGGGGAGTGGGACTGGTGTGCTACTGTGCTGCTCCTAGTAGTTCAGCAGCACCAACCCGAGTAATTTTTTTTTTTAATATACATATATTTTTATTTTTATTTTACTTATCTTACTGTTCTTTAACATGTCCAGTGCTGTTTGCTGTTCTTCATAGTAGTGCACCAATAGTAGTGCACTTGCAGGCATTATTTGCCCAGTGTGTTCTTCAAACAACTGCCATCTAGCTGTGTGAGCTTTTTCACATTCTGTCTAAATATCAATAATAATACCGTCTCCAGAAACACCACCCGAGTGACGTTTTTCAAGCAGCAATAATATATTCTGTATCCACTGCTGTAGTAGTGTATACGTTGACCTTGTAGGCATTGTTTGCCCAGTGTGTTCTTCAAACAACTGCCATCTAGCTGTGTGAGCTTTTCACATTCTGTCTAAATATCAATAATAATACTGTCTCCAGAACCACCACCCGAGTGACGTTTTTCAAGCAGCAATAATATATTCCGTATCCACTGCTGTAGTAGTGTATACGTTGACCCTGTAGGCATTGTTTGCCCAGTGTGTTCTTCAAACAACTGCCATCTAGCTGTGTGAGCTTTTTCACATTCTGTCTAAATATCAATAATAATACCGTCTCCAGAACCACCACCCGAGTGACGTTTTTCAAGCAGCAATAATATATTCCGTATCCACTGCTGTAGTAGTGTATACGTTGACCTTGTAGGCATTGTTTGCCCAGTGTGTTCTTCAAACAACTGCCATCTAGCTGTGTGAGCTTTTTCACATTCTGTCTAAATATCAATAATAATACCGTCTCCAGAACCACCACCCGAGTGACGTTTTTCAAGCAGCAATAATATATTCCGTATCCACTGCTGTAGTAGTGTATACGTTGACCTTGTAGGCATTGTTTGCCCAGTGTGTTCTTCAAACAACTGCCATCTAGCTGTGTGAGCTTTTTCACATTCTGTCTAAATATCAATAATAATACCGTCTCCAGAAACACCACCCGAGTGACGTTTTTCAAGCAGCAATAATATATTCCGTATCCACTGCTGTAGTGTATACGTTGACCTTGCAGGCATTGTTTCAATTTGTTTGCCCAGTGTTTTCTTCATTTTCAAACAACTGCCACCGAGCTGTGTGAGCTTGTTCACATTCTGTCTAAATATCAATAATAATACCGTCTCCAGAACCACCACCCGAGTGACGTTTTTCAAGCAGCAATAATATATTCCGTATCCACTGCTGTAGTAGTGTATACGTTGACCTTGTAGGCATTGTTTGCCCAGTGTGTTCTTCAAACAACTGCCATCTAGCTGTGTGAGCTTTTTCACATTCTGTATAAATATCAATAATAATACCGTCTCCAGAAACACCACCTGAGTGACGTTTTTCAAGCAGCAATAATATATTCTGTATCCACTGCTGTAGTGTATACGTTGACCTTGCAGGCATTGTTTCAATTTGTTTGCCCAGTGTGTTCTTCATTTTCAAACAACTGCCACCGAACTGTGTGAGCTTGTTCACATTCTGTCTAAATATCAATAATAATACCGTCTCCAGAACCACCACCTGAGTGACGTTTTTCAAGCAGCAATAATATATTCCGTATCCACTGCTGTAGTAGTGTATACGTTGACCTTGCAGGCATTGTTTCAATTTGTTTGCCCAGTGTGTTCTTCATTTTCAAACAACTGCCATCTACCTGTGTGAGCTTTTTCACAATCTGTCTAAATATCAATAATAATACCGTCTCCAGAAACACCACCTGAGTTGTTGTTGTTGTTTTAAAAATAATGCCAGGCAAAGGCAGGCCGCCACGCAGAGGCACTAGGGGCCGTGCTGCTATGCTATCCTGTGGCCCTAGGAAATTGCCAGGTTTTAAAAAGGCAATGACCCTGAACTCCCAAAATGCTGAAGAGGTAGTTGACTGGCTTACACAGCACACCCCATCCTCTACTGTTTCTAACTTTACCACAACATCCTCATCCTCCACTGCTATGGGCACCCCACGTAACACTTCCTCCACCACCGGCACCCCTTCTTCACTGGAGTCAGAGGAGTTATTTTCACTAGAGTTTCTTGAACTGAGTGATGCGCAACCATTATTGGCAGAAGAAGATGAAGGAGATGAGGACGTTACACCAGATTTAATTCTGGCAGAGAACACAACAGAGATGGACATAATGAGTGATGAGGAGGTCCCCGCTGCTGCTTCCTTCTGTGAGCTGTTAGAAGAAATTGATGCATCTGGGAGAATGATGATGAGGAGATTGATGTTTTGTGGGTGCCCAGTAGAAGAGAGCAAGAGGAGGATAGTTCAGATGGAGAGACGGAGAGTCAGAGAGGCAGGAGGAGAATAAGACTTAGAAGAAGCAGGGAGGACAGCTCGCAGGGAACAGTAGGGCAACAACATGTATCGGCACCTGTGGTCAGCCGGCCAATGCACCCGCCATTGCCGCCAACGCCGCCAACTTCTACTGTTACCGCCAGATTGCCAGCTTCAAAAAGGTCAGCAGTGTGGGATTTTTTAATGTGTGTGCCTCTGACAAAAGCGTTGTAATTTGCAATGAGTGCAGTCAGAAACTGAGTCTTGGGAAGCCCAACAGCCACATAGGTACAACTTCTATGCGAAGGCACATGAACGGCAAGCACAAAGCACTTTGGGAGCAACACCTCAAAGGCAACAGACAAACTAAAAGCCACCCTCCTTCTGGTCCAGCATCTTACTGCTCTACCTCTGCTGTCCTTGACCCGTCTGAACCACCCTCCACTCCGCCATCCACCTTGACCACCAGTTCCCATTCCCAGTCATCTGCCCCCAGCCAAGTTTCTGTGAGGGCCATGTTTGAGCGTAAGAAGCCAATGTCTGCGAGTCACCCCCTTGTCCGGCGTCTGACAGCTGGCTTGTCTGCACTCTTAGCCCGCCAGCTTTTACCATACCAGCTGGTGGACTCTGAGGCCTTCCGCAAATTTGTAGCAATTGGGACACCGCAGTGGAAGGTACCCAGCCGCAATTTTTTTTTCAAAAAAGGGAATACCACACCTGTACCACCATGTGCAGAGCCAAGTCACCGCATCTCTGTCACTTAGTGTTGGGCCAAAGGTCCATATGACTACTGACGCATGGTCCTCCAAGCATGGTCAGGGCAGGTATGTCACCTACACTGCCCACTGGGTGAACTTGGTAATGGCTGGGAAGCAGGGAATGTGTGGCTCAACAACAACAGTGGAGTTGGTGTCACCGCTACGGATTGCACGCGGTTCTGCCACCACCTCTACTCCTCCTTCGCTCTCTACCTCGTCTTCTTCCTCTTCTTCCTCCTCTGCTGCTGGGTCCTCCTCCTCCACACCTGTGCACCCCCAGCTCCCCTAGGCTATTCGACGTGCCAGGTACGCCGTTGTCATGCTGTCTTGGGGATGACGTGCCTGGAAAGCAGAAACCATACCGGATCTGTACTCCTGTCATCTCTGCAGTCACAGGCCGATCGGTGGCTGACCCCACACCAACTGAAGATCGGAAAAGTGGTGTGTGACAACGGAAGCAATCTGTTGGCAGCACTGAGACTGGGCACGCCTTGCTGACATTCAGCAGCGGCACAACATGCCAGTCAGGCGTTTAATTTGCGACAGCCAGACTCGCTGGAATTCAACGCTCCTCATGTTGGAACGTCTGCTGCAACAACAAAGAGCCGTCAATGAATACCTGTTTGAACTGGGTGGTAGGACTGGATCTGCAGAGCTGGGGATTTTTTTCCCACGTTACTGGGTGCTTATGCGCGATGCCTGCAGGCTCATGCGCCCTTTTGAAGAGGTTACAAACATGGTCAGTCGCACCGAAGGCACCATCAGCGACCTAATACCTTTGCTTTCTTCCTGGAGCGTGCCGTGCGACGAGTGACAGATGAGGCTGTAGACCAGCGTGACGAGGAGCAGGAAGCGCACGATTTCTGGTCGGAATCACCAGAACGAGCCCAGGCACCTGCTGCAACGCAGGGAGAGGTGTCAGAAGTGGAGTCAGAGGAGGAAGGTGGCTTTGTGGAGGAGGAGGACCAACAGGAGCAGGCTTCCCAGGGGGCTTGTGGTGACCTTTTGGGGACCCCTGGTCTTGTACGTGGCTGGGGGAGGAGACCGTGGATGATGTAGTCCTTGATAACGAGGTAGCGGAGATGGATACCTCTGCATCCAACCTTGTGAGAATGGGGTCTTTCATGCTGTCATGCCTGTTGAAGGACCCCCGTATCAAGAGGCTTAAGGAGAAGGACCTGTACTGGGTCGCAACGCTACTAGACCCTCGGTACAAGCATAAAGTGGCAGAAATGTTACCAACGTACCACA
The DNA here is from genome assembly GCF_017654675.1 of Xenopus laevis. Classification (NCBI taxonomy): domain Eukaryota; kingdom Metazoa; phylum Chordata; class Amphibia; order Anura; family Pipidae; genus Xenopus; species Xenopus laevis. Next base: position 48,288,470 of record NC_054386.1, read on the forward strand.
AGTCCGAAAGGATGCTGCATTTACAAACCAGCCTGCAAAACATGTTGTACAATGCTTTTAAGGGTGATGTCACTTCAGGAACTCATTCAACATTCCAGGGGCAGAGGTGCCAGTAATCCTGCCACGAGCGCACCTGCAAGGACAAAGCACTTTGGCCACTCTGTAACGTCAGACATGCAAATGTTTTTCAGTCCAAGGCAGCGCCAGAACCCTTCTGGATCCACCCTCAAAGAACGCCTCGACCGGCAGGTAGCGGACTACCTGGCATTAACTGCAGATATCGACACTCTGAGGAGTGATGAACCCCTGGACTACTGGGTGCGCAGGCTTGATCTGTGGCCAGAGCTGTCACAATTTGCCATGAACCTCTTGTCTTGCCCCGCCTCAAGTGTCCTCTCAGAAAGAACCTTCAGTGCAGCAGGAGGGATTGTAACTGAGAAGAGAACTCGCCTAGGTCACAAAAGTGTGGATTACCTGACCTTTATTCATTTATTAAATGAACGAGGCGTGGATCTCGGAGGGTTACTGCACGCCGGAAGACTTGTTCTGACTCCCCATGCAGCTGTCCTTCTCTGCACGCCTCATGACTCCACACACAGCTGTCCTTTGGCGTCCTCCTCCCTCCGCCACCGTTACAAACTAGGGTGCAAACCCTACTGGCTTCATTTGAATCCAGGTAAATCCTGAGTTTTTCTGGCCTCTGTGCTTCAGTGGCTGCAACCAAAAAAATTAATATTTTCAGCATTTATATGGCATATTTTTTCTGGCCTCTGTGCTTCAGTGGCTGCGACAAAAAAAAATGAATATTTTCAGCATTTATATGGCATATTTTTCTGGCCTCTGTGCTTCAGTGGCTGCGACAACATTTTTTATATTTTCAGCATTTATATGGCATATTTTTTCTGGCCTCTGTGCTGCAGTGGCTGCGACAAAAAAAATGAATATTTTCAGCATTTATATGGCATATTTTTTCTGGCCTCTGTGCTTCAGTGGCTGCGACAAAAATTTTTTATATTGTTAGCATTTATATGGCATATTTTTTGTGGCCTCTGTGCTGCAGTGGCTGCGACAAAAAAAAAAAAAATATTTTCAGAATTTATATGGCATATTTTTTCTGGCCTCTGTGCTTCAGTGGCTGCGACAAAAAAAATTTATATTGTTAGCATTTATATGGCATATTTTTTCTGGCCTCTGTGCTTCAGTGGCTGCGACAAAAAAAAATTATATTGTTAGCATTTAAATCGCATATTTTTTCCGGCCTCTGTGCTACAGTGGCTGCGACAAAAAAAACATAATTTTTCAGGAAAGTACACATGCCTAATTTTTCAGGGTTCTGCAACAGTGGCAAAATCGCATCTTTTATGGTCACCGCAGGTGATCAATAAAGTAGACCAAAACTGGGCCCACACTGCAGAATCAGTGTTTTTTGGTTCACTTCACTGTACATTGAATTACCTCTGCCTGACCGTGCACGTGCGCACAAGCACGGTGACTGCTAAACACACCACTACAGAAATATTGCCACCAACAGGACGAACATCCTGGAGGTGACAAGCTCAACTAGTAATTAACAACTATTATTTGCTCACTTGACGGTATCATTCATTAAAGCTCTTTGCGTTTTTTTGCATTGCAGTAAGCGCCGCGTTTCGTCTTTGCGTGTGAACAGGCTGTAACCTTTACACGACTTGATTGGCATGTAGACGCCGGACGTTTTAAAGCAGTTTATTACACAGGTTTAGAAATGTAGTGTGATTTCTGCCCTTTACAGCACAAAACGCAGCGCTGTGTCAACAATGTATTTTTCAGATACATTTTTGCCCTTGATCCCCCTCTGGCATGCCACTGTCCAGGTCGTTGCACCCTTTAAACAACTTTAAAATCATTTTTCTGGCCAGAAATGTCTTTTTTAGCTTTTAAAATTCGCCTTCCCATTGAAGTCTATGGGGTTCACGACGTTCGCGAACCGTTCGCATTTTTGACGCAAGTTCGCGAATATGTTCGCGAACTTTTTTTCCGACGTTCGCTACATCCCTAATAGACATATTAAGGTATTAGCCTTTGCTGATGATTTATTATTAATTTTAAAAAATCCTGAGTCTTCACTAAAGGTTGTTTTTGATTTATTTCAAGACTTTCTGTCTTTTTCTGGTTACAAAATTAACGCTGAGAAATCGTAAATAATGAATATATATGGTTCGTTTTCCAATTCACTACTTAAGAAATTCCAATTTAAAAACCCAAAGAATCAAATTAAATATTTAGGATTAATAATTCCTTCAGATCTCAGTAATTTATATTCTTTGAATATTACCCCAGCCTGGTTTTTTCCATGTGTGAAAAATAAGCCAATTCTCCCCTTAATATTAAGGAATGATCGCTCTTTTTTTAAATCCTTAATATTTCCCAAGCTAATATATCCATTGATTAATCTCCCTTTGCTTATAAAGCATTGCGATATCAAGAAACTTGACTCTGCCTTAACTAAATTTATTTGGAATGGTAAAAAGGCAAAAATTGCCCACTATAAATTGAGAGCTCCAGTTAAACTTGGATGATTAAACCTTCCTGATTTCAGAGCATTTAATCAGCCCTCACCAGTAGAGATGTCGCGAACTGTTCGCCGGCGAACTTGTTCGCGCGAACATCGGGTGTTCGCGCTCGCCGGAAGTTCGCGAACGTCGCGCGACGTTCGCCATTTTGGGTTCGCCATTGTTGGCGCTTTTTTTTGCCCTCTCACCCCAGACCAGCAGGTACATGGCAGCCAATCAGGAAGCTCTCCCCTGGACCACTCCCCTTCCCTATAAAAACCGAAGCCCTGCAGCGTTTTTTCACTCTGCCTGTGTGTGCTGAAGAGATAGTGTAGGGAGAGAGCTGCTGCCTGTTAGTGATTTCAGGGACAGTTGAAAGTTTGCTGGCTAGTAATCGTTTTGATACTGCTCTGTTATTGGAGGGACAGAAGTCTGCAGGGGTTTGAGGGACATTTAAGCTTAGGTAGCTTTGCTGGCTAGTAATCTACCTTCTACTGCAGTGCTCTGTATGTAGCTGCAGTGGGCAGCTGTCCTGCTTCTGATCTCATCTGCTGACTGCTGCAATAACAGTAGTCCTTGTAAGGACTGCTTTTATTTATTTTTTTGTTGTTTTACTACTACTACTACTACTACTACTATAAGAGCCCAGTGCTATTAGTCTAGCAGTGTTGGGGAGTGGGACTGGTGTGCTAATCTGCTGCTCCTAGTAGTTCAGCAGCACCAACTTTAATTTTTTTTTTTAATATTCATTTTTTTTTTATTTTACTTTTTTTTATTTTACTACCGCTGTAGTAGTGTATAAGTTGACCTTTTAGGCATTATTTGCCCTGTAGGCATTATTTGCACACTGTTTTCTTCAACCCGCCATCGAGCTGTGTGACCTTGTTCACATTCTGTCTAAATATCCATAATATTACCGTCTCCAGAAAAAACACCGGAGTCACTTTTTTCAAGCAGCCATAATATATTTTACGTAATCCGTATCCACCGCTGTAGTAGTGTATACGTTGGCCTTGTAGGCATTATTTGCACACTGTTTTCTTCAACCCGCCATCGAGCTGTGTGACCTTGTTCCCATTCTGTCTAAATATCCATAATATTACCGTCTCCAGAAAAAACACCGGAGTCACTTTTTTCAAGCAGCATTCATATATTTTACGTAATCCGTATCCACCGCTGTAGTAGTGTATACGTTGGCCTTGTAGGCATTATTTGCACACTGTTTTCTTCAACCCGCCATCGAGCTGTGTGACCTTGTTCCCATTCTGTCTAAATATCCATAATATTACCGTCTCCAGAAAAAACACCGGAGTCACTTTTTTCAAGCAGCATTCATATATTTTACGTAATCCGTATCCACCGCTGTAGTAGTGTATACGTTGGCCTTGTAGGCATTATTTGCACACTGTTTTCTTCAACCCGCCATCGAGCTGTGTGACCTTGTTCCCATTCTGTCTAAATATCCATAATATTACCGTCTCCAGAAAAAACACCGGAGTCACTTTTTTCAAGCAGCATTCATATATTTTACGTAATCCGTATCCACCGCTGTAGTAGTGTATACGTTGGCCTTGTAGGCATTATTTGCACAGTGTTTTCTTCAACCCGCCATCGAGCTGTGTGAGCTTGTTCACATTTTGTCTAAATATTGATAATATTATCGTCTCTAGAAAAACCACTTGAGTTACTTTTTTTCAAGCAGCATTCATATATTTTACGTAATCCGTATCCACCGCTGTAGTAGTGTATACGTTGACCTTGTAGGCATTATTTGCACACTGTTTTCTTCAACCCGCCATCGAGCTGTGTGAGCTTGTTCACATTTTGTCTAAATATTGATAATATTATCGTCTCTAGAAAAACCACTTGAGTTACTTTTTTTCAAGCAGCATTCATATATTTTACGTAATCCGTATCCACCGCTGTAGTAGTGTATACGTTGACCTTGTAGGCATTATTTGCACACTGTTTTCTTCAACCCGCCATCTAGCTGTGTGACCTTGTTCACATTTTGTCTAAATATTGATAATATTATCGTCTCTAGAAAAACCACTTGAGTTACTTTTTTTCAAGCAGCATTCATATATTTTACGTAATCCGTATCCACCGCTGTAGTAGTGTATACGTTGACTTTGTAGGCATTATTTGCACAGTGTTTTCTTCAACCCGCCATCTAGCTGTGTGTATTATCGTTTCCAGAAAAACCAACTGAGTTTTTGTTGTTGTTGTTGTTTTTTTTAAAAATAATGCCAGGCAAAGGCAGGCCGCCACGCAGAGGCCGTGCTAGGGGCCGTGCTGCTATGCAATCCTGTGGCCCTAGCAAATTTCCCAGTTTTAAAAAGCCAATGACCCTGAACTCCCAAAATGCTGAAGAGGTAGTTGACTGGCTTACACAGCACACCCCATCCTCTACCGTTTCTAACTTTACCACAACATCCTCCTCATCCTCCACTGCTATGGCCACCCCACGTAACACTTCCTCCACCACCGGTGCCCCTTCTTCACTGGGGTCAGAGGAGTTATTTTCCAATGAGTTTCTTGAACTGAGTAATGCGCAACCATTATTGCCAGAAGAAGATGAAGGAGATGAGGACCTTACACCAGATTTAATTCTGGCAGAGAACACGATAGAGATGGACATAATGAGTGATGAGGAGGAGGTCCCCGCTGCTGCTTCCTTCTGTGATGTGTCAGAAGAAATTGATGCATCTGAGGAGAATGATGATGAGGAGATTGATGTTTTGTGGGTGCCTAGTAGAAGAGAGCAAGAGGAGGGTAGTTCAGATGGAGAGACGGAGAGTCAGAGAGGCAGTAGGAGAATAAGACTTAGAAGAAGCAGGGAGGACAGCCCGCAGGGATCAGCAGGGCAACAACATGTATCGGCACCTGTGTTCAGCCGGCCAACGCACCCGCCATTGCCGCCAATACCGCCAACTCCGCCAACTTCTACTGTTACCGCCAGATCGCACACTTCCAAAAAGTCAGCAGTGTGGGATTTTTTTAATGTGTGTGCCTCTGACAAAAGCATTGTAATTTGCAATGAGTGCAGTCAGAAACTGAGCCTTGGTAAGCCCAACAGCCACATAGGTACAACTTCTATGCGAAGGCACATGAGCGGCAAGCACAAAGCACTTTGGGAGCAACACCTCAAAGGCAACAGGCAAACTAAAAGCCACACTCCTTCTGGTCCAGCATCTTACTGCTCTACCTCTGCTCTCCTTGACCCGTCTGAACCACCCTCCACTCCGCCTTCCACCTTGACCACCTGTTCCCATTCCCAGTCATCTGCCACCAGCCAAGTTTCTGTGAAGGCCATGTTTGAGCGTAAGAAGCCAATGTCTGACTGTCACCCCCTTGCCCGGCGTCTGACAGCTGGCTTGTCTGCACTCTTAGCCCGCCAGCTTTTACCATACCAGCTGGTGGACTCTGAGGCCTTCCGCAAATTTGTAGCAATTGGGACACCGCAGTGGAAGGTACCCAGCCGCAATTTTTTTTCTAAAAAGGGAATACCACACCTGTACCAACATGTGCAGAGCCAAGTTACCGCATCTCTGTCACTTAGTGTTGGGCCAAAGGTCCATATGACTACTGACGCATGGTCCTCCAAGCATGGTCAGGGCAGGTATGTCACCTACACTGCCCACTGGGTGAACTTGGTAATGGCTGGGAAGCAGGGAATGGGTAGCTCAACAACAACAGTGGAGTTGGTGTCACCGCCACGGATTGCACGCGGTTCTGCCACCACCTCTACTCCTCCATCGCTCTCTACCTCGTCTTCTTCTTCTTCTTACTCTGCTGCTGGGTCCTCCTTCTCCTCCTCCACACCTGTGCACCCCCAGCTCCCCCTAGGCTATTCGACGTGCCAGGTACGCCGTTGTCACGCTGTCTTGGGGATGACGTGCCTGGAAAGCAAAAACCATACCGGATCTGTACTCCTGTCATCTCTGCAGTCACAGGCCGATCGGTGGCTGACCCCACACCAACTGCAGATCGGAAAAGTGGTGTGTGACAATGGAAGCAATCTGTTGGCAGCGTTGAGACTAGGCAATTTAACACATGTGCCCTGCATGGCACATGTGTTAAATTTAATAGTCCAACGTTTTGTCTCCAAGTACCCAGGATTCCAGGACGTTCTCACCCAGTCCAGAAAGGTGTCGGCCCATTTCAGACGTTCCTACACAGCCATGGCACGCCTTGCTGACATTCAGCAGCGCTACAACATGCCAGTCAGGCGTTTGATTTCTGACAGCCAGACTCGCTGGAATTCAACGCTCCTTATGTTGGAACGTCTGCTGCAACAACAAAGGGCCGTCAACGAGTACCTTTTTGAACTGGGTGGTAGGACTGGATCTGCACAGCTGGGGATTTTTTTCCCCCGTTACTGGGTGCTTATGCGCGATGCCTGCAGGCTCATGCGACCTTTTGAAGAGGTGACAAATATGGTCAGTCGCACCGAAGGCACCATCAGCGACCTAATACCCTTCGCTTTCTTCCTGGAGCGTGCCGTGCGACGAGTGACAGATGAGGCTGTAGACCAGCGTGACGAGGAGCTGGAAGCGCACGATTTCTGGTCGGAATCACCAGAACGAACCCAGGCACCTGCTGCAACGCAGGGAGAGGTGCCAGAAGTGGAGTCAGAGGAGGAAGGTGGCTTTGTGGAGGAGGAGGAGGAGGACCAACAGGAGCAGGCTTCCCAGGGGGCTAGTGGTGACCTTTTGGGGACCCCTGGTCTTGTACGTGGCTGGGGGGAGGAGACCGTGGATGATGCAGTCCTTGATAATGAGGAAGCGGAGATGGATAGCTCTGCATCCAACCTTGTGAGAATGGGGTCTTTCATGCTGTCATGCCTGTTGAAGGACCCCCGTATCAAGAGGCTTAAGGAGAAGGACCTGTACTGGGTCGCAACGCTACTAGACCCTCGGTACAAGCATAAAGTGTCAGAAATGTTACCAACATACCACAAGTCCGAAAAGATGCGGCATTTACAAACCAGCCTGCAAAACATGTTGTACAATGCTTTTAAGGGTGATGTCACTTCAGGAACTCATCAACATTCCAGGGGCAGAGGTGCCAGTAATCCTGCCACGAGCACACCTGCAAGGACAAAGCCCTTTGGCCAGTCTGTAACGTCAGACATGCAAATGTTTTTCTGTCCAAGGCAGCGCCACAACCCTTCTGGATCCACCCTCAAAGAACGCCTCGACCGGCAGGTAGCGGACTACCTGGCATTAACTGCAGATATCGACACTCTGAGGAGCGATGAACCCCTGGACTACTGGGTGCGCAGGCTTGATCTGTGGCCAGAGCTGTCACAATTTGCCATGAACCTCTTGTCTTGCCCAGCCTCAAGTGTGCTCTCAGAAAGGACCTTCAGTGCAGCAGGAGGGATTGTAACTGAGAAGAGAACTCGCCTAGGTCACAAAAGTGTCGATTACCTGACCTTTATTAAAATGAATGAGGGGTGGATCTCGGAGGGTTACTGCACGCCGGAAGACTTGTTCTGACTTCTATGCAGCTGTCCTTCTCTTCAAGCCTCATGACTCCACACACAGCTGTCCTTTAGCGTCCTCCTCCTCCCTCCGCCACCGTTACAAACTAGGGTGCAAACCCTACTGGTTTAATTTTTTCTGGCCTCTGTGCTTCAGTGGCTGCAACCAAAAAAACTGGGCAAACAATGTCTACAAGGTCAACGTATGGCAAAAAATGACTATTTTCAGCATTTATATGGCATATTTTTTCTGGCAACTGTGCTTCAGTGGCTGCGTCCAAAAAAATGCATATTTTCTGCATTTATATGGCATAATTTTTCTGGCAACTGTGCTTCAGTGGCTGCGACCAAAAAAATGCATATTTTCTGCATTTATATGGCATAATTTTTCTGGCCTCTGTGCTTCAGTGGCTGCAACCAAAAAAATTTATATTTTCAGCATTTATATGGCATAATTTTTCTGGCCTCTGTGCTTCAGTGGCTGCAACCAAAAAAATTTATATTTTCAGCATTTATATGGCATAATTTTTCTGGCAACTGTGCTTCAGTGGCTGCGACCAAAAAAATTACTATTTTCAGCATTTATATGGCATATTTTTTCTGGCCTCTGTGCTTCAGTGGCTGCGGCCAAAAAAACTGGGCAAACAATGCCTACAAGGTCAACGACGTTGACCTTGTAGGCATTGTTTGCCCAGTTTTTTTGGCCGCAGCCACTGAAGCACAGAGGCCAGAAAAAATATGCCATATAAATGCTGAAAATAGTAATTTTTTGCCATACGTTGACTCAACGTATATGGCAAAAAATGACTATTTTCAGCATTTATATGGCATATTTTTTCTGGCAACTGTGCTTCAGTGGCTGCGACCAAAAAAATGCATATTTTCTGCATTTATATGGCATAATTTTTCTGGCCTCTGTGCTTCAGTGGCTGCAACCAAAAAAATTTATATTTTCAGCATTTATATGGCATAATTTTTCTGGCAACTGTGCTTCAGTGGCTGCGACCAAAAAAATGCATATTTTCTGCATTTATATGGCATAATTTTTCTGGCCTCTGTGCTTCAGTGGCTGCAACCAAAAAAATTTATATTTTCAGCATTTATATGGCATAATTTTTCTGGCAACTGTGCTTCAGTGGCTGCGTCCAAAAAAACTGGGCAAACAATGTCTACAAGGTCAACGTATGGCGAAAAATTACTATTTTCAGCATTTATATGGCATATTTTTTCTGGCAACTGTGCTTCAGTGGCTGCGTCCAAAAAAACTGGGCAAACAATGCCTACAAGGTCAACGTATGGCAGTTGTTTAAAGAGAACAGTAGATTACTAGCCAGCAAAGCTACCTAAGCTAAAATGTCCCTCAAATCCCTGCAGACTTCTGTCCCTCCAATACAGAGCAGTATCAAGCAGATTACTAGCCAGCAAGCTTACTATCATCTGTCCCTGAAATCACTAACAGCTCTCCCCCTACACTATCTCTTCCAAGCACACACAGGCAGATTTTTCAGATACATTTTTGCCCTTGATCCCCCTCTGGCATGCCACTGTCCAGTTCGTTGCACCCTTTAAACAACTTTAAAATCATTTTTCTGGCCAGAAATGTCTTTTCTAGATGTTAAAGTTCGCCTTCCCATTGAAGTCTATGGGGTTCGCGAACCGTTCGCGAACCGCTCGCATTTTTGCGCAAGTTCGCGAATATGTTCGCGAACTTTTTTTCCGACGTTCGCTACATCCCTACTCACCAGATATCTTATTGAGTGGATCTCTCGAGGCAACAAATTTATAAACCCCGACATTGAGATCTTTCAAGAACCCTTTTTTGATATACTATCTGTTTTGCATAGCAAATGGAGTAATGTCCCTTACGACTTTAAGAGGAATCCTATATATCGTGACTCTATATGTGTGTGGAAACATTTATTCTTTCGTCATGGTTATAGCTATACAGTAACCCCTTACATGCCAGCCAAACTCTTACTTAAACCTTCAGATTATCAGAAATCTGATACTTTTATATTTTCAATTAAGAGAAAGTCACTGGTTTTGGTAAAAGATATATTTGATCCGCTTAAGAAAGCCTTAATGACTTGGTCAAAACTCAAAGAACAATACAAGCTTCAGGATTCTGACAGATACTATTATTTAGCATGTCAATGTGGTCTTTCTCTGCTACATAATAATAAAAACCTGTTTTTAGCTGAGCACAAGCTTGCAGAAGATTTGGCAGAGTTTTTGGAATTCCCTGGTCTGGTCTCTATTAGCTCTCTTTCTAAACAATTTTGGAATGTTTATAGTTCAGATTCTCACCCGTTATTGAAACCATCCACTAAATGGTCTGAGTTTTTACATTGTCAAATAACTCCCTCAGACTTGGTAAAATCTATTAGGGATTACAATAAATTCATTTTAGCAGAAAATTGGAGGATACAACATTTTAAGTTTATCCATCTAGGCTATGGAAAATTATTTTCAAAAACTTCCTCTAATGGCCCTATTTCATACTGTCCTAAATGTGATGAGACTAATGTGTCACTTTTTCATTATTTATGGTCTTGCCCAAAGATTGATATATATTGGAGGGAAATTTTTCGGTTTTTGAATTATCAATTGAAGATAAGGATTAAATTGTCTCTGTGCTTTGCTTTTTTGCATCTAGATAATGTAGTGTTTCCTTCAGTTCCCAACACAAATTTTATTTCCCCTGAAAATAAATTATTGACAGTTTTTTTTCTAGCAGCTTCCAAGAAAGCTTTATTTAATTCTTGGTTACTAAAAGAACCCCCTTCGTTAACAGACGTTATTTCTTTTATGAACCAGCTTAGTTGGCAAGAAGCCTTATTAACCAAAACCAAAGGAAATAATTCCATTGACTCTTTTAAACTGATTTGGTCTCCCTTTTTTGAAGCTTATTATTCTAATATAGGTGATCAAATAGGACGGTTTCTCAATTTATAAGATGTGCTTTCAGACATTCCAGTCAATGAATGGACATTTTCTCTATTTCTTTCAATATGTTTACATCCACTGGCTTAGTAAATTTTAGTTAGTTGTTGTCAGTCTCATTAAATGGTATTTAGTTTTTAATAATTTTATGCCATTGTATCGATTATAACTTGTCTTTCATCTGCATAAAATTTGTTTATCATGAAAATCAAAATAAAATATTTTCAAAATATAAAAATAATATAATTAGATTGTATGTGTAACTTGGAAACCATGAAAGGAATTGCCTTAAAGGATGTTTTTGATGAGTGCCCATCACCACTGTTATCTTACTATATCCATCTAGACCAGATAAACATGTCCTCTTTACAATCCCGCATTGGAAAATGGGAGGGTAAAATGTTAGAAACCTTTTCTCGGGATAAAACTGATTCCCAATTACAATCTGATCAGTAGGGATGTAGCGAACGGCGGAAAAAATGTTCGCGAACATATTCGCGAACTTGCGTTGTTAAATATTGGGTATTGGAAAAATGGTTATATTCCAGTATTGATTAAGTTTGAATATGTTTCATTTGTGCACTCATGACTTGTCATTCACACATCTTTCACACACTGGTTCCCATACTCCATTTGTTCCTCAAGTCTGGAAGGATTAGGTTACAATTAACATATGGAATTTATGGGTAGGCTGGGGGAGGTGTATCCCACAGATTTTGAATATATCCCTGGACAAAGAGAAGTTGGGTCTCTCTCACGCTCTCTCACACTGGACACACACACAGACACATACACAGACACACACTGACTCTCACATAATACAGACATACACAAAACTTTTATACAACATATTGATACATACATATTATTTTGGTAGGCTGTCAATAGAGCATTTGACTGGCTAGGTATCTGTTAATTTGTATGTATTTTCTGTAACACATTTTTTACACATTAAATATATTTAAATATCACCTTGGTGAGTGGTGTTTGTTGACCATAGAACTTATACAAATTATTTAAAAAGACAGTAGTTTCTAACAGATGGCGAGCCTAGTCAGATTATAGACCTGGACATTAGACATATACACATTCTGTCAGCTTCAAAAGGGGGACAGGAGGGTGTAGCTGAACTAAAGCTTCCAGATGTCTATATGAGTAAAAGAACCTAGAAGTATTTTGTGTAAGTATTACAGGCATTGACATAATTGCGGACGCAGTGAGAAAGATTCTGCTTTCCGGTGAGTATGGATTTTCTTGATAATTTGGCTAATAAGAGCAAATTCAAGTTTGATATCCCTCATAGTGTTATGTATGATGCAGAGATATGGTCAGATCTGTATACTCAATGTATGAATGCTAATATGTTGGTAGAGAAAAAAGATATTTCATTTTCCAGATTGAAACATAAAATCCAGAATGTAATGCTATTAGTGAAAACGTTTAATACGTTAATGTGCTCAGAGAGGAAGGAAAATGATGTAGAAAAGATTACTACTCCAGATAAGAGAGAAGTAGAATGTGACAGAGTTAGCAATGACTGTCTGGCTAAGGAAATTTCTAAGCATGAACTTAGACTGTCAGAAATAGAGTCAGTTTTGCAAAGGAATAACCAGGTTTCGGTTATTACAAAGGAACAGAGATCCATGTTGGTTCCGGATCTCAATAATCCAGAATTAGACTATGACAGGGCAAAACTGCAATTAAAAATTAATAAACAGTTATTTAAAATTGTGAAAGAGATTCCACATTTCAACCCCAAGTTAAATGTCCTCATGATTTCTGATCTATTTGAATCTCATATAGAGAAATATGATTTAAGTGAGGAACAAAAGAACAAAGTGTTTAAACTTTGGGTGCCAATACAGATTTGCCATAGGTTATCAATAGGGATGTAGCGAACCGCCGCCGATGTGTTCGCGAACGCCGTTCGCGAACACCGGCATAATTTGCGAACTGTTCGCGAACTGTTCGCGAACTTCGATCATCCGAAAATCGTTCGATTCGAACGATCGAAGGATTTTAATCGTTCGATCGAACGATTTTCGTTCGAATCGAACGAAAATCGTTCGATTTTAGCGATCGAATGGTCGAATGGGCGACCGATTTTGACGCGAACGCCTATTGGCGAACGTCGCGCGACGTTCGCGAACTTGCGGCGGACGCGAACAGTCGAAGTTCGCGCGAACTAGTTCGCCGGCGAACAGTTCGCTACATCCCTAGTTATCAATACCAGTGACTGAGCCAGAGATTGATATAGATGGGAATCTAATATATGGCACAAGAAGGGAGAGGCTTTTGCAGCTTAATTATATAATTAATGGAGAAGAGTTTTTTAACACTGCACTGCTTAATGATCTGAAAACCTCCATAGACGATGACCCCTTTGTGTTTATGGGTATATTTGAGCAAGCGTACAGGCTGGTTATGGGTATTAAAGAAGATCAAGTTCCTGAAGAAATGGTGAGAGTTTTTGTAAAGAAGTTTCAATACTTAGATACAGGAGCTGATGTCCGTGCTTCAATGTTTAACACTCTTACAGAAGCAGCCACTTACATTGATAAGTATAGGAGACATCTTGTGCTGCAGAGCTCAGACCCCTCAAACAAGCATATGATCAGAGAAATATGCCAAACAAAAAAAGCAGATATGAAACCACATAAGAAGGCTTATTGTTTTTTTTGTGGGAAATTAGGTCATCTATTTAGGAAATGTTTTTTACGTAGAAAATCTATGAAACGATTTAAGGTTGATAAAGATTCTGGAATTATACAAGAGAAAGTTCAGGTAAAGCAACTAGATGCACAGAATGGCCACTCCCAATGTTCCATAGACAGACCAGTCTGTCCTTACAAAAGACCTAGGGCTGAAGACAAAAGGAGTTACTCTTTGTTAATGAAAACAAGGAATAATTACTGAATAGGGCTAGAGAAATGTTAGTACTTATTCTTTAAAGGTTGGAGAAAGTGTGAGTAAATAAATATGATTGGATACAATTTTTAAGAAAGTAATATTTACATGGAAATATGCAGTAATGATGGTAATGTGTTTTACTGTATAGCAGGATAAGTGGAATTTAATATGTATTAACTGTTTTATACTGTAGAATATCTTCAACTCCCTATTTAGACAAATGCCAGGTTAAGATTATTAAATAGCTATTTTGTCAGTGGAATTATAAATATCAGAAGAATTATATCTTGTTTTATTTCTAATATAAATTGTAAAGTGTGTCTATATGTTTCTAATGTATAAGCAATATTTTTGTATATAGTCAAACATTAGAAAGTAATTTTTTATATTTTTATAGCCAAATATTGTATTGGTTATAAGAAAGACTGGGAAGATTTAAAGGAAATACAGTGAGCAAGTTGAGAATGATTTTTTGTAAGTTTCAAATCAATTTGGTGCATTGTGGCACCAGCACTGTTTTCCTGTCTGGATTCCAATCTACCCACCCCCATCCTTGGGTGTCATGTTATGGTTTTTTTTTTAACCAGAACAAAGAGGATATTTTGCTTCCACTGATCTAAATATCTTAAATAGTAATATCCATAGAAGTTCAAGTGGGACTGATATTGATGTTTCATAATCAAATCAGATTCATAAATGTTTAGATGTTGACTTGGTTTTTCCCAAATTATAAATCTATACATTGAATATTCTAACTTGTAAGATTTGGCTCTAAAGAGCACACTGGTAATACTCAGGTTACACCACTGAGTGATTTACATAACTGTTCAACCAGAACATGGTGTTTATGTAATGAACATATGTCTACAGTATAAAAGGGGGGCAGATAGACAAATCTTATTTCCTAAATACTGCATTATATTTCCATGTAAATTGCTAATAAATTTAGGGACACTAATTACAGTGATTTTTTGGTATATTTGCAAATGATGCAATTATTTCACTTACCTTTGCTGAATAAGTACAGAGCTAAAAGATTAAATACATCTTAGTATATAATGGGATTTGTATGTTTCACATGTTTTCACATAAAAAGATAACAAATTTAAGTGTGAGGCAGGAAGCATGGGAACAAAAGCATTTGCTAGTGGGATTCACAAGAAAGTAAAGGCTAAAGCTTAGGGCCAGGATATGTAAATGTTGGAAAGATACATTTCATGAAGGACTAAAGAATTTTGAGACCAGTAACTTTTTGTTTGTTAAATGAAATGTGCTCTAACTTGTTATGATTATTGTAGGATATGGATTCCTTTTCCACATTAAAGCATCATGGATCAGGAGGATATAAAGGAGAAGCTTTCTTGTAGTACATAATGGGGGAATGAAAATAAAATAAAATAATAATGAAAATAATGAAAATAATGAAAATAATTTTTACATTGGAAAATGTAAAGACTAACATGAGCATGTTTGCATGGTAGTAATGTAATAAACTTTCACATTAACTAATTTGGTCTTAGTTGACTACACTATGCACAACTTTTATTTTTTAAGGTGCACATATGGAAATCCTGCGCAGGTCAATGAATTGGCAATTTTTTTTTTTGATAAACATACATGATAACGTACGTATTGATAATTAGCATAAGGAAAAGCAATTGAAAGAGTACTCTATATACATCTTATAAACCTTTGATAGTTTGGATTATTATATGACCTGGCCAGTCATGTGATAAAATATTTGAAACTGTCAAAGATATATTGTAAGATGTTTATGTTTAATAACCATGGAAGTGATGAATATGGATCCATTATATTATTAATAATAACTTTTTCTTTGGAAGATTATCAACTGTAAATATATAAGTTTAGGTTTGGTTAATCCTATTGTTGTGATATATGAATTCAAGCTCAGAATTGTTTTTTATTCATAACAGGGAAAAAGTAATGTCCATGAACCTTTGTTCTGAAATTGTCAGAAATCTAACCTATAGTACTATACTACTGTAGTATTAATATCATAGTAGTCAAAACCTTGAACTGGTTCCCTGCAGAGATCAGGCAAGGGATTAGATCATTTAAGTACGAAATGTATCTAGAAAGATAGTTTTATAGAAATGTCATCCTTGAGGTGTATTTCTAAGATGTGTTATTTGAACAATGGTCAACTTTTATGCAGACAGAATTTATTAAAGCATGGGGCAAATGCTGGGAATAGCATTTTATTTGAACATACAACTCCTATATCATACATGGATTTCATTTTAGTGTTCTTGAGGGTACATTTAACTGTAACTGATGTTTAAGGTGGTCTACAAATTGAATACACTTATTTTGACTATGTACAGTTATTTGCTTTAATAACCGATATCTGATTTATTGGTTTTAAGAATGTCTTGAACAGATGGGTTTTGGGATCAAATGACATGAGGTCACATAGTTGACCTTTGGTAATTAAAGCTCATGAGAACTGTGGGACATATGTTTTTTTTATGATACGTGTTCCGAATTAGTTTTGACTCCATTCTTATAAACATTAAGGAAAACAAGAAGAACTCAAGATAACCGTAAAGTGCTTTCTTTCATCAGAGAAAACAATTAACTTTGCTTCTTACAAACATGATATTTATAGGACAATGTATATTCTCACCACTATTTGCAAAAATAGGAGAACCGTTTGTTTCCATGTCTAATATATCTGCTGTGCAAAGTAAAATTAAAGTTAGGAATTAATTAAATACACATATTAATAAAGTTTCCCTTCACATGTAATTATACCGAAATCAGGATTTAGATATTGTTTACAACATTTTTAAGGAAAGGTTAAAATGGACAACTACTTTTTATATGGACTCATATGAATGTTTTATTTTATCCATTGGGAATGTGAATACATAGTTTATGTTTGTTAATATTTTGTTTTTTTGGTATTCACAAAAGGTTTAAGTGATTTCACTGTGGAGGACATTGTTTGAATGTGAGATGTATTTAATATACAGTATAATATCATATTCATGAGAATGGCATGGTAAGACAGTGATAGTAGTTTAGATAAAATAAATAAGTGCATCTTTTGCACTAGCTATAGATCAAAATGGACAAAATTCTGTGAGACTATGGAAGAGATAATCAACAATGGAAGAGGAGCACCATCGTTCAAGGAGAAATGCAGGTTCCAGAAGTAAAGTTGTTTGTAATACGGACTGTGATTCAGGATGACTTAACTGAAGGATATCAATAATTTCATGAAAAATTATTTTCATTCTGAACTATAAGAACTTTTTACAAAGTGTCTCAATCTTTTTAAATTTGCTTTTGTCTGGTTCCATTACTGAAAGTCTGCAGTTTTCCAAGAGCCTGCCAACGACTGTGGTGTTTATTGCTTATTCAAGTCACACCTTCGTTTCACACTGTATGGACTAAAGTATGATTGTTCTGTATCAGGGTAACTGCAAAGTGACCAGGGGCCTTAAAAATGGCATTGATAATACATGTACTGGTGCAATTCCCTGATTCTATACAGATGATTCGTGATTGATCAACTAAGGAAGTCAAGGCTTACATCTGCCAGGCCCAACTGGACCAAAGGGTCGTAGGAAGCCTCTGCATAGACACATCTGGCATCAATCACAGGAGGAATGTTTGCCATATATTGTGTTACAAAAGAAATGAAATGACTGTAACTTTGTGATTCCCAGAACAGAGTACTTAGCTCTTAATTTTCAATTTTTGATGTTTGTGGACACATTTTATTGCAAGATCGTGAAAGGTGTGATAAAGAATTCAATGTCAACTACAACTAAACACAGTGATATGCGTAAAGGCTGTAATGAAAGATTTTTAAATCCATAACAGGAAGACATGTCTGAATAACTAGAGAATGGAACCAACTTTAGAATATAGATAGGATATTTTTAATTATGGTGAACTATCACTACTTACCATCTCATTACATGATATTAAATCAATTATGTTATGTTATTTGCATCAGACTTTGGAAATATGAAAACATTTCTGGATGTCTTTTGGGATGTAGTTTCAAGGACTATGGGATAATATGTTCTTGGCAAGTCAAATGTGCAAAGGGGGATTTGTTAAATATTGGGTATTGGAAAAATGGTTATATTCCAGTATTGATTAAGTTTGAATATGTTTCATTTGTGCACTCATGACTTGTCATTCACACATCTTTCACACACTGGTTCCCATACTCCATTTGTTCCTCAAGTCTGGAGGGATTAGGTTACAATTAACATATGGAATTTATGGGTAGGCTGGGGGAGGTGTATCCCACAGATTTTGAATATATCCCTGGACAAAGAGAAGTTGGGTCTCTCTCACGCTCTCTCACACTGGACACACACACAGACACATACACAGACACACACTGACTCTCACATAATACAGACATACACAAAACTTTTATACAACATATTGATACATACATATTATTTTGGTAGGCTGTCAATAGAGCATTTGACTAGCTAGGTATCTGTTAATTTGTATGTATTTTCTGTAACACATTTTTTACACATTAAATATATTTAAATATCACCTTGGTGAGTGGTGTTTGTTGACCATAGAACTTATACAAATTATTTAAAAAGACAGTAGTTTCTAACATGCGTCAAAAATGCGAACGGTTCGCGAACGTCGCAAACCCCATAGACTTCAATGGGAAGGCGAATTTTAAAAGCTAGAAAAGACATTTCTGGCCAGAAAAATGATTTTAAAGTTGTTTAAAGGGTGCAACGACCTGGACAGTGGCATGCCAGAGGGGGATCAAGGGCAAAAATGTATCTGAAAAATACATTGTTGACACAGCGCTGCGTTTTGTGCTGTAAAGGGCAGAAATCACACTACGTCACTCAGGTGATGTTTCTGGACACGGAATGTGAAAAAGCTCACACAGCTAGGTGGCACTTGGTTAAAGACTGGGCAAACAATGCCTGCAAGGGCAACGTATACAGTAGTGGATACGGAATATATTATTGCTGCTGTAAAAACATCACTCAGGTGATGTTTACGGACACGGAATTATTATTGTTATTTAGACAGAATGTGAAAAAGCTCACACAGCTAGGTGGCACTTGCATACCTCCCAACTGTCCCTCTTTTGACCACTCAACCCCCTATCCCTCTTTTGTACTAGAAAGTCCCTCTTTTCTCTGCACTGAACAGCCAGAAAAAAAACAGTTTCTAACTTAATTGGCTTTTGGCAGAGAGCTCAGAACAGCTAACAGGTGCAAATAAGATACTTTGTAACAATTTTGACTCTGGTTGGTGCTGGTAGTGGTGAACTACTAGGAGGAGCAGCACACCAGTCCCTCTTTTCTCTGAACTGAACAGCCAGAAAAAAAACAGTTTCTAACTTAATTAGCTTTTGGCAGAGAGCTCAGAACAGCTAACAGGTGCAAATAAGATACTTTGTAACAATTTTGACTCTGGTTGGTGCTGGTGGTGGTGAACTACTAGGAGGAGCAGCACACCAGTCCCACTCCCCAACACAGCTAGACTAATAGCACTGGGCTCTTACAGTAGCAAAGTAAAAAAACAAAAAAGAAAATAAAAGCAGTCCTTACAAGGACTATTGGGTTACAGGCAGCAGTCAGCAGATGAGAGATCAGCAGCAGGACAGCTGCCCACAGCAGCTACATACAGAGCACTGCAGTAGAAGGTAGATTACTAGCCAGCAAAGCTACCTAACCTAAAATGTCCCTCAAATCCCTGCAGAGTTCTGTCCCTACAATACAGAGCAGTATCAAGTAGATTACTAGCCAGCAAAGTTACTATCAACTGCCCCTCAAATCACTAAACAGCTCTCTCCCTACACTAGCTCTTCCAAGCACACACAGGCAGAATGAAAAAACGCTGCAGGGCTTCAGTTTATATATGGAAGGGGAGTGGTCCAGGGGGTGTGGGGGTGGTCCAGGAGGGAGAGCTTCCTGATTGGCTGCCATGTATCTGCTGGTCTGGGGTGAGAGGTCAAAAATAAGCGCCAGCTAAGGCGAACCCAAATTGGCGAACGTCGCGCGACGTTCGCGAACATTCGGCGGACGCGAACAGCCGATGTTCGCGCGAATTAGTTCGCGGGCGAACAGTCCGCAACATCCCTACTGATCAGACACTAATGACATTGTTAAATGAATATCGGGGAGATAATGTTAAATTACTAAAGGCTTGGTGGAATAAATCCACCTATATGAAATACGTGTAGGATCCAATTATTCCCAGGGGCCTAAGGGTCAAATTATTCCCAGCCTTCATTACCAATGCACCCACTTTCAAACAAAGATGGGAGGATATCTTATCTAAATGTTCCTTTGAACTGATAAAATTACTCAGCGAATATGAGGACACAATGATCAATGAGCTCACAGAAAAAGTTAAAACTAAAGAAGTCCTGTTACAAGAGTATAAAGATTGTCTAGAAAATACCTCTTTCATCCACAAGATGGATGAACACTTGGATAAATTAGAACAGGAAACGATTGCCAAGAAAAGACAGAAATTTATGAGAGATGTACATGATTTCAAAACAGGTAACATTTATAGATGGAAAAAGAAAAGTGAAAGATTCACACACAATCGATCGTATTCTGAACATGATCGAACGGGCACAGATACATCTGATGTAGAAACAAATGAAAACATTAAGGCTAATTATGACCATCCAATTGATTCCCAATCCACCAATGATTCTACTTCTAACACAAACATTTTTTTAGGCCCAGGAAACACAAGCGGACCAGAAGGGGATATAAGAAGGTTAAGAAACAGAGACAGATTGGGTTATCCCAGACAGAATATGTGGGAGAGAAAGAGAGGGGGGAGAACTAAGCGTTATTAATTTAAGTGAACATGTATTGACAGACACACAAAAGGAGGTTCTTCAAAAAGGTCTGTCTTTTTCACCGAGTTCTAATGTCGATAAATTTACACTATACAAAGACTTATTTCTATTTTGCAGAAAATTACTGCTAAAGAAACATTTCTCCTCCAGTAATAATTCTAGAACCAATGAATTCAATCCCATATCACAATTATCAAGATGAGACAACCCATTTGATACTCATACTGCACAACAAATACTCAATGAAGAAGACATGATGTTTGATAGTGTCTTACAAGATCTATGCTCCTTACTTAATGAGGACAATGTACCCCAGAGACAGTTTAAAGCACAAAGCACCTTTACCCCCACTGGCCAAATTTGTCCTGCAGTACAAATATTCGGGGAATTGGTAATGAAATACTTCAGCCTTTTACCCGATAACGGTATTGATAATAACTTATCTCACGCGGAGAGATGTGCCATCAACCAAATCAGTAAATGGGATGATGTTGTTATAAAGGCCACTGACAAAGGGGGAAATATAGTCATATGGCCAAAAACCAACTGAGTGACAATATCTGCTATGAGAAACTTCATTACGACCCTACAGATGTAATTAGCAAAAAATACCATAAATGATTAAAAGATGCTAAAGATTCTGGAGTGCTATCGTCCCAGGAGCACAAAGAACTAACTAATTTGAACCCAAGGATACCAACTTTCTACATGTTGCCAAAAATACATAAAAACAAAGATAAACCTCTAGGCCGACCAATTATATCTGGTAATGGCAACTTATGTGAAGTTGCCGGCCAATTCATCGATACAAAATTACGTCCCTTAGTTTTATCACTGCCCTCCTATGTCAAAGACACAGGAGATGTCCTCCGAGATGTCCTGCCCAAATAAATCGATTTATGATTTTTTGTATGGCCGGACAGTATCGTGGTGGTAGTGCTATGTGCAACGTTCTAAATAAATATAATATTTTCGGCAGAATGTTAATTTTTATAGAAATGATTCTTCCCAACCATGAGATAGATTCTGATTTCCATTTGATACATTCTGATTCTATCATTTTCAGCAGGGGTTGATAGTTTAACCTGTAAATATCCTCAGGATCTTTAGGGATCCTGAGGCCAAGATATGTAATATATGTGTCCCTCCAATTAAAATTATAGTGCTTGAGTCTTGGTATAAAATAAACCAATCCAAGACTCAAGCACTCCCATTTCATGTTCTATACCCTAGTCTGCAAGGCTATAGACATTCCTATAGTTAGTTGCTAGTTCCTTAAACAAATTGGGTAGTGATACCGCAACGTTTCTAAGGCTTAATAATATGTTGTCTGCAAATAGTCCGATTTTGTGACATTTTCTCTGATTCTCTGGGCAAGTGGTTCAACCATTAATGCAAAAATAAGGGGAGATAATGGGCATCCCTGCCTCGTGCCGTTAGTGATGGAGAGGGTGTTCGATAGGGACTGATAGCTCAAATGGGGTGTCTACATTTTGGGGCTCCTATATGCCGCATGCATAGGTAAACTTATACATATTGTGCATCAAACTGGTCAGTGCACTCCTGGCAATCATATACAGTATAGGGAGTTTTACAAATTTCTATAAAAAATTATAACTTAAGGTAAGAATTGCACTTGGTAGTTTGGCGTACATAGATATATTTACCCATTTTTGATTTGCTTTGATTTGAAATCTGCTCTTTCTAGTAATGCATAGTTTTCTAGGGTAAACCTACTGTTAGTGGAATGTTTGGCCTTGAAATCAGAAGTATGCCTTTTTATGGAGCGGTGTATCGAAAATTTGGTAGTGTACTGCTTAGAGATTTTGATCTATACAAGGGAGAAATCTCCATAAAGCTATTTATATTTGGTATTGGCACGCTCAGGAGACATATACCTTTCCTGCTGCTTTTCTGCTGTGTTCTCATCCATAAAACAAATTATGTTTCTGATATATGTGATTGTACTAAGGGAAAGGAATTTCCTGTGTAGATATCAGCACCTAAGGCAATGGAAATTTTAGAAACCAATATAGTGCAGTATGTTTACGTAATTAGGGAATCACCCAGTGCTCCAAAAAAAAAAAAAAATTTAATCTTTAATCCCAAATTTAACACCTCCACCGGTTGGACAAAATGCCTACTCACAAACCACTGCTGTGGTGTAGCGCATATAATAGGTCCTCGTGGCAATCCCCCTTCCTGGTGCTCAGGTTTTGCGGGCTCCAATGCAAAGATAAAGCCAAGAATAGTATAATACTATTTTAATCTTAAAACTTCAAATAAAAACAAACATCACACTCACATTTCTCTTATGGGTCAATCACATATAGTATTTTCATTTGGCTACTGAGGATGATATAGCCGGCTTCCTTGTGGTATTTTCTCCAGGTCCGTGTGGGTTCCCCCTCTCCTAACGCCTTTCCTATAACCTATACCTATAACACAAAAGGGGAAACACTTCCATAGAAATTCATTTTTTTTTTTTTATTTCT
Source organism: Xenopus laevis (assembly GCF_017654675.1). NCBI lineage: Eukaryota > Metazoa > Chordata > Amphibia > Anura > Pipidae > Xenopus > Xenopus laevis. The sequence continues at coordinate 48,311,690 of NC_054386.1, forward strand.
TTTTTTTTGGAGCACTGGGTACAGGAAGTTACTTTCCCTTGGGACTTTTATGCGCAGTGGGGAGACTGTGGAGAGAACGGCAGGAAACCAACAGGACCATTTTTAAATATGGGACATTTGTAAATATTTGTCTTTTTTGATCATATGTGATTGTACTATATGAAACATGATTTTTTTTTCATTTTATTAGACACTTGGGGGTAGATTTATCAAGGGTCGAATTTCAAAGTGGAAAATACTTTTAGATTACTTCGACTTCGAATGTCGAAGTCAAAGTTTTTAATATTAAATTTGGCCATTTTCGGTCGAATGAAAATAGTTTGAATGAAATCCTTCGAATCAAACGATTCGAACGATTTCATTGAACGATTTTCCTTCGACTTCTAAAGACTTAACCAAATGTCGGCTATGGATTCTAGGAGGCTAACATAGCAATTCGGCAGGTTTAAGATGGCGAAGTGATGAAGTTGAGCTTTTTTTAAGAGAGACAGTACTTCGAATTTCGAAGTCAAACTTTTTTACTTCGAAAATCGAAGTCGAATTTAGGTCTAGTCGATGGTCCCAGGACCCCAGGAAAGGCCCTAAAAGTGAAAGCGATCAAGCAGTCGTAAACCATTTCCTTGTTGCGGGCCATGGGGTACAACAATTAAAATATCAAATAATAGACAGTGTACCTAAATCACGGAGAGGAGGAGATCGAGTAAAATTATTACTTAAAAAAGAAGCTAGATGGATTAGAAAATTGGAAACGTTAGCTCCCCATGGCCTCAACAGGGAATATGATTTAAGTAAGATTTATCGTTAAACAATTTTTTAACAAGTAATTTTTAATCTGTACATTTATGGAGAATATTTTATTTATGTGTATCTTTTGTATATTTTTACAGTTAAGCTTTTTCACGAGAAAACATATGGACACTATGGAAAAGGATCTTGCACTAAGGTAGATAGAAGTATCCACATGTAACTTTGATGCATTGTAATTGAAACAATGTTGCAGACTGCAGATGTGATACATTATTTAGGTGCCTTTGATTGTTTAAATACACCAACAAGGGGCACTGTGATGTAATGTATAAATAACTGTGCACAGGTGTTACTGAGGTGGCTTGATAAAAGACCGATGGCGGTCTGAAACATTGCCGAATTGTTTGGGTCAGAGCCCATGGCTTAATAAAGGCTTTTTAAAGAAAAAGAAAATTGTGAGTGGTGCTGTCCATGATACAAGTATTTGGCAAACAAGTTCTGAGTGGAAACTGTTGGACTTGCACCAGCTTGAAGCAGTTTGAAAGGCACAGGTGCTGACTGGATTACCTAGGGAAAGGGTTTAGCCATTAAAATACAGCCCCTAACCACAACCCGCAGAAAATTATTCATAAGTCAGCCCTTGCTTCCTCTTACTCAGTGACTCCAAAACAACATGCAGATCTTCAGGAAATTCAAGGGAACGTACCTTTTCTCAAACTGAGGACCCAAACAATACTATGGGCTTCAATAGGTCTTTGAGTGCTCATATCAATGCACACAGTTGCTTCCTAAATTCTCCAGTATAATAGCAATAATAATTATTTTATGTCCTTTAAACAAGTATTTTACTTTACTATAGAGTTGCCACCTGTTCGGTTTTGAACTGAACAGTTTAGTTTTTCTAAGGCAAACTTTCTGTTTGGTTTTCAGCCTTGTGAAACCTGAACAAAAATCTGACCAAGATATGAAAAATATTTGAATACCGAGATACTCACCTCAACATGGTTTAATTATTATTAACAGAGCCGGGCCAACCTGGCCGGCCATGGCGCCAGCTGAGTGCGCACTCAATTGCCCATGCGTAAAACTGTGCTTCAGCGCACATGCGCGAAACTGCGTTCCAGTGCGCATGCGCGAAAATAGCGTGCGCAGGAACACATTTAAACAACGTATAGATGCGCCAGTCGCGGAGAGATGGGACTGGACATGGGGTAGGTGACTGAGCGGGTACGTGCCTGGCGCCCCCCCAGCTTTGCGCCCTAGGCACGTGCCTACTCTGCCTACCCCTAGTTCCGGCCCTGATTATTAAGAACAGTTAATTTTTTTATTATTACAGAAACAAAGAAAGCAAATCAGTCAAAAATAAGAAATCGTTTTTCTAAACTACCATCGAACTGGACATCGCCGTTTTTCAAAGGGCTTTCTGTTTAAAAATTTCTGTCTAGTTTAAACATTGAGAAAACAGGACAGAAATCCAGCCAGTTGCAATAACCCAGCCCTGACATCATTGTGCTCACCGCTGATGTCATCATGCCCACCCCAACATCACTGTCCCCCCATTTGTTCCTTCCATTTTGTTCGGGTTTAGCCGCTGGTTATAAAGTGGCAACCCTACATTAGTGCCATGTAGAAAACATTATCACAGCATACTTGCTTGATCAAACAGGCTTTATCCCCCACAATAAGACTTTTAAATGAACAGTTTTGAACAATGGTCTAAAGATCAGATATGGCTTTTTAAAAAAAAATTTAATCACTAGGAAGATAACTGATAACTGTAATTAATTTTTGCAAAAAATGATGCAATTGTGCAGATTATGCACAGTAAATGGGAACTTTATATGCATTGGTTGTAAATAGAAATTTATTGTATAAGGTTTAATTGCATAAGTAAATAAAATTATGTATGGTTGTGATACACTGGAAATTGATATTGAATTTGCTGGTTTTACACATTGTTCTACTGCACCGTCTATTGTGAAAATTGCTGAAATTACACATACTGTATGGGGCAGATTTATCAAAGGTCGAGGCGAATTTTTGAATGAAAAAAATTTGAATTTCAAGCTATTTTTTGTGTACTTCGACTAGGGAATAGTCCAAATTCTATTTGAATTTGAAAAAAATTCGAAAACTAGAATATCAAAATTTATCATGTACTGTCTCTTCGACTTCGAACATTCGCCATCTAAAACCTGCCGAAGTTTTAGCCTACGGGGGACCTCCTAGAACCTATTTGGAGTCAATTGGTGGACTTTGAAAAAACATTTTTTTTGGGGAAAAACTTAGAATTGAATTCGATTGAATGCGCTATTCCTTCGATTCGTGCAATTCGAATTCGGCCGAATATGGACCTATTCAATCAGATATATGCCCCTATGTGTCTGTATGTTGTGACAATAGGGGGCAGATTTATCAAGGTTAGAATTTCGAAGTGCAAAAAACTTCAAAATTCAACCATCAAATAGGGTAGTTCGACATTCGAAGTCGAAGGATTTTTCAAAATCAAACGATTCAAACGAATTTACCAAAAATCCTTTGATTTCTCAAAACTTGCCCAAACACTCAAGATAGGTTATAGGAGGTCTCCCATAGGCTAAACAGCAATTCGCCAGGTTTAAGATGGCGAAGTTTCGAACTTGAACTTTTTTAAAGAGACAGAAAATTCACTTCAAACCTTAGTAAATGTGCCCCTATGTGTTGTTTCCTTCTGTCTGGAAAAGGAAAACATTTTTTTATTTTCATCTCACTGTGTATGTTAACGTAGAGTTGAGACGACAGTAATATCTGACTATGACTGTTTACAATAATAAATAGCTTTTTTCATCTATTTTATGTCAGCAAGCAAGCAAAACATCTTGAGAGCAAGAAAACAACTTAACATCCTTGTTTCACTTTTCCGTTTGACAGACTTCAGTGCTCCCAGCTCCAACAGTGACATATCCTGTACACCCTCTAGGTGTCACTGCCACGTTTTTTTGCTGCTTTCCTGACGCTCACATGGCTCCCTGAGTCCTTGTTAATTTTCTAGCAGTGCTTTTCCTCAGCAGCTGAACACTTGCTGTGAATATTAATGCTGCTGACTGTAGAAATTTGCACATTCACTTCTCTGTTTATACGTGGTCTTGTGGATTTCTTGCGTCTGGAGAAACCTATTGATTCCTGGTATCAGCAAAGTAAGCAATCACAGCAGTTTTGTGTGCCTTTATTCTGTGGATTTGTAAGGCAAAGGCTTTAAGATGCAAAAGGTGAGTAGCTGCTAGGCAGTGTATATATTGTATGCCAAACTATTATTATGTTTTCATGCAGCAGAAGCTGATTTCAGAGCTCTGGGAGATACTAGGTTGTATACATCAAACATTCACATGAATGGGAATAAAGGATTACCTACTAATGGCATTGCTGGAGTCCTTGAGGATTTTAGGCTGAACAGGTCACAAACTACATACCAAATGTTCAAAGTATTTAATACACAGGTACTTCCTATCTTGGGCCTTTTCTTAACAGGGCACCCGATTAATGCTGCAGGTAAGTATGGTTGAGTAAAGAGAGATTCTAAATGTACCCAGTGAGGAGAATCAGAAGTTGTATGAAGTATTAATATCTGAGAGATTTGAGCTGCTTTATAATAGAGTAGAAGGTTGGGAAAACCCAGGCCTCCATTTTCGCTAGGTAACTTTAAAGGGGAACTATGGCGAAAAGCAAAAAATCATTTTAGCTTCTGCATACTGAAATAAGAAACTTTCTAAATACAATCAATTGAATATTCTGTAACGTTTCTGAAATCAAGTTTATCTTCACTATTCCTCTCTCAGCATCAGTTTCTCCTCATTCTGTCTTCATTCAGGAGTTGGGTATTAGATGAATGATACAATATATCGTATGGGGGCTCCTTTTGCCTAGATGTATTAGAGCTCACTCTATTAAAATCACCAGAAATCCTGTCTCTCTAAATTTGAGCAAAAGACAGTTATTTTGTTAGATTTTTTTTGTACTGAAACCAGTTATTTGAGTGAGCTCTAATACATCTGCTAGGAAAGGAAGCCGCCATAAGAAATATTGGATCATTCAATTGACACCCAACTGCTGCATGAAGACAGAATGAAGAGAAACAAATGCTGAGAGGGGAATGGTGAAGATAAACTTGATTATTTCAGAAATGGTACAGAATATTTAATTAATTGTATTTAGAAAGTTTCTTATTTCTGTTAACCCTGGTTAATTTCCCAGCCCACACAAATTGAACCAGTTTTGACTGGTTAGACTTGTTAAGGTCTATAGTTATAACAGTTTTGGGAGCAAGATCATCTTTATGGAGTTTATACGCCCAATCCAGGATATATGATAATGTTTCCAAGTGCCCAATAGTGTAGTTAAAGCCCTAAACAAAGGGGGATAATTACATTTATATAACGTCTCATAAGAGCTTGGAAGTTTAATACCCAACATAGAGATATAGTGCAGCTGCCAGTTGAATCGAAAGTTAAGTTGTAGTAATTTAACCTCGTGCTGTGGGAGAGAAAGATTGCTGTGGTTAATTTGGAGGCCTAATAAGGTGCCGAAAATGTCCAGCATTCTATATAAATTGGGGAGAGAGGTTGAAGGTTTTGAGAGAAAAAGAGTTAGAGCGTCTGCAAAAAGACTAACTATGTGATGGATACCTGCTGTTTCAACCCCTGTAATATCTGGACACAATCGTATTGGCAGTGCCAATGGTTCAATAGTCAGATTGAATAAAACTGGGGAAAACTTGCCTAATAATTTAATATCTGTATTCAAAACTGAAATAGGTCGGTAATTTTTACAGTTTGAAAGATCCGTATTTGGTTTGGGTATAGCTGAGATTTTTGCCTGTCGAGTTTCAGGTTGAAGCATGCCCCCATTTTTAAGCTTATTAAACATACAAGTAAGATGGGTACATAAATCCGGAATAAATTTCTTGTTGTAAGAATCCGGCAGCTCATCTCGGGGTCCTGCCCAGCTCAAGTTGTTTTATAGCTAATGTAACTTCCTCTTTAGAGATGTCTTGATCAATAAATTGATCCTTTGTCAGTTGAGAGCGATTAAGATTAGCAAAAAAGCTGTCTTAATTCACATACTTTAGGAGGATCGGCATACAAATTTTGATAGAAACGGGCAAACTCCCCGGCTATTACATAGTTACATAGTTAAATCAGGTTGAAAAAAGACAAAGTCCATCAAGTTCAACCCCTCCAAATGAAAACCCAGCATCCATACACACACCCATCCCTACTTTCACATAAATTATGCATACCCATATCTATACTAAGTATAAAATTTAGCATCACAATACATCATTTTACGTCTATCTAATAAATCATCCAAGCCACTTTTAAAGGTATTAACAGAATCAGCCATCGCAACATCACCCGGCAGTGCATTCCACAACCTCAGTGACCTCACTGTAAAGAACCACCTTCTGCAAGACTTTATTTGCTTTAGTAGCCACAGAATGACACTGTCCAGAATTAGACAACTTGTTATCTACAAAAAACCCTAGATCCTTCTCATTTAAGGAAACTCCCAACACACTGCCATTTAGTGTATAACTTTTATATTATTTTTGCCAAAGTGCATAACCTTGCATTTATCAACCACATTTTCCAGTTTGCTGTCCAGTTTCCCAACTTAGACAAATCACTCTGCAAAGTGGCAGCATCCTGCATGGAACCTATAGATCCAGGCCAACATTTCTTAATTTAACTAATAACCTTCTTTGTTGCACTGTATCAAATGCTTTAGCAAAGTCTAAGTAAATCACATCCACTGCCATCCCAGAATCGAGGTCCCTACTTACCTTCTCATAAAAATAAATGAAGTTAGTCTGGCAAGATCTATTACGCATAAAACCATGCTGGCACAAACTCATAGTATTATGATTTGCTATGAAGTCCAGCATTTTATCCTTTATTAACCCTTCGAAAAGCTTTCCTATCACTGACGTCAGATTAACTGGCCTATAGTTTTGAGGCTGAGAACGGGATCCCTTTTTAATAGAGGCACCACATTAGCAATTCGCCAGTCTCTCTGCACTATGCCAGACCTCAAAGAATCCTGAAAAATTAAGTAAAGAGGTTTTGGCAATCACAGAGCTAAGTTCGCTAAGTACCCTGGGATGAATACCATATGGCCCTGGACCTTTGTTTATCTTAACATGTTCTAGTCTCTTGAATTTCCCCATGTGTGAACCATGCATCATTAGTTGTATTACTAATTGGGACTATCAAGAAGGAAACCTTCATTAACTGGTTCCTCATTTGTGTAGACAGACGAAAAAAGTGTTCAGAATCTGCACTTTTTGTTTCTTTTCATCAACCAGCTGATCCCCCTCTGATAATAAAGGTCCCACCCCTCCCTGCTTAATTTTTTTATTTAAAAAATTATTTTGAATTCTTTTTACTGCTTGCTGCAATATCCTTTTCCATATCAATTTTATCTTGCCTTATAGCCTTTTTTCATGATTTATTGGCCTCCTTGTAACTTATAAATGATTTGGCTGTCCCAGCTAACTTGAAAGCCTTAAAAGCATGACTTTTCTTACCCACCTCAACACAAACACTTCTATTGAACCAAAAAGGTTTTGCTTTGCAACGACGTTCCTTGCTTACAAGGGGAATATACTGACATGTATATTTATTAATTTCCAAATATTCTTTATTATTTTCCAAAGAGAAGAGTAAAGCAGATTAGGTATACAGCATATTCTCATGTAGCATACAGTTTCCGTTATGAATTACCAAGTATACCGTTGAGGAAGGGAGAAGGGTTGTTAGTGAGGAGGAGAGCAAGGGAAGAGATAACAAAGAGAAAAAAGAAAAAGAAAAGGAAAAAGAGGAAGAAAAAGGCACATCCCAAGTTTACCCCAAGATCACATTGCTCAAATAAAAAACCAACAAAGTATTACACAGTGCAGTTAGATCAGGCCAATGGGACTGATGATCCCGGAACGGATAAGGTTTGCCGACACAGGTCAAGCAATTGTGTGTGTCTCCAGACTCTCCAAATAGCGGTGTTGTGGGTTGCTCGCCATGTATATTTATTAAGCAGCATTTTAAAGACTTCCCATTTTTGTTCTGTGTTTAACCCTGTGAAAATCATTTCCCACTTAATATGTTGTAGAGATGCCCTTATACCAGGATTGGCCATACTTTACTAATGCGAGGTCTACTTTTAGTGATGTTGTACCATAATGTTCTACATCCATAAAACCATTGTTAGCATTCTGTTCCATGAAAAATATTACTTAATTATTGATTGATGGGAAAATGTATATTGTTATATTTAACAACCACAATTGCTTAGGTAACCTTAACATAATAAATATCTGAATGAAAAGCATAAAATAGGAGGGTGATATAGACAAGCTGTTTGTTGACAGAGTTTTGAGATCTATTGCTCACCAGCTAAAGGTATACTGGTAGATCCCAATCTACCTTTTGGGCACCCCTGCCTTATACTGTCAAAGTTTGCACGTCTGAAATTTAGTGTTTTAGTTACTCCCTTATAGAATTGCTTCTGCTACAGAATCTCAAAGGAGACCATGTTATGTTCACTATTCCCTCACCCACACAAATACTAGAGATGAGTTTGATATTATTAGTTATTACAATGTCCAAGAGAGAGTGTTATTCCTTGTAGGTTCTTAAACAAGCTAGAATAAAAAGTTGTCATTCAGCATATTTACAAACCTACTAGCTTTTTTTGTCGTGGCAACTCCATTACCCCAGTCAATGTCTGGATTGTCATGTCTTCAGCATAAGCTGTCATCATGCCATCATATTTCACAATCCATTTGCTCTGAGCTCACTCCGCTGGACACTTGCTGTAAGTGCACAATGTCACTTCCTGTATTGAATTTACACCTCATAAGGCTTATAGCAGAATCTGAACTAATCAGGCTACCATACTCCCACCATGTGACCTAGAGCAATGCCTTGTGGGAGCCTGGACTCCATTTCACAGAGCATGCTGCTGGAAGAAGCACACAGTTCTGCATCTCCCTTTATGATAGAATCTCTGGTAAGCAAATAGTTACACCAAAACACCTCCACAGCTGCCAGCACCCCCAGAGACATTGTTGCATAGACATTTGTGCCAGTATATATATTTTATGCTGCAGTTATATGTTCATTTTCATGTTTTTATATAGTTCACTGCAAGCATACTTATTATATTTCTGCTGTTTGTATTACAGTTTCATCGCTATTCCACTTGCTTATCCAGTAAAATCTACAGACTCCAAGCTTAGTCTCTTTATTGGATTGTGGGGAGGTTTAGCTGCATGTCGAACTACACACTGCCCAGGGTAACACGTAGGAAGGACAGAACATGGATAATTGAAGTCAACCATAGCAACAACTTGACCCAGCTGTGAAGCTGCTTCTATCTGCAAGAGTAGCTGGGCTTCATACTCGTCACTTATACGAGGTGGTTTATAGCATACACCAATGATAATTCTCTTTGTAATCTTTTGCCCAGTCAAAATCTCTACCCAGAGGGATTCCACTCCCTCACCAGTGCCATCAATGGTTATTTCTTTAGTGCATGGCTTTAATTCAGGCTTTACATACAAACACATTCCTCCATCCTTTTTAATCCCTCTGTCCCTCCTAAAAAGGATGTAACCATTTAAATTCACAGTCCAGTCACATGTTTCATTCCACCAGGTCTCAGTGATACCAATTATATCATAATTTTTAGAGCATGCAATTAATTCTAGGTCTCCCATTTTACCTGACACACTCCATGAATTTGCCAGCATGCAGCGGAGGTTACTACTTTTACTTTTGAAATTTCCATTACTTAGTGGAGAATCGTATGTTAAGTAAGTATTATTCTGTTTTCCTTGTAACAGAGGGGCCTCCTTAGCTGGTAAACTGTATGCCCCACTCACTCCTCCCCCATGACCCCTTACCAATCCCACTGCTCAGTCTACCCTAGCTTCCCCATAATTCATTATCTCACCCCCTTGCCTACTTTAAACACTCCTCCAACCTCTTTCTTTCCCCTAGCACAGTGGACCCCCTTCCATTGAGGTGCAAATCATCACAATTGTATAGGTTGTACCCCAAGGAAAAATCAGCCCAGTTCTCTAGGAACCCAAACCCTTCCTTCCCACACCAAGACTTGAGCCACACATTTAGCTCCCTAAGCTCTCGCTGTCTTCCTAAACTTGCACGTGGCACAGGCATAATTTCAGAAAAAATTACATTGGAAGACCGTTTCTTGATCTTAGAGCCTAGATCCCTGAAATCACTCTTTAAGGTTTTCCATCTACCATTTATTTTGTCATTAGTACCGATATGCACTAAGACAGTTGGGTCATGCCCAGCCCCACTCAATAATTTGTGTAACCAATCAACCACATGCCGAACCCTGGCACCAGGTAGACAGCAAACGGTTTCGGTTGATGACAGATTACCCTATCCACTTTCCTAATAATTTTCATCCCCTACAGCCACAATCTTTTTAGCCCTGAGATTACCTGTTAATCCCTTTTGAGGTTCTAATTTTGTGTACTGTAGGAGGTTTATACCATTCATTCAATTTAAGTTCTTTCTGTAACTGAGAGATTTGAGAGGATTAATCAGCCTCTGGAGACTCATTTTGTAATAACAATAAAAGGTCTAGTTCTTGGGTCAAGGAAGTAATAGCCAATAATCTATCTTTTTTATGCCGGGAACCTTGTTGTATAAAAACACCTCTAATGAACGGTTTATGAGCTTCCCAGAGTGTAATAGTTGATGAGACTGAGTGGAAGTTTTCCTTAAAATAATTAACAAGGGATTCTTTAACTGTTTCAATTACAGTAGGGATACTGGCTAACTAACTATATTAGAAACATTTTTTATTTTGCACAGCCTATCTATTTACCCAGTTTTTATTTTTACACTGAACAATTCCTTTAAAAGGGACTCGTTCAAACTCCAGTATCTAGGGCCTGGGTGCGTCAGTATTTCTGAAAGTGTAATACTAATAGGACAGTGATTAGACCAGCTAATATTTAACATTTTAGCTGAGCAGAGGGAAGGTAAATTAACTGGGGTGAGGAAGATATGGTCTATTCATGTTGATAACTTATGTGAAGCTGAATAATGAGAATGTTGATGTGTATCGGGGTTTAGTTCTCTCCAGGCGTCTTTTAGAAGCTAACCGTTTCTTATACGCAATTGGATCTTTGATAGGTTTACTAGGGATTTTGGGTACGGGGGTCACCGAACTATCTAGATCCCATACTAGGTTGGAATCCCAACACAAGTTCATTTGACCTTGTTGGGTACAAAGGTCAAATAAAGCAGATAGAAAAAGTAACTGATTCGTATTAGGTGCATAATAAGATACAATGGTAAGTGGGTTATCCCCAATATGGATCAAAGCTATGATATACAGCCCCTCGGGATCTGTGTCACTTTATCTACTGTTATAGCTAAACGTGCATGGAATCATATAGCTACCCCTTTTGTTTTGTTGGAGCTGGTAGCTAATAAGACTGTTGGGAATCTCTTGTGTAAGGGAAGGAGGAGTGGGCAAAGTGGGTCTCCTTTTAGCATATTATATCTGCTCCTAAGGAGGAAAAGTATTTGAATGACACGTCCATCAAGTTCAACCTTTTAACTTTTTTAACCTTCTTAACTGCCAGTTGATCCAGAGGAAGGCAAAAAAAACCCATCTTGAGCCTCTACAAAAATTTCTTCCTGACTCCAAAATGGCAATCTGTTGTAATACCTTGGTGATAGGGCCCAAATTCCTGAGTTTCTGGAGCGTAACAGGTGAGAAATCCATGTAGATTTGATAGGGGTGGGAGCGAAATTCCAACTTATTGGTCTTCCAAGCAGCTGCTTAGATGGGTCTGATGATAGTGTATATATAGTATTATATCCTGTGGAGGGCCATCTGGTCTCCTGGGTCGAAGGACATGGTGAACCTGGTCAATCTCCAGTCGAGTCACCGGGAGCTCTGGAAGAAGGCCTTGAAGAAGTTCGGTGATCCTTGCTGAAGATCTACTATGGATTCTGGTAGTCCTCGAATTCTTAAATTGTTGTGACATGATCTGTTTTCGGCCTCCTCTATTCTTTCAAGTGTATCCTTCCTTTGAGCTTGAAGAGAGATAATATCCTGCTCATGTGAAGTGTAGTTATATTATCAATGTCAAGTTCTGCGTCTGCTATCCGTTGGCCAAGCTCTATGACTTGTTTGGATAGTTCTGCGGTAATCTTGTTTGCTGTATCGTTGAGTTCTTGTTTTAAAAGAACCTTGAATCCAGAGCTTGTAATACCTCACTCTGCTCTGGTGAAGATGATAGCTGGCTACCAAAGAAGCTGCTTTGAGATGCCATGAAAGGCGTTCCCGGTTGTGTTGCAGTATGTTCAGGCCTAACCAAGAACTCGGAGACAGGGCATGTCCCCGCAGCTGGAGGAGAAGGAATGTTAGGTCGCTTCTTACATGTTCTCCTTGTCTGCTGGCTAGCCATATGCAGGGACAGTGGTCTACCTTACATTGTTGAAGCGAGTAGAGTTAGTAACGGGTCAATTGAAAGCGTTCATTAGCTTAAAACTGCTGTCTCAAATGGTGGCCATCTTGGACAGTGCGCGCATGCTACAAGCAATTGTAACAATTTAAGATAAGCAGGTCTCTTGGGGAAACTAACTTGCAGCTTAAAGGACAATTCGCCTTCAGCAAAACTGTAATACATAAAAACCACAGAAATGTGTTCAAACTTTCATAACCTGACAAATTTTGTAAAATGAACATGGTAATTAGTGTGGGCGTGGTCAAAAATTTTATCTTTTTGTCCCTCTTTCTATTTCGTATGTAGTAGGGTGTTGGGAATCTGAAATTTGTAGGTTACCAAACATATGCAGGGCTATTGGTTGAATATCCCAATTCCATGTCTTCAATGTAGTTACACCTTTGTTATGGTTAAAGTTAACAAATTACATCTGCCTTTGTCATTATATACCATAATTGCACAGTACAGGTATGGGATCTGTTAACCTGGAAACTCATTATCCCACAGACTCCATTATAATCAAATAATTGAAAATTTTGAAACATATTTCCTTTGTCTCTGTAATAATAAAACAGTACCTTGTACTTGATCCAAGCTAAGATATAATTAATCATTAACGGAGGCAAAATAATTCTGTTGGGTTTATTTATTGTTTAAATAATTTTTTAGCAGATGTAAAGTATAGAGGTCCAAAAAGAGAGAGACCCTTTATCTGGAAAACCCCAGGTCCAGGTGATTCTAGATAACCGGTCCCATACCTGTACATAGCAAAGTGGTTAGGTTTTGTTTCATTTATATTATACCTCTCTGTCACTGCATCGCTTTCTTCCTTGCAGTGATTTCAGAGAGGACAGCAATGAGTGGAAAGTCTCTGCTCCTGAAAGTTATCCTTCTTGGGGATGGTGGAGTTGGGAAGAGCTCACTAATGAACCGGTATGTCACAAATAAATTTGACTCTCAAGCCTTTCACACTATTGGAGTGGAATTTCTTAACCGGGACTTGGAAGTTGATGGCCGATTAGTTACCCTACAAATATGGGACACAGCTGGTCAAGAACGCTTTAAGAGTCTGCGTACACCATTCTACCGTGGGGCTGATTGCTGTCTATTAACCTTTAGCGTGGACGACAGGCAGAGTTTTGAGAATCTTAGCAGCTGGAGAAAGGAGTTTGTTTTGTATGCAGATGTCAAGGAACCTGATGTATTTCCATTTGTGGTACTGGGCAACAAGGTGGACATGAGTGAAAGGGAGGTAAGCACTGTGGAGGCCCAGGCCTGGTGCAATGAGAATGGTCGATATCCATACCTAGAAACAAGCGCCAAAGATGACAGAAATGTGGATGGTGCATTCGAAGAAGTAGTGAGGCAGGCATTGGCTGTGGAGGAGCAGGTGGAGCATTCTGTACTGGGCTTTACCATAGATCTCCACAGCAGCCAAAGTTCAGTGTCATCCTGCTGCTGAAGTTGGTAAAGATGAAAGGTGAAAAATATTGAAGATCCATTTGGGAAATAATAAATGCCCTTACCTGATGGGCTAGAAGAACTGGAAAAAAAGAAATGTCTAAATATGGGTATATAGGATCTACCTTGTGTTTTGGTCAATGGTATTATAAGGATATCTATTATAACTAAAGGAAAAGATGATGGTGTATCCTGCATTACATAACATCTATTTCAGAAATAATTTCCAGTCGTGAAAATTGTAAAGATATATGCTGCCCACACTGAGCAACATGCAGTGCTACAAGGTGGTTCTTGTGTTACAATCTGAAAGTGAAAATGAAACAAAAGAAGCAGAAAATTATTTTTTTGTTGTTCTTCTAATGTCATCTGAGTTAGATGGAGAACTCAATGTGAAGCACTGTATATAACAAAGATCTGATATAAAGTAATAAAAGCAGCTTCTCTGAAGCTGAAGAAAACAAAATGTGATGGCACATCTGGTAAAAGACAAAAAGATTGGTTTATTTCATTGGCTTGGTACTGAGAAAGACCAAAATAGGATCCCAAGGCTTTATAGGCTAAATATACAGCAACCTCTGCAGCAGCTTGCATTTATCTGCATCCACAACTATCACCTGCTGCTCATTTTTGTGCAATAAGTGGAGTTATTTTTGTCAAGCTCTGCTGCAAGGACAGTATTTATCTGTTGTCCAGTATATTATTTTCTACCTTGTCTACTTCATAATATTGCATTTGCCTTTAGAGTGCACTGTGGTAAAGGAACCTTTTGATTTGGCATAGTATTTAAGTACAACTCATGAACTTTTTGTATGTGTGAGGAACTGTTACTTGATAACCTTATTAACATACAGGCTGCAACCAAATGCAGTGACCTAGAGGTTTTCGATTAATGAGGATGGATAATAATTATATATGCCTTTGGTAAGATAACACAATAAAGAGAGGACATTCATGTGGGCACTTTATTAATACATTGTAGTTAAGTGGTGTTTCTGAAAATATTTTCATGCCAATAAACAGTGTATGTGTTCTGGTCAGACCCCTTTCATGTATCTGATTAATACAGCATGTTTACAAATTGCACATGATTTTAATACAGTTATCATTTCTCTTTTTTCTTGATTGTCTCAATGGGGGAAATCTGGAAATTTGTAGGGGCTATTTTGAAGTTATATCAGCTTGGAAAATTTTTAAAGGCCAGTCCCACAAAATTACGGAAAAATCCATTGTCCAAAGCTTTCTGCATAATAGGCCCCATGCCTGTACTGGGTTTTTGTCTCACCAATATCAATACAATTGAGTCCCAATGGAATTTACTGTTACCTCTGACTCCATATGAACTAGTTGCCTGAACTGCAGACTAGTTGGGAAAGTTCAGACAGTTGGGGAATAACAACTCAGACAGGGTGTGCCTTTCTGTTCTAGAGACAGCAGAATATACCATGTGGTTCCTGATTATTTTATTTTGTGTATAATGCATATGTATTGCCAAATGACTCATTGCGGTTGTTGATGTTCCTTGTTCGCAAGTGTTCTGATGGTTTCACACTGCACAGAAATATGCCAGTGGGTTTTATTTGTCCTGCAAAGGCTAAAGGTCTCTGCAATGATAGATGATGGATGTTTGCAATGTGGATTCCCATAAAATTGCCTTCACCTTCTTGCCCACCAGGCAGCTAAAACATGCTGCCTGTTCTGAAAAAAAATCTTTGTAACCCTTGTAAATGATCATTTCGATGCAGGTACTTAAAAAGGATATTTTATTAACTGTGAAAAGTGCAGAGAAGAGCAACATGATCATTGAACAGCTGACGTGGGTAGAAAAGGATAAGTAAACATTTACAATAAATGAATGTAAAATTGGTAAAGAAAAACATTAGAAAACTCAGATAACTTTTCTCATATCTTTCTTAACCAGAAGAAGATCAGACCCAGCCCTCTTTCTTTCTCCTGACAACTTCCTTGACAACTTGGTAGCCAGAACGGTCTGAAACTGACCAGGTAGAGCTCTTGTAACAAAATTCAAATTTTTAGTTTGTTATAGAATGACCACTTCTAAGTAACGTGGTCTTCATTATTTATTTTGTATTGCCTTTGAATAATTTGCCCTCTTCTTCTTCTGAATCTTTTCAACTTTCAAATGTAGGTCACTAAAAACAGTAAGGCTACAAATTCATGGTTATTTGCTACTCGTCTTTCAGACCCTCTTCTATTCAATAGTTCAGTCTGTTTTTCCAAATTAATGCATGGTTGCTAGGTTAATTTGGATCCTAACAACCAGTTTGCTGAAACTGGAGAGCTTCTGAATAAAAAGCTAAATAACTCAAAAACCACAAATAATAAAAAAATTAAAACCAGTTGCAGTTTGTCTCAGAATATCACTACCTCCACCATGATAAAAGTTAACTTAAATGTAAACCACCCCAGAACCCTCCCCACCCTAGCCTTCTGGAAAAGGTTGGTAGACCATGCCCTTGCCCTCATAATACTAACCTAAGAGACAAGAGGAGCTTATGATACATTTAGCAAGATACCTAAACTATCTCCCTAAACTGGATGCAACCTATTTTATACCACCAGATACACGCATATCTATACCAACAATTGTAACTCTAAGTGACTATTCTCCTGTCTGTTTACACTTGACCCAACACTAATCAAATCTACCAGATATTGTATTGTATTTCTCTGTTTGTGTTGGTAAAACCAATAAAAATGTACTTTACAAAAAAAAATTTGCAATGCAGTCAGACAGCAAACCAAGGCAGCACATTTGTATCAAATAGAGAAACCTCAAAAAACTCCTACATAGAACTTATGTGGTACCAACTCGACTACATAAGATTTATCCATTTTGTGACCCACACTGCTTCAGGGGTTGCCAAGAAAATGGGTCAATGCTTCATATATGGTGGAACTGCACAGTGGTTTCTAAGTTTTGGGACTATGTAAAACACCTTTTATCCACAATACTGCATACTGAATTCCCTAAGGACCGTTTGTTATGCTCCTATGGAAAAAACCCAATAGGTTCAACAATCCAGCCCACAGATTATCTCAACATATTCTCAAAGCAAGACTGTTAATTGCACGCAACTGGAAAAAGGCTACCATACCCAGACAGGGTACTACTTGGATGCCACCAGGTCTTAAACGAGAGGTGCAAGGCAATAGGTTCTGGATAGGCAGAGGGGCACGACTGTAAAGCAAAGTCTTTGGGCAGAAGGTCGTAGTACAAGGCTTTTAGGCAAAGGAGTAGTCAGATCAGTCCGGGTCGGGGCAGGCAGAAAATAAACGTAGTCAGGCAGGCAAGGGTCAAACCAGGAAGTCAATCAGAGGGTTAATCAGAAGAGGTAGTCGGTAATCAGGCAAGGGTCAGGATCCAGTGGTCAGAATAGTCAAAAGCCAGGCAGGGGTCACAACAGGAATCAAACAGGTTCAAAAACAGGATTAGCAAAGCTCAGGAAGCACCAGGAATAAACTACTATCACGGGCAAGGTCCTGTGGCTTTAATAGGCTTTTATACTTTTAAAATTTGGCGCCAATGCGCGCTGGTGTCATCACACCAGCGCACCTGCACCTTTAAATGACATGGAGGCGTGCGTGTCCCTGCCGCACCACTGGACCACCAGGGTGAGCTTTTTTTTATTACATTGACATTATGCCTTAATCCTATTATGTTTATTCATATGATATTGAGTGAAACCTGGCCGCTCTAATTTAATTTACTTTATCCTATTTTATTTTGTCATTTTATTTTATTTTATTTTACTCTAATGTATTCTATTTTACTTTAATTTATGGTATGTTATGTTTATATGCTTGACATGCTTAAACAAGTTTATTTATTATGCTTGGAAAACCAATAAAACATTTCAGTGTTAAAAAAAAAAAAATTAAACCACCCCTTTAATATCTTGGAATTAAATATGAATAAATGATAAATGTAAATTGCAAACATGCTTACTATAACACTCATCAATTTTACATTCACTTGTTTTAAAGGTTTACTTATCCTTTAACAATTTTAGTTTTCGAATAAAAAGGAAAGTCTGCAGGAAGAAGAAGAGTTCAGCAATAGCCTAAACCTACTGTGTTTGGGTTTAAATCACTATATGAGACTTGTTCACATTGCGTGCTTTTGGATAATGATGAGAGGAAACATAGCTCTCTTGATTATAATATTCATTAATTTAGAGACACATGGAAATATTAATTTGAGAACATTTTATTCACTTTAATGCAAAGGTCTGATAGGTCAACGATCTCAAACCAAAAAAAGTGGCATCCACTGACATAAAGTCTGTTTTTCAAAAAACTTTGTACATCTTTTTCTGCAGTTATCTTTTATTGCTTATTGTACCATGGGAATCTGTGAATGCTTCAAAGCGCAAGATGTGGTGCCATAATTTTTTACAAATACAAGTTTGGGATACTTTATCCGGAAACCCACTATTCAGAAAGCTCCAAATTACGGATAGG
Source organism: Xenopus laevis (assembly GCF_017654675.1). Taxonomy (NCBI): domain Eukaryota; kingdom Metazoa; phylum Chordata; class Amphibia; order Anura; family Pipidae; genus Xenopus; species Xenopus laevis. Next base: position 48,329,913 of record NC_054386.1, read on the forward strand.
CCATCTCCCATATACTCCATTTTATCCAAATAATCCAAAATTTTAAAAATTATTTCCTTTTTCTCTGTAATAAGAAAACAGTACTGTAAGAGGCGCCAGGAGATTATCCCAGCTTCTTACCTCCCGGCGCTTCTCTCCCCAAATGGCGACGCGCTTCCGGGTTCCTCTTCCGAAGTGTCATGACACCATCAGTGTGCGTCAAATTTGAATTTTTGGTGCCAAAGACAGCTTAAAAGGCCAGTCCACTATTTTGTTAATGCCCAAGTTGGTTCCAGTTTCACTGATCCTGCCGAAGCGTTGTTTGTTATTGAATTCCTGGTTTCTGCTGCCTGCCTTGAACCTTTTGCCCGACTTCGACTACGTCTTCTCTTCAACCCTGCCGGTACCTCACTTATGGTTTCTGCTGGATTCTGCAGCAGAAAGCCCAGGGGCCCAAAAGGGCGTCGGTGAACCTGTGCGTCCGTAAGGTAACGTCACTGAACAAGGTTCCTGACAACGTCGTCATTACAAGTACCTTGTATTTGATCCCAACCAAGATATAACTAATCATTGTTGGAAGCAAAACTATCCTATTGGGTTTATATAATGTTTACTTGATTTTCTAGTAGACGTAAGGTACTAAGAAAAGAACCATTATCCGGAAAGCTCCAGGTCCCGAGAATTTTGGATAATAGGTCCCATACCTGTACAGTAATTGTTTACTATGACCTATCTGCTTGATAAATGATATATAATGCTTTTCCTCAGCTATTGTGACTTTATCTGTTTTCCCTGCTTGAAGGCAAGCAGGGAAATACACTATGCACAGATCTCATTTTCTGTACCCTGGAATTTTTTTGTGCAAAGCCATAAATCAATCCCCAGCGTTATCATTCAGTCCAAATACTTATGCTTTCTCAAACTGCAGTGAGCCTAGACTCAAGATGCAGTTATGGAAGTCTATTTCCTAATATTTTCATACAGCTCATGGATGGCTATGGGTTTTACAAACAGCTGGTTGAATACTCACACGCACATACACACACCAGAGTCCAAAGCACCATGGCTCAAATATAATAAAACTTTTCTAAATATTTTGTATCTTCAGAAAGGATTGTTCGCCTTTAAATTAACACTAACTATGATGTAAAGAGTGATATTCTGAGACAGTTTGCAGTTGAAGGCCTGAATAGAAATTACATGATAAAGTGTAACAATAACAACAAAATGGTAGCCTCACAGAGCAATAGGATTTTAGATACTAAGGTAAATGAATCCCTTTGATAACTGACAAGAGGCACAAGAGAAAGACGGTAAAAAATTGGAAAACTATAAAAAAAAATGTAAATTATTTGTTAGGAATTGCTCATTCTATAACATACTAAAAGTTAAGTTAAAGGTTGAAATAACCATTTAAGACCAGGGATCCTTCCCTTGTTTTTTCCCACAGTGTTAAAACCATGGGTATGACTATATGTACAACACTGGTACTTTTTGTTTTTTCTAATTTTGCTCTCCATTAAGTACTTGAGTTTGCATTTCTACATTTTAAGCATGCAGTTAATTTTAATTTCACAATATAATCATACTGGTATGTTTTCCTTATCTATCTCATATTGCTTTAGTGCCAGGCCGTGCCTTAGGTAACCTAGTCAAACAACTCTCCCCCCACAGGCACCCATGGTGACGGGGGGATTGGTGATAAGTGAGGTAAATGCATCACCGGGCCAGGAGCCACTTACTTAACACTTTCTAATTCATTGGTAGCACAAACCCAACAATTCATTAATCCCTAAAAACTAACTAGAGCTGACTAAGGGTAGGACTACATGGATGTTTTCGGCAAGATCTGACGCGCTGCAACAAAACAGCGGCGTCAAATCGCATGCTGCACGTTGCGTCTGCATCCGACATTTCCATTACTTACCTTATTTCTGTTGCACGTGGTTTGACGCTGGCATTTTGTTGCAGCATGTTGGATCGCGCCGAAAATGTCCATGTAGTCCTAACCTTAAATATAACACAAATCAAAGGAAGAATTAACAATTGGAAAAAAGATCTTGGTAAGTCTGGTAAATCACACAGTGCACACACAGGTAGTTATAAAGCCGTGTAATTAATTTTGGAATTAGGTGGAAAGTTCTGGCATTAGTGCCACCTTTTTACACAAATTTAATTTAAATCCACTTGCACTTTAAATTCTTATTGGCACATAGAAAACTTGTATTAACTAAGTAAGTTGTCACTCTTACTAAGAGGAGGTGATGTTGAAAAGGAAATTGAAGAATCAATTGCAACAAGTTTAATATTTTGGACTAGACCAGGGATCCCCAACCTTTTGAACCTGTGAGCAACATTCAGAAGTAAAAGCATGAAAAATGTTCCTGGGGTGCCAAATAAGGGCTGTGATTGGCCATATAGTAGTCCCTATGTGGATTGTCAACCTAAACTGAGGCTCTGTTTGGCAGTACACCTGGTTTTTATACAACCAAAACAAAACTTGTTCCCAATCCAAGAATTCAAAAATAATCACCTACTTTGAGGCCACTGGGAGCAACATGTTGCTCACAAGCTATTGGTTGGGGATCACTGGACTAGACAGAGACAGAAAGACCTGTATAGGATCCAGGGAAACCTCATTGCAGGAACAAAACTATACATTCACCCAGGCATGTTTCAGGGGCTGCTGCCGTCTGAGGCAGCAGCCCCAATGCCGCTCCTGCTCCGCTCTTCTAACTTCCATTGGGTGGAGTAGGGGCCGCATCGCTAGTGTAGTGAGCGCTATTGCACTCGCTGCACTAGAAAAGCCAAATGTCCGTTTTAAAAAACAGAAATTCGTCTCTTAAAGTTACCAGAGGCGGCTTTTTGCCGCCCTTGGTAACTGGCCGATCTGTGCCGTCTGAGGCAAGATTCTCACCTTGCCTCATGGGCGGAGCGGCCCTGCATTCACCTCTTATTATCTCGACTTGTACATGCAAAGGCAAATATAGAAAGAAAGGCATAGTTTTTTTCTGAAGTTATTTAGTGATGAATTGAAAATAATAAAAAAAAAAGCTTGGGTTTATTCCAATTTATTGGCATAACTATGTTTTAAAGTTAAGGTTTCAGTGTAGGGTAAATAGAACACAAATATTGATTCAGTTAACAGACTTACTGATGACTTAAAGTATTAAAGAATAATACAATTATAGAAAACTAATAATCATTGATGTACATCATGAAAAAAACTGGTATATGATCAATAGAACTGCCCTATATAATAAACAAAACTGGCAATAAAAGGCTTTCTCCTAACCTGGGACACTCCAAACATAACAGACATTTTACAACAGGTTCTCTGCACTCCTTTGGGGGGTCTCTGGCAGAATATCAGTGAGTTCTGAGCTCTCAGCCTGTGGTGTCTCCTGGCTTTTCCCCTTTTCCTCTAGGACACGCTGTTGATACACCCTGTTGGCCGACAGACACATGAGGGCGTGTATCTGAAAGAAAAGGGAGACCAGTGTCTGCCTTTGGGTTAAAAAAAATCCCATCAAGAAGCTCCCTCTTTTTTTAACGGAATGACTTCCAAAATATAAAACCTTACCGAAAGTTGAAGATGCTCCTTAGAAAAGCAAGTCTCACTACAGCCCTATGACCAGTTCGGGAGAAATTCATCTGAAGGTATTTGCCTTTCATTGAACTTATTAGTTACAGGTGACATGAAAGGAGCTTCAACCATTGTGTTCCTCAGTCAGATGAAAAACTAACTTTAAATCAAGGCAAAAACAACAGGGCTTTGTACAACCATTCAATCCTTGGGTTCAGTTATTAAAAAGCTAACCAATACCAGATAACACAAGCAGGTTGAAGGGGTGGTTTTCTTTTGAGCTAATAGGAATGGCTAAGCAACTTTTCAGTTGGCCTTCATTTTTCCTGTCTTTGCCTTCTTCTGACTTTTTTCAGATTTGAAATGGGGGTTTAAAAAACAAAAGCTCTGCAAGGCTACAAACTTGTTACTGATACTTTTTATTACCTATCTTACTATGCAGGCCCTCTACTACTAATATTCCAGCCTCTTATTCAAATCAATGCATAGTTGCTGGGGTAATTTGGACCCCAGCAACCAGATAATATAAATTATAAAAAATAAAAATCAATTGCAGATCTCAGAATAGCATTCTCTACATCATACTATAAGTTAGTTGGTGAACTTTTGAGTTGGCCTTTTTTCCCCCTGTCTTTGCCTTCTTCTTCTTCTGACTCTTTCCAGCTTTGAAATGGGGATCACTAACCGCATCTAAAAAACAAAAGCTCCTCAAGACTACAAACTTGTTACTGCTACATTTTATTACCCATCTCACTATGCAAGCCCTCTACTATTAATATTCCAGCCTCTTATTCAAATCAATGCATAGTTGCTGGGGTAATTTGGACCCCAGCAACCAGATTATACAAATGATAAAACATGAAAATCAATTGCAGATCTCAGAATAGCATTCTTCATCATTCTAAAAGGTAGTTCATAGGTGAAGGTGAACTTTTCAGTTGGCCTTCATTTTTTCTGTCTTTGCCTTCTTCTTCTTCTGACTCTTTCCAGCTTTGAAATGGGGGTCACTGACTCCACCTAAAAAACAAAAGCTCTGCAAGGCTACAAACTTGTGACTGCTACATTTTATTACCCATCTCACTATGCAAGCCCTCTACTATTAATATTCCAGCCTCTTATTCAAATCAATGCATAGTTGTTAGGGTAATTTGGACCCCAGCAACCATATTATACAAATTATAAAAAAATAAAAAACAATTGCAGATCTCAGAATAGCATTCTCTACATCATACTAAAAGTTAGTTCATAGGTGAAGTGTGCCTTTAAGTATTTTCTGACTTCCCTTTAACTGAACACAAAGACTTAATGATCATTAATCGGCCCCTTAATGAGATATTTTTATAATTCTTACATTTTGCCTTTGTGTATCTCTATTTAATACACCCTATTTATTAATTGTAATATTGTTAACAGGCAGGAAGAGAAAGCTTACTAAGGGCATTCGACATTCATACTGTATGTGCACATTTAAATTTCTCTATATAAGAGTGCGCTGCTACTTGCTTACAAATAAAGAATCACTCTCCATAGACTTTGAACTGCGGCAATAGCAGTCACAAAAGGCAATGTCTATTAAGTTTGTTAAAACACCTAAATAGTTCTGTTACAACGTCAATATGCAAGGGAGGAATGTTCAGTGCACAAAATAAGCTGTCTTCTCTATTTAAAGTAAACATAATTGAAATGTTGAATAATTTCCATTTGCAAGGAATGGTAGAAGATCACGTCTTAACCGTGTTCCTCAATTTATGTATAAGGTTTAGATTTAAGGGGAATACATGCAACACTCTCTGTGCTATGGTGATATTAACATTCTGAGTAGTAATACCACCCGCATATTGAACAATCGGGACAACCCTGCTGAATTGCTGTTTTAGCCTATGAGGGGCCTCATAGAACCTATTTGGAGTCAATTGGTGGACTTTGAAAAACCTAAGGTTTTTTTTTTTAAATACTTCGAATGTAATTTGATCTAATACAATCTTACTTTGATTTGAACGATCGAATACAACCTATTCACCTGCAAAAAAAAACTTTTTTTTTTTTAATGAATTTCGGTAGGTCTTTCGTTATTCAAATTTCGAAGTTATGGGAGTTCAAAAAAACTCCCATTACTTCAAAATTCGACCCTTGATAAATCTGCCCCCAAATGTTGTATAAAGGACTATTTTCAGAGAGAGAGGGAGAGTTTGTGAATTCTTTTCTCTCAAAGTGCTTCAATTTCTTCATTAGAATGTAGGCCTAATTAAAAAATAGTACTTGACCAGTTTGGGTGTCCCAGCCTTACACTATCATATAGACAAGTATGATAAGGTAACAGCATTTTAGGTTGCTGGAGAAAACTAGTTACACTTCTTTTCGTCATTCATAAATAACGGAAATACTTTGCAAGCCTTTTCTAATGTATTTTAGCATACAATCTGACTTGCTCATAAGATGAGCAGTTATATTGATCATTACAAGTTATATTCATGATCTACAAGAATGTCAATTGTAAAGGGAGAAATCATTTTAGAATTTACAGACTTATAAAGCATGAAGTACACACATACTGTATTTGCCACACACACAACACATTTTATTTTTTTGGATTAACTTTTGACCCAATGAACTAGCAAATGTCTTTTTTTGTAGCCTGATGCATATACTAATAGCACATTTTGCATTGAATTGTCTCAGAGGGTATTGTAAGTATATTTTGGATGTTTCTTGAAAGTGTGTACTTTATTGGAACTAAGATATAACTAATTTAATTGAAAACAAAGCAATATTGAGTTTATTTAATGTTGAATTTATTACTTAAGATATGGAGTTCCAAATTATGGAAAGACAGCTGATCCGGAAAAACCCAGGTTCCAAGATAACAGGTGCCATACCTGTATATTGTAATCACGCGGGTCTGGGCAAATTTCACTATTCAAAATTATATCAATGGCTCCTTGGTATTGACTATTGATTATTGATTATTTTTAGATGCCATCGAATCTATTTTCCCCTAATTTATTTTTACCTGAAAAACGTCTGTTTTAGATGTCATTATTAGAAATGTCAATGTCTCATCAGAAATTTCAACCTGATCATAGAGAGGTAACATGGTGGTATGTTAGAGTACATATATACTATACCCACCACTGGGTGCAACCATTACCTCTCCTATTAGCATTAGTGTTTAAGTAGAAACCAAAGTATCTTTTAAACAGTCTATACTGAGAGAGGGCCCTGAAGTCGTCAAACAAAAATATATAGCTATCTGCTTGGATTTGCACTTAACTGTGTTAAACAGAGACAGATAGGGAGGCAACAAGCAGACATGAGGAAAGACAACTGACAGCTTTAATCTATTAATGGACTCTGGATATCACAGTAGTTCCTTCCAGACACAAACCAGCAAACTAAATCACCATTAAGGCATGTAGAAGATGGATGATGGTGCACCAGGAAGAGAGCTTACAAGATTAAAATGTAATGACACTGTGCATACAATCCAAAAGATTCTCAAACCCAAAAGTTCCATAACCCATATTGCTATTTGGCTTCATTAGTGACATTTTTAGAATTGATCTACACAATATGTATTTTCATGTTACTTTCAATCATGTGCCGCCCACTTTCACTGTACATGCATAGGGGTGGTCTGTCCATCTGCAACGGTGTTTGCTGGTGAACTTTAATGAGTCAAACCTGAGCACAGGTTCCACATCTGTCCTTGCAAAATTCCATTTCGGCACAGGGCACTGAGCCACTAGGCAATGCTGTCTTCTTTGATTACCCAGTTAGCAAATATGTCGCCTTAATGAATGAATAATGAATGTTAACTGTAAATACTGTTCCTTACAATGCAATTTCAACCAGACAGACACGTCTGAATTTTAATTCAGAAACTTTTAATTACTTTTAAACTCTTACATTTTACAATTAGCAATTTACAGGAAAAATGTAGCGCCCATTCTCTGCCAGAGAGAAAGACTCTTGGATATGTGTGCATGTTTGTGTCCACATACAGAAAGAGCACCATTTGAAATACTGACCCTATCAGTAGGTTCTAGTGAAAGCCTTTCTCTCTGGCTTAGAGAGTGTTAAGTCATCTGTAGATCTCACCACCAGCTCAACCCATTTACTGCTATTTCATTGCATAAATCAATTTTCACCGATGCCACTTTTGTTACTAAAAGATAAATAAGGCAGTTTAACTGGAAAGGGACCCACACATTAAACTTGAAAAAACTGCACAAAGTGCGCTAAATATTGTCCTAGACTCACTTTCATAATGCTGCATGTTCCTTTACCAGTGTAGTTGACCTCTCCATAGTGCAATTAATTATTGTACCCTGCATCGCTAATAGGCGGTTAAACTTGGTTAGAGAGAAGGGATGGAACAGTGCAAAGTTTGTGGGCTCATCCCTACACAGAGATTCCTTGCCCAAAGCCTGTTGTCCCCCTGCCTGATGATGCTAAACACATATATAACTAATTCTGCCTCTGCCCAGAATCTCCGTTCTTTTCTTAAAGAACAAGGGAACAGACAGCTCCTAGAGGAATAAAGGGTTGTAAGACCCTTTAGATTATGAAATATTATAGGGATAGCACATCATAGATTGAGTGATGAAGAAAAGGGAAATTGTTTCTCCTTTATTATGTGATTAAAGATGGTTTCCGTTGAGAAGAAAATAGACATTCTAAATGTATAGTAGATTCTTCGGGAAGAGTTATACATATATAGATAAATATATGGCCTACTGGGTCTAGAGAATATTGTCTATTGAATTTTAGCCATTGCAAATTTGCTTTGCACTTGTTGTGTAAATGAGACATAGTTTGTTCTACAGTGCAGATTATTAAAGAGCCCAATTAAAATCATATTGTTAAATCTATATTATCATTGATATCATCAGTTATGATGTTATCTGGTGTTGACTGCCCCGCTGTAAGCTTATTTACCTTCATTCTTTATGTTTTCAAAGTATTCAAAGAAAGCATTTTCCTTTCCATAATGGGTTCTAGATTTTTATACTTCAGCTTTATGGCCCTCCATCCTAAAGCTGTATTATAAAACTAAAAGAACTGGGCAACCAATCAGAAATCATTTCCAGCAACTAGCATTAAATGATGACTGTTTGCACCTGCCACCTATTAAAGAGAATTTCTTTTTTTGGTGACAAGATTAAGTATAAAATGTCTCTCATGGACTCTCATTTTTCTAAATTATAGGTGGTCCTACATTTGTTGATGAATCAGATATATGAGTGGCTGAGATTAGCATTCCTGCTTAATATCGTTAGGGCAGTTCTTACATGTTCTATTAGATTAAACCAAGAGTTTAGGGAAACCAAAGGCAGATACAGATTTTCCATGGAAAGCACCAGCGATGTTATCTAAATTCCAATGCAAACAAACAAAAATAAGACTTTGAAAATAAAAGGAAAACATGAACATTATAATCATATAAATAAAACCATGAATTCAGGATTCTGCTTTGTTTTTATCAACCACAGACTCGAAGTTTAAAACTTTGAGCGATCGCTGCGGCCAGTAACTCGAAGCACAGCATAGTTGAATGATGCTCCTACCATATATGTGAGCTGCAAAAGGAAATATACAGGAGAGAAAATATGCAATATATCAATATAATACATAATTATATATGTTATTGTCAAGCATTCGGCCACTAAAGCCATGTGTGAGTCCCTACACTCTTACGTGATGGACATATAGTAAGCTTACTTACTATATTGCTATGTTACTGCCTTTCAGGCTGAACTCACCATTAACTGTTTGCCCCATCCCTATCATGGAGGCAGCCCCCACCGCTGCTTTAAAGTGATCACATTCAAAAATAAATTACATTTAGAAAGCTCCTTACCCATGCAAAGTGATAGAACATTTACTAGAACCTACTTGACTATCAGTTCAAATGTAGGAAATATGGAGGTTTTGGAAGACCTCCTGAAGTGGTGTGCATAAATGTATCTGAAAATAGTGCAATAAGAACATAGAAAATATGTTGTTAGTGTGTTATCTTAGGAAATCATGCAATGTTTTTGAAACCTTTTTTAAAGCTTGATTGTCTCTCAATAGTATTGAAAGTATGTTATCTAGGTCAAGTAATTGTTAGGAATAGGCGTATTAAAAGAGCAATCTAAACTTTACCTTAAAGGGGTTGTTCACCGTCAAACACTTTTTTCATTTCAATTGGTTTCAGATAGTTCATCAGAAATAAAGACTTTTTACTATTTTCTATTTGTAACCAGTTTTCTATCATTAAAGTGTAAAGTTAAATTTTTCACCTTCTAAAGCAGCTCTGGGAGGGGGGTCCTCGACTCTTTAAGGGGCATATTTATCAAGGGTCGAATTTCGAATTGAAAAAACTTTGAATTTTGAATTCAAAAAGACCAACCAAAATTAAGTCAAAGTTTTTTTTTTGGTCGAATAGATCCATATTTGCCCGAATTCTAATTGTAGAAATTGAAGGAATAGTGCATTCAATCAAATTCGATTCAAAGTTTTTCCCAAAAAAACTTTGATTTTTCACCAATTGACTCCAAATAGGTTCTATGAGGTCCCCCATAGGCTAAAACAGCAATTCGTTAGTTTTGGCGAATGGTCGAAGGCGAATTTTTAAAGAGACAGTACATGATAAATTTTGATATTCTAATTTTCTAATTTTTTTCAAATTGAATTTGGACTATTCCCTAGTCGAAGTACACAAAAACAGCTCGAAATTTGTTGTTTGTCCCTGCTTAGCAGAATCCCTGAGTTACATTAAAGACAGTTGTTAGAATTGTTACAACAGTTGCTAATATTCCCCATAGAGTCTACTGAGAAATGTATCAACTAAATGTAGCAAATTGTAACAGTTCAGAATCTGCTCCTGGATCACTGAGCTGCCAGACTGAAATACTAGAGACAGGTACATTAAACCTTAAACTTACATTTTGGGAAAATGCAAAGCAATTGAAAAAAATGTTTATGGTGAACAATCTGAGGACAGTCGGAGAACAACTGAACTGGAAAAAGTGTTTAGAAGGTGAACAAACCCCTTTAATTACAGTATAACAAAAAAAAATAATGTCCACTTAATATTACACAAATTGACACAGTTAGTGAATAAAAGCAAGACTATACTGATTACAGCTGTTTTATGATAGGCTGATGCAGAACAGTCATAGGCATTGGAATGACATTTTTGTAACTGTCCAAAATATATTATAACAAATTGTATATTAAAAGGATACTGTGATGGGAAAACTTTTTTTTTCCAAAACGCATCAGTTAATAGTGCTGCTCCAGCAGTCTTCTGCACTGATATCCATTTTTTCATTTTTTTATATTTAATTTTGAAATCTGACATGGAGCTAGACATATTGTCAGTTCCCAGGTGCCCCCAGTCACGTGACTTGTGCTCTGATAAACTTCAGTCACTCTTTACTGCTGCACTGCAAGTTGGAGTGATATCACCCCTCCCCCCCCATCAGCGGAACAATAGCAAGGTAACAGCTCCCTGGTGGGACATGAACTTTTACTATTGAGTGCTGTTCTTATATCTATAAGAACAGCACTCAATAGTAAAAGTTCATGTCCCACTGCGACTCCTTCAGTTACACTGAGTAGGAGAAACAATAGCCTGTCAGAAAACAGTTCCATAGTGCAGCACTGGCTCTTTCTAAAAGCACATGACCAGGCAAAATGGCCTGAGATGGCTGCCAACACACCAATATTACAACTAAAAAAATATGGTTCAGGAATTTTACACGGTAGAGTGAATTATTTGCAGTGTAAACAGTGTAATTTAGAAATAAAAACGACACCATAAAATCATGACGGAATCCCTTTAAACACTCAGAAGTAAAAGTATTTATGCTGTATACAAGCACACAGCAAGGAGACACAAACAGAAACACATCAGACAGATGAATGTATAGATGTATATATACTGTGTCTATATATATATATATATATATATATATATATATATATATATCTCATTTGAAGAACTCTGTTTCCCTAGATACACCATAAATGAGATAAGACATAAGACAAGTACACAAACAAGTATCACAGATTCACAATGCATTGTGGGAAACAATGTAAATGTTCAATGGAACTTACTGCATCTGTCATTTTGATACTAAAAATTCTTCTTTCTCTTAAACAATATATTTACATTTTATATATAAGGAGGTTTTATCTTGTCACTTAAATTGCCACCATGGCATTTGATACATTTTGTGCTGAGAACATTCCATAACTACATATTTGACTCTTTAACGTACAGAGCAGTTTTGAGATTGATGTTGCTTGGGAGATTCAGAGACTACAGAGCATTGTATGAAATGCTGCAATAGAGAATAAAATTGATCTTAAAGAAAGAGTCTTTATGGAAAAAAATTTCAGGGTTGCATTTAGCGACATGGCTGCACTCTCTGATACAAACAGTGCAGTATACAAATTCATATATGCAAAGTGTATGCAGACAGAATATTATTCATATATATGGAACATTTAAAGTAAAATCACACAGAGTATTTTAAAAAGTTTGTTTTTCAATTAATGTGTATATCTTAATATTATTTGTAGGACTAATTACAAATTAAACTCACCAGGGCCACAAGTGTTGCAGCTGCACCCACAAATGCCGCAATAAAAAGGTGAAATGTCATCTGGAACTGCAAGAGAACAATATAAGTGATCACCTTACAGAAAATATGCAAAATCCCAAAATTCCTTATGGTTAATTCAAAGTAGGGTTCAAAATTAAAAAAACAAGGACAGATTGCCATTTTGTTCGCATGAATACAGGTGAATACAGAGATGCCTGTTTTTGGCACTCCTGTATTCATGAAAATTGACTTGGAAGGGATGTAGGTGTCTTCTTTCCCTCTATCCCATTGTGGAAGTTACAAATTAGGCTGGACAAGTTAGAGCTGGAGTAACACCAGGCCTTGCGTTTCCACAGAGGCTCAAACAGCTTACTAAACATTGTCTGTGTATGGAATCTTTTAGTAGCCCCTCTGGCATTTGCCAGAATCCACAGATTGCCAGTCTGGGCCTGAGTAACACTCTTCAATTGTTCCCGGGCCAGAGGCAGGCTGAACAGGGCCGCACTCCATCTGTGAGCACTAACGTTTAACATGTTTCTGTTCCACTTTTTTCTGAAGCAGAAGTGGCTGGGTAACAAGACCAAGGGACAATTCAGTATGTCTAATTGTAAGCAGTAATAGGGGGTCTATAGGATTGTTCTAGCAATTGCATTAACAAAGCAAGAGCAGTCACTATTAGTCTGCATTGTTATATGGAGGATAATAAGAGCTTTTAGAGCATTAAAGAGGCACATTAAATGGAACATAACACAACATGAAGTCTGTTTCTGTGTTTCTAACCTCACTGGTCTTGCAGATGGCAAGCAGACTGGTCCCGCATACTTTCCCTGGGAAAGCATTCCATGGCAGAACACCTGGGGTCAAAAACAGATATTCAGTATTATTATTATTATTATTAACATGTATTTATATAGCGCCAACATATTGCGTAGCACTGTAAAGTAACTGTGATTATACAACTACATCACATGAATTACATACATAGAACATATGGAGTAACAAACATCACAATCAATACAGGTACAAAGAGGTGAGGAAGGCCCTATGCATAGGCATACAGTCTAAAGGGAAGGGAGTAAGACACAAGGTGTGGGGGTGGGCAAGATCGAAGTAAGTGGGTGAGAAATGTGGTGTTGTATGTGGTGTTGTGTTTGGTAGTTAAGCAGAGTGAGGGTAGGCTTCTCGAAAGAAGTGCGTTTTCAGAGATTTTTTGAAAGCAGAAAGGTTGGGAGAAAGTCGGACAGATCGTGGGAGAGCGTTCCAGAGGAGGGGTGCAGCCCTTCCAAAGTCTTGAAATGCGAGCATGTGAGGAGGTAATGAGAGAAGAGTTGAGTAGCAGGTCAGTAGAGGAGCGAAGTAAGCGAGTGGGTGAGTATATAGAGATGAGTTCAGAGATGTAGGGTGGAGCAGAGTTGTGAAGTGCTTTGAAAGTCAGTGTCATTAATTTGAATTTGATTCTGAAAGGTAACAGAGAATGAGCGGTTGCTGAGGTGTATGAGCCTCGCAGCAGTGTTCATTATGGACTGGAGAGGTGACAGTCTCTGGAGGGGGAGGCCAATTAAAAGAGAGTTACAGTAGTCTAGACGCGATATGATGAGAGAGTGAATAAGAATTTTGGTAGCGTCTTGGGTGATAAATGATCGTATTTTGGATATGTTCCTTAGGTGGAAGTGACATGATTTAATAAGTGACTGGATATGAGGAATGAATGACAGGGCAGAATCTAGGATAACCCCAAGGCACCGGGCCTGGGGAGAGGGGGTGATAGTGGAATTGTTAACTATGATGGATACTTCGGGGATGCTACTGGTGTTTCTTGGAGGAAAGAGAACCATTTCAGTTTTAGAGAGGTTTAATTTAACGTAGCGTTGCGACATCCAGGTAGAGATAGCGGACAGGCAGGAGGAGACGCGAGTTAGGAGTTCTGGGTTGAGATCAGGAGATGAGAGATAGATTTGAGTATCGTCAGCATAGAGGTGGTAGTGGAAACCATACGAATTTATTAATTTGCCAAGGGAGGAAGTATAGAGGGAGAATAGTAATGGTCCTCGATACATATAACAAGGTATTTAAAGGGCTTTTTGCAGAATAGTGCTTACCATATAGGAATACCTATACTGACATAGTATTAAGATATCCACTGTAGAGGATATGTAAAGCCTTGAATAGTTAGACCTACTATGGAACATTTCTTTTCCAGACCCATTTAACTGGTCATGCCCCTTCTGGTTTCTTGCTGGGAGGTAATAAGACAATCTAATCTCTATGATAATAGGGTGAATCCAGGCACAGCCTGAAAGAAAACAGCACTTTTGAGGCACAAAAAATAAATGACAAAACTTACCATACATACGAGCATCTAAACACAGGGTACTGACACTGGTTGTGGTTTTCCCTGGGAATGCAATGGACTGACAGGTGACCCAAGTATTGAAGTAAATGTAGACAGGGACAGCAGAGCAGGCAAAGATCAGGATCCACAAAATAGTGATAACGTAAGTGACACCGACAAACTACAAGAATAATAAAATTGTGACAAAATGAGAGGAGCATCATGGGAATACTGAGTTAGACCCTGCATCCCTACCACAGTCACTAATCAAGGCAGAGGTAAATACTGGAGCATACGATATGTGCTTGTACTGGAAGATGAGCAATGTAGGCACCTGCCTGTTTTATTGACATTTTTTAAATTTCAACAGCTCCTCCTAAGGCCACCAGAAAACCTAACATCAAGGTTCCACTCTGAGAACAATATATACTAAATGGAATAGGTGTCATATAGACATAGGTCTATATGACACCTATTCCATTTAGTACTGTATATATTGGGAGAACTGTTGTAAAATGTCATTAGTTGGGCCTGACCCTGCATTTCAGGATTTAAATTAATCTTTGTTACAAATATTCTTATTGAAACCATGCATAAATGTAGCAAAGATTGCTGCCATTATGCTTAAGGAAATGGAACTCTCTTTCCAGCATGGTCATGCCTTTTAATCGGTTAACCTTACATTCTATGGCAAAACAGGACAGAAAGATCTTGAAAGTTATTATTCAACCTTCCTAAAGCTCTAGGCAGTTTGAGAGCATATCAATCATATAAGAGATATTCAAGTTAGGCCAAACTACAGCATATTAAGCCTAAAACAGCTTCAGTTATTTATATGATGTGTATGATGTAAAGCACTGGTAGTTTATCATGAATTTTTCATAAATAAATTATTCATTGCTTCCAGCCTCACAATAAAAGACACCACAAAGGCCTATATATTATCTAAAGAAAATAATAGTGCTCTTTCCAAGATTTGGAAGTATTTGGACTTCAATATGCTATAAATGATTGGCCAATATAAGATGCACTACCAAAATAAAGTTTGCTAATTAATCTGGTTATATAACATGTCCAAAGGAATACAGTGTTATGCAACTCACACATCATGTTTCAATGAGCACACTGATTGTAATTTGGGAATGAACGGTTCCCAAATCACAACTTGCGTTTAAGATCACAACTTGCTGTCCTTTCTTCCACTGTCACCTTATCGGGGTGTCCAAGCCACTTTCCCAAGCAGCGGCAGATGAGCTCTATAGTATGGACTGGCTGCCTTCCCCTGGTGCTTCTTCCTTTAGGTGGTCCTCCAGTCACTGTAGAGATGAGCCCACCCTTCATAGCTGGGGGTTTGAACTCTCCTAGGATGTGTTTGATGGCAGTTGTTGTATAGAATCCCTCAGCCAAAAGTAGGATCCCATACAGAAAGAAGAAAATGGCAATTCCATAGATCACAAACTGAAAGGCATTAATTCTACATAAAAGAGAAACTTTTCAGTTATTTCCTTCTTTGAGAAGTGACCATGCAGCATTTTTCATGGTTCATCAGGTTACTAATATGCCTTGCAACTTAAATTTTATTTGTT
The DNA here is from genome assembly GCF_017654675.1 of Xenopus laevis. Classification (NCBI taxonomy): domain Eukaryota; kingdom Metazoa; phylum Chordata; class Amphibia; order Anura; family Pipidae; genus Xenopus; species Xenopus laevis. The sequence goes on from NC_054386.1 coordinate 48,345,993, forward strand.
AATTTGAAGGGAATGCCCAACCAAAGAATGAAAATGTATTGCATAATTAAAGAGATGTTATTCTACAAAACTTCCCAATATACATTAGTTAAAAATGATCTAACATTTTAAAGTAATTTGTAAACTAGATTGCTACTGGATGCAGTATTTGTTTGCCCTTTTCAATTCCCTTCTCAGCCTGTTAAAAACATTTGTATTCAGTTCAGTGAGAACAGTTTAGTGAGACCAGTTCTCCCCCCACCCAAAACACCCAGCAATAGTTGAAATCGGCCACACCAAGGGGCATATTTGTTTAAATGTGACCTTGTCTGTCTCTGTCAAAATTCTGGCTTTTTTTCTGAATATTTGCTAAATAAAGGTATGGGATTCGTTATCCAGAAACCCTTTATCTAGAAAGCTCTGAATTATGTAAAGGCTTTCTCCCATAGTCTTCATTTTATCCAAATAATTCACATTTTCTCTGTAATAAGTAAACAGTACTTTGCATTTGATCCAGACTACGATATAATTGATCCTTATTGGAAGCGAAACCAGCCTATTAGGTTTATTTAATGCTTACATGGTTTTCTAGTAGACTTTAGGTATGAAGATCTAAATTAAGGAAAGATTTGTTATCTGGAAAAGGTCCCAAGCATTCTGAATAACAGGTCCCATACCTGTATCATACTTTCGCCATTGTGTGTACTGTTGCAGGTGAAAATAAGTAGCGTAATAACACCAGCATATTGTTCAAATGGTTAAAGTGAATACAGAGATAGAAGAACACTGCTGTATCAGCCAAAGGGCAACATATTAAGAACAGGTGGGGATGGCACATAAAGTATGCACTTACCCAAAATTTCACCATACACATGGGATATCAGCATGAAGCATATGGCATAGATAATAAAAAATTACTTTTGACAAAAACGGTGGTGAAACAAAATTGCCACTTTTAATGAATTGCAACATTTTTGAAAATTTGCTATGTTAATATACTAAAACATTATAATCATTTTGTAGCAATAATGTTTGATCCAGTGGCATATGTAAACCCAAAGCAGACAGATTCTGAATGGCATAGAATATATAGAATATGGGTCAGCTTACCAGTGCATGCTTCTTGTGTTTGCTTATCTTATGCTGGACATGCTAGCCCAAATCATTACTCACCCTGAGTTTGATATAGGTTAACATTCTGCTTGTTATTAGTCTCTAGACAAACCCCCTTGCTTACTGGTTGTGAAATGATTCCAGCACTTACACATGAATGAGGTATTCATACTCCTGGTAGTTTTTGGAAAAATATGTCTCTATCAACTTCTCTGTTCCACTCAAAGCCTCATGTCCGCAGCCACAGAATAGGGCCACTCCGGCAAAACACAGGACTGTGGCAATGACTGAAGCAAATGGTACCCCAACCATGCAGCGTATGCAGCCATCATGCCAACCTAGGATCAGGGTGAGAAGTATACATTAAAATGGGAGACATTCAAAGGGACAAAATTTTAGACAAAATAAATTGAAGCAATAGAAAAACAGGAAGAGTCAGTTTAAGAGTAATTCCATTAGCTGACATACAACAAAACCAACCACAGTTACTTTCCTAATACTTCTCATCCGCCAGAGAAAAAGGAGAGCTTATGCCATACATTAGCAAACTCTTTACCTTCACGTGCCTTATAAAAGGTTTGGGGGCACTAAAATGTTGTAGCTCTTTGCCTTCATGTGCCTTATAAAAGGTTTGGGGGTACTAAATTGTTGTAGCTTTTTGCCTTCACATGCCTTATAAAAAGTTTGGTGGTACTTAACTGTTGTAGCATGTCTTTATTTCCAATGAAGCTATTAAAGAACTATGCTATTACATGTAATAGAGTCCTGCAGTGGGTCGGGTACCGGTGGGTCATCCACAAAAAAGCAGGCATCCTGCGGAATGAGGGGAGGATTTTCAAGTGCAGGTATAGCTGCGGGTCTGCAGGTCGCGGGTCTGCGGGTCGTGGTTCGGGTTGCAGGTCTCATCAATATCTTATCTTATGTAATATTGTCTATATTTTACTCCTTTTAAAGTTTTACCAAATGTGTTTCTGCCCGCCCGCTTTTGATGATGTCACTTCCGGTTTGCAGCACCATCACTTCCTGTTTGATGTTGGTCGGCGGGTTGCGGATAAAGCAGTTGCGGGTCCGGCTTGATTGGATGAAAGTGGGTAAATATGCGGGTTTCGGTTCGGAGTGCGGCTGCAGGTTGCGAGTTCAGGTCTTAGAAATTGGTTCCGCACAGGACTCTAACATGTAACATATTGAATGCGTTCAAGCTTTCTTCTTGTTTGAAGAAAAGCTTGAAGGATATTTCCTGACTCTTTTATTAGTCAGGAAATATCTGTTTAGCAATTGTAGAAGAATAACCAAATAGTTGGCAATCTGGCAGTCTACCAAAACTCCCAGTGTATTGTAATTATAATCATCCATCCATGTTACCTTTACCCTTATTATTAGCTCTTGGGATAACTCTCTGTCTCTAAATCATGTGAAAGATATAATCAAGCTCTTCCACTTTTTTGTTGTATCAAGCAAAGTTTAACTTTCTATATTTAATTCCCAGTCATTCAAATCTTCTATCAGTGTTTAGGCATTACTGAACATGTCATGTTACCCATGAATTCCCACTGGCTCAGGCTCAGGTACTTTTTTCTTTACATTAATTCACATAACACAAGATGCAGTAGATTATGAACTAGAATTGCTATCCCCATAGCTTTTGCCTTCTATTGCTTGCTGCCATCTCTGTCTTTGTGCTCATTCTGCTTTATTTCCCTGTTCAATAACAAATAATTAATAGAGAAACATTCAGTGTCGTGTATGGAAAGAAATAAGGGTTAACTTACCAAATATGATGGGGGTCCAGGTGCTCAAGCCCCAGACCTTCAGCTCAGGGAGGCAAACAATGTAGTGATAGGCTGGCACAAACCAGACCACACTCCATTATATGATGCAGTTAAAAAGTATTTAGCAAAAAGACATCTCAAAAGAGCTTACCTATTATCACATTATTTCCCCTTTGCGTCTACCTTTGGCTAGTTAAAGGAACAGTAACACAAATACAAGTGTATTCATTTAATTAAAACATAATGCACTGTTGGCCTGCACTAGTAAAACTGATTTGTTTGCTTCAGCAACTCTACTGTAGTATATTTAAACAAACTGCTTGGTAGCTGTGGGAGCAGCCGATAACAGATACAGAGAACAGTATACAATGCTATTCTAAATAGCTTATCTGTTATCTACTATTTGTCTTGTGCTTACATGGCTGCCCCAGTGGCTGCACAGCAGCTTGTTTATATAAACTATTATAGTCTTTCTGAAGCAAACACCTCAGTTTTACCAGTGCAGGACAACACTACATTATTTATTCATTACTTAAAAACACTTTCATTTTTTGACGTTACTGTTCCTTTAAGTGTACACAGAAATTCAGTGTTCTGTGCTATAAAGCAGAACTATTTTAAAATAAGATTTCAAAAATTAAATACAATACAAATGTTACTAAACTCTCAGTAATTTTATACTGACCAAAGACCTGCATTGGCTCCGTGCTTCATTTTTGTATTCATATTACAGCTATATTCAGTAATTTCATATTGACCAAAGACAGTGTCGGACTGGGACACCAGGGGCCCACCCAAAAACCTTTAGACCAGGGGCCCACTCAAAAACCTTTAGACCAGGGGCCCACTCAAAGTATTATTTTCTTCCTTTACTTACTCAACCTCTATTCTCCTATTCTCTTTTCTTTACATAGTATAACCTATTATTCCATCTATTTAGCCTCTGTATTCTCATAGAAATAGGGAATGGCCATGAAATAAGCCAAATATTTAGAAGCAGAAGGGCCCACTGACATCTTGGCCCACCGGGAGTTTTCCTGGTATCCCGGTAGGCCAGTCCGACACTGACCAAAGATCAACTGCACATAGGACTGGACAGTTTTATCCCTTAGGGCTATGTACAAATATGTACCGATATCCTGGACCTGTAAGCAGTGTCAGCCTCCTTATCATGCTGAAAGTGTACAACTGTGTTTAATTAGGGAAACATTTTAAAACTAAAATCAAACTGGGCCTGCATTGGCTCTGTACTTCCTTTTTGTATTCATATTACAGCTGTATTCACAATATATCAGGGCAGCATTATGAATTATAATATCATTTTTATAAATTATATATATTGTAAATTATTATAAATCAGTTTCTATAGGGGAGGGTGTTGTAAGTAATGTATCAGTGTTAATTCCATCCAGGATGTGGCATCCTTGCAACATGATCTTGACAAACTGGCAATCTGGGCAGCTAAATGGCAAATGAGATTCAATGTTGATAAATGTAAGGTCATGCACCTGGGATGTAAAAATATCCAAGCCACTTATACCCTTAATGGGACTGCACTAGGCAAATCCATTATGGAAAAGGACCTTGGAGTCCTTGTAGATGATAAACTTGGCTGTAGCAAGCAATGCCAGTCAGCAGCATCAAGGGCAAATAAGGTCTTGAGCTGTATTAAAAGGGGCATAGAGTCAAGGGAGGAGGGGGTCATTCTTCCATTGTATAGAGCACTTGTAAGGCCCCATCTAGAATATGCTGTACAGTTTTGGTCTCTATCACTCAAACAGGACATTATTGTATTAGAGAGGGTACAGAGAAGGGCAATTAAGCTGGTAAAAGGTATTGAAAATCTTAGCTATGAGGAAAGACTGGCTAAATTGGGGATGTTCACACTGGAGAAGAGGCGCTTAAGGGGTGATATGATAACTATGTATAAATATATAAGGGGATCATATAATAATCTCTCTAATGCTTTATTTACCAGTAGGTCTTTCCAGCTGACACGAGGTCACCCATTCCGATTAGAAGAAAAGAGGTTCCACCTAAATATTCGGAAGGGGTTTTTTACAGTGAGAGCTGTGAAGATGTGGAATTCTTTCCCTGAATCAGTTGTACAGGCTGATACATTAGATAGCTTTAAGAAGGGGTTGGATAGCTTTTTAGCAAGTGAGGGAATACAGGGTTATGGGAAATAGCTCATAGTACATGTTGACCCAGGGACTAGTCCGATTGCCATTTTGGAGTCAGGAGTCAGGAAGGAATTTTTCCCCCTCTGAGGCAAATTGGAGAGGCTTCAGATGGTTTTTTTTGCCTTCCTCTGGATCAACTGGCAGATAGGTAGTTAATAAAAAATAAAAAAAAAGGTTGAACTAGATGGACATGTGAATCCAAATGTCCAGGTAAGACTCCATCTTGCCTGTCTCCAGATATGATGGAGTCTTATATTATCGAATGACTGTTTTTGTAGTCTACTCTTCTTTGTCTTATATTTTGTGTTCATTATGTTCCATATATATATATATATATATATATATATATATATATATATATATATATATATATATATATATATATATATATATATATATATATATATATATATATATATATATATATATATATATATATATATAGTAATAGATGGACCCGCACTCCAATGTTCTTGGTGAAGAAAAGTAATGTGCTTTATTCACATGAATAAAGCACATTACTTTTCTTCACTAAGAACATTGGAGTGCGGGTCCATCTATTACTATACATGCAAAAATTTAACCAACGCACCCACCATCTGAAAAATCCGGTAAGAGTGCGCTCACCAGAATTGACTTTTTATATGTGTGTGTGTGATATGTGTGTGTGATATGTGTGTGTGTGTGTGATATGTGTGTGTGATATGTGTGTGTGATATGTGTGTGTGATATGTGTGTGTGATATGTGTGTTTGTGTGTGTGTGTGTGTGTGTGTGTGTGTGTGTGTGTGTGTGTGTGTGTGTATATAAAAACATATACCCATTCCTATAGAGATCACAGCTTTGATGTGTTTTTTCACGAAACGCCTCAAGCCATGTTCTCCCCTGCCTGCTTTATGTGTCTATACCTATACAATGATTTTATCAGAATATTTAAATAAATTTGGATTTGTACCTACACACTTGTATTTATAAGCAACATGGTGAGCCTCTTGGTGCGCTTTTGACCACTGACTGAGTCATGAGACAAAAAAGACATTCTAAGCTCCGTTTATAACGGATGACATCAATCAGAGTCGTTTATAAGGATATAATTTACAGGATATTCATGGCTTTTGTGTTTTATATATTTATAAATATTACTTTTAGGGGTAAATTATTTGCTATCAATTTTCTAATATTAGCAAGGACTCCATTAACTGTGTGCAACTATTAAATGGTACTTATGTACTTGAACTGGAACATAGTTTGCATGTGGATATTGGCATATTCCACAGAGTTCTGAACTGCAGTCTCTGTGCTCCTGGCACTGCTCAGTGGTTTTGAATACATTTTTAATTTATAGATGTATTGTATATTAGACAAAGTTTGTGTATGTGTGTGAAAGAGAGAATGTATGCCTTTATCTCTGTATCTATCTGCCAGTGCAGGATCTGTACAACACATACATTGTTGCTAACAATACTCCCACATCCAGTCACACATGCCCAACAATAACTCTGTCACACAAACTGAGGGTAACATGTCTGACATGCCCTGACACTAGTTCTCTTCCCACCCCTAAACAATAAAAGAAACACATTTTGAGTGAGTGAGTGTTTACTATACATGTAGAATAGACTGGTCTATTATGTAATATCAGTAGGTATGTTAACACTGCCAGTGTGAGGGGATAATGACTCTTCTATGTGTCCGTTTAGTTGAAATCACTAGGCAGAACAGTTTGCATTCTGTGTCAAGGGAATGTAGAACATCTGACTATACAAATATTGCCTATACTCCTATATTCTAATTTACATTATTACTAAGTGGCTAAACTCTGCCTGTACAATGATGTGAAAGAAAAAGTAGAGGAATGCGGATAGCGAGAGATACTGGATCAAACGAAATTCACTGGCAGACAGGTACTGCTAGCAGGGTAAACCCTTGCTAATTTATTAAGTAAATTGCAGCATGCAACGTTTCGGGGTAAGAGATATAGCAAGAGATACAACCTCCATGTTATGTAGGAGTGTATAGGGGAAGGACACTGGGAGAGGTCTGATGAGACACTAAAAACGATCTCGATTTTCTACAGAAGGTAAAAGTTGCCCTTGTTAGCTAAATCTGCAAGTGCAAGGAGCAAGATGTGACACAAAATGTAAATGCTATACAAACACACTTGTGTTAATTCAAGCTCGCCAATACTTGCACCTTGCACTAAAACACTGGTTGCACTTGCTTGGTTGCATAAAGTACAAAGTACAGATTTTTTTTAATAACTTAAGATGTTTTTATATATATATTAAAAAAAACCTTATTGATTGTACGAGGGGATATAGGAGCGGGACTAAATGTGGTCTGCATATATGTAATACACCTTTAAGAAACATATTATGTAAATTGTTTGGCCATTAGACTTGCTATAAAGTTGTGTCTCTTTGAAAATCTGTAACACTCTGAGGAAGTGCCATAGGGCATGAAACGCGTCAGTGGTGACCATCATGCACTGTACCTTAGCATACAAATTTTAAAGGTATGAATAAAGCAACGTAATTTTAATTTGAAATCGTGTTCGAGTGAATCCGTTAAGTGTTGTGATATAACAGAGTGCATAGAGCCCATAAGTTATTACAAAGTCTGTTGCACCTGATTTGCACCTAATGAATTGCACATAAACACCCTTTCCACCACTGGGGCAATCAAATTTTCAGAAATGATGCAATTTGCATACATAATGGGTATTTACCATTGTGGACATTTACATCACATCTGCCACAATCTGGCCCAATTTACACAGCATGCTTGCAATTACCCTGTAATACCAAGAAATAATATTGCATTGTGGCTTTAAAGAGGACAGATTCTTCTAGGCACATTTTGCATTTGCTGCACAGTGCCTAGAAAACAAAATCAAAGATAAGATCTCTAAAAATATATTAGCACAAATTAGAGGGTTTCCATGCTAGGACATGTATCCTCCTAAGTTCACTCCAGATCTCTATTTAACATTTTATAAATGGCTTTTTATATTGTGAGTAAGGTGACGCACAAAACTCTGTACATTGCTGCCTGTTTAAATGGGATGAATTTCATTGATGTATGCTTTTTTGATATGTAAATTCAAGACCGTGAGATAGGATTTTGTGATGTTGTAAAATTTAATCTGGTCCTTTATATGCCATAAATTCTTACACTGCCTACACTTAATATTCTTTTCTGTGTCTAGAAATCTATCTCAAAGCAGAATATAGAGGGGAGTATACTGTATATACAAAAATGTAAAGCAACATAAGTCAGTATCCAGGTTAGTAACTCCCTAACTCCCGAAAGGGGAGAAATGGCAAATTATACATTGCAAAATTAATTTTAGGGCAACAAGGCATTGCATGGAATTCCAGCCATGGGTCCCCCACACAGGTAATTACTGTATTCTCCATTACTAGAGTACACAGCAATGGGAGGCAATTTGAGCATTGCAGGGCAGCACAGTGGCACAATAATCTGTATTACTGCCATGCAGTGCTATAGTCCTAGGTTAAATTTCAGTGAGGAAGGGCATTGTCTAAAAGTGTCTTGTATCTTCTCCATGACTCTCCGTGCTTGCATGGATTTCCTCCCACACTCCAAAACTTACAGGCAGGGTACTTAGCTCCTGATAAAATTGCCCATAGTTTGTGTGAATGTGATAGGGGCCTTACATTGCAAACTCCACTGAGGAAGGGACCAATGTGAATGAGATACAGTCTCTGTAAAGTGTTGAGTAAATGTGATCTATTTCTTTTCAGTTTAATACTCACAAGTTAAAATTGACCTAATTGTGTATGACAGGGACCTTAGATTGTAAACTCCACGGATGAAGGGATTGATGTGACTGATGTATAATCTCTGTAAACTGCAATAGAATAGGTCAGTGCTATATAAATAAAGGAAAGAATAATAATTTTGGTGGCATTCAAGATACTACCTGTGTGCATATTACCTGTCTGTGTATTACCTGTGTAATGCACAGACATACAATATATGTGCTGGAACAGCTCAACTGAAGGCCAGAAAGAAAGAGCTCACAGCCTAGAAGCAATGGCAATTGGATACAAGAGAAAGTGTAATATATTTTGGCGATGGTAAAATAACTTTGCAAAGACATTTAACAAATTGCAACAAACATGCTGAAAAATGATACCAATAAACTTAGTTATCATACATCCTTAGCCTTACATTTACCAACAATGCATAGTGCCCTTTTCTATTTTCTAATATATCATCACCAAACACACACTCTAAAATGTTTACTTTATTTCCCCATGTTATTTTAATCAGGAATCCTGGTTGAGATAATCTCTTTGACGGGCTCAGTGATGTAAGGTAGAGATCATTACTCACCCATGGTTCAGGAAATAGACTTCTTGGAAGAGGACCTGCTTGTGTGGCTAGCCCTGATTCTTCTCTTTCTGACTGTGCTTGCAGCCACTGTCCCTGGGTGTCATTAGTCCTCTCTCAATTGCCAAACCCCTTAACCCCTTTATTCCCAGCTCCATAGATATGCCTCTCAAACAGTTTAGAATCAGTTTGTGGAACCCTTCAATCCCCTATAAAGGTAGGGGTTAAAATGAATCAAGGGTGGGTGCTTGTTTCTTGCTGCCAACTCTACACCCCGTTCTCCTGACTTGTGGATGAATAAAGACTTATTGTGAGTTGGGGGCTAGGGAGCTGGTGCTGTACACAAGAGATTGAGTGTTAGGGAGTAGCAGAGAATGCACACATCTATACTATAGATGTAATATACATTGTACTTCTTATCTTCCCCATACGCCACAGAGCTAATAAAATATCTTTAGAGGGCTAAGGAAAATCCTCCTGGATCTGATGCCTCTAGTGAAGTGATAAGGATATTCATTGTAGGATCTTTGTTTTTATCTTTAAATAAGGTTTACTCATATGTTATGAATGTATTAATGTTAATTAATTTCCTTATTACACCTACAAGGTACAGCATACTCTGCCCTGTCCCCAACACCTCCATTCACCAGTTAGCAAGTACAGGGATCATTTTATTTTGCTGTTAAAGGTTAAACCATTTGAATCACATAACACTGAAGAGCATGTAAGTGCACACCCACATGCCTATTGTCGCACCTGATTGGGGCTAGAACTCTGGCAAGGAATGTTGAATTATGGGTGGACAACATAGTGACATGATGAAATATATTAACTGCAGAGAATGAGCATACTCATGCTAAAGTCAGGCTAAAACAAAGAAAAGGCTGGTTATTTGCTCATTTGGGGCTCCATGCTATAATGCTTCTAAAATAGCAATGATATTCAGAGTGAATCCATTCTGCAATTATATGTATGGAGTGTGGGTGTACTATCCATCTATCTATCTATCTATCTATCTATCTATCTATCTATATATATATATTCATATTATACAAAAGAGCCATCAATGTCCTGTCAATGATATCTTTATAAATGGTGCTTAGTGATGCCATCAGTTATAATTGGAGCATAGTGATGTCATTTATGTAGTTTTTGTGTATTATCAAAAATACTGTACCCACTAAAATATAAATATATTAGATGCTGAATTGGCATTCCATGACCTGTATCAAAGCACGCCTTCTGCGTGGCAAATAATTTCCTCATATTTTACAATAGAGGGGACATTATTTCCTATAACATGCAAACAAACCTATAAATATAAAAATAAACAAGGATTTATAATATAAACATACTATGCTCTTTTATTGATACAGCATCTCATCAGGATGAGATGCTGTATCAATAAAAGAGCATAATTTCACAAATTACAGAGAGTGCTGATCCTTTGTTTGTATAATATATATATATATATATATATATATATATATATATATATATATATATATATATATATATATATATATATATATATATGAAGTCCCACAGTGCCCGCACACAAACCAAAAAGTAAAGCCAGTGGTGCTCGATCCAAATGTGGTTCATGTATATGGAAAGAAGATCAGCACTCACTGTAGTTTTGGTGAATTCGTGTTGATTTATTTGTCAAAAATCACATCTTATCTTATCTTATCCATATATATATATATATATATATATACACATAGTGAATAAAGTACCCCCTCTTGTAAATTATAAGGATATTATAAGTTACCGAGGAGTTTCATGACCAGGTCATGGAACTCCGAGGTAACTTCCAATAGCCTCATATTTTGCAACAGGTGGTACTTTATTTATTATAATACACAAATTTCAGTGAGTCATGTGACAGAAATGACATCAGAACTCACCGTTTCTAAGGATATAATTTACAGGATATTCATGGCTTTTGTGTATTATATATATATATCTATCTATATATATCTATATATATCTATATATATCTATATATATATATATATATATATATATATCTCTATATATCTATATATATATATATATATATATATATATATATATATATATATATATATATATATATATATATATATATATGCTATAAAATATAGCTTTATAAATAGTTTTTAGTAATATCATCAATTATAATTGGCGCTACTAACCAAAGTCCCTGTATGTCACCTTAGTGACTAATATCCTCATATTATAGAAGTTTTATTGTTACATTGTGGATTGTGAATTTTGCAAAATATCAACAGAACACACAACTGTTTCTCTGTCTGCACAAGAAATAAAATAACTAAAAGAATAGGGAAGCCAATGAAGGAAAAGTCAAACCAGAATGCTGAATCATTTAGTATAAAGCTATAATTATAAAGCTATAAAAGGATGGATTTATATTTACTGTATGATTTTTTTATTATGTGGGGCAAGTTCTCCTTTACATGACTTTCCTAAATATTGACCTTAAAATAGAGTGGCCAGATCCCCATAGATCCCCAGGTGCTCCTTAGACCTATAAAAACAACCTTACCACTTGCACAAATGCATTTACAGTGCTTCCTTTTGTCCCTCTTGGCTGGGTGACAATGTGGGTTGGAGTAAACTCCAGGGACTGTCAGCTCCTGACACTGCTCAGCACCCAGCACTACAGATAGGGACCAGCTGAGGACCAAACAAAATAAGGATTTGAACAAAATAGAAGGGCACAGATTGCAAAAAGAAAGAGAAAAAGAAAGAGAGAGATACAGTAACTATGAGGCCTTGTAACTTGTAACAACAAACTTTATTAACACACACACACAAACAGACAGTGGGGTATATTTATCAAACAGTGAAGTTAGAGATTGCCACAGTCCTCTAGGGGCAAATTTACTAAGTCCTCTAGGGGCAAAGTGACTAACGCTGGTGCAAATTCGCCAGCGTGACGTCATTTCGGTACTTCGTTGATTTACTAACGGTCCCTGGCGTAACTTTGCTAGCAAAGGAGATAGACTCTAGCGGTACTTTGCTCCCTAGCGCCTGGCGAATGAACATAACTACGCAAATTCACTAAGATGCGGATTTTACTGAACGTTACCTCTTGGGCCAGACTTGCCTTCTTCAACTCAGACCAGGCAAAGTGCAATTGAGTAGATAGGATTCCTCAAAATTAAGTTGTAAAATTTTATAAGTCCCAAAAAATGCTGGCATCTTTTCCTTTTTTCAGGGTGATAGGCTGCAAAAGAGCGTAACCCACTTCCCCCTTTGCTTTGCTTGGTGCAGTAACGCTAGTAAAACTTCGTCAGTGTTCGGTGCCCTGGGCGCAACTTCGGATTTTAGTGAATTAGCGTTGTCCTGGTGAATCTATGCATGGCGAAGTGTTGCGCTGTGAGCGTAGCCGTCGCTGCCAAATTAGCTTTCTAGCTCTTTCTAAGAGTCCAATCAGAGTTTTGTCATAATCTGCTGTGGCTTCCTCTGTGGTGTTTCCACACCCATACACCAAGATGTCATCAGCAATAACCTCCACTCCTGGCAGACCTTCTACTGCTTCATGTTGGCTATGCTGGTATTCCTCTGGAGCAGTGCCAATCCCAAAAGGCATACGTCGCTACCTGTAGTGGCCGAAAGGGGTCCAGAATGTGGTGAGATAACTACTGCTTTTGTCTTGTTTAACTTGCCAAAATCCATCTTTTGCATCCAGCACCGAAAAGACTTTTGCTTTTGCCAAGTGTGGCAGTATTTCCTCTATGGTGGGCATTAAATAATGTGATCTTTTTAGTGCTTTATTCAGATCTTTAGGATCAATGCATACGTGTAACTTGCCTGGTTTCTTGGCTGCAACCATGCTGCTTATCCATGCTGTTGGGCTTTTAACCTTTTTCAGAACTCCCAGTTTTTCTAACCATATAATTCCTTCTTTTAGATCTGCTTCAAGTGGTGCTGGCACTTTTCATGTCTGGTGTTGCACTGGGGCACTGATGTATCAACCTCTAAGGCTAAATCTCCACGAATCTGCCCGTCTGCCTCTACCCTTAGTTATATTCTACTGGGAGATATCCAAGTCCTTGAAAGAGATTTTAATTGTCCCTTGTGATCCGTCATTACGCCTGTGCCCGCGACAACATTGTCGGACGCAGGCATCCGTGCCCGCATGCTTGCAGCGGCGTGCCAGCACCCCCGTGGCCTGAATGGGCGCCGCCATCTTGAATCTTCCGCCGCCGGGAGAGGACACGCTGCTGAGCGCTCCTTGACAGTACCCCCCACGGGGGGCCACTGGGCCACCAAGTCTTGGCTTCTGGGGAAATTGTTTGTAGAATTCCCTTACTTGCCAAACGAGGGCCATGAACATCAGAGTGTTTCTCCCAAGAGCATTCTTCAGGACCAAAGCCCTTCCAACTAAAAAGGAACTGAAGAGAACCTCTGGAGATTCTGGAGTCTAAGATCTTTTCCACCTAATAGTCCTCTTGACCATCCACAGAGAAAGCAGAAGGGGGAGACTGGTCAGTAGAGAAGCGATTGGAAATTGCCGGGTTTCACCAGGGACACATGAAACACATTGGGAATTCGCATCTCTGGGGGAAGCAGAAGTTTAACAGCCATAGGATTGATGATTTCCATAATGGAGAATGGACCAACAAATTTCAGACCCAATTTGGGGGAAGGCACTTTCAACCGGATATTTCTAGTGTGTCACCAACTTTGTATGGAGGAGAAGGCCGACATCTCCGATCAGCAGAAGTCTTATGTACAAGAGCACTTTTCTCCAAATTTGAAATAGCAGACATATGGACTGCATGATTGTCTGCAGCAGGGACGGTCAGACAAAACAAAGTCTTGTGGAAAAGCTTGAGGATGTTGGCCATACACAGTCATGAATGGAGACCTTCCAATGGAAATGGGGCATGCATTGTTATGAGCAAATTCCGCTCATGGAAGGAGATCAGACCAATCATCTTGATAGAGGGAAACGTGATTTCTCAGGAATTGCTCTAATGCTTGGTTTACAAGCTTAGCTGCTCCATTAGTCTGGGGATGGTAAGCAGAGGAAAACTGGAGAGTGATAACCAGGTTTTTACATAAGGAACGCCAAAACTTAGCTGTGAATTGAGATCCCCTGTCAGAGACTATCTCAGCCAGGAAGCCAAACTGAAAATAAATTGGATGAAAAGCTGGGATAATTCCACCGCTGAGGGGAGTTTTCGTAAAGGGATGAAATGTGCCATCTTGCTAAAGCGGTCAATCACTACCCAGATCCCAGTATTCCCTCTTGAGGGTGGAAATTCGACAATGAAGTCCATTGCTAAGTGAGTCCATGGACGTGAGGGGATGGGCAAAGGTTGCAGTAACCCACTAGGGCGAGTATGGAAAGTCTTGGATGTGGCACAAATGGTACAGGCAGCAACAAAGTATGAGGATGTGGTTGTAAGCCCCATGTAGAACCAACTTAGTGAAGATCCTAGCCCCTTTCAGTTGGTCAAAAAGTTCTGCAATCAGGCAAAGGGTACCGGTTCTTAACTGTAATCTTATTAAGTCCACTGTAATCTATACTGGGACATGGACCACCATCCTTCTTCTCCATGAAGAAGAAGCCAGCTCCAGCAGGAGAGGTAGAAGGGCGAATAAACCCCCGCTGGAGATTTTCTTGGATATAGTCCTTCATGGCAGAAGTCTCTGCTGGGGAGAGAGGATAAGTGCAACCTCTAGGAGGCATGGTTCCAGGAAGGAGGTCAACTGGACAGTCGTAGTGTCGATGAGGAGGAAGGAATTCTGCAGACTTTTTACACAAGACATCAGAGAATTCCTTGTAGAAGGATGGCAGTGTTTTCAAATCTGTCGTAGAGATAATCACCCTCTGGAGGGGTTTATCAGGAAGACCGTGCTGTTGACAGAATGGACTCCAATGAGAGATCTGCCCAGAGGACCAATCAATGGTGGGGTTATGCAAACGCAGCCACTGAAGACCGAAGACGGCTGGAACAGAAGGGCAGGGAAGAGGAGTAGACAATGGATACAGGGGAAGATCCATATATTTGGCAAAGAGAGCGTCCATAAATTTCCGGCAGCCCCAGAATCAATGAAAGCAGAGCCGACAATAGTCTTAGTGGCCAGACGAATCTGTAAAGGCAGAAGAAACAGGTGAGAGTTCTCTTGGGAACCTGGGATAACACCTCCCACGTATGTCTTTCCAAGTTTACCTGAGGACCATTAGGCTTCACAGGACAAGAGTTGGCAAAGTGAGACTGACCACCACAATATAGACAAAGTCCGGCCAACCGCCTCCGGAGTTTCTCCTGTTCAGAGAGACGAGACGCTCTTCTGATCTGCGTAGGTTCCTCTGGAGGAATCACAGTAGGCTGCTGGAATGAAGAAGGCAACAGGGGTCTTTGGAAGCGGGCAGCCAACGTAGGTTGGAACATCTTAGCTCGGTCCCTCTTAGCTCGGTCCCTATCTGCTTGATGTTCCCTCTGACGGGTGTCCACCTTGACAGCCAAAGCAATAAGGTCTTCTACCAGAGTAGGTAATTCACGGGAGATCAGGTCATCTTTTTGGCGAATAGAGAGGCCATTGTAGAAGGCAGCATGATAGCCATCATTGTTCCAACCAGTCTCTGCAGCAGGTGTACGGAATTTGACAGCATATTCAGCCATGGTGAGACTCCCCTGGCGAATCTGGAATAAGCGTGAAGAAGCGGTCGCAATTCGACCGGGAGCATCACACACCTTCTGGAATTCTTGGAGGAAAGCATTGGCATCATCAATTAATGGAGACTCCTTCTCCCAGTGCAGAGATGCCCATTTGAGCACTTTACCAGCCAGTTGAGTAATCACAAAACCCACTTTGGCTTGCTCTGACTCAAATTCAGAGGGTTGCAGGGCAAACCGGATCTGGCACTGATTCACAAAACCATGACAGGCTTGAGGATCACCACTGTAGAGAGGCAGTGCCGGAATACATGGAGCAGAGGCGGTAGACTGTGGAGCCGCAGCAACTGGAACTGGAGTAGGAAATGATAACTTCTCCAAAATCACCTCCAACATAGGATTGCCGTGCTTTGTATGCCTCCATGCGAGAATGTGACCCCAAAAGGCCCTACCGAAATCAGGCTGAGCTTCCTCAGTGGGGTCCATGGCCCAATTATAATGTCAGGGGGCCTAGCGGCTGCCAAAGGGGGTGGTCCAGACCAAGGAGGAAGCCAGGAACAATGGTCCAAGATCGAGGTATCCGAGGGGTTAAACAAGAGAATAGTCAGGTCACAGGCAAAGTTCTTAAGGCAGGCAGCGAAGGTTCAAAGACCAGGACAAGCAGGGATCAAGATCAGGAATCAAACAGGAAAACACCCAGGTACAATGCAGGAATTGATACCAATAATTGAACAGCGTCTCAGCGTCTCGGGCACCCTTTTATTATGAATTTTGGAGCCAACTACTGATGTCATCGCGTCTGCATCATTACGCCTGTGTCCACACCAACCGAGACAGTCAGATTAGTCCTTTTTTGGTAACTTTAGTCGCTTAATAAACACCAAAGTTTCTGCCAGCATCTGACACCATGTTTCATGAGGCCTTGTAGCTTGTAACAATGAACTTTATTAGCACACACACACACAAACAATGTCACAAAGCTTAGTGGCTATAGTACTCATCAAAACAGTAGATGGCAGAACATGTTAAGCTGTCTATATATGTAAACAATAATAGAATTCAAAAGAAAGAAAGAGTATCAGAATGCAAAATGATTTTGTAATCCAAAATCAGCCCTTGGATTCTGTGTGCTGTCCAAAGAGTATGGTGTATAGCACAATGATAGAAAATCTGGCACTTTCCAGCAGTGTTAAGCAACTCCCAGCAGCCTGGCACTTGTATTATTATCTCTGGTACATCTAATGGTACATGTGGGGGATGCCTTAGTGTTTCAAGCACTTGGCCCAATTTTTGTAATTGTGGCTCTTGTATCGAGTACGAGTAACAACTGTGTACACATTGCTATTCTTCATAAATATGCTGTGCATAAGATACCATTTTATCAAATATCCATTTGTGACAACATGAATTTATGTTAGATATGCACTGGAATTTGCAGAAGCAGACATGGCAGCCATGATTTTAGGGGAGTAACTACAGGTATAGATTTGGTAAATGGGTTAAAGGGCAAAGTGTGATGCTTTATCTGTACTTAAATTACCCCATGGAGGCCAAATAGACCCTTAAGAGACTGCACTACTAAAAAAAGTTTGACTGTGTATAAAACAATTCTACATAAGCCTTAGGTGTGTGCTACAACTGAAAGGGTAGGCAGTGTCCTATGGGAATCTCTAGATTCATTTGCTAGATATTTAGGGGGCTTCAAAAGGAGATGGGACACTCATACAACAAATCAAGTTGTTCACACTTTAATACCCTGTTGACCATGTTGTGCTATGACAGACTGATTTTGAATTATTTTGTGGTTTTTGAATTATTTCATTATTTGTTGTGCTGTTTTCTGGACTGAGGTAGGAGGCTAAATGGAAAATCACCCATAAATTTAAAAGTTGCTTAGAATAGGTTCAGCTATAACTATAAAGCATCTATTTAAATGTAAAGCTTCCCTTTCAAGAAAAAGAAATGCCATTTATATATGGTACACGCCATGCAGAATGCACCCTCCCAAAGGAAGCTGCAGAAAGCACTTGACCCCATCCAACATGGCAACCACCAACCCTACTGCACTAATTTATAAACATTGTAGCACACGCACTGTAGGTGGGCCTGAGGTGTGTGGAAATAGTGTGACTTGCTGCTAGTGTATCCTGGGCACCCTGAGGCTATGGGTAACTCCCTGCAACTCCCAGCAGTGTGTAGTGGCCCCTTTAAACACCTTACCTTCAGGTGGATCCTGGGTAACTCCTGGTGCACAGATAAATCAGGTTGAAAGTAACAACAGTCCAGGGTGATTGCTTCAAACAAATAACTTATTTTTGGATAATGGCTCACAGCATTCAGGCAGTAAAGCTCTTCAAGTACAATCACAGCACACAGTGAAAACCCTTCACACTTGCAATTATGTTTAGATCCCTTTTAGGGATCCCCCAGCACAAGGATCCCATGGAGTATCTTACTCCTTGGCCTTTTACCTGCTCCTTAGCTCACCCACTCATGTCCCTGTCTGGCGGTTTGATCACTGCAAGGTTGCTAACCTTAACTGCTCTCCTTGGTGGAGCCAGAAAGCTGCTCGCTAAAATAATCTGCCACTATCTTTCACTCCTAGAGCGACTATAACATAAATTCCTTCCACTAAAAAATGTTCCCTAACTTGGGGATATTGTCTTGACCCACTCCTGTTCCCACCTCCTCGCAAGGTGGGATTCAGGAAGAGAGCCCTGAGCACGTTTGCTCTCATTTCAAACACTGCCACCTACTGGGTAAACCTTGAACTACAAAGGACCCAGGAAAAGAGACATAGCTGTCTGTGTAAATCAAAGAACAACTTTAGGTGGCTAAATACAGTGGAAACTGACTAATTAAAACCATATCTAAACCTTAGGATCTCTAATACATACATGAGTAAATGGAGCGATTTTAGGGATGCAAGTGGTGTGTGTTTTGAAGGTGGGACTGCAAGGGGATATATCAAGAATACATGGCTTTCCTTGTCTTTGAATTAGTACAAAGACCATTTATTTTTGTTGAAAATGTTTTATTCTCTTTTCCGCCATTATTTAATTTGCTGTACGTGTATGTACAGCCCTTCTCACTTCTCTGGGAATCCCTAGCCTTTACTTGGGTACTTAGTACTGTCCAATATAGGGTTTCCACCTGTCTGGTTTTTACCCAGACAGCCCAGTTTTTGGAAGGGCTGTTTGGGTGAAAACTGCCTGTCTGGATTTCCAAATTAGCAAATCCTGACAGGACATTGAAGTAAATGGTATGGCAATCAGTCAATCGCAACAGGTATTGCAATATTTACTATAGTAAGCTTACATGCCTTCTAATATAGAAGGAGGGCTTTTGACCATGTATGGTATTTCTGTGTACCCTTTGCTCTTATGGTAAATGCTCTGTAAAAAGTTATAAAAGCTTGTTGTAAGAGGAGTGTCTTTGGGAAGTTCTCCTGTCACACTTAAGTACTATGCTGTGGTGTGATTGTGACAACTTCCTAGGCAAAACTCTTGTCTTGTTTGTCTTTGTCTAATAAATAACCTCACATGTTTGAATAGCCTTTTCTCAGAGTTTTGCTTTTATAAACGAGGTCTGGGTAATAAAAAATACCTACATATACGGTGACCCCGACGTGATAGTAAGCCAGTGATCCAAGAGGGACACTGATGAAAGTATAAGCCGGTTGCTGAACAACTGAAGTTTTAGCCAGTGGTCTAAGGAGACGCAGATGTAAGTATTCCTGCGCAGAAGACTCCATGAAGTGAGTAACATGTTTTCTTCTTTCTTTCTTCTTGTTTCTTGTTTTGTCAACTGTTGTTTGCTTTTCATGATAGGAGTATGCTTTTTTCCTTACCTTTTTTTTTGTTCTTTGTACGTATCTTATTCCTTATCATGAAAAGGTTGACTAGTCTATAAACATCTTGAAATAGAAATTACACGTGTTTGCTGATTGATAAATGAAAAGGATCCCTGATTGCTGTATTCAATGCTTGAGGTTGAAACTGGATACCACCCCCGGGAATCAGCCTGGTGCGTGAATAAATGTAGTATAATTTGTAATTTGTGTGACATTGCCCATAAGGAATTCGTGGCTCTTTCACAGAGTCTGTTTGCAGTTCAGGAATTATCTGTGTTTCCTGTTTAGAGGGCGACCTAACAGGCCAGAGTGTGGAAAATTAGGGTTTCTAAAGGGAATTCTTTTAGTGTGTGGAGTGTGAAAAACATTTTCCTGCAGGTGACTCGAGTCTATATGTATGTTTGTCTCCCCTGTCTGTTTTTATAAACTAATGTTAATAGCTTGCTGCTATGTTTTTTGAATCCTTACATTGTATATAGGTTGTAGCTTATGTGTTTCTGCATGTCTGTTAGAGCATTCTTAGAATGCAATCCTGGTGAGTATGTTATAAAGAAAAGGACTTGACTTGACTTGACGATTATATGAATTTGATGTGTCTGTAATGAATACATACTGTTTTTGTTCTCTTTAATGTTATGAGCTTTAATAGGGACCAATTGTAATATTTGTTCTCTGTGTCTGTAACTAACATTGTCTTCTTTGGTATTATTCTCATAGTAATTGTAGTTCTCTTGTGTATTTCTTTTTATGAATGGGTTACTCGTGAATAAAGATAATACACTTCAATTGTCTCTTTAAGTGTTCTCAAACTAACTTTACTTTTATTTTGTCTTTATGGATAAAATTGGTAACTCTTTTTCTATTTGATATTAAGTATTATTTGTGATCTGACAAAACTAAGTTCCAATAGGTTATAACATCTAAAACATCCTCCTAGCTATTATAGAGGAGTGCTCTAAGTTTCAAAGCCCTTGTTAAGTGTAACAGCAGAAGGGGGACAGAATACTGAGTTTTCCTGGCCAGAAAACTATAGTATTCTTCCCTTTAGAAC
This sequence comes from Xenopus laevis, assembly GCF_017654675.1. Taxonomy (NCBI): domain Eukaryota; kingdom Metazoa; phylum Chordata; class Amphibia; order Anura; family Pipidae; genus Xenopus; species Xenopus laevis. The sequence continues at coordinate 48,366,940 of NC_054386.1, forward strand.
TTGTTATAACAGATTAAGCATAAGTGTAAGGGCAAATATTTTACTATACACATTACACACTTAAAATTGAGCTAGCCACGGAGTACTGATTGACCTGGGCACAATATGTTGGTGCTTTAGGTCAGTGCAAATTAGTTATATGGTAGATACATACTACCGATCGCATACAGAGTATAGCAAATACAAAGTGTCCCAGTACTGGGCACAAAACACAACCATTGAAGGATTCAACTTCCCGTGCCAACCTCTTCACCCCCTTTGAGAAATTTCCCACAGAGTAGCGATCCGGGCGCACTATATTCAATTGTTGTTGTTAACACGATATAGAGGATTAAATACCCTGTGCCAACCCCTTCACCCACTTCAAGATCCCTCCTATCAAGTGGTGTCCTCGGCACCCTCAAACAATGCCCATGATGAAGTTGCACCTTTTATCCTAGAGTGACATACCAAACCAGTGTGCCTTTAGCGTAGTAAATTACTGCTAATGAAGCTGTTAACCGGATCATGAGACGCCACCAGCCCCTTCACCCACATCCAGTTCCCACCCGATCCATATGGTTAAGCCCTGAAAGGTCCCTATCAGTAGTCCTGCCTAACGCGAAACTAAAAAGTGCGCCTGACGTGCGTTTCACCCTCCAAATTGCGGGCTTTGTCAAAGGCATGTGTAAGCCGGTAAAGCACATCTATTTATAGACGCAGGATCCGTTCGGCACCGTTTGAATGGGCCTATCAGATCCCAATACGTAACAGAGGGGAGAGAGACATTGTCGACATCAGGTTTGAACCTAATAGGTACTAGTCAGCACCGCCTCCCCACTGTATGCGCGTCACTTGGAATCTATGACAGACTGTGCGCTTGTCGGCACTCACCTGTCATTCCAGCAGGTACTCGTCTAGCTGACTCCATGTATATCAGATACAATCCACTCTAGACTGAGCGCGCTGCGCACTCCCAAAAAACTAATATGTATATGGAGGACACCTTTTTTGAAAGCTAATCAGCCTAACATTATGTGGTATGGCAGGATAATATGACATTTGTCTGCTACAACCGATACGCTGTTGCTATCTGTTCATTCCCAAATTGCCCATAAATTACATGTCACTGCATGAAGATTGCCTGATTAGACTAGAGATGTTCAAAAAGCCCTTATGGATACATTCTTACTAGTCAGTAGAGAATTGTAGTGTGTGCTTCGGGCATTACAATATTGATACTAATAACAAAATACGTGACACACCTGTTGTTACAATAAATCTAGTATACATGTAACAAAATGTACTGTATGTATAAACTATCACTGTAAGTACCCAATGATTATATGAAAACATTCATGGTAATACTTTCATTCAGTCCATTCGGACTCAGAATGAATATCCATTCGCTCTCCTTGGATAAGAGGGCTGTTTCCAGATCACCTCCCCTTATTCCAAGGGATACCTTGGAGAGACCCATTGTCCTCCAAGATTGTTCCTGGGAGTCTTAAGTGCTCTCAAATGGGCTTTATGAATAACATTATATGAGTAACCCCTTTGAACTAAACGTATAGTAAGTTCACTTGCCCTTCTTTTGAAGGCCTGTGTGTCTGAGCAATTACAATGTAGTCTCAGGAATTCCCCAACCGGAATTCCTCTCTTAGTTGCCATTGGATGATGGCTTTGGAAGTGTAGTATAGAGTTGGTCGCAGTCTTTTTGCGAAACAAATCAGTGCCAATAGTACCATCTTCCAGAATGGATATAGCATTGTCTAAAAAGTCAGTACTCACATTACTGATGGTATGTGTAAGTTTAATATTGAGAGAATTATTATTTACATGGTTGAAAAATTCAATCAAGCTCTCTTCGGTGCCCATCCAGAAAAACACCAGGTCATCAATATAGCGAAACCAATAAGATATGTATTTGGTGTATTGGGCCATTTGGTCCACACAGACCCAATTCGCCACCCACCATTCCATAAAGAGGTTGACATATGTGGGAGCGAATGCTGCAGCCATCGCTACACCTCTTACTTGCAGATAGAATTTTTCATGGAATACAAAAAAGTTGTGATTGAGACAGAAGTCTGTGACATGAAGTCTATAAACTCACTGTCCCAACCATTCTCTGTCTACATGAAATATCTTATGGCCTGTAGTCCTTGTTTGTGGGAAATAGAAGAGTAGAGCGATTCTACATCACAACCCACTAGGAAAGTGCCCTTCTCTACTTTCACTTCCATTAATTTTTGTAATAAGTCACCCGTATCTTTAATATAAGAAGGGAGAGTGGTTACAAATTGCCGTAATTTTGTGTCAATATATTTGCTGGCCTTTTCGCATATATTGCCATTGCCCAACACAATGGGGTGACCAGGTGGTTTGGTCAAACATTTATGAACCTTAGGGAGCATGTAAAAGGTGGGGGTAACAGAAATGTTGTTGCGTAGTGCCCTGATTAGACCTGTCTGTAGGCCATCCGTAATCAGATTGTTATACATTAATTAATTAATATTTTTAACTTTGCCGTTTCATATTCATCTGTATTTTTGTTTCTGGATCTCCTAACTCTGGAACGTTTGACCCACATGAAGGTAAACTTGATGCAGTTTGGACACATACACGATTTACTCTGGTACAGGTTAACTCTTTTGATTATTCTTCAGATGTGAATCTATTATTTCATGTCTTTGTTATTAAATATTGTTGTGCTGCAGTTGCAACTCAACAAGAGGGGAGTATTGTATTGTGGGTTCTGCTGTTGTTACTATTTTTTTTCTAATTTAATACATTTTCAGTTCATGAGAATGCAGCATATGTGCTTGTGCCGCTGTTGCAGTAGAGAAAAAATATTTTGGGTATATTGCATCATGAATCTGCAAGTGTAAAACTATGCAGAAGTAATTTAATGGATTTGGAGTTATGTGTCTTTGTACCATCCCACTTCCAACAGCACAATTATTGGCAGCATTTGGTTGGATTTACTCCCAGCTGCCCTGTCAATTCTCTGCAACAATCCTATCAGGTTTTGTGGACTTTTCTCCATTTGAATTAACCACAAGAAAACAAATGTCCTTCACACATATCATAAATACACAGCCACTTCTCATTACTGACAGTTTGTACAGCTTCATTAGAACACACTCAAAAAAAAACAACAAAGGTAAAATTGTCTTCATAGCTATGAATATAGAGGTTGTCCAAATAAATAAAACAGCCATATAGACAAGGTTTTAGAGATGCAACAACAAGTATAATATTTCTAAAGAAGGGTTCAGTTATTTCAGATGATTAGATAAAGTTTACAGCTGGTTGAACAACTTTATTTGAAGTTTCTTTAGGTCTATCCTAATCATCCTAGTATTGGTACTTAGTCTATTTTTATTTGTAAGAATTATGCTTTAGGTCAGGGATGTCCAACTGGTGGCCCACGACCCCCCTTTATGTGGCCCTCCACATCAAAGTCTGCCTGCTATGTCTGTTTACCATTTGTAATATTTAAAAGGTATCACTACAGAGATTAACTAGCCGCTGCATTGTTTATCAAATTCAGACTAATCCCCTGTATTGTTCACACCTGTGATCCTCCTATATTGTTCACACTTGTGACACCTCTATTGTTTATATCCTAAAGCCCTGTACTGTTCAAACCTGAGACCCAGACTGAAACTGCCCACATTGTTCACCTGTTCACACTTTATTCAAAATGCTAATGGGGCACCAGCACTGTGTCATTGTATATAGTACATATTAGAGTGGTTCTGATTTTCCTGTCTCCTGCTCTGTTCTGTTTTCCCTGCTCCCTGTGTGTGTCATACTTTGTCTGCTCTTTGCACCCTGTGTTTGCCATACTGTGCATGACCTATGATCCCTATGGAACACAAGCCTGGTATTTGTTCTGGGGGTTTGTTAGCATTTGATAATTATTGTTAGGGGCCCCTAAGGTGTTTAATCATAAGCTAGGGTACTGTATTATACACAGGGGAGGAGGAGGCATATGGATTTAAGGGTATGTCTTAATATGACAACTTCTTTAACATAAGAAAGTGTACAACACTTTTTCATTTATGTTACTGCCCCCTGTACCAGCAAGTCCAGCAGCCAAAAATAAATCTGATCATATCAAATTGCTCCCAAGTATTTATGTACCTGTGCCAGTGCCCAGCAGCAAACATATGGCCCCTGGCCCAAATCTGGCTGTTCCAGCAGGAAGCTTCACACTTTCACAGTAATAGAAAGAATGTCTTCAGTTCAGTGCAACTGTGCAAGGCTGAGAGCAGCAAGCGTGAGCCACACCAAGCAGGCCACCAGCTCTCTGCCTCTCTCTGCCACCCAACCGCATCAGTGACATCATTGAAGCGTATACACACGTCGCGCTGCACTGCCACACAGCACAGCAGGAGCTATTACTTGCTGGCAAGAGGGAGAAGGTGAAGGAGGGGGATTCCACCTGACTGAGTGACCATAATTACTGAAACAAATGATTAAATAAACGCTTGAAAAAATGAAAAAAAAAAAAACAATTAAAAGTGTGTGCCTCAATGATGGCGTCCTAGACAGCCGCCTACCCCTAGTTCCAGCCCTGCAGTGAGCACTAACCATCTGTTTTTTTGGTGTGCTATTAATGTGGACATTGTCTTGCGGTAATATGGGTGTGGTTTAAAGTGGGTGTGTGTTCTAAAAACGGGGAGTGGCTAACATTGGCTTCCATTATCGGCCCTCCACCATGTAGATTAGAAAAATCCTGGCCCTCTGTACCATATAAATTGGACAGCACTGCTTTAGGTCATAAATCACTGTATCTCCTCCCCAGTTTCTGCGCTCATTTGATTACCATATATAAGGTAAAGCTCATATAAGCTGGATTTGGTTTGAAGAAAAAAAGAAAAAAAAAGACCTTCTGTTTAAAGTTGCATTATGATCTATTATTATGCATTATCATTAGAATCATGTTTTGTTCACACGCAAATATTTTAAAGTATCATATGCTTAGAATGATATATATATATATATATATATCTATATATATATATATATAGATATATATATATATATATATATATATATTATACATGTTGCACCTATATACTTACATATATACTCATTATTGTAAGTTTTCCTTGTTACCAACATCACTTGACCAAGATATTTCCTGGAGCAGGAAGTACAGTTCGACCCCTAGCTCACTGCTCTATTTCACAACCAGTTTTCAGCTGCAGTTCTGTACTTATGCTGCCAAAGTAAAGAACTATAGCTCATAGGCCACTGTCTTAATTACAACAAGCCTCCCTCGTTCTCAGGGGCCCCCTCTTACCCATATGCTAATATGAAGCGTACAATGGCATGCTGACCAAAGGTCAAGACTCTGCAGACAGATGTCAAACAACAGTTAGATACAGAAGTGTTGCTTCAGAACTGCAAACACCCTTCCTGTCTCAAACTAGCAGATTTTATGGTTTGTGTATTTTGGAATCAGGGAAACATAATTTGCTCTTATGGTAAATGCTCTGTAAAAAGGTATAAAAGCTTGTTGTAAGAGGAGTGTCTTTGGGAAGTTCTCCTGTCACACTTAAGTACTATGCTGTGGTGTGATTGTGACAACTTCCTAGGCAAAACTCTTGTCTTGTTTGTCTTTGTCTAATAAATAACCTCACTTATTTGAATAGCCTTTTCTCTGAGTTTTGCTTTTGTAGCTCTATAGTAAATTGTGTGTTATTTACACCACTATTGAGCTCCACTCCCACTAAATGTGCACTGGATGAGACCTGTAATCTTAGGGAGTGAGCCCTCGCAACGGTGTGGAGGCAGGGTGTAGAGCAACTGTAACTGGATTCAGGGTATAATAATTGGGCGCCAGTGGTTCTTATAACTTAAACATGAACTGGTTTATTGAACATACACAATCCTCAGTGGAGTATACTATAGAGCATGACAGGATTTGGTATCACATTGAATAGGCAATACTCACAGCACCATATGGTCAGTATTAGTCCCCGCAATAAAGGTACAACCAGCTTTCAGCCTTTTCCCTAAGTGGAACCTGAGGGGAATCTATCTACCCTGTTCATATACACTTAGTCCCTACTTCTGGGCTATTAGTACCCGGGATCTTAATCCCTCTGACTCTCCTTGTCGGAGCCTGGAGCTGCTCAGCTAAATAACCTGTCTGTCTGTCACTCCTAGAGTGACCTATAATGGTGAGTAGCCTATTCTTACCAGACCTAACCTGTCTAGGTTCCACAGAGCTCTGCCTGCCTGTTCAGGTCAGAGCCAGCACAAGATGGACCACTGAAAGCATGGCTTCAGAGCATTTTATATCCCAGCACAGTGCCATCTGCTGGTCACTGTTAAAAGTAGCAGGGGCCTATCTTAGAGCAGAAAGAGCAAACAGTACCCCTCCCAACTGTATTTTAGGACCCATTTAGGTGTCCATAACACTGAGGGACTGCCTGCACAAATACTAGGGGTGGCTATTTTACACATCCCTACACTTTTATAAAAAAGGTCTGGGTAATAAAAAATACCTACAGGGCGTGGCTACCAACTCAATGTGAGAGGACACACTTTCATGAGGCTCCGGCAGCCATTTTGAAAATCCCCTTAGTGACTTTTATTAACGAGCAGCCACAGAACAAAATTTAATCCTCCTGGGTTGCTCTGCCTCTGCTGTTCATAATGGACCCTAGCAAGCTGCAGAAAAAAGTCACAGAAACTTGAAAGTTTTGCAAAGGAAGGGAAGGTCTTTCAAAGATGGCGGCAATAATTCTACTTCTGCTATGCCAGACTCCTCTCCCCCGCATAGCCCAGCAGCGATGCAGGAACCTACAATGGCACATATACTTGCAGAGATCAAGGCAACCAGAGAATCCTGCACCACACTGATAACAGCTAAATCGGAAGAGCTTAAGGTGTAATTCTCCATTCTCAAACAGGATATTCAAAGGCTCCAGGAATGGACAGTGAAAGCAGAGCAGCGCATAAATTCATTAGAAAATGTGTGTGGGCCGGTTCTCCAGAGGATTAGAGACCTCCAGCAAGCTGTAAAACGCGGCGGGAGATTTCCTCGGCTTCTTACCTTCCGGCGTGACTCTCCTCAAGTGATGGCATTTCCGGCTTCATCTGTAAAGTGACGCTGGTGTCCGAGGCTGAGCGTTTTGATGCCTGCGTTAAGTCGCAGGCGTCATGACATCTTCAGGATGCGTCAAATTTTGGCGCCAAACATTGTTTAAAAGGCCAGTCCACCATTTTGCTGATGCCCAAGCTAGTTCCAGTGTTTTCTAATCCTGCCGAAGAGTTCTTTATTATTGAATTCCTGGTTTTTGACTTTTTGCCTGACTCTTGACTATGATTTCTGCTGCCTGCCTTGAACCTTTTGCCCGACTTCGACTACGTCTTCTATTCATTCCTGCTGGTACTTCGCTAACGATCTTTGCTATGCACTTCCTTGTTGGATTCCGCAGCAGAAAGCCCAGGCCCCAAAAGGGCGTCGGTGAACACCGGAACCCACAGGGTACTCCTGTGAGTCCGCAAGGTACAGTCACTGACCAAGGTTCCTGACAATGTGGTCGTTACAGTTAGATTGGGCCTCAACATCAACCTTCCCAGGCCTCTTCTTCCACGACCATGGAGGGATATTTTGATATTATGATGAAGTGTCTGGACAGTCAAGAAGCTCAACAGGCTTATCTTATCAAGGCTTTACAGCATATCACCTCTCGCTTAGAATTTTGCCGTTAATGGACAGAGATGATCCTCTAGTACATAATTCCACTGCCTTCCTTTCAACCTTTCAACAGATTTTTGATGTCCCGGGCCATAAGTTGAATGCCTCTGACCGGCTCATGAAAATTAATCAGGGATCCAAAACTGCCTCTGAATACGCCATCAATTTCAGGACTCTAGCTGTGGAAGTGTCTTGAAACATCGAGGCACTCATTGCAGCTTTCTGTAGGGGGCTTAATGAAGATCTGCCTACTTCCTTCAACAATTTTGTCATCTTTATCATTAAAATTGATTCCCGAATGAGGGAGAAATCCTCACTTAAGTTTTGTGCTCGCAAGTCTACAACATTTTTCAGGTCTGAATTCTCAGCTCCAACTACTTCTTCTTCTTCGCCGGTTCAAGAAAAACCAATGCAAATTTGAGCCAGTCATCTAACACCTGAAGAGAGAACCCCTAGGATAATGGCTGGTCTCTGTTTGTATTGTGGTCTCCCCGGACATCTTATCAGGTCTTGTCCTACTAGACCTCAGAATCAGGGAAATGCTCCAGTCTAAGTGTGAGGGGGGAGTCTCCCCTAGGCAAGATTTCTCCACTCCCAGTTTCTTCCAAGTCTCGTATGTTTCTCCCTGCTTCCCTTTCTACCCTGTCTGTTACGTTTTCCTGCCAAGCCTTCCTGGATTCCGGAGCAGCTGGAATTTCCTGTGGTCAGAATCCCATTCCTCTCAAGATTCCTCTTTCTGCCTGGGCTGTGAATGGTAGACCAATTTCACCAGGTGTTCTCACCTCTGCTACAGATCCAGTCCTAATTCGTGTTGGCAGTCTTCATGTAGAGGAGATTTCGTTCCTGCTCATTGAATGTCCTGAGACTCCCATTATCCTGGGTTTTCCTTGGCTTCAGTGACATAATCCATCCATTGACCAATGCGGAACTCACGGCCTGGAGTTCGTTCTGCCGCTCAAACTGCATTTCTTCTTCCATTGTTCCAGTTTTGGCTTCTTCGTTACTTTCAGCATCTAATCCTCTTCTTCCTGAGGTTTATAAAGACTTCGCTGATGTTTTTTGAAAAGAAGAATTCTGAAATTTTAACACCCAGAAAAAATTGTATTTAGTCGGAGCACTTACCAGACGCTGGACTCAACGTGCTGCACACCCAGCCGCCATCCCATGCGGTCAAATAAATTCCAAGGAGAAGAAGAAAAAACAGTATTTACTGTACATATAAAAGCAGATTACAGCAGCAGTAAACCCTGGCTGCCCGCTTAACGCGTTTCGTGGCGTCCTGCCACTTCATCAGAAGCTGACTACTTATTATAACATGGTGTGCAACAGTGTAATTAGTATGATATAGGTGGCAATGTGCAGAATCACTCCACAATGTATGTATGTATGTATGTATATTTTTGTGGTTTTCAACTGATGAATCCAGAACGCCTCCCTAACCAGCAGCCTCCTATTTAGATCACCACCCCTCGCATCAAAATGGGGCTCATCTATAATCTGGAATTGAATATCTGTTACTCCTTCATGTTTATCTAGAATGTGTTTAGCTACAGCGGATTTACAGTCATATCTACCCACCGCCGAAATATGCTCAAGAATACGTGTTCCTGCCTTTCTCAATGTTTTTCCCACATACTGGGACCCACATGCACATGTTACCAGGTAGACTACTCCCTTTGATATGCAGTTGAAATATTTATTTATCATAAAAACTCTCCCTGTATTAGTAGCAGAAAATTATTTTGAAACTTTAAGAAATTGGCATGATTTACATCTTATTCTACCACACCTGTAGTTCAATTAATATTTAAGCCAGGTGTAAGATTTACCTCCATCTTTAGAGCTGTATAAACTACGGGAAATCCACAACGCCACATTCCTATTTTTCCTAAACACAAACGTTGTAGGTTGGCTGCCATCAGCTTCTGATGAAGTGGCAGGACGCCACAAAACACGTTAAGCGGGCAGCCAGGGTTTACTGCTGCTGTAATCTGCTTTTATATGTACAGTAAATAAAATTTCATTTTTTAATACTTTTACTGGACTCCACGGTGCTCCGCTGTTTTTTCTTCTTCTCCTTGAAATTTTAACACCTCATCGTTCCTATGACTGTCCCTTTGACTTAATACCTGGCTCCCTTGTTCATAAGAAAGATGGCTCTCTAAGGCCTTGCATTGACTACCGTGCCCTGAACAAGATAACAATCAAGAACCGCTATCCTCTCCCGCTCATTCCAGAATTATTTGATAGATTAAGGGGAGCCAAAGTTTTCACCAAGCTTGAACTGCGGGGTGCTTACAATCTTATTTGCATCTGTCAGGGGTATGAGTGGAAGACAGCCTTCAATACCCGGGGCGCTCATTATGAATATCTTGTCATGCCATTCGGTTTGTGCAACGCATGCACAGTTTTTCAAGATTTTATTAATGATGCCCTTCGTGACTTTCTACAAACCTGTGTTATTGTATATCTGGATGACATATTGGTTTATTCTTCCTCTTTCGCCAAACATGAATCCCAAGTTAAACAAGTTTTGCTTAAGTTACGAAAGAATCGTCTCTATGCAAAACTTGAGAAGTGTGAGTTTCACAAGACCACTATTTCTTTTTTGGGCTGCATCATTTCTCCGCCTGGCTTCGAGATGGATCCTGCGAGGGTCTCTGCTATCCTAGATTGGCCTATTCCCTCTGGTCTGAAAGCTATTCAACGATTCTTAGGTTTTGCCAATTTTGATCGGAAGTTTATAAAGAGCTTTTCTCAGACCGTGGCCCCTATTACGGCACTTATGAGAACGTTTCCTGGCCTCCTAAAGCACAGGCACAACCCTCAAGGAATTATTTACTTCAGCTCCTATTCTTCATTTATTGTGGAAGTCGATGCTTTAAAAGTTGGTGTCATTTTGTCTCAACGGGCAGAGTTCCAAGGGACCCTTTATCCCTGTGCTTATTTTTCCCATAAACTTTCCCCAGCAGAGAGGAATTATCATGTACAGATGCAGCCAGAGTGGATTGTACGTCTGGCGCGCTGTAACTAATCAGGATAAACACACTGGTCGCATTAAGTGCGGGGAAAAATGCTGTCACGATATTTAAAAAGGATCAGAGGGAATGTACTAATTACAGGCCCATATCCTTGATAAATGTGGACCTGAAGAACTTTAGTAAAATTGTAATAATATTACCTGTGCGGCGGGGTTACCCCGCCACGCCATCAGCGGGGACGCCCGCCGCGTGGTTCTGTGCCACCGGATCCAGCGCCTTCTTGATCTCTAGGGCACGCATGGCGTGCCTGCGCGCCTCTTAAAGGTACAGGCGCGATGGCGCGATTACGCCAACGGGCATTGGCGCACGTTTTGGCGCGAAATTTGAATGTACTTAAGGCCCATTCATACTCCCAGCCAGTGCCCGTGATAGAACTTGTTTCTAGTGGTTCCTGAGCCTTGTGCGTTTGATCTGTTCTGAATCTAGTCTGTTTGATTTCCCGTGTTTGACCCAGCCTGTTCCTGACTATTCTGCATTCTGTATCCTGACCCTGCCTGCCTACGACAACTCTTCCTGCTTAACCCCTTGATTGACAACCCGGTTTGACCCTAGCCTGCCTCATGATTCTTGATATCTGCCTGCCTGGACCTTGCCTGTCTGACTATTCTCTTGCCTGCTCCATTTGTACCGTGACCTTCGGCCCAAAAGACTCTGCTAACAGCCGTGCCCCTTCGCCAGCCAGAACATCTTGCCTTGCACCCCTCGTTAAGTCCAGGTGGCACCCAAGTAAGCTGAGGGCTCCTCCCGAAGACCAACGGTGGTCACACTACTGGTGAAGCCGAGACCAGGGTGCTTGGCATTTGTTCTGGTATCGGGTGCTGGCCGAGACATTATCATGGGCCATGGAGGATGAAAGTCACGATGAAGCTGCTGCTGCTGCTCCTCCAACTTCCACCGAAGCGCTTCTTACCACCCTGTTACATCGCTTGGAGGACCATGAACAGAAGCAAAATTATCTCCTGCAGGGTTTCCACAACCTAACCCGACAGCTGGAGACTACGCAAGCTTCCCAGCAGCAATCTGTTCCTGTTTCTGCTCCTCTTCCTCCTCCTGTGGGTTCAACCAAACACCATGAACCTAAAATTGTGTTCCCTGAAAAGTTCAGTGGGGATCGCACCAAGTTTTTTGTCTTTAAAGAGGCATGCAAGTTGTACCTTAGTTTCTTTCCTCACTCTTTCCAATCAGGTGAGGAGAAAGTAAGATTCATCATGACCCTGCTTTCGGGTGACCCCCAAATTTGGGCCCTAAGGCTGCCTTCCTCTGACCCTGCTCGTTATTCCCTTGATACTTTCTTTAACAACATGGCAATTCTTTACAATGACCCAGATCGTGCATCTTCTGCCGATTCTGCGATTCGTAAATTGCGCCAAGGGAAAAGGGATGCGGAGGTGTACTGCACCGAATTCCGCCGGTGGGCAGTAGAAACTGGGTGGAACGATTTGTCTCTACGGATTTAATTCCGTTTGCAGTTATCAGATTCTGTAAAGGATAGTCTGGTTAATTATCCCTTACCTTCTAACCTGGATGATCTCATGTCCCTCGCTATCCAGGTAGATAGAAGGCAAAGGGAGAGAAGGGGTGAGAGGAGTACAAACTTCTCTGGGGTTACTAATCTAAGATCTAATGTGGTAACCAATGTAAAATCTTCTAACCCCTCTGTGCCTTTGCCTCAGGAGGAGCCTATACAATTAGGCATATCCCATCTATCTCCTGAGGAGAAGGCACGCATGCGTTCCTTGGGTCTTTGCATGTATTGTGGTGAAAAGGGACATTTTCTAAACCAATGCTCTAAGAGGCCGGGAAACTCAGAAGCCTAAATGGAGATGGGGAGCTCCATTTGGGTGCAGGAATTTCCTCTCCCCAATCTGCCTCTAAGGTTTTGTTAACAGTCAAACTAACCTGGCCTACGGGCTCTGTCAGGGTGTCCGCTTTCGTGGATTCTGGGGCAGAGGGGAACTTTTTGGACGCTGCATTTGCAGCCAAACATAACATTCCATTGGTTCCTCTAAGTTCCCCCCTGAAAATTTGGGCAGTAGACAAAAGACCCTTAGGGTCGGGTATAGTGTCTAAGAAAACTATTTTTCTTTCTATGACTGTGAATCATCTGCATGGTGAGGAGATAGCACTATACCTCATTGAGGGTGCTACTTCTCCTCTCATCTTGGGGTTACCCTGGCTCCAGAGGCATAACCCTCTAATTGATTGGGTTTCAAAGAGGGTAGCTCAATGGGGTTCAGGGTGTGAGGGGGTCTGTATTCCTCAGGTAGTAGCTACTACCTCTCTAGAAGGGTTACCTGCAGCTTATGCTGAATTTGAGGATGTTTTCTCTAAAAAGGCTGCTGAAACCTTACCCCCACATCGGCCATATGATTGCCCAATTGATCTAACCCCAGGGTCTACACCCCCTCGTGGGAGAACCTACCCTCTTTCATTGCCAGAAGCCCAGGCTATGAAAGAATATATTCGGGAAAACCTGGAAAGAGGCTTCATTCGGCCTTCCTGTTCCCCTGCTGGGGCTGGGTTTTTCTTTGTGGGGAAAAAAGATGGGGGTCTTCGTCCCTGTATTGATTATAGGGGTCTCAATAAGATCACCATTAAGAATCGCTATCCTCTTCCCTTGATCTCTGAGTTGTTTGATCAGATCAAGTATGCTAAGATTTATACTAAACTTGATCTTAGGGGGGCTTATAACCTCATTCGTATCAGGGAAGGGGATGAGTGGAAAACAGTGTTCAACACCAAGGATTGCCACTAAGAATATTTGGTGATGCCATTCGGTCTTTGTAACGCCCCCGCAGTGTTCCAGGAATTTGTCAATGACATCTTTCGGGACCTGCTGGGGATATTCATAGTGGTCTATCTTGATGATCTTGATGCCATTCTTATTTTCTCTTCTAATCTGGGTGAACACAGGAATCAAGTCTGTGAGGTCTTGCGTAGACTTAGAGAGAATAATCTGTATGCAAAACTTGAGAAGTGTACTTTTGAGGTGACCTCTGTTCAGTTTTTGGGGTTTAACATTTCTAACAGGGGTCTTGAGATGGATCCAGGGAAGGTGAGAGCTGTCCTGGAATGGACCCAACCCCTTTCTTTACGAGCAACCCAAAGATGCCTCGGTTTTGCAAATTATTACCGCCAATTCATTAAGAATTTTTCCCTGGTAGTTGCTCCAATCACCAACTTGACCAAAAAGGGTGCGGACCTTAGTATTTGGCCCCCAGAAGCAGTTCAAGCTCAAAAAAGAGTTCAGTTCTGCCCCATTTTGCAGCATCCAGATACTGCCTTACCATTTATTGTGGAGGTAGATGCCTCTGAAGTGGGTGCTGGGGCAGTCCTTTCCCAAAGGCACCCGATAACCAACAAGTTACATCCCTGCGCCTTTTTCTCTAGGAAGTTTTCGCCTGCAGAGGCAAACTATGATATTGGGAACAGGGAATTGTTGGCTATCAAGTGGGCCTTTGAGAAATGGCGGCATCTACTTGAAGGTGCTAAACATATGGTAACAGTATATACAGACCATAAAAACCTGCTTTACATAGAATCGGCCACACGGCTAAACCCTAGGCAAGCTAGATGGGCATTGTTCTTCACCAGGTTTAACTTTTCTTTAACATATAGGCCTGGATCTAAAAACACCAAAGCTGATGCACTCTCTAGGAGTTTTGAATCTACCTCCTCTGACTCTATTGAGTGCATCCCCATCATTCCTAGGGAGTTGATTGTAGCCGCATTGGATTCTGACCTCTCCACCTTGTTGTCCCCTGTCCAATCTTCTGCTCCAGCAGACACTCACACTGGGAGAATGTTTGTGCCTGAGGAGCTGAGGGAACAAGTTCTTGAAGAGGTTCATAACTCCAAAATGGCTGGGCATCCTGGCATTTCCAAAACGATTTCTTTGTTAGCCCGTCATGTGTGGTGGCCTTCTTTTAAACAGGATGCTAAGGTTTTCGTAAATTCTTGTCCAATTTGTCAAAGGTCTAAATCCTCTCGTCAATTGTCACAAGGTCTGTTAAATCCGTTACCAATCCCTGAGAGGCCATGGTCCCATCTTTCGATGGATTTCATTGTAGATCTGCCTCCCTCTCAGGGTAAAACTGTAATTTGGGTGGTGGTGGATAGGTTTAGTAAAATGAGCCATTTTGTTTCCCTTCCACACCTCCCTTCTGCCAAAACCTTAGCCCATCTGTTTATCTCTCATATTTTCAGGTTACATGGGTTTCCTGTTAACATTGTGTCTGACAGAGGTGTTCAGTTTGTCTCGAAGTTTTGGAGAGCTTTCTGCTCTTTAATTGGCATTGATTTATCCTTCTCAACTGCTTACCATCCCCAAACCAATGGACAAACTGAAAGAGTGAATGAATCCCTTGAGCAATATCTCAGGTGTTACGTAGTTACATAGTTACATAGTTAAATTGGGTTGAAAAAAGACAAAGTCTATCAAGTTCAACCCCTCCAAATGAAAACCCAGCATCCATACATACACCCATCCCTACTTTTAATTAAATTCTATATACCCATACCTATACTAACTATAGAGCTTAGTATCAGAATAGCCTTTGATATTATGTCTGTCCAAAAAATCATCCAAGCCATTCTTAAAGGCATTAACTGAATCAGCCATCACAACATCACCCGGCAGTGCATTCCACAACCTCACTGTCCTGACTGTGAAGAACCCCCTACGTTGCTTCAAATGAAAGTTCTTTTCTTCTAGTCTAAAGGGGTGGCCTCTGGTACGGTGATCCACTTTATGGGTAAAAAGGTCCCCTGCCATTTGTCTATAATGTCCTCTAATGTACTTGTAAAGTGTAATCATGTCCCCTCGCAAGCGCCTTTTTTCCAGAGAAAACAACCCCAACCTTGACAGTCTACCCTCATAATTTAAGTCTTCCGTCCCTCTAACCAATTTAGTTGCACGTCTCTGCACTCTCTCCAGCTCATTTATATCCCTCTTAAGGACTGGAGTCCAAAACTGAACTGCATACTCCAGATGAGGCCTTACCAGGGACCTATAAAGAGGCATAATTATGTTTTCATCCCTTGAGTTAATGCCCTTTTTTATGCAAGACAGAACTTTATTTGCTTTAGTAGCCACAGAATGACACTGCCCAGAATTAGACAACGTGTTATCTACAAAGACCCCTAGATCCTTCTCATTTAAGGAAACTCCCAACACACTGCCATTTAGTGTATAACTTGCATTTATATTATTTTTGCCAAAGTGCATAACCTTGCATTTATCAACATTGAACCTCATTTTCCAGTTTGCTGCCCAGTTTTCCAGTTTAGACAAATCACTCTGCAAAGTGGCAGCATCCTGCATGGAACCTATAGGTCTGCACAATTTAGTATCATCTGCAAAAATAGAAACAGTACTTTCAATGCCCACCTCCAGGTCATTAATAAACAAGTTGAAAAGCAAGGGACCTAGTACAGAGCCCTGCGGTACTCCACTAACAACACTGGTCCAATTAGAAAATGTTCCATTTACCACCACTCTTTGTAGTCTATCTTTCAGCCAGTTCTCTATCCAGGTACAAATACTATGTTCCAGGCCAACATTCCTTAATTTAACCAGTAACCTTTTGTGTGGCACTGTATCAAATGCTTTAGCAAAGTCTAAGTAAATCACATCCACTGCCATCCCAGAATCGAAGTCCAGTATCTTATCCTTTATTAACCCTTCGAAAAGCTTTCCTACCACTGACGTCAGACTAACTGGCCTATAGTTTTGAGGCTGAGAACAGGATCCTTTTTTGAATAGAGGCACCACATTAGCAATTCGCCAGTCTCTCGGCACTATGCCAGATCTCAATGAATCCTGAAAAATTAAGTAAAGAGGTTTGGCAATCACAGAGCTAAGCTCGCTAATTATCCTGGGATGAATACATTCTGGCCCTGGACCTTTGTTAATCTTAACATGTTCTAGTCTCTTTTTTATGTATCTGATAACCAGTCCTCTTGGGCTGAATTGTTGCCCTGGGCAGAGTTTGCCTACAATAATGCCACTCACTCCTCTTCTGGGGAGTCTCCTTTCTTTATTGTAAATGGGCTACATCCAAAAGCATTTTCTTTTTCTGGTTTAGATTCCTCTGTACCCTCTGCTAATTCCTCTGTCAATCATTTTTCTAAAGTTTGGTCCCAAGTTCATCATTCTCTTTCTGCAGCTTCCTCTGCTCAAAAGAAAGCTGCAGATAGATCTCGTAGAGAGGCTCCTCAATACAAGGTAGGAGATTCTGTTTAGCTATCTACCAAAAATATTAAGTTGAAGGTCCACTCTCTCAAACTGGGGCCCAGGTTCATTGGTCCATACCCAATAACTGAAATAATCAATTCCTCTTCTGTTTGTCTCCAATTACCTGCAGAGTTTAAAATATCTAATTCTTTTCATGTCTCTCTCCTAAAACCAGCTACTCAAGTCTGTCATATTCCTGTTCCTCCCCCAGTGTTAGTCGAAGGTCAGCCTGAATTTGAGATCCAGGAGTTCCTTGATTCTCGTTTGGTATGGGGTAAGCTCCAGTATCTTATTAAGTGGAAGGGCTTTGGCCCAGAGGAGAACTCCTGGGTCTCAGTCGATGACATCAAGGCTCATCAACTCAGAAAGAAATCCCATCAAAAATTTCCTGAGAAGCCTGGGGGTCCAGTGGCCCCCCCTAGAGGGGGGGGGGGTAATGTAATAATATTACCTGTGCGGCGGGGACGCCCGCCGCGTGGTTCTGTGCCAGCGCCATCTTGATCTCTAGGGCGCGCGCAGCGCACCTGTGCACCTCTTAAAGGTACAGGCATTGGCGCACGTTTTGGCGTGAAATTTGAATGTATTTAAGGCCCATTCATACTCCCAGCCAGTGCCCGTGATAGAACTTGTTTCTAGTGGTTCCTGAGCCTTGTGCGTTTGATCTGTTCTGAATCTAGTCTGTTTGATTTCCCGTGTTTGACCCAGCCTGTTCCTGACTATTCTGCATTCTGTATCCTGACCCTGCCTGCCTACGACAACTCTTCCTGCTTAACCCCTTGATTGACAACCCGGTTTGACCCTAGCCTGCCTGACGATTCTTGATATCTGCCTGCCTCGACCTTGCCTGTCTGACGATTCTCTTGCCTGCTCCATTTGTACCGTGACCTTCGGCCCAAAAGACTCTGCTAACAGCCGTGCCCCTTCGCCAGCCAGAACATCTTGCCTTGCACCCCTCGTTAAGTCCAGGTGGCACCCAAGTAAGCTGAGGGCTCCTCCCGAAGCCCAACGGTGGTCACACTACTGGTGAAGCCAAGCCGAGACCAGGGTGCTTGGCATTTGTTCTGGTATCGGGTGCCGGCCGTGACAAAAATGCTGGCAAACAGATTGGTGCTTCTAATGCCCCGTCTCATAGAAAGTGATCAAGTGGGATTTATATTGACTCGACAAGCAGGCGATAATACTAGAAGAACTATTGACTTAGTAGATGTGATAAATGCCAACCCTCAACCTGCCCTACTGTTAAGTCTAGACGCAGAGAAGGCCTTCAACCGCCTTGATTAGAACTATATGATGGCTCTGTTGCAGTTAATGGGATTTGGGGGGAATTTCCTCAGGGCAGTCGGAGCCTTATATAATCAGCCTACAGCAGCAGTTAAAATAAATAACAACCTATCCACTGAGTTCCGAATCACCAACGGCACTAAACAGGGTTGCACTTTGTCGCCCCTCCTCTATGCATTGTGTATAGAACCACTGGCAGTAGCCGTAAGACATAACCCAGATTACATTTTAATTATGCATGGAAGTCTGACTCAATCAAGTATCTGGGAATCCATATATCTAAGAAATATGAAAATCTCTACGCTTGTAATTTTCCCCCTCTTCTACAACAAATCAGACAAGATTTAGAGAAGTGGAACCAGGGCACCCTGTCTTGGTTTGGGAGAATGACTTCCATAAAAATGAACGTATTGCCACGCATATTGTATCTTTTTGAAACACTCCCCATTGAAGTACCCCCTGGAGTTCTGACCAAATTTATATGGGCCTACCGTAAATCTAGAATTACTAAAGATGTGTTACTCAGAAAAATGTCGCAAGGAGGCCTCTCAGTCCCAGACATTAAGAAATATTATTGGGCATGCCATCTTCAGCAACTAATTCACTGAACAACACTCTGTCCCATCAATAAATGGACAGCTGCTTATAGTGCAGCTGTTTATCCACTTCATTTGACCAACCTGATAAGGGGTGCGGGTAGGATAACGAGAGGGGAAACCAGCTCTCTGCATACCAGGAAAATATGGAAGGCAGTCCAATCCCAACATACTTTACAATCCCAGTCCTCCCCCTTACGTAGTATACTAGGGAATCCAGAGTTCTCTCCGGGACGGAACCTAGATTTTGGAAAGATTTGGGGCCATCCTAAAATATTTCATATTTGGGACTTGTGGGATACTGCCAAGCAAAAACCCCTGGACTTAGTAACTTTGAAAACAAAAACAGGGAATGATAATATCCCACTTTATCAATACCTGCAAGTCTCACATTATCTCAGAACCCAAATGAGAACAAATACAAGGCAGACACTTTCTCCCTTTGAACAACTATGTTATAGAATATATCCATCAGTTTTGAATAGGTGTTGGCAGGGCCGGATTTACCCTTCTTGCCCCCCTTGGCCCAGCTACTGTGCCCCCCCCCGCATTTCCTGGAAGCGAATCTTTATCCAATCATTTATGCAAAATAAAATAACACAGACAATAAAATGGAAATAATTATATATTAAACCATAAATAACTTTTAAATATAACCAATATGTATATTAGTAAATAACAAAAAAATAACATAAATTATCTTGAAGTGTAGTCTGAGAAAATCTGAAAACTTTAGGATTAACAAAGCCTTTTAGAACGAACTTTCATCTTTGCAAATTTATCAATGATGTTGTCATAAGAAAACTTTCTGACAATCTCAGCTTCAATTGCAAGTAGAGCAAAGCTGTTTAGCCTTTCTTCACTAAGAGAAGATCTCAGTTAGTTTTTCAATCTTTTTAAGCAAGAAAAGGATCTTTCAGCACTGCAGTTTGTTGCAAGTGTGCAAAGAAAAATGCGTAATGCTACATACACATTTGGGTAAATCACTTCCAGTGAGTCTTCAACAATGGTTTTCAGCAGCTGAGATACAGTGATGTCCAGGGCATCAATACATTTTAAATAAGAGCAGAGATGCAGGCATTCATTAGGCAGTTTGTCATCCAAGTCATTTGGGTACTGACTGCACAGATGATTTGCTTGGGCAAGCAAATCCTCATTGCTAAGCATGCTCATATTTTCAAATAAGCCAAAATTACTGTTCAGTGATTTATAAGCCTCTGCTCTCCTTCTAAGCTCATGGGACAGTTTATCCAGTATAGGGAGGAAAGTATTAACCCTGAATTTATCTCTTGGGCTTAGTTGTATGTGTCCTTGGGGGCTGACATCAAATGGCAATTTTATGTTTCTTGGTCTTGCAGTAGATGAATCATAATCTTCTAGCCCAGATAATTCCTTAGCATCTCTCTCAAACCTTTCAAATTCATCCCTGGTATCTTGCACAAGTGTGGTGAGACCATCATAAAGCTTTATAACTGTACCAATGTCAATATTCACACACTGTAAGCGTTTGCTTGTAGCATTAAACTGCTCTAAAATGAAGCTCCAAAATACTGTCATGATGGCAGTCTCTAACTTTTGCAAGTTTTTGCTTAGTCCTGCAGCCTCATTTTGAGTTGTTGGTGTTTGAGAAACATCATCGTCTATTGCATCCAGTGCTTCTATGATCTCCTTCCATGATCTTCTCAGACTGAGGCATGCATCACTCCTTGCTGACCACCGCGTAGTAGATAAATTCTTAACTACTGTAGCCTTCTGCTGTAAATGAGAGAGCAACATTTCCCACCTTGCAGTGGATGCAGAGAAGAAGTTGTATAGTTGTTGCAGAATGTAAAAGAAAGAAACTGCTTCCCTGCAACTTTCTGCAGCACTAGTTCCAACAAGGTTTAGCGAGTGTGCAGAGCATGGGATGTATACAGCTAGAGGATTCTCCGTTTGGCCGTTCACTTTTAAACAGTGTATCAGACATACACCTGCTTTTGTCAGGATAGTGCCTGACGGATGATGAGAAGTCGGCCTCCTTGTTTTGATTCACACCATGAAAAGCTAAGAAATCTTTCAGCTTTTCATTCTGTTTATCCCAGTCAACAGGATCAGAAGAAAAGTTTAGGTTATCCTCAAAACTCTTATTTTCAAGAATCCTTGAACTTGGTGAAGAGATTTCCTCACATGGTTCTTCTTGAGTTCCTTCAGCAGTTGTCATTAAGGTTGAATTATCTGCCTGTTCTGCAGAAACATCTTCCTTGTGTGAGGTTTCCTCTGTAATATCTGTTGTTCTTACATAAGATGAAGAACAAGGTGACTCAGAAGAGTCAACCTCTTCAGGTATAACATCAAGATCTACTCTACTAGCTTTCTCAAAGTAGGTCTCCATTTTTCGTGTATGCTCCAGTTCATTGCTTTGCTTTCTAGCTTTTTCTTTGGCAAGCTTGCGATATGCAAACCCACAAAGTTTTTTTCTTTTGTCAGCCATGTCACAGGAAAGCTAAAAGAAAATACTCAATCGGTGAATGCAACGGCCGCCTCAGAAAAGTTTCATACATCACACAAAATTCCCTGTTGTTTTGTTTTTTATAGTAACAGTAGATAAGGGTGAAAAAGACACCCATAAAGTTATAGCTATAATTTCTATTATTGGCAATGACCTAGAAAAACCATGCAACATACCCTCCCACACTGCCACGCTTCAAATCACATAAACTCGATTCAAACCACACAAACTTGATTCAAACTAATGTTAGTGATGTCCTTTATTCCGAATAGAAGAAAAGAGGTTCTGGCTAAATATTGGGAAGGGGTTTGTTACAGTGAGAGCTGTGAAGATGTGGAATTGTCTCCCTGAATCAGTGGTACAGGCTGATACATTAGATAGGTATAAGAAGGGGTTGGATGGTGTTTAGCAAGTGAAGGAATACAGAACGGTTTATGGAAGATAGCTCATAGTACAAGTTGATCCAGGGACTGGTCCCATTGCATCTTGGAGTCAAGAAGGATTTTCCCCCCCTTTCAGAGGCTTAAAGGGGTAGTAAACCCTGCTGCACTGCACTGATCAACCAAACTTTGTTGCTGGACTACAAATCTCAGAATAATGTAACACAGGCCCGGACTGACAATTTGCCCGTGGGGCTGCTCTATACTTTTTTTAAGTGGGCCGCTCCGAGTCCAGAGTGATAATTCTAATTAGAAACTACCTTTGGAGGAAATCCGGCAGGCTCTAGGACCGCTCCTCCTCCCTATTTCCCACTGTGGCTCGGCCACTCCTCTTCTCCTGCTGCTGACGTGCTGTGTGTGTCCCAGCACGCTCAGCATGGAGTACCTAGTGGAGTAACTAATGTGGGGGCCTCCAGCCCTGAAGTGCTCCACCACCCACTGCCACCGCTGCTCATGATTTAGGTGAAGGGCCTGCATTCTGCTGTGGAACGCAAGGCCATCTTGCATTTAGTTTTTTACCAGCCTAGGGATCATGGCTTGGTCTAATCAGCCAAAAGGCCCCTTCCCAGCTCTTTTATGATCTGCTAGGAGACAGCTAGGGACAGACTGAGAGAAGCCCCTGCCAGAGGGAGACTCAGCTCAGGTACAAGATACAGATATGGGTATGCATAATTTATGTGAAAGTAGGGATGGGTGTGTGTATGGATGCTGGGTTTTCATTTGGAGGGGTTGAACTTGATGGACTTTGTCTTTTTTCAACCCAATTTAACTATGTAACTATGTAACTATGTAACTGACCTTCCTATATATTTATCTTTATTCCCTATTAATAACATTGGGATCATTTCACTGACCTTCCTATATATTTATCTTTATTCCCTATTAATAACATTGGGATCATATCACTGACCTTCCTATATATTTATCTTTATTCCCTATTAATAACATTGGGATCAACCATCATTTTTACCAGCCAGGCCTGTAAAATACCGGCAACCCTATGTATGTATGTGTTAAAACCAACATCTGTGGCTGGCTGAGTGTTGCACTTCTGTGGGTTATTCCTGAGGAACCAGCCACTTACAACACTGACTGACATAAGAATAATAACTTACACGCGTGCATGCTGTTACACACTCACCTATTACATGCAAATTTGACAAACAATATGCACATCTACTGTTACACATTTGTATACAGCCACATGTTAACCCCCTATTACAGGTGCACCCCATCTGCATTCTACCGTGTTGCACAATTACTGCATACCTATGTAGTCACACAGACACATATACAGTGTTACACACTCACCGCACTGTTTATATACACATTCCTTGTTATATAATTACCCTGCACATCTATATTCTTACTTACCCCCTACTGTAAATGATAAGGATATTAGAAGTCACTGAGGGGTTGTTCTGTGACCATATAAAGGCACAAGGCTGCAGGCTGAGTTATACAGGGAACTCTGAGTATCACTCGTGTATTATAAGGGATAATGTACCCCCTACTGTAAATGATAAGGATATTAGAAGTCACTGACCCAGGCATCTATGATTCATTTATCGTGAGTGCTGGTATTTTGCCTGTCAATTGTGCTCCACTGGGCAGTGGCAGTATCAGTTAAATATTAATTATAAAAAAAAAAGTAAAATTCCCTTTTCAAATCTTAGCAGCAGCATAATCTATGTAGTTAATATTTCTCAGCAGACAGCATTGCATAGCACTATTTTTTATTATTTATATCATTATTAATGAAATTAACTTTTTAACCTACCAACTGTTGCAATAATTAAAAAATATAGGGCAATAACTTCTGCCATAGCCACTGCTGCATGATTTCAGTTGCAGGCTTGCAGCAAGGGGTGGGCCGCGGGCAGCCAGCTAAATTCACATTATATTGGGCTGATGCAATGCTTTGGCCTGGGCCAACAAATAGGTTTACATTAACAGCACAATGCAATCCTTACTCAATAAATATCTGGCCAATTTTAGTGGACTAAACTTTAGGCTGCAGGGTTATCAAATAAAAGAACACCAAATTATTTTTCTGTCTTTATTTTCCTTTTAACTTACTTGATGGGCCAACTTCTGAAAAGACTAGCACCATGTGATGTTCTAGTACCCTCAGCTCAGGCTGAGTGAGGCTGGCTGCAACTTCTGAAAAGACTGTCTGTGATATTCTAGTACCCTCAGCTCAGGCTGAGTGAGGCTGGCTGGGCTGGCCGCTGGCGACGAGTGACGCATGCGCAGTCATGTGACGTGATGACGTCACCGCGCACAGCGTGCGCTGCATGCCGTGCGCATACTGAGTCTGACTGCCTGGAAGCGATCATCTGCGGCCAGAGAGAGTAGAGAGATGAATGCTGACAGGCGCTGCCGGCTGCCGCTGCGCACACTAACATCTTGCCGCCTTTCCCTAAGTCCGGGCCTGGGTGTTGGCAGGATTGTGGACAACTGGGGACATTGTCACATATTCTTTGGGATAGTCCCAAGATTGTACCCTACTGGGAAATGGGGAGAAAGCTTTTGCAAAAAGTACTACGAACCACCATGCAAAGAGAGCCATGGATCCCTCTTTTGGGGAAACCTAAGCTTAATTTTACGAAGGCAGCCAGGAAATTAATGAATCATATTCTGTCGACGGCCAGAAGGCTGCTCTATAAAAAATGGAAACAAAAGGTTCCCCTGCTGGAAAGGGAGTTAAGGGATAAAATAGAGGAGGTAAAATGAATGGAATATCTAGCGGCCCTATGTAACAGATGGATGACTAAATTTGGTGACATATGGGGCAACTGGAACTATTGTTTCCCCCCTGACCACTAAAATCAATGAGTGCCCAAAAAACAATATATTTATGTGATAACCTTGATGAATCTGGATCCCAGATTTTGTTCACAATCTGCAAACCCTTGTTTTTATGTCTTTTCTTCTGTTTTTTATTTTTTATGTTAATTACTACTATATACAGTAATGATCTATGATAACTGTTTACAATAAGAACTGTATAACTGGGAGGTTGAGTGTAATAATGTCATCTATGTCAAATGTAGTAACTGCATTTAAATTTTGAAAATTCAAAAATTAAAGTTTAAAAAAAAAGGATCAGAGGTGAAATAAAAATAGGCGCAATTCCATTAATGGAATGACCTACCCTTCCCTCCTTAGTCGTCTTCTGCCTACATTCACCCATAACAGAAAGTGGCTCAGTTACTGCACCAGAAAGGGATGCAGATCTACATTACAATTTTGTCTTGGCTGTGTTGATTTTTTGTAAAAACATATATTAATTATGCTGAGCACGACAGTGGGGCATTCATTATGCTGGACTAATTTTACAATGCTTTGGATATTAACCATAACATATTTAGCATAAGGTAAAGTTCCTAATTCTAAAAGCAGCATTAATATCCTAGTGGTCTAGGTGCTGGAGTTGGGCACAGAATGTTAGGGTTTGAATCTAGTCAATGCTAGTTTTTTACACTTTTCCTATAAATTATTTTAAAGTGCTAATTCAATACATCATAAATAAAGTTTTGAAGAGCTGATTCCAGTCTTAACATTTTATAATGTATAATGTACTGTATGTAACAGGAAATGTCTCAATAAAATATACTGTTATTTCCAGAAAAATATACAAATGTCATGGCATTACATTTATGTGCATTACAATCTTGTCTTGGCTTTGTACCCAAATTAAATAATACTACATATGTTTGTCATTTGTCACCATGATAAGTTTTTAAGACTTGAAGGTAAAGTTTTTTGCATTTAGACAAAAGCGAGTGAGTGGATTAGCTGAATCACTTTGGCACCTTTGCCACCACTATATGTTTTTCAAGACAAGTTACTGTATTGTTTTCTGCTATTTGACAAAGTCCAGTGAGTGAATTAGTGAGTGGTCTGTAAAATGTCTGTTTAAAAATCTTCAAAACAGAGCCGGGCTTGGAGTAGCAGTTGAGCTAATAATCCAGAACAGGGTGTTGGGGAAACAGGCTTAACTAGCCCTCAAATTCATAATTGCCCTCAGTTGGATCTAGGGTGTGTATGCAGTTAGGCTGGCCTGGAGTCAGCAAAGCAACAGGTATCTTAGAGCCAGAACACCACCACACCGCCTCCAGTAGCTCAAGCAGGAGGAGCAGTGCCTGGAACACAACAGGTCCCTGGTTCAACCAGGGAGTTCATCACACAATCCTTCTGCCTGAGGTTTTTAAGACTGATATTCCTGCGGCTGATGCTATGATTCGTGGTTTCAAGTCCTTTTGATCCAAGGCCCATCAGTCGCTACTGAAAGCTTTGTCTTCCCAGAAGATTGTGGCTGACAAACACCGTCATGCTAATCCTCCCTATCAAATTGGAGATTTTGTCTGGCTTTCCACGAAGCACATCAAACTTCGTCTACCCTCTCTCAAGTTTGGACCTCATTATGTGGGACCCTTCAAGATCAAGGAGATGATTAATCCTGTATCTGTTCATCTAGAACTTCCTTCCACCATGAATATCTCTAATTCTTTTCATGTCTCCCTGCTCAAGCCTTTCGTTAGAAAATTTTTTCGGTGGATCAACCTCCTCCCATCTTACTCAATGATCACAAAGAGTTCGAGGTTCAGGAGGTCCTGGATTCTAGAAGGGTGAGAGGCAAGATCCAGTATTTGGTCCATTGGAAGGGGTTTGGGCCTGAGGAGAGATCTTGGGTAAGAGCTGCTGACACTCATGCTCTTCGTCTTATCCAGGCCTTTCACAAGAAATTTCCTGAAAAGTTTTGGGAGTCCCCGGAGGTTACTTCTGAAGGGGGGGGGTACTGTAAGACTCGATTTCCTCAGATTCTTACCTCCCGGCGTGTCTCTCCTCGAGTAATGGCACATTGCGTGCACTTTTGGCTTCATCTGTAAAGTGATGCTAGCATCCAAAGCTGAGCATCTTGATGACTGTGTCACGTCACAGGCGTCATGACGCCATCAGGATGCGTCAAATTTGAATGTATGGCGCCAAAGACTGCTTAAAAGGCCAGTCCACCATTTTGCTGATGCCCAAGCTGGTTCCAGTTTTTTTCTAATCCTGCGAAGCATTCTTTATTATTGAATTCCTGGTTTTTGACTTTTTGCCTGACTCTTCACTATGATTTCTGCCACCTGCCTTGAACCTTTTGCCCGACTTCAACTACATCTTCTCTTCACTAATGATTTTTGCTACGCACTTCCTTGTTGGATTCCACAGAAGAAAGCCTGGGGACCCAAAAGGGTGGTCGTTGAACACCGGAACCCACAGTGTACTCCTGTGCATCCGCAAGGTACAGTCACCAACCAAGGTTCCTGACAATGTGGTCGTTACACAAGTGCTGTCTACATCCCAAGCTAAAACTGAAAATCGCCTACGTCATCACAATAATGTAAGATTAATGGGCTTTCAAGAGAAAGCAGAGGGTGTGGAGCCTGAAAAATTCCTGGAGGCCTGGATAAGGGACACCTTTGATGCCTCTGCATTATCCACTGCCTTTGCCCATCGGATACGAATGAGGCCCCCAATTCCGGGTGCACCCCCCAGGGTGTTAATAGCTAGACTGCTAAATGCTAAAGACAGTCTTCTTAAGTTGGCGAGGAATATGGAACGCGTTCCCTTCCAGAATGCCAGGATTTTATTATACCCTGACTTCTCGTTGGAGGTCCAGAGGCAACATTCACGGTTCCAGGAGGTCAAGAAGAGGCTATGGGACAAGAAAATTGAATACGCCATGATTTATCCTGCCAGGTTGCGGATACACATGAATGGCAACACCCAGTTCTTTTCTTCACCGCAGGAGGCTAGTGTGTGGCTTGATAATACGGCCCAATAAAAGAGCACTCAAGATTCTTTGGGACTCCAGGATTTCCAGCAAACTTTGCAGTTTCTCAGGGGACAACATACACATGAGCATGTTTATTATATTGAAAATGCATTGACTGATTACATTTCAGGGCACTATATAGCTTTATTGGGTCAAGTAGCAGTATGGTAATGGACACTGCATCTCAGCTATGTATGATACAAACTGTCAATGACTTTTTACAATGCTCTAGCAATCTCCATACCTCACATTTGCTATCCTGCTAGATGGCTGACGGGCCCCAAAACTTAAAAAGTTTGTTTGTAACTTGTAGCTCCTCAGCTGTTTAATACAGCCTAGAGCAGTTTATTTACATTCCAATATGATGTGTTTAGTTTCATGGTTCAAGGGAACAATTCTGTCTCAGGTTGGGAAGAGCAGAAAGGGTGAGACCCCCTACGCAAATGTGCAAGGGCAGGGCCCTGTTTTTTTACGAAAGTTGATTGTTTTACGGGTAGCATTAAGATGCTTGCATGATACTGCACCTCCTTTGCCTACATGCATGATAAGTGGTACAGCTAAAGACATATACTGGTATACACTGATGTCCCCATGGCTACAAACATGAAAATGTCCTTACTCTCCTGGAATGTATGCGGCCTTAAAGACCGGGTTAAGAGGAAATTAGTTCTGGATAATGTCAGATCACTCAATACTGAATTGATAATGTTGCAAGAAACACATCTTATGGGCAGCAAAGTATTATCCCTTAAGCATCCTTGGGTGGGATGGGCATTTCACACCACCCATTCCATTTTGATCAGAAAGTCTGTTAACTTTCTCTTACTCTCACTTAAGTCAGATCCAATGGGCAGATTTATATGTAAACTGAACTCGAAAGAGACAATTATTGCCAATATGTACATTCCATCCTCATACGCGGATGAATGTGTAATTCAATTTATTAAGTACATAGATGATTATCCACATGCTCGAATAATATGTGGGGGGGATTTCAATACAGTGTTAAATGAACAGCTGGACAGATTCAGAGACACATTGACTATCACTGCTAATCGCCCAACTATTTAGCTGCCTTAATGGCAGATATCTCACTGGTGGAAGCGTGGTGTCACGGTCACCAGTTACAAAATGGGAACTCTTGTTTCTCAACAACACATATGGCAGCTAGAATTGATATGGTGTTTCTCTCATCTGACATGCTCCCTGATCTACATGAGGCCCAGTACCACACATTTCAGATCACACACCCCTTAGGATTACCTGGCATGTTTGTGAGATGGTGGGGGCACCGGACAGTGGTCTTTTAACCCTGTTTGGCTCAATATAGTTAATAATGACAAAGCCATAGCAATTTCCATCACCGAATACTTCTACATAGATCACACCCCAGTCATTAAGCCAGTAATATGGGAAGCTTTAAGGCCAACCTCAGGCCGACCTCAGGTCAACCCTCCACACAGAAATTGTTGCAGTAAAAAACCTCACAACGCCTGGAAAGACAGTTAAGCCAGCAGGTAGACACTCTTATTTCGCAAATGCAAATAAACTCCTCGCCACCCACACTAGCTTCCCTATGCCAGGCAGAACAAGCCTGCTACAACTAAGAGGAAACTGCCTTTCTCCAAAACTATTATGAACATGGTGAAAGGGCAGGAAAGCTTCTGGCATATATGGCTAAAGTACAAACTGCCCCACCAGTGATCACAGATTTGTATGACTCACAGGGAGTACTCCAGAGTCACCCTAACAATATATTAGGGACACTCCATGAATTCTATAGCCATCTATACAATTCAAGATTGATAGCCTCCAGTGTTGAAATAGAAGCCTTCCTTACTAGTATTCATTTGCCTGCCTTACCAATAGAACTGGCCAACAAGCTAGAAGCAGACATCTCTCTACAATAACTAACTGAAGCCCTTTTTATGAACCTGAGCCTCCCTCATGACAATCAAGGACACAGAACAATAGATCCCTTGGACATAGCAAAGGCATTTGATATAGTGGAGTGGCCATACCTTTGGCAGGTTTTAACAAAATTCGGGTTTGGCCCCAAATATATCACTATGGTTAAACTACTTTGTGTTGCCCCTATGGTCACTGTAAAAATAAACAACATGTTCACGCCACACTTTTTTCTCCATCGTGGCACAAGACAAGGGTGCCCACTCTCCCCACTGCTATTTGCTTTAGCTATTGAGCCCCTAGCCCATCTTATTAGATCACATAATAATACAACTGGCTTTACACTTGGTGACAGGTAGTAATTGCATGTGTACATACACACACACACATATATATATATATATATATATATATATATATATATATATATATATATATATGTACACATGCAATTACTGTCTGAAAGCAAGCTAACCATTGTTCCTGGCAAAGTTAGTTGCATCATGCTTACTCTTTCTTCTTTGTATATATGTTTTTAAACTTAATAAACTACCCAAATTTTAAAAAAAAAAATACTAAAAACTGTCTAAAAACCTTTGAATTGCATCCCTGAGATATTTGTATATATAATGATGTTACGTAAGAAGGGGATTGGAAGCTGCCAATAAATTTGAGTTTCCTTGTCCTTTAACTTAAAAAATGGGGTAAGGATTTTGTCCTGTTCTGCCAAGATTTCAAACTGGGAAAAGGCTGATGCCCATGTTTCTCTGTAAATGTGCTCAGTATACTTCGTTTTTTGTATCCTACTTTGAAACCTCACTGTACCAAATTATACTTAAAACAATGCAATAATGCCCATGCGGTTACTGACTCTAATCCTTTCTCATAAAACATATCATGTCTATTCGGGCAGCCAGTAATTGTTTTCTTCTTGTTATGTTTTGGTATAACAGTGCTCCTATTAGATATGACTTTGGAGAAGCTCCTTTTGATGAAGGACATTTTCCTACTCCTGATGCCAACTGCAATAGACCTGAAGAAAGTGAACCTATAAGGAAAGCATTTGGGCAAATGTAATAAACAGCAACAATTAAAAGGTATGCATCTTAAAGCAATATTATGCATTATTCACATAGTCCTTGGTATATGCAGGTAGTTTTCTGATTCTCTTATAGGTTCACTTTCTTCAGGTCTATAAGTAACACAACGCCATAATCTGAAGCATCTGTAGTAACCATAGTGGGTATTGCAGGATCAAATAAAGCTAGCACTGGACTGTTCACAATTAGCTGTTTCACTGTTTCAAAGCTATGTTGAGCAGTCTCTGACCACACCAGACAAAGTTCCACACAGTAGTGCTCTAAGTGGCTCCACAACTGAAGCATAGTTGGGAATAACTTAGAATACCATGAAGTCAGACCTAAGAAAGCTCGTAAGGTCTGGAAATCAGATGGAGTAGGTGCTTGTGTAACAGCATTGACATGGTCAGGGTCAGGCAGTATAATCCATCTTGTGAAATTATACAACCCAGAAATGACAGTTGAGTTTGTCTGAAGTGGCATTTGGAAAGGTTCAGTTTCCGTCCTGCAGAATCAATGCATTTCAGAAAATTTTTTAGGTTATGAAGATCCATAGTTGGACAAAGACAATTATACATTCAAGTAGCATTGTACACCAGATATGTCATGGAGTATAGAAGACATCAGTCTTTGAAAACAACTCGGTGCTGAAGCCAGTCCATAAGGTAATATTTCCACTATGTGTGGCAAGGGATGATTATCTATAACAACTGCTTCATTAGGTTCACGGAGATCAGCACACAATCGAATACCTCCAGTTTCTCCATTGTTGCAACAATTGGTGAAACCCATTCAGAGGATTCTGATTTTTCAATCAAATCTTGCTCTACCAGTTTCTTTAGTTCCTGTGAGACAGCCTACCTTATATAAGCCTCAATTTCTGGCGTATTGGTTTTACATCAAGTATCAACTTAACTTTGTCTACAAAGTTCTTTGCACAGCCCAGTGACGTGTGGTGACATTTTAGACACAGGCTGTGTGGCAGGCACTGGTGCTGCAGTAATGAGACCATCAACTAATTGAAGGTTTAATGCAGCAAAGAGATCCCTTCCAAGTATAGCTGTAATAACTCATCTGGCCTCATCTGGAGTATGCAGTGGAGTTTTGGACTCCAGTCCTTAAGAGGGATATAAATGAGCTGGAGAGAGTGCAGAGACGTGCAACTAAATTGGTTAGGGGGATGGAAGACTTAAATTATGTGGGTAGACTGTCAAGGTTGGGGTTGTTTTCTCTGGAAAAAAGGCGCTTGCGAGGGGACATGATTACACTTTACAAAAGTACATTAGAAGACATTATAGAGTAGAAAAATAGCAGGGGACCTTTTTACCCATAAAGTGGATCACCGTACCAGAGGCCACCTCTTTAGACTAGAAGAAAATAACTTTCATTTGAAGCAACGTAGGGGGTTCTTCACAGTCAGGACAGTGAGGTTGTGGAATGCACTGCCGGGTGATGTTGTGATGGCTGATTCAGTTAATGCCTTTAAGAATGGCTTGGATGATTTTTTGGACAGACATAATATCAAAGGCTATTGTGATACTTAGCTCTATAGTTAGTATAGGTATGGGTATATAGAATTTAATTAAAAGTAGGGAGGGGTATGTGTATGGATGCTGGGTTTTCATTTGGAGGGGTTGAACTTGATGGACTTTGTCTTTTTTCAGCCCAATTTAACTATGTAACTATGTAACTTACCTCGGTGTTCTAGTGGGAGGGGGTCAGCAGGGACGCCTGCTGCCTCCTCGGCAGGGGCGCCCGCCACCCTGTATTACTTCCTCAGTGAGTTTTGCTTATGGTGCTCCGCGCGTCTCCTCTATTTAAAGGCACATGTGCACTGGCGTCATGACGTCAGCATGCAATGGTGCGAAATTCAAACACTTAAAAGGGATTTCAATGTGTAAATTCTTTTCCCGTTATAGGTTCTATTCTAGTGTGTTCCTGGGTGCTATTTCTGCTGATCTGTGATATCTTATACCTGTTGTGACCCCTGCTTGTTTTTGACTATCCTGACTTCCGTGATCCTGACCTCTGCCTGGTAACCGATTCTTCTGTATCCGAACCCTTTCTGATTGATCTGGTTTGATCCTTGCCTGTCTGACTGCGCCTTCTGTTTACTCCTTGTACTGTGACCTTCTGTCCAAAAGACTTTGCTTTACCGATGTGCCCCTTTGCTCGTCCAGAACCCTTAGCTTGGCACCTCTCTTAATAAGACCTGTCGGCATCCGATTAGCTGAAGGCGCCTCCTGAGGTGAAAGGCAGAAGCAAGAGCCATGAACAGGGTGCTTAGCATTGGTTCATTGGTTCTGGATTTAGGGAGCCGACCGTGACAATAACAGTACCCTTATTCACAATGTAAAAGTCACATTTTGCTGTATTTTATTCAAATTGTACAGTCACTGGCAAGCAACCATGCACAGGGATTGGATCCTTTAAGTAACTGACCAGTCTCAGGGCAGGTGCAACAAGCGGATCTTTTGCAAAGTATTTCAAGAAAACGTCCTTTGGTAGTATAGAAACAGCTGAACCTGCATCAAGCATCAGGTTAATGGAGTGCCCCTTGTCAGCAGAATCAGTATTGACACAGTGCATATAAACTTATCTGGAATCGATGTACCAGCTTTATCCACACTTAATACTGTAACATTTGGAGCAGTGACTTCATGAACATCTTTATCAGAACTACAGCAGATCTTAGCAAAATGTCCTACTTTTTTGCATTTGCAGCACTGTACAGATTTTGCAGGACATGTAGCATAATTAGCAGAGTCAACCCTTTCCCTGCCAGCCGTTTTCTCCTAGATGCGAACATCTACTGCCAAGCAGTTTTTAGATATTTTGCCCTCTTTCACTTTAAGGACCTTTCCTGGGGCGGTCTTTTAATTTACCCACGAAAACAATATATTGTTTTTTTCAGGACAACCTGAACTTTCAAAATATGCAAGGATTTTGGTGTAATTCTACTTCTGTAAAAAAATATAGGCTTCTAAGTGTTCAATAAAATGAAAAAAAATCATGTTTCACAAAGAGCAATCACATATATCAGAAACATCATTTATTTTATGTACGAGAACACAGCCGATTTGGAAAGGTCTATGTCTCCTGAATGCGGTAATACCAAATATATATAGTTTTATGGAGATTTCTCACTTGTATAGATCAAAATCTACGAGCAATACACTACCAAATTTCCAAAGCACTGCTCCCCAAACGGCATACCTCTGATTTCAAGGCCAAACATTCCACTAACAGTAAGTTTACCCTAGAAAACTACCCATTATTAGAAAGAACAGAAATGGGTAAATATATCGTTGTACTCCAAACTACCAAGTTGCAATTGTTTCCTAAATTTATAATGTTTTATAGAAATTGGTGAATTTTTAGAAAAATGACCTCAAAGCTTCCAATCTACAGAATCATATCTCCCACATATCATTAGGTATCAATGTAAAACACCACAAATATGAAAGCCTGGGGTCCACTGAACAGTTTGATGCCCAATATGTATAGGTGTACCCAAGCATGTGGCATATAGGGGCCCTAAAATGTAGACACCTCATTTGAGCTATCAGTTCTGTAATTCCGGATACTGCAAAATCAACACATTTACATAGTTTGGGGAGGGGCAAAGTTAGAAAAAAGTATGTTCACCCCAGAAAACCATATATTTTCGGAAAGTACCCATTCCCCTGAAGTCCAAATTGGGTATGCATGTCTTTCTACTCCAAAGCACTAAGCTGCGAACCCTTCCTAAATTTGACAATTTTGGTGCCATTTTCTAAAATCACCTCAAAACTTCCAACCTGCAACATTGTATTTGAAACATATTATTATGTATCAATATAAATCAACCAAAATATGAAAGCCTGGGGTCCCCTGAACAATTTGATGCCCAATATGTATAGGTGTACCCAATCACGTGACATATAGGGGCCGCAAAATGAAGACACCCCATATGGTCTGTCATTTCAGATACTGCAAAATCAACACATTTAAAAACATTGAAAAAAGTAAGTTCACCCCAGAAAACCATATATTTTTTTAAAGTACACATTCCCACGAATCTAAATTGGGTATGCATGTCTTTGTACTCCAAGCCGCAAACCATTCCTAAATTTGGTGATTTTGGCGACATTTCCAAAAATCACCACAAAATTTCTACCCTGCAGTATCGTATTTCCCACATACTTTTAGGTATCAAGACAAATCACCCCAAATATGAAAGCCTGGGGTCCTCTGAACAGTTTTATGCCAAATATGTATAGGTGTACCTAAGCATGTGGCATATAGGGGCCCTAAAATTAAGACCCCCCCCATATGGTCTGTCATTTCAGGTACTGCAAAATCAACACATTTACCTAGTTTTGTGGGCGGCAAAGGTAGAAAAAAGTAAGTTCACCCCAGAAAGCCATATATTTTTGGAAAGTACACATTCCAACGAATCTAAATTGGGTATGCATGTCTTTGTACTACAAAGTACCAATCCGCAAACCATTCCTAAATTTTCTACCCTGCAGCATCGTATAACCCACATACTTTTAGGTATCAAGAGAAATCACCCCAAATATGAAAGTTTAGGGTCCTCTGAACAGTTTGATGCCCAATATGTATAGGTGTACCCAAACACATGGCATATAGTGGCCCCAAAAGTTAGACCCCATATGGTCTGTCATTTCAGATACTGCAAAATCAACACATTTACATAGTTTTGGGGGGGCAAAAGTAGAAAAAAGTAAGTTCACCCCAGAAAACCATATATTTTTGGAAAGTACACATTCCGCTGAATCCAAATTAGGTATGCATGTCTTTCTACTCCAAAGTACCATGCCGCAAACCATTCCTAAATTTGCTACCCTGCAGCATCGTATAACCCACATACTTTTAGGTATCAAGAGAAATCACCCCAAATATGAAAGCCTAGGGTATTCTGAACAGTTTGATGCCCAATATGTATAGGTATACCCAAGCACGTGGCATACAGGTGCCCCAAAATGAAGACCCACATTTGGTCTTTCATTTCAGGTACAACAAAATCAACACATTTACATCGTTTTGGGGGGTCAAAAGTAGAAAAAAGTAAGTTCACCCCAGAAAACCATATATTTTTGGAAGGTACACATTCCCATGAATCTAAATTGGGTATGCATGTCTTTGTACTTCAAAGTACCAAGCTGCAAACCATTCTTAAAGGGAATCTGTCGTCATTTTAAACGTTTTTTTTTTTTTGCATTTTTATAAAAAACACATCCATAAACACCGTCTGGCAAATAAAATGTTAATCCACAAATCCATGCATAAGTTATTTTAGTTTGTATTTTGTCATGGGGGCTTCCATTTCTGCTCATTACACATTCATCCTGTGCTGCTTTAACAGCAGGCACAGAATTACCTGTGTGCTTGGAGGCAGCCACTCTGGTAATGAAAAGCCAGGTCGCACTATGACATGAGAATCTAGCTGTACACTCCCCCTCCCCTCTCTGCCCATGAGTGTGATGTTTGGAGGAGAGATGTCACATGGTTTGCAGGGAAGCAATTACTTTCACTTTCCTACGTCCTGCTCTACAGCTGCACTAGCAGCCCCTCCTCCCACAGACACTATCAAAGCGTAAGTTTGTTCTCTGCATTCCTTTGGAGGGGGGAGCATTCTCTCCTTGCTGCCTTACTAGTTTGTTTTACTGGTTACTAGATGAGGTAAAGGAGCTGTGAGTTCTCTCTGCTATCCACCTCACACAGACCTTGCTCCTTTCCTGCCTGCAATACTTCTTTTTTCATTAACTACTTACTGCCTCCTTTCTCCTGAGCTATTTTAACCCTTCCTAGACTTCCTCCTTAGTCATCAGTCCTGGGAGTGTACTCCTGTGTTTATGCCATTCATTTTTGTGTAAACAAATATAATAAACTATCTATATAAAATATTTTTTCCAGTGCCCAAAATGAATTGTGTGTGTTATGCATACTTTGTACAAACCATGTAACCAAAAGTGTCTCTTTTTGCCAAATTCAGATAAGTTCTCTTTAATCCAATTGTTCCTTAAAGTTGTATAATGATAGTGCTGGGTTAATTTGTTTAGTTCAGTATATGATATAAGCCACACACCCATGCACCAGACTGATTTTAATTGCAACACATGGATGAGCTGCATTTTTTGTTTTTGTATATTCTATAAAGGAAAGTGGCTTTCCCTTTAATGCTTGCTCTCCCAACCCCCGCCCCTCTAAACACAGTCCTACAGATTACTTAAAAGCCCATAATGCTGAATGTTTCTTTGGAAGAGGTCATGCCAAATAAAGAGAGAAGCAGGTATGGTCTTTCTCCTCCCAAAGAAAATACCCTTTTTCACTTAGGTAGGACTGATGCATGGACACTGCCTTGGCGGGGCGCATCAGCTTATGCATACTTTGTACAAACCATGTAACCAAAAGTGTCTCTTTTTGCCAAATTCAGATAAGTTCTCTTTAATCCAATTGTTCCTTAAAGTTTTATAATGATAGTGCTGGGTTAATTTGTTTAGTTCAGTATATATATATATATATATATATATATATATATATATATATATATATATATATATATATATATATATATATATATATATATATATAGTAGACAAGAAAAAAGGCAGCACTCGTATCAAAAAGTGAAAAAAGTGTATTTAAGTTAAAAGTTCATTACATAACCTGTTAGTGGCAGAACATCTCTCCGGCCTGCGACGTTTCGGGCCTGCAGCGTGCCCTTTCTCAAGCATAACAGGATAATGTCAGTAACACATGCCAAACATTTAAACATCTCAACAGGAAATGACATCAGGCTCATTAGCTGTCAGCATTTTTAACCCATTCTCTGCCATCGAATTGAATAAAATGCTGGATGATGGGGTAATTACATCTAATTCAAAAAAGTAATTAACAGTACAAAACCCAAAAGCCCCAAAAATTTACACTTTACCTAAAATCCACAAAGACCCGGGTCGTCCAATAGTCTCCTCCACTGAATCTGTTTTCAATCCTTTGGCCATAATGTTGGATAAAGTCCTAGGTCCATTGGTCCTGGAAGTCCCCTCGTACATCAAAGATACAGGGCACTTCCTGGAAAAATTACAAACTTTGAAAACAGAAATTACAGATAATGTACTACTGGCCACATTGGATGTGGCCAGTTTGTACACATCAATTACCCATGGAGAGGGGGTTGATGCATGTGCATGGCTAATGGCGGAAAGGGCAAATTACACTGATACACATATACAATTTTTTTTGGAGGCATTGAATATTATTTTAAGATCTAATTACTTCACCTTTAAAGATCAGTTCTACTTGCAGCTCCGTGGAACCGCGATGGGGTCCAACGTCGCCCCGTCATATGCAAATGCCTTTATGGCTAAACTTGAAGAACAGCATGTATATTGCAATGTAGACTACACCAGGCATGTGATTGCCTGGTGGCGCTACATTGACGATATTTTTTTTGCTGTGGCGGGGTGACGCTGAGTCCCTGTCGCAGTTTCACGGTTCTTCAATCTCATTCACATTGTCTTATGATTTTGAGAAGATACAATTCTTAGATGTGCTTGTTTATAGGAATTCCATGAATGGGATAGAGACATCAGTATATACAAAACCCACCGACCGTAACCAGATTCTCCATTTCCATAGCAACCATCCACCACATACAAAAAATTCCATACCTATTAGCCAATTGATGAGGGTTGACAAAATTGTCAGCAACACAGAAGAAAGGGCGAGACAACGTCAATTAATGTGCAAAAAATTTATGGATAGGGGATACCCTGGGAAAGTGCTTCAAATGGCACAAAAGAAGATTGCGAGCAATGTAACACAACAGACAGGCAGGAAGAATACAGATTCAGCTAACAAACGTATTCCGTTTGTATCTGAATTTAGTAATTCCAGTGACAACATAAGGAAAGTCTTACGCCGCCATTGACACATTCTAAGCAAAGCTTATCCCCAAATAGGAGAATTTGTGGCTCCTCCAGTCATGTCATACAGAAGGGGTAAAACTATCGGTGGTATGGTCACTTCGTCTGAGGTTAAAACACAATTCAAGCGGAGTGATGCCTTCCTAGGAAGGAGAAAACTAGGGATGTATCCCTGTTTGGGATGTGTACAATGTTCACATGTCATTAAAGGAGAAGCTTTTATACACCCCAGTTCGGGTGAAAAGATATCATTGAGAGGACATTTTACTTGTGTGTCCAAATATGTGATATATGCGTTGACCTGCCCATGTGGTTTCATATACATTGGGGAAACCACACAGATGGTCAAGTCACGCATATCTCAACACAAATCCTCTATCAATTTGGGAAACATGAGACTACCTGTCTCCAAACATTTCCTAGAGGCTGGCCATGTAGCAGACCAATTAAAATACATGGTTCTGGAGGGAATTCCACCCCTCAAATTTGGAGGCAATAGGGAATTAAAATTAAAGCAAAGGGAGGTGTGGTGGATTCACAGGTTGAAGACACTGGCACC
The DNA here is from genome assembly GCF_017654675.1 of Xenopus laevis. NCBI lineage: Eukaryota > Metazoa > Chordata > Amphibia > Anura > Pipidae > Xenopus > Xenopus laevis. The sequence goes on from NC_054386.1 coordinate 48,406,036, forward strand.
ATCCGGGTTAAATAGGGACTATGATCTGTATTTATTTCTGTGATACAATGTAGCAGCATGACATGAAGTAGGTGTGTTAGATTTGATTTTTGAATTCCCAGAGGTGAATTGCTTATGACTCTATGTAACAACAGGGATGGCAGAGAATGGGTTAAAAATGCTGACAGCTAATGAGCCTGATGTCATTTCCTGTTGAGATGTTTAAATGTTTGGCATGTGTTACTGACATTATCCTGTTATGCTTGAGAAAGGGCACGCTGTAGGCCCGAAACGTCGCAGGCGGAGAGATGTTCTGGCACTAACAGGTTATGTAATGAACTTTTAACTTAAATACACTTTTTTCACTTTTTGATACAACGAGTGCTGCCTTTTTTCTTGTCTACTCTGTATTTGTATGGGAAGCCTACGGAAGTCTCCCTAAAGGCGCTGCACCAACCACACCTGTTAAGCTGAAGATACAGTGAGTGCTGCTAAATACTTGTCTTTTATATATATATATATATATATATATATATATATATATATATATATATATATATATATATTTATTTTTGAAATGTAAGTGGGGGCAGTGATCACAGGACTATCTTATTTCAGTCCTTCTGAAGTGGTGTCAGTGAGAGCTTATCTTGATACCTGCCTATTGTTCAATTGACAGGCTCAGCAGACAAGGCTCTATTTCCATTACAGCAGCTTGTAGGAGGGAGGGGTAATGACATCACTCCAACTTGCAGTGCAGCAGTAAAGTGTGACTGAAGTTTATCAGAGCACAAGTCACATGACCTGAGGGCAGCTGGGAAATGTCAAAATGTCTAGCCCCATAGCAAATTTTAAAATTAGATATAAAAAAATCCATTTCTTGTTTTGAAAAATGGATTTCAATGCAGGATTCTGCTGTAGTAGCACTATTAACTGATACATTTTTGTAAAAAACATGTTTTTCCATGACAGTATCCCTTTAGATTTGGTGATTTTGGTGACATTTCCAAAAATCACCTCAAAATTTCTAACCTGCAGCATCGTATTACCCACATACTTTTAGGTATCAAGAGAAATCACCCCAAATATGAAAGCCTGGGGTCCTCTGAACAGTTTGATGCCCAATATGTATAGGTGTACCCAAGCACGTGGCATATAGGGGCCCCAAAACAAAGACCCCCCATATGGTCTGCCATTTCATGTACCAAAAAAGCAACAGATTTACATAATTTTGAGGAGGGCAAAGTTAGAATAGAGTAATTTCACCACAGAACACCATATATTTTCGGAAAGTACACATTCCCACCGAATACAAATTGGGCATGCATGGCTTTGTACTCCAAAGTACCATACTGCAAAGCTACGCAAAAGGCTGTGGTTTTTATGACATTTCTAAAAAATCACCTAAAAATATTGCAATTGGCTGCATTTTTCTCACCCAATTTCTTACATACAATTGTAAAACAGCCTAAATATTGATGCCAAGGGTCTACTGAACAGTTTGCTGCCCAATATGCATAGATATACCAAAGCAGCTGGCATGTGCGGACCCCAAATACAAATAGTGCATATGTATTTTCTGTGAACAGAGACCTTTGTCTGCTCATTGTGTGCCACAAGACCCTTCTAACAGCACAAGGACCCCCAAAACCATATATTTTTGGAAAGTACTGTAAGAGTTTGGGTAGCTGGGATCAGTTTTCCTGGGGTAACACAGCCCACGGCACAAGCACAACTCATGAGAGTATAGTCTCTTTTTGGCAGTTTATTGTCTCTTGCAGAAAAAATAAACAAAACAAACAATTCAAAATAAAATCCTTGCCACTTAATGGGCTTCTAACTAATACAGGTCAGTTTTCCTAACTAACCAGGAGAAGGCCTACCGCCTGTCTCCCCAAAACAAAGAACATACAGGAATATATAAAATCCCAAACCTTTTGGTGATTTCAATCCCTCTCACACAGGCAGCTTTCCTGTGTCTTTTCCCCACCCAGGAACTCTCCACTCTGGCTTGAGCTGCCTCTTTGATTAACCACCTGAAATACATCAGTACAACTCATAACACCCAGGCTGGACTAGCAGTCCCGGAACCACTCTGTTAGGAACCTGGGGCATAAATAAGCTCCGTCCTGGACTTTCCCAGGTATCCTAGTAGTGACCTCACCACATACCCCCCCTCCTTGTTTCAACCCAATGGTTGGAACAACTGAGGCCCAACAGGAATGAACCCGGGACAGGGCATCAACATTGCCCATTTCTGACCCGGGCCTATGTTTTACTGTGAAACAGTAGTCCTGCAGCGTGAGGAACCAACGATTCACTTGTCTATTGGTCTCCTTCTTTTGGGCCATCCATTTTAGAGGTGCATGGTCAGTAATAAGGTCAAATTTTCTGCCTAAGAGGTAATACCTTAAGGCGTCTAAGGCCCACTTTATGGCCAAACACTCCTTTTCAATCGTGGCATACTTCCTCTCACAGTCATTGAGCTTTCTGCTTAAGTACACCACTGGATGCTCTTCCCCATTATAAAGCTGGGATAATACTGCCCCTAACCCTACATCTGATGCATCTGTCTGGACCACAAAGTCCTTTGAAAAATCTGGGGAATACAAGACTGGTTGTGCACATAATGCATCTTTGAGGGCCTGAAAAGATTTTTCTGCCTCAGGGGACCACTTGACCATGACAGAATTTTTTCCCTTTGTTAAGTCTGTTAAGGGAGCAGCCAAGGTGGCAAAATGAGGAATAAACCTCCTGTAGTAGCCAGTGATACCCAGAAAAGCTCTAACCTGCTTCTTATTAAGAGGGTGTGGCCACTGTTGAATGGCTGCTTTTTTATTTACCTGGGGTTTTACCACACCTCTGCCAATGGTGTAACCTAAATACTTGGCCTCCTCCAAACCAATGGCACATTTCTTGGGGTTGGCAGTAAGGCCTGCTTTACGGAGGGAATCCAACACAGCCTGAACTCTGTGCAGATGAGACTCCCAATCTGTACTGTGTACCACCACATCATCTAAATATGCAGCCGCATACTGTTAGTGAGGTCTTAATATTCTATCCATAGCCCTTTGAAACGTGGCAGGGGCATTTTGTAGGCCAAAGGGCATTACTCTGTACTGGAAAGAACCTCCTGGAGTGACAAAAGCAGTTTTTTCCTTGGCCTGTTCCGATAATGGTATCTGCCAATACCCTTTTGTTAAATCCAATGTTGTCAGATAACGAGCAGTACCCAGCCTGTCTATGAGCTCGTCTACCCTAGGCATTGGGTAAGTGTCAAACTTGGATACCGAATTAAGTTTGCGAAAATCATTACAGAACCGCCAGCTACCATCTGGCTTAGGAACAAGAACAATCGGGCTAGACCAGTCACTATTGGACTCTTCAATTACCCCTAACTCAAGCATTTTTGCCACTTCATCAGCCACAGCTTTTCGTCTAGCTTCGGGAATCCTATAGGGTTTGAGTTTAACTCGAACACCTGGCTCAGTGACAATATCATGCTCAACAACGGGAGTCTTTCCTGGGAGGTCAGAGAAAGTATCCCTATTCCTCATTAAGAATTCTTTTACCTCCTGTTTTTGGAAGGTGGACAAAGTTTCTGCAATGGTAACCTCAGGGACCAGAGGGGTCTCGTGAGTTACCTTAGAAACAGCATAGGCTGGTACTGCAATCAATGATGTCCTGTCTTTCCAGGGTTTAAGTAAATTAACATGATAAATTTGTTCTGGCTTCCTCTTGCCAGGTTGGTGTACCTTGTAATTTCCTTCCCCGACTCTCTCAATTATTTCAAAGGGTCCCTGCCATTTTGCAAGGAACTTACTCTCCACCGTGGGGACCAAAACTAGTACTCTGTCTCCAGGTGAAAAGACACGTATTTTAGCATTACGGTTGTATATTCTTTGTTGGGCAGCCTGGGCTTGGGCCAGGTTTTCTCTTACAATGGGCATAATTGAAGCAATTCTGTCTTGCATTTGTGATATGTGTTCAATTACACTCCTGTAGGGTGTCACTTCCCCTTCCCAGGTTTCCTTAGCTATGTATAAGAGCCCCCTAGGATGTCTCCCATAGAGTAACTCAAATGGAGAATAACCTGTAGAGGATTGGGGAACTTCCCCAATAGCAAACATAAGATAGGGCAAAAGGCAGTCCCAGTCTTTCCCATCTTTGTTCACTACCTTTTTCAACATACTTTTTAGGGTCTTGTTAAACCGTTCCACAAGACCATCTGTCTGAGGGTGGTAGACAGAGGTTCGCAATTGTGAAATTTTAAACAATTTACAGAGTTCCTTAGTTACTCTGGACATAAAAGGGGTACCCTGATCGGTGAGGATTTCTTTAGGGATCCCAACCCTACTGAACACATGAAGCAATTCTTTGGAAATGGTTTTAGCAGAAGTGTTGCACAAAGGAATAGCTTCCGGATAGCGAGTGGCATAGTCCATGATCACTAAGATATATTGGTGACCCCGGGCAGATTTTAACAAAGGGCCCACCAGATCCATGGCTATTCGCTCAAAGGGTATTTCAATAATTGGTAATGGGATTAAGGGACTATGAAAATGTGGCCTTAGAGTGGAAATTTGGCAAACAGGCCTGCTGATATACACCAGGCCAAAAAAATCTCTGCAAAACTCTTTCGGTAGTTTTTTTTCACACCCAAATGTCCCCCCATTACATGACCATGGGCAAGATCCAACACCATTTTTCTGTATGGTTTGGGTACCACTAATTGTTCAAACACCTCATTTGATTTTTTTGATACTTGGTACAGTAGATCCCCTTTTAAAGCCATATGAGGATAGGACAACCTGAGCTATGGCTCAATAGGTTCCCCATCAATTATTTTCACATTTTCTCTAGCTTTTATAAGGACAGGGTCTTTTAACTGTTCTGTACCGAAATTCTCTTTGTGTACATTCAAATCAGAGAAATCCACAACACTGTCAATAATACCTGACTCACTGGTTTCCCCACTAGGGTTTTGACCATCTTCAGGGTCCTCCAAGTCTCCTGCTAATACAGAGAAAGGGAAAGCTGGGGTTTCCTGAGGAGAATCCTCTGAACCTGTTAGCTCTGAATTTTCTATGGGCACAGGTCCTTCAACCACTGCATCAGAGCAGGGAGAAACTGATTGATTCCAGAGATCCCAAAACTGGGGAAAATCCCTCCCAATTATTGCATCATGCAGAAGGTGTGGTACTACCCCTGCAGAGTAAGTCACTGTACCAAGGCCCGTTTTAAACTTTAGGGTCGCCACAGGATACTCCCGTGTGTCACCATGAATACAAACCACAGCAACCCTTTTTGACTGGAACTTAACAGGGCCTACTGAGTCTAACTTTACCAAAGTGACTAGACTACCAGAGTCTAGCAATGCAAGCAATTGTTTCCCATTCACACTCACGTTACACATTTGCTTTTCCTGAACCGGCACCGCAGTGCAGGCAACCGTAGCAAACAGGGACTGGCGTCTATTCCTGGAAGAAAAATCACATTGCATGGGATCATCAAGCAAAGGGCAATTTGCCGCAATATGACCAAAATCATGGCAACGGAAACATTTAACAGTTTCGGAATTAAACCTAAGAGTCTCAGACTTTCCAGTTTTAGATTGCCAGCCTCCTGGGTTTTTGCCAAAATTCTCTCCCTTTAAGGGTGATTTACTTTTACCACCACCCATGTCCCCATGAACAGTCTTACCCGTTGCCAGGGTGTACCTCCCTTTCAGGTGTGGAACCCTGAACGATGCGGGAGGGGTGCCAAAGTTCTCAGCGGCAAAGTACCTTTCCACTAACTCCACAAGGTCATCTGCAGTTTTAGGGTCTCCATGGGTCACCCATTTGCGCAGGGCAACAGGAAGGGATCTCAGGTAGCGATCCAGTACCACCCTCTCAATTAACTCAGGTCCAGTCAAGGACCCTGGCTGCAACCATTTTTTCACCAGGTGGATCAGGTCAAACATCTGGGAGCGTGGAGGCTTTTCTGGGTGATAAGCCCAGCTGTATACACGTTGGGCACGAAGTGCCAGGGTAACGCCAAGCCGAGCCAGAATCTCTTTTCAGTTTCTCATAATCCTTGGCAGTAACAGAGTCAAGATCAAAATATGCTTTTTGCAATTCACCGGTTAGCAGGGGTGCTAAAAGACCTGCCCACTGCTCTTTAAACCAACCCTCTCTTTAGGCGGTCCGCTCAAATGTAGTGAGATATGCCTCCGGATCATCCTCTGATGTCATCTTTTGGAGAAAGCGGCTTACATTGATTTTGGGTTCATTGCTATGTACTACTGCAGGTGGCTCCTGGGGTCTCTGTGACAACTGTTGGACCAATCCTGTCAGTACCTGCCGGTCTTCCTCTGCATCTTCTGACAGCTTTTTAAACATGGCCATCATCTGCTGTTGCTGTGCCTGTTGCTGAACCATTGTCTGTTGCTGCAACTGTAGGACCAGCTCCTTATGGTGGGCTTCTGCTTGCTGCTGTGCCTGTTGCTGGGTGGCATTAGACAGCATTAACTGTTTCACAATCTCCTCCATGCTTCACAGTTCTTATGGGATAACTACCCCTTTAATTCACAGTCTCTGCAATATTATACTGCCTTTTGTTGCTTTATTTTGTGCCAGAGCACCCTCCACCATATGTAAGAGTTTGGGTAGCTGGGATCAGTTTTCCTGGGGTAACACAGCCCACGGCACAAGCACAACTCATGAGAGTATAGTCTCTTTTTGGCAGTTTATTGTCTCTTGCAGAAAAAATAAACAAAACAAACAATTCAAAATAAAATCCTTGCCACTTAATGGGCTTCTAACTAATACAGGTCAGTTTTCCTAACTAACCAGGAGAAGGCCTACCACCTGTCTCCCCAAAACAAAGAACATACAGGAATATATAAAATCCCAAACCTTTTGGTGATTTCAATCCCTCTCACACAGGCAGCTTTCCTGTGTCTTTTCCCCAGCCAGGAACTCTCCACTCTGGCTTGAGCTGCCTCTTTAATTAACCACCTGAAATACATCAGTACAACTCATAACACCCGGGCAGGACTAGCAGTCCCGGAACCGCTCTGTTAGGAACCTGGGGCATAAATAAGCTCCGTCCTGGACTTTCCCAGGTATCCTAGTAGTGACCTCACCACAGTACACATTCTGACGAACCCAAAATTGCTAAAAATGTGTTTGTACTCCAAATGATCAAAGAGCAAATGACGCTAAAAAAAGGAACAACAATGAAACCATAAAAATCAAATACAATTAGGCAAATCAATAAAATAACAAAATAACTGATCCAACAGTGTGGTTAGTAGTCAGAATGCTTGATCCACTAGTCACGCTGGTAATGCAACAGTTGTTTAGGGAATAACAAAAGGGAAACTGATAAAATGAAGAACTAAAAAAAAAAAAAAAAGATCTATAAGTCTGTGTTTGTGTATACATGTGTGTGTTTGTGTATACATGTGTGTACAGCTCTGAAGTGTATAAGTGTGTGTATATCTGTATGTGACTCTGTAAAATACAAAAAAAGCCAGAAAATTTAAAAAAAATCTACCTTTAGTTATATGTGTGCTGTGTATGTGTAAATGCATGTATGTATGTGTGATTGCATGTATGTGTGTGTGTAACTGTGTAAATAGAAGGGCACTTACCGTTTTTTGGAGAAGAAGGGATCAGAAGCAGATCTGCAGACTCCAGGATTGCAGAGATCAACAGCAGTAAGTGCGTGGGCGAAGCTTCACACGAGGTCCGTCCAGGAAGAAGCAGCACATGGGGAGCAGCATACAGCAGCCAGGATCAGGTAAGAAGTTGGGTCCTGCGACAATTGCAGCACAGGACCCGAGTGGCAGCCTCCTAGGCTAGTTGTTTAGGGGGTGGAGGAGCCAGGAGAACTTCTCTGCACTTCGATTTTTGCAGGAGTGCAGAGAGGCAGCCGTTTAAAGAAAGAACGTAGCTCCTACGTTCTTGGCACTTGCAGCTTTTTTTGTAGGAGCTACGTTCTTGGCAGGGAAAGGGTTAAACCACATCGAAAGCAGTATTTTTTATTTGTATTTGCTGCACGCGAAAGCAGTATTTTTTATCTGTATTTGCTGCATGATTTTGCAGTGTAGGTGAATCCCTTTCCTTAGCACTGTATTTTGCCTGTGACTGTGCATTATTAGGCCACAGTGCTGGATTCACAGTCTGTACATTCCCAGCAGTTCCCTGACTGAGGGGTTTAGCCTCTGCCACTGTTGTTTCAATTTGGCTAGCAACTGTAATAGCCTTTGCAAGGGTTAAATCCTCTCTAATGCGAGGTGAGTTTAATTTTTCACTATTTGGTCTCTTAACATTATATCTGTTAGTTTCCCAAAATCACAGGTAACAACCAGCTCTCTTAAAGCTGCTACAAATTGTTCTGTGGATTCGTCATTACATGACTGGCTGTGGAGATCTGCGCTCAGTCCAATATTGTCCAATTTGTAAAATGCATCTATCCTTTCATGTGGATGTGCCAATCATCCAAGGTAATCTGCACAATCGATCAGCGAAAGGAGAGCACTTCAGATGCAGATTTACTGCTAAATCTTCTTTATTTATTTACTGCAAGACACAACATGTTTTGGGCCATCACCGCCCTTTCTCAAGTGTAAAAGACAGACACATAGTGAAAACTTTTTTAAGCACACCCCTCCCACCCAGGGGATTTTCATCATCCAATCACGGATGGTAAAAAGTTAAATAGATACAAAAATTTAAAAAAACTTAAAAAAACGGAATGTCATTGAGTATTCCATGATTAATTTTCAGTTCGAGTCCAATTTCATTTGAGTGCAAATTCAGTGCGATACTACATAGTTTGTGCAACCTTGTAGCATTGTCCATCCTATAAAGTGATTCATTGTTAATCTTTTTTAGATATATGTGTTGAAATGATACATAGTGTTTTTAGTACAAAAATCATTCGATACAACTAAAATACAGAAGAATTAAATTTTTGAAGGTTATACAACCATACGTTAAGACAATTACAACGACAACCTGTTATAAGATAAGAGATACAAAAAATCATGACCTGACAATATCGGTTATTCAATCGATCAAGATATTCCCGTAAAAACAATTAAAACCACTTAAGATATTTTCTAGGTTTACTTAGAGCTATAAATTCTTACCCTATTTCTGCGCAGTATTTATTTTCTACTTTCAAGGTCTGCAAAGTAAAATAAAGTCAAATTAGTTAACTGTTACAAGTATGGTTTCAGATTTCAAGAGTCATTTAAACCATCAGGATAAAGTGTATCTAATCTTTTAATCCATCTTCCTTCAATTTGCAGGAGTCTTTTTAATCTATCATCTCCTCTTCTATCAGGGGCAGCTTCTTCAAGGACGCACCAACGCAATTGCATGGAATTATGTTTATGAATAAAGAAATGTTTAGAAACTGAAGTGTCGGTTTGTGTATTCTCTTTAAAATTTCTAATGTTGCTTTTGTGCTCTTGGATCCTTATTTTTACTGCTCTGGATGTCTGACCCACGTAGCCCAAGCCACACGGGCATTTAAGCAGATACACTACGTGGGTAGACATACATGTGGCATATATGTGTAAATTGATTTTGTATCCTTTTTTTGGATGATTAATCTTTGACCCTTTTATTATGGCAGAGCAACAATTACATCCCAAACAAGGATATGTTCCTTTCTTTTTCTTACCATGAAAAAGGGATTTCTTTTGACATGTATCTGATGGGCAAAGCATCTCTTTCAATGTGCGTCCCCTTTTATAACAGAACCGCGGTGGAACGTTAAATAAATGCCCATATTATCTATCTGCCTGTAACAGTGGCCAATATTTTTTGACTATTTTCTCCACTCTATTGCTGTTTGAATTAAAAGTGGAGACTGGTTGATAGTTCGTAGGATGAAAGATTAATAACTAGGTCATTTACCTTGGTAAGCGTCTGTCCCTCTTCAGATAATGATCTCGATTGATCGGATCTCTGGGATTGGAACGCTGTTTTGTTCTATATATGACAATTAATGATGTGGAAAAAGAGTTTTTAATTACTAACCATCCAAGGGTTTCAGTGCTGTACATGCTACCTAAAGTACACAAGACACTTATTAACCCACAGGACGACCCATCGTGTCAGGTGTCGGGTCAGCACTGGAACTTTTATAAATTTTTGTAGACACTATTTTACAAAAAGATATGCTTAAAATTGATGTATGTTTAAAAGACACAACAGATCTCTTATGTAGACTGAAGAATATGGGGACCTTACCATCAGAAACTGTTTTATGTGGCATTGATATTCAGAGTCTATACACGTCCATTCCTCACAGTGAAGGAATGGACTTTATAGAAGAAGTCCTATTGGATACAATTTTACTAAATCCAAAAATTTATTTCATTATGGATTGCCTTAATATGGTACTCACCAAAAATGATTTTTCCTTTGAGAATACATTTTATTGGCAAACGCAAGGGACATCGATGGGGGCGACGGTAGCCCCTTCTTATGCAAATTTATTTGTGAATTATCTTGAGGAAAATTTTTTACTAAAAAAAGAGCCTTTTTGTAAGTATATTTTGGCATATTTCAGATTTGTGGACGACATTCTGTTATTTTGGACTGGTTCCATTGAGTCACTTAAAGAAATGATAAATGAAGCTAACATGAGCCATAGAACAATTAAATTTACATATGAATATTCATGCTCTGAAATAAATTTTTTGGATGTAAAAATAACTTTAACTGATGGTATCTTGCATACTGACTTTTACAGGAAAAGTGTAGATAAAAATAATATGCTGCATATACGGAGTTTTCACAATCCAAGGGTTAAGAGAGCAATCCCCAAAGGGAAATTTATTCGAGCAAAACAAATCACCTCACGTGCAGAAAAATATGAGGAAATGATTTTAACTAAACGCTTCAAAGAAAGAGGGTATGATTCAGTAATCATAGATAATGCTCTAAAAGAAGTAGAGACAATTCCCCGTAGCCAGTTATTATGTCAAAAAAAGAGAGAACAAACTGACCAGAAACTTACTTTTGTCTCCACTTTTAATTCAAACAGCAATAGAGTGGAGAAAAAAGTCAAAAAATATTGGCCACTGTTACAGGCAGATAGACAATATGGGCATTTATTTAAAGATCCACCGCGGTTCTGTTATAAAAGGGGACGCACATTGAAAGAGATGCTTTGCCCATCAGATACATGTCAAAAGAAATCCCTTTTTCATGGTAAGAAAAAGAAAGGAACATATCCTTGTTTGGGATGTAATTGTTGCTCTGCCATAATAAAAGGGTCAAAGATTAATCATCTAAAAAAAATATACAAAAATCAATTTACACGGATATGCCACATGTATGTCTACCCATATAGTGTATCTGCTTAAATGCCCGTGTCGCTTGGGCTACGTGGGTCAGACATCCAGAGCAGTAAAAATAAGGATCCAAGAGCACAAAAGCAACATTAGAAAATTTAAAGAGAATACACAAACCGACACTTCAGTTTCTAAACATTTCTTTATTTATATTCCATGCAATTCTGTTGGTGCGTCCTTGAAGAAGCTGCCCCTGATAGAAGAGGAGATGATAGATTAAATAGACTCCTGCAAATTGAAGGAAGATGGATTAAAAGATTAGGTACACTTTATCCTGATGGTTTAAATGACTCTTGGAGACTGAAACCATACTTGTAACGGTTAACTAATTTGACATTATTTTACTTTGCAGACCTTGAAAGTAGAAAATAAATACTGCGCAGAAATAGGGTAAGAATTTATAGCTCTAAGTAAACCTAGAAAATATCTTAAGTGGTTTTAATTGTTTTAAAGGGAATAATATCTTGATAGATTGAATAACCGATATTGTCAGGTCATGATTTTTTGTATCTCTTATCTTTTAACAGGTTGTCGTTGTAATTGACTTAACGTATGGTTGTATAACCTTCAAAAATCAAATTCTTCTGTATTTTAGTTGTATCGAATGATTTTTGTACTAAAAACACTATGTATCTTTTCAACACATATCTAAAAATGATTAACAATGAATCACTTTATAGGATGGACATTGCTACAAGGTTGCACGAACTATGTAGTATCGCACTGAATTTGCACTCAAATGAAATTGGACTCGAACTGAAAATTAATCACGGAATACTGAATGACATTCAGTTTTTTAAAATTTTTGTATCTATTTAACTTTTTACCATCCGTGATTGGATGATGAAAATCCCCTGGGTGGGAGGGGTGTGCTTAAAAAAGTTTTCACTATGTGTCTGTCTATATAATATTTGTCAGTGCTGTCTCTTCACAGCTGGTCCCTGGCATTAATACTGAGGGCTGAGCGATATCAGGAACTGACAGTGCCTAGGCACCACTACCCCCTCCCCTTCTTCAAAACTGTCATCCAGCCAAAACTGACACAAACCATGGCTTATCAACAGCCATTAACTGATTCATGGCTTCAACATGATGCTCATTCCAGAAGCTGAATTATGCTCTTCCAGTCTGTTGAAGAAACCTTACTTGTACTTGTTCCAATAATTGGAAATGAAGAACCAATAACACAGAGAAAAACAGCTTCTAAAGCAGATATGATAATCATAGGGGGTTTAAAATAGGCTTCATTGTGAAGACTATTATTCTTATAATATCCTCTTTTAATGCATTTAAACAGAAAAATAACTTTTTTACTAGAATTTGTGCTTCCTGTTAGGTTTATGGAAACTTTTCTCTCCCTAGTATATCTTGATCCCTTTGCACTGTTGCCATTCTGCTTAAAGGGCCAGTAACACTAAAAATTTATAAGGGAAAAACCCACTCTACCCCACTCCAATAACACATTTATAGTGGACAAAGTTAACTATCTTTGACGTTTAATCCTATATAATAAAGTTGAAGTGTCTCTGCGTCCAGTCCCTGTGTCCGTGGGATTGCGCTACTGCGCATGTGCCCCACGGACCATCTCTGGCAAATTCTAGAACAATTCTGTTTTTATAAATGTTTGACTACATATGTTCTAGTGCCCGTTAATTTAACGGGTTTAATGTCTAGTAAATAAATAATGTAATAAAATCCCACTTCCGGTTGTGTACTGTTTGTTAGAATAGGCGATGTGGTGACTTTCACTGCACGCTCCAGTCTCCTGTTTGCCGACTGGAGCGCACACGTAAGTGAATGTCGCCACATCCCCTTTTCTAAAGCTCAATACAAAACCGTAAGTGGGATTTTATCACATTATTTATTTATTAATCATTACAGATATTTTACTTTTTCCAGGATAGAAATGTTACTGGAATGGGGTAGAGTGGATTTTTCCCTTAAAGGACATGTCAACCCCTGCAAAGAAAATGTTATCAGTCAAATGCCTCATTACATTTTTTACATACCGAGTATTTAAGTCCTTGACAAGTGATCCACTAAGCAGCTTTGTTGATTTAGGCTTCATGCTTCTTTCCGCCACTGTCTGCCTCTCTCCCCCCTCCCTTCAGAATGAGTGACGTCGCTTGACAATATGCACATGCGCATTTGTGTAAAATAATTTAGCACATGCGCATTGGAGTGCAATCAGCTTCGGCTAAGTCTTCCAGCCCATCCATCAGTTACCTCTGAAGACACGACTGTGTATTCAATGCGCCAATAGAAAAATAGCATTGGCAGTTGCTATGGGGACTTTTTACTTGTAAGGTTTATCTCTCCGCTCCCCCGCTTCTAGGACATATTTCTTATGCCGACTGCAGGGAGCGAGGGAGAGAGCTGAGATTTTAACTATCGCACTGCCCTTTCAAACCAGAATAACTATGTAAGTCCAGCAACTTCAAGTTTTATTGAATCAGACGCTACAGTATAGAGGTCAGACGGGTGGGATTATTGGCACATGCGCAGTGTATACAGGAAGAGCGCAGCCCGGAAAAAATGGCCGCCGGGTTAATGATAATGAAGAGAGGCAAAGAATGCATCCGTGCAGGGAAGTGGAGGCGAATTGCGAATCGGAAATAATGCAGTTCGGGTTGGGGTTAGGTAAGCTATACATACATGGCAATATTGAAAAACGGCTTGACATTTCCTTTAAAATGTAAAATACATTTTTAGTGTTACTGGGCCTTTAACAGATGGGGCTCAATCTCACGTGAGCCTACAGCTTTTCTTTTAGGCGAAACTGCACACAGACACCATGCTTCTCATGCTTCAAGAAGACATAACTTTATTAACACTTCTGCATTAGCAGACAAAGATCATGTTACATGACACTGTGTCAGTATCAGATTACTATGGGATCTGTATGAGAGCACACACATTTATACATATCTTAACATGCACTTTTTCTATGAGTTTATTCATAGAACTATGGGACTAATTTACTAACATAAGTGCTATATTGCACCAATGCAGTAACCCATACTAACCAGTAATTAGCTTTGATCCGTCTACCACAAATTACAAAATTAGATGATTGCTAACTGTAGGCACATGAACTAGTGCAATACAATACATTTGTCCCAATGTGTTCTGCATATCTCTTTTCTTTTCATACAGGTACATTATAGGCAGTTGTTCTTACCCCTCATCTTCATCATGTCGTCCCCAAGGCCTTGCAAACATATGGACCACCCCACGTGACCAGATTATATCAAATGAGGCTCCTTCTTACTCAGGAGTATTTATTGCCAGCTGGTACATAAATCCTGCCCTAAAAAAAAGAATGCACATCTCTGCACTAATACCAGGGATCCTTACACCATGGTTCCAATGAAGGAGACATACCTAACTTGACTGCACACCTATTGGAGATCGCAGTTTAAGACAGATGTTGTTCTTAGCCTCTTCAGCTATAGGTCCATCTTGACTGCACCCTCTGTCTTTGTATCATCTATATGCTCATCCTTACTTTTCCTCTGTATGGTCAAATGGTCCTCTATGAACAGCAGAGTGGCTCTGCTGAGTCACTATTCACATGGGAAGGGAAACTTGTCTTACCTGGCTCTATCCAAAATATAACTAGATAAAATATGGCATGCATGGTTTCAATCATGCAGTGGTGGCATTTACACAATGTTTTATCTTACCTTTAAGGTAAGGCCACACGAGGAGATGCGGGGAGATTTTGTCGCCTGGTGACTCACTGAGGCAACTTTGGGCGACTAGTGAAAACGCATCACCGCGTGTACATTAGCGCAGGCGACTTTTCATTGTAGCCTATAGGAAAGCACGCTGAGGCAGTTCGAGAGATAGTCGCTCAGAAGAAGAGGCGATTAGTCGCCAGGCGACAAAATCTCCCCGGATCTCCTCGTGTGGACTAACCCTTAAGTTCCCCAGCAATAATGTGAATCTAGCCTGGAATTGCTCTTGCATTACAAAAGAGTTATGTATTATTTATTAAACATTACAGATATTTAACTTTTTCCAGGATAGAAGTGTTGCTGGAATGGGGTAGAGTGGATTTTTCCCTTAAAATTTAAAATACATTTTTAGTGTTACTGGGCCTTTAAGAGATGGGGCTCAATCTCACGTGAGCCTGCAGCTTTTCTTTTAGGAGAAATTGCACACAGACACCATGCTTCTCATGCTTCAAGAAGACATACCTTTATTAACACTTCTGCATTAGCAGACAAAGATCATGTTACATGACACTGTGTCAGTATCAGATTACTATGGGATCTGCAGGAGACAAAATCTCCCCAGATCTCCTCGTGTGGACTAACCCTTAAATTCCCCAGCAATAATGTGAATCTAGCCTGGAATTGCTCTTGCTTTACAAAAGAGTCCAACATTTCCAGCAGATAGAATATATAATCTTGAACAGGGCCGCCATTAGAAATCACAGGGCCCCGTACAACAAAATTTTTGGGGCCCCCTGGGCCCCGCCCACACTGATGACCAAGCTCCACCCCATATCCCGCCCACTCCACATCGCAGTTAAAAGACCACACAGACATCAGCGCTAAAAAAGTAACCCCCCCCACACAAGTTGTAAAAAGCTATTGATGTTCAGGGCCTCCTTATAAAAAATTGGGCCTGCCAAAAAAAAATGTAATTTTTTTTTTTTTTTAAAAAAACAAAAAAAAACAATGGTGGCAAGGGGCACCTTACGAGTTAAAAAAAAAATTGGGGCCCCAAAAAAAAATGTTTTAAAAAAAAGATTGGTGGCAGGGGCCTATAGAATATTGAAATAATACATTGGTGGCATGGGGATTAAAAGAAAAACAAAAAAAACACACAAACTAGTGTTCAGTAGGATTGAACTCATGGCTTCAGTACTTCAACTTCGGCTGTTTTCGTGACTTCAGGTCTTTGCGCTGCTTCAGAACTTCGGCTTCGGCTTTTTCCGTGACTTCGGGTCTTTTCGGCGCTTCGTGACTTCGGGACTTCGGCTTTTTCCGTGACTTCGGGTCTTTTCGGCGCATCGGCTTCGGCTTTTCGGCACTTCCGCATTCGGCAACGCAAGAGGCAAGACGTACGGCTCGGGCGCTCGTAAGGGGGGCCCGGATCTTCAAAAAATGCAGCGATGCCGGGCCCCCCTTCATGCCCGGGCCCGGTACGCTTGTCCCCCCTGTCCCCCCCCCTGATGGCGGCCCTGATCTTGAATACTAAAGATGTTGTTCCGGGACAGTATGAATGGGTTATTCTTAATAGCAATAATTCTTGAATACTGAAGTATGAATGAGTTATTCTCAACAGCAATAAGTAGTAGTTATTTTATCCACTGTGATACGAGTGATGGACCCCCATTATCCAACTGGATAGGTGATTTAACATACTGAAATGCATGGAGACACCCCAGATAAGTGGTTTATCTGCCACCCATAGAGATCTAGTGCAGATCAGACAGGAGCTGCATATGAGCAGGTTCACATTAATATAATCTAGGACTAATGTTAATGTTGACAAAAGTTACTCATCAGAACCATCAAAGAGGATCTGTAAAATATTGAATGAAATGCATTCTAATGCTGCTGCAGAGAGTGGGATTAATTTACCCACAAAACTGCTCTAGGGCAGTTGTCCATAACAAATGAGCCAGCTTTGATTAGAATGCTGAAAGCAAATATCTGACTGGTTGCAATGGGTCAATGTGTTGTATCCAACCATTTTGCTAGAAAGTCATACCTCCCAACTGTCCCATTTTCTGCGGGACAGTCCCAATTTTGACAGCTCAGCTGGCTTCTTATTGAAATGTCCCAAGTTTCTCTTTGATCTCCAGACACCAGAAAAAGATACAAAGTTTCTGAAACAATTAAAATAATTTGACAGAGAGCCCAAAACACTGAGCAGCTACACTTAGATAAATTTGTAACAATTTAAGATAAGCAAAGATACAATTATAACTAATAAGATAAGTCTCTTGGTAAGGGCAGAGACACACACTCAGCCGAAGTTTCCTCATGAGGCAACTTCGGGCAACTTCAGGAAAACAAAGCGCTCCAAGTGCCATCCAGTTGGCGGGAAGGCAGTTTGGGGGGAGATTAGTCGCCCTGAAGAAGAGGAGATTTGTCGCCTGGCAACTGATCTCCTTGAATCTGAGCGTATTTCTCTGCCCTAAATCTGTGACTTTCTGTTTAAAGGGCAATTTCAGCTTCATTAGCATAACTGTTATAACACCTAAAACGTCGCCCTACAGCCCCTAGAAATGTGTTCAAACTTTCATAACCTGCTAAATTTTGTATTATGGACGTAGTAATTAGGGGGTCTGGCCATAAAATGAACCTTGTCAAAAAATGTTGCTGTGCTATGTTTTACTCACTCATTTTTCAAATGTTGAAAACTGACAAGAGAATATTCTGTTTACTTTATTTTACATCAGTGAAATAATCTTTCTTCTGATCCCAAGATTGTCTGCCTTGACTTTTGCATGAATCCCAGAGTTTTCTATCTCATATAATTTTTAGTCCAAAGAAAAACCAGCACCAACATCTACAGTGAGATACAAGATGGTAAGTGGTGTCTCTGTTACTGTTCCAGGGACACTGGTATTGCAGTGCTGCCCATCCTCTATATGTCACTGTGAGCTGCCTAGGCCAGCACTGCTAATGGGGAACTCCATGATACCTCCACCTACAAACAGATGCTGTCTGTCATCAAGTCTGGACTGAGATCCAAAATGCTGGCATGTAATGACCAATCAGAAAAGTGGAATTTTCAACTGACCCACATAAACACTTATATACTGTGGGGGAGCTTACCCCTTCAGCAATGATGCTTAAGTGTTGCCTTAGTATAAAATCCCCCTTTACACTGTTTTAGGGACACAGGTGAACAACCTAGATAGCCTCCTTCACTGTGGTTTACATATTGGCAGACATTAGATGATCCTTAAACAAAAATAATACAGAGCAAAGCACCGTGCGGTAAACATACAATTCCTTAGAAAACCTTCCTTACCTGCTTACTCCCATTGTCTGGTATGAGATTGGAGGAAAGCATTCCAGTAGCTAGACCAGCTTTAGGGCAATGACATTTGTATGGAACATTTTGTCCTCGCAATTAATCTCAATGATAGTGGTTATTTATGTCAAAACATTATTCTGTGTTTTGCAATGCAGTAAGTAGGAAACTAGACAGTGATGCTGCAATACATGAATTATATTTGGATTGTTTAAACCAAATATTTGTAGAGCAGGCACTCAAATGACGGCAATCTTCCACCAGGTAATAGAAATAGATACAATGATTTATCTAAAATAAGAGGTAGGTTCTTTCAACCCCCAAGAGAAGTGTTGTCTTGCTACAAGTTCCCTTGGCAGACTTATCACAAACTAAATGTCTAACTGAGCACTTCCCCCAGTAGACTTATCAAATATAGGGGTGGAAATAAAACACACACATTGATCATCATTAGAGAAGAATAATATATTGTAAGAAAAGTAATACAATACCGATTGAAGACAACGCAACGTCTAGCCGAGCTTCCCTTGGCAGACTTCTGAGAGGAACATCAGCTGGGGGACCCCGGGCCCAAATCAAATACAGCGACTCCCAGAGCACATCAATCGGCCAATGGTCCTTACAAGACCAATTATTCTACACAACACGTCTGCTTGTAGATGAAGTCCCGCAGCCCCCCCAGCTGAGCTCCTTTTTATATTGGTACAATAACAAAGTAATAGATCATTACACATAGACATATATAATAATAATAATGGCTACATGCCCAGGACATGGCCATGAGAATGACCATGAAAATGGAAATAACCATGTGAATGAAAATAATTGCTATGTATAATTGCTGTGTATTTTGATCATAACTATGTGAATAAGATATGAGCTTCCTCCTTAATAAACATATTTATATGTTTATGAGTCTATTACCTTAACTCCTACTATTCCCTGTTCTCCTGCTAATGACTGAATAACTTAACTCCAGTTGTTCCCTGGTCTCCTATTAATACTACTCCGGCTGTTCCTTGGTCTCCTGCTAATATCAGTACATCCATTTTATAACTAAGGAGCCATATTGAATGCACTTGATCACGCTCACATTCATACATGGCCTGCCATGTCACATTTGTATCACATTCGACCCTTGATCAATTGCATTCAATAGAATCTCACACGACCCTCGGTTGTTTGCAATACAAGCGAGAGACTTCACAACATATGAAAATTAATGATATCAATATTGGATGTACTACTAAATTATATTTCCTACTTTCCTACTATCGAAGATTATGGTAACTTTAACTATACCACTAAATAATTGGGTTATATAGTATACCTATAAGTATATACTTAAAAAGTTATACTTTTTTGTTGCTTTGGGGTACACATAGATATTAGTGAGGGTAAGAATTGAATTATGATCAGACAAAATATCACAACCAAAACTACTTCTATAATTGTTTGAACCCAACCTCCCACATCAGGGATCCAACTAGTAAGCCAGTCCCACCAACCTTCATCCTTATGTTCAGTAATGTTAGTGACTAAACTATGTAGAATACCTAATTGTTGGTTAATGGCATGAGAATGGTCAGAAAGGTTAAAACAACACATACCCTTAAAATATTGACAACCATGGTTATGCTTAAAAAGCAAATAATCAATGGCAGCCCTATTTTGTAGTACTGCATTTCTAATATCTCCAAAATCTGCTAAGAGACTAGCAATAGCTTTACTGGTAGCATTTATACTCTTGACCATAATACAAGCAATCTTATTAATTTGATGGCCTTGATATATGGTCAACCCAGGTATTGCAACCAGTGAAGCACTTAAGCTATAATTTCTGATTTATCAAACAAATGTAAGTCTGATTCACAATCAGATGGGAGTTGCTCATACGATGCCTTTCTTTTATAGCGATGTATGGTCTGATCTTGTAATATATGATTTGTAGGGATAGTTAAACTAAGTCTGGTAAGTGCACAAGGCCCTCCAGAAATATTGGCTGGAATATAAGTAAAGGAAATGTTTCCACAAGAAAAGAACCATCCTTTTGGCAATGGGACATACCTATCTAGACTGGGAGAGAGGATTGTATGATTACACAACATATTAGTAGTAATGTTATTACATTCCTTTATAGTTCTAGAACATACTGGTGGTTTGGGTCTTTTTGTATCAATCTTTGCCTGACCATGCAGGAATCTTTTCACTATCACAAGTCATATTATAATACACATCTGCTGCAGTTATATAGTGAGTGATCAAAGAAAGAAAACTTCTTTTCATTTTTCTTGTAGCATTCTGATCTGCAACATATGCATAAACAGGTATATAAGTTTCAGTATCTGAGTCCTCAACATTTGAGTCATTATATTTTCTTTGAAATGTTGCTGTCAAAACTGTTGTGGGTTTGGGGATGGCAATAAAACAAGTCTCAATTAGTTCACCAGCACTTAGGACATCCTTTAAGCACATGTAGCTAGTGTTCAATACATCTTTAGCCATATACTCCCACAAATTGTCCCCTTGCAAAGACAGTGCCCTTTTAGATCTCTCTCTGCTCCCATTGATTTGATCTGATGATTGTTCACACCATGGCAAATCCTGCAGTTGATACACACAGGTAGTAGTCAGCATGACAATCAGGAACTCAAGTCCTGCCAAAATAAGAACTTGACAAACCCGACCTCCATTTCCTGGAGCAAAGATTGGGTAGGGCCACAAGATAGTTGATCGTCCTGGGAATCCAACCACCATTTTGGGAAAGAGTTTTTCAGTCCTCATAGGTAAGACTTCTTTTTCCTTTAATGTTGATCTATAAAGAGATACAGTTTATTATTCTCGTAAATAACATTTTTCTATTGGGACATAATCCCATTTCTCTTGACCTAGTCTGATTACTAATACAACATTATCTTTTCCTGCTGCAATTACTTCAGCAGGTTCTGGTTGTTTATTTGGGTGCTGTATGCAAATTTTTGCACCACTTTGAATTCCCGTAGCTCCAAAACCTTTATCACCTCTTATTGTTAACACAGTTGGAGGATTTCCTTTATATATTGGCCCATGATAGACTGGCATAATGATTTTTTGAGCAATACAGTCTTTTGCTTGTATTAGTAAATCAGCATCACTTGAATTCAGTAAAATAACTTTGATTTCTCCTTGATAATCTGCATCAATAACTCCTCCTAATACTTGAATACCATTAATAGCTAATCCTGATCTGGCACAAATTAATCCAAAATGTTTTTGAGGAATTTGAATTCCTATTCCTTCCCTGGAGCAACTGTATTTGCTGCATAAGCATGCAAATCTAAACCTGCTCTGTAAGGGGCCATGCTAATCTATTTGCCATATTTGACCAGGTAATTTACCCCTTGCAATCTGTCCTTTCATAGTATGTTGTATTGGTCTATGCTGTGTATGTTGGCATATGGGACATTCTGAAATCACTGTTCTAATGATATCATATGGGATACCTATTCCCCGTGATTGCGCCCATCTATACGTGGCTTTTTCTCCTAAGTGTCCACTTTTCTGATGTGCCCAGGAAGCCAAACCTTTAAGGTCTATATCATCAATGGGCTGGGTCTCTGCTTCAGCAACTTTTGCTTTTTCATCTGTAATAGAGTTGAATAAACGTTCTAATGAATCAATAGGACAATGCGCATCAACATGAAATACAGTAACATTTGTTTTAAATACAATATCCCATATCTCCTGCCATAAATCCTTACCCCAGATTTCTTTTGCGCGAACTTTCCATTGATGTTTTTGCCAAGTAGGCAACCAAGTAGTTAACCCATTAGCTACCGACCACGAGTCTGTGTATAGATAACACTCTCCTAAATTTTCTTGCTTTAAAGTTTGAAAAACAGCATATAATTCTGCATACTGACTGCTTTGACTAACTCTTGTATTGTATCAGTTATCTCTTTATGCCCTCCCGGAATTCAGTATTGTTTCATTCTCACAGTCTTAACAGCTGGAGGTAATTCCACGGGAGGCATTTTTAACCGACCAACTATAACAGTATTTACATATTTACAATTACGAACACCAAACTGGTATCGGCCATCAGGCAAATCTAATTGCATTCCTTTTAAAATATCTATACCTATTATGTGTTCTTTAATAGGTACAATCAACAATTTTTAATTCAACCATAGCCTGTACACCAAGGGTTTGTTTTCCCCCCAATCCAGTAATAGTGACTTGTTGCCCTTTATAATATTTTGGATTCCCAGCAATTATAGTGGCCTCCGCTCCCGTATCAACTAGGGCTTGTACTTTTTGTATATTTCCATTTTTCCAATATATATTTAAATTAACGTACAGGCGGTCATCTACATGCTGTATATGCCCTATTACTGGAGCTTGACCTGATCCCTAATCTGATTTAAATCGCTGAGCCTGAGACAGATCAGCCCAGGGATATATCCCTTTTGACTCTTCACTCAACTCTTGTGCTTTTAATCCAGTAGAGGTTGTAACATCCTCTTTATCTGGTTTTCCCACACTTTTATTTTGATTTTTATGCAAGCCCCGTTTTTTGTTCAATCTCCACATTTCCAAAGTATCTATTCCATCTATCTCGTCTATTGGGACTCCATCTCTCATTAGGGCATTAAACATGTCCCTTCTGGGGACTCTATCACCAAAATTTCCCTTCTGACTGTTATCCTTTTTATTATCCCTGTATTTGTACTTATCCTTGGGACCCCAATCTCCT
Organism: Xenopus laevis; assembly: GCF_017654675.1. NCBI lineage: Eukaryota > Metazoa > Chordata > Amphibia > Anura > Pipidae > Xenopus > Xenopus laevis. The sequence continues at coordinate 48,429,114 of NC_054386.1, forward strand.
AGATCTCCAAGCTCTCGAATGGACTCAATAACATGCTGTAAAGGCTGCCCTGTCTCATTAACGAGCAGCATCATAATAACATTTTTATATGCTGGCGGAGCAAGCTTAATCATTTTTTTTCTAATTTGTACAGTTAAGGGAGTATCCAGTACTTGATCTGCTTGCCCAACAAATACTGCAGTTTTCATACCTTCCTCTTTTATTCGCTGTACGCAATCCCTCAAAGTATACCAAGATTTATCATTAGCCGGCCAGTCTGACTCAATCTGATAACGCCTGGATGCACCACTAGCAGCCAATGCTAACATCGAGGACATATTTGCACCCTGAAAATTACGAAACTCATCCTGCACAGTTGCCTCATTAGACAATAGACAGAACTTACGTGAGTCTCCATTATCCAAATTAACTCCAGCAGCCCCTCCCTCATATAACCGCACTAGCCAGGATATGAGGGGCTCTGATGATCTTTGTTTAAACCTATCATGTAAATCTGTTACTTCTTGCTGTGTAAAATCTTCTAAGGTGGTGGTATTTACAACCCCACCTGGCGCATTAACTGCTTTTCTCCGCTCAATTGGTTTGGCTACAGCATGAAACTCATTTGAGTACTGTTGTCTGTTTTCACACAAGGTTTCCCTATCATCCTCTGATTCATCACTAGTATTCCAAATATTGCCATCCCACTCATCTGGATCCCAATCAACTCCTGCCTTAGCAATTAATTTGGATACTTTCTTCATATTAATTTTTCCTTTACGCTTTCGATATTTGTACTTTGCACATCGCACAGCGGCCGTTTCGGCAACTTGCTGATACGTGTCAGCTTTATCCATTAATAATCTATTTTGGCACTGCAACATTGTAACCCGACTCTGCAAGTCAAGTATTTCTTTTTCAAACTGAGAAATACGTGCTTTTAACTCTGAACAATCACTATGCTGCTTGCGATACGCAGACAGCAAAATCCACCCCCGTCTTCCTAAAGCACACAACTCCCGTCCTTTTTCAAAGGGTACTTTCTCTAAACATGTAACTACGTTAATTGGACTAACATCTTTCAATTGATGCACCCAATCCTCACACAATCCTGCACCTTTAGACCACTCAGTGGCAATAATTTTACATGAAGTATCATCCCAACCAGGGATATCTACAATATTTACAGCTTTCCCCACAATGCTATTATTCTTTCTCTCAAACATTTTATCTTATTCTCGAACCCCGCTCCTGGTACCAAAATGTCTTGCTACAAGTTCCCTTGGCCCAAATCAAATACAGCGACTCCCAGAGCACATCAATCGGCCAATGGTCCTTACAAGACCAATTATTCTACACAACACGTCTGCTTGTAGATGAAGTCCCGCAGCCCCCCCAGCTGAGCTCCTTTTTATATTGGTACAATAACAAAGTAATAGATCATTACACATAGACATATATAATAATAATAATGGCTACATGCCCAGGACATGGCCATGAGAATTACCATGAAAATGGAAATAACCATGTGAATGAAAATAATTGCTGTGTATAATTGCTGTGTATTTTGATCATAACTATGTGAATAAGATATGAGCTTCCTCCTTAATAAACATATTTATATGTTTATGAGTCTATTACCTTAACTCCTACTATTCCCTGTTCTCCTGCTAATGACTGAATAACTTAACTCCAGTTGTTCCCTGGTCTCCTATTAATACTACTCCGGCTGTTCCTTGGTCTCCTGCTAATATCAGTACATCCATTTTATAACTAAGGAGCCATATTGAATGCACTTGATCACACTCACATTCATACATGGCCTGCCATGTCACATTTGTATCACAAGTGTATATTACAATCCATAAGCAAAATAGTGGCTGCACTGCAATCACTACATCAATGTGTATTAAGTGTCACATGCATGACATGCAAGACATCAAACTTCCACAAAATACTGTGCCTACAAAATCGTCTAATGCCGACATTGTCAAACGTCAACAAGCCAAATGCAAGGCTTATACTGACAGAAAACGTGGTGCCAGAGAAGTACACTTTCAGCCTGGATCTTTAGTCAGAATTAAGAAACCAGGAATCTAAATTTACTACACCACTTGAAGTGAAACGCCAGCAAGGACCATACACATATGAACTGTCTGATGGATGCATATGGAATGCAAGTCATCTTGTTCTTGTTAGATATGACTTTGGAGAAGCTCCATTTGATGAAGGACATTTTCCTACTCCTGATGTCAACTGCAATAGGACTGAAGCAAGTGAATATAAAAGGTGTACTGAGAGAATCAGAAAACTACCTGCATGGACCCAGGACTATGTGATGTGAATAATGTATATTAATGCTTTAAGATGCATTGTTGTTGTTTATTACATGCTTTCCTACTATAGGGGGAATATGTGGTGTTTATACAAATGGCCTGTAGATGTCACTGTGAATAATGTATATTATTGCTTTAAGATGCATTGTTGTTGTTTATTACATGCTTTCCTACTATAGGGGGAATATGTGGTGTTTATACAAATGGCCTGTAGATGTCACTGTGCCCATACTTATACGGAGCATACATCCTGACAGCTTAAAAGTGAAAGCTTACTATTGTGTAAGGCCTGCATGACTCTGCTAATAAAGCACTGTTATACTCTACTCACTCATATGTGGGAGATAAGACGCTAGAAAGCAGAAGCTTTTAGGCAATTTCAGGTATTTAATGCAGTGGAGTAAAATAGTGGCGTAAAATAGGTAACGAAGGATGCCTTCAAGGCAGCTCTATCTACCAGGCAGATAACAACTCAGCCACACCCTCCTCCTAGTCTAAACATGCCTCCCCCAGTTCATTGGTCAGTACACTCTAGCATTGCTTTCATTGAAGTTGCCAGATATGGAGTGTGTGATGTAATCTGCTCCTCCCTTTGATGATGTGCTGTGTGATGTAATCTGCTCCTCCAGTATCATAGCTGCTGAGGTCTGAAGGGAAAGTGATTTGAAAAGAGAGAGGATTCCTGCAGAGAAGCAGAATTTCAGTGAGAAGTTTTATGTAGGAGACTGCACAGAACTCTACAGAAAGTCACATACAGGTGGTAATCTGGGTGCAGGCAGGGAATCTGTGTGTGTAGGCTGTGTTTTCTTTAGTGAAATACACTGACATTTAATGTAATATGGAGGTTCTGAGGGCAGAGAGCTGCAATTTGTCTTTCTAGCTCAAAACAAATCTGCTTCCCAACTATACTTTTTGTATATGTGTGCAATAAACATGCTGTACAAGTGATTGTAATGTGTTTCTTAATGCTAAAATATTAAGTTGTAACCATGTGCTCTCTGCCTCCCAGGATGATCACATTTATGTTCTGCCTGCAGTGCCAGGCCACGCTGCGCAGGTGCCCTAGGCAGGCCCGGCAGTCGCAGCGCCTGTTTAGTGTGCACGTGCGCGAATTTGCGCTCGCGTAGGCATGCAAGAATTCGTGCATGCGCAGAAGCAAACAAAGCGCGAAAAATACATAGAGTCGGGCAGAGAAGGGAACCGGACTTGGGGTAGGCGACAGAGGAGGTACGTGCCTGGCGCCCTCCCAGCTTTGCACCCTAGGCACGTGCCTACTCTGCCTACCCCTAGTTCCGGCCCTGTCTGCCTGGTAGGATGATGATGTCACTATGAGCTGCCTGGTAGGATGGTTTTCCTATGAGGTGCCTGATAGGATGGTGATTTCATTATGAGCTGCCTGGTAGGATGGTGATGTCACTATGAGCTGCCTGACAGGAGGGTGTCATCCTAACACATAGTATTCTCTAAGTTTTTTTTTTAATGTACTTTTCTGCATCCATTTCCACCCCTTGATAATTATTTTTATTTTCTTAATTTACAGCTAGAACACAAAGGGCAATGGCACATGGGATGTTTTAAAGGGGTTGATCACCTTTGAGTTACCTTTTAGTATGATGTAGACAGTGATATTCTGAGATAATTTGCAATTAGTTTCAGTGACCCCCATTTGAAAGTTGGAAAGAGTCAGGAGTAAAATGCAAATCATTTAAAAACTATACAAAATAAATAATGAAGACCAATTGAAAAGTTGCTTATAATTAGCCATTCTATAACATACTAAATGTTAACTTAAAGGTGAACTACCTCCTTAAGTAAATTTTTGCTTCCTCAGGCAATAAAAAATTCCTGGTTTACTTCTGACTGGCAGTAATTTGAATCACTGGCCAGAAAACATACACACTGCAAAGTAGCCTGAAGTTTTCTCATTAAGCAATTTCAGGCTACTTTGGAAAGTGGAAGTGATGCACATGTTTCCCCACCTGCGGTTCACATTACTGAGGGTGGAAAGGAAACTAGGTATGCTGTGTCGCTTGAAGTAGCATATATTTACCACAGGCAAAAATGTCATTTGCCATTGCCCTTAAGCAGTGCTGTCCAACTTCCATGGTACAGAGGGCCGGAATTTAGGGCCGATAATGAACGCCAGTGTTAACTACTCCTTGTTTTTAGACAACACTGACTTTAACCCTTTAACCGCCAAGCACGTACGGCGTACGTGCTGGCGGTTCAGGGCTCAGGCTGCCAAGAACGTATCTCGTAAGTTCTCCTGCAGATGTGCCCTTCTCTCTGCATTGGCGGCTTTTGCCTAAAAACATGTTACTTTGACAGCGATTTCGGCCACTAATTACACTGTCGGATCAATTATTTTGTTATTTAATTGATTTACTGCAATTTTATCCCTGCATTATTGTTCCTTATGCATCTTTAGTATAGTTTTGCTGTTTGGTGCTTTGGTATAGAAAGATTAATTTTACTTAGTTTGATTCACCAGAAGATATGTTTTCCAAAAATATATAGGGTCTTTTTACAGTTTGGGGGTCTTACGGCACATAACACACAGTTGGGGCTCTCTTTTCTGCAGCTTAGTTGGCTAGCGTGAAAATTCATATGCATGTTTTTCATTTGGGGTCCATACACACACCATACTTTGGTAAATCTATGCATATTGGGCATCAAACTATTCAGTAGACCTCTGACGTCCATATTTAGGGTGATTTTTCTTTGTACGTAAAACATTGTGTGCGATAAATGCGGCAAACTGCAACAATTTTAGGCAATTTTCAGAAATGTTGGATTCGTCAGAATGTGTACTTTCCAAAAATATTTGGTTTTGGGGGGTCTTTGCTGTTAATAGGGTCTTGAGGCACATAATATGAAGTCAAGGGTATATGTTCACAGAATTGGCAGCGGAGAAAAATCATATGCACTATTTTTATTTGAGGTCCGCACATGCCAGCTGCCTTGGTATATCAATGCATATTGGGCATCAAACTGTTCAGTAGACCCTTGGCATCAGTATTTATGGTGTTTTACAATTGTATGTAAGAAATTAGGTGAGATAAATGCGGCCAATTGCAATATTTTTAGGCCATTTTCAGAAATGTAAAAACTGTTGCTTTTATCACCAAATTTAGGAAAGACGTGCGACTTGGTGTTTTGGAGTAGAAAGACATGCATACCCAATTTGGATTCGCGGGAATGTGTACTTTCCGAAAATATATGGTTTTCTGGGGTGAACTTACTTTTTTCTACCTTTGCTCCCCCCCAAAACTATGTATATGTGTTGATTTTGCAGTACCTGAAATGACAGACCATATGGGGGTCTTCCTTTTGGGGCCCTTATATGCCACGTGCCTGGGTACACCTATACATATTGGGCATCAAACTTTTCAGAGGACCCTAAGCTTTCATATTTGGGGAGATTTATCTTGATACCTAAAAGTATGTGGGAAATACAATGCTGCAGGGTTGAAATTTTGTGGTGATTTTTGGAAATGTCACCAAAATCACCAAATTTAGGAATGGTTTGTGGCTTGGTACTTTGGAGTACAAAGACATGCATACCCAATTTAAATTCGTGGCAATGTGTGCTTTCTGAAAATATATGGTTTTCTGGGGTGAACTTACATTTTTCTACATTTGCCCCTCTCAAAACTATGTAAATGTGTTGATTTTGCAGTATCTGAAATGACTGACCATATGGGGGGTCTTCCTTTTGGGGCCCCTATACGCCACGTGCTTGGGTAGAACTATACATATTGGGCATCAAACTGTTCAGAGGACCCTAGGCTTTCATATTTGGGGTGATTTCTCTTTATACCTAAAAGTATGTGGGTAATACGATGCTGCAGGGTGGAAATTTTGAGGTGATTTTTGGAAATGTCACCAAAATCACCAAATTTAGGAATGGTTTGCGGCTTGGTACTTTGGAGTACAAAGACATGCATACCCAATTTAGATTTGTGGGAATGTGTACTTTCCGAAAATATATGGTTTTCTGGGGTGAACGTACTTTTTTCTACTTTTGCCCCCCCCCCCAAAACGATGTAAATGTGTTGTTTTTGCAGTACCTGAAATGACAGACCATATGGGGGTCTTCCTTTTGGGGCCAATATATGCCACGTGCTTGGGTACACCTATACATATTGGGCATCAAACTGTTGAGAGGACCCTAAGCTTTCGTATTTGGGGTGATTTCTCTTGATACCTAAAAGTATGTGGGTAATACGATGCTACAGGGTAGAAATTTTGAAGTGATTTTTGGAAATGTCACCAAAATCACCAAATTTAGGAATGGTTTGCGGCTTGGTACTTTGTAGTACAAAGACATGCATACCCAATTTAGATTCATGGGAATGTCTACTTTCTGAAAATATATGGTTTTCTGGGGTGAACTTACATTTTTCTACATTTGCCCACTAAAAATGATGTAAATGTGTTGATTTTGCAGTATCTGAAATGACAGATCATATGGGGGGTCTTCCTTTTGGGGCCCCTATATGCCACATGCTTCAGTACACCTATACATATTGGGCATCAAACTGTTCAGAGGACCCTAGGCTTTCATATTTGGGGTGATTTTCCTTGAAACCTAAAAGTGTGTGGGAAATACGATGCTGCAGGCTGGGAATTTTGAGGTGATTTTTGGAAATGTCACCAAAATCACCAAATTTAGGAATGGTTTGCGGGTTTGGTACTTTGGAGTACAAAGACATGCATACCCAATTTAGATTTAGTAGGAGTGTGTACTCTCCGAAAATATATGGTTTTCTGGGGTGAACTTACTTTTTCTACTTTTGCCCCCCCCAAAACATGTAAATGTGTTGATTTTGCAGTACCTGAAATGACAGACCATATGGGGGTCTTCCTTTTGGGGCCCCTATATGCCACGTGCTTGGGTTCACCTATACATATTGTGCATCAAACTGTTCAGAGGACCCTAGGCTTTCATATTTGGGGTGATTTCTCTTGATACCTAAAAGTATGTGGGTAATATGATGCTGCAGGGTAGACATTTTGAGGTGATTTTTGGAAATGTCACCAAAATCACCAAATTTAGGAATGGTTTGTGGCTTGGTACTTTGGTGTAGAAAGCCATGCATACCCAATTTAGATTCAGGGGAATGTGTACTTTCTGAAAATCTATGGTTTTCTGGGGTGAACATGCTTTTTTCTAACTTTGCTGCCCCCCAAATCTATGTAAATGTGTTGATTTTGCAGTATCTGAAATGACAGACCAAATGGGGGTCTTCCTTTTGGGGCCCCTATATGCCAGATGCTTGTGTACACCTATACATATTGGGCATCAAACTGTTCAGAGGACCCCAGGCTTTCATATTTGGGGTGATTTATCTTGATACCTAAAAGTATGTGGGACATACGATGCTGCAGGGTGGAAATTTTGAGTTGATTTTTGGAAGTGTCAACAAAATCACCAAATTTAGGAATGGTTGCGGCTTGGTGCTTTGGAGTACAGACATGCATACCAAATTTAGATTCGTAGGAATGTGTACTTTCCGAAAATATATGGTTTTCTGGGGTGAACTTACTTTTTTCTACCTTTGCCGCCCCCTAAAATTATGTAAATGTGTTGATTTTGCAGCACCTGAAATGACAGATCATATGGTGTCTTCATTTTGGGGCCCCTATATGCCATATGCTTAGGTACACCTATACATATTGAGCATCATACTGTTCAGAGGACCCTAGGCTTTCATATTTGGGGTGATTTATCTTGATACTCAATAGTATGTTGGACATACTATGCGGCAGGATGGAAGCTTTGGGGTGATTTTTGGAAATGTCACCAGAATTGCCAAATTTAGGAACGTTTTGCAGCTTGGTGCTTTGGAGTATAAAGACATGCATACCCAATTTGGAATCGGGGGAATGTGTACTTTCCGAAAATATATGGTTTTCTGGGAGTTTTTTTTATACCTTTGCTGCTTCCCAAAACAATGTAAATGTGTCGATTTTGTAGTACCTGAAATGACAGACCATATGGGGTGTCTTCATTTTGGGGCCCCTATATGTCACATACTTGGGTACACTTATACATATTGTTCATCAAACTGTTCAGGGGACCCCAGTCTTTCATATTTAGGGTGATTTATATTGATACATAATAGTATGTTGGAAATACGATGTTGCAGGTTGGAAGTTTTGAGGTGATTTTAGAAAATGGCACTAAAATTGCCAAATTTAGGAAGGGTTTGCGGCTCAGTGCTTTGTAGTAGAAAGACATGTATACCCAATTTGGATTTGGGGGAATGGATACTTTCCGAAAATATATAGTTTTCTGGGGTGAACGTATTTTTTTTTTAAATTTGCCCCCACCAAACTATGTAAATGTGTTAATTTTGCAGAACTGGAATTACAGAACTGATAGCTCAAAAGAGGTGTCTACATTTTTAGTGCCCCTATATACCACATGCTTAGGTAAACCTATTCATATTGGGCATCAAACTGTTCAGTGGACCCCAGGCTTTCATCGGGGTGTTTTACATTGATACCTAATGATATGTGGGAGAGGTCATTTTTCAAAAAATTCACCAATTTCTATAAATCATTATAACTTTAGGAAACAATTGAAACTTGGTAGTTTGGAGTGCAAACATATATTTACCCATTTTTGATTCACCAGAATCTGTTCTTTCTAATAATGGGTAGTTTTCTAGGGTAAACCTACTGTTAGTGGAATGTTTGGCCTTGAAATCAGAAGTATGCCATTTGGGGAGCGGTGTTTTGGAAATTTGGTAGTGTACTGCTTGTTTGAGCTATACAAGTGAGAAATCTCCATAAAACTATATATATTTGGTATTGCCATGTTCAGGAGACATAGACCTTTCCAAATCGGCTGTGTTCTCGTACATAAAATAAATGATGTTTCTGATATATGTGATTGCTCTTTGTGAAACATGATTTTTTTCATTTTATTGAACACTTAGAAGCCTATATTTTTTTACAGAAGTAGAATTACACCAAAATCCTTGCATATTTTGAAAGTTCAGGTTGTCCTGAAAAAAACAATATATTGTTTTCCTGGGTAAACTAAAAGACCACCCCATGAAAAGGCCCTTAAAGTGAAAGAGTGCAAAATATCTAAAAACTGCTTGGCAGTAGATGTTCGCATCTAGGACAAAACGGCTGGCAGGGAAAGGGTTAAAGGGCATGTAAAGGCAAAAAAAAATAAAAATCCCATTTTTACTTTCTTTAATGAAAAATAAACCTATCTCCAATATACTTTAATTAAAAAATGTGTACTGTTTTTATAAGCAACCAGACTGTATGCAGTGAAATTCTCCCTTCATTTACTGCTGTGGATAGGAATTGTCAGATGGTCCCTAACTGCTGAGCAGGGAAACAATCATACTTATGAACAGCAGGGGGAGCCCCCGCCTTACTTCCCAGCCATACAGAACTCAAGCAGCTTTGTTTATGACGATCCCTAAGCAGCCCAGACCACACTGAGCATGGGAAATAAAGACAGAAAAATAATTTGGTGTTCTTTTATTTGATAACCCTGCAGCCTGAAGTTTAGTCCACTAAAATTGGCCAGATATTTATTGAGTAAGGATTGCATTGTGCTGTTAATGTGGTCCTACCCCAATTGGTCTGTTTAGGCCTCCAATGTAAACCTATTTGTTGGCCCAGGCCAAAGCATTGTATCAGCCCAATATAATGTAAATTTGGCTGGCTGCCCGCGGCCCACCCCTTGCTGCATGCCTGCAACTGAAATCATTCAGCAGTGGCTGTGGCAGAAGTTATTGCATTATTTACAGTAGGGGGTACATTATCCCTTATAATGCATGAGTAATACTCAGAGTTCCCTGTATAACTCAGCCTGCAGCCTTGTGCCTTTATATGGTCACAGAACAACCCCTCAGTGACTTCTAATATCCTTATCATTTACAGTAGGGGGTAAGTAAGAATATAGATGTGCAGGGTAATTATATAACAAGGAATGTGTATATAAACAGTGCAGAGAGCGTGTAACACTGTATATGTGTCTGTGTGACTACATAGGTATGCAGTAATTGTGCAACACGGTAGAATGCAGATGGGGTGCACCTGTAATAGGGGGTTAACGTGTGGCTGTATACAAATGTGTAACAGTAGATGTGCATATTGTTTGTCAAATTTGCATGTAATAGGTGAGTGTGTAACAGCATGCAGGCGTGTAAGGACTCTAGTTATTATTCTCATGTCAGTCAGTGTTGTAAGAGGCTGGTTCCTCAGGAATAACCCACAGAAGTGCAACACTCAGCCAGCCACAGATGTTGGTTTTAACACACACATACATAGGGTTGCCGGTATTTTACAGGCCTGGCTGGTAAAAATGATGGTTGATCCCAATGTTATTAATAGGGAATAAAGATAAATGTATAGGAAGGTCAGTGATATGATCCCAATGTTATTAATAGGGAATAAAGATAAATATATAGGAAGGTCAGTGATATGATCCCAATGTTATTAATAGGGAATAAAGATAAATATATAGGAAGGTCAGTGATATGATCCCAATGTTATAAATAGGGAATAAAGATAAATATATAGGTAGGTCAGTGATCCCAATGTTATTAATAGGGAATAAAGATAAATATATAGGAAGGTCAGTGATCCCAATGTTATTAAGAGGGAATAAAGATAAATATATAGGAAGGCAATATTTTTTCCAGAAAAGGTGCAACGCTGCACATACCCCCCAGCAGTGACAGTGGACAAACAGAGGCACATGCAGAGATACACTGTGTCCCTCACTGTCAGAGTTTTTTTGAGTGGTGTGCAAAGAGGGAGCATTTCCTATACAAACCCTTTCCCCTCTTGTACCTGAGCTGAGTCTCCCTATGGCAGGGGCTTCTCCAGGTCCCTCTGGGATGATGTGAGGCTCAGTCTGTCCCCAGCTGTCTCCTAGCAGATCATAGAAGAGCTGGGAAGGGGCCTTTTGGCTGATTAGACAAAGCCATGATCCCTAGGCTGGTAAAAAACTAAATGCAAGATGCCCGTGCGTTCCACAGCAGAACGCACGGTCCTTCACCGAAATCATGAGCAGCGGTGGCAGTGGGTGGTGGAGCACTTCAGGGCTGGAGGCCCCCACATTAGTTACTCCACTATGTACTCCATGCTGAGCGTGCTGGGACACACACAGCATGTCAGCGTCAACAGCAAGAGAAGAGGGGCCAAGCCATAGTGGGAAATAGGGAGGAGGAGCAGTCCTAGAGCCTGCCGTATTTCCTCCAAAGGGCGTTTTCTATCACTCTGGCCCACTTAACAAAGTATAGAGTGGCCCCACGGGCATTTGCCCAACTGGGCAAATTGTCAGTCCGGGCCTGTGTTACATTATTCTGGGATTTGTAGTCCAGCAACAAAGTTTGGTTGATCAGTGCAGTGCAGCAGGGTTTACTACCCCTTTAAGCCTCTGAAAGGGGGGGGGAAATCCTTCTTGACTCCAAGATGCAATGGGACCAGTCCCTGGATCAACTTGTACTATGAGCTATCTTCCATAAACCGTTCTGTATTCCTTCACTTGCTAAACACCATCCAACCCCTTCTTATATCTATCTAATGTATCAGCCTGTACAACTGATTCAGGAAGACAATTCCGCATCTTCACAGCTCTCACTGTAACAAACCCCTTCCTAATATTTAGTAGGAACCTCTTTTCTTCTATTCGGAATAAAGGACATCACTAACATTAGTTTGAATCAAGTTTGTGTGGTTTGAATCGAGTTTATGTGATTTGAAGCGTGGCAGTGTGGGAGGGTATGTTGCATGGTTTCTCTAGGTCATTGCCAATAATAGAAATTATAGCTATAACTTTATGGGTGTCTTTTTCACCCTTATCTACTGTTACTATAAAAAACAAAACAACAGGGAATTTTGTGTGATGTAAGAAACTTTTCTGAGGCGGCCGTTGCATTCACTGATTGAGTATTTTCTTTTAGCTTTCCTGTGACATGGCTGACAAAAGTGAAAAACTTAGTGGGTTTACATATCGCAAGCTTGCCAAACAAAAAGCTAGAAAGCAAAGTAATGAACTGGAGCATACATGAAAAATGGAGACCTACTTCAAGAAAGCTAGTAGAGTAGCTCTTGATGTTATACCTGAAGAGGTTGAATCTTCGAGTCACCTTGTTCTTCATCTTATGTAAGAACAACAGATATTACAGAGGAAACCTCACACAAGGAAGATGTTTCTGCAGAACAGGCAGATAATTCAACCTTAATGACAACTGCTGAAGGAACTCAAGAAGAACCATGTGAGGAAATCTCTTCACCAAGTTCAAGGATTCTTGAAAATAAGAGTTTTGAGGATAACCTGATCCTGTCGACTGGGATAAACAGAATGAAAAGCTGAAAAACAAGAATGAAAACAAGGAGGCCGACTTCTCATCATCCGTCAGGCACTATCCTGACAAAAGCAGGTGTATGTCTGATACACTGTTTAAATATGAACGGCCAAATGGAGAATCTATACCATGACCACGGCTAGTATTTTTTTTGTGCAGCTTACTATCTATATAGTGGAATCCGCATGTTAGCACATGAAGGATTCAATGATTGGAAAAATGCATCAATTCGACTAAATGAACATGAAGAGTCAAAGTTTCACAAAGACTGTTATTTGCACATGCAAAACAGGGCAAAAATTAGCGGCAGAGTTGACCAGCTTTTTCTTGAGAAGCAAAATCAAGAAATAGAATACTGGAGGAATGTCTTAAAAAGAGTTGTTATGGCTGTGAAAACATTGTCATCGTGAGGTTTGCCATTCAGAGGTACAGATGAAAAATCTGGGTCAATTACAAATGGCAATTACTTGATGCTTCTAGAAGTAATAGCTGAACATGACCCCTTTCTGGCTGAGCACATCAAGAAGTATGGAAACACTGGTTCTGGCAGTACATCATACTTGTCCAAAACTGTATGTTATGAATTCATTGATGTTATAGCCTCCAGTGTGCTAGAAGTTATCATAAATTAAGCAAAGCAAGCAAAATATTACTCAATAAGTGTTGATTCAACTCCAGATGTATCACACACAAACCAGCTTGCCTTCGTTATTTGCTATGTTAACAATGATGGCATCCCCAAAGAAAGGTTCATTAAATTCATTCCAAATGTGGGTCATAAAGCTGCAAATTTGTTCAGTGCAGTCATGGACACTCTGAAAGAATACCATATTGATATAATGGATTGCAGAGGACAGTCATATGACAATGCTAGCAACATGTCAGGTACCTATTCTGGTCTTCAGGCTCGATTTAAACAGGTGAATCCTCTAGCTGTATACATCCCATGCTCTGCACACTCGCTAAACCTTGTTGGAACTAGTGCTGCAGAAAGTTGCAGTTTACATTCTGCAACAACTATACAACTTCTTCTCTGCATCCACTGCAAGGTGGGAAATGTTGATCTATCATTTACAGCAGAAGGCTACAATAGTTAAGAATTTATCTACTACACAGTGGTCAGCAAGGAGTGGTGCATGCCTCAGTCTGAGAAGATCATGGAAGGAGATCATAGACGCACTGGATGCAATAGACGATGATGTTTCTCAAACACCAACAACTTAAAATGAGGTTGCAGGACTAAGCAAAAACTTGCAAAAGTTAGAGACTGCCATCACTGTATCTCAGATGCTGAAAACCATTGTTGAAGACTCACTGGAAGTGATTTACCCAAATGTGTATGTAGCATTACGCATTTTTCTTTGCACACTTGCAACAAACTGCAGTGCTGAAAGATGCTTTTCTTGCTTAAAAAGAGTGAAAAACTACCTGAGATCTTCTCTTAGTGAAGAAAGGCTAAACAGCTTTGCTCTACTTGCAATTGAAGCTGAGATTGTCAGAAAGTTTTCTTATGACAACATCATTGATACGTTTGCAAAGATGAAAGTTCGTTCTAAAAGGCTTTGTTAATCCTAAAGTTTTCAGATTTTCTCAGACTATACTTCAAGATAATTTATGTTATTTTTTTTACTGTATTTACTAATATACATATTGGTTATATTTAAAAGTTATTTATGGTTTAATACATAATTATTTCCATTTTATTGTCTGTGTTATTTTATTTTGCATAAATGATTGGGGGGGGCACAGTAGGTGGGCCTAGGGGGGCAAGAAGGGTAAATCCTGGCCCTGCCTGTAGCCAACTTTGAAAGCATAAATTATTTGTTTGATTAGGCTTGTGGTGCAGTAAGTTCATGTTTATATTTAGTATACAAAATACAGCATTCTAGCCAGGGGCGTAACTACAGAGGAAGCAGACCCTGCAGCTGCTGGGGGGCCCAGGAGGTATATGGGGCCCATGAGGCCCTAATTAATGAGCAATTCCAATATATATTGGTAAAACAGGACAATCTCTGGATATTTTGGGGTACCTAAAATAAATTTGCTGTGGGGTCCAGTAAAATCTAGTTACGCCACTGATTCTAGCCTTATTCTATTTTAGACTTTACATGCCTAGACTTTTGGTGCTCACGGCAGGGATATCACATCACTCAAATGTAAAAAAAAGTTGTAATATTAAGACATACCCTTAACCTTTTCACTGCCAGCCAATTTGGCCAAGTTGGAACTTCTATTGCCAGACCGTTTTTGAACATTTTTTGCTCTTTCACTTTAGAGGACTTTCCTGGGGGGGTCTTTTAGTTTACCCATGAAAACAAGATATTGTTTTTTTCAGGACAAGCTAAGCTTTCAAAATATGCTAGAATTTAGTTGTCATTCCAGTCCTGTAAAAAGATATGGGCTTCTAAGTGTATATATATATATATATAAAAAAAAACAGTTTCACATGATACAAACGCATATATCAGAAGCATAATTTATTTTATGCATGAGAACATGGCAGATCTGGAAAGTTCTGTGTCTCCCGAACGAGCCAATACCAAATATATATAGTTTTATGGAGATTTCTCACTTCGATAGATCAAAAACTCCGAAGCAGTAAACTACCAAATTTCCAAAGCACCGCTCCACAAAACTGCATACATCTGATTTCAAGGCCAAACATTCCACTAACAGTAGGTTTACCCCAAAAAACGACCCCTTATTGGAAAGAACAGATTCTAACGAGTTCAAAATGGGTAAATACATACCTACCAACTGTCCCTTTTTCGTAAGGACAGTCCCTCTTTTGACAGCTCAACCTGCAGTCCCTCATTTGTACTGGAAAGTCCCTATTTTCTCTCCACTGAACAGCCAGAAAAAGAAAGAAAGTTAGAACAGCTAACCGGTGCAAATAAGATACTTTGTAACAGTTTTGAGACACAAAAAAACAGTTTAGATAAGGAGAATTATTTTCAAACTTTCATAACCTACCAAATTTTAAAATTAACATGGTAATTAGGGGGTGTGGCCAAAGAAAGGGCGTGGTCAAAAATTCACTGCACTACCTGCAAAAACATTTTTTGTCCCTCTTTTACTTCCAAAATGTTGGGAGGTATGTTATATATTTGTACTCCAAACTACCAAGTTGCAATTCTTTCCTAAAGTTAGCAGTTACGTTTTTGAAAAATTACCTCAAAGTGTCCAGTCTACAGCATTGTATCTCCCACAGATCATTATATACCAAGATACAACACCCCGAATATGAAAGCCCAGGGTTCGCTGAACAGTTTGATGCCCAATATGCCTAAGTATGTGGCATATAGGGGTCCCAGAACGAAGACACCCCATATGAGTTATCAGTTCTGGGATTCCAAATACTGCAGAAGCCACAAAACAGAAAGCTCTCAGAGAAACCCCTGTCTAAGGCAGGATTTTTTGTTCTCATTTGGTGTGTGAAGGTGTTAGCTACGTGGTGTGTGAATTTTGGGGAGTTTTGAGTTGATTTGCTTTATTTAAAATTGATTTTTATTTTGAGTGATTGCTAGCCCATTTTCCTTCACTTCCTGTGGGCTACTAACTCACTGACAGATCCCCTACCCCTCCCCCGCAGCTGGGTGTCAGTTTCACTTGTTTTTTTATTTGGTTTCAGCTGAAATCTATCACTGTTTGCACAGATTGTGTGTGTGCTTTTATTTTTATCCTTGTTTTGTAAGAAGAGAAAGCTAAAGGGAGAAGGATTTGAGAAAATAAAATCTTTTCTAGTAGCAGTGCAACTCCCAGGCACCTGCTCACATTAACCCTCTCCCTGCTAAAGCTTCTCATTGTTGCATTTACTTTTGTTGATTAATATAATTAAGCTTCCTTTTTTGTGGATTGTTTTGTAAAATAATGGGAGGGAATAAAAAAACAAAGTTATAAAAAAATACCTCAGGCTCCTAAAGGAAAAGGAGCTGAAAAACCTGGCTGTAGCTATGCTAAAAAGCACCAGTCACAGCCTTTGTCAAAAAGCTCCACTGCTTCTGTTTCTGCTGCTGCAGCCAATGTGACCCTTGCTAAAACTTTTGCACAGGCAGTAGCTACCAGCAACAACCCAAGCCAAGTCACTGCTGGGGTAGAGCATCTTACAAGGAAGCATGGGGTTAGATGTCTAATGTCAGGAGCTCATGGCATAGAGGCTTACATAAAAGCTGCAGCTGAAGTGGTGGGCCCCTCTGTAATAGTTTCAGCAAGTAAAATGTATGGGAAAGCCATAATTTTTGCCTGTACACTAACTGCAGTGCATACTCTAGTGCAGAGAGGCATCACAGTAGGGGGTAGTTATATCCCTGTAGAACCCATAGAAGGATTAGGCATAAAGATAGTCTTATCTAATGTGCCCCCCTTCCTGCAAGACCATTGAAAGGGGGGAACTGAAAGGGTTAACTTCTATCCTTGAAACTTCTGTCCTTGCTCAAACTTCTTTGTGCAAAACATGCTTATATGACACGTACTCCCCAGCTGGCCTGAGCAGCCCCCAATGCCCTTGGGCGAATATGTTTCTTATCTCTTCTTATCACGCATACCAGCACACCCTACTCTCACAACTTCTACAATGTTTCTTTCTGCAGACACACACTACTCATTTTCCCTTAGGCTACAGGCATACCTTTGTAACACGTCATATTGGCTATATAAGCAACTGCTGTAACCCTAATAAATCGGAAATTGCTTTGTAACACACGAGCCTACTGTGTCGTTCTTTGCAAGACCCCTGCGCAGTGTATCTGGAGGGTGTAATCAGATGGTTTCTGCCGTGCCAAGATGAACCGGTTCGCACAGGGATAGCACAAAGATATCACAGTGAAAGCCCGGGATTTCTCCTGTTCCTTTCAGCCATTTATTGCTACCCCACCTGCAAGCCCTCGGTGAAATAAAGTCAACTATTTCTAAACTTCCCTTGGGTTGCAAGAAGAGCAGATTGAGACATATCCTCTCTTTTAAAAGGCAGGTGCAATTACTTTTACCTCGGGGTCAAGATACTATTGAGGGGTCCTTTGGTGTTCCATTTGAGGGGGTGCTGTATAAAAAATTTTCCTGTTCCTTTCAGCTGGTGTCAGAAGTGGGATCGGTTGGATATCCGGAGGTAAGTAGAATTGCTGTCTGAACTGACGGTTTTTTCTCTTACCTTTGGCTCTTTCCAATAACCGATTTCTTGATATAAAAAAAAAAGGGAAAAAATATAACAACGAAAAAGAATAAAAATAGGTTTTGCCTCTTGTATGGCGGTTTGAGGCTGGTTGTTATATATATATAAAAAAGAAAAAATATAACAACGAAAAAGAATAAAAATAGGTTTTGCCTCTTGTATGGCGGTTTGAGGCTGGTTGTTATATATATAAAAAAAACAAAAAAAAAACCAAAAACGAAAAGAATAAAAATAGGTTTTGCCTCGTGTATGGCGGTTTTTGAGGCTAGTTGTTAATTGTCTCGCGAGGCTGTTTTGCAAAGGTTCGCCTCCTGTAATGGTCGAGACTGAGGCTGTTTTGCAAAGGTTCGCCTCATGTAATGGTCGATACTGTTAGTACAGTAAGATAGGGATATTTAGGTTGCACGCAGAAACCTTTTCTTACTGACTGATTCACCTCTCCATATACAATATTGTCTTGTTTTGTCTTTGTACGTGTATGTATCCCCCATGTCTGTATAGAGATTAAGGTATATATGTCACATTGTATTCAATTTTCTTGACGTGTAACTTCTTACTTAAAAAAATCATTCTTTCGCCGTGCGTGTGTGTATATGCCATCCAGGGACACATAATTGTTTGTTTGTATATTGATAACTGTTACTAATACATCCTGTTGGTGTTGCTGCTATTTGTAAGTTGTACTAATCATATATATATGGTGATGGAAATTGCTACGTGAGGGCAGTGATTCTGTCAACAGAATTTCCCAAAGCCGGCAGGTAAGCCACTTGTTGCTTACCAACAGGGAACTTCTTTTGATAGTGATCACAAGTCACACACTTTGTTATAAGTGATTACAAGCTATATATATATATATCATCATCATCATCATTTATTTATATAGCGCTGTCAAGATACGCAGTGCTTTACTGCAGTTATAGCAAACAGGGAATAAATGGTGGATAACAGACAAGGATTACAGAGTACAATAGGGTTTACAAACTAAAAGGTTAGGGTACAATTGAGACATTAGGATTGTATAAACACTTTGTCATTTTTGATACAGCAATGATTAATTAAGGTACATCGAATAGGCCTCTTTAAACAGATGGGTCTTTAAGGAGCGCTTGAAAGTTTGGAAGGAAGGAGAAAGTCTGACGGCTTGTGGCAGAGAGTTCCAGAGAAAAGCAGAAGCCCGAGAGAAGTCTTGTAGACGAGAATGGGCAGAAGTGACCAGAGGAGAAGTGAGGCGAAGATCAGAAGCAGAGCGTAAGTTTCGTGAAGGAGTGTATTTGGAGATTAGAGATGAAATATAGGGAGGGGTTTCATTATTAAGGGCCTTGAATGTGAGTGTAAGTAATTTGAATTTGATTCTAGAAGAGATTGGGAGCCAGTGAAGGGACATACATATGAGAGCAGCTGATGTTGAGCGGCGAGCTAGATGAATGAGTCTAGCGGCCGCGTTTAGAACAGATTGGAGTTGTGAAAGGTGACTTGTTGGCATACCTGTGAGGAGTAAGTTGCAGTAATCAAGGCGGGAGATGATGAGAGACTGAATCAGTGTTTTAGTTGATTCTGAACTGAGATGGGGTCATATTCGAGCAATGTTGCGCAGTTGAATACGGCAAGATTTTGCAAGTGTTTGAATGTGTGGTGAAAAAGACAGATGAGAGTCTAAGATGACTCCTAGGCAGCGTGCCTGTGTGGTGGAATGAAAGGTTGTGTTGTTTACGGTGAGTGATATCTGAGGGACAGGGGAAGATCTTGGAGGAAATATAATGAGTTCTGTTTTAGAAAGGTTCAGTTTCAGGTGGCGCTGTGACATCCAGGAGGAGACAGCAGAGAGACAGTCTGTGACTTGGGAAAGGACAGAATTAGAAAGATCAGGAGTAGACAAGTAGAGTTGGGTGTCATCAGCATAAAGGTGATACTGAAGTCCAAATGACTGAATGAGTTTTCCTAGTGAAGTTGTATAGAGCGAGAACAGCAGGGGGCCAAGAACAGAGCCTTGAGGAACTCCTACAGAGAGTGGGAAAGTAGTAGAAGTAGAGTTAAAGAAGGAACTTAAAAGGAACGGTCAGACAGATAAGATGTAAACCATGAAAGAGCAGTGTCCCGAATGCCAGATGAGTGTAGAATGTCAAGGAGGAGTGTGTGGTCAACTGTGTCAAAGGCTGCAGAGAGATCTAGAAGGATTAGAATGGAATAATGACCTTTAGACTTTGCCAATAGAAGATCATTGGTTACTTTGGTGAGTGCAGTTTCAGTCGAGTGTGATGGGCGGAAGCCAGATTGCAAGGGGTCGAGGAGGGAGTTGTGAGTGAGATGCTGGATCAGGCGTTTGTAAACAAGCCTTTCTAGTAATTTGGAGGCGAATGGAAGAAGGGAGATGTTGAAATAAACCTCTTTTTGATTGAAGATTTGGTGTGCTGGTCCACTTTGAACTTTGTATACTTTGATTGACCAAGCACCCACTCTCACCAACTAGGAAGGAGTGCAGGTACTTTGTGAATGTTTATATATATATATATATATATATATATATATATATATATATATATATATATATCCACAGAGATGACGGCACTCCAGTGTATAATCAACAAGGCAGGAACAAAATCTTACTTCAAAGGTTTATTGTAGACCAACGTTTCAATTCCGTACTGGAATTTTCGTCAGGGTGAAAAACAGTGCATAACACAAACTACAGGGTTTAAATGTCCCAAAATGGCGCCAAAACACCCGTTGCTAGGATCCCATAGCAACCCCCAGTGAACAGGGAACGTGAAAAGTGTTGGGGAATAAGGAGCTACGCATAGCAATCCAGTAGTTTGTAGTGTACATCCAAGTGCTTAGACAGTAATGTAGTGAGAAAGAACCCAGTCTCTCCGTGGTTTGCGCAACAATCAATATCGCTGTGAGGCAGAGGTGAACCGGAAACCCGGAAGTATCCGCCAGCGTCCGTGGCAACCTTGCGCCGTTACCGTTGCTAGGCAACGCGCCCGATCCGTCTGCTCTCCAGGACGTCGAAACAGGAGATTCCATCTAGCCGCACTTAGTGCTAGAGGATCTCCCTTCGTAGGATCGCATGTGTAGATGCCCCAGCACACCAACAGGAGCGCTGGTACGTCCTCATGCATACCCACATTTAGAGTCCAAGCAGGGGCTATACTGATTTCACGGACAGCTGCTTGTTCACATGCCAGCACAGTAAGGACAGCACCACGATTTGGGGATCTGTCCAGAGGGGCAGACTGGGTTCAAAGTCTCTAGGGGGGGTCACGCCTGCTACCCCACATACACTTAGACCCCATAAAGGGTACGCCTAAACCCTCCGGGTCCTTAAAGCACATAAGGGGTACGCCAGCTACCCCAAGTACACTGTGTACATCTACTGGTTCAGGGTCACTGTAACCAAAAACGGGGTACACCTGCTACCCCAGGTGCGCTTAGTTGGTGATGCAGGGTACACCTGTCATCCAACCTTGGGCATAAGGTAGATGTGTACTAAAAATGCGTAGATATTAGTGGACAAGTGAAAATAAAAACATAGATGTGTTAGACAGCAGGTAGGTAATCAGAACCTGGACAGAACAGGTATGCAAGCTAAAGTGTATATCATACAATGAATTGCAGTCAAAGATAATGATCATTATAAATCAGCAGAGCAATGGAAGCCCTGCTGTACAAATATGGGTAAGGCATGCCCAAAAGTCCAGGTGTGTCAGGCCTGATGAATATCCGTCTGATGCCATAGGGGTATGTGCAGTCACAAGAGGCAGTCACAAGAAGCATCCTAGTGGCAATGTTTCATTGAGACCTCTGGGTGTCACGGTGTCGAGTTTGTAGATCCATCTGGATTCAAGTCTCAGTAATGCTACTTCTCGGTTCCCTCCCCTAGGTAGCGGGGGTTGATGGTCAATGGCCATACATCGGAGGGATGGTAATGTGTGGCCTGTGGTCAGAAAATGTCTTGCTACTGGTTGTAGTGCTCTCCCTTCTTTGAGAGCTTTACTAATTGCAGATCTATGGTTTGCCATACGTTCCTTGAGAGTAGTGGAGGTTTTTCCTACGTAGTAAAGGCCACATGGGCATGTGATAATGTAGACCACAAATGTTGATGTGCATCCCAATTTATGTGTAATTTTAAACCTCCGTCCGGTATGTGGGTGAGGAAAGTCCGGTCCAGTTAGGAGGCTTCTGCATGTCGTACAATCAGGGCATTTGTACCAGCCTAATTTCTTGTGTACAGTCAACCAATTGCCTGTGGTTTCACATATGTTGCGAAAGTCTGTTTGGACCAACAGATCCCTGAGACTCCTGTCCCTCCTGTATCCAAACATTGGTTTTGGGGCCCGATGGAATGAGAGGGACTCATCCATATTTAGCATGGGCCAGTGTTTATCCACACTTGTGGATAAATTTTTAGAGGCGCTGGAATATGTCGTACAAAAGATGAGGGGATTGTTGACAGTGTCTTTCCTTTTCTTTTTTCCGGCTAATAGGTCTGCTTGTGTAAATTTGAGTGCTCTTTCCAGTTGTGAGTATAATAGGTCTGCCTTGTAGCCTCTTTCCAGGAACCTGTTAAACATTTCATTTAGTTGGACTGTGGCCGTTTCACGAGAGCTGTTGTTCCTAATTACCCGAAGGAACTGAGAGAAGGGGATGCCTCTAATGGTAGCTGGCGGATGGTGGCTGCTAGCATGTAGAATTGAATTGCGATCTGTATTCTTCCTGAAGAGTCTCGTGCCAATTCCCTGGTCTCCCAGAAAAATGTTAAGATCCAAAAAATCAATATTGGTAGTGTTATAGTTCATGGTGAATTTGATGGGGGTGTCGAGCCCGTTCAGATACTGGTGAAACGTTGTCAATGCCTCCTCTGTTTCAATCCAAATAAGGAACAAATCGTCAATGTATCTGAAATACGTCAAAATAGATATCCCTAAAAGCGGGATGATGTAGCTGGATTCGAATTCTAGCATAAATAGATTGGCATATGAGGGTGCTAGCGCACTCCCCATAGCCGTCCCCGACATCTGTAGGTAATGAGATTTTTCGAAGCGAAAAAAGTTCCTGGTTAAAGTAAGTTCCAATAGTTGTAACAGAAATTCAATTGGTGGTTTCCCAGGAGGTGAGGTCAGCAGAGCTTTTCTACATGCCCAGATTCCTTGTTCATGAGGGATCACAGTATATAAACTACTGACGTCCATAGTCACCAGGATGCACCCTTGTGGGATATTAGTCAATTCATTTAGTTTGCGGATAACATGACTAGAGTCTTGTGTGTAAGAAAACATCTGTCGGACAAAGGGCTGAAGAAAGTAGTCTATATAAGTGGCAATAGGTTGGTATAGGGAGCCTATGGCTGAAATAATAGGTCTGCCAGGGGGTGAAGAGAGAGATTTATGGATCTTCGGTAAGGTATATATAATGGGCGTCCGAGGGTAGTCTGTAGTTAGATATTGATAGGTATCCTGATCAACCCAACCCTCTTTTATGGCTACGTCCAAGATTTGATCCAGTTCGCGTTTAAATTTAGGGGTAGGGTCCCCTGGTAAAAGTCTGTATGTTCTGTCATCAGATAATTGTCCAAGTAGTTCTTGCTGGTAGTAAGTGTAATCCAGAAGGACTATTGCGCCCCCTTTGTCCGCTGGGCGGATGACTAGATCTCTGTCATTT
Organism: Xenopus laevis; assembly: GCF_017654675.1. Taxonomy (NCBI): domain Eukaryota; kingdom Metazoa; phylum Chordata; class Amphibia; order Anura; family Pipidae; genus Xenopus; species Xenopus laevis. Next base: position 48,452,606 of record NC_054386.1, read on the forward strand.
TTTAAAGTCTTAATGGCATTTCGTTCTCTTGATGTTAAGTTGTTATATAGGTTGCTCTTATTTGACATAGTCCTGATGTCCCTATATAGAATATTGCCAAAGGTTTTAATAGGAGCAGGTGTGTTGATCGGTTCAAAGGAACTTTTATTTCTGAAAATTGGTGCATCCTGTTGAGGGTTGTCTTTAAAGTGCTCCTTAAGTTTTAGCTTTCTTTGAAATTTGTAGGTGTCAACCATCAAGTCAAACATGTTTGGAGTGTTACTGGGAACAAATGATAAGCCCTTCGACAATAGACTCATTTCTCCTGCTGTGAGTAGATGTTGGCTTAGGTTGAAAATCACGTTTTCTTGTTCCTGGGGGGCTTTCCTTTTGGATTTACGCCCACCCCTTCGAGTGTGACCCCGTCGCCTCCTTCTATCTCTTTGGTCAATCTTGCACGGGTCTTCACCCCTAAAAAAGATTTTGAATTGTCTTTGGTGGTCCCCGTCTCAGAGTCCGTTGATTGGTCGGAGCTGTCAACCGTATTGAGTGATCTAGGGAGTTGTTTTCTCCTCAGGGGTGCACGATAATTATCTGATCTTAATCCTAGCAGCCAACCATAAACACGCTACTGAACCAGTAGATGTACACAGTGTACTTGGGGTAGCTGGCGTACCCCTTATGTGCTTTAAGGACCCGGAGGGTGTAGGCGTACCCTTTATGGGGTCTAAGTGTATGTGGGGTAGCAGGCGTGACCCCCCCTAGAGACTTTGAACCCAGTCTGCCCCTCTGGACAGATCCCCAAATCGTGGTGCTGTCCTTACTGTGCTGGCATGTGAACAAGCAGCTGTCCGTGAAATCAGTATAGCCCCTGCTTGGACTCTAAATGTGGGTATGCATGAGGACGTACCAGCGCTCCTGTTGGTGTGCTGGGGCATCTACACATGCGATCCTACGAAGGGAGATCCTCTAGCACTAAGTGCGGCTAGATGGAATCTCCTGTTTCGACGTCCTGGAGAGCAGACGGATCGGGCGCGTTGCCTAGCAACGGTAACGGCGCAAGGTTGCCACGGACGCTGGCGGATACTTCCGGGTTTCCGGTTCACCTCTGCCTCACAGCGATATTGATTGTTGCGCAAACCACGGAGAGACTGGGTTCTTTCTCACTACATTACTGTCTAAGCACTTGGATGTACACTACAAACTACTGGATTGCTATGCGTAGCTCCTTATTCCCCAACACTTTTCACGTTCCCTGTTCACTGGGGGTTGCTATGGGATCCTAGCAACGGGTGTTTTGGCGCCATTTTGGGACATTTAAACCCTGTAGTTTGTGTTATGCACTGTTTTTCACCCTGACGAAAATTCCAGTACGGAATTGAAACGTTGGTCTACAATAAACCTTTGAAGTAAGATTTTGTTCCTGCCTTGTTGATTATACACTGGAGTGCCGTCATCTCTGTGGATATTGATGTTTTCTTTAGACTGGCACCCAGGATTCTTTGTACTTATGGTGTGCGATTCTCATACTATGGGACTACTATTTATTACTCGCCCTTGGTGAGTTTTGGAGTCTCGCACCCAGACCTGTACTAAAAGATATATATAAAGAAGTAGTGATACGAAGGTTTACTCGAGAAGCAAGCAGCAGCAAGTAATAAGATCTCCAGAACTTGGGTCTCGATCAGATGAGGATCCCTCCGTGAACGGTGACCAACTCTATTAAACGATGGCAGAGGATTCCTCCCAATTCACATATGATATTGATACCAATTTGGATTTCGCTTTCACCGCAGGAGATGCAGATCGGATTCTGTTCACTGAGACCCCTCTGGACCTACCAGTAAGCAAATCTAGCACTGAAATCTACCACGATATTGTTAATTTAAAGAAAAGGCTAATAGACCTAAAACTTCACGGGATTTATCTATCCAACTACCACAGGCAAAGATTGATACCACGTGGCTTTCGCATTAACAACATCCCCACAATTGGACGCAATAACCCGGAATTCTGCAGCAAATGGTGCGGCATATTGAACAGATGCTCATTTGACCTCATCCTACTGGTGGTTGATCAAGTAGGCAAGGAACTTGCAGCCACTAAGATAGAAATAGAAAGACTTGAGGAACAGCACTTAGAATCATTGAAAAACGACACTTCATGCGATTGGCTCAACAAGCTGCAGGGAGTAATCGACAAATACCAACAAGATCTCACTAACTTTAAACAAAGTAAATTGAAAAAGGTGTCAGAGGACTACAAAGCAAAGCGTGTTTATGGTTGGCTGCTAGGATTAAGATCAGATAATTATCGTGCACCCCTGAGGAGAAAACAACTCCCTAGATCACTCAATACGGTTGACAGCTCCGACCAATCAACGGACTCTGAGACGGGGACCACCAAAGACAATTCAAAATCTTTTTTAGGGGTGAAGACCCGTGCAAGATTGACCAAAGAGATAGAAGGAGGCGACGGGGTCACACTCGAAGGGGTGGGCGTAAATCCAAAAGGAAAGCCCCCCAGGAACAAGAAAACGTGATTTTCAACCTAAGCCAACATCTACTCACAGCAGGAGAAATGAGTCTATTGTCGAAGGGCTTATCATTTGTTCCCAGTAACACTCCAAACATGTTTGACTTGATGGTTGACACCTACAAATTTCAAAGAAAGCTAAAACTTAAGGAGCACTTTAAAGACAACCCTCAACAGGATGCACCAATTTTCAGAAATAAAAGTTCCTTTGAACCGATCAACACACCTGCTCCTATTAAAACCTTTGGCAATATTCTATATAGGGACATCAGGACTATGTCAAATAAGAGCAACCTATATAACAACTTAACATCAAGAGAACGAAATGCCATTAAGACTTTAAAAAATGACAGAGATCTAGTCATCCGCCCAGCGGACAAAGGGGGCGCAATAGTCCTTCTGGATTACACTTACTACCAGCAAGAACTACTTGGACAATTATCTGATGACAGAACATACAGACTTTTACCAGGGGACCCTACCCCTAAATTTAAACGCGAACTGGATCAAATCTTGGACGTAGCCATAAAAGAGGGTTGGGTTGATCAGGATACCTATCAATATCTAACTACAGACTACCCTCGGACGCCCATTATATATACCTTACCGAAGATCCATAAATCTCTCTCTTCACCCCCTGGCAGACCTATTATTTCAGCCATAGGCTCCCTATACCAACCTATTGCCACTTATATAGACTACTTTCTTCAGCCCTTTGTCCGACAGATGTTTTCTTACACACAAGACTCTAGTCATGTTATCCGCAAACTAAATGAATTGACTAATATCCCACAAGGGTGCATCCTGGTGACTATGGACGTCAGTAGTTTATATACTGTGATCCCTCATGAACAAGGAATCTGGGCATGTAGAAAAGCTCTGCTGACCTCACCTCCTGGGAAACCACCAATTGCAGAAGCGCGTCTGACTAAAAACACACAGATCTTAGAAGGATTTTTCAAGATGTTCCACAGCTCCACACTAATCCACACAAATTTGCACAGGAACTCTTGTTTGTCCATGGTGCTCATAAGCCTAATTAGAACAATATATTATTTGTACTCAAACGTGTGTGGTCCAGGGGATTACCAATGTCTGTTAGCCAAAATGAATTGAGATACTAACCCTGTTGACCACCATTTTTTTCTTTTTTTTTTTTTTCTTTCAGAAGCTTCTTGGGAAATAGTTTTCAAATTTAACCAAGATGCCCAAGAGTCTGCTGTCCAGTATGCTATAACCTTTGTGTCAGGATTACTAAATGATCCTCAAAGTAACCTCAGCATACATAGTCTTGCCTGGAAGCATAAGAAGTAAGAAAAGATAGTCATTGCCACAAGTGGAGAACTCCTGTCTTGAGCACCAGCAGGTGTTACTAGGTCAGCAACAGTCTAACAACTTCCAGGATAATTCCCAAAACTCCAGAAACAATAACTAACAGACAGCAGTACAGGTCAGATAACCGTAACAAAAAGACAGTCGTTTGCGTTAATTATAATAATCAAGGGCATTATGCATATAAGTGCATGTCCCCAAAGACAGCCCTTTCCCCTGCAGGAGATGCAGCCCCTTCACATCCCAATGCATCCCTCATAAATCCTGATTGAAGGTGCGAGGCAGCACCGGTACCAGTATTTCCAAACACTTCTAATCACCATCCAGACCTCCTAATTGAAGTGTTTATTAATTAAAATACCCTCCCTTGTTCAGTGAATACTGGTGCTGCCCGCTCAGTTTTAAAGACTCACTCCAAGTGATTTGTGGGCTTTCTCACCAAAAGATGTTGGGTTAATGTCATTCATCCATCCCACCTGTGTCCATACGAGTAGACCTAAGGGCCCCCAGCCCACAATCTCACAGTACCCACTGTCCAGTGAAAAAGTATAGGGGATTTGCCCAGCCATTCAAGGGTTACTTGATAAGGGAGTGTTAATTCATAGGATTAGCCCTGTAAATATGCTCATTTTGCCAATTAAAAAGTCCTGCAAGAATGAGTGGCGTTTTGTTCAGGATCTCAGAGCAGTTAACAAAGTTGTTATTGCAGCCCATCCGGTAGTGCCAAATCCAACTACCAAAGCAGGTTGCAGTCATTAAGTACTAAGCCCACACTGGGTCCTCTGACTGTGTAGCACAAGATAATGCCTATGTTGATGTAGCTGCAAAGCAGGCAGCATTGTATTATAAAATGTTTACAGCATGTGTTGTAAAAGAACCAACTCTACCTGTTCCCTCTAGTGCTGTTTTTATCAGCCCTTCAGGACCAAATGGAACCTGAGGAGAAGGAACATTGGCTTAAAGCCAGATGTACACATACTCCGGATGTTGATGTTTTGTTTGGCATTTAGGTGATTGCCCTGTTGCACCCCGTGCTCTGTTACCATATTTGGTTGCTGCCTCACATGGTCTCACCCACACTTTTTAAGGGGGGATTTGTGATGTAGTGTCAGGAATGTGGTTTGCCCCGGGTTCTCATCTATTGCAGCCAAATATGTATAATTATGTTTTATTTGTGTGCAATATAATCTAGGTAAGACTATTAGAACACCTATCAACACCGACCTAAAGCAATGTATCCATTTCAGATATTGCAGATAGATTCCATACAGTTACCTAAATGTTGTACCTATGAATATGTATTTGTTTGTGTTGACTAATTCTCTGGTTGGCTAGAAGCCATTGGGATTCATCAAATGTTACACACCATATCATCCCCAAGCTAGTGGGAAAGTGGAAAGTCAGCAGGCTAATTAAAGTATGTGCAGAGACTAAACTTGCGTGGCCAGATGCCCTTGATATAGTGCTTATGTCTGTCACACACACTCCCCAAAGGCTAACTAAACTCTCCCCATATGAAATATTGTTTGGGAGACAAGCACGCATGGCTCAGTACTTTCCTTCTGCTCATCTTCTTTGCATGAACTATGGAAGAATGTTCATGCGTTCTTATCATGCATACCAGCACACCCCACTCTCACAACTTCTACAATGTTTCTTTCTGCAGACACACACTACTCATTTTCCCTTAGGCTAAGGCATACCTTTGTAACACGTCATATTGGCTATATAAGCAACTGCTGTAACCCTAATAAATCGGAACTTGCTTTGTAATCAGATGGTTTCTGCCGTGCCAAGATGAACCGGTTCGCACAGGGATAGCACAAAGATAGCACAGTGAAAGCCCGGGATTTCTCCTGTTCCTTTCAGCCATTTATTGCTACCCCACCTGCAAGCCCTCGGTGAAATAAAGTCAACTATTTCTAAACTTCCCTTGGGTTGCAAGGAGAGCAGATTGAGACATATCCTCTCTTTTAAAAGGCAGGTGCAATTACTTTTACCTCGGGTCAAGATACTATTGAGGGGTCCTTTGGTGTTCCATTTGAGGGGGTGCTGTATAAAAATTTTTACTGCACAGAAGAAGTGAGGTGCTTCCTTTGCAAGAACCTGGGGCACACTCGCCAAAGTTGCCCCAAAGGGCATTTTAAGACCACAGTCCCTGTTCCTGCCTCCGATACATCTAATGCAACATCATACCCTGCTACAGCTTTTGTTGCAGGCTCCTTAAAGGAGAAATCCTCTTCAGTAAAGAACCTTAAGATGGTTGTTATACAACCCACCTCTGAAACCTCCAAACCTCCTCCTTCTTCACTCAAGTTATCTAAGGCTGCAGCCTACATTTCAAGTTCTCAAAAGAGAAGGGGGGAGGAATGTCAATGCATCCCCCAGTGCTGCAGTTGTTTTTGCCAAAAACCAACCTAAACCTGTTATGAGCAATCCTAAGGGTGTGGGGGTGCTGGTGGTTGTAACACCTGTCGTGGTGGAAGCAGAGAGTAGCATTTCCTCTTCAAATGACAAGAAAAAGAAAAGGAAATTTAAATCCAACAGGCTGATACCTGAGGAATGGGTTTCACTGGTCAATGAGGGAGCACCCCCATCCAAGGGCAAAAAGGGCAGCAAAACATCTGCTCTTCGTGTGGTGATATTGTCTGGTCCAACTGTTGGATGCAATAAACTGGTGCCAGACCATGCACCTATAGACTCAGTTGGGGAAGAGGAGATAAATGGTCTGGAGAACAGGGGATTATGGGTCTCCCCACAGAGTCAGGGGTGATGCATCTGTCTCCAACAGGGGATCTTCCCCTGGAGTATAAAGGGACAGCTAATGAAACCCCTACAGAGTGGGCTTTAAGTGTTCCTGAGGTGCTGAGCTTTGGGAACTACAACCAGCCTCAGTGTTTAGTGCCTCAGGGTATTTCACTCCAAGAAATGGAGAATATTGGGACAACCCCCATAAAGGACCCTGCAGACAATGCTGTGAGGGAGGATAATGAGGCTGGAGTTGTAAATATGGAGAATAGCCAGACAGACTCGGTAAGGTCTACTGTGCATGTTAAGATCTCTCCTCCATTCTCTTCCACTGATCCCAATGTTATTGCCATTCGGGAGGCACAGGAGGCAGTGGAAAGGGCAGAGGTTGCCCATTGAGCTTCTAAAGCTCCTGTTGATAAGGAGCCAATTCCATCTGCTACCCCTGAGCCAAACACCTCCAACGGTGTTCCAAGTAAAATTAAAGTATTATCTGAGCCGTTGCAGGGTCTCCAGATAGCAGGTGCCTCTGATCCTTCTCCTGCAACTTCTTGTGTAGAAATTCTCAAAGCTCCAGTGGAGATGGGGAATTATCAATCCCTTAGCCAAGAAGAGTTCATGGATGATGGGGACATTGAAGAGGAGGTTGACACAGTTGTGACAAATCCTTCTACCCCAATCATCCCAGCTAAGGAACTCAAGATGTTTCTTGAGAGCACCCTTGGTGTTAAATTGGAGAAGAAGCTACATATGGCTCTAGAGAAGTGGCAGGATTTGACTTTAGTGATCAGTTCTGTGAGACAATACATCAAGGTCATAAAAGAGGCCAAAAACTATGGAACTGCAGAATATCTCCATATTGTTAAGTTCCACAAAAAGTGTTTGTCTCACCAGACCTCTGTGAGGGCTAAAGCATTTACTAACACAATAATGGCTCTAAGTTTAAGCACTCTAAATACAAATGGCTGTTGGGAGCCTTTTAGAATGTTTCAGGTACTCTCCTTTCTTTGCCAAGGAGGGTACTCTGTGAGTTTCCTTCAAGAGACCCATATCACTCAGGAGCTTGAAGCGACCTGGCATCTGGAATGGAAGGGCAGAGTCTTTTTTTATCACCTCACATGGATGTCATGTGGGGTGGTGACCTTGTTCTCAGAATCCTTCCAGCCGGAGATACTGAGCGTTAATTCTGTCATCCCAGGCCGTCTGTTACATCTCCGGGTCCGGGAGTCTAGTGGAACATACAATCTGATAAACTTGTATGCCCCAACTACTGGACCAGAGAGAAAGCATTTTTTTGAAAGTTTATCAGCCTATATGGAGACAATTGACTCAGATGAAGCCGTGATTATAGGGGGTGATTTCAATTACACCCTTGAGGCTCGGGACCGAAATGTTCCCCAGAAAAGGGATGCATCTGAGTCAGCTTTGCGGGAACTCATTGGCCATTTCTCCTTGGTAGACATCTGGACAAGGAGACAGCCAGAAACAGATGCTTTCACCTATGTTAGGGTGAGGGATGGCCGTGTGTCTCAGTCCCGGATTGATAGGCTTTATATATCAAGCCATATTATGTCACGAGTTCGGTCCAGTAATATTAGCTTGGCACCTTTCTCGGACCACAATTGTGCTTTTTTTGATAGTGGCAGTTGCACCATCTCTGCCCAAAGCAGCCTATTGGCACTTTAATAACAGCTTATTAACCTTTTCCCTGCCAGCCACTTTGTCCTATATGCGAACATCTACTGCCAAGCAGTTTTTGGACATTTTGCACTCATTACATTTATTTAGGATTTTTGACAAGAAAACCTACATGAAATAAGGAAAATTATATATCGTTTTTTCCATAATGAATTGGGCTTGAATACTGAAACAATATTTTGTACTTTTTCTGGAGATAAAACAAAAATTTTGAGAGAAATATGTAAAAAAAATGTGAAATAAAGAATAAAGTATTTTTATTTTGTGTTTTATTTCAAAGAAGAGTTACATTGACTGACAAAAATGTTACTGTTTCTAAAAGCCCCGAGTATGCGGAATCCAACGATACCAAATATGTATTAGTACCCCACTTTTCTTGTCCAGCAGACACCCCAATAATAAAACAGCAATTTGTACAATTTTACATTGGAACACAATAGATAAGGGCATCTCTAGGTTAACATGGCATATCTAACAATATAAATGAAATACCCCCATAAGTTAGGTATTTTTAGAAACCACATATCTCTAGGTTTTTAGCTGTGGTGTAGTTTTTGCTATAAATGTAGCTGCCATCCTACAGATCACCCTGAAACGCAACATAATTTTTTGGAATTTTGTTTTTTATTTCTGAAACAACACCAAAGTCTCAAATTCAGAAAGGGATTTGTGAAAATACTCGAATTAAAATTTTTAAATGAACCTAAATATCAAAAAACAAGTTCTCCCGAAGAAAGAGATGCCCCACATGTATGGGTGCACCTAAAGACGCGGCCTCCAAACACCCCAAAACAAGAGCAATTTCAGCTGGAAATTTTGGGGCCGCGCTCTAGGTGCACACCTTGCAGTTCTTCAGTCAAAACACCCCTTTACCTGTGAAATACCCCCCACAAACTATATATTGCTTGAAAGTGCACACCTGCAGCTATTCAGTGGCGTCATCCTTTCTTTCCTGCATGCAGATTTGTGGGTGCAGTTCTCCATAGAAGATTGTGGTTTGACCTGAAATAAAGAAAAAAAAAAGTTCCAAAGTTAGATTTCTCCCAAAAATTGCCATGACAACTACAAAAAACCTACTAAGTATCAATCTACAACTTCTCCTGAACAAAATGATACCCTGCATGCATGGGTGCACCTAAAGACGCGGCCTCCAAACACCCCAAAACAGGGTCAATACACAAGAGCAATTTCAGCTGGAAAGTTTGGGGCCGCGCTATAGGTGCACACCTTGCAGTTCTTCAGTCAAAACACCCCTTTACCTGTGAAATACTCCCCACAAACTATATATTGCTTGAAAGTGCACACCTGCAGCTATTCAGTGGCGCCATCCTTTCTTTCCTGCATGCAGATTTGTGGGCGCAGTTCTCCGTAGAAGATTGTGGTTTGACCTGAAATAAAGAAAAAAAAAGTTCCAAAGTTAGATTTCTCCCAAAAATTGCCATGACAACTACAAAAAACCTACTATGTATCAATCTCCAACTTCTCCTGAACAAAATGATACCCTGCATGTATGGGTGCACCTAAAGACGCGGCCTCCAAACACCCCAAAACATGGTCAATACAAAAGAGCAATTTCTGCTGGAAAATTTGGGGCCGCGCTCTAGGTGCACACCTTGCAGTTCTTCAGTCAAAACACCCCTTTACCTGTGAAATACCCTCCACAAACTATATATTGCTTGAAAGTGCACACCTGCAGCTATTCAGTGGCGCCATCCTTTCTTTCCTGCATGCAGATTTGTGGGTGCAGTTCTCCGTAGAAGATTGTGGTTTGACCTGAAATAAAGAAAAAAAAAGTTCCAAAGTTAGATTTCTCCCAAAAATTGCCATGACAACTACAAAAAACCTACTGAGTATCAATATCCAACTTCTCTTGAACAAAATGATACCCTGCATGCATGGGTGCACCTAAAGACGCGGCCTCCAAACACCCCAAAACAGGGTCAATACACAAGAGCAATTTCAGCTGGAAAGTTTGGGGCCGCGCTCTAGGTGCACACCTTGCAGTTCTTCAGTCAAAACACCCCTTTACCTGTGAAATACCCCCCACAAACTATATATTGCTTGAAAGTGCACACCTGCAGCTAGTCAGTGGCGCCGTCCTTTCTTTCCTGCATGCAGATTTGTGGGTGCAGTTCTCCATAGAAGATTATGGTTTGACCTGAAATAAAGAAAAAAAAAGTTCCAAAGTTAGATTTCTCCCAAAAATTGCCATGACAACTACAAAAAACCTACTGAGTATCAATCTCCAACTTCTCTTGAACAAAATGATACCCTGCATGCATGGGTGCACCTAAAGACGCGGCCTCCAAACACCCCAAAACAGGGTCAATACACAAGAGCAATTTCAGCTGGAAAGTTTGGGGCCGCGCTCTAGGTGCACACCTTGCAGTTCTTCAGTCAAAACACCCTTTACCTGTGAAATACCCCCCACAAACTATATATTGCTTGAAAGTGCACACCTGCAGCTAGTCAGTGGCGCCATCCTTTCTTTCCTGCATGCAGATTTGTGGGTGCAGTTCTCCGTAGAAGATTGTGGTTTGACCTGAAATAAAGAAAAAAAAAGTTCCAAAGTTAGATTTCTCCCAAAAATTGCCATGACAACTACAAAAAACCTACTAAGTATCAATCTCCAACTTCTCCTGAACAAAATGATACCCTGCATGTATGGGTGCACCTTGCATGTATGGGTGCACCTAAAGACGCGGCCTCCAAACACCCCAAAACAGGGTCAATACACAAGAGCAATTTCAGCTGGAAATTCTGGGGCCGCGCTCTAGGTGCACACCTTGCAGTTCTTCAGTCAAAACACCCTTTACCTGTGAAATACCCCCCACAAACTATATATTGCTTGAAAGTGCACACCTGCAGCTATGCAGTGGCGCCATCCTTTCTTTCCTGCATGCAGATTTGTGGGCGCAGTTCTCCGTAGAAGATTGTGGTTTGACCTGAAATAAAGAAAAAAAAAGTTCCAAAGTTAGATTTCTCCCAAAAATTGCCATGACAACTACAAAAAACCGACTGAGTATCAATCTCCAACTTCTCCTGAACAAAATGATACCCTGCATGCATGGGTGCACCTAAAGACGCGGCCTCCAAACACCCCAAAACAGGGTCAATACACAACAGCAATTTCAGCTGGAAAGTTTGGGGCCGCGCTCTAGGTGCACACCTTGCAGTTCTTCAGTCAAAACACCCCTTTACCTGTGAAATACCCCCCACAAACTATATATTGCTTGAAAGTGCACACCTGCAGCTAGTCAGTGGCGTCATCCTTTCTTTCCTGCATGCAGATTTGTGGGTGCAGTTCTCTGTAGAAGATTGTGGTTTGACCTGAAATAAAGAAAAAAAAAGTTCCAAAGTTAGATTTCTCCCAAAAATTGCCATGACAACTACAAAAAACCTACTAAGTATCAATCTCCAACTTCTCCTGAACAAAATAATACCCTGAATGTATGGGTGCACCTAAAGACGTGGCCTCCAAACACCCCAAAACAGGGTCAATACACGAGCAATTTCAGCTGGAAATTCTGGGGCCGCGCTCTAGGTGCACACCTTGCAGTTCTTCAGTCAAAACACCCCTTTACCTGTGAAATACCCCCCACAAACTATATATTGCTTGAAAGTGCACACCTGCAGCTATGCAGTGGCGCCATCCTTTCTTTCCTGCATGCAGATTTGTGGGCGCAGTTCTCCGTAGAAGATTGTGGTTTGACCTGAAATAAAGAAAAAAAAGTTCCAAAGTTAGATTTCTCCCAAAAATTGCCATGACAACTACAAAAAACCTACTAAGTATCAATCTACAACTTCTCCTGAACAAAATGATACCCTGCATGCATGGGTGCACCTAAAGACGCGGCCTCCAAACACCCCAAAACAGGGTCAATACACAAGAGCAATTTCAGCTGGAAAGTTTGGGGCCGCGCTCTAGATGCACACCTTGCAGTTCTTCAGTCAAAACACCCCTTTACCTGTGAAATACCCCCCACAAAATATATATTGCTTGAAAGTGCACACCTGCAGCTAGTCAGTGGCGCCATCCTTTCTTTCCTGCATGCAGATTTGTGGGTGCAGTTCTCCGTAGAAGATTGTGGTTTGACCTGAAATAAAGAAAAAAAAAGTTCCAAAGTTAGATTTCTCCCAAAAATTGCCATGACAACTACAAACAACCTACTAAGTATCAATCTACAACTTCTCCTGAACAAAATGATACCCTGCATGCATGGGTGCACCTAAAGACGCGGCCTCCAAACACCCCAAAACAGGGTCAATACACAAGAGCAATTTCAGCTGGAAAGTTTGGGGCCGCGCTCTAGGTGCACACCTTGCAGTTCTTCAGTCAAAACACCCCTTTACCTGTGAAATACCCCCCACAAACTATATATTGCTTGAAAGTGCACACCTGCAGCTAGTCAGTGGCGCCATCCTTTCTTTCCTGCATGCAGATTTGTGGGTGCAGTTCTCCGTAGAAGATTGTGGTTTGACCTGAAATAAAGAAAAAAAAAGTTCCAAAGTTAGATTTCTCCCAAAAATTGCCATGACAACTACAAAAAACCTACTATGTATCAATCTCCAACTTCTCCTGAACAAAATGATACCCTGCATGTATGGGTGCACCTAAAGACGCGGCCTCCAAACACCCCAAAACAGAGTCAATACACAAGAGCAATTTCAGCTGGAAAGTTTGGGGCCACGCTATAGGTGCACACCTTGCAGTTCTTCAGTCAAAACACCCCTTTACCTGTGAAATACCCCCCACAAACTATATATTGCTTGAAAGTGCACACCTGTAGCTAGTCAGTGGCGCCATCCTTTCTTTCCTGCATGCAGATTTGTGGGTGCAGTTCTCCGTAGAATATTGTGGTTTGACCTGAAATAAAGAAAAAAAAAGTTCCAAAGTTAGATTTCTCCCAGAAATTGCCATGACAACTACAAAAAACCTACCAAGTATCAATCTCCAACTTCTCCTGAACAAAATGATACCCTGCATGCATGGGTGCACCTAAAGACGCGGCCTCCAAACACCCCAAAACAGGGTCAATACACAAGAGCAATTTCAGCTGGAAAGTTTGGGGCCGCGCTCTAGGTGCACACCTTGCAGTTCTTCAGTCAAAACACCCCTTTACCTGTGAAATAACCCCCACAAACTATATATTGCTTGAAAGTGCACACCTGCAGCTATTCAGTGGTGCCATCCTTCCTTTCCTACATGCAAATCTGTGGGCACGGTTCTCCGTAGAAACTTGTAGTTTGATCTAAAATAAAGAAAATATAAGTTCCAGTTAGATTTCTCCAAAAATTGCAATGACAACTAAAAAAAAACCTGCTAAGTATGAACCTCCAACTTCTCCTGAACAAAATGATACCCTGCATGTATGGGTGCACCTAAAGACGCGACCTGCAAATACAAGCGCAATTTCAGTTGGAAAGTTTGGGGCTGTGCTCTAGGTGCACACCTTGCAGTTCGTCAGTCTAACACCCCCTTACCTGTGAAATACCCCCCCCCACAAACTATATATTTCTTGAAAGTGCACACCTGCAGCTATTCAGCAGCACTATCCTTGCTTTCCTACTTGCAGATATGTGGGCGCAGTTCTCTGTAGAAATTTATGTTTTGACCTGAAAAAAAGAGAAAAAGGGTCTAAAATTACATTTCTCCCCAAAATTGCCATGACAACTAAAAAACCTACTAAAGGTCTTTCTTCAACTTCTCCTGAACAAAAAGATACCCCACATATATTGGTGTACCTAAAGATGCAGCCGCCAAACATTCAAAAACTGGGGCAATAGGTAAATTTGAGGCTGTGCTCTAAAATCACACCTTGCGGATTTTCCCCCTGTACCTGTGAAATACCCCACAAATTGTATAAGTACTGAACATACACACCTTCAGCTTTAGAGAAGTGCTGTCCTTGCCTTTGTATATGTAATATTCTGGAGCCTATTCTTTACAGAAATGCACATTTCCTAAGGAAACAGGAGAAAAAAAAAAACAGATTCAACATTAGATTTTGCTCCAATTCCCCAAAGACAAGTAATAAACAGTAAACAAGCTGCTTTTTCTTTTTTTGGGGGGAGGTTACTGTTAGAACACTAAATGAAAAAACTGTACATTTATGGAAAATATATCTTGCCACCAAATAGTCACCAACACCCCAAATCAACCCACCTCAATACGCCATACCACCACAGCATAAATATTTTAATTTGTGGCACGAGCACACAAAAACTGTATGAATAGCTGTATCAACCAAAATTCTACAAAAACCTGAATGCCTATACTAATTACAAATATATATCTCACAAAAATAAAAAATATCCTCAGTAAATGCATTGAAAGCTGAGCTATTAAGTTTTCAGAGAAAGTATCCTGTGTCTCCAAAAGTGGTATAACAAACTGGTAAACAAAAGAGTAAAGTGGCTATAGAGGAAGCTGATCCTAAAACCTAAATATAGACTTAGGCTAGGACAACACGAACGATTCTGGCGCGATCCCACGCACTGCCAAAAAATGCATGTGATTTGTTGCAAGCGACAAAAATAAGGTAAGAGATAGAATTGTCGCACCATTGATCCGACGCGACACGACTGATGCAGACGCAGTGCGCAGCGTCTGCATCCGACAGTCGTGTCGCGTCAGATCAACACTGCAACACCATGCGACAATTCTATCTCTTACCTTTTTTTGTTGCATGTGACGAGTTGCATGCGTTGTTGTTCGTATAATCCTAGCCTAAATGTTTGAAATGCAGATTATCTCCATGTGCCAAGATCACTTTCCAAAGAAAACTGAAGCCCTTTCTAACAAAAATTCTAGACAGGACTAATATACTAAAAAAACTTGAAAATTTGGCCCAGAAATACAGGCTTAGTAAATGCACTGAAATGAGAGTTTATGAGGTGTCAGTAAAAAAAATGTTGTGGCATCAGAGAGATGAATCATCAGCAGGCAAGATGAAAGATGAAGTTATCACGCACCACATATTTTAGGCACCCTTCTCCTTCACCTACACCTCAAATAACTACACCTCCCAATGCAGCGGGGAAATAAATACCAAACTAAACACAACAGAAAAGTTATATAATTGCCCTGAACATATATAAACCAGATGTATGCAATATTAATTTTGCAAAGGGGATACCAATTCTTGTCATACAGTATAGCCAATCAGTACACACAACAATTTATCATTCAATAGTGTAGCTGCGTATGGTATATTTCAAAACATGGTTTGAAACATAACCCAGGGTTGCGAGGGCACTTTGGGCAATAGTACAGTGTATCTTGTCTGATACCCCTTTTGCGGCACACTTTGCAAGCTTTTTGGGTGAATCGCTTGCCAGGAGTGGGTGGAAGCGTGTCAATAAAATGCTTCCCCATCAATCGGGCCACATTGTCACTTGCATGCATCTCTGGAATCTCTGGAATGCCACCAAACAACAGGGAAGGGAGTATCTGCAACTGGTATTTATAATAGGATAATTTTGGGCCTGGTACTGCTGCCTTATATACAATGTATGAATTTTGAAGGGCCATTTGTATCAACTTTCTTGTACCAGGCCTTTGTTTTTCGGGTGGCATTGTAATAATGTTGGAGTTGATCGGTTCTATCAACACCACCCATGTACTTGCTGTATTCCTTGCTACAGAGAGGTTTGTTTTTAGGGGGCCTACCTGCTCTCTGTTCAGCAATTACTGACGTGTCGTGGATTGTCGTCAGCATGAATACATTTTTCGTGTCGCTGTATTTGATGGCAAGGAGCTCATCCTGTCTCAGGGCATAAATTTCTCCACGACTCAGTTTTTTGTTTACAAGATCCTTGGGCAATCCTTTGCGATTGCGATTTATTGTGCCACAGGCTGGGGTGTCTAAACAATAAAGGGTTCTAAATAAAAGGATGCTTGTATAAAAGTTATCCACATATAAGTGGTAACCTTGGCCCAGAAGTGGAGTGATGAGCTCCCAGACAATTTTGCCACTGACAGTCAGGTCAAGGGGACAACCAGGGGGGTCTAATTGGGAGTCCTTGCCCTTGTAAATCAAAAAATAGCTGGTGTACCCCGAGCTGCTTTCGCAGAGCTTATAAAATTTGATCCCATAGCGGGCACGTTTGCTAGGGATGTACTGCCGGAATTTTAGGCGCCCTTTGAAGAGGAGAAGTGATTCATCTATACAAATGTTTTTGGAGGGGGTGTACACTTCTCGAAATCGCTCTGACAGGCTATCTATAAGGGGCCTCAATTTATGTAGCCTGTCATGTCCCGGCTCATTAGGGGGTACAGCAGTGGCATTATTGTTAAAATGAAGAAACCGGAGCAGTAGCTGATACCGGTTTCTAGGCATTGTGGCTGAAAAAACAGGGATAGACATCACAGTAGTGGTATCCCAGTAGGACTCCAAAGTATTTGCTTTAACGAGACCCATGGCTAAAGTGAGGCCCACAAACCTCTTCATCTCGTTAACATCTGTGGGATGCCACGCGTGTGCTCGAGCATATCTGGGTAGGGGATTTTGGGTAATATATTGCTCGGCATACAAATTTGTATAGAGGACCATATCCTGTAGGATGGCCTCAGCCAAAAATAATTGAAAAAAATCAATGGGTTAAAAATTTCTAGTGTCCACCTTTACACCTGAGACTGCAGTAAAAGGGGGAATTTCAGGGGAAAAATTACCAGGAGGCCCCCACGCAGGCTCTCCTCCAGTTGCAGCATTAGCCCTATTGCCCTCTTCCTCTTCCTCATCCTCAACACCTTGATCAACCTGATCATCCACATCCTGCTCAAGCTCCATGGGCTCCTCAAGGGCAGTAACAGTGCTGCTACTCCCACCCGGTGACTCATCAGTAGAGGACTCACTATCTGATGCAGGGGGCACAGACTCAGAATCAGAGTCGCTAAACTCCTCTGAGCTAGATGCCATGCACAGAGCAGCAGCCTCTTCGACCGAATAAAACCTTTTGGCCATGCTGCCAACAAAATATATACAGACTCTATATATACCCTATTCAAAAAAGCTCACAATCAGAGGGACAAAAAGAAAAAAATCAAGTGATTTCACAGTATGACCTGTAGCCAGAAAAAGAAAAATTACTTCTAGTAAAACTACTGCAGCGCTTGCAAAGGTAGAAAAAAATTAAGATAAACAAAACCTATGAGCCAAAACCCTTGCACTATTGATGAATTGAAAAAGTATGTTAGCCCTATGCACCTGCCAAAAGAGCCAACAATCTGGCACACACCAGAGCCTAACCCCTTGAGCCTTCTGAAAAAAGCTTCACTCTTACTCACAAGACAATAAAACACCACTCAAATTCAACCTAATATCAACACAAGTGATTATATAGTCACACTGTGATAAAAAATAATATGGCAATGCAGAACTATAAAATCCAATAAACACAAGAAACAAACAATCAAGGATAAGTAAGAAACCCTAATGGAATGCAGAACAAAACTGAAAATGCTACGGCAAAAGATCACAGTAGTGTAATGCAGCACAAAACCAAATATACACAAAACCACTAAAAATGCTATGAAACCAATACAAGAAGGCAGACTACACTGTGTGATTTACGTTTAGAATACCCTATAACAAATCACACTGTGAAATAAGGTTGCAGAAATAATAAGCAGCAATGAACGCCAACACAGAAAATTCAATAAACACAAGAAAGAACAATCAACAAGTAAGAAACAGTAGTGAAATGCAGCACAAAACCGAATATACACTAAACCACTAAAAATGCTATAAAACCAAGAAGGCAGATCACACCGTGAGATTTGGGTTCAGAATTCCAGATCACTAGTCACACTGTGATAAAAAATAATATATGGCAATGCAGAACTATAAAATCCAATAAACACAAGAAACAAACAATCAAGGATAAGTAAGAAACCCTAATGGAATGCAGCACAAAACTGAAAATGCTACGGCAAAAGATCACAGTAGTGTAATGCAGCACAAAACCAAATATACACAAAACCACTAAAAATGCTATGAAACCAATACAAGAAGGCAGACTACACTGTGTGATTTACGTTTAGAATACCCTATAACAAATCACACTGTGAAATAAGGTTGCAGAAATAATAAGCAGCAATGAACGCCAACACAGAAAATTCAATAAACACAAGAAAGAACAATCAACAAGTAAGAAACAGTAGTGAAATGCAGCACAAAACCGAATATACACTAAACCACTAAAAATGCTATAAAACCAAGAAGGCAGATCACACCGTGAGATTTGGGTTCAGAATTCCAGATCACTAGTCACACTGTGATAAAAAATAATATATGGCAATGCAGAACTATAAAATCCAAGAAACACAAGAAACAAACAATCAAGGATAAGTAAGAAACCCTAATGGAATGCAGCACAAAACTGAAAATGCTACGGCAAAAGATCACAGTAGTGTAATGCAGCACAAAACCAAATATACACAAAACCACTAAAAATGCTATGAAACCAATACAAGAAGGCAGACTACACTGTGTGATTTACGTTTAGAATACCCTATAACAAATCACACTGTGAAATAAGGTTGCAGAAATAATAAGCAGCAATGAACGCCAACACAGAAAATTCAATAAACACAAGAAAGAACAATCAACAAGTAAGAAACAGTAGTGAAATGCAGCACAAAACCGAATATACACTAAACCACTAAAAATGCTATAAAACCAAGAAGGCAGATCACACCGTGAGATTTGGGTTCAGAATTCCAGATCACTAGTCACACTGTGATAAAAAATAATATATGGCAATGCAGAACTATAAAATCCAATAAACACAAGAAACAAACAATCAAGGATAAGTAAGAAACCCTAATGGAATGCAGCACAAAACTGAAAATGCTACGGCAAAAGATCACAGTAGTGTAATGCAGCACAAAACCAAATATACACTAAACCACTAAAAATGCTATAAAACCAAGAAGGCAGATCACACCGTGAGATTTGGGTTCAGAATTCCTGATCACTAGTCACACTGTGATAAAAAATGATATATGGCAATGCAGAACTATAAAATCCTATTAACACAAGAAACAAACAATCAAGGATAAGTAAGAAACCCTAATGGAATGCAGCACAAAACTGAAAATGCTACGGCAAAAGATCACAGTAGTGTAATGCAGCACAAAACCAAATATACACTAAACCACTAAAAATGCTATGAAACCAATACAAGAAGGCAGACTACACTGTGTGATTTACGTTTAGAATACCCTATAACAAATCACACTGTGAAATACTGTAAGGTTGCAGAAATAATAAGCAGCAATGACCGCCAACACAGAAAATTCAATAAACACAAGAAAGAACAATCAACAAGTAAGAAACAGTAGTGAAATGCAGCGCAAAACCGAATATACACTAAACCACTAAAAATGCTATAAAACCAAGAAGGCAGATCACACCGTGAGATTTGGGTTCAGAATTCCAGATCACTAGTCACACTGTGATAAAAAATAATATATGGCAATGCAGAACTATAAAATCCAATAAACACAAGAAACAAACAATCAAGGATAAGTAAGAAACCCTAATGGAATGCAGCACAAAACTGAAAATGCTACGGCAAAAGATCACAGTAGTGTAATGCAGCACAAAACCAAATATACACTAAACCACTAAAAATGCTATGAAACCAATACAAGAAGGCAGATTACACCGTGTGATTTACGTTTAGAATACCCTATAACAAATCACACTGTGAAATAAGGTTGCAGAAATAATAAGCAGCAATGAACGCCAACACAGAAAATTCAATAAACACAAGAAAGAACAATCAACAAGTAAGAAACAGTAGTGAAATGCAGCAAAAAACCGAATATACACTAAACCACTAAAAATGCTATAAAACCAAGAAGGCAGATTAATTTGCGTTCAGAATTCCTGATCACTAGTCACACTGTGATAAAAAATAATATATGGCAATGCAGAACTATAAAATCCAATAAACACAAGAAACAATCAAGGACAAGTAAAAAACAGTAATGGAATGCAGCACAAACTGAAGATGCTACGGTATAAGATCAATGAAAATTAAATAAATATAAGAATACTGCAAAATAACAGTAACACAGTAATGAAAAGTAAGTTCAACAAGCTCAACAGCAATAAAACCAAGAAAATGAATATAATAAAAAGAAAAAAGAAAAAAGAAGTAGGTAGAGAGGAAACAAAGGCAAAGTAATACAATGTATGTATTTATGTGTACACTTGTAATAGGTGTGTATGAATGTAAGTGTGTGTATGTGTGTAAGTGTGTGTCTGTGTGTGTATGCAAAAGTGGGGAACAAAAGTAAGAATAAATGCTAAAAGAAAATCAATTTAGGTAAAATGTATAGTAAGTGTGTGTGTGTATAGTAAGTGTATAGTAAGTGTATAGTAAGTGTGTGTAGTGTGTACAATGGGAGTGCAAAAGAGTACCAAATAGGCAGATCTCACCAACAATGGACACTGGGGGACCGCAAGCTGTAGCAGGAAGGCTCCTCCAAAAACATCCAGCAGCAGAGACCAAAGGGGGCGGCTCCAGAGGGTAGCAGGTATTTATATCCAGCAGCTACATGTGGTGATCATGTGACTGGAGCATGGGGTCGGCACTGGGGCATCTGGTTGGAGGGGAAACTAGAAGATTCCATGCTCATTGCCTAGGGGATCGCTGACCGATGTCATCACTGCAGGGGCTGACAGGCGCAGATCTGATTGGAGCCGATCGTGAAGAGGAGGATCTGTCCTGTGGGGTCGGTGCTGGGGCAATCGGTGAGGAGGAGGGTCAATAGGAAGGCCTCTGCTCATTGCCTAGGGGATCGCTGACTGATGACATCGCTGCAGGGGCTGACAGGCGCAGATCTGATTGGCGCCGATCGCGAAGAGGAGGATCTGTCCTGTGGGGTCGGCGCTGGGGCAATCGGTGCGGAGGAGTGTCAACAGGAAGGCCTCTGCTTGTTGCCTAGGGGATCAGCAAGCGGATCTCACCGCAGGAGCAGCGCTGACATGCGCTGATCCTGCATAAGGTACTACTGGGGTCGGCACTTGTAAAGGGGGTCGGCGCTGGGGCAATCGGGACAGGGGAGGGTTAACTAAAGTCCCATTGCATGTCGCCTAGGGAGTGTGCAACACGATCGCACCGCTGGATCACAGCCAGCATGTGCAGATCGCAGCACAGGGAGGCTGGGGGAGAAAACGTAGGTACTACGTTCTTGGCACTCTGGTCCCTTTCCTGCCAGAACGTAGTACCTACGTTCTTGGCATGCAAAAGGTTAAAGGACGAAGGGTTTGCAAAGGCAGTCCGGGAAATGTGGACACACTGGAAGGGTTATCAGGATGAATTTGCCACACTAAGTCAATGGTGGGATGTAGGCACATTTCACCTAAAGCTCTTGTGTCAAGAGTATACAAAATGTTTGAGCAGACAGAAAAAAGCAGAGATTGAGGTTCTGAATAGGGATGTGCTTGATCTTGAGCAGAGGCTGTCAGACTCTGAAGACCAAGCCATGCAGTGTGAATATATAGAAAAGAAAGAGACTCTGCGTAACATGGAACAGCGACAGGCTCGTGGTGCTTATGTGCGAAGCCGCATGCAGTTACTCTGTGATATGGATCGTGGCTCGCGATTCTTCTATGCTCTGGAGAAGAAGAAGGGGAACCGAAAACAAATAACATGCCTTCTTGCGGAGGATGGCACCCCCTTGAAGATCCGGAGGCTATCCGGGACAGAGCCCGGTCCTTCTATCAGAACCTTTTTTCTCTGGATCCCATCTCTCCAGATGCCTGCAGGGAGCTATGGAATGGGCTTCCAGTGGTCAGCGAGGGGAGAAGAGAGAGGTTGGAAAAACCAATCACTCTGAATGAACTCTCTCAAGCACTCCACTTAATGCCCCATAATAAATCTCCAGGGATGGATGGATTGACTGTAGAGTTCTTCCAGTTCTTCTGGATTACTCTGGGACATGATTTCCATAGGGTTCTAAGTGAGGCCCTCAAGACCGGTGAGATGCCACTTTCGTGTTGTCGAGCAGTGTTATCACTGCTACCTAAGAAGGGGGATCTCCGCCTTATTAAGAATTGGCGACCGGTCTCATTACTCAGCACAGACTATAAAATTGTAGCCAAAGCTATATCACTCAGGCTCAAGTCTGTGCTGGCAGAGGTGGTTCATCCTGACCAGTCCTATACAGTCCCAGGCCGGACAATTTTTGACAATGTCTTTCTGGTTCGGGATTTACTACATTTTGCTCGGAAGGCTGGTCTATCTCTCGCTTTTCTCTCCCTGGATCAAGAGAAGACATTTGACAGAGTAGATCACCAATATCTTTTAGGCACTCTGCAAGCCTATAGCTTTGGCCCACTGTTTGTGAGCTATCTGAAAACACTGTACACCTCTGCAGAGTGTCTAGATAAAATCAACTGGTCTCTGACTGCACCTCTGGCCTTCAAACGAGGAGTTCGACAAGGATGTCCTTTGTCGGGACAGCTGTATGCACTGGCCATTGAGCCTTTCCTGTGTCTACTAAGGAAGAGGCTTACAGGACTGGTGCTCAGGGAACCTGACATGAGGGTAGTTCTTTCAACATATGCTGATGATGTCATCCTTGTGGCCAGCGCCGATTCGGACCTAAGCGCCGCCTGAGGCGGCTCCTGCAATGCCGCCCCCCCCTCGCCGACTTACTTGTCGGGAGGGGAGGCAGGAACACTAATGCGGAGAGCGCAATTGCGCTCTCGCATTAGTAAAGCCGAATTTCCGGTTTAAAAACCGGAAATTCGGCTCTTAAAGGTGCAGGAGCGGCTTTTTGCTGCCCCTGGAAACCACTTCGGCGTTGCCGCCTGAGGCGAGCGTCTCAGCTCGCCTCATTGGCGCGCGCCCCTGCTTGTGGCCCAGGACCTAGTTGATCTTGAGCGAGCACAAGAATGCCAAGAGGTTTACGCTTCTGCCTCATCAGCTCGGATCAACTGGACCAAGAGCTCAAGCCTTCTGGAAGTTCCTCTACATGTAGATTCTTTGCCTTCTGCTTTTCGCGACATCTCGTGGGAGACTAAAGTCATCAAATATTGAGGTGTCTGTCAGCTGAAGAGCGTCCTGTTCCACAGAATTTCATTGAACTTGAGGAGCATGTTCTTACCCGCCTGGGAAAGTGGAAGGGTCTTGCTAAAATGCTTTCTATGAGGGGGAGGGCTTTGGTGATTAACCAGCTGGTGACCTCTCAACTCTGGTATAGGCTGACATGTCTTAGCCCAACCAAAGAATTCATTGCTAAAATCCAGAGAAGGTTGCTGGACTTTCTCTGGATGGGAAAGCACTGGGTCTCTGCAGGTGTTTCAAGCCTACCCTTGAGAAAGGGAGGACAGGGAGTTGTATGTATACGCTCTCAAGTACATACTTTCCGTCTCCAGCAGATACAGAGATACTTTCACGCAGATCCTTCTCCACAGTGGTGTACTCTAGCATCCAGCTTTTATCACCAGGTACGCAACATGGGGTATGATCGGCAATTGTTTGTCATCGAACCTGAAGGATTCTTAAGAAGCCTCTCACCATTGCCAGCTTATTACCAAGAGGCTCTAAAGACCTGGAGCATGGTAACTGTGCTAAGGCAAGGAGGACATTCTAACTGAGCCCCTACTTTACAATCCATCTTTAAAGACAAGGATGTTGGAGTCCACCAGCATCCGCCACTGCCTTTGCAGGGCTTAGCTAACCAGAGTTGGGGATCTCCTAGATTTCGAGAGGTCAGATTGGGTGGAAGCTCGGGCAGTTATGCCACGCATGGGGTACCTTACCACTAGAGTTCCACATCGTCTGCTCCAGGAGATCAAAAATAACCTCTCTCCTGAATCTCACACATTTATTGATGGGGTTTACATGGTAGAGAATCACATCCACCTTGGAACTCTCCACCTCCAGTCATAAAAATAGCACCCAAGACCCGTCAATCCCCTGACACACCTCCTTCCCCCAACTTGAGCCAGTTGAAGAATTTTACCTCAATGTGCTTTTATGACATGACAAGAAAGCTATTGTACTCCCTCATGCTCCACACTGTACATTTTCTTGCTCTTGTCTCCCGCTATGATACCATCTGGAGGCAGGTGTTTAATGAGGGTGAGAAACCCCAGCGGCGAGCCCTTTATTCCAGCCTGGTGCCCAGACCCACTGGAGACTTGAGTTGGAGAGTGCTCCATGGTGCTTTGAGCACAGGAGAGTACTTGGTCCATTTTACAGACTCCACAGCTGCTTGCCCATTCTGTGGCAAAAGGGAGTCCATGTTTCATGCTTATTTTTCATGTGCCAGACTGCAACCTCTTTTGGCTCTTTTGAGGAAACTTCACCTGCAGTTCTGGTTACATTTTTCCCCTCACGTTTTTATTTTTGGACGCCCAATATCCCGGGACAATCGAGAGAAAGACCTTCTCTTCAACTTGCTCCTAGCTTTAGCCAAACTAGCCATTCATAAGTCTAGAATGCGATGTTTGGAGGGTGGGAATCCTCTACCGGTAGAGGCTTTGTTCCGGTTGCTGGTGCGTTCCTGCATCCGAGCAGAGTACATCCAGGCAGTGTTTACTGGCCAGTTGAGTGAATTTGCTTACCAGTGGGCAATAGATGGGTTGCTCAGTATCCCCAGATTTGGTTTCTGTTAAGACAACTCTCACGCTTTATATTTAAGTGAACTTTAATTTAAGTGACAGATCTATTATATTCATCATCATCTCTTCCTTTGAGGTGTAATTAATTTTGGTGAGCAATCACTCACCTGTAATTTGAATAATATTCCAAATACTGCAAAATCAGCACATTTACATAATTCTTCAAGGGGCAAAAGTACAAAAATGTATGTTCACCCCAGAAAACCATATACTTTTGGAAAGTACACATTCTGACGAATCTAAAATGGGTATGCATGTCTTTCTACTCAAAAGTACCAAACCGCAAAGCTTTCCTACATTTCGCAATTTTTCTGACATTACTGAAAATCACCTAAATATTGCAACTCTGAAGCATCGTATCTCCCACATATCATTATATACCAAGATACAACACCCCACATATAAAAGCCCAGGGTCCGCTGAACAGTTTGATGCACAATATGCATAGGTGCACCTAACTATGTGGCGTATAGGGGCCCCAGAACTAAGACACCCCATACGAGTTATCAGTTCTGGAATTCCAAATACTGCAAAATCAGCACATTTACAGCATTTTTCAAGGGGCAAAAGTACATAAATGTATGTTCACCCCAGAAAACCATATGTTTTTGGAAAGTACACATTCTGACGAATCTAATATGGGTATGCACGTCTTTCTACTCCAAAGTACCAAGCCGTAAAGCTTTCCTATATTTCGCAATTTTTATGACTTACCAAAAATCAACTCGATATTGCAAATATGAAGCATCATATCTCCCGCATATCATTATATACCAAGATAAAATACCCTAAATATGAAAGCCCTGGGTCCACTGAACAGTTTGATGCCCAATAGGCATAGGTATCATACCTCCCAACTGTCCCTTTTTTGGAGGGACAGTACCTCTTTTGACAGCTCAACCCGCAGTCCCTCATTTGTACTGGAAAGTCCCTCTTTTCTCTGCACTGAACAGCCAGAAAAAGAAACAAAGTTTCTCACTTAATTGGCTTTTAGCAGAGAGCCCAGAACAGCTAACAGGTGCAAATAAGATACTTTCTAACAATTTTGAGACACAAAAACACAGTTTAGATAAGGAGAAATATTTTCAAACTTTCATAACCTGCCAAATTTTGTAAAACAAACATGGTAATTAGGGGGTGTGGCCACAGAAAGGGGTGTGGTCAAAAAATTGCTGTGCTACATGCGGAAAATTTTTTTATGTCCCTCTTTTTACTTCCAAAATGTTGGGAGGTATGAGGTATACCTAAGTATGTGGCGTATAGGGGTCCCAGAACGAAGACACCCCATATGAGTTATCAGTTCTGGAATTCCAAATACTGCAGAAGCCACAAAAAAGAAAGCTCTCTGTTTGATTCCAAATTAAGCAGAGAAATCCCTGTCTAAGGCAGGATTTTTTGATCTCATTTGGTGTGTGGAGGTGTTAGCTACTTGGTGTGTGAATTTTGGGGAGTTTTGAGTTGATTTACTTTATTTAAAATTGATTTTTATTTTGACCCAGAAGGTGAGTGATTGCTAGCCCAGTTTCCTTCACTTCCTGTGGGCTACAAACTCACTGACAGATCCCCTCCCCCTACCCCGCACCTGGGTGTCAGTTTCACTTGTTTTTTTATTTATTTTCAGCTGGAATCTATAACTGTTTGCACAGATTGTGTGTGTGCTTTTATTTTTTATCCTTGTTTTGTAAGGAGAGAAAGCTAAAGGGAGAAGGATTTAAAAAATAAAATCTTTTCTAGTAGCAGTGCAACTCCCAGGCACCTGCTCACATTAACCCTCTCCCTATTAAAGCTTCTCATTGTTGCATTTACTTTTGTGGATTAATAGAATTAAGCTTCCTTTTTTGTGGAATGTTTTGTAAAATAATGGGAGGGAATAAAAAACAAAATTATAAAAATACCTCAGGCTCCTAAAGGAAAAGGAGCTGAAAAACCTGGCTGTAGCTATGCTATAAAGCACCAGTCACAGCCTTTGTCAAAAAGCTCCACTGCTTCTGTTTCTGCTGCTGCAGCCAATGTGACCCCTGATAAAAGTTTTGCACAGGCAGTAGCTACCATCAACAACCCAAGCCAACTCACTGCTGGGGTAGAGCAGCTTACAAGGAAGCATGGGGTTAGATGTCTAATGTCAGGAGCTCATGGCATAGAGGCTTACATAAAATCTGCAGCTGAAGTGGTGGGCCCCTCTGTAATAGTGGCAGCAAGTAAAATGTATGGGAAAGCCATAATATTTGCCCATACACTAACTGCAGTGCATGCTCTACTGCAGAGAGGCATCACAGTAGGGGGTAGTTATATTCCTGTAGAACCCCTAGAAGGATTAGGCAAAAAATTGTCTTATCTAATGTGCCCCCCTTCCTGCAAGATCATTTATTGCTACCCCACCTGCAAGCCCTCTGTGAAATAAAGTCAACTATTTCTAAACTTCCCTTGGGTTGCAAGGAGAGCAGATTGAGACATATCCTCTCTTTTAAAAGGCAGGTGCAATTACTTTTGCCTCTGGGTCAAGATACTATTGAGGGGTCCTTTGGTGTTCCATTTGAGGGGGTGCTGTATAAAAAATTTTTACTGCACAGAAGTGAGGTGCTTCCTTTGCAAGAACCTGGGGCACACTCGCCAGAGTTGCCCCAAAGGGCATATTTAGACCACAGTCCCTGTTCCTGCCCCCAGTACCTCTAATTGAACAGCATACCCTGCTACAGCTATTGCTGCAGGCTTATCAAAGGAGAAATCCCCTTCAGTAAAGAACCTCAAGGTGGTTATTATTCACCCTTTTTAGGAGGGACAGAGGGATTAAAAAGGGTGGAGGAGTGTGTTTGTATGTAAAGCCTGAATTAAAGCCATGCGCTAAAGAAATAACAATAGCTGGCACTGGTGAGGGTGTAGAATCACTCTGGGTAGAGATTTTGACTGGGCAAAAGGTAACAAAAAGAATTATCATTGGTGTATGCTATAAACCACCTCGTATAAGTGTCGAGTATGAAGCCCAGCTACTCTTGCAGATACAAGCGGCTTCACAGCTGGGTCAAGTTGTTGCTATGGGTGACTTCAATTATCCAGACATTGACTGGGGTAATGGGGTTGCTAAGACAGAAAAAGCTAGTAGGTTTGTAAATATGCTGAATGACAACTTTTTATTCCAGCTCGTTCAAGAACCTACTAGGAATAACTCTTTTGGACCTTGTAATAACTAACAATACTGAACTCATCTCTAACATTTGTGTGGGTGAGCATTTAGGGAATAGTGACCATAACATGGTCTCCTTTGAGATTCTGTTGCAGAAGCAATTCTATAAGGGAGTAACTAAAACACTAAATTTCAGAAGTGCAAACTTTGACAGTATAAGGGCATCTCTGCAGCATATTAAGTGGGAAATGCTTTTCACAGGGTTAAACACAGAACAAAAATGGGAAGTCTTTAAAATGCTGCATAATAAATATACTTGTCAGTATATTCCACTTGTAAGCAAGGAACGTCGTTGCAAAGCAAAACCTTTTTGGTTCAATAGAAGCGTTGGTGTTGAGGTGGCTAAGAAAAGACGTGCTTTTAAGGCTTTCAAGTTAGCTGGTACAGCCGAAACATTTATAAGGTACAAGGAGGCCAATAAATCATGCAAGGAAGCTATAAGGCAAGCTAAAATTGCTATAGAAAAGGATATTGCAGCTAGCAGTAAAAAAAATCCAAAATTATTTTTTAAATATGTTAATAGTAAAAAAATGAAGCAGGAAGGGGTGGGATCATTACTATCGGAGGGGGGTCAGCTGGTTGATGAAAACAAAATAAAAGCGCAGATTCTGAACTCATATTTTTCATCTGTCTACACAAATGAGGAACCAGTAAGTGAAGGTTTCCTTCTTAACAGTCCCAATTCTAGTAATACAACTAATGATGCATGGTTCACACATGAAGAAATTCAAAAGAGACTAGAACATGTTAAGATTACCAAAGGTCCAGGGCCAGATGGTATTCATCCCAGGGTAATTAGCGAGCTTAGCTCTGTGATTGCCAAACCTCTTTACTTAATTTTTCAGGATTCATTGAGATCTGGCATAGTGCCGAGAGACTGGCGAATTGCTAATGTGGTGCCTCTATTCAAAAAAGGATCCCGTTCTCAGCCTCAAAACTATAGGCCAGTTAGTCTGACGTCAGTGGTAGGAAAGCTTTTCGAAGGGTTAATAAAGGATAAGATACTGGACTTCATAGCAAATCATAATACAATGAGTTTGTGCCAGCATGGTTTTATGTGTAATAGATCTTGCCAGACTAACTTAATTTCTTTTTATGAGAATGTAAGTAGAGACCTCGATTCTGGGATGGCAGTGGATGTGATTTACTTAGACTTTGCTAAAGCATTTGATACAGTGCCACACAAAAGGTTATTGGTTAAATTAAGGAATGTTGGCCTGGAACATAGTATTTGTACCTGGATAGAGAACTGGCTAAAATATAGACTACAAAGAGTGGTGGTAAATGGAACATTTTCTAATTGGACCAGTGTTGTTAGTGGAGTACCGCAGGGCTCTGTACTAGGTCCCTTGCTTTTCAACTTGTTTATTAATGACCTGGAGGTGGGCATTGAAAGTACTGTTTCTATTTTTGCAGATGATACTAAATTGTGCAGAACTATAGGTTGCATGCAGGATGCTGCCACTTTGCAGAGTGATTTGTCTAAACTGGAAAACTGGGCAGCAAACTGGAAAATGAGGTTCAATGTTGATAAATGCAAGGTTATGTACTTTGGCAAAAATAATATAAATGCAAGTTATACACTAAATGGCAGTGTGTTGGGAGTTTCCTTAAATGAGAAGGATCTAGGGGGTCTTTGTAGATAACACGTTGTCTAATTCTGGGCAGTGTCATTCTGTGGCTACTAAAGCAAATAAAGTTCTGTCTTGCATAAAAAAGGGCATTAACTCAAGGGATGAAAACATAATTATGCCTCTTTATAGGTCCCTGGTAAGGCCTCATCTGGAGTATGCTGTGCAGTTTTGGACTCCAGTCCTTAAGAGGGATATAAATGAGCTGGAGAGAGTGCAGAGACGTGCAACTAAATTGGTTAGAGGGACGGAAGACTTAAATTATGAGGGTAGACTGTCAAGGTTGGGGTTGTTTTCTCTGGAAAAAAGGCGCTTGCGAGGGGACATGATTACACTTTACAAGTACATTAGAGGACATTATAGACAAATGGCAGGGGACCTTTTTACCCATAAAGTGGATCACCGTACCAGAGGCCACCCCTTTAGACTAGAAGAAAAGAACTTTCATTTGAAGCAACGTAGGGGGTTCTTCACAGTCAGGACAGTGAGGTTGTGGAATGCACTGCCGGGTGATGTTGTGATGGCTGACTCAGTTAATGCCTTTAAGAATGGCTTGGATGATTTTTTGGACAGACATAATATCAAAGGCTATTGTGATACTAAGCTCTATAGTTAGTATAGATATGGGTATATAGAATTTAATTAAAAATAGGGATGGGTGTATGTATGGATGCTGGGTTTTCATTTGGAGGGGTTGAACTTGATGGACTTTGTCTTTTTTCAACCCAATTTAACTATGTAACTAACTATGTAACTATGTAACCCACCTCTCAAACCTCCTCCTTCTTCACTCAAGTTATCTAAAGTTACAGCCTGCATTTCAACTTTAGCAAAAGAGAAGGGGGGAGGAATGCCAATGCATCCCCCAGTGCTGCAGTTGTTCTTGCCAAAAACCAATGTAACACTGTTATTAACACTCCTAAGGGTGTGGGGGTGCCGGTGGTTGTAACACCTGTCGTGGTGGGAGCAGAGAGTAGCATTTCCTCTTCAAATGACAAGAAAAAGAAGAGGAAATTTAAATCCAACAGGCTGATACCTGAGGAATGGGTTTCAGTGGTCAATCCAAGGGCAAAAAGGGCAGCAAAACATCTGCTCCTCGTGTGGTGATATTGTCTGGTCCAACTGTTGGATGCAATCAACTGGTGCCAGACCATGCACCTATAGACTCAGTTGGGGAAGAGGAGATAAATGGTCTGGAGAAATTTGAACAGGGGATTATGGGTCTCCCCACAGAGTCAGGGGTGATGCCTCTGTCTCCAACAGGGGATCTTCCCCTGGAGTATAAAGGGACAGCTAATGAAACCCCTGCAGAGTGGGCCGTAAATGTTCCTGAGGTGCTGAACTTTGGGAACTACAACCAGCCTCAGTGTTTAGTGCCTCAGGGTATTTCACTCCATGAAATGGAGAATATTGGGACAACCCCCATAAAGGACCCTGCAGACAATACAGTGAGGGAGGCTGGAGTTGTAAATATGGAGCAGGGTCTCCAGATAGCAGGTACTTCTGATCCGTCTCCTGCAACTTCTTGTGTAGATATTATCAAAGCTCCAGTGGAGAGGGGGAATTATCAATCCCTTAGCCAAGAAGAGTTCATGGATGAGGGGGACATTGAAGAGGAGGTTGACACAGTTGTGACAAATCTTTCTACCCCAATCATCCCAGCTGAGGAACTCAAGATGTTTCTTGAGAGCACCCTTGGTGTTAAATTGGAGAAGAATCTACATATGGCTCTAGAGAAGTGGCAGGATTTGACTTTGATGATCAGTTCTGTGAGACAATACATCAAGGTCATAAAAGAGGCCAAAAACTATGGAACTGCAGAATATATCCGTATTGTTAAGTTCCACAAAAAGTGTTTGTCTCACCAGACCTCTGTGAGGGCTAAAGCATTTACTAACACACAATAATGGCTCTAAGTGTAAGCACTCTTAATACAAATGGCTGTTGGGAGCCTTTTAGAATGTTTCAGGTACTCTCTTTTCTATGCCAAGGAGGGTACTCTGTGAGTTTCCTTCAAGAGACCCATATCACTCAGGAGCTTGAAGCGTCCTGGCACCTGGAATGGAAGGGCAGAGTCGTTTTTAATTACCTCACATGGACGTCATGTGCGGTGGTGACCTTGTTCTCAGAATCCTTCCAGCCAGAGGTACTGAGCGTTAATTCTGTCATCCCAGGCCGTCTGTTACATCTCCGGGTCCGGGAGTCTAGTGGAACATACAATCTGATAAACTTGTATGCCCCAACTACTGGACCAGAGAGAAAGCATTTTTTTGAAAGTTTATCAGCCTATATGGAGACAATTGACTCAGATGAAGCCGTGATTATAGGGAGTGATTTCAATTACACCCTTGAGGCTCGGGACCGAAATGTTCCCCAGAAAAGGGATTCATCTGAGTCAGCTTTGCGGGAACTCATTGCCCATTTCTCCTTGGTAGACATCTGGAGAGAACAACACCCAGAAACCGATGCTTTCACCTATGTTAGGGTGAGGGATGGCCATGTGTCTCAGTCCCAGATTTATAGGCTTTATAAATCAAGCCATATTATGTCATGAGTTCGGTCCAGTAATATTAGCTTGGCACCTTATTCGGACCACAATTGGGCTTCTTTGATAGTGGCAGTTGCACCATCTCTGCCCAAAGCAGCCTATCGGCACTTTAATAACAGCTTATTAAAGGATGAAGGGTTTGCAAAGGCAGTCCGGGAAATGTGGACAGACTGGAAGGGTTATCAGGATGAATTTGCCACACTGAGTCAATGGTGGGATGTAGGCAAGGTTCACCTAAAGCTCTTGTGTCAAGAGTATACAAAATGTTTGAGCAGACAGAAAAACACAGAGATTGATGCTCTGAATAGGGAGGTGCTTGATCTTGAGCAAAGGCTGTCAGGCTCTGAAGACCAAGCCATACAGTGTGAATATGTAGAAAAGAAAGAGTCTCTGCGTAACATGGAACAGCGACAGGCTTGTGGTGCTTATGTGCGAAGCCGCATGCAGTTACTCTGTGATATGGCTCATGGCTCGTGTTTCTTCTATGCTCTGGAGAAGAATAAGGGGAACCGAAAACAAATCACATGCCTTCTTGCAGAGGATGGCACCCCCCTTGAAGATCCGGAGGCTATCCGGGACAGAGCCTGGTCCTTCTATCAGAACCTTTTTTCTCCGGATCCCATCTCTCCGGATGCCTACAGGGAGTTATGGAATGGGCTTCCAGTGGTCAGCGAGGGTAGAAGAGAGAGGTTGGAAAAACCAATCACTCTGAATGAACTCTCTCAAGGACTCCACTTAATGCCCTTAAATAAATCTCCAGAGCTGGATTGATTGACTGTAGAGTTCTTCCAGTTCTTCTGGGATACTCTGGGAAATGATTTCCATAGGGTTCTAAATGAGGCCCTCAAGACCGGTGAGATGCCACTTTTGCATCGTCAAGCAGTGTTATCACTGCTACCTAAGAAGGGGGATCTCCGCCTTATTAAGAATTGGCAACCGGTCTCATTGCTCAGCACAGACTATAAAAGTGTAGCCAAAGCTATATCACTCAGGCTCAAGTCTGTGTTGGCAGAGGTGGTTCATCCTGACCAGTCCTATACAGTCCCCGGCCGGACAATTTTTGACAATGTCTTTCTGATTCAGGATTTACTATATTTTGCCCGGAAGGCTGGTCTATCTCTCGCTTTTCTCTCCCTGGATGAATAGAAGGCATTTGACAGAGTAGATCACCAATATCTTTTAGGCACTCTGCAAGCCTATAGCTTTGGCCCACAGTTTGTGAGCTATCTGAAAACACTGTACACCTCTGCAGAGTGTCTAGTTAAAATCTGACTGGTCTCTGACTGCACCTCTGGCCTTCAAACGAGACATTCGACAATGATGTCCTTTGTCGGGACAGCTGTATGCACTGGCCATTTAGATTCTTTGCCTTCCGCATTTCGCGACATCTCGTGGGAGACTAAAGTCATCAAATATTTAGGTGTCTATCTGTCAGCTGAAGAGCCTCCTGTTCCACAGAATTTCATTGAACTTGAGGAGCATGTTCTTACCCGCCTGGGAAAGTGGAAGGGTCTTGCTAAAATTCTTTCTATGAGGGGGAGGGCTTTGGTGATTAACCAGCTGGTGGCCTCTCAACTCTGGTATAGGCTGACATGTCTTAGCCCAACCCAAGAATTCATTGCTAAAATCCAGAGAAGGTTGCTGGACTTTCTTTGGATGGGAAAGCACTGGGTCTCTGCAGGTCTTTCAATCCTACCCTTGAGAGAGGGAGGACAGGGAGTTGTATGCTTACGCTCTCAAGTACATGCTTTCTGTCTCCAGCAGATACAGAGAAACTTGTATGCAGATCCTTCTCCACAGTGGTGTACCCTAGCATCCAGCTTTTATCATCAGGTACGCAACATGAGGTATGACCGGCAATTGTTTGTCATAGAACCTGAAGGATTCTTAAAGGGATACTGTCATGGGAAAACATTTTATATTTCAAAATGAACCAGTTAATAGTGCTGCTCCAGCAGAATTCTGCACTGAAATCCATTTCTCAAAAGAGCAAACAGATTTTTTTATATTTAATTTTGAAATCTGACATGCGGCTTGACATTTTGTCAATTTCCCAGCTGCCCCTGGTCATGTGACTTGTGCCTGCAGTTTAGGAGAGAAATGCTTTCTGGCATTCTGCTGTTTTTCCATCTCAATGTAACTGTCTCAGAGGGACATGGGTTTTTACTATTGAGTGCTGTTCTTATATCTACCAGGCAGCTGTTATCTTGTGTTAGGGAATTTTATTTAAAATAATCAAAATTACAAAAACAAATCAGATTAGAACAAAGAAAAATATTACATTACTTACAAATCAAACATTTGAAAAAGACAAATTAACCCCTTCCCACAAATCTTTGCACATATCAAAAAACCCAGTCGCCTTAGTTTTAATAATAATAATATCTCCACAAATAGCATTGGTGACATTTTCAATTGACAGCTGCAACTGACTCAGGGTCATTCTGCACCTCATTTGCCATAAGTGATACCTCATAACTGCCAGAATTATATACAGTGTGAGTCTGTTTATGTTTCCTGCTTTATCGTTCTTAATGACACCATATGAAAGTTCAGCAAAGTCCAAATCTCTGAACATATTAAGAGCTAAAGCTCTTGCCACACTGTCTCTTAGAGAGGAGGAAACTGGACATTCCAGTACGAAATGTTGCTGCATCTCTTCCACCCCACAACCCCATGGACACTCCCTGTCAACCACATTTAAATATTTCAGATTGCCTCTGACAAATAGTCTGCCCTGCAGAGATAACCATGTGATGTCCCAAAACTTTCTTGGCAATCTCTTATTAGTAAGAAAAAGGAGACTCTCCTCCATCACCTCCCCAGGACAATCTGCAACACTTATTGGAGAAACAAAATACAGATCTAAAACTCTCCAATAAATGACTTTCCTATGCACTGATCTTAAACCCTCTGCACTAATGTTCCACTTCTTCAGGATCTTTACACTCTGCCACCGAGTAACCAATCTCTAATAAAAGGTGATGCCCAGTCTCTAACACTGATTTCCCACAGAGACTCTCTCCCCCGCACCACCCCTCCAAAGTTAAACTTCAGAAAGATGGTGCAGAAGAAAGCCACGGGACATGGCATGTCCAACGCTCCACTTTTCTTCTGCAAGAACGTGATCCCCCTTTTTACCGGGTTGAGCCTATTCCCCCAAAGCATTTGGAAGAACAGGCTCTGGATCCGGGCATAGAGAGATTCTGGTAACAAGAATATGTAAGAAACAAAGAGAAACACCTGAACCAGGAAAGTCTTAATAATGTGAATCCTTTCTCGATACGTCAGCTTCCAGGATTTCCACCGCTGAACCTTTGCCAGACCTGCATTCAGTTTGTCTTCCCAATTTTCCTTAGCAAGATCTCCCTTCCCAAATTTAATCCCTAAAATTCTAACTAAACCTGGGGCCATTGGGAATTTCTCAAGCCAGAAGCTTGGTTCCCCCTCTAGAGTCCAAAAGGCCTCCGATTTTTCTTGGTTGATCTGAGACCCTGAGGCCTCAGAGTAACTTTCAATGTACTCCAAAACCTTTCCCTCCTCCTCAGGTTTTGATATTACTAGAGTGACATCGTCCGCACAGGCTATGGAATTAAAGGATCGATCCGACGGAAATGGAACCCCCTCAAGCCCACAATCCTGCAGTCTCCTCAAGAATGGATCTAATGAGAAAACATACAGAAGTGGACTCAGAGGACATCCCTGTCTCACACCAGCTCTCACCAAAAAGTCCTCACCTTTCCAACCATTAATCAATGGGAAGCTACTTGCCCCACTGTACAAAACCCTTAGCCATCTAATGAATTCATCCGGAATGCAGTATCTTTGCAAAGCAGCCCATAGATATTCATGATTGACTTTATCAAAGGCTTTTACTTGGTCTAAAGAGAGAAAGTAGTTGACCCATTGCTAAGCCTTGCACCTCTGCAGTGCTTCCCTGAGAGAAAGAACAGCACCAAAAATGTCCCTTCCCCCCAGTGAACAGAACTGAGAATTAGAAAGCAGAGACCCAGCCACCACACCCAACCTTTGTGAGAGAATCCTAGCCAGAATCTTCCTATCAACATTGAGAAGGGCAATTGGCCTCCAATTCTGAACTTGCCTTGAATCCTTTCCCTTTGATATCAGAACCAGAGAGGAGGACTGCATAGATTTAGGAAGGCATCCCCTGGTCAGACAGTCATTAAAGACTTCAGTAAGAACCGGAACCAACTCTTCTTTAAACGTGCTGTAAAACTTCGCAGTGAAACCATCTGGCCCAGGGGCCCTCCTTTTCTGCTGTTTTTCAATTGCCTGCAGTACTTCCTCCTCGGTTATCTCTGACACCAAAGGGGAAAAGTCCAAATTGTCAGTGTTTGAAACTGGGGTCGCCTCCAGGAAAGCTTGAATCTTATCTTTATCCCAAGCCCTTTCTTTGTAAAGGTCAGTGTAGTAAGACCTCACAACCTCCAGGATACCCTCCCTAGAAACTTCTAATTCACCCTGAAGGTTGTAAAGGCCCTCAACCCACTTCTTTTTAAACGTCTCCTTACAGTTCTGGTAAGGGTCCGGGGAATTTGAGTTCCCGTAGTCCCTCTCCAGAACCAGGGACTTAAGCCGGTTGTACTGACACCACCTCAACAAGTACTTAAGCTGGTTAACTTTTTCTCCCCCCTCCCCATTCGAAATACAGATCTCGAGTTTCCTTCTTAGAGACCAGCTCTCTTTCTCTTTAGCCCTCCCTTTTTTAAAAGAGGCAGTTCGGAAAGAAGTCTGGAAAGTATCCTTAGCTGATTCCCACCAATCTGAAACACAATCGAAAAACTCTATCTTAGATACTTCATTCTGTAAAAGATTCTTAAAAGCCATTCTAACACTCTCCTCCTCTAGCAGCTCCTTCCCCAACCTCCAAAGCCCTTTGCCAAAACCCTTTGCCAAAACCCATCCTACCTAACAGACCATAATGAAAAAATAAGGTTAAATGGTCTGAAAATTCAACCCCTATTTCCTTAAAATTAGAAGTCAATAAAGTCCTCCTCTCAGAAATAGACTGAGGCCCATAGATGTTAATTAGCCGTAGGAGTTTCCCTTCATGCTGAATATCAAGCATCATACACCTGCCCACCTGTATGTCCACCACCTTCTTCACCACAAAGTGCTTACTGCCCTTAAAGAGAATGGCTACTCCCCCCGCTGGCTCACAGGCTATGGACCAAAAGGAAAGTCCCTTCCTCCAATCTCTCTTTGCTTCCCTGATCTCCTGTAGGGATGAAAGTCTGGTCTCCTGTAGGAAATTAATGTCTGCCTCTGTATTTCTCAGATATTCAAAGGCAACAAAGCGGGTTCTCCTGTTCTTAATGCTACAGGCATTTATAGTAAGGAAATCAAGCGACAGATCCATCTTTATGTTTTTGTTTTTATTGATAACTGATCTGTTACTGGCCTCTCTCTTCACCTGAACACTTGGCCCTAAAGGCACCTCTTCCCCTTACTCCATCATCTCCTCTTCCTCTAGAGACTCCCACTCTAACTCCTGAGACTCCCCAGCAACATCTTTCTTTTTCCTATTGACACTGTCTTTCTGACAAGCATTTTTCCTTTTCTCCCGCTCCTCCTCCTCCTCAGTCATCCTTACCAGCTCCCCCAATTCCTCCTCCACCATCTCACCCCAAGAACCCCCCTTCAACACCCTAACCTATTTCCAGTATCAAAATTCACTTTCCCAGGTACATTCTTTGCCTTAGATGCTTTTTTCCCATCTTTACCCAGTTTTCCACTCATCCACCCGACTACTCTGTGCAGGGGCACATGTGTCTCTTTGTACCTTTTTTGTTCCCCCACCCTCCGTTCTCTTCTGAATGGGCACTGTAGCTTCCTTCTCCCCAGCACCCAGCACACACTCAGTACTCAATACAGAGGGAACAGCTTCAGAAAGATCTTTGCTCATTTGCTCCTCTATGTTTGGGCAGGACTTCTTTATGTTGTGCCAGGCCTCTGGGCAGTCCCTATAAGCATGGCCTTCCCTCAAGCACAGATTGCATCTGATCTTATTCACACACTCTTTGCTGGGATGCCCAATTTCCCCACAGAAAGCACACTTTTGTACAGTACATTTCCCTGCAAAAATGGGATTTTGAGCCACATTTAAAGCACAGCTTTGGCTGCCCAACATAGTAGCACACACCCCTGCTCTTACCAATAAAGAATGAATTTTGCAAGTGCTGCTGAACATACCTCTGGGAATTCAGTTTTACCTGGACCTTGTACCCCCCCCCACCCAGAAATCCTCCTCGTCATATATCTTGACTAGGGGAGACAATACAGTGCACTGCCGCTTTAGCCACATGACAATGTCTTCTGGGTGCACAGACTCACTTTTCATGATTATGGTGACATTCTGAGTTTGTGGCTTAGAGACAGGTGTTACTCTGAAACCCTTCCACTCCTTTGACCCCTTCTGCAGATGGTAAAATCTCCAGAATTCCTCCAGCCCCTGTGGCAGTTTGTAACTTAGATCAAACTCAGTGTCAGTGATACTTAGCAGGGCATACACATCAGCAGGGGGTAAATCCCATAAGTCCCTTAATCAAATTTCTTGCCACAAAGCGCCGGCCTGGAAATTCCTCCCTCTCTTTCACCCATTTGATTTTAACCACATTCCTTCTTTTGTCAAAATCTTCCTCTAACTCCTCATCTGCATTCACATCAGATGCTTTTACCCCCACACATTTGCCCCCTCTCTCCCAACAGATATTCCTGAAGCAGTTGCACAAAGACCCCCAGGCAGAGAGACACCTTGCTGCTCACTCTCATTTACACTCACCTGCCTGCAGCCATTCACTCCCAGCTGTGCCTCCTCCCCACCATGCACCCCATTCACTTCATCATGCAAGCCACCTAAGCCAGTATCATGATCCAAAGTAACAGCAGCATTAACATCAGAACTTGAAATAGGGACATTTTCCTCAAGCAACTGTGTAACATTTGTGATCTCTCCAGATGAAGCATTTGCCCCCTTTCCCACTGCAGACATACCTGGAGCAGTTGCACTGAGACCCCCAGGCAGAGAAACACCTTGCTGCTCACTCTCCTGCCTGCAGCCATTCACTCCCAGCTGCCCCTCCCCCCTGCCATTTAGTGGATTATTCAGCACACCTGAGCCTGTACACTGACCCACAGAAACAGAAATATTTGCATGAGAACTTTGCATTGAAACATTTTCCTTTAGCAGCTCTGTAACTTTCATTATTCTCATAGATGCAACATTTCCTCCACCCTCCCGCATCTCCTCAAAGCGTTTTTTATTATCATAGAGTTCTTTCCATGGCTCAATATAGTCTAAAATGTCTTTCATTTGCAGGTCAGTCGCCTCCAACTCCTTGTTTACAAAAGCCAATTCCCTTATAGCCTTGGCTCTGCTTTCCCCAGTTAGTAGGTTTAGCTGTTGAATCAGAGAGTCAATGCCTTTAGTCAGAGAAATCTGTTTACCCTCCAAACATTTTAAGTCTCTTAGAGATTTAATGATCTTCTCATATTCTATAACAGTCTCTGCTCCAGCTTTGCCTTTATTTATAGTCTCTGCACCAGTATCACCAGCACCTTGCAATGCAGTTTGTATGACAGTCCCTCCATTACTGGTCACTGCAGTCTCTACTTCAGCCTCCCCCTCACCTGGTAGCACAGTCTCTGCTCCCACTATCCCCTCACTCACCGGCCTCTCATTTCTTGCCTCCATCGGAGAATGCTTTAACTCCATGCTGTCTCTGAGAGCACTCTCAGCCACTTCCAGTGCAATGTAGCAACCGGGCTCCTCAGCATCAGCGGCCATTTTCTTTTCACCAGACTCCATACTGCCATTCCCAGCAGTCTCAGCACTGACTTTTGAGGTTGCCTTTGTTGCAGCTCTACAGCTCCCCGCAGATACTCCAACTCCAGCTCCCTGCTCCAGCGCAGCATCCATTTCAAGACTCTCCTGGGCCTCACTGTAGGCAAAGCCATCACTTTCCATCAGATCTGTAGCCAGCATCAGCTTTGGCTTGCTTACAACAGCACTTTCCACAAGCTCTGCCATATTGGAAGTGGCAGTCCTCCTGCTAGAACCCAACCGGGTCTTCAGCACATGGCTTGAAGGCAAGGCTCCCTTCTTCTTCATGATAGAAGAGGGGCTAAAGGGGTGATGAGGGGGGGGGAATGGGGAGGGGGTAGCTTTGCAGAAAAATAAACTTAGGGGCGGGAAAAAAAAAAGAAAAATGAAAAAATAAATGAGAAAACTAACCCCCCAGACCTGCAAGGGCCTGGGAGAAAACACAGCAAACAGAGCACACCCTCCACACAACCTCTCTTGTGTTAGGGAGCTGTTATCTGGTTACCTTCCCATTGTTCTTTTGTTTGGCTGCTGGGGGGGAAAAGGGAGGGGGGTGATAACACTCCAACTTGCAGTACAGCAGTAAAAAGTTATTGAAGTTTATCAGAGCACAAGTCACATGACTTGGGGCAGCTGGGAATATGTCTAGCCCCATGTCAGATTTCAAAATTGAATATAAAAAAATCTGTTTGCTCTTTTGAGAAATGGATTTCAGTGCAGAATTCTGCTGGAGCAGCACTATTAACTGATTCATTTTGGAAAAAAATGTTTTTTCCCATGACAGTATCCCTTTAAGAAGCCTCTCACCATTGCCGGCTTACTACCAAGAGACTCTAAAGACCTGGAGCATGGTAACTGTGCTAAGGCAAGGAGGCATTCAGGGGGAGGACATTCTAACTGAGCCCCTACTTTACAATCCATCTTTAAAGACTAGGATGTTGGAGTCCACCAGCATCCGCCACCGCCTTTGCAGGGCTCAGATAACCAGAGTTGGGGATCTCCTGGATTTCGAGAGGTCAGATTGGGTGGAAGCTCGGGCAGTTATGCCACGCATGGGGTACCTTACCACTAGAGTTCCACATCGTCTGCTCCAGAGATCAAGAATAAACTCTCTCCTGACTCTCACACATTTATTGATGGGGTTTTACGTGGTGGAGAACCACATCCACCTTGGAACTCTCCACCCCCAGCCATAAACATAGCACCCAAGACCCGTCAATCCCCTGACACACCTCCTTCCCCCAACTTGAGCCAGTTGAAGAATTTTACCTCGACGTGCTTTTATGACATGACAAGAAAGCTATTGTACTCCCTCATGCTCCACACTGAACACTTTCTTGCTCTTATCTCCCGCTATGATACCATCTGGAGGCGGGTGTTTAATGAGGGTGAGAAACCACAGTGGCGAGCCCTTTATTCCAGCCTGGTGCCCAGACCCACTGGAGACTTGAGTTGGAGAGTGCTCCATGGTGCTTTGAGCACAGGAGAGTACTTGGTCCATTTTACAGACTCCACAGCTGCTTGCCCATTCTGTGGCAAAAGGGAATCCATGTTTCATGCTTATTTTTCGTGTGCCAGACTGCAACCTCTTTTGTCTCTTTTGAGGAAACTTCACCTGCAGTTCTGGTTA
Source organism: Xenopus laevis (assembly GCF_017654675.1). Lineage (NCBI taxonomy): Eukaryota > Metazoa > Chordata > Amphibia > Anura > Pipidae > Xenopus > Xenopus laevis. The sequence goes on from NC_054386.1 coordinate 48,494,380, forward strand.
CATTTTTCCCCTCACGTTTTTATTTTTGGATGCCCAATATCCCGGGACAATCGAGAGAAAGACCTTCTCTTCAACTTGCTCCTAGCTTTAGCCAAACTAGCCATTCATAAGTCTAGAATGCAATGTTTGGAGGGTGGGAATCCTCTACCGGTAGAGGCTTTGTTCCGGGTGCTGGTGCGTTCCCGCATCCGAGCAGAGTACACCCAGGCAGTGTTTACTGGCCAGATGAGTGAATTTGCTGACCAGTGGGCAATAGATGGGTTGCTCAGTATCCCCAGATTTGGTTTCTGTTAAGACAACTCTCACGCTTCATATTTAAGTGCACTTTAATTTAAGTGACAAATCTATTATATTCATCATCAACATCTCCTTTGAGGTGTAATTAATTTTGGTGAGCAATCACTCACCTGTAATTTGAATAATATTCCAAATACTGCAAAATCAGCACATTTACATAATTTTTCAAGGGGCAAAAGTACAAAAATGTATGTTCACTCCAGAAAACCATATACTTTTGGAAAGTACACATTCTGACGAATCTAAAATGGGTATGCATGTCTTTCTACTCAAAAGTACCAAACCGTAAAGCTTTCCTACATTTCGCAATTTTTCTGACATTACTGAAAATCACCTAAATATTGCAACTCTGAAGCATCGTATCTCCCACATATCATTATATACCAAGATACAACACCCCACATATGAAAGCCCGGGGTCCGCTGAACAGTTTGATGCCCAATATGCATAGGCACACCTAAGTATGTGGGGTATAGGGGCCCCAGAACGAAGACATCCCTTACGAGTTATCAGTTCTGGAATTCCAAATTCTGCAAAATCAGCATATTTACAGCATTTTTCAAGGGGCAAAAGTACAATAATGTAAGTTCACCCCTGAAAACCATATATTTTTTGAAAGTACACATTCTGACAAATTTAATATGGGTATGCATGTCTTTCTACTCCAAAGTACCAAGCCGTAAAGCTTTCCTATATTTCGCAATTTATGACATTTACGAAAATCACCTGAATTTTGCAACTCTGAAGCATAGTATCTCCCACATATATACCAAGAAAAAGCACCCTAAATATAAAAGCCCGGGGTCCGCTAAACAGTTTGATGCCCAATATGCATAGGTACACATAAGTATATGGCGTATAGGGGCCATAGAACGAAGACAGTTCTGTAATTCCAAATACTGCAAAATCAGCACATTTACAGCATTTTTCAAGGGGCAAAAGTACAAAAATGTATGTTCACCCCAGAAAACCATATATTTTTGGAAAGTACACATTCTGACAAATCTAAAATGGGTATGCACGATTTTCTACTCCAAAGTACCAAGCCGCAAAGCTTTCCTACATTTCGCAACTTTTATGACATATACAAAAATCTCCTCAATACTCCAACTCTAAAGCATTGTATCTCTGACTGCATATAATGTGCCGTAAGACCCCCTAACAGTACAAAGACCCCCAAAACCATATATTTTTGGAAAGTACACCTTGTGCCGAATAAAGATGAATTGTCTCTTCTCACTATTCTCTATTTTCTAACTTAACCCTTCTACTAGCAGCTTTTCTTGTTCCTCTCTTTGCTTTCTAGCTTCCTCTGATTCAACAGCACTTTCTGATTCTTGCTCTTATTACAGGCTTATTACAGGGCTAGAGCTTCTAATACATCAACTTTGACTTTACTATTTGATTTGATTATTCTTTGTTCGGACTAAAATTCTTTGTGTAAGCATCAAGCAACTTTGAACCATGCTTCAACAGTCTCTACAAGACCCTTATCCTGGAGCAACCCTCTCTTCTCGGTTAAGGGACGCCGTTGGGTATAAAATTTGGTATGAACATTCTACAAATGTCTTAATACCTCACATGCCACTCCCTGAGTGCACAGGACCGCCACACGCCTGACCTACCACGGAGTTAGGTCAGTAGGGAACTTCTGTCCTGTATTTATATGTGTTTAATCACACAGTGACGGCCACACGCCTGACCTACCACAGAGTTAGGCCAGTGGGGAACTTCTGTCCTGTATAGATATCCACATATAAATCGCTAAATCTGTTCAAAAGTTCCCTCCTTCTTTATCCAAATCAACCATAGTGAGGATAACACAAAACAGAAACGGACGAGCCCCTAGATGGGGGGGAATACACAAAACAGAAACTGGGCAACAGATACTCTTATACAGGTTCAATAAAAGGCTGCAGGCAAGAAAATACCTGTCTTTGCTGGCTGCCAGGAGTCGATTTAGACAACAGGTACGACCAACAATAGGTAGCAGGTTTGACACGGGTAAGAAACTAAATATAGGTCTTACCGTGTCCCGGAGGTGATCAGTCTCCGTCCCGTCCTCTATTGGTCAACCTGTGTCCTTTGCATCGGCTGATGAGCAGTCAGAACCTGCAGCCCCGCGTTGGGCGCCAATTTGATAAGGACACAAACAGTCCTGAGTATATCTATTCCCGTTCTGATTAGATTATAGGTGTACACCAGAAGAACCACACTGACACGAGCCGTTCAGTATAGGAAAAGCTTCTACTTTATTATGTGCGTGCAGTGCTATATAAGGGTTAAGTAGAAAAAAAGGTGAGAAGCCACAGTAATGAGACACTTCATTATCAGTTGCATTCTTGTGTAGACTTCCTCGAGAGCAGTACAGACATCAGATGATGTTCAGCAGAGACATTTTGGCACAAACAGTCGAGGAGGCTCTTATCTTAGTTACATTCTGTGCCGGATAATATATGTAGAGCTATAGCTGAGTAAGGGAATTATATTCAAATAGTAAAATAGACATTTTAGAATATAGAAATATGAAAATAGCTATAAATCCCCCACAGTTCTAGTTTCAATCTGATAAATATTCCCCAAAGGGACATTTCAAGTAGTTACATATGCAACACAACTCTCAGTTATTCACAAGCATTACAACCAAGTTATCTGTGCCCCCTAAAAATCTGACTTTGTCAACATCAGCTTCATTTTGTACTGTTTAAAATGTCTACTGGGGTAGTATATGCAAACAATTATAAGTGATTGTGTGCAAATCCAATTGCTGCTTTTGCTCAAAACAGTGCCAAGTGCAACTATACTTATGGAAATGTAAGGAGCAAGCAACTCACTGTAACCCATCCCAAGCATGGCCCATCATGCTTATTTATATGCCTGTGCCAACGTGACTATCTCTGGTCTCATCAGAAGGGGCAGGTGTGCATGAGTATATAAATAGCAATGGCAATTCATGCTGGTTATAAGATGTTCGGTTAGGACAGGGTAGGGAAGGTCAAGAAGTGGCTGGACTGAAAGTGAATATGGCCCACAAGTCATCTGCAATCCTCTGCAGGCGGCCATTGTCAAGTCCAACTAAACAGGTGACAGGCCACTCGGTGCATCACTAGTTCTAGTTCCATTCACATGACACTCCGACACAGTTTAGGATCCTGTTTGATTCTGTCAGTAACGCTGTGCTGGAGGCAGTGCAATCTATAGTCCCCAGGAGTATTTTTATTTGTAATCAGCATATCGAAGGGTCACGCCAACTCCAGCTCAGTGCGACAGAAGAAAACTACTCATCATCTGCTTCTCCCTTTCCCATGCTGACATTTTGGTACCACTGGGCTTGGGGTGGCATGGGGGCTTTTTAATCTGGAAAAAAAGAAAACCCTAAAGTTTATATAGGTTTTTATAGGAATGCGTCATAATCCCCTAAAAAATATGACCTTGGTGTTGCTGGACCACAGTTAATAGCATGCTTTTTGCCAGAATTATTATTATTAACATGTATCTATAAAGCAACAACGGTGTTGCTCCGAAGAAACAGTGACAATATAGCACTAAGCTAATAAACAAGCCAATATGAAGAGGTAGCTTCACAAATAAGACCTTGGAGTTATAAAAAGTTAAAAGAGATTTATTAGGACTGAATTTATAAAGCACCAACATATTACATAGTACTGTATAATAAATTACATAAGTGTACACATTGAACATACAGATTACCCCCTATAGATGTGCATGAATCACACTTCCTAAAAATAAATGTTTCCCATGTACCTGGTGCCACACTACAGAGGTGTGTGGTGGATTTGGGAACTGCCACATTTAGCTGCATTACTTTGCCCCCAAGGTCTATGTAATAATTTCTAAGTAGGAGCATGAACACTGGAGGCCTACTTATGGTCCTGGTGCAGTGTTCAGTGATTACTGATATAATTGCAGCACGAACAATGCACTGAGGACTATCAGTTAAATATAGAGGGTTTTAGTTTAATAGTTTGCATTTAACATCTGACAATACACCATTTACATGCCATCCATCTCAGGTGTCATTTATGTCTAAAGAGTCTGTCAGTATAGCTTACTGATATAGAAAGACACCATTCTACCAAGCAGCACATAGAAACCATATTATCCTAATGGGAATAATAGGGACTACACCATTCTACCAGACAGTTCATTGGAACACCATCCTACCAGACAGCAGAAAGGGATGACGCCATCATATCAGGCTGCACATTGAGATTACACCATCTGACCAGGCAGCTCATAGGAACACCATCCTACTAGACAGCACATAAGAATGACACCATCCACCAGGCAACTCACTGGAATGCTATCCAAACAGGCAGCTCAGAAGAACACCATTGCACTAGGCAGCTCATGGAGATACCATCCTACTACAAAGAACATACAGATAACATCATCCCACAAGATAGCAAATAGGGATGACACCATACCACCAGGCAACTAGTAGGAACACCATCCCACCAGGAAGTTAATAGAGGTGACACCATCCCACTAAGCAAATGATTCTGGAATGAGCGGGAGAGGATAACGGTTCTTGATTATTATCTTGTTCAGGGCACGGTATTCAATGCAAGGCCTGAGAGAGCCATCTTTCTTCTGAACAAGCTCCAGCTGGAGAAGTAGATTTCCTAATAAAAGATTTTCCAGGATATATTCTTTCTTGGCTTGTGTTTCTGGCACAGACAAAGGATAAATCCTTCCTCTAGGGAGAATAGAGCCAGGGATTAAGTCAACGGGACAGTCATAGGATCGATAAGGTGATAAAATTTCAGAATTCTTCTTTTCAAAGACATCAGAGAAGTCTTTATAAACTTCAGGAAGAAGAGGATTAGATGCTGGAAGTAACGAAGAAGCCAACACTGGAACAATGGAAGAAGAAATGCAATTCGAGTGGCAGAACGAACTTGAGTTCCCCAGTGGACCAATCAATGGATGGATTATGACACCGAAGCCAAGAAAAACCCAGGATAATGGGAGTCTCAGGACACTCAATGAGCAGAAACGAAATCTCCTGTTGATGAAGACTGCCAACACGAGTTAGGACTGGGTCTGTAGCAGAGGTGAGGACACCAGGTGAAATTGGTCTACCATCCACAGCCCGGGCAGAAAGAGGAATCTTGAGAGGAACGGGACTCAGACCACATGACTTGGCAAAAGAATAATCTATAAAATTTCCAGCCGCTCCGGAATCCAGGAAGACTTGGCAGGAAAACGTACCAGACAGGGTAGAAAGGGAAGCATGGAGAAACATACGAGACTTGGAAGAAACTGGAGAAACAGAGTTCTTGCCCCTTCACACCTAGACTGGAGCATTTCCCTGATTCTGAGGTCTAGTAGGACAAGACCTGATAAGATGTCTGGGGAGACCACAATATAAACAGAGACCAGACATTCTTCTACGGGTTCTCTCTTCAGGTGTGTGGTTTCAATTTGCATTGGTTCATCTTGAACCGGTGAAGAAGAAGTAGTTGGAGTGGAGAATTCAGACCTGAGAAATGTTGTAGGCTTGCGAGCCCGAAACTTCAGTGAAGATTTCTCCCTCATTCGAAAATCAATCTTAACAATGAAGACGAAAAGATCGTCGAAGGATGTAGGCAGATCCCGGGTTACCAGTTCATCTTTGAGCTCTTAATCAAGCCCCCTCCAGAAAGCTGTGATGAAAGCCTCATTGTTCCAAGACACTTCCACAGCTAGAGTCCGGAAATTGATGGCATATTCGGAGGTAGTTTTGGATCCTTGATTGATTTTCATGAGCCAGTCAGAGGCATTCAACTTGCGGCCCAGGACATCAAAAATCTGTCAAAAAGTTGAAAGGAAGGCAGTGGAATCATGTATTAGAGGATCATCTCTTCCATTAATGGCGAGGTCCAAGCAAGGGCCTCCCCCTGAAGAAGAGCGATTATATAACCAACCTTTGCAAATTGGTCAGGGGCCATATCAAACTGGATCTTACACTGTATAATGAATCCACTGCAAGTATCCGGATCACCTCCAAAACCAACTGGAGCCAGAATCTTGGTAGGCTTATTAGATGAAGACAAATGTAGTGAAGAGGATGAAGAGCCTCCAGCACCTGAAATTTGGAGGGCCTCTAAGCGAGAGGTAATATGCTGTAAGGCCTTGGCAAGGTGAGCCTGTTGAGCTTCTTAACTGTCCAGACGCTTCATCATAATATCAAAATATCCCTCCATGGTAGCGGAAGCAGAGGCCTGGGAAGGTTTCATGTTGAGGCCCAAGCTAACTGTAACGACCACGTTGTCAGGAACCTTGGTCGGTGACTGTACCTTGCGGATGCACAGGAGTACCCTGTGGGTTCCGGTGTTCACCGATGCCCTTTTGGGGCCCCGGGCTTTCTGCTGCTGAATCCAACAAGGAAGTGCGTAACAATAATCGTAAGCGGTGTACTAGCAAGGATGAAGAGAAGACGTAGTCGAGGTCAGGCAAAGGTTCAAGGCAGGTTACAGAAAACAAAGTCAAGAGCCAGGCAAAAAGTCAAAAACCAGGAATTCAATAATAAAGAACGCTTTGGCAGGAACCTGCTTGGGCATCAGCAAAATGGTGGACTGGTCTTTTAAGCAGTCTTTGGTGCCAAACATTCATATTTGACGCATCCTGATGACCTCAAGAAGCTCGGTGCCGGACACCAGCGTCACTTGCAGAGGAAGCCAGAAGTGCACGCATGCGCACCATCAGTCGATGAGAGACGTGCCGGGAGGGAGGTAAGAAGCTGAGGATATCTCCCGGCGCGTCTTACAGATATCTTGTTACAGAAGCAGAATTGCAAATTTTCATACTTTTGTCTTTATCAGAGTATTGAAGTAAGAAGCAGAAGAAAAGAGAAGGGTATAGCAGAAGGGATAGAAGAGAGATCAGAAGACAGAGAGAGGTAAGAGATTTGCCTTGGACACTCTTATGCTTAGTATTAAGGCTTTGGTTGAAAAAAAAGAAAATGTTTTTTTTATACTGTATTTTGTGTGGATCTAGGAACACTTGTTTTATTTATGGTAGTGAAGTTTTCTTCCAATTTGGAGCCAGGATAAATATGATGATGCCAAAAAGAATTTGGAAGTCAGCCCAATTAGGAAATTTATAATCGTTTAAACCCCTTTTTTAAATCCTTTTATTGCCACAGAAAGTAGAATTTATGTTCTGTGGATAAAAGTACCAAAGTGCCACAAAAAATAGATTCTACATTCTGCAGTACTTCCAGGTGGGGAGAAGAGGAGCAGCTTTGAAAATCACTTGTTCCTCAGCCCCTACGGAATACGTGTAAGCATGTAGTTTGGCAGTAAATTGTTCTAGTTGCGCTTAACTGGTGAGTGCTTCTTTTTTTAAACGGTACATGCTTGTGGATCCCTGTAGGGTGAACTCCAGGGTATTTCTTATGAGATTACGGTATGTAGGAGTGAGACATGAGTGAGACTGGAAGTTCTATCACTCATAGGAATGTGCAATGTGTGGTGTGAGCAGAGCTGGTGTTTGCAAAAACTTTTTAGGAGGTTTTATGGCCATAGGTTAAGCGGACGTAATGGCCACTAGTTATACTGTATTTCACATTAGCTGGAGGGCGATGAAAAGAGAGGGTTTTGAAGGGATTCTCCTGAATTTGAGCAATTATGGAATGCAATATTGACTGACTGTTCCCTCTTCCTGTCTGAGAGCAAGCATGAAGCAGGCCAATCATACCTGTCATCATATTAAGGGTATTTTATTTATCTCATGACCTATGGGTGATAAAATGTTGTTCTTTCCAAAGATGTATGGTTGCCTAGGATAAACTATAACAAACAAAGGAAAGTTGTGCTCACCACTATTTTTTAAAACCATTAGGCGGGGGTGCAATGAGGCTGTGACCACAAAATACAAGGGACTAGGTTTTACCTGCAACTTACTAGCTGCTTTCAAAGTAAACCTCCATACTTGGCTGCCCTTTTATTAGACACCAGTGGGATCACCTGACTATAGCTGGGAAGGGTGGGAGCTACAACATGGAGCTGGTCACTGCTCCTGTATAAACTATAACAAACCAAGGAAAGTTGTGCTCACCACTATTTTTTAAAACCATTAGGCGGGGGTGCAATGAGGCTGTGACCACAAAATACATATAGTCAAACACAAGAGTCCTCTGCACTCAACCCATTATCAATATATTTAAGACAGCGACATTTTGTGCATACTGCTACTAAAAAATGCCTTACCCTTTAAACAAAACAGGGATTGTTTGTCCATATATTGCAATATATTTAAGCTGGCCAACTACGTCAAAGTCATCCCATATCTGGCCAGTCCTACGCTTAATTTTCATCTGATTCATTAAGAATTCTATTGCTTCATTATACATTTTACAAAGGGACTAGGTTTTACCTGCAACTTACTAGCTGCTTTCAAAGTAAACCTCCATACTTGGCTGCCCCTTTATTAGACACCAGTGGGATCACCTGACTATAGCTGGGAAGGGTGGGAGAAAATTAAGCGTAGGACTGGCCAGATATGGGATGACTTTGACGTAGTTGGCCAGCTTAAATATATTGCAATATATGGACAAACAATCCCTGTTTTGTTAAAGGGTAAGGCATTTTTTAGTAGCAGTATGCACAAAATGTCGCTGTCTTAAATATATTGATAATGGGTTGAGTGCAGAGGACTCTTGTGTTTGACTATATGTCTTTTGTGGTCACAGCCTCATTGCACCCCCGCCTAATGGTTTTAAAAAATAGTGGTGAGCACAACTTTCCTTTGTTTGTTATAGTTTATACAGGAGCAGTGACCAGCTCCATGTTGTAGCTCCCACCCTTCCCAGCTATAGTCAGGTGATCCCACTGGTGTCTAATAAAAGGGCAGCCAAGTATGGAGGTTTACTTTGAAAGCAGCTAGTAAGTTGCAGGTAAAACCTAGTCCCTTTGTAAAATGTATAATGAAGCAATAGAATTCTTAATGAATCAGATGAAAATTAAGCGTAGGACTGGCCAGATATGGGATGACTTTGACGTAGTTGGCTATCTTAAATATATTGTAAATATATTGCAATATATGGACAAACAATCCCTGTTTTGTTTAAAGGGTAAGGCATTTTTTAGTAGCAGTATGCACAAAATGTCGCTGTCTTAAATATATTGATAATGGGTTGAGTGCAGAGGACTCTTGTGTTTGCCTAGGATAAACCCACTGTGGAAGTTACACAAATCTGAAATCTCTACAAAATGCATTTAGAAAACAGTGTAACGTTAGGTATCCCAAACCCAGAACAAACCCTAAGGTCCAGGTCACGACTCACTGTTCTGCCCATAACATCCGCTTTTCACTTCGGGAGGAGCCCTCCTCTACGCTGATGCTGCCAGGTGTGTTATGTGAGAGGACCAAGGAGAGAGTTTCGGCAAGCAAGGGAACTGTTTGTACAACAGGAACGTAGAATAGAAGCATGGTTGTAGGACAGGCCGAGTCAGTACCAAATCAGGTAGCGCAATACAAAATCCAGAGATAAAGTGTAGTCGGGGTCACAGGCCGGGTCAGAATACCAATACCATGATGATGACTTCATCAGCGGCGCTGCATCAAACCCAGAAGCGCCAAGGCAAGCGCATCATTTGCCAACTGTGCTCCATCACGCACAGTTGGCAAACGATACGCTTGCCTTGGTGCTTCCGGGTTTGATGCGGCGCCGCTGATGAAGTCACCGTCATAGGCGCGAAATTCATATACTTAAAGGGCCTGCGTCTACTAGCTCATTGCCCAATGCAGGTCTATTTTTGGTAGTTCCTGGGCAGGTGTCTCCACCACACCACCGCTAGACCACCAGGGATTTTCACATTATCCCCCCGTAGAGGCATGAAATTGTCGATCAGCCTGAACATCAGAGTCAAGGACCAAACATCTCTCCTCAAGGCCATAACCTTTCCAATGTACCAGATACTGTACTTTACCCCTAAAAAGGCAAGAATCCACCAACCACTGAAATTCATATTCGGGCTGACCTTCAACAGAAATTAGAGGAGGATAAGACTGTTGTACCACTCTGGCAGGCTTAAACAAGGTAGCAGAAAAAATCCCAAGGCACACAGGATAATTGCAAGCAAGCTGCCTTGCGTGTTTATTGCGAAGGCTTTAACAAGGAACATGAAAAGCATTTGAAATCTTGAGTTCAGGAGGCAGTACAACTATAACAAACAAGGGAAAGTTGTGCTCACCACTAATTTTTAAAACCTTTAGGCGGGGGTGCAATGAGGCTGTGACCACAAAATACATATAGACAAATACAAGAGTCCTCTGCACTCAACCCATTATCCATATATTTAAGACAGAGACATTTTGTGCATCCTGCTACTAAAAAATGCCTTACCCTTTAAACATAACAGAGATTGTTTTGTCCATATATTGCAATATATTTAAGCTAGCCAACTACGTCAAAGTCATCCCATATCTGGCCAGTCCTATGCTCAGGAGGCAGTACAAGCCTGACAGTAGTGGAATTAATGACCTCCGATATATGAAGAGGGCCGATAAATTTGACAAAAGGGACTTTCAAAGAAATGTTCTTAGAGGACAACCAGACCTTATCACCCACCTGATAATAGGTTGACATTTTACTATGCTTATCAGCGGCTCTCTTTTGGGGAGCTACTGCTGAGGATAATGAGCCTTTCACCCCTTTCCATATCTTAGAAATGTGATCAACCAAAGAGATAGCAGCAGGAACATCTGAGGAAAAAACAAAAAATTTAAATGCTCTAGGGTGACAGCCAAAAACAGTAAAGAATGGAGATTCTCCCGTGGATGAATGAGCGGCATTATTGCCCATGGAAGAAAATCTTGCCAGAGAGATTGATTATTGTAGACATAGCACCTGAGATACTGTTCTAAGGATTGATTCGTTCTTTCAGTCTGACCGTTCATCTGTGGATGGAATGCAGATTAAAAAGACATATATCCATAAGAGAGCAAAAACCCTGCCAACATTTAGATACAAATTTAACCCCCATCTGAAACAATGTGCAATGGAGCCCCATGAATTTTAAATATGTTAGATAGGAAGAGTTCGGCAAGGGATTTGGCATTTGGAGGGGAGGGTGGGGAATGAAATGAGACATTTTGCTAAAATGATCCATTACCACCCAGACAATGACAGTATTCACCTTAGAGGGAGGTAATTCCACAATAAAATCCATGGAGAGATGAGTCCATGGCATTTCAGGAATAGGAAGCAACTGTAGCAGACCCTGAGGTAAGGACCTGGATGGTTTAGAGCAGGGCTGTCCAACTGGCGAACCCCCCCCCCTTCTGTGGCCCCCCACCTACCTGCTATGTTTGCTTACCATGTGTAAGATTTAAATGGTATCACTACAGAGATTAAGTGGCCCCTGCATTGTTTAAACCTCAAATTCCGACTAACTCCCTGTATTGTTCACACCTGTGATCCCCCTTCATTGTTTACACTTGTGACACCTCTATTATTCACACTCCTAAAGCCCTGTACTGTTCACACCAGAGACCAGACTGAAACTGCTCACATGTTCACACTTTATACAAAATGCTAATGGATCACCAGCACTGTGTCACTGTATGTAGTACATCTTAGAGTGGTCCTGATGGATTTCCCTGTATCTTGCTCTGTTCTGCCTTCTGTATGCTCCCTGTGTGTGCCCTGCTCTGCCTGTGTGTGCCCTGCTCTGCCTGTGTGTGCCCTGCTCTGCCTGTGTGTGACATACTCAGCCTGTATGTTCCCTGCTCTGCCTGTGTGCCCTGCTCTGCCTGTGTGTGACATACTCAGCCTGTGTGTGCCCTGCTCTGCCTGTATGTGCCCTACTCTGCCTATGGAACATAAGCCTGGTATTTGTTCTGTGAGTTTGTTAGCATTTGAAAATAAATTATTGTTAGGGGCCCCTAAGGTGTTTAATCATGTGCTGGGGGTGCTGTGTTATCGAAGGAGAAGAGGAAGCGTATTAGTAGGCCGGAAAAATTTTGGCCCACAGGACCACAGAAGTTGGACAGCACTGGTTTAAAGAGTTTACAAACTGGGCAAGAAGCAACATATTTACCAACATCCTCAGGATGCAGTGCGCCGTTGTGATTGGATTGGTGGAAGAGTCTATATCCCGAGAACTTCCCACACCAGTCAGTTGAAATGAAGAAGTTGCTCGGATGAGAAGTGAAACGTCTTCAAGAATTACTCAGCAAGTCCAGTTGTTTTATGAATTATTTGAATTAGATATACCATGACCTGAATAAATGAAAATCTTCATAGTCAATAGGGGGTATATTTGTCAAAGATTGAAGTTAGAGATCACCACAGTCCTCTAGAGTGAAAATCCACAACTCTCTATTAATTTCTATGGGATTTTTAAAAGAGTATTTTTCAAAGGGTAAAAGTGAAAGTTCATCCTTTCATAAATACGCCTTTCAAAATCCCGTAGAAATGAACGGAGAGTGGCGGAATTTCACTCTAGCATACTGTGGCGATCTTTAACTTCACTCTTTGATAAATATACCCCTAAGGGTATGAAATAAATGACATTTTCCAATTACTTTTCTACATTTAAGAAAAATTTACATTTTACATTTTCCCTGGAAGTTGGGAGAGATTTCTATAGATAAGAAAAAGTGTTTTAGCTTTACTGAAATTGAAATGTTGTATCAAACAATCTTTTTACTCCCCCTGACAAGGAAACAAATGCAGCTCAGTGTTCAAATTAAACAAGTTGAAGTCATTATTAATGAAGGGGAAATATAACTTTGTATAGAAACATATTTTGCACAGAAAGTAGCTCAGTTTGGCTATAAACCTGCAGCAGTGCAGATGAGCTGGCACCAGTAATATATATATATATATATATATATATATATATATATATATATATATATATATATATATATATATATATATATATATATATATATATATATAGTCAGGTGATCCCACTGGTGTCTAATAAAAGGGCAGCCAAGTTTGGGAGTTTTACTTTGAAAGCAGCTAGTAAGTTGCAGGTAAAACTTAGTCCCTTTGTAAAATGTATAATTAAGCAATTGAATTCTTAATGAATCAGATGAAAATGAAGCGTAGGACTGGCCAGATATGGGATGACTTTGACGTAGTTGGCCAGCTTAAATATATTGCAATATATGGACAAACAATCCCTGTGTTGTTTAAAGGGTAAAGCATTTTTTAGTAGCAGTATGCACAAAATGTCTCTGTCTTAAATATATTGATAATGGGTTGAGTGCAGAGGACTCTTGTAGTTGACTATATGTATTTTGTGGTCACACCCTCATTGCACCCCCGACTAATGGTTTTAAAAAATAGTGGTGAGCACAACTTTCCCTTGTTTGTTATAGTTATACAGGAGCAGTGACCAGCTCCATGTTGTAGCTCCCACCCTTCCCGGCTATAGTCAGGTGATCCCACTGGTGTCTAATAAAATGGCAGCCAAGTTTGGGAGTTTTACTTTGAAAGCAGCTAGTAAGTTGCAGGTAAAACTTAGTCCCTTTGTAAAATGTATAATTAAGCAATTGAATTCTTAATGAATCAGATGAAAATGAAGCGTAGGACTGGCCAGATATGGGATGACTTTGACGTAGTTGGCCAGCTTAAATATATTGCAATATATGGACAAACAATCCCTGTGTTTAAAGGGTAAGGCATTTTTTAGTAGCAGTATGCACAAAATGTCTCTGTCTTAAATATACAGTATTGATAATGGGTTGAGTGCAGAGGACTCTTGTAGTTGACTATATGTATTTTGTGGTCACACCCTCATTGCACCCCCGCCTAATGGTTTTAAAAAATAGTGGTGAGCACAACTATATACAGTATATATATGCCAGTGTTGCCTCTGCACCCCCAGTATTGTCCACAATTCCCACTGCTCCTCAGCACCATTTAGTAGAAGCAGCTGGAATGCACACACAGAATAACCTTACACACACCACAATATTCCTCTCCCGGCATCCCCTCAGTTCTTGGACACTGCATTCTCCCATATATATATTCTGCTGTTCCGTAGTGCGGGATGTGGGTGAGTCAGGCTGCAGAGTCCGTCTTGTCTCTCCAGGCTCTCAGGAGGCAAGAAGCACAGCCTGTCACCGTAACGTCACCTCCACCATAACCTGGATGGGCTGCGGCTTCTTTTCCCTGACCCTTCTCAGTAGAAGAGCTGCTAGCAGCAGCAGGGTGGGACAGGCCATGTGTGTCTGTCACCAGAACTCTGACCATCATAATTTACATTAATGGGTGGGTTTTAAAAGTCCAAACCTGCGGCAACCTCCGAAACTAGCCCAAATGCCTATGTTGCTGGATTTTTAAAACCCCACTACGTTTTAAAAATATCCCAATTTAGCTATAAACCCGCCAATCTGGCAACCCTAGCCTACACAGTCACGTGGCACCAGCCTTACTGTTTCCAGGTTGTCTAACACTGGCATTTGCAGGTTGGAGGTGGCCTTTGCATCATCCTGATTTGTCTTCCTATTACAATAAAAAGAAGTACTGAGAAATTAAGTTTTGTGGAAAAACCACTAGGGCATAGAAATAGGGGCCCATCAAAACATAAAAGTAAACTTAGGCAATGTAACAATTTTAAATAAGTTGACCATCAGTGGGTGGGTAGCAGAACCCTTGCTTTTGTTCCTTTTCATTTAAGCTGACATAGAGATGCTGGAGCATGCAGGCTCTGAAGTTGAGAGAAAGGGATGAGAAAGCTGGCAGTGAGGCATATGGTAAGTACTGTTCCTGCAAACAGCCCCACATTTTATTGACTACTAGAAGGCAGTTGTGGATTTTTTAGTCTCACAAGACTCTTGGCGTTATGATGGTTGCTAGGGACCAGCTTATGCAGCAACCAGATAGCATGTTAGTTTCAATAATCCATATATTATGGCTCTATGTAGCTCTCCCTTCTATACCTGCTATCCCACAGCCACAGTTCCCACTGCTACTATAGGCACCATCTCTCCTTGCTATAACTGCTAACCCACAGCGCCTTCCCAGAGGTTGCTGCTATAGGCAACAAGCCCCCAACCATTATTCTCATCTGATATGTGTTGTACACATTAAAGAAGCAATAATAATAATGTTACCAACCAATAATGTTACAACAGTACATAATGTTCAAATCAATTTGGTGGGGGGGGAGGGGCCACTAAAAATGCAGGTGGTTATAAAGCTGGGGGTATTACAAGCATCATATTCAATGATTTCTTCAAAAATGCACCGTTGTAGATAGTGCTAGGCAAATTGCACTGCACTCATCAATACCAAGCAGCATTGAGGAGGGTGCAGCATTTTGTGTAAGTGGGAGCCCCAAAATCCATCACTGCACCCCCAGTGACTCTGCAGTCACCCCTGCAACTGCTGGGGGCCAGGAAATATAGGGGAACTAGTGGGACTTTAGGGGGGCCCAATTATAAGTCATTCCATTGCTGAAAAGAGAATGTTGGAGCCACACAAATAATTCTAAATTCTAAATTTCAATTTAAACAGGTGATATTCCTCTATAATGTGCAGTTCATATAAATTATTTCATCAATTAATCTGCTAATAACTCAGTCAATTCATTGGGGTTTGCCCTATGCTTAACCCCTACCCACCTCCCTGCCTCTATCAAATAGTGTGCACAGTGCCTTTCCTCGCTATCTCAGTTAAAACCCCTTTCCCTGAAAATACTGTATCTTGCCTTTCTATACATGCTACCTCACAGTTACAGTTTTCATAGTTACACTTCCTTCTCCTGACAACATCTTTCTATACACACAATCCCACAATTATAGTTCATTCCCCTGAGAATAATTTTCCTACTATACACACTATCCAAGTTAGTTATCTTAGAAACAGTTTATCTTTTAGGTATATGCTATCTAGTATCTCACTTGAAACATGTATTAGTATAATTCATCCATAATAAAATTCACATTGAAACATCCAAACAAAGCCTTTTAGCATGACATACCACAATGCAGTGTCTCCCCGGTCTGCTTATCTCATGTCAGCCACTCCCTCCTGATGCGTTTCGCGCTATTGGGCACTTCAACAGAGTATTGGGCACTTCAACGCGTTTCGTATCTAGAGATACGTAATCATAGGTACAAATTCAGAACAAACCGTTACACACGTTTAAACCCTAAATAGAGGATATGATTTGAGGACAGACCTCAAACGAGATCATTTTAACACTAGTAACAGTAGCAGACCATGCCGTGAGAGTATTATAGCATAGTTACATCAGTAAGTTAAGTAAGTAACATAAGTAAGTAAGTTAGGTTGAAAAAAGACACATGTCCATCAACTTGACACACCAGGTAGGATAACATTTAGATCTTTATTCCATAGGTTAAAATCAAATGTCCTAATGCGTTTCGTATCTAGAGATAAGTAATCATAGGCACAAATTCGGAACAACCATTTTTTTTTTTTAAACCAAAATAGAGGATATGATGTGAGGACAGATCTCATACAAGATAATTTTAATATTATAGGTGCTGTTCAGCATATAAAACATCTTTTCATTTATCACATAAATTTAATTAACAAATTGACCATTAATATTGAGTTGTGAATTATAAACTTGACTATTGTTCAAACAAAACATTATATCCAGAAAGAGGAATTGTATAATGTGGCTGCAAACACAATGAATATAAAACTGAAAAACATTTATAAAAATATAAAATTATACAAATACATAAGCTTCAATAATTAAATGATACCCTTGATGGTAATTACAATTTATCCACTCAATAGAAGACGAGGTCTGATTACTCAGAATGACTTCAAATTATAATAAAAAGGAGAAAAGGAAAGGAACCGCTTCTTCTATCAAATACCCCAATGAGATTAATGAAAATGGACAGCTCCAAACAAAAAATTTTAGGAAAACTACAGCTACAAATTCTTTACTTACTTATTCCAGTTTTCATCCTTACTTTCATCCTTTTAAAGAAATCGTTCCCTACAGGCAAATTCTTAAGGTTAAAACGGAATTGCTTATCACGAGAATTATTTAAGGAACAAGCCAAAGAACTCAAAACCAGATTAAAACAGAGAGGCTATTCAGGGAAAGTGGTTAAAAAAGCCTATCATAGATCGGATCTATTGGTAACCAAAGAAAAAGTACAGGAAACCAATAATACCGTACAATTCATTACCACCTATAATACAAACAGTCCCCAAATACAAGCCATTCTCAACAAACATTGGCCCATACTTTTAGAGGATAATACTTTAGTATCTATTCTGAAGGACAATGTGGATATAAGTTATAGGAGAAGTCCTAATTTAAAGGACATGTTAACTAAAAGTAATTTCCAAATATCACGATCTATTGTATTGAATGTCCATGCCAGATGAAATACATGGGCATGACGACCCAGATACTTAAAGTGAGAATACAGCAACACTGCAGTACTATTAGAACTGCATGAAATTTTAAAAAAACTGATCAGACAATATCTACAGTTGCACAGCACTTCAAAACATTTCATAACATGGATCCCACCAAATTAAAATTTTGGGCTTTAAAAAAATAGATCTCTTCTCAGATGGGAAACTTTTTGGATTTTTAAAATGGATACAGTGTCCCCCAAGGGAATTAATCTGTATACAGCCTTTATCTAAAGTAATTTTATCTGATATTTGATAACTGATATATGCTATAATTGGAACTCATGTCTAGTTTTAAATAATTTAATAAAGGAATTTTAACAATTATATTTTGATATGCAGTTCTAAATGTTAACACTATCATATAGTCCAAATTATATGTAGAATACAGTGGCAGGTCATCCTGTAATAGTATTATATGGACGTGATAGGGAGCATCCAATAGATGCAATAGATATGAGTGCAGTGTTGGACTGGCGATTCCAGGGGCCCAACAGAAAACCCAAGACCATGGGCCCACTTTACAAACTATTATTCCTCCTCTCCTTACTCAACCTCCTTTTTCTCCTAGGCTTTTATATCTACTAACTATATTCTTCCATTATTATGCAGTATATTAGTATTTTTCCCAGAAAGAAATAGGGAATGAACTTGAAATAGACTAAATGGTTAGAAGTAGGAGGGCCCACGGACACCTGGGCCCACCAGTATCCTGGTATCCCTGTGGGCCAGTCCAACACTGTATGAGTGGCTTGATCCTTAGTGAATGGATGTATAGGATCATGTGACCGCTCCCCCAACTGTGATGTAGTAGAACCATCATGAAGGTTAGCACTATAGGTAGCTATCACGAGATTTAGATCATGACACAGAAAACGGAAGTAATTTAAGCGTGGATGACTTGGGCGCCCGCCATTCGTCTTGAGAAAGCTTTATTTGTGAAATGCGTGTTGGCGAAGTCTGCCCATATAACGTTTAATTGCTAGCTTAAAGCTTTACAGTTTAACTTTTTAACATTGGAATTGGTCAAGGAAGCGTGGCCTTTGTTTGAAACTCCGCACTCAATCTGCTTCTCTTCTCCTTCTATTGCGATCCCGCACTGGGATTCCCAAGGGGACAAGAATTTGTGGTTTTTGAGGTTAGACAGTTCTCCGTCTAGGGCTAGCTGTATTATCGAGACCACAGTCCTGGTTTTCCTGCCTTTCTTTGCTTTGTGATGTCCTAGAGTTAGAAATTAATAGGCAGAAGATTTTGGGACAACTCCACCTCTTCTTATATCAATTTTCCTCCTAATATATCCTGGATTGAGCTGCTGGGGAATCGATTTATCCTTAATCAATTATGGTAACTAATTAATTTTTCTTCAACAGCATTTATATGAATTAAGTCCTGGATGGTGGAGAAATACACTTGCACTTTTTTATTATTAAGTTATTATAATTATAACTATAATGCACTAATTCATCTCCATTAATGTATCATTGGTATCAGCACTGTGAATTCATTGATTGATTGGTAGGCTGAAAAGAAATTTGGATCTAGTTAATCTACAACTTTAATGAATAAATTAATTTGTTTCTTTTTTTAATTCACAAGCATGTAATTTATAGATTTTAAAATAATTTAATTACCTAATGAATTGAATTATTAGCATAAGCACTTTATTATATAAACATATACCCAGTAGGGGTGATTAATGTGGTGGCAATTCATAGAGGTAAATGAACTTTTTGGTTGTTGAATTTGGAAATTATTAAGGTAAACGGACCATTGGGGTATTTGATAGAAGAAGGGGTTCCTTTCCTTTTCTCCTTTTTATTACAAATACATAAGATCTCAGATTATTTTAGCAAGCAACCACTTTTTATGGATTTATATTCGCAGCACAACATCGAAAATGAATTACCTTATTGGGTTAAAGAATGTGCAGATTGTGTGTGTGCTTACAAAAATGAGGACAGGTTATTCAGTCTAAACGCTCTTTATGTGGAAAAGTTTTAAGCAACACTGATACTTTTCATATGGGTAAGCGACACTTATTATGCATTTATGTGACAGTGTGATGTGGGTGTTTGCTGTGCAAGTAGGTTTTGTGTATCGGTGACATCCTTTATATTTGCGTGCAGTGCTCGCTAAAGAGATTCTGAGGGCGGATTTGTTTCTGTTGGATTATTTCATCTATATTTGACAGGTCGATGAATTCCCTTACCTGTTTCCAGTGATATAGTTATCCTTCATATGAATTGTGTATTTTACTCGGCATCTGAAATATGTCATACAGATATTATATGGATATTATCTGGGTATTTATTTATGTGTTTATTTATTTGCTCACAAAATCAATACGTTTAGCTTATCTTCTGATGTATCTATTATCCAATTATAGATTAAATTGATAGGAAACTAAATTAAGTACAAGTTTGGGCTAACTGACCTTTTAAGATTGATGGAATGTATGTTTATTTTGGAATTTCATTAATTCATCTTATTAAATAAATTTTCGATGTTGTGCTTCAAATATAGATCCATATAAAGTGGTTGCTTGCTAAAATAATCTGAGAGTTTGTGTATTTGTATAATTCTATAATTTTATCAATGTTTTTCCAGTTTTATATTGCATTGTGTTTGCAGCCACATTATACAATTCCTCTTTCTGGATATAATGTTTAGTTTGAACAATAGTCAAGTTTATAATTTACAATTCAATATTAATGGTCAATTTGTTAATTAAATTTATGTGATAAATGAAAAGATGTTTTATATGCTGAACAGCACCTATAGTATTAAAATAATCTTGTATGAGATCTGTCCTCACATCATATCCTCTATAAAAAAAATGGTTGTTCCGAATTTGTGCCTATGATTACTTATCTCTAGATACGAAACGCGTTAGGACATTTGATTTTAACCTATGGAATAAAGATTTAAATGTTATCCTACCTGGTGTGTCAAGGTCAAATTGATGGACATGTGTCTTTTTTCAACCTAACTTACTTACTTATGTTACTTACTTAACTTACTGATGTTACTATGTTATAATACTCTCACGGCATGGTCTGCTACTGTACAGCAGCATCTTAAGAGGGCTCTGAGGCTGATCTCCCACAGGGGAACATTTAACACCTGTAAAAGAGACATTTGCCTGAACCCACAGATTGCCAGTCTGGGCCTGTCAGCAAGTCTTGCAGGGAAATACGCAATAACCAAGCGCAGGGCAAGAGTCAGGGCTGGGCTTATAAAGGGGACATAAATGAAAATGGGAAACACATGAGGGTAACGAGATGGGAGGAGACATACTGGGAACAGGCAGAGTCAGGAACAATAATAAAGAGGTCAGAACCAGTGCCAAGAGCCTCCAATGACTCACAAGGTAAGTGCAAGTGTCCAGAACCGCACACAAAAGAGTTAGTCTGGGCTGGTCCTGACATTGTGACTGATAAGGAGAGTTAAAACCCACAGGATTTTCAGATACATATAGTGAGACAGAAATGATCTTCCATCCTAACTAAAAAGCTAACCACCCTGCACAGAGATCAAGGACAATGCTGCAGAAGATTCACCTCAATTTCAAAGCCAAAATACTTTACAAGACAACACCCTAAAAGGAGAAATCTTAGCTAAAGATGTTACAACATGGTGCAAGAGGAGAGTAAAATTATGCTATTCCAAGATATATCCTGAAAAACTGTAGCTAAAAGAAAAGTTGCGGTTCACTTTAAGAAACTTTGGGTATATAATGTCCTATTCCTAGTATATTCCTAGTATGTCCTATTCCTATTAGTATTTATTTTTTAAAACAGATTTTGAACTATTTGCTGTCCTTTTCTATATATTTCCAGTTGTTACTGGGGAGGGGAGGGGGGTTACTGACTCAGGAAGCCAAATACCTATTGCTCTGTGAGCCTACAATTTTATTATTATTGTTACTTTTTATTCCTTATATTTCTTTTCAGTCCCTCTCAATACCTATTGCTCTGTGAGCCTACAATTTTATTATTATTATTGTTACTTTTTATTCCTTATATTTCTTTTCAGTCCCTCTCTTATTCATATTCTAGTCTCTCATTCAAACCACTGGGAAACAAGACCCTATCAACTAGATAGCTGCTGGGCTTCTAAACTGGAGAGCTTGATAAACAAAAGGCTAAATAACCAAAGAAATGGAAAATGAAGACCAATTGCATTCTGTTTCAGAATAACACTCTTTACATCATACTAATAGTTAAAGGTGAACAACCCCTTAAAGGGGAACTATCGCGAATTTAAAAATGTGTAAAAAGAATCATTGCATCAAGTTATTAAAATTTCTAAATATAATGTATTAAAAAATGTAGTTTTTAATATCTGGTTATATAGAGAAGGACTGTTGCTAAGACAAATATAATACCTCTACCATCAGGAGATTTCACTCAACCCCTTCCCTTTACCTTTTTCCCCCTCCCCTTTTCCTCGTTTGTAAGGAATTGTTATAAATTTGTTGACACATAACTGGATTTGTAATAGTGAACAACACAATAAGCGAAGAATGTATGTCAGAAAAAGTTTATTGATCAATGTGTTAACAAGAAATGACAAGTGCATTCTGTTGAATTACTGTGTTAACTTCAATAAAGAGAAAGTTGAAAAAAAAAAAAAATGTAGTTTTTAAAATAGTGCAGTCATATTGTATCCCATCCACAGCTGCTTCTCTTCTACCTGCCTCTGGCTAGCTCTGAGGTTGGGGTCGGATTTATTTGCATAACAGCTCTGTTCTCTCTCTCATTAGCTGTTCGTGCTGTCAATCAGTGCTACATAAAGACACATCAGTAGCTCAGCAGCTTCAAAGGCTCCTTCATTCCGTTTCCTTATAGATTTATTTCGAAACTCCTTCTCTCCCCTGAGCCAGTCCTCCCCTGCAGCCAGCTTGGTAGTTTGATCATTTTAAAAGCTCCGTTCTTGTTTCACAGAAGGCTGCTCTTCCTCTTTAAGCTTATTAAACTACTGATGCTGGGTGCAGAGGTGGGGGTTGCTTGGTGCAGGGGGGTGGGACTGGCTCAGGGGAGAGGAGGAGTTTCTCCATAAACCTATAAGGACCTTGAAGCCACCGAGCTACCAATGCTTAATGGTCTCTCGTCCATCACCCACAGATCTGCACCCCCGCATTGTGCTGTGTAACTGGGGCAATGACACACCGGGCACTTTATAACCTACAGCTTAATGAGTATTTAAACAAGCCCTTTATAACCATATCATATTCCCATGGTTTAGTTTCCCTTCAATTCTCAATGTCGTGCCAGTGGCACTGATGATTCTGCCTGTGTACTAGTGTACTGTGTATTCTGTACTCCTCTGGCCTCCCGATCAGGAGTCCCTCCCATAGCAAAGCCCATAAACTGCATGATTAACCCCTGATCTCTGGGCATCATTAACCATTTACTTGCTGAAAACACATTTTCCCTGGAGAGTCAGTCTGAGTGTGTCCTAGTACAATTTCTCATTAAATGACATTTTTTAATTAGTTAATTTTTATTTCTGCCTCTTCCCTTTAAATCCATATGCTGACTGTATATGGATGGTGCAGACTGCAATTGTTTCTTTGCAGCCATGCTTGCCATAAGGAAACCTGCCAGACCTAGGGGTTAAGGCATTTAGAGAAACCCAAATATGCCAATAAAGGCAGGTGATTGGTGCATATGTACCTCCCCCATAACACCAGCTGCTCATAACAAACAAACACTACCTGCACCCTGTGGGCCTCCTGAGATGCTCCATCTGGTTCTGCTCACAGAGCAAGGCAGGTATAGTAGGGAGAGAGGGTGCCTATAGTAACAGTGGGATAATAGTCTCTGGGAAGGGACTGTGGCTGTGGGATAGCAGGTATAGTAGGGAGAGATGGTGCCTATAGTAACAGTGGGATAATAGTCTCTGGGAAGGGAGTGTGACTGTGGCATAGCAGGTATAGAAGGGAGATAATTTTATTAAAATATTAAACAATTACAAAAGAAATACAATTACATTTCAATCAGATCAGAAGTAAGCAATAAATCAATAATACATCAAAAAGGAAAAATAAACATTCCTGCAAAGCATCATATTTCCGACAGATTTCTCAGTTTCCTTTGTCTTGATAAAAAGCAGTTCATTCACAATACATTTTGCAACATGTTCTGCAGGATCCTTTGTCTGTCCAAGAGTCCTTATCACCATTGAAATTATATACAAGGTTTCCCTTTCCACACCATTTTCCCTCCCTGCACCCATCAGCCCATAAATAAGATTTAACATTCTGGTTATGTTCATAGAGCCATCTTTATGTTTCTTATTTAAAGACTTGTCAGAACTTTTGCCTCCTGATCTTTTCACCTGAATCCTTATACCTGTCACATCATGGCTCACAATCCCTCCTTCCTCCTCCAGGGACTCCCAATCTGCCTCCTGGGATTCAGAAATTTCTTCCCTCTTACTCTTTTTCCTACTGGAAATAACGGAAGGGAGACTTTTCCTTTTCTCAGGTGCTTCCTCTATTCTCGCCTCTTCTTCCTCTGCCAATTCCCCCCATGATTTCCCCCCTGGCAAAACAAACCCATTTTCAGTTTCAATGGTAATTAAACCAGGGCACTTATTCTCTTTAACTTTCTTCTTTGATTTGCTGCCCACCACTTTCCACTCATCCCTTCCTCTACCCTTCTCATGGGACATCAGTACCTTTGTCTTTTTATTCCCTTCACTCTTCCCTGTGTCACTCTTCCTTCCATCTTTCTCTGCCACCTTCCCTTTCATCTCTGTTTGGCGCCCTCTAGCTGTTTCTCTTACCACTTCTGCTCTCTCCTCCCTCCTTGTCTCAGTCTGTAGTAGGTTCTCCCCTGGCATTGGGGTGCTCATCTCCTGTGCCAAACTGGGACAAGCTCGCTGAATGTTACGCCAGGCTTCGGGGTATGATCTATAAGCATGACCTGACTTCATGCACAGGTTACATTTTATTGCCTGGACACATTCTTTGCTAGGGTGTCCAGTCTCCCCACACAAAGCACATTTCTGTACATTACATTTCATGGTATAATGCCTGTTGGACCCACATTTATAGCATAGTCTGGGCTGACCCACACAGAAGCAGTCATCCCTTGTTTTCCCAATGAAAAACTAATTTGGGAGGTGACTCTGAACATTGTGCTCTACATGCAGTTTAACTTGGACTTTTATCCCCCCATCCAGAAACCCTCCTCATCAAACAGTTGTACCAGGTGGGATATGACAGTGCACTGGCGTCTGAGCCATATGAGGACGTCCTGCTCATGTACCATCTCATTCTTCATCAGTATAGTCACAATTTTAGTTCCAGGTTTGGAAACAGGTATTACCCTAAACCCCTCCCACACCTTGGCCTCTTTCTTCAGATGATACCTCCTCCAGAATTCCTCTAACCCTTGGGATAATTTAAAACTGACGTCAAATTCAATATCTGTGACACTTGTTGTTCTGCCCCACATCAAGGGTTGAAGAATCATTACTATTCAACAAGCTAGAATCTGTATTAGCTAGTTACGTAACAGCGCCATCTAGCGGCAGTAGAAATCCACTGCAACCTATGTTTCTTACATTTGTATAAATAAAGTTGTTCTTAATTATGCAACTACAGTGCATTGTGGGTAGCTAGTGCATTCTGGGAAGGAGAAGGGAGCCACCATACTGTCTACAGCACATTTGTATAGCTCTCCTAGCATTCCTGCTTCTTAAATCTCCACTACCCCACAGCCAGCATATCTGGTAAGAGTTTTACAAGTCTCAGGATAGTCTGTTCTTTAGTGATGTTTTAGATAGTTCTAATCTGCACTTAGTAGTTGATACGCTAGTAGATAGCCAGTCATGCGGCCTTATAGGTCGTCAGCCATCTTCAACATGTGCTTAGTGCTATGTAATATGTTCAGACATGCTGATTTAGAATAAATGCTGCTGTATATGTTATTCATATGTTTTTGCTATATACTTATACAAACCATTTGTATCTTTATAGTTTTACCACGCGAACATGCATCGACACACATACATCGATGCTCCTGTTTACTAATTGCAACTGACCACTTACAGTCAAACAACCTGTTATCAATAAACAAGTTAGATTACAAGACGGTCTGCTTATTTGGAAGACAGGGATGGTTAAGCTGAATGTTGGATTGCACACTGTGAGAACGTGTATGAAGGCAGAACACTTGTTAGAGCATAAATATCTGGTAGGGTGAAATCCAACAACTGTTTAAAGTGGACCTGTCACCCAGACACAAAAATCTGTATAATAAAAGTCCTTTTCAAATTAAACATGAAGTCCAATTTCTATTTCTTATTAAAGCATTCATAGCTGTTGTAAGCTCATTTAAAAATCTCAGCTGTCAATCAAATATTGTCTGCCCCTCCTCTATGCCATGCGCATAGAGGCGGGGCAGACAATTACTTTCACTTTCCATTCAGCACTTCCTAGATGTCACTGCTCTCCCCGCATTCCCCTGTTCTCATTACCATTTAATTGTGTAGCCAGGGCATGGGAATGGACATCGGGTCCCCCATTCTGGTGCACTAACAAGATTCTGAGATGATGCAAGGTTTGCACAAAATGGCTGCTGCCTGTTTGCTATCATTTTGAATTCCCAGACTGAAGGAAACAAGATTCAAATAATTTATATAGTGTATTTTAAGTTCATTTTGCTTGACTAATGTGATAAAATAGGATTTTTAATAATTTTTTTGGGTGACGGGTCCACTTTAATTATGTTTCTGGCAACAAACCTGCGCCTCGGGAAATCCTCTCTCTCATTCACCCACTTAATTTTAACTACATTTATTCTCTTATCAATCTGATCATCAGAGTCATCATCCCTCTCACGTGCGAAGAACCTCCTCCCTTCCCAGACATTACCCCCAGCAGCCCTCTCACTCCCACCTTGCACATTGCTCTCCCCAGCAGAATAAACACAATTTTTTCCCTCCCCACTCACTTGCATTGCATCAACCACATGCACCTCAGCTGCACCTCTCTCTGCAACTTGCTTCACACTGCCCACAGCACTCACAGCATTCATTGCACTCACCCCCCCCTCCCCCTTCAGCCAAAGCAGCCTCATCACTCACATGCATTGCATTAACTGCATTCACCTGCACCACACTGCCCCCAGCACTCACAGCAGCTGCACACACATTATCAGTATGGTTATCAGTATTATTTCCAACACTATTATATTGTGCAATGTCTGTAGCACTGCTACATTCAGCAACAGTTTTTGAACCCTCTTCTTCGTTAAGCAGTTCAGAAACTTTAAGCAGTTTCTCAGCAGTCAATTTGCCTTCCTGCATCTCCTTAAACCACTGCCGGTTACCATAAAGCTCCTTCCATGGCTTAATAACATTCAGAATGTCTTTAATGTAAAGCTCCCCATAGATGCAAGGATTCTTCTTGACGAACGACCGATTTTAGGGAAGTCCGACCAATCCTTCGAAATTATTGTGCGGTTAGTGGGATTCGAACGATCGTACATCTTACGATTTTTCGGCCGACATCTGTCAGGAAATTGATCGGCCAGGTCAAAAAATCTTTGTCGGCCCCAGTGCAATCTACCTATGTTTGCAGGGCCAAGCAGGCAGCTACCCTTTGTTTTCCTGGCAAATTGGTCTTTTTAGTTGATGGTAAATTCGTACGATCGTTCCGAGAAGATCGTGGTCTCACGATCAGGATCTGATCTTTTAAAAATCTCAACATCTATGGCCAGCTTAAGTCTCTGTCTTCTTCAATTCCTTATGAAGGAAAGTCAAATCCAGTATAACCTGGTTTCTCCTCTCTCCTTTCAGCGACTGCAGTTCATCTATCAGATTATCAATGTCTCTGTTTAAACAGTTTTGTTTATCTTCCAAACTCCTCAAGTCCTTCAATGCTTTAATAATAGTGTCATACTGTAGCACAGTCTCAGTCACTTTGTGAACATTCCCTTCACTCACTTCTGCTTTCCCCATGGGGGCCACAGTCATTACCTGCTCAGTGTCCAGGGCCACATGGTTTCCATGCTCCTCACTGGCAGCAGCCATTTCCAGGTCACCCAGAGCACTTTCTGCAACCTTTAGGGCCATACTGCACTCAGGCTCCATGTTGTCTGTAGCCATCTCCTGGTTGGTCAGAGCACTTTCTGCAACCTCCAGGGCCACACTGCTCCTAGGCTCCTCACTGTCAGCAGCCATCTTGCAGCCATCAGACTCCACTCTCTCATCCTGGCTTGCCTCTGTTGTAGCTCCGCAGCTCCCTGCAGTCACTCCAACACCAGCCTCCAGTTCCACAGAGTCAGAGTCACTCTCCATGTCGCTTCTGGAACAGCTTTTTCTTTTCTTTTTCTTTCCTTTAATGGAGCAGGAAACCTTGCCCTTTGTTGTGCATTCCACGGTCACCTCTATATTAGGATCAGTAGCCCTCCTGCTACTGCCCAAACGAGTCTTCACTGAACGACTTGCAGGCATAATCTCCTTCTTCCCCATGGAGTGGGGAAAGGCAATAAAAACAAAGCAGAAGTGTCTACAATACTAACCCCCAGACCCAGCCGGGCCTGGGAAAAAGCCACAACTCCACAGAGCTCTCCAAACACCTCCTCACAGTAGCAGTAGTGATTAGAAAATGGCCTCTGGGAAGGGAGTGTGAATCTGAGATAGCAGGTATAGTAGGGAGAGATGGTGCCTATAGTAACAGTGAGATAATAGTCTCTGGGAAGGGAGTGTGGCTGTGGGATAGCAGGTATAGTAGGGAGAGATGGTGCCTATAGTAACAGTGGGATAATAGTCTCTGGAATGGGAGTGTGAGTGTGGGATAGCAGGTATAGTAGGGAGAGATGGTGCCTATAGTAACAGTGAGATAATAGTCTCTGGGAAGGGACTGTGGCTGTGGGATAACAGATATAGTAGGGAGTGATGGTGCCTATAGTAGCTGTAAGGAGAATTAACCCACTATTAACCCACCATCTTTAGCTGTTATTGAAGCTGAAGTTCTAGGAAGGTACAAGGATGAATTAAAATCTTTCTTGCCCCCATTCAATAATGTCTCTTTTCCCTTTTTTGGTTGGCCTTAGGTTAATGGAAGCTACTAAGTGTCCTATGCAGCATCCAAAGATGGAAAATTTGGGAAATGTACAAACAAGAAGAAATGATCTTTGCATGACATTTCCCAGAGAGAGAATACTTTACAGCAATAGAATACAATAAAACACCTTGTGGCAGTTCCTAAGTTATGTATAGACTCTTTGCTCATGCTTGCTCTCTTTGGTCTGTTGTTATTTACATAGCAGAAAAAAATGTTCAGGTCAAAATGTGATAAATTACAGATATGAAAATTTATTTCAAGAGTGTGTAGCCACTGCTGAATGAGTCCATTGCTGGTGATGTGTGGGCTGCTTAGGACCTCAGGGAGCTGATCAAAGCAACCATTCTTTTACATGGTCTCCTATTCTCTTCCCAACTATCTTCATCGAGCATGAAGCTTCCTGGCTGCCAGATACCTTTTGTTCTCAGACACAGAGGGAGCTTCCAGAGTAACAGTTAATGTGAGGATGCTATTCAGCATGGAGGAGGGTGGGACTTTGCTAGTTGCCAAGTGACGTCATAGCTAGTGAGTAGCCATGCCCATTCAGCAGTAGCTTGAACTGTTTCAGAGAAAGCTCCCTAATTGCATGTATTAATATTTAATTTTACAAAAAAAGTAAGCATTTCTGCTAAAGAAATATATTTGAAGTTTTTTTTATTTCCACCTCAACTATACATTAGGAGAATTTGATTTGCATGATAGATCCCCTTTAAAGGAGAACTAAATTTAAAATACAAATGCAGCTCAAAGTATTGGCCCGTATGTTAAGATCTGCTTACCAGAAACATTTTACTGAGTGAGTTTCCTTGTGAAATTTTTCTGAAAACTAAATCCAAATTTTTGGCAAGTACATTGAAAATATAGATCATCCCTCTCTTAATAAAAATCCCCATATGAGGGCTTGCACATGCGCACAACCATTCCCCCCAAGCCCTGGGCATGTGCAATTAAATATAATGCTTTCCCTGTGCAGCATTGACACATGACACCGAACAGTCTATTTAAATGCTGTCACTGTAATATCGTTGGTTAAGACATAAATAACTGCTTTACTGATTACAGACCTCAGTCAGACAAAACACGCAGCCTTTCCTCCCCTGTTCGGAAAACACTATCTTGTAAGCGAACGCTTGTTACCATAGTGATGCAATGCCGTTCTAAACTCCCCACTCCACTTTGAAGATAGTGTTGCGAACAGTGAAGGAAGGGGAAGAAAAGGCTGGGTGTTTTTTCTGAGGTCTGTAATCAGTAAAGCAGTTATTTATTTGTTTAACGATTTTACAAGTACGGGGAAATAGTGGGGATTTAAGTGTTATAGGAAAGTGACATAGAGACATGAGAACATGGAAGTTACAAGGATGAAAGTTAATGAAATGTAGTCAAGTTTGGAACTTGAGTAGAGCTGCTAAAAGTCACATAGAGAAAATCTAACCCAGCGTTTCAGGACAGGGAGTAATTGGCAACATATTGAGACTGTTTTATAATCATGCCTTTCCTTCTCCTTTAAAGGAAGAAATCATAGTAGGCTTTCTATTTTTTCCCAGGCAGACACTGCCTATGATTACCCAGCCTAGGTCTAGGCGTTGGGCATACGGGGCATCATGAGGTCCATTGATTTGTTGGTGGACCTTTTGCACTCTTAGGATATATATAAGTAATAGAAGGGCGGGTATGCGATCCGCTATGACTTTCAAGTGAGGGTGGTGAAAGGCGGCTCTAGGAGTAGGGAACTCTTCCCTGTCAGATGGAATCTGATTGCAGTCAATATGAGTACGCAATGGTATTTCTATACTGCCATTCAGAGGAGCTACTACACTGGCTTGTCTTCCTGAAGCTTCCAAAATGCCAGCACAGGTGCCCAGGGTGTAGGGAAGGGCATATGCCTGAATGTTTAACAGGTCAAAAAACTTTGAGCTTGCAGAGATCAGTTACTCCGATCATCTAGGATTGTATACAATCTCATAGCCCTTTCAGGATGTCCTTTGGGTATACACAAACACAACCGAAATGCAACTTTATTCTCTTCCTTGTACTTTGACCCAAACGATGACCACCTGCTCTACGGCAGCTTGGAAACTATAGGGTTGACTCCACGTGCAGTGTTGAGATAACTAAAGCCAGGGAGATGGATGTCAGCCTTGGCGAGTTGGAGCTCCAAAAGAAGATCGTTGAGCTCTTGAAACTTTATGTTGTCTTTGCCAGATACCTTTAAGGTCCCCATAGACGCAAAGATTTCTCTTGCCGAACAACCGATTTTAGTGAAGCCCAACCAATCCTTAGAAATTATTGTGTGTTTAGTGGGATTCGAACGATCGAACATCTTACGATTTTTCGGCCGACATCTGTCAGGAAATTGATCGGCCAGATTAAAAAATCTTTGTCGGTCCCAGTGCACTCTATCTATGTTTGCAGAGCCAAGCAGGCAGCTACCCTTTGTTTTCCTGGCAAATTGGTCTTTTTAGTTGATGGACAATTCGTACGATCATACGATCGTTCCGAGATCATATCTCACAATGATGATCGGATCTTTTAAAAATCTCAACATCTATGGCCAGCTTTGCAACCTTTTGAACAAAGCATGCTCAATTGCTTCAGGGCTTCCAAAGCTACGCTCGAGTCCAGGCAGCATTAGGTCCTGCAACAGGATTATCCATATGAACTGCTTTGAGTCTCTTGATACGTTCAGCAGATTGGGGACCAAGACACCTGATAAGCAAATTCTTCTGAAGCTGTGATGTCTAGTCCACTAATTGGGGACCAAGACACCTGATAAGCAAATTCTTCTGAAGCTGTGATGTCTAGTCCACTAATTGTGGCTTAAAGGTGAATTTACAGCCTCTGTAATTTTCGGGTTTGTCATCAAAGTTACTAAAGCCTGTATTAGTAATTTCTTTTTGAAGCATGTATTTAGCAAACTGCAACAAGTCTGCATATCCAGACGTTAGATTTATGGCTTCAGGTGAAACAGAGTTGGAAACAAAGGCTGGCGCATAAGCAATCAACTTTGGCACCAATTCAGATTTTATGGATGTGTTAGGTTGCAGCTGTGGAGGAGTGTGGTAGATTTGCGGTATAGACGCAAATTTGGTGAATGACCGATTTTAGTGCAATCCAACTAATCTGTCAAATTATCGTGAAGTTAGTGAAAATCGAACAATCGTACATTTTATGATTTTTCAGAAAATTGATTGGGCAGGTTAAAAAGGCCAAGCAGGCAGCTACCCTCAGTTTTCCTGGCTTCAATTAGACAATATCACTTGAAATGGTCTTTTTAGATGATGGACAAATCGTACATTTAAACGATTGTTTCAAGATAATCTTGGTCTCAAGATAATGATCTTTTAAAAATCTTTACATCTATGGCCAGCTTAAGTGATTATTCCCATAGTAGGGGATATTGTCTGGTATTTCCATACTGGTGCTCATAGCTTTTTGCGATGCTATGGTCTGATAAACTGGAGCAAAAGTAGTTAAACTGTCTCTAGGATCGGAACATGCAGTGTGCAGACCTTGGTCAAGTGACACAGCAATGTTGACTGGGAGCTGACGTTTTGGAGAAACATCTAAGGGGGCTCTTACATTAGGTGCAAGTGAATGTTTTCTGCTATCATTTACGACATATTTGGCAATGCATTCAAGATAACCGTTTGTGTCGGTTGGACTGCTACGATTCCTTTCACCCTCACTCGCCTCTTGTTCTAAGACATTCGTCCTTGCCAGAGCTGTGGCATGTTCACACTGCTTTCCCAAGACCTCCGTTTCTGCTTTCTTGCATGCAGCATCTGCCTTCATGCATGCAGCTTCTGCTTCCATTTCTGCTTTCCTTTGCGTAAAGGCTGCCTGGACCTTAGTGACTTCAGCGTCTGCGTGAGTGTCAACTAGATACAGAACAATGAGATCTGGATTCATGAAGTTGTGTGATTCTCACTTCTGCATTTTCCTTTGTTTGCAATGCTAAACTGTTTAGACTCAACTCATTAAATTCCTTTACTTCTTTCTGTGACTCAGCAGTGTTGTACAGCTTTAAGTAGTTGGTATAATTCAAACACAATTGCTGGTAGCTCTCATAGGTAGCAATTAATTGTTTGAGTGCCTTCAAGTTCAAAAGGATCAAATACAGGTAGAGAAACGGTAGACATCCACTTAATAGTCTTAGGCTACACGGGCCGGAAGAAGGATGGGGAAGGCAGTAAAGGGAGATTAGTCGCCGCGAAGAAGAGGAGATTTGTCACCTGGTGACTAATCTCCCCGAATCTGCCTGTGTGGCCAAACACTTAGGGTTAGTGCACACGAGCAGATTTGGGGATATTTAGTCGCCTGGCGACTAATCGCCTCTTCTTCTGGGTGACAATCTCCCCGAACTGCCTTCGTGTGTCTTCCCGTCCGCTATAATAAAAAGTTGCCTGTGCTAAGCGATTCGTTTTCCAAAGTTGCCCGAAGTTTCACGGACGGGAAGACACGTGAAGGCAGTTCGGGCAGATTGTCGTCCAGAAGAAGAGGTGATTAGTCGCCAGGCAACTAAATCTCCCCAAATCTGCTTGTGTGGACTAACCCTTAGACCACAAGTGGTTTATACTAGGAAGCAATTCCTCTTTATCAGTCTCAAACCTTTGTTGAGCCTTCCAAGTCAATTTAGTTGCTCGCTTTGATTTTGCACTAGGTTCAAGGTTTACTCCCTGATCTGGAAGGAATTCTAATTCTTGCTGTGGATCAGATTCCCCAAAATGTGAAGCACTGTGCTGAGACATTGCGCTGGCAGGAAAGGAGATAGTGCTAAGTCCTTCAGCAGCAGAGAAATTAATCAATTCTGATATAGCTGGAAGTTTGCAGAGCCTTTGTTTGCAAGGTTTTCTCTTAATTCACAGAACTGCAGGCAGGAGTCAGGATGCCAAATGCTAATGCAAACAGCTATACCATGCATGTATGATGCACAAGCTGATTTGAATGATGAAGCTCCAACAGCCACAACAGCAGCCTGAAAGCTGCTGTTAGTTTGCTGGCATATACAGACTGTATGGAACTGTATGGAATTGACTGATGCTGCTTTAAGTTGCTATATTCCTAGTGTCCATGTATAACAATTCACATTATATTTCAGAGCTATCAAATGATCTTTTGACTGAACTTTTGAATAACTTTTGACTGTTCTGCCTCCCTTTTTAAGCATTGAAAGTGTGATCTCTTTAACTCATCAAGCTGTCTTGAGATAGCAATAACTTACAACCTCAGGAATGTCAGCAGACAGTTGAACTCAACCAGAATGGCACCTTGAAGATTGTTGAGTAGTTTATTTCAAAACTGTGAGGATCTTGACAACAGTGAACATCCAGATAGTTCAAAAGATTATAATATGGTCCACTCTAGCAATATACATGCAGTTCAAAATGGAGCCTAGCATACACTACCGGACAAGTGGAGTAAACCAACAGATGGATACTACTCTGCAGAATTACAAAATTATAGTACTGCATTTAACAGGGGAATAGCAGATAGCAGAGTTTCTAATTATAAACAATTTGTTATCACTTATATGTCTGGGCGGGGTACCAAAAGCACACACAGAAAATTCTTCAGCCCACAGTTGAGGTTGTTATTTTAACATGCTGCTTTACAGTGAGCCTAATGTGCCAAGTTGATGTGAATTGGTTCCTGGGGCAGAGTAACATGTTTTTTAAATTATTTAAATAGCCCCTTACTTTACTGATGCTTTTATTTTCCTCGGTTGTAAAGAACTTTGGTAACCTTTGCATGAAAACCCCATCTTTTAGTCCAAGGGCTAATTAAAGCATACAGTTATACTAGTGGGTCTGGGCTCTGACTTCCCACTCCAACTTATTGGTGGGTTTTGAAGCAGCATCCCAGATATTGTGCTTTGAATGCTGTTTTTTCTCTTTCTTTAAGGATAAATCATAACTAGTCCACAGTTGCAGGGAGAATAGTTCTTGTACTAAAACATCATGTAAGTAAGTTTTCTTTTGTGTACAACTAAATAATCTAAGAACCTTTATCTGCCATAAGGATCTACTTGTACTAGCTACAACTGTTACAGAAGCTTATCTAATCCACCCTTATTTCCTTTCAAATTATTATTTTGCTCATGTCACGTACTGTGATGAAGAAATTAATAAAACATTGAGATCTAATTAAAGAACCCATTTAAGTTTCTACCCATCTGAAATTAAATGAAAAGCTTTTAGAAGCCCTTTCTTTAATCAAGCTTCTCAGTCAATAACTGCAATATATATTAATAATTTGGTAAGACAAAATAACAACAAGTTAATAGTATATGCCTTAATCCTTTACCTCAAAGGAAATCAAGATCTCAAATTCAAACAACAATGGGAAAAAGACTTACATAGTAGCATAGTAAGTTAGGTTGAAAAAATACATGTCCAACAAGTTCAACCTTTTAACTTTTTTTAACCTGCCTAACTGCCAGTTGATCCAGAGGAAGGCAAAAAATCCCATCTGAAGCCTCTCCAATTTGCCTCAGAGTGGAAAAAATTCCTACCAAACTCCAAAATGGCAATCGGACAAGTCTCTGGATCAACTTGTACTATGAGCTATCTTCCATAACCCTGTATTCCCTCACTTGCTAAAAAGCCATCCAACCCCTTCTTAAAGCTATCTAATGTATCAGCCAGTACAACTGATTCAGGGAGATAATTCCATATCTTCACAGTTCTCACTGTAAAAAAACCATTCCGAATATTTAGGAGGAACCTATTTTCTTCTAAACGGAATGGGTGACCTCGTGTCAGCTGGAAAGACCTATTGGTAAATAAAGCATTATTATATGATCCTTATATATTTATATATAGTTATCATATCACCCCTTAAATGCCTCTTCTCCAGCGTGAACATCCCCAATTGGGCCAGTCTTTCCTCATAGCTAAGATTTTCAATACCTTTTACCAGCTTAGTTGCCCTTCTCTGTATCCTCTCTAACACAATAATGTCCTGTTTGAGTAATGGAGACCAAAACTGTATGGTATATTCTAGGTGGGGCCTTACCAGTGCTCTTTAAAGTGGAATAATGACTGCTTCCTGCTGTGAATCAATGCCCCTTTTAATACAGCTCAAGACCTTATTTGCCCTTGATGCTGCTGACTGGCATTGCTTGCTACAGCCAAGTTTATCCTCTACAAGGACTCCAAGGTCCTTTTCCATAATGGATTTGCCTAGTGCAGTGTCATTAAGGGTATAAGCGGCTTGGATATTTTTACGTCCCAGGTGCATGACTTTACATTTATCAACATTGAATCTGTCAAGATCCTGTTGTAAGGATGACACATCCTGGATGGAATTTATTGGGCTGGATAGTTTTATGTCATTTGCAAACACTGATACATTCCTTACAATACCCTCCCCTAAGCCATTAATGAACAAGTTAAATAAAAGTGGACCCAATACTGAGCCCGGAGGGACCCCACTAAGAACCTTACTCCAAGTAGAGAATGTACCATTAACAACCACCCTCTGTACCCGATCCTGTAGCCAGTTTCCTATGTGCAAACGACTTCATTAAGCCTAACAGATCTTAGCAATCAAATTTGTCTGACATGACCTATCCTTCTTAAAGCCATTCTGATTGCTTCTCATAATGCCATTCACTTGGACAACATTTTGAATGTGATCACTTAACAAGCCTTCAAATAATTTTCCCACCACAGATGTCAAATTTACTGGCCTATAATTGCCAGGCTAAGATTCTAATCCCTTTTTAAATATTGGAATTACATCATCTTTTCTCTAATCCATAGGTACCATACTAGATGAAAATGAATTTGAGAAAATCATAAATAGGGGCTGGTCTAAAACTGAACTAAGCTCTCTTAGAACCCGGGGGTGTATGCCATCAGGCCCTGGAGCCTTGTTTACATTAATTTTTATTAAAGCTTTATGAACCATATCCTGAGTCAGCCACTGACTAGATTGAGCTGAGCCATCAGTGCAGCTATGAAGTGAGCCTGGGAACTGAAGAAAAAAACTGATTTAGCACATTTGCCTTTTCTGTATCTGTTACAACCATACTGGTACCATTATTTAATGGAGCAACACTCTCAACCTGCATCTTTTTACTATTGATATACTGTGTTTAAAAAACTTTTTGGGGTTAGTCTTAGCCTCCGCCTCCGCTTTTGCACCAGACATTACATGATATCACATTATGTTGAACTGCTCATTTACTGCAAAAGAATGGGAACTGTCCTTTGCACTTACACACAACATGGCGACTGAATGCAGGGCACAAGAGACTAATTATAAAATAATTACCAGATGGTACAAATGCCCAACCATCCTGTGATCAATCTACCCTGACACATCAGAAATATGCTGGAGATGCAATGACCAGAAAGGGGATATGAAGCATATTTGGTGGGAGTGTTCACAACTACAACCCTTTTGGACTACAGTTTTCCTAACAATAGCCCAGGTAATAGGAGCAGTTATCCCTCCTGAACCTACATTAGCACTACTATCTATACCTGCCCCAACTATGCCAGTACAGATGAAACTAAAGGGATTTACAGCATTTGCAATTGCAGTCGGCAGAACAGTGATACCTAGGTACTGGAAAAGCACCACCACACCCACTATTGGAGACTGGGCTGCAGAGTTGAATCATATACAGCAGAAGGAAGACTTGCTCTCGAATGCAGACACAAATCCAAGCTGATACATAAAAACATGGTCAATATGGGTACTTTTCAAATCATCTCCAGAATATGCTCACATTAGGATACCTATGCTCCTCAAAGGAAGAACCCTCCTACTAGCCCTATGGCAACCAGTGGAAGATAAGATCTCAGGGGATTTATCTAAACAATGAAAACCTTAAGCAAACCACATATTCAAGTTGAGATCATAAGAAACATTTTTTTATTCGAGCAACATTCAGATACAATTACATCCATCTCAAGGTAGTGACACATAGTTCCTGTACAACTCGGTACACTGTATCAGTCAGGAGTATATGGCAACAATAATACAAGGTAAGATAATCATACATAGGTCACATAAGGTATAGACAGAATACCGTTAATTTAATTGGATGCATAAATCGAGTCACCAGTCAGTCTCGCATGTAACGAGATGGAGATCCAAAATAAATTGTTAAATAGCAAGAATGGTCAGTATGTTGCGGTTTAAACTTAACAACATAAGTAACATGTTAACTGTCGTGTTTGTCAGCCTCTAACCCATATCACAGTGATAACCCGTCCATTTTCTCTTTGCTTGTTCACTGGTTACATTATGTCTCTGCCGCTGCCGTGCCGGAGGTTACAGCTACATTGTGCATACGTTCAGTCATAAGTTAATAGGGGGATCCCCACATACAAGTCTCGTAACATACCACTCATTATGTTGAAAACATTCATGCAACTTCACCTTCATCGTGTGTGGTATAATCTCAATAAACGACTCCCAAGTACAGTGCTTGAATTGGGTTCAAAAATGTGGAGGGATGGTCGATGTGCTGCGAGTAGCGCGGCGCAAAATTTTTTAGACCACGCCCACAAATTTAGGCCACACCCACTTGTAATAGGTCTCGCCCACCAGTTATTTTGCTATTTCCATGTTTATCAAAAATATTTTTTTTAATATTGCAAGAAATAGAATGACCCTAATTTTTTACATTTACAGTTACATAGTTAAATTTGGTTGAAAAAAGACAAAGTCCATCAAGTTCAACCCCCTCCAAATGAAAACCCAGCATCCATACACACACCCCTCCCTACTTTTAATTAAATTCTACATACCCATATCTATACTAACTATAGAGTTTAGAATCACAATAGCATTTGATATTATGTCTGTCCAAAAAGTCCCTCTTATAGTCATTATCTGAATCAGCATCACAACATCACCCGGCAGTGCATTCCCCAACCTCACTGTGATGAACCCCCTATGTTGCTTCAAATGAAATGTATATACAGTATATGCATTTAGAAGCTTGTAAAGTTACAGAAGTGAACTCACACAAAATATATCAGCAGATTGTGAAAGCCTTGGTTGTCCTGAAAAAAAAATCGTTTTGCTAGGTAAACTTTCCCTTTAATCTTTTCTATTTCATCCTCACATATTTTCTTTTTCTTTACTGTTCTCACCCACATCCTACTACTTGCTTCAAAGTTTCCTACTTTAATAGAGCAAAATATGTTCTCATTCTTCCTGTGTACATTATCTAGACCAATTGCTAAATTGTTTAGAACTGGCCATTCTATAACATACTAAAATAAAGTTACCTTAAAAAGTGAACCATAATTCAAATATTCAAATATTCAATCACCCCTTCAAAGATCAGGGGCAAGGAATAGTAAATTGTTAAGATGCTCAAGGTCTTGATTACATGACAACATGGCTAGAAATCCTTTAAATAGAGCAGCAGTAAAACCCCACACTCTACAAATATTGATTTTTAAATAAATAAATAAATAACGCTAAGTGCCAATTCAATCATATGCAATAATGCCCAAATCAATGCAGTGCCAGCACATCAATCAATTAATAAATTAATCAATTATTTTGGTATATAAATAATATAATAAATAAGCCAATCAATTAATTAAAGTGCATGTGCTTAAAAAAAACTAAATATTAAAAATTGAGTTAATTAACTTAAAAATTAAGAGGCCAGCAATTCATTAATTAAAAATCAGAAAAGGAAAATAGTATAAGGGTGGCATTGTCCCAAACATTCCTATCTGTTGAAATTTTCTACCTAGACACTGGGACACTAGACCATACGAGGGCGATAGTTGGAAATATTAATTTAAGGGTCTCTGGGGACAGAATCAGGACCTCCATTTGAATCAGAAATGGATGGCGTGGATGTGCGTATTGCCTACCTGGGCCTTGCTCGCTCAGCTAGCTGGGACTGCGACTAGGGACCTGACCTGGGACATGGTGAGTCCTGCGTGTGCTGTGCAGAATTGCAGAGAAGGCTGGTCACCCGGTCACCGGTGAAGCACTGACTTGACGGCCGTCGGCCGGTGTCTGCGTGTGAGTAATTGGAGCAGGTGAGGCAGCAGACCCTGAACACAGGCCAGCGCTGTGCCGCGCCAACGCGATACTGCTGCATCGGCTCCTCCTCCGAGACCGGGCTTCCTCTCTGCAGACTATAGCAGGCGGGGTTCCTCTCTGCCTATCTCCGCCTATGCCTATCTATACTTTGGATTGGAAGGGAACTCCGTCCCACATGGCGCACGCTCCCACCTACACTAAAGCGCAAAAACAAAGGGAAGTTTTTTAAAAAAAACGGTTCCACATAGTTCCGGTATTATAAATCGTTCCATCCCGCCTGAGGGGATGGAGATTGGTCATTTCAAAAAAGTAACGGGATCCCATCCCGCCCCAATTCAAGCACTGCCCAAGTATCAAAAAACCTTTGAATTATTGAGTTTTTATTTAAAGATGTTTCTATCCAGTCCATGTAAAAAACTCGAACCAGTTTCTCCAGGAAGAGATTGATAGTGGGAGGGGTGTTGGATATCCAGACTTGCAATATAGTTTTTTTCGCCACTGCTGATATAATCAGTAGGAGCCTTCTAGCCCCCCTCGAAATTTTGGTATGAATGTGTGGGGTGACGCCCCAGAGCGCCCATGATGCTGAGAGTGGAATATAGTTGACCAAGTGTTTTGTTGCATAATCACGTATCTGACTCCAGAATCCCCTGATGAACGGGCAGGCCCATAGACAGTGCATAAGATTAGCTGCGGCTTGACCACATTTCGGGCAGTCGCTACTATCCCTCCTATTCATTTTAAAAAGTATTTCTGGAGTCAGATACGTTCTGTGCAGTAGATTGAGAAACATTTCTCTATAGATACTGGAAGGCAGAGTATACCATAGTTGCTTATACATCCTGAATAAGACCTCCATTGTTATTTCCGGTATATCAATCGTCCACAGTTTAGGTCCCGTGAGTAAGCCAGTATAGTCAATGTCGTCCTGTAGAAATTTATAATTCTGAGATATAGCTCCTCTAGTGGAATTAGTTCGTAAGAGGAAATTATCTAAAGAATTATTCCAGTCTGTGTCCGACAAAAGTCGTATGGTTCTGCTAGTGTACATCTGAGCTTGTAGGAAGGCAAATATATTGTGTTGTAGGAACGGAAATTTGGTTTGAAATTGTGCAAAAGTTAAAGGTTTATGACTGCTACCGTCAGTCAGTTGGCGTGTGGTCACCACCCCCTCACGTCTCCAGTTTTGATATGTTGCAAGCGTCCGCCCGCTCAAGAAGTCAGGATTCAACAAAAAGGGTAAATGCAGAGAGTGAATGCTGTTTAGATTATTTTGTTTTCTCAATTCCTTCCATGTCTGCAATGTAGAGTATAATAAGGGGTTGTCTGTAATTTTGTTTGAAAGTTCCGCTTTATGCAGATGTAAAATGTAGCATAGATTAGCATGAGGGATGAACTGTTGTTCTTGAAACGTGTTAGTGTAGATGTCGGAGTCGTGAATCCAGTCTTTTAAGTGTCGTAAGGTAGCTGCCAAATTATAATGTTTAATGTTAGGAAAATTTAGGCCTCCATTCAGAGTGGATTGCTGGAGTTTTTTGAGGCTAATTCGTGCTTTTTTCCCATTCCATATGAAGTTCCTAAATAGTTTGTAGAGCGCTTGAATGTCCCTATCCTTGACTAAGAGGGGAAGGCTTTGTAACCGGTATAACAGTTTAGGGAATGCCACCATTTTTAGCAGATTAGCTCTACCCATGGGAGAAAGGTGATAAGATTGCCAGTTTTTCAGATCTTGTTGTATTTCCTCTATGCTGCGCGTGATGTTGCATGTATAAAGCTCATGTGGTCTTTTCGGTATTTTGATGCCTAAATAAGTGATCACATCTCTGGCCCACGTGAGATGGTATGTGGCCCCCCATCTGGGTTTCCCTTTAATTCCTAGTGGCATTATCACTGATTTGGCAACATTGATACAGTATCCAGCAGCTAGTCCAAATTGCTGAATAGTAGAGAGGATATGTGGTAGTGCTTGTTTGGGATTGGCAATATAAAGAAGAAGATCATCCGCAAAGGCCGTGATTTTTGTTTTGTGTTCCCCTACCTTAATACCTTTAAAGGTTGCCATGTCTTGGAGAATTCGTAGGAGGGGGTCCAATGTTGAGTTGAATAGTATGGGCGACAATGGGCATCCTTGTCTAGTGCCTCTATGTATGGTAATGGGATCTGACACGGTCCCGTTTATCAATAGTCTAGTTCGTGCATTCGTACTGTATATAGATTACGTATATAAGTTCCAAAAATGTCGCCTAAGTTCCTATGGTGTAATATCCGAAATAAGAAAGGCCAGAGTATTTTATCAAACGCCTTTTCTGCATCAAGGCTTAAAAGGACGTTTCTGCTATTTTGTGTAGAAATTCGTGTCGCAGCTATAGCTGCTCGAATTCCCCTTGTCGAATGCCGATGTTTCACAAAGCCTAACTGATGTTGTGTTAAGAGATCTGGTAGCAGTAATTGTAGTCTTTGGGCTATAATTTTGGATAGAATTTTAAGGTCGACATTCAGCAGGGAGATCGGGCGATAGGAGTGCAAATGTGTTGGATCTTTGTGTGGCTTAGGGAGTAGTGTCGTATATGCCTCTGTTTGCTCCTTGGTAATATCTACTTTCTGATACATGGTATTGTAGACATTTGACAATAATTGTATAGCGTGTGGATTTAGAATCTTGTAGTATTCTGCCGTATACCCATCCGGGCCAGGTGATTTATTGTTGGCAAGGGTTCTTATTGTAGTCACTATTTCCGCAGTTGTTATGGGGGCATTAAGCATGTCTTTTTGTGTTTGAGTAATTTTAGACAAAGTAGCCTTTTGTATGACATGGGTTATTAGTTCGGTTGGTGGGTCCTCCGCTGCATATACTGTCTCAAAATACCTCTCTAGTGCCAATTTAATAGCTTGAGGAGTACAAATTGGTGGACCGTTTCCCGGGGGTTGTAATTTGAGGATATGTCTAGCTTTGGAGCGTGGTTTAACAAGAGCCGCCAAGAGTTTCCCCGTTTTGTTTCCCCACCTGTAAAATTTGTATTTGGTGTATTCTAGTTTTTTTTTGGCCCTGGATGTCGCATATAGTTCCAACAATTGTTTAGCTTCCAAGTATTTATCTTTAGATATTTCATTCGGTGCAATGATGAAGTCC
The DNA here is from genome assembly GCF_017654675.1 of Xenopus laevis. Lineage (NCBI taxonomy): Eukaryota > Metazoa > Chordata > Amphibia > Anura > Pipidae > Xenopus > Xenopus laevis. The sequence continues at coordinate 48,537,301 of NC_054386.1, forward strand.
CTGTGCGTTTGCCGAACCGTGTTCAGTATTTGTTGAAATTTAGTACGTTCCTCCCTATTTATTTTGGCCATGTGGGCTATAATATGTCCCCTCATAACCGCTTTCGTAGTATTCCACAACAGCAATGGTTCCTCCCAGTGCTCTAAATTATCATCAATCATGTTATGCCAGTGGTTCGTGAGAAATGTGCGAAAAGAATCCGTTTGGGCTAGGTACGTGGGGAAGGTCCACCGTCTATGTTGTGTATGCGGCCTCTCTAATTGTATCGTAATATGTATTGGGGCATGGTCCGATAGTACGATTTCTTCTATCTCTGCTTCCAGAATGCGGAAGAAAAGGGTTTCGTGCGAAAGTATGTAGTCAATTCGAGAGTGCATATCATGCACTTTGGAGTAATGACTGTATTGCCGTTCTCCAAGGGTCTATGAGATGTAATTGGTCTTCTAATAGGGGTATATTTCCCCCAGTCTTGCTATTGTGTTTGGTCGGTGGTCCAGTTCTATCAATATTAAAGTCCCGTAAAGTATTGTAGTCCCCCCCTACCAACAGGTTTGGAGTCCGGGTTTCCAATAGTTTTTGTGTAAGTTGTGCGAAAAAGGATTTGTTTGGGCCATTTGGGGCATAAACGTTAGTCAGGGTAAATTCCGTGCCTAAAATGTCTACATGGGTAATTAAATAGCGGCCTTCGGGGTCCATAATGGAGTCCTGAACCTGGTATGGTAAGGAAGTGCATATCAAAGTAGCCACACCCCTTTGTTTTGAAGTGTATGATGCCGAAATGCATGGTGCCCTAAGCATGCACGTATCCCCTAGTTTCCAGTGAGTCTCCTGCAGTAGTATTACGTCTGGTTTTAGTTTCTTGAGATGTGACAGGACCGTTTTCCTTTTGATCGGGGTGTTCAGCCCACCCACATTAAATAATGTACTTTTAAAGATCTTTGTCATATTGCAATGTAATCCTTTCATAATAATGAGGAGAATCCTTCTTTCATGTCTTCGTATGTTTTCTCTCAATGCTTTGTATGCTTATCTGAAAATAAGAAAAATAAAGTATATTAAAAAAAAAAAAAAAACATTTTTAATAGCCTGTGCCTGAAAAAATGAACTTTTATACAGAACTAATTTACAAATTTGGTGGGGGGTTTGCAACATGCAAAGAATGTATTTAAATACACAGCGTAAGTAAATGTTTGTGCTTTGAGATTGGGGCTCTTAGGCCCACAACTTTTAGTAGAAGCAAAGTTGTATTCTTTTTACTTGCCCTTGATAAATAAACCTAATAAAATCTTGAAGCCAACTTACAGAAAGCTTGGAACTATTGTACCATTTCTTAAAGGGGTGTATTTACTAAAATTTACTTTTTCGAACTGATATCCAAAAAACTTGACTTTATCGAATTGTCACTACAACAACTCTAATTTATCAGATTAGCCTGAAACTAACGAGAATCCTGAAGGTAGAAAACATGTTTTTGGGGTTTTTAATTTGAAAAATTCGAACAATTTTGGGAGTTTGGTTGAATTTTTTTTTATATTATAGTATGAAAAAGTCAAGTTTTAGTAATTGTAGTTGTCTCGATGACAACACAAAAAAGGCATATGATTTGAACGTCAACTTGAAAAAAGTTGCCCAATTCAAATTGAGTGATATTGGAGCGACTTTTTCTCTCATCGATTTTTTTGAGAATAATTATTGGTAAATTAAGGGGATTCGGGTCTTGGTCAAAATATAAATATATATGTGAGAAAAAGTGGAGTTTTAGTAAATAGAACTCCATAGGGGTTATTTATTAATTTCAAAAATGGATTTCCATGGCTCGTTTTCTGTGAAATAATAAAAGCTTCTTTATTTATTGTAATATTAATTGCATGTCAGCTTTGACACAGTGCACATTGTCATTACTACTGACCGGTTTCGTACAGTACCTCATGGTACTTCCTCAGAGTATACATTTTTTCACACAATACACAACTTTATAGCTAACCTTGATTACAGACAAATATCACACCCATTATCTTAAAGGGATATACCCTAGTTCTTATATCAATTTATTGTCACACTTCTCTATTTTAATTTTAATAAAAACATTTAAAAACAGATGAATGCTATAAACATCGTAGATCCATGTATGCTGTTCTGGGTAATGTTTGAATTACAGGGATGGGTTAATTAACCCTCGATATTCGACTGGGAATGAAAATCCTTCGACTTCAAATATCGAAGTCGAAGGATTTTGCGCATATACTTAGATCGAACGACGGAAGGAATAATCGTTCGATCGAACGATTAAATCCTTCGAATCTAACGATTCGAAGGATTTTAATCCAACGATCGAAGGATTATCGACCAAAAAAACGTAGCCAAGCCCCCCCATGGGGACCTTCCCCATAGGCTAACATTGGGTTCGGTAGCTTTTAGGTGGCGAACTAGGGGGTCGAAGTTTTTTCTTAAAGAGATAGTACTAGTATTTTTTCTTCTATTCCTTCACTCGAAGTTAATGAATTGGCCCCATAATGTATGTTCTACACTCATATTCTTTTCCTGTAGCAGTACTACTAAATTTTTTTGATACATTAATATAATTACATGCCTTACAAATTCTCGCTCCACATTTGTATGTTCCGACATAGTTTAACCAAGTGGATTTTTTATGTTCACGCTTATCAGGGAGCATACTTGGGGATACATAACTTGCAACAGATCTAGTTTTCCTATAGGTGAACCAGGGTCTATCTACTTTTAATGATGGATCTGAGCTTATTATATGCCAGTGTTTCAGTAGTATCTTTTTTATATCTATTGCTTCTGTACTGTAGTCTGTCACAAAATAAACTTTATTCTTACTGTTATTACTATTTGTAACATTTTGTCTTTTCCGTTGTTGTCTATCTTTTACTGCCTCATTGAGCAGAGATTTTCGATCACTAAGTACTGCACGCTCATATGCTTTTTTCAGAGTTTCTGTACTGTATCCTCGATCAGCTAATCGGTCCCATAAATCCATCGCCGCACTCTGGAAGGCATCCCAAGTGGAAAAAATCCTCCTCAATCTGAGGAATTGTCCAATCGGGATGCCCTCGAGAAGAGGTTCCGGATGACAACTATTTTGTAGTAAAAGAGAATTTCTACTTATGGGTTTCCTATAGACATTTGTCCTAACTTTACCATCCTCTTGTGAGAACAAAACATCCAAAAATTCTATACATTTATCATTCACTTTGTATGTGAACTGTATACCACAATCATTATTATTGCAAATGAGATTCAATGTTGATAAATGTAAAGGCATGCACCTAGGATGTAAAAATATCAAAGCCACTTATACCCTTAATGGGACTGTACTAGGCAAATCCATTATGGAAAAGGACCTTGACGTTCGTGAAGATGATAAACTTGGCTATAGCAAGCAATGCCAATCAGCAGCATCAAGGGCAAATAAGGTCTTGAGCTGTATTAAAAGGGGCATTGATTGACGGGAGGAGGAGGTCATTCTTCCACTGTATAGAGCACTGGTAAGGCCCCTATCTAGAATATGCCGTAGTTTTGGTCTCCATCCCTCAAACAGGACATTATTGTATTAGAGAGGATACAGAGAGGGGCAACTAAATCTTAGCTACGAGGAAAGACTGGCCAAATTGGGGGTGTTCACCCTGGAGAAGAGGCGCTTAAGGGGTGATATGATAACTATGTATAAATATATAAGGATCATATAATAATCTCTCTAATGCTTTTTTACCAGTAGGTCTTTCCAGCTGGCTAATACATTAGATAGCTTTAAGAAGGGGTTGGATGGCTTTTTAGCAAGTGAGGGTATACAGGGTTATGGAAGATAGCTCATAGTACAAGTTGATCCAGGGACTAGTCAGATTGCCATTTTGGAGTCAGGAAGGAGGTAAATTGAAGAGGCTTCAGATGTGATTTTTTGCCTTCCTTTGGATCAACTGGCAGTTAGGCAGGTTTAAAAAAGTTAAAAAGGTTGAACTTGATGGACGTGTGCCTTTTTTCAACCTAACTTACTATGTTACTATGTATGTTGTATGACAACAAGTATGAAAAAAGAAAAAGAGTTGTATTGTTCAAAGGAACAAACCAAACAGTAATTTCCGCAAAAAGATCGGTAAAAAGTGTTGGGTCCATAGGCACATGCTGTCAATAGTACCACAAATTATCCTTGGCTGTGGTGGACATGGGTGTTCCGCTGTGTAACAAGGAGAACATGTCCAGGAGTTTGGGGTACCTACATCACTTTCCACTTTTGCCAAACAAGAATGGGTACTGATTCTTTATTCTCCACTATATGTGTGGCAGTTACAAGGTTAGCGCTCACCTAAGAAAAACTCAGCCACTTTTTATTAATTCTTATGGGATTTTTAGAAGGGTATTTATCAATGGGTGAAAGTTAGAGATCAGCATTTGATAAATACACTCAATGTCAGATTGGGGGGTTCTGGGCCCACCAGGGCTGCCACAACTGGGGCCCCTGACACCCCATCCGCCAACTTTAGGGGCCCCTTCAGGACCTACCTGCTTTTCTTGCATTGGATCTGGGCCAGTTGAGAACGGATCTGGGCCGATGGGGTCCACAGGTTTTTTCCCAGTGTCCCACCAGCCCAGTTCGACCCTGAATACTCTAGGCTGAAAACCCCACTATGCCCCCAGGTTGTGCCTTTACCACTCACTCACCACATTAAAAATACAGAGACATATTATGGCAAAAATCTGTGGAGGTCATAGGCTTTATTTGAAAGTTTAAAAAATCAAAGTCTAGGTCAACCCTGACCCCAGCTGCGGCTCTTATTCTCCAAACGTGGGCTCACTGCCCAAAAATTTGCCCCACTGACCCAGGCAAGTACTGTTGACAACCACAGATAATGGTACTCCAGAAGAAGGCAAAAACTCTAGCACTTTTCAGCCAATTAGTGCTACGAGAAAAATTCCTTACTGACCCCATCCAGGCGATCGGTCATAACAACCCTGGAGCACCTTCTTCCCACTGGATCCTTCTTACCTAGGGAGGGAAGGTGCAAATCAATGTCTGAGCTCCTCAACAGCACATCCCCTTAAAAACCTTGCCCTGACCAACATTCCTCCCCCTGCCTGCTCCCCCAGCCCGCCCCATGGAAAAAATCTGTGGAGGTCACAGGCTTTATTTAACAGTTTAAAAAATCAAAGTCTAAGTACACCCTGACCCCAGCTGTGGCTCTTATTCTCCAAACATGATCTCACTGCCCAAAAATTAGTATCTCTAAAAACGTGGGATCAATGCCCAAAAGATTTTCCAAACATGAAGCAGGGGTCATGGGGCCAAACGCACTCAGTGACCACCTTTTAGCCCATCCCGGCTCCCTCATTGTGCATAAACGGCACTAACCCAGTCTCTTGCATGCATCACAGAAGACCGTGCAGTCCCAGTCTGATGCACACTTGTGACTCACTAAAGGTAGGCCTGCACTGTAACCAATTCGTACTCCTAGAGCCGCATTGACACCAACCAATGGAAAAAAGGGGAGGGTGACACCTATCCTTTTCCAATGGCCCCACTACCCGGTCCGTGACCTCCACCATTCCTCAATGAACACCTTGATGTTCCTAATGAACAAACCCAAAACTTCCTCTGATAAATGCACTCTGTTCTCCCTGTACAACTGTGTTTGCATACATTTTATATTTTCATGCTTTATTACACCCCCACCGGAGGAACACATAAATTTCTGCATGGCCCTGTTAACCTTCTTCCTGGCCTTCTCCATGTCCTGGGGGAAATTGGCACCTCACCAATTGCTCCTTTGTATCATATCTGACCATGCTATACACCGAATTCTCCTATTCCTTAAAATATTTCAAGTCGGCCTTCATGGCCTCAATAAGGGCTAGGGTCCTGTGCGACATAAGGTAATTCCCCCCGCATTTATGCTTAGCAAATGTATAGGATTCCGGCTTGCTGCCTCAAAGGACATACCTCTCAGCTGTTCCCATCTCATCCCAATCTTACCACGCCAAGTGATCTTCATGTGCTCCTTCGGCAAACCCATGTGCTGACCTGCAACCACTGCATGCTTCATTGCCCAGAAAATAAATGAATGAACTGATATCAAAACGTTGCAAATTGTCGCAGCTCCTGCTGTGACAAAAACAAAACATTAGTTAAGACTCCTCTCTTGCATCGTTTATGGGCCTTATGTATCTCCTGTATACCTTCGACTTCCATCTTCCCAATGCTCTTATCCTTTCGCTACTTTCCCCTCCCATTGCTGCACCTATTCTGAAAGAATGAGACCCAAACTTCTTTGGATCCCACCCATTATCAATCATCATCTTTTTCAGTACCCGCCTAAACTGAAAGGCTGAAACCATCTTCATGCAACAACAATAGCTTACCTACCGCTGGACGCACAGCCATATATTTTCCTTTACTATCCTAACGGGGCATGACACTTCCCTTGTTTCCCGTATGCTTACACATTTTCCTTTACCCATCGGGTCTGTCTTTGAACTACTAATATAAATCAACAATTTCTCACATTTTTGTACCATAACCCCTTTTTTATTGCCTTTTTTAGAAAGTGGCACCAACTCACTTATACGAAAAGCTACTCCGCCTAATCCCATTAAACTTGGACAGAAACTTATCCCACACCATCAAATCTTCTTTCAATTCCTTTGTAATTCTGATTTATGGAACGACTTCTTTATCCCTGCCATGAATTTCTCTAGTCGCCTATTATATATCTTACCCATGGGAATTACTCTACACGCAAAGTTTAGCAAAACCATCAATTTCTGCATTTTCTTCAACGTTACCTTTCCAGCTGTTATCATTCTGCCTGCTTTGTCCTATCCACCTTATCTTTGAGAAGCCTACATACCCTTGCCTCTGTATCTATTTCAATTCCCAAGAAAGTCAATATTGTTGTTGGTAGCACTGTCTTTTCCTCCGCTACTGGCACACCCAAATCTTTTAGCATCTGCAAAAATATTGCCAACGTCTTCTGGCAAATATCTCCATATCTTGGTCCAACAATCAAAAAATCATCCAAACAATGAGCTATGGCTATGCTTACCCATTTTCCTTTACCCATCTGGTCTGTCGTTGAACTACTAATATAAATCAACAATTTCCCTTCCTGTATCGACACATTTTTGTACCATAGCCCCTTTTTTGTTGCCTTTTTAGAAGGTGGCACCAACTCACTTATACGAAAAGCTCCACCAAACGACACACATTCAAACTAATTAAAACAAATCCCACCGAAGGATAACAATATCTGTTGTAACCTAGTCTTAACAATGGGCTCCCTTTTATCCACCTTAGGGCCCTCCAATCTACTCCAACCTTTCATCACTTTCCTAATTATAGGACTATGTGTCAAATCAGGCTTACCTTCTGCTAAAAAAAAATTCGATATCGCCTCTAATGTTACTACATTAGAGGCAATATCGAATTTTTTTTTAGCAGAAGGTAAGCCTGATTTGACGCATAGTGGACTTGGACTTCCCTTCCTTGTAAGATTCCCTCAAAAATGTTAAAAAGCTTAAAAAGCATGTGTCCACGTCCACTATGTGTCCAAGTCCACTATGTGTCAAATCAGGCTTACCTTCTGCTAAAAAAAAATTCGATATCGCCTCTAATGTTACTACATTAGAGGCAATATCGAATTTTTTTTTAGCAGAAGGTAAGCCTGATTTGACGCATAGTGGACTTGGACTTCCCTTCCTTGTAAGATTCCCTCAAAAATGCTAAAAAGCTTAAAAAGCATAAAAGCATAATTTCTCTTACCACCAGTGCAAAAAAATCCAATTCTTGGCTACGTCTAGCCTCTGCAATCCATATCCTTATCCCATTAAACTTTGGACAGAAACTTATCCCACACATTCAAACCATCATCCCAATAATGAAGGCTTTCGCCGTGCCTAGGCCTCCATGAATACTGCTCAAATCTTGCCCAGCCATTTCCCCTAAATCTAACATTGCAACCCCCCTTGCTCTCCATTGCCCAGAACTCCTACCCCTAGGCAAGGGGGCATCCTCCATGCCCCACTCACACTCATAAGATGCCTCATCCACAAACCCCCCCATTCAAGATCAGGTTCCCCCACTTTCCTGACATTGTTGGCCATGAAATTCCCATGTGCCTCCCTCCCCCTTTTCCTCTCGCCCAGCCGCTCCTCTCTCCCCCCTACCAAGCGTCCCCGATTTCCATTGGCAGTGGCAAAATCCCCCGGACCCCCTTCCTCCCTTTGTGGGACCCCTGCCTGGCTTGCATTGGTGGCAGTGGAAGCTATTGCCAGGCCCCCATCTCCCCTTTGTGAGCCCCCAAAATCCTTCCCTTGCTCTTTAATTCTTACAGACTGCCTCTCAGCTCCTTCCGTTCCTGGGTCCTGGGTCTAGCCATCCTCACCACATTCTGCTCCCAGTCGTCCTGGAACCTCTTCAGCCGAAGGATCTTCCTCCTGGGTGCCTCCTGTACTGCTCCGCTGCCTTCCATCCCCAGCTCCCAATCTACCAACACTGCTGCTGAATCTTTCTCCGTTCCTCTGCTGCAGCCTCTTCCACCAATGACGATCCTGCAAGGAAACAAAAAACAAGTAAGTCTCTTAAAGGCGATCGCCATTTCACCTGAACAGGGACTTGAACCCTGGACCCTCAGATTAAAAGTCTGATGCTCTACCGACTGAGCTATCCAGGCTCCTGGAGGCACTGCTGAGAGCTGAACTCAGGATCTACTGTTTACAAGACCGGTTTAACAAAAAACAAGTAAGTCTGAGCTCCTCAACAGCGCATCCCCTTAAAAACCTTGCCCTGATCAACACTCCTCCGCCTGACTGCCCCTCTTTTTCCCGCCGCCCCCTTCCATTGTTCTTACCTGGGGGGCTAGCAGGGAAGGGGTGGGGGAGGCTAAACTACACAGGCTGCACCTGAGGGGGGAAGGGGGCCTCGCCTAACCCCATTTCAGCCCTAGACGTGCTTCATTCCCCCTTCTAAAAATCCCCTAGGAATTCAAAGGAAGTAGGTGGCTTTTTCTGTTATAAACTCTAATCTCACACTTTGATGAATCTGCCCCTTACTCTCTTTGCCTTAATTACCATTTGGCTGCTGCCTGTTTTCCTTTTATTATGAATACTAGAGATTAGTATGCACAGTATTTAAATTATGCCATCACTGTTACTTCACACTTATTATGCACAATGCCCTGTTTTTCTTTACTGCTCTTCTCGTTATTGTTTGTTGGCTGCCTTGGTGACCTCATTTTGGTGCCATTTTTCTTATAGATGGGGGAAGGTACCTTCATAGTTTGTTCCTTGAAAAAGGTTTGTTGAGTTCTGTAGTCTACACATACTGTATATTGTTTTTCTTACTAGCACCCAGACATTTTTAGACTTTTAATGGTGCCAAATATGAAACCTTCCACAAATGATTTGGCCAATACAGTTAGGGTTGCCTCGTTTTCTGGAAAAAATACCGGCCTTCCTGTATTCTTGCCTTTTTTTCCTATTAATAACATTGGCATCAACCATAATTTTTACCGGCCAGGCAGGTAAAATACTGGCAAGGTAGCAACCCTAAATACAGTACTGAATCTGAAACCCAATATATATATCCAATAGGAAAAAAATGTAACAGAAACCCAACCTTAGAAAGGAGGGTAAATGCTATAGTATTGTGTCATAGGATGTGTTTATAATACCAAAATCAATTAATCTCGCCCCAGTTAAAAAGCAGCTGATAATGGTATAAACATATTTTGCTGTAGTTTTTTTATTCTGGCTGGCTCCTCCATCTGTAGCATGCCAGGAAAATCATGTTTTGCCCATAAACATATCCAACATCTAAACGTTCTAGATGTTTATAAATAATACGTTTTTGCAAGTCATATTAAAAAATATATATGTGATCACACGTTTCCATCACATATTCGATTGTAACCATTAGAGTTTAACCGTCTACTACACAATCTGTTTTAGCTTCCGTGTTTTTATTTCGATGTTTTAGCACGCTCCCCTTTTTCAACCTCCCTTTCTTGTCTAGGAATCCGATTTTCCTCTTCTCTATGGTAGCGCTCATTCCATTTTTCTGACGTCACTTCCAGCTTCCGTTGTTTCTTCTCTACGTAGTAGAACGACATGGTGAGTATAGCTTTCTCGTATATCCTCCAAGTTGTATAATCCATAGCAATCCTCGGTTACTGACTGTGCGCGTTTGCTCTTTAGTTGGCATCTGTTTATTGGAGTACTAGCTGTACAGTTAAGGCTTTATTGCTTTGCAAAACCTCAGTGCTGGAGAAATGGAACGGGAATATCTGGTACCTAGGGGAGTTCTGTATAGCATAGTCCAGCTGATCCTATAGGTTAGCTCGTATTCTGTCGTTTAGATACTCTGTGTGTATTAACGCTAGGTAGGGCGTTTAGTGAGGTGTGCGTTGATAAAGTTTGCGATAAACATGGTTAGTATTTGTTCCTGTTGTATTTTAACTGACTTCTGGTTGTTTAAAGATTATACCCACTCACTGATTGAATTATCGCCTGTAAGCCTGAGGTTTTCTCTGCATTTCCTTTAGAATTCGTGGTTACCATACATTTGGATAATGGCACTTGATAATCAGGCTAGCATGTTCCCGTTAAACGTGTATCTAATATATGCTTTGCTATTACAGTTGCCCAGTCATGTGACTTATACATGCATTTGAAAAAATAAAATAAGATGCTGGCTTGCTTATAAATTAAGTGCCAAGTCATTTAGTGTGAGTGTGTATGGAAAGCATTTTGTCCTAAAAGCTCGTTCTGTGTTTTCTTTGGCTCAGTTCAATTTTACCAGGTGAAAAATAATTTAAAATGCTGATTTGGTGGATTCCTCATGTATTATTTCACCCCAGCTCCTGATGGTTTTATCACATATCCTATCAGAATTTTTAGATATAAATGGTATGATGCTATATTGAAATTAATGCAGCTTGGCATTGGCTGTATTGATGGTAAAAATCTCCAGTTTACCTTTTAAAATGCCATGTTAGTGTATTTTTGGTCGGCTCTTGGGGCTTTATGTTGGGTTACTGTAAATTGCAAGTCTGGCTCCTGGCTTGCCACCTTTCCTGGAAAAAAAGCGGCCTTCCTATCTTTTTTTCCCTATTAACATTGGGATCAACCATTGTTTTTACTGTCCAGGTGGCAACCCTAGGTGCAAGGCCTGCAGACAATCCACACCACTCCAGAAGGATCTGCACTCACAGGTCTTTTCAAAAGTATAAAAATTCTTTATTAGAAACACGTAACTGACGTTTTGTTCTACACCAAGGCCTTTCTCATATATATTGCACTATAGCTCACTGGTGGATCAAGGTAGGGATTGGTTTTCTAATGCTGTTTATTAAACTATATATCGAATAGAAATCTATTTTTTTTTTTTTTTTTAAACCCTCAGGTGAATGTCCCCAAGACACGTCGGACCTACTGCAAGAAATGTGGCAGGCATCAGCCACACAAAGTGACACAATACAAGAAGGGCAAGGACTCTCTGTATGCCCAGGGTAAGAACAGAATCTTGGCATTGTTTTGTTTGAAGAGTCTGCTTACTGACAGATTCTGAACTTTTTAAAGGGTTATTCATCCCAAAAACTGTTCCGTTTGTTGAAAGATCTACCTCTAAGAAATGTTGTAATATAAAGCAACCATTTTCTTTAGTTTTAAAGTTACTCAAAAATGTTACATAGTAAGTAAGGTTGAAAAAAGACACATCCATGAAGTTCAACTTTTTTTTTTTTTTTTATCTGCCTAACTGCCAGTTGATCCAGAGGAAGGCAAAAAACCCATCTGAAGCCTTACCAATTTGCCTCAGAGGGGGAAAAAATTCCTTCTTGACTCCAAAATGGCAATCTGACTAGACCATGGATCAACTTGTACCATGAGCTATCTCCCATAACCCTGTATTCCCTCACTTGATAAAAAGCCATCCAACTCCTTCTTAAAGCTGTCTAATGTATCAGCCTGTACAACTGATTCAGGTAGAGCATTCTACATCTTCACAGCTCTCACTGTAAAAAAAAAAAACCCCTTCCGAATATTTAGGCGGAACCTCTTTTCTTCTAATCGGAATGGGTGACCTCGTGTCAGCTGGAAAGACCTACTGGTAAATAAAGCATTGAGATTATATGATCCCCCTTATATATTTATACATAGTTATCACATCACCCCTTAAGCGCCTCTTCTCCAGCGTGAACATCCCCAGTCTTTCCTCATAGCTAAGATTTTCCATATCTTTCGCCAGCTTAGTTGCCCTTCTCTGTACCCTCTGTAATACAATAATGTCCTGTTTGAGTGATGGAGACCAAAACTGTACGGCATATTCTAGATGGGGCCTTTCAAGTGCTCTATACAGTGGAAGAATAACCCCCTCCTCCTGTGACTCTATGCCCCTCTTAATACAGCTCAAGACCTTATTTGCCCTTGATGCTGCTGACTGGCATTGCTTGCTACAGCCAAGTTTATCATCTACAGTACAAGGACTCCAAGGTCCTTTTCCATAATGGATTTGCCTAGTGCAGTACCATTAAAGGGTATAAGGGGCTTGGATATTTTTACATCCCAGGTGCATGACCTTTACATTTATCAACATTGAATCTCATTTGCCACTTAGCTGCCCAGATTGCCAGTTTGTCAAGATCGTGTTGCAAGGATGCCACATCCTGGATGGAATGAATTGTGACTGAAAGTATTTAGTCTTTTCTGTTCTCTGGTTCTGAAACACGGTAGCAGAAGGCTCCCACTTTATTTTATCCGGACTCTGAGCCAGTAGTTAATCACTGAAACTTAGGTATATTGTAAAATTGCTTAGAAAATAGAATTTTCAGCCACAGGTCCCCTTTAACTATTGCAGGAAATGGTAAAATTCCACAGTGGCTGATGTATGTAGTACTGGTTTCTTAGATGATATTGTTGGTTCTGTGGAATCTTACACCTACGTTTCCCCCCCACCTTTTTTTTTTGTTTTACAGGAAAAAGGCGTTATGACCGCAAACAAAGTGGCTATGGTGGCCAAACCAAGCCAATTTTCAGGAAGAAGGTGAGTGTCACAACCAAACTTGGCTACATGTGACAAACTCAACAAATGGACGGCACTTCTGTGCAAAGGTTTATTGGCAGGATGTTGAAAAATGCCTAACGTGTTTCGGGAATGGAACCCTATGATTAAGGGATCCATTCCCAAAACGCATTAGGCATTTTCATTGTATACTACCGCGCTTATCTGTTATCTACTATGTGTCCTGTGCTTGAATGACTTCCCCCATGGCTACACAGCAGCTTGTTTATTTAAACTACTGTAGAGGATCTAAAGCAAACACACCAGTTTTACTAGTGCAGGGCAACGCTTCATTATTCTTTACTTAAACACTTTCATATTTTGATGTTACTGATCCTTTAACGTGCTGTTGGGTCTCTGCCAGAAAAATATCCATATTTTGAGCCAGATAATCTCGGGAGAACCCATACACTGACACCACTGTTTGAAAGTGTGTGTGTATATATGTGTGTGTATGTATATATAATATTGTCTCTCTCCCCTGTCTCCTCCTAACATCTTCAGTTTCATTTAGTGTCCTCAGAAGGAGAAGACATGTACCTCGTGACATAACTGATCAGGACTCCATATTATGATCTTGCCACACTAAGGGGCCATTGATCCGTTCAAGAGCCTCTCCAGCTATTGCCTTAGATGCCCTACAGTCTTCCCGCTCTACGGAGGTCTGCAGGCTTGCTCCTATCTCCCTGCGCTGCTTCCCGCTCTTTGGAGGACTGCAGCAGCGCTGTGCACTCCCTCTTGGGTGTTGTACTGTATGCTACAAATACAGATATATGTGTTTTTCATATATATTTTTATTTGTCATTCTTTTAGGGAGACCTTACTAAAGGGCACGGACCAGCTGGCATTTTGCGTGAGTATGAATCTTTGTTAACCCCCATTTCTCTCTCTAGATGGTAGCTTAGAGCGATGTGGCCTATCTTGTGCGGTTACAGGCTCTCCTTACCCTTCCTTCTATTCCATTTAGGGCCCACTCCTCTCCTCCGGTTCCGTTCGTCTTCTATGTTCTGGCGCAGCTTCTTGCGCTTTCGCCCAGCGTTGCCTATATCTCGCGCCTTTTCACTGTGCCGCACCTGTTCCCTTACCGGCGTACGACTTCTGCTCTCCTGTGCAACATGCCTCAGGCCCCTTCCAGCAGGCACTCAAGGCCTTCTGGAATATTTCAGTGACCTGATCAGGGACAGCTACCCCTTTTCCCTAAGGCAAGTACCTTTTTGCTTACTGCTTCTTGGGCATTAGGTCTCGGGGCCCCTTACCCCATGTGCCTTTGATCTGTCTCCGCAGGCCATCCGCTCTACCATCCACCCCACACTAGACTGTGGACCCCTGTCTCTTAGAAAAAAGTGACTTGTGTCATGACTGCAAGGAGCATTATGGCAGACAAAACAGAAGAGCCCAGGACCTCCAAGTCCTCAGCTCTTTCACGCTCCCATACTCAGATTTCCTTTCTGGCATGCAAACCAAAATTTACTGCCGATTCGGCTGATTCAGTGTGTATAGCTTGCAGACCATCAGAACCCTGGCCACCTCCATTGGCCAGCACTTCTGAATCAAGTTAGTTAGGGCCCTTTCCCTCTCACTCGCAGGCATACAAAATCTGGCCCGCATTCCCGAGACCTTAGATAAGGTTCTTGAGCGCCTTTCACACCCTACAGGCTGGATGACTGTCCTACAGGCGCCAAAAGACATGCTCCTTCCCCTCCAGATTCCCCAGGGGAACATTTCGCTCCCTCCGATGAGGAAGGCCAAGTCAGGAAGACTCTGACCAAGAGCATATGGATCCCGATCTAGATACTCCTAGAACACCAAAGGAGGTTGAAGGCCTCATCCAAGCGGTTCTCACTACACTGAATATCGAACATCTTCAAAAGACATGAGTTCGCACGTATTTCCAGCATACGCACAACTCGACGACTTAATCAAGCCCCAGTGGAAACACCAGGACCACAGGCTACAGATTTCTAGAAGATTCTCTCAGACATATCCATTTCCTCAAGAGTGCACTGATCTCTGGGCATCACCCCCAGCGGTGGACCCCCCTGTTTCAAGACTGTCCAGGAATACTACCATACCCGTGGCAGACGCGGCTGCATTCAAAGACCCTATAGACAAAACGCCTCGAAGGGTTCTGCAAGTCGGCCTTTACAGCGTCAGGTTCTGCCTTTCGATCAATCTTGGCTATTGCCTGGGTCGCAAAGGCAATGGAGGTCTGGGTGGAGAAAGCAGCACAACTCATTGGATCCGAGGATCCCACTACAGACAACCTACTGTCCCAAATTGCGGATGCTACCTCTTATGTCGGCAACGCGGCAATTGACGCAGCGAAGATGGTGGCGCAGGCCTCAGCCCAATCGGTGGCGGCTTGTCGGTTCTTGTGGCTGAAATCATGGTCAGCCGACTTAACATCCAAACGCTCCCTAGTCAGCCTCCCCTTCCAAGGGAAATTACTCTTTGGAGCCGAACTTGACAAAATAATATCCCAGGCAACGGGTGGGAAAAGCACTCCTACTCCCACAGACAAGAACCAAAAGAAGGCCCCTTTTTTCGTCCCTTCAGGCAAGCCCAATACACAGACGGATAAATCCATATCGAATTTCCGCTCACGCTACCAAAGCAAACAGACCCAGCTGGTCATCCAACAAGGCTCCAACAAACCCTCCCAGGTCAAGTCCAGCTCAGCCACCTAAAATCCTTTCGTGGGGTGTGGCAGAAACAAGTAAAGGACCTGTGGGTTCTTCGGGTGGTTTCTCAAGGACTATTGATAGTTTATGCAACAAACCCCCCACAGATTCTTCATTTCAAGGTTGCCCAGTCATATCGGTAATCAACATCAGACGCCTACCTCCACATAGCCATCCATCTGGCTCACCGCCGGTTCCTCAGATTCTTCGTCAGCGGTCAACACTGGCAATTCATAGCTCTTCCATTCGGACTATCAGACCCCCGCACCTTCACCAAGATCATGGCGGCAGCACTAGAAGAGTTAAGACTCAAGGGAATACCGGTCATTTCTTATTTAGACGATCTTCTTGTAAAGGGCCCCTCCGCAACCATAGCCCATCTCCATACAACCCAGGTCCTACAGACCCTGACAGACTTAGGGTGGATGATCAACTACAACAAGTCCATCCTAACACAGACAATACAATACCTAGGCCGGATATTGGACACCCGCAAGGGGAGAGCTCCTCTCACTGGACAAGACCAACACCCTACAGGATAGAGTTCGGACCATCCGGAGTGCTCCCACTGTGTCACTGCGTATGGCCATGCAAGCCCTCTGAACGATGGTAGCGTCCTTCCTGGCAATCCCTTATGCTCGATTCCACACCAGACCCCTTCAACATGCCATTTTTCTGCAACAACGAAGGGATCGGAAGAATCTCGAATGCCGAATAGTCCTTCCGCACAGAGTAAAACTCTCCCTCGACTGGTGGCTACAACCACGTTGCACAGCAGGCGGAAGACTTTCCCCCCCACACCACTGGACAATTCTCACAACGGATGCCAGCCTACAGGGATGGGGAGGTGTACTTGATCAAACGACGATCAAAGGCCTTTGGGATCGAGAAAAGAGATCTCCCCATCAATCTCCTAGAATTGAGAGTGATTCATTACTCCCTAGAGCATCTGACTTACCTACTCCAGGGTCAAGCAGTGCGGATACAGTCCGACTATGTAACAGCAGTTGCTTATATAAATCACCAGGGGGGCACCAGAAGTCAAGCAGCCCTTCGGGAAGCAAACAGCATCCTACAGTGGGCAGAAAACAAAGTTCGTGCCATATCGGTGGTTGACAACTGGATAGCAGACTATCTGAGCAGAGAAACGATAGATCAAGGAGAGTGGAGTCTTCATCAGGAAGTTTTCCAACTCTTAGTGGACAGATAGGGAATTCCAGAAATCGACCTGATGGCATCCCGGACCAATCGAAAGGTCCTAAAGTTCGTGGCAAGAAGCATAGATCCTTTAGCGCACGCTCTGGTGATCCCATGGCAGTTCTCCATGGCGTACATATTGCCACCCCTGGCACTGTGTGTGTACGTGCACGCACATACATACATGGCTTTCTTTCTTCCTCTGCACTGAAAGCCCTGCAATCATTCTTGGGGATTTCAACTTCCACATTGATGATGCTTCACAACCCTGGCCCTCTCGTTTTCTCCCCCTAACCTCCTCCTTTGAGCTTCAGCAGTGGACAAACACCCCTACTCATAAGGATGGCCACTTTCTGGATCTAGTGTTTACTAAAAAAAAACTCTCTCTCTGGTTTTAACAGTGAACCCTTCCCCCCCCTTTCCGATCACAATTTGGTTACATTTTCCTTCTCTCTCTCCATGCCCACCTGCTTCTCCCCCACTGTCTTAGTCCGGGATACACGTGACATTGACCTTCCAGCCTTAGCTCAGTCTTTCAGGTCCAGTCTCATTTCCCTTTAAGGGGAAGGAAACCTAGCCGGCACAACCCCCCCACCCCCCCTCCCGTTTGTTGCCCACCCGTCCCGCTGGCAAATGCCCCTAACTTGTTACTTACCCTTCTGCGCAGGTCCAGTCCAGGGAGTTCACCGACGACATCTTCTTCCTGCTTTGAACAGCGCATGCGCAGTAGGATCATTTCGCTGGTAAGATCTACTGTACATGCGCGTGACTTTTGGCGCATGCGCAGTAGATCCGTACCGGCGAAATGATTCTACTGCGCATGCGCCAAAACGCCGTTCACAGCAGGAAGATCGCGTGGAAGATGATGTCGTCGGTGAACTCCCTGGAATGGACCTGCGCAGAAGGTAACGTTAGGGGCATTTGCCCAGCGGGACGGGTAGGCCAGGGGGGAGGAAGGAGGGTGGGCAACAAAGGGGGGGTGGGGGGGTTTGCGCCGACAAGGTTTCCTTCCCCTTTAAGGAAACGTCTGATCCTGGTAAGTGAGTATAATCACATACTATCCTCAACCATTGGCTCATTTGCCCCTTTACAGGCTAAGCGTACACCTGCTCTGAACCCACGACCCTGGCTGAATTCACAAACCAGATATGCTCCTGCATGAGATCTGCTGAATGTATGTGGAAAAAATCCCGTACGCAAGCAGATTTTTATTCATTATAAATTTCTATTGTCCTGCCTCAATTCTGCATTGTCAAAAGCCAAACAAGAGTACTACAGTACCCTTATCAACAATCACGAATCCAACCGACAACGCCTGTTTTCTCTATTCAATACTCTTCTCCATCCCTCATCCACAGTATCACTCAACCAGACACACTCTCCTCAGGACTTTGCTGATTTATTTAAAGACAAAGTAGAGTCCATCCGCAATCAGATCCCTAACTCTACTAATGTAAACCAGTTCCTCCTTCCTAAGCCCCCTTCTGCATGTCTTAATTCCGTCCCTCCAGTAACAGTCTGAAGTCTCCAACTTCTTTTGTCCTCTCCACTCACAACTTGCCCCCTTGACCCTATGCCTTCTTCTCTGCTCAAACACTGTGTTGCAGAGCTTACCCCACTACTTACTCACATCTTCAATTCTTCTCTAGCTTCTGGAACCTTCCCTTCTCCTTTCAAACAGGCCTGTGTAAAGCCTATTCTTAAAAAGGCCACGCTTGACCCAGCCTGTCTATCAAATTAACGTCCTGTCTCCCTTCTACCACTTGCCTCTAAACTCCTAGAGCGTATTGTGTTCTCCCGTATTACTAACTTTCTACACACCCATGATCTGTTGGACCCTCTGCAATCTGGTTTCCGGCCTGGTCACTCTACTGAGACTGCTTTGTGCAGAGTTACAAATGATCTTCAGGTTGCCAAAGCCAAAGGTCACTTCTCCATCCTTCTCCTCCTTGACCTATCATCTGCATTTGATACAGTTGATCACTCTCTCCTGATGCACTGCGTATCTTGACAGCGCTATATAAATTGATGATGATGATTCTCTATTCGCTTGGCATCCGTAACCAGGCTGCATCTTGGCTCTCTTCTTACCTCTCTAACCGATCATTCACTGTCTCCTATGATAACAAAACCTCATCTCAAGTTCCACTTAATGTGGGGGTGCCGCAAGGCTCAGTACTTGGTCCGCTGCTGTTCTCACTGTACACTCTTGTCTTTGGGAGATCTCATCCATTTATTTGGCTTTAATTATCATCTGTATGCTGATAATACCCAAATATATTTATCCACCCCTTCATTAACAGCTGAAACAGAGGCTCAGATCTCTAACTGCCTCCTGGCTATCTCAAATTGGATGAACCAGCGCCACCTCAAACTCAACCTAACAAAACTGAACTTATCTTTCCACCTAAGCCTGGTCCTACTCCCCTATTTACTATCTCTATTGATGGCATGCTCATTAATCCTGTCAACTCAGCATGCTGTCTGGGGGTAATCTTTGACTCCTCTCTCTCCTTCTCTGATCATATTAACACCACTGTCAAAACCTGTCACTTCTTCTTACGCAATATTGCCAAAATCCGTCCCTTCCTTTCACCTGATACATCCAAGACGCTCATGCATGCTCTCATCCTATCCAGACTAGATTACTGTAACCTTCTACTAACTGGCCTCCCTAACTCCCATCTCTCCCCTCTACAGTCTGTATTAAAAACTGCTGCAAGAATTATCCTCCTCTCATCCAAAAGGGTACAGGCCCCTCCGCTGCTGAAGTCCTTATCATGGCTTCCCATAAAACAAAGAATAACTTATAAACTCCTCCTCATAACCTTCAAAGCCCTTCATTCCTCTGCACCTAACTACATCTCATCTCTTGTCTCTATGTTCCTGCCCGAAACCTCCACTCCTCTCAGAGCAACTGCTTGGTTGTACCCCCCACTTCTACTGCTGTTTCCCGTATCAAACCCTTCTCTCTTGCGTCTCCTTATATTTGGAATGCCATTCCTGAATCTCTCAAGAGAGAATCCTCCCTCAATGTTTTCAAAACAAAACTC